>NC_088684.1:290563070-291909737 GCF_028017835.1 Emys orbicularis | reverse complement strand
CACAGGTGTGCCTGCCGTATGCAGTTGTGGGCTGCAGCCAGCTAGCCTTTGAATGGCTCCTTTAAGGTGTCTAAAGTCAGGGCCCCGTGATCCCTCATCACTTTGGAAAATTGTTGCCACTCTCCTGACCTGTTTAACTGGTGTAAACATTTGTATCCAGCTCTGATTCTGGCAACTCAGAGGGAACTTGCTTATTTCTTTGTGTGTTAATCCATCTGTCAGACTGGCCTATTGAGAGGTTTTAGTTTAGTTGTGTTTTGTTTTGGGGAGTTCACATTCTGCTGATATCACAGCAAAGCAAACACTGGGAGTCTTTCCTGACTTGTCAAAGACCTCAAGCAGTTTTTGATCAGCAGACGTCTACAAAAGCTGCATGCTGCAGAAGCTATAGGAACGGGCATGGTTAAGAGATTTTGCTGGATAACACCGGTGTGTGGGTGAATCTTGTGCCATCTGTTCTTCACAACAGCATTGCCAACCCCAAGCATTCAAAGTTCATGAGTCAGGCCCCCTAAAATCATGAGATTGGCTTAATGTCATGAGATTTTTTTTCAAGAACAGTTAAAGTTGTGTTCCTTTTATTTGCCTCCCAGGTTCTGAACCTTTAGGGTTGACATTGTCAAGCTTTTCTCTGCAACCATCAGCGCTAGAAACTTGCTTTTTTAAAACACTGAAAGCTGAGAATTTCACCCAGTCACAGGATTCCAGACACTGGAGCTTTAAGAAAAACACCAAATACCTCGACTCCTGATAAAATAGTGAGAGTTGGCAACACTGATAAAGTTAAAACTTTTGATCAGCGGTGAAGGTAGAGTTTGTATCGTTTCAGCTGGATCCATTGTCAGTTCCTAAACAGCAAAATCCGAGCAATTCCTTCTGTTGTCTGTTAGCGTTTCTCTGAGAGCTCCACACCAGAGACAGCCTTGGCATTCGCAGGGAGGCCTTCAAAACGTTTTTTTCCCCATTCCTCACAATTGTAAAGGATTCTTGTCCAGCATGATCACATCACTATGCCCAGGGCTGGCCTGAGTGTTTTGGGGATGATTCTTTGTCATATACCTCAAACTTTACTGTCTGCATAACCTTGTCCTCCCTAGTATCAGAGGGGTAGCCGTGTTAGTCTGGATCTGTAAAAAGCAACAGAGGGTACGTCTACACTTACCGGAGGGTCCGGCGGCAGGCAATCGATGTTCTGGGATCGATTTATCGCGTCTGGTTTAGACGCGATAAATCGATCCCGGATCGATCCCGGAAGTGCTCGCCGTCGACGCCGGTACTCCAGCTTGGCGAGAGGAGTACGCGGCATCGACGGGGGAGCCTGCCTGCCGCGTCTGGACCCGCGGTAAGTTCGGACTATGGTACTTCGAATTCAGCTACGTTATTAACGTAGCTGAATTTGCGTACCTTAGTCCGAAGTGGGGGCTTAGTGGGGACCAGGCCAGAGAGTCCTGTGGCACCTTTAAGACTAACAGATGTATTGGAGCATAAGCTTTCGTGGGTGAATGCCCACTTCGTCAGATGCATGTTGTCCTCCCGAATTATCTGCTATTGCCTCTTAGCCCCACTCTCCTCCCACCATTTATGCCAACGTCAACTCTCCCTTTGGCTCCTTCCTCCAACCACCACTTTAGCACTTCCCTCTAAACCACGTCCTCTGCATGGAGTACCCTCCTCTGAATTGATCTCTGGGGTCATTCGCCTCTCCATCAAATCCTTACTCCAAATCTGCCTCTCCCATGATGCCTGTGTTGGTCTCCTTCTTAAGGCACAGAAAGCTTGTATTTAACAAACTGCTGCTATTGAAACATAACTCCAATATGGCTGTAGCCATGGCCCGGTGTTGGCTGCAGTCTGTGGAGCTCTGCAGCCCTGAACTCCATCTTCCAAGAGAGAAAACTTTTTATCACTGCAGCTCTCTGACGTAACAGTAGCTGCTCCACATGATGCCCCCCAGAAATTAGCCAACTAATGACTGATAATAATAATACCTAGTTCTTAGCGTCATCTCAAAGCCCTTTACAAAGGAGGTCAGCAACATTATCCCCATTTTACAGCTGAGGCACGGAAAGAGGACGTGACTTGCCCAAGGTCAGCCAGCAGGCCAGTGGTAGAGCCAGGAACAGAAGACGGGTCTCCTGAGGGCCAGTTCAGTACTCCAGTCACTAGTCCACACTGCTTCCTGACTAGCTCAATGGCTAGTTGAGGATAGTTGCAATTTATTACGAGGGGGGAAATGCTGATGATACTTTTCATTCCTCTTCCTCCACCCTTTGGTCCTAATCCAAAGCCTACAGAACTCAATTGGTGTCTTTCCATTGACTTCAATGGACTTTTGATCAGGCCCTTTTTCTGTTGTCCTAGATTCTGAGCTCTTGAGGGTTTTGATCCTGCAAGTTACTGAGCACTTTGGCCTGGATCCAGTAAATCACTTAAGGATGTACTTAATTTAAGCATGTGAGCAGTGCCACTGGCTTCAATCAGTGGGATTGCAGTTATGGCATATTGGGCTGCATTAGTAGGACCATTGCCAGCAGATCGAGGGAAGTGATTATTCCCCTCTATTCGACACCAGTGAGGCCACATCTGGAGTATTGCGTCCAGTTTTGGGGCCCCCCACTACAGAAAGGATGTGAACAAATTGGAGAGAGTCCAGCGGAGGGCAACGAAAATGATCAGGGGGCTGGGGCACATGACTTACGAGGAGAGGCTGAGGGAACTGGGTTTATTTAGTCTGCAGAAGAGAAGAATGAGGGGGGATTTGATAGCAGCCTTCAACTACCTGAAGGGGGGTTCCAAAGAGGATTGAGCTCGGCTGTTCTCAGTGGTGGCAGTTGACAGAACAAGGAGCAATAGTCTCAAGTTGCAGTGGGGGAGGTCTAGGTTGGATATTAGGAAACACTATTTCACTAGGAGGGTGGTGAAGCACTGGAATGGGTTACCTAGGGAGGTGGTGGAATCTCCATCCTTAGAGGTTTTTAAGGCCCGGCTTGACAAAGCCCTGGCTGGGATGATTTAGTTGGTGTTGATCCTGCTTTGAGCAGGGTCTGGACTAGATGACCTCCTGAGGTCTCTTCCAACCCTAAACTTCTATGATTCTATTGTGAAGTGTTTTGCTGGATCAGCCCCAAGGAGCTCAGGATCAAGCCCCAGGGCAGGGACTATGGCTTACCATATGTTTGGCCAACACCGAGCACATTACTGTGGGTGCTACCAGAACACATATAATAATCATGGATGTGAATTGTATGTGCGTGGATCTCTAGGTCCCACCCCTCCCAACTTAGGAGAGGACAAGGAGCCCCGCTGCATGAGCTGGGGTTGTGATTCTGCCAGCATGATGCAAAGTTTGGCGAGGGGCAGTTTTCCAAATAAACTGGGATTCCTAGGGCTCTGAGATCTCCTGCCACAGCAGGATTTTGTGTGCATCCTAGTGTGCTTCAGTTCATGCCTCATGCAGCACACCAGTAAGCATGTTACCTTTCTTCCCCTGTGTCCAGTTCAGATGATATGGGCTTGTTACAGATGTCAGCTGGGGAGGCTTCTGCTTTCAGCTGGTCCCCGGCTCAGTCCCTGATGTGGGCCAAAGTGGCAGCTGTCACAATGGCAATTCCTGAACATTGCAGGGTTAATGATCACAGCCCTTCTGAGAAGCAGTGGAATATTATTATCCCCATTTCACAGAAGTGGAAAGCAGAGGCTGGAGAGGTTTCAAAACATGGGTGGGTAAAGTTAGGCACTTAAATTAATATTTACGCATTGCAATAAAAGTGACCCACTTGCAGCTCTCCCTGAAGTCAATGGAAGCTATGGGTGCTCAGCACCTTTGCATTCAGATGTTGAACTTTATGCGCCCAAGTTTGAAAATGTTGGTCTGTGTGATTTGCAAAGGGTCGCAGTGCGGGTGTCAGAGCTGACGCCACTCCCTTGCTTTCATCTCATTGCCTTCTCCACTGGAGTAGGGACCTGGGGGTCATGAATAGATGTCCTGGGGTCACAGCCACCCTGCCCTAGCCATACTGCTAAATGAGAGGAGGTCTTGATTACGTCCCAGATAGACAGCAAGGGGATTTCAGGGAAAAGGAGGTCGCAGTAGGGCTTGTCAGGAAATTTTGGATTCAATATTTTTTAGTCGGAAAGCCCCGATTTGTCAAAATTGTAACTTTTCATGGGCTAGCGTCAGTTCTGACAAAGTTCTCAACTTGAAACAATGTTGGGGAAATGTTTTGTTTTGGTATTTTTGGAACGAACAGTTTCAGCTTTTCTGGTTCAAAATGACTTTTCATTTTTAAATTGAAGCTTATTGAAGCCAAGAAAAAAAAGGGCATTCAGATTAAAATGAAACATTTCAAAATTATCCAAATGAAATATTTGGATTGACCTGGACCTACGTTTTTTTCAGAATTTCACAAAAGTTTTCAAGGGTTTGACTTTTTGTCCCAGTTCAGGATAGGAAAATTTTTCAAGACCTTGAAAATGTACACAGGATGGGAAAACCATTTCCCCTTCAGCTCTAGATCACAGCGTACAAAAGGTTGAGAGCCATGACACAAGTGTCCCCTGCCTTGAGCCCAATAAGAACATAAGAACAAAGCAGGGTTGGTCCTGCTTTGAGCAGGGGGTTGGAGTAGATGACCTCCTGAGGTCCCTTCCAATCCTCATCTTCTATGATTCTATAACATAACAACATTAGAACGGCCATCCTGGGTCAGACCAAAGGTCCATCTAGCCCAGTATCCTGTCTTCCGACAGTGGCCAGTGTCAGGTGCCCCAGAGGGAATGAACAGAACAGGCAATCATCAAGTGATCCATCCCCTGTTGCCCATTCCCAGCTTCTGGCAAACAGAGGCTAGGGACACCAACCCTGCCCATCCTGGCTAATAGCCATTGATGGACCTATCCTCCATGAATTTATCTAGTTCTTTATTGAACCCTGTTATAGTCTTGGCCTTCACAACATCCTCTGGCAAGGAGTTTCACAGGTTGACTGTGTGTTGTGTGAAAAAAATACTTCCTTTTGTTTGTTTTAAACCTGCTACCTATTCATTTCATTTAGTGACCCCTAGTTCTTGTGTTATGTGAAGGAGTAAATAACACTTCCTTATTTACCTTCTCCACACCAGTCATGATTTTATAGACCTCTGTCATATCCCCCCTTAGTCGTCTCTTTTCCAAGCTGAAAAGTCCCAGTCTTATTAATCTCTCCTCATACAGAAGCCCTTCCATACCCCTCATCATTTTTGTTGCCCTTTTCTGAACCTCTTCCAATTCCAATATCGCTTTTTTGAGATGGCGCAACCACATCTGCCCGCGAGACCCTGGTTGAATTCCCAGCTTTGCCAATGGCTTTCTGTGTCACCCTGGGCAAGTTATTTCATCTCTCTAAGCCTCTGCTCGGTCCCTCAGCTGTAAACTGGGGAGAATAGCACTTTCCTACCTCGCAGGGGTGCTGTGAAACTGGACCCATGGCAGGGTTGTGAAGTGCCCAGATGCTACAGCAGTGGGGGCCAGATAAGTATCTAGGACAGATAGACAGATCATGCTGGCTGCTCAGCAGAAGAGTTGGATCCCTGAGGGGAAGGCGCTTGCAATATCTTGGGTTGCTTCTGGAGTCGTTCTCAAAATCAGTGGAGCCATCGCTATGATTTTCCAGACCCCACAGGCCAGCCCGGGGTAGCTGTGAGCCAGCTCCCAGAGCAAACCAAGAGCCGTCGGCGTAAGGGGGGGGAACAAAGGTCAGCATAGCTGGGAATTGGCCATTACTACCTGCACACGGAGCACTGCGTGAAAAAGTTACATGGGCTGCGTTCAACTTTCCAGTGAAAAGGCACTTTCCTGTGTGTCCGCCAGTGCAGTGGTTGAATGACACCAGCCGGTTTCTCAAAGGCTTTGCTCGTAATAGGCCCAGGTTTCACACATGCGTGACTCAGGTTGCCCATTTTAGTGGCAGATTTAAATCGGGAAGCTTTGAATCAACCATCAGAGGCCTGAAACAAGTAACATTGGCCACCCAAAGAACAATACTCAAGGAAAAGCTCTGTCCACTGTTCCATTTTTACCTGTGTGTGTTGGCAGGGTCCCGTTCACTACCTGCGCTGGACACTCAGTGCCCAAGAGATGCCACTGAGATGGGGGCCAGCTGGCACTTGGGAAGGTTAAGTCCAGCTTCCTGACAGTGGCTGATAACTTCTTTCGGATGCCATGATTGTTTGTCAAAGCCTTGACCATAACAGTGATACTGTCTGGATCTACCAGGCAAAGGACCCCGTGCAGCCCCGGTGTAAGCAGGCACCACCCTTGATAGCTGCCTGCACCCACTCACCTAGGGCTGAGTTTGGTCCAGGCTGTCCCGTGGATTCTTTTCAGTACCGCTTCCATTAAACAATGAAAACTGGGGGCATGCATTGCAAATGCCACCAGGCATCAAACAGCAGTGAAAGGGGCTTCTTCCCATGGAAATGCAGGGCTGGACTACACTGAAAACTTACATTGGCATGACTCTATATCTCAGGGATGTGAAAAATCCATACCACTCAAGGACGTAGCTAGGCCCCTGGGATAGACAGCGCTAGGCTGATCGAAGAATTCCTCTGTCAACGTAACTACCGCCTCTCGGGGAGGTAGATTAAATACAGCAGCAGGAGTTTAACTCCCATTGCTGTAGTGAGCGTCTACACACTGAAGTGCCACAGCAGCACAGCTGTAGCTTTTTGAGTGGAGACATAGCCTCAGTCTGCTCTGGGTCTTGTAGAAGAACAGAGTCTGCCAGTATCCAGCTGTGAGTTGATGCCGATGAGGGTCAAGAATTTAATAAGACTCAAAAAGGGGTTGGATAGTTACATGGATATCAAGAATATCCAGAGTGATCATAATTAATGACAATAAACGTGGATGGGGTATGAAACCTTGTGATTCAAGGCTTAAGCCAATCTTTAACTATTAGAGATCAGAATGAGACACATTTTGGGGGCAAGTTATTCCACATCTACCTACTGCGGGATTCTGATGCATCTGGTACTGGCTGCTCTCGGAGACTGGATAGGAGACTAGATGGACCACAGTTCTGGTCCAGTGTGGCAATTCTATGGAAATGAAGAGCGTTGTCCCCAGCATGGTATGCAAAATATCATCCTTGGAAGACCCTTGGCAATGAATGCAGACAGATAACTAGGGGACAGAAAAGCCATATGTGTCTTCACACTTTTTACAGACCAGCCGATCACTCATAGTTCGAGCTAGTTGGAAAATGGCTTTTCTGTCCCAGGAAAAAAATTGAGATTCTGAATTATATTTTTTTCATCCCCAATCAGGACAGAAAGATACAATTTGTCATGAAATGCAGTTAAAAAAAATTGTTTGGGGTCAAATGAAATGTTTCCTTAGAATACGTTTGGAAAGTTTCCTTTCAATTTCAACCATTTCTTTAAAACCTAAAATAAAGTACATTGCAAAAGGAAAAGTCACTTCAAATTGAGAAAATGAACTTTTCTAGTTCCAAAAACATCAGAATGGGACATTTTAAAAACTATTTTCCCAATTTTTTTTTCTACACAAAAATTACATCAAAATCAGTACAATTTTGTGGAAAATGTTGGTTGCGTCAGAACAGCATTTTCCAACAGAAAGCTGTTTTGACAAAAAAAATTCCAACCAGCTCTGCTCACAATATGCTGATGGCCCTTTACAGCCTTGATAGTTATATGCTGGACTGTACAATCGTGGTGATGGCATTCTCAAAGGTGACGTGCTTGCCGGTTTGGAGAGCAATGGACCTTCAGGGAATGTTGAGATGTGATTCTGTGTCTCCTTCGTGCTGGTGTTTAGTGCAGAGCAGGGGTTCTGTGCATAGTAAGAGAGTTACTGGTTTACCCAGTGGCCTTAGGGGGCTCTGCCCTAGATACAGTGAATGAGATCTGGGCAGTAGTGAACCTCTTGACAATGATCTTCGAAGACTGGAGTCTTGTGAATTTCTCGGGAAGTTGCTTAAAGCTGGAGACAACGGATCAGACCCAGAGGTGTAATAGCACCCCTGGGGCTCGGCGTACACAGATCATAGCTGACGAAGTTCTTTCATTTCATGCTTGATGTCTGCCACCATTGATATTAAAAAAAAGATGATGAATGAGAGCACTGTAGCTGAAGAAGCTACTTATCCACCTAGTCCTATACTATGGATTGTGTTATTTAATACTGTCTACACGTGTTTCCAATGCCTGTTGAACTGTGTTAACATCCTGTTCACCTTTAGCTGCAGTGAAGGATATAATTGAGCTACGAGTCTCTAGGAGCTTTCTTCTTGCTTTGCTTCAAACCCACAGGGTGGGAACAGCTCATTAACCTAACTGCTGAGCTCAGCAGCAGAAAATTGGACGATTCATTAGGCTTTTGTGGACCCGTGTTCAAAACGCAAGGTCTGGTAGCTGAGAGATTCCATGGAGTCTCCTGAGTAAAGGGGGAAGTAATTCAAACGGAGAGACCACCACAGAGCTGAGTTCTTCACCTGCTATGTTTGCAAACTAATCAATGAATCCATGCACACTCAGCTGATGTGGAATGTACAATACTTGAAAGTTGCTTGGAGCTGAACAGACAATGAGCCAGGACCTCTCTTTGTGTCATAAGCAGACCTCAGAGCTCAATGTCCAGGTTCCAGAACCTCAGCTGGCACCAGTCCATGTAGCTCCACTGAAACCAGAGCTATGGGGATTTACTCCAGCTGATCACCAGCCGAATGAGCCTGATTTAGATCTCACATCTGCTGGTTTCACTCGCGTGCTGTTTGTTTTGTCAGACTGTTTTCCTTCTCCCGGCCTTTTTTCTCCTTTTTACCCCCTTCCCCCTGTTGCCCTTTTTAAAATTTTGCCCCTGAAGAGGAGGGTGAAAAAGCAAGGCAAAGGAAAAGCAAAAAGGTGGGGGGGGGTTACATATTTTATTTTTCACTTTTGTGATAAGACCAGAAAATCGTGAGAAAATAATTGTGAAAATTCCATTTTAAGAAAAAAATCCAAAATTTAATTCAACGAGTTTTGATCAGCTCCAGAGGAGACTCCCTTTTATTTTCCTGTAGCCTTTCGACACTGACATGAGCTCCTGGCCTTTTCCCTCTCCTTGTTCCACTATCTTTTAGTAGCATCGCTTATAAAGAATGGAAAACGACTCCATCTAAAAACCACATCTGTACTTTAGAAAGGGGAATTGACTAGACACACACATAGCTAAGCCTACCTATCTCTGATTCCAGTTTCACAGGTGGGAGGGACGGGGGCATAGAGAGATTAAGGCCTTGATATTTATTGGGAACATTGATATTCATCCAACCCTGCCACAGAGGAAATATGGCAGAGCCAGGAATTAAATGCAGAACTCCTGAATCCGGACTAGGATCTCACCCACTAGCACCGGCCTTCCACTAAAGCAAGGCTCATGAAGCCAGATCCTCAGCTGCTGGAAATTGTCTGAGCTTCATTGACTTCAATAGATCTAGGATAATTTACACATGTTGAAGATCTGGCAAGTGATCTTGCACTGTTACTAGGGCTGGAAGGAAACTTTCTGTTGAAACTTTTGCTCCATGGAAAATTCGGGTTTTGACCATAAAATTGGAACTTTCCACAGAAAATGTAGATGAAAATTACTTTTTAAAATTTTTGTTAAATTTCAGCAGAATAAAAACTATTGTTCCACCAACTCTGGTTGTACCCCTCATCCTTCCTCTAATCTAACCATGGTCTCTGAGCATGTTCTACCTCCATCTTTTGTTGTCCTTTGTCAGGTTGTGTGTAATTTAGATTTTAAGCTCTTTAGGGCAAGGAGGAGCTACTTGTTTGTAAAGTGCAATCCACAGTTATTCATAGATTCATCGATTCTCTAAAAGAGATATTTATAGTCATCTAGTCTGACCTCTTGCATAACACACAGGCCATAGGATTTCACCCAGCGTCCCCTGCCTTGAGCCCAATAAGAACATAAGAACAAAACAGGGTTGGTCCTGCTTTGAGCAGGGGGTTGGACTAGATGACCTCCTGAGGTCTCTTCCAACCCTCATCTTATATGATTCTATAACGTAAGAACATAAGAATGGCCATCCTGGGTCAGACCAAAGGTCCATCTAGCCCAGTATCCTGTCTTCCCACAGTGGCCAATGGCAGGTGCCCCAGAGGGAATGAACAGAACAGGTAATCATCAAGTGATCCATCCCCTGTCACCCATTCCCAGCTTCTGGCAAACAGAGGCTAGGGACATCATCCCTGCCCATCCTGGCTAATAGCTATTGATGGACCTATCCTCCATGAACTTATCTAGTTCTTTTTTTAACCTTGTTATAGTCTTGGCCTTCACAACATCCTCTGGCAAGGAATTCCACAGGTTGGCTATACGTTGTGTGAAAAAATACTTCTTTTTGTTTGTTTTAAACGTAATGCCTATTAATTTCATTTGGTGACCCCTTTGTGTTATGAGAAAGAGTAAATAACACTTCCTTATTCACTTTTCTGTCTTATTATCTATCCGTTTCTTAATGATTCCCAATATTCTGTTTGCTTTTTTGACTGTCGCTGCACATTGAGTGGATATTTTCAAAGAACTATCCACAGTATCTTCAAGATCTCTTTCTTGAGTGGTAACAGCTAATTTAGACACCATCATTTTATATGTATAGTTGGGATTATGTTTTCCAATGTGCGTTACTCTGCATTTATCAACACTGAATTTCATCTGCCATTTTGTTGCCCAGTCACCCAGTTTTGTGAGATCCTTTTGTAGCTCTGTGCCATTTACTTGGGACTTAACTAGCTTGACTTAACTTGTGTCTAACTATAGCATATATTCCAAAAAGGCATCCAGCCTTGATCTGATGACATCAAGAGAGAAGAATCCACCACTTCCCTTGGAAGTCTGTTCCAATCACCCTCACTGTTATAAATTTGCACCTTATTTCTAATCTGAATTAGTCTGGCTTTAACTTTAAGCCATTGGTTCTTGCTATGCCTTTCTCTGCTCAATTCAAGAGCCCGGTAGTACCTGGTGTTTTCTCCCCATGAAGGTACCGATGCTGCTCAGGGTCTCCCAGAAGGGGGGGCAAGTGGGGCAATTTGCCCCAGGCCCTGGGCCCCACAGGGGCCCCGCAAGCCCTGGCCAAGAATCCCTTCCCTGGCTAGAGGCGCCTTTTTAAATTTTACTCACCCGGCGGCAGTCCTGGTCTTCGGTGGCACTTCGGCAGCGGGCCCTTCAGTCGCTCCGGGTCTTCGGCGGCGGGCCCTTCAGTCGCTCCGGGTCTTCGGCGGCACTTTGGCGGCGGGCCCTTCAGTCGCTCCGGGTCTTTGGCGGCACTTCGGCGGCGGGCCCTTCAGTCACTCCGGGTCTTCGGCGGCACTTCGGCGGCGGGCCCTTCAGTCGCTCCGGGTCTTCGGCGGCACTTCGGCGGCGGGCCCTTCAGTCACTCTGGGTCTTCGGCGGCACTTCGGCAGCGGGCCCTTCAGTCGCTCCGGGTCTTCGGCGGCGGGCCCTTCAGTCGCTCCGGGTCTTCGGCGGCACTTTGGGGGCGGGCCCTTCAGTCACTCTACGTCTTCGGCGGCACTTCGGCGGCGGGCCCTTCAGTCACTCTGTGTCTTCGGCGGCATTTCGGCGGTGGGTCCTTCCGTGCTGCCGAAGACGCGGAGCGAGTGAAGGACCTGCCGCCGCCACAGACTCGGAGCGCTGCCCGGTGAGTACAAGCGCCGCAGCGGGTGGTGCCTTTTTTTATGTCCGCTCCCCCGCTTTGCCCCAGGCCCCCTGAATCCTCTGGGCGGCCCTGATGCTGCTGCACCATAATCAAGTCACCTCTCAATTGTCTTTTTGAGGAGCTAAGCAGATTGAGCTCTTTAAATCACTGACGGTAAAATTTAATACTAACAATGATAAATATATAAACATTCCACAGCGCCCATTGAAGTGAATGGGAAGTGTGCATCGGAGTCTGGAATTTGGCCCCTGCAATGTATTCCCTGGCAAGAGTGAATCTTTTCAGGCCTTGGCTTTTCTGCTCTTCTGTTGTGAGTGCTAATGGGGGGTATCCAGCTTCTGCTTGGGCAGCAGTCACGGATACAGGGACTGGGGGTGAGATTGTGCAATGCTTCCCATGAATGACATTACTTCTAACAGTACATAGTAGAGACATGATGGGCCTGACTTACCCAGATCTAGCCAGAATGAGCCTGAAACCACATGTGGGGAGAGTAGCTGGAGTATATTTCATTTCTTTTTTGCCCAGAGGCCAGGTTGCCATCAAGTGAGTCATACTGGTACCTGTAAAAATAAATGCATTTTATTGCTGTCTGTTAGATACTGATGTATAAAGGGATAGTGACTGCCTGTAGGGGAATCTTTCTTTCAGTCGGAATACTGTCTCTGCCCGCATGAGAATCTCAGCTTTTCTCCATGGTTCCTTCAGTGGTGGGCAGGCTTTGGTCTGTTTGGATAAGCACCCAAAAATTTCAGATGCTTATCGGAACAATCTGATCTTGCTTTTGCAAAATTCTACTGGAAACTTCCCCAACAGCAAGTGCTCTTGTGAAATTTTCATTCCCCTTTCTTTGGTATCCTTCATGCAGTAGAAGACCTACATTGTTCTATTGATCATCTAGAATAAACTAGGTTTTCCAGACCCTAACATTAGAGCTGTGACTATATGTGACAACAACAGGAGAACATCAGCGTTTTGAGCTTGCAAAAGCATGCAAAAGTTCAGGCTGGGTCTGATTCTCTGTTGCTTTGTGCCTTGGTTAGTCATTTATATCAGTGTAAAGTGGATGTGATATGCTACCAAATCCAAACTGAGAGGCCTGAGTGTCATTGACGCTAAGGGTATGTTTACACTGTGATCACTGGGTGTGATTGGAGCTCATGTAGACATACCTGAGCTAGATTTAATCTCATTACCTCTGGTACTGGAGCAGTAGGACTCTGGGTAATTCCTCGGGCAGCTAGCTCACATGGAAATCTGTCCTGCCCTGGTTTCATTACTCCAGGACCCACACTAACTAGATCAAAGCTGGCTTGGGTATGTCTATAGGATTGCAGTGTAGACAAAACCTGTGGCCCATTTTCACCACTCTGGCAGTGCAAAAAGTCCTTGAAATGGGTGTAAATGTGATTACCCTACTTTAAGGGTACTTTACACTGCAACCACTGTAGGCAGCGGCGGCTCCAGGCACCAGCGCAGCAAGCGCGTGCCTGGGGCGGCAAGCCGCGGGGGGGCGGCCTGCCGGTCCCCGTGAGGGCGGCAGTCAGGCAGCCTTCGGCAGTTTGCCTGCAGGAGGTCCGCCGGTCCTGCAGATTCGGCGGTAATTCGGCGGCGGGTACGCCGAATCCGCGGGACCGGGGACCTCCCGCAGGCATGCCGCGGAATCCGCGGGACCGAGGACCTCCCGCAGGCATGCCGCCGAAGGCAGCCTGCCTGCCGTGCTTGGGGCAGCAAAAAAGCTAGAGCCGCCCCTGACTGTAGGGGGGCCATTTTTTAAAATGAGAATCTGGCCCCTTGTGTTTTATATCCACTTTATACAGATGTAAATGGCAACAATGAGAATGAGACCCCTTGAATCTATGGTCTGGTCTACACTACAGAGTTAGGTCAACTCAAGGCAGCTTACGTCGACCTAACTATGGAAGTGTCTACACTTAAATTTCACTCCCGCCAGCATAACTGCCCAACAAGCTACACCAACTTAATAGCTCCACCTCCACGAGCGGCGTAGAGTCAAGATCAATGTAGTTAGGCCAACGCAGTGTCAGTGTAGACACTGTGTTGTTTACGTTGACTGTTCCTCGCTTTTGGGAGCCGTCCCACAATGCCCCACATGGACAGTACAATCAATACAAGTGCTCCTGGTGAGGACGCACGCCACCATCGCAAGGAGCAAAGTGTAGACACGCTCAAGTGATGTAATTACCGTGGCGGCTGTGTGCCTACATAAGTTAGGTCAACTTAATTTTGTAGTGTAGACATGGCCTATAAAACTTCTGGTTCATTCAGACAAGAAATACCAGCAGAATGGCATTTCTTAAAACGTTTTGGTGTTTCTGGTGCCACCACAGAAGCACAGAGATACGGAGAGACGCAGAAATAATAAATTCACCAAATCATCTGAACTAGTTCATCCATCCATCTCTTGTTGTACCTGGTTGCCTAAGGGCAGGTCTACACTTACTTCCTGATCCGGCCGTAAGCAATCGATCTTCTGGGATCGATCCCGAAAGTGCTCGCCGTTGACGCCGGTACTCCAGCTCGGCGAGAGGAGTACGCGGCATCGACGGGAAAGCCTGCCTGCCACGTCTGGACCCGCGGTAAGTTCGAACTAAGGTACTTCGACTTCAGCTACGTTATTCACGTAGCTGAATTTGCGTACCTTAGTTCGAAGTGGGGGGTTAGTGTGGACCAGGCCTAATACTTTACCTCTTAACCTGCCATGGCCCAAATGTGGGATGCAGTGTATGACAAAAACACAGAATAAGGAATACACCAATAAAATCATTCATGCAGGAAACTTACAATGTTGTGGGGTTTCTTCCTTTAGTGCAAATAGCTTTTCCTGTATGCTCAGCTTCATGAGTCTTTGTTTTTGGTATAAATAATCTTCAACACTGAAAGCAAAGGGGACTCCAAATGTGTGCTGAACGTAGGTAACTTTGGAAGTAAAGTGAAAAAGTTCCTTTGAAATGAGGGCCATTTGAGGGTCACACCTCTCCTGGGAGACCAAGAATTAGCATGTGAACGAAAAAGATGGGAAGATTAAATGTATCGCAAATCTGGGGAAAATAATCATTCTAAACACTTTGAAGTAGGCGAATAAAATTTCTAATACAGCAGCTGCCAACAGAACTGGCTTTAGAACTTCTGATTCCCCCTGTCAGGGGTGATGATAGAGTTCCACATGGTAAGGTCAAAAACATATGCAATAAAGAACAGTTATATATTGATGATTAGAGCTGGGCAACATTTTTCATTGGAAAGTTGTTGGGTTTTTTGGGCAAAATAATGCAGATTTGGCAACCGCAACATGTTTTGTGAATTTGTGTCCATTTTGCTGAATTGTTGCAGTCAAAACAAAACGAAAATTCTGAAAAATTTGAAATATTTCAAGTTTTTTGGTTCAAAATGACTTTTCATTTCAAAATTTCCTTTAATGTTATTTTTAAAAAATCAAAGATGTTTTAACATGATCAAAATCAAAACGAGATGTTGCATTCATCCCAAAACATTTTTTTCCCCACTTTTTTACCTACCAAAAATTTCACAAAAATTTGCATTTGGTTCGATCCGAAATATTTTTTTCTCAGTTTTTTGGAATTTCCAGTAAACCCGAAAAAGCCCTGATTCTCACCGCTCTATCAGCAATGGACAGGATAGCTCTTAGGACTTCATATTGAGATGTGGAACCCTTGCTCAACCATAAACAACATCAGTTGACAACCTTGTTGACATTCTCACCAAGAAGCCAAAGACAGAATGGACTATAAGGAGCGAACATCTTGGGTCTAGATGTGGTCCATCTGGGTCAGGGTTGAGACATGTTTAGGAAACAGTGTAGGGGAAGCTTATGTTGTACATGTATGGTGGATAAATCTCCAGAACTATCAATCCAGCACCATTCACCAACATAAAATTCACCTTCAAATCTTTTTTTTTAAAACACCCGGTAGGTGTGTAAATATTAAAGAGGCAGAAGAAGTTCTCGGTGCTTTCATCTAGTGCCAGAAGTTTTATTCTGTATTATATGTGATGACTTTGAATTCACTGCCGTGCTGGCTCTAGTGGAATCCAAGATGAATGGGGTTTTTTAAAGGCTTGTAGCTTTCACGTACAACCAGAACTGCATCATTTTCTTTTCATTTGGAGGCATTGTGGCCTAGTAGACAGTGCCCTGGACTGGGACTTGGGGAACCTGACTTCTAGTCCTGGCCTGCTCGGTGACCTTGGACAAATCACTTTGCCTGTGTGTGCCTCAGTTTCCCCATCTGTAAAATGGGGAGAACGATACTTACCTCCTTTGTAAAGTTTAGATCTATAGATGGAAAGTGCTGTGTACGAGTTAAGTATTATGACTATTAACTTGGTGTGTAAATAAAGGGAAATGGAGCCCTCTTCCCCTTTCCTATGTGTATTTGGAAAACTCAGGCACATAAGTAGGGCCTAGTTGGGGGCAACTATTTTAAATTTTAAGGAGATACAAGTGAGTAGCAACTGCTGCAGGAGAAAGAAGAACCCACATGACCAGGCACTCGCGTGTGCCTTTGACCTGACTTTGCAAAGCAAGGTGACAGCAAAAATGACCCACGTGACTTAATGCATCAGGTCCCAGAACAGTAAGATAATAACCCCTGTCTATATGACTCTGGTGAGCCTGCTCTTGAACTACAGGATTCAGTTCCACGTCCTTGTCGTTGTCAGAAAGATGTGGACAAACTTGAGGGCTTTCAAAGAGCCGGGGGGAGAAGGGGCTGAGGATTATGGGGAAAGATTTCGAGCAGCTAAATAGGTCTAACTTGGCCAAATAACCTAACAGCTCACAAATATTTGTCAGCTCTAAATAGCCAGGGAGGAGAGGAGTCATTCACCTGGCACAAAAGGATGTAACTAGGACTAACGTGGGAGCACTGAAGAAAGGGAGATTTTAGGTGAAATGTCAGGAAAAAACATCCTGCCAGTCCTGTCTCCTGGGAACGTCAGTGAGGATTGTGAAAGTCCCATCAGGTGACTAAATTAAAGCTACTCTGGACAAAACCTTGGAGCATTGACATTGTACAGTAATAGCAAAGGCTGGCTTGCATGAGACATAACTGGGCTTTTCCACCTCTAATGTCTTGTAAAACTAGCTTGGGAGCCAGAACCTCAGCGGGTGCAAATCAACATAGCTCCACTAACTTCTATGGAGCTACACCCATTTACACCGGCTGAGGAGCTGGCCCCCCACAACTCCAAGAGAGACGTGCGGAGAATCTGGCCCTATTCAGTTCAATAGGGCTATTCTAATGTACACCAGATGTGGGTCTGGCCTATTTATTTATTTAGATTGAAAACCATAAAGACGTGAATCGAAGGCTATAGGTGCCCTAACATCATTCCTCTGACAATATATCTTTTACCAAAACTCTTGAGAGGCACTGGACGGCGTGACGCTAATTAACGAACAGGTCTATCAGCTCTTTATTCCAGGCGTTAATAGCCAGGTGTGGTGGAGAGAGAGGGAGGGATCTAATACATCTCTCCAGCGCACGGCCTGGCTGCTCCTCCATTTTCTGTCCTCCCGACTAACTCGCTAAGGGCTCTGGTGTACATGGACGTAGCTGCTTGGAAACTCGCCCAGCAATCCTGATTTACAGCTATGGACAATCTGGCTCCACGTGCGTTAGGGAGGTCACTGGTTCCCAGCGGCACTGTTGCATCTCTTATGTTGTGTCAGGCTCCGAAATGCGTTGGGGTGCAGTGCGGGTGGGGAAGACACTGCAGAGGACGGAGTTCTGCTAATAATACGTGCAGAGAGTTACTCCCAACCGAGACAAGTTCGGGAGGCGGCTTTCAAACTTTCTGGCCAGCTGGCGGCCAAAACACATAAACAGAATCCTCCCCACTCATCCACTGGTGGGACTCCAGCGCACGCATGCATCCTGCATGCTGTCTCAACTGAGTCTCCTGCTGGTCCTTAGGCAGTAGCTGTGTTAGGTGAGTCAAAATGGAGCCTCCACCCCCATGGCTAAGCCAGTAGGAGCCCTGCTAAACTTGTCTCGGCTAGAAGGCACTGTTTGCATAGCTTACCATAGCTACTGAAACACAGCTGATGCCAGGCTGAGACATGACACGCAGATTCTTAGCCCACATGGCCAATTTGCTTTGGGAATTTGGACTGTCTCCTGGCTCTTTGATGGTCGGGCTGATATTTTTTCATCTCCGTGATGTTGTGTCCCAGGTTACCGGGAGCTCATAAAACCAAGACACCGAGGGCCCAATTTTGGGGTCCGAAGCAACCATTTTGCACAACCCTGGGCCATTAAGCCAGCCAAATTTACTAGCGGAGAATCCCCAGCGAACCATAGCTGGCCCTGTGGCACCCGTTCATAGCCCCTGATTTGGGATTGTGTTGAAGACACGTCTGGAGGAAAGGAGTGTGGCTGGATTCTGTTGTGCTCTAGCAATCCCCAGCTGCCAGGGTCATTGGCAGCCATGTGCAATTTAGAGCAGTTATCAGACTGCTCTAAATTCTGCTGGGGTTCAGACCAGCCCTCAGCCAGCCCCAGCATTGGGGAAGAAAGGCATAAAGGTTGGTGAGAGCTGTTTTTGCTCCTCCGTGGCTTCAAAACCTGCACAAAGTCAAGGTTGGCTTGACCTTGAGTATACAGTACAGAACTATGAGCTATATACATCCTAGCTGCACTGAATGAGCATTCACACAGCACTTACCAAACTCCCAGAGCCCTGGGCTCAGTGTTTAAATCTGGAATGGATCCATTGTGGGGCAGTCTCTTCTTTGGTTGTTCCAAAGTCCTGATCCAGTATCTGGAGAGGTATCTGTCCAGGACACCACCTTACAGGCACCTGAATATCGTTGAGTTTAAGGCCGGAAGGGACCAATGGAACATCTAGCCTGACCTCCTGTAGATCACAGGCCACCAATGCCACCCAGCACCCGCACAGTGAACCCCAACAACCGGAAGGGGACCAAAGTGTTACAGCCCAAAGGAGACAGTCATTGGCCACAGCCAGAGAATAGGAGGGACCGAGATGCACCAGGGCCTGAAGTCCCCGCAGTTGCAGGGAGATGATTGAGAGATGCCCACGTAATCCTGGCAAGTGACCTGCACCCACACGCTGCAGAGAAAGGTGAAACTCCCCCAAGGTCACTGCCAATCTGACCTGGGGGAAAATTCCTTCCCGACCTCAGATCAGTTAGACCCTCAGGATGTGAGCAAGAACCAGCCAGCCAAGCACTTAAGAGTCAGAAAGCACGGTGCCACCTCAGAGCCCTGGCCCACCCCACCCAATGTCCCATCTCCAGCCGTAGTCATTCCTGATGCTTCAGAGGATGGAGATTAAAAAAATATATATTCTCAGAATACATTGTCGGGGGATGGAGGGAGGAATTCCTTCCTGTCCCCTGCCAGTGGCCGTCTGAAACCCTGAAGCATGAGCTTTAAAACATACCGGAAATGAGCTCCAGGGCTGTTGAGCCCTGCCTCCCAGCATCACAAACAATCTCGTCATACCACTGCACTCATAAATTTATCCAGCTCTCTCTTAAAACTAATTAAGTTGTTTGCTCCCACCAATCTTGAATAAGACTAAGGTGATGCTCATGAAACGGGGGAAACATTTTTCAAGGGTCGAGGTTGCTGTGCTTGGAGCCAGCATGGGACCGAGGGCTCACTCTGGGCTGTTCTTTCCTGGAGGAAGAGCATGCCATGATAGTGGGTCAGAGTGCTATGACCTCTTCCTCTCAAGCAAGGACCTTGTTGTGGTCCTACAGGATTTTATCACCTCTCTAGCATTTGCAAAAGAGATTATGACTGAAACAATGGGCTAGAGCCCCAGCTCCTATAAATCAGCACAGGTCCAGTTGCTTCGATGGAATTACCCCACTATATGCCAGCTGGGATTCTGATCTAGCCTTAGATCTGCGTATATCTGTGTTTATACAGTGCCTAGCACAATGGGGTCCCCCACTTGGTACGGCAACTCCCATCTTTTCATGGGCTGTGTATTTATACCTGCTACTGTATTTTCCACTCCATGCATCTGATGAGGTGGGTTCTAGCCCACGAAAGCTTATGCCCAAATACATTTGTTAGTCTCCAAGGTGCCACAAAGACTCCTCGTTGTTTTTGCTGATCCAGGACTGGGGCTCACAGGTGCTATCACCGTGCGAGCTGGGTGGAGGATGACAATTCCCTTCCGTGGCAACTTTTGAGGTTTCAGAGTCTGTTTTCTTTCCATGTCGGAACAAAGCCAAAACTTTTCAAACATTTTCCTGCTGAAACGCAATAGAAAACCTGTGGGTTTCAATTCAGGAGGCAGTGATGAGCTGTCTCAGAGAGTGAGCAAAGCGTGGTAGTTAGAAGCTATGCCTGAGATGTGAGAAACCCCTGTTCAAGTCCCTCTTTTGGCTGATTCAAAGCAGAGTTTTCCTCACAGAGCAGGGACTTGGAACCTCAGTTTCCTACGTCCTAGGGGCAAGTGAGCAGGGTGTCTGCCCTTTTGCCACCTTCTGGGGACGCTGTGCTAGTCGGGTGTTTTTGTTTTTCCTCTATTCTGACTGGCCAGCCATATTTGCTTCTCTGATTGGCCAGCATTTTTTTTTTCTTGACTACTCTGTGGAGGGCCAAAATCATTTTGTCTACGGTACTCCGATGTGCCCCACCCACCAGGCTATGAAACATGAGTCTCCCTCAAGATCCCTAACAAAGTTTGGATGAAATCAAAAATGTTCTGATTAGCTCTAAGCACTGTACAAATAATAAACAGGACTTTTGACCCTGGAGTATTCAAGTGACCTGTAATGGCCTTCTTTGGGGCTATCCCTAGTGAGACACCATCATGTAAATCAACCCAGCTCCTCTAAGACAAATACATTGGGATGATTCAGTTGGGGATTGGTCCTGCTTTGAGCAGGGGGTTGGACTAGATGACCTCCTGAGGTCCCTTCCGACCCTGATATTCTATGATTCTATGATACTGCAGTATGTATATTTATTTCAGCTGCGACCATAATGCAAAACAATTGCCATCCGTATGTTCTCAGTTCTTAGCTGCATTTGCATTTTGTCATAGTGTGCTCCAGTAGAATGTGCACTGGACTGGGACTCCGGAAACTTGCGTTGTATTCCTGGCTCTGGTACCAACCTGATGGCATCCCTTCTTCCTCTCCCACCCTTTGTCTGCCTCTCAGGGGCTTGGACTATCTTTTACTGTGGGGTTATCTTCAGTAGGCATTTTTAACTTGTAGTACTTATCATGTTTGTAAAAGCTAGTGTGGAAACTTCCCATGCCAGTTACAATTGAATTAAATAGAGTTAACTGGCCATCAATTAACTTGAGGTAGAAAAGTCCAGTGTAGACAGCCCTCGTGTCTATACAGCACCTAGTACGGTGAGGCCTCAATCTCAGCTGGATTCTCCAGGTGCTACCATAACACAAATAATAAATAACAGTTGCGTCCCTTTTGTATTCACTTTCCACCAATGTTAATATGACCAATTCTGATTGCCTGAGTGTTTGAGACAAGAGAATTTCAAAGTCAAACCCGCAGTGTGGGATTTTATATTTGCACAAATAGGTGAAAAGGGCTTGCAGGCCGATCCACTCAGGCAATGGAATCAACCCCACGTGACTCATTTGTCCAATACCACATGACTTATTTGTCCAGTGAAAAGTAACTTACTAGCACAAGAGGAAGACCAGGAATTGAATACTCACAGAGAACTATTTGCTGTCAGACCCCAGAGTTAAACCACAAAGAAACTCCTGAGATACTTTTAAGTAACAAGTATCAGGGGGTAGCCGTGTTAGTCTGTATCTACAAAAACAACAAGGAGTCTGGTGGCACCTTAAAGACTAACAGATGTATTTGGGCATAAGCTTTCGTGGGTAAAAACCTCACTTCTTCGGATGCAAATACATTTGAGGAAATCGTGGTCAGTGCTTGGATGTTCCCAAGGCAGAAAAAGAGGCTCAATTAAATAGGTAAATTATTCCGTAAGGGCTACTGTTTATTATAGGCAGGGCCTGGTAACCCCGCCTCTTAAGATTGTCTGACATTTCCTACTATAAGACCCGGTTTTCACTTGCTTATAACTTTGCAAAATTTTAATAATTTGGGATGAAATTTTCCAAGCCAAGTGACTGCCTCAAGCTGATTTTTTTTTTTTTTTTAATTTCAGCCCAAAACAGGTCAGCCATTTCTGAGAATGAAACCAGGGGAAATGATGTTGTTTTGCCCATGTTAAAGTTTTGGAGACCTTTGTCTTTGCAAAGCTCTAGCATCCTCATGCTTTGGAGCAGGGACTTGAAATTTGGCAGTGGGTGGCCTTTATGTCAGGGATGTATGTGCCTTTTGCCATCCCTGCGAAAATCAGCTCAACCGCGGGCAAGTTAGATGCCTTTGAAAAAAATCACAATTTGCACAAGCTCAATAGAGACTTTGTTTTTAGCAGCTAAAGTCTTTGACAATTCCATCCTCACTGAGCATGTCCCATCCCCCCACAGCTCCTAATGCTGGCCAGCCTGAGCATGTACCAACCTCACAGAGCAACTAAGCATTCTCCGGTCCAGGCTTACCAGAGCGGAGTTGGAATTTCCCTGTACTTGCTGCTCCTGGCAGAGAGGGAGCTGGAACTGAGCACAGGGAGCCTGTCTCTCCTATGCTCTCAGTGATCACTCCCACCACCCCTAGCCCCCCAGTAGTGCCCAGGCACCAAGGAGGAGGAGACCATCTGATTGAAATGCAGGGGGGACAAAAGCTGGATTGGGGCAAGGAAAGGGATAGACTGGAGCCAGGAGTCTGGTGAGACTGGGACTGGAGGGCAGGGGTGAGAAGGAGACTGGGACTGGGTGTGAAACTCATGATCATATCCTTAAAGAATGTATCATAATGCATATGTACGAGGGAGGCAAATTAAGGTTCCACGGGCAACCTTAACTTTAGCACTTGCAAGCTTTGGACTGCTTGACTTTGCAGCCTTACTAATGTTCTTTTCAAGTAGGGTTTGTGTGTGTGTGTAATATAATAAACGGGTGAAGATATATTGGTGGAAATATGGCTAGACATAGGCGTACACACTCAACCATGGCTCTAACAGCTTCCAGAATTGATTACTGTAACTGGCTCCTATTTGGGCTTCCCTCAAAGGTGGCTTGGATTGGAAGCAGTGGTGCTAGAACTAGGGGTACTAGGGGTGCGGCAGAAGTAGTAACAACCAACACCAAACACATGGGTTCCATGGGTTCCATCATATCACCTCCATTATAAAAATTGTTCCAGCACCCCGGCTTGGAAGCTGCAATAGCTGCAGCATTTAGCAGCTCACCTAGGCTCTGATAAAAAACCTACTGACTTCAATGGGAGTTTTTCCATTGGCTTCAGTAGGCTTGATTCACTTGATCATTACCTGTTAGGTTCACTCCCTCTGGGGCACCTGGCATTGGCCACTGTCGGTAGACAGGATACTGGGCTGGATGGACCTTTGGTCTGACCCAGTACGGCCGTTCTTATGTTCTTGTGCTTTGGCTCAGGCTGCTGGTCTTTAATAGAGGTTGACGATGCTGTGGGAATTGTAGCTGGGCCATTGGGTTTGTTTTACGACGATGATGATGTTTTATGTAAAGCACCCGCATGGCTTTTTGTTGGCATGTGCTCATAATAAACAAACAAACCTCAATAAACAAGCCAGGAAGGAAATCTGGTAGTGGGGTTGGACTAGAGTAAAACGGAATGACATGTTTATTGGCTTTAAGACAGGCTTTTATTTTTGCTGATCTAGTGATTTCTTTTTTTTAATGGTTGGGGAAAAAATCATTTTGATACAGGTAAGGCTGTAATGTTTGTGTCATGTCCCGCACCGCTGGGGGGCTGGATTTAATGCAAAGGAGACAGATTGTCTGTTTAGTCTATGTTTGTACAGCACCTAGCACAATGACATCCTGGTCTGTGACCGGGGCACCGAGGCACTATCGTGCATTTAGGACACAGGCACAAATTGAAACAGCGTTCTGGGTATGAGCTGCTGAGCAACTCAGCAAACCTTCTGCTGTGCTTCAGAATTCCTAGGTTCCCTTTGGCCGCAGCAAGCAGCAGATGAACTGGAGTTGGGCGGTAGCGGTGAACACTCATATTTCCTTCTGCTAAAAGAGGGTTTCTCTTATAATGGAGACCCAAGCCGTGTAGACTTCCCCCATCTCACCTAAGGGGGCAGCCATGGTGACGTAGAAGCAACCCCGTGGGCTGATAATGTTGCATCTTCACGGCATGACGTTGGTGGCACAAAGACGTAATAAGTGTGTGTCCTAACGCAACGCTATTTGTTTGGGGCCTGCCTGGGTCTAACAACGTTCAACGTTCACAAAGGGATCCGGAGTGTAAAGCTGAAGCTCATTGCTGAGTGGGAACAACGAAGTGGTGTGAATCAACAGCTAGGAGGAGGGGGAAAGAAGAGCACTGTTTTTTCGGCATGTGCCTTTAAGGTTCCAATCAACATTGGGATGGATTCCTCCTAAAGCAGGAGCTGCAGCGTTTTGAAGTAATAACCCGTCGGCTGGGTTGTTTTATGAAGCAGAACGTCAGGAAAGAGTTTGCTGGCCAGGAAGGGGCTCCTAAGCGTATCCAGCTCTCATCTGCCCAGCTATTTATCGGGTATTGCATAGTATTGCATCTCAATGTCTAAGGCAGATCTTAGCGTTCAACCCTTTGGGATGATAGGAACGAAAGGTCTGCTGATTAGAGAGGTTTAGGAGCCCAGTGATAGGGGACTTTCTGACTTGCACCCATATGCCATCTTGGGCCTGATCTTGTCAGATCCCCTAACCAAAGCAGGTGTAGGGATGGGTCAGCACTTGGGTGGGAGACCTCCAAGGAAATCTAAGTGCTGACGGGGTGCTGGTAATTTAGTCTGAGTCACAGATTGTAAGAACTGAAGGGACCATTACGAACATTTAGTCTGACCTCCACTAGCCTGAAAGCTACACCCAGTGATTCCTGCAGCAAACCCAGGAACTTGTGGTAGTTTAACGGGAGCATCTGTTTTATAAATGGAATTTTCAACTGTGCCTATGTGACTTAGGATCCTACATGTGATTGACGTTCAAGAAGCCTTGGGCTCCTAAGTCACTTAGGAACTTTTAAAAATTCCACCCCCCAATCTTGATTTAAAATACTTCAAGTAATGAGGAATCCACTAGATCCCTGTTGTGGGCCAGGACATAGGCAATCAGGCCTAGTGGGATCAGACCAGGAGTTAGGAGCCAGAGCCCAGGATCAGAGACAGAGTCAGGAATCAAGCCAAGGGTTGGAGCCAGAGCAGTAGCCAGGGGTGGGGTGTAGAAGCAGGACCCACACAGGGATTCACCTAGTTGCTCAGACAGCTTCCTGGGCCTCCTTCTGGCTTAAATAGCAAGTCGGAGCCAATCAGAGAGGCCAGACATCCCCTCCAATCAGGAGCTTCATAGGTCGTGTCTCTGGTGAGGTAGGGTCCCCCAGCCCACACTTCTTGCTGGTACCGGCAAGCTGCAGGTTAGTGGCTGCGGTCTGAGGACTGCCTGCAGACATGGGTTGAGACCTACAATCCTATAAGAAGTTGTTCCAAAGATTATAATCACCCCCACTGTTAAAAATTCACATTTTATTTCCAGTTTGAATCTGTCAAGCTTCAACTTCCCATAGGTGGATCTTGTTGTACCTTTGTCTGATATACCCTCGATATTCACCTGCTTATACATCCAAGAATTGCATTAGCCCTCTTAGGGCTTGTCTATACTTACGCGCTGGTTCGGCGGCAGGCAATCGAACTTCTGGGTTCGATTTATCGCGTCTTGTCTGGACGCGATAAATCGAACCCAGACGTGCTCGCCGTCGACTCCGGTAATCCTGCTCGGCGAGAGGAGTACGCGGAGTCGACGGGGGAGCCTGCCAGCCGCGTCTGGACCGCGGTAAGTTCGAACTAAGGTACGTCGACTTCAGCTACGTTATTCACGTAGCTGAAGTTGCGTATCTTAGTTCGAATTGGGGGGTTAGTGTAGACCAGGCCTTAGCCATAGCATTACACTGGGAGTTCATGTTCAGCTGGTTATCAATCATGACCTCTAAAGGTATGTCTACACCTTTAAGAAAAACCCACAGCTGGCCCATGCCTGCCGACTTGAGCTCGTGGGGCTCAGGTTGTGGGGCTGTTCCATTGCTGTGTAGATTCCAGGTTGAAGCTGGAGCCTGAGCTCTGGGACCCTCCCACCGAGTCAGCTAGCATGGGTCAGCCATGGGTGTCCAGTTGCTGTGTAGACATACCCAAAGTCCTCTTCAGAGTTGCTGCTTTCCAGGATACAGTTTCCTTATCCTGTAAGTGTGACCTGTGATCTTTGTTCCTAGATGTATGATCTTGCATTTGCCCCTATTAAAACACATGTTGTTTGACCTAATCCTGTTTACCAACCGATCCAAATCACTCTGTATGACTGCCTTGTGCTTATCATTATTTATAAGTCACATCACCAGTTTGTGTCATCTGCAAACTTTATCAATCATGATTTTATATTTTCTTCAGATCATTGATAAAAGTATTAAAGAGCATTGGGCAGAAAACTGGCCTCTGTGGGACCCTCCTAGAAATACCCCTACTCAATGATCATTCCCCATTAACAGTTGCTTTTGAAGATCTATCAGTTAGCCAGCTTTTATTCCGTTTCATATGTGCTATATTGATTTAGTATGTTACCATTTTTCAGTCAGAATGTTGTACACTACTAAGTCAAATGCCTTACAGATAACCAAAAGTATTATGTCTACAAAATTACCATTATCAGACAGACTTTTAATCTCATAAAAAATATATCAAGTTTGTTTGGCATGACCTATTTTCCATTAAACCATGTTGACTGGCATTAATTGCATTATAATACTTTAGTTCTTTATTGATTGAGTCCTATACCATCCTCTCCATTATTTTGACCGGGATCAGTGACAAACTAACAGGCCTACAATTATCCCAGGTCATCCCACTTACTCTTTAAAATTATTGACACTACATTAACTTTTTCCAGTCCTCTGATATTCTGTCAGTACACCAAGATTTATTAAAAATTAATATCAGTGATCCAGAGAGTTCCTTGGCCAACTCTTTAAAAACACTTAAGTGAAAGTTGTCTATACCTCAAGATTTTAAAAATCATTAACTTTAGCAATTACTCTTTAATAGCCTCTTTAGTTATTGTTGGAATGGAAAGTATTTCACCATTGTTATATGATATGAATACATCATCCAGCTTTTTTCCAAAATGCAGAACAGAAATATTTATGGAACGCCTCTTCCATGTCTGGACCATGATTGACAATTTTAGCATCTCCACTTTAGTAATGGACCTATTTCATTGTTAGGATTCCTTTTCTTCCTGATATACTTTTAAAAAATCCTTTTCATTGTTCTTTACCTACCAACCATGAATTTTTCATTGTTACCTTTAGCTTCCCTCATCATTTGTCTGCATTCTTTAATATTTAATTTACATTCATTACTATCAATGTCCCCTTTTTCCCATTTGTTATATATATATGGCAATCTTCCCTTTCAATCTGCTTAACAATTGACTCAGCAAGATAAACATGGTCACTGTGCCATGGATCTGATGGATAAACCATAAAACCAAGACCCTGACTGCTCCAGCTGATTACAGATGTCATGGCACTTTTCCCAAAAGCAGAAGAGTTAGCCTCTGAGCCCACTTTGTATAATTACATTATGCCTACCTAAATTTGCCTTATTTCCATTTAGTACAGTTTTCTTCTATGCTTCCTGTCCTAAACATCTGTTTACTTGTGCTGCTGTGTGCCACACCAGAGCTGAACAAATTAATTCCTCTTTCATTTATGTATATGTTTGCATTTGTCTACTGTATACAGGCAAGATCTACTGTTTCTTACTTCAGTGTAAATCTGGAGCTGCACCATTGAAACCAATGGATTTACTCCATTATCAGCGAGAACAGAATTCAGTCTATTGGTTGCACAGATCATATATGATATACTTTTTCTTTTTAATGCTCTTGGATCTTCTTACTTCAAAAGCCATGTTTACATTGACTGTCGCTTTACATAAAGACATTCTCATTCCGTTTCTTCTTGGTTCTCCCAAAATCTTCTGTCATCAGCCCTGGGTCAATTCGTGCCTCACCTTCCATCAGGCGACACTTCTATTATTATTTATTAATTGTATTGCTTTAGCCCCTAGCGGCACCAACTGAGATCAGGGCCCCGTTGTGCTAGGCGCTGTACATACACCTGGTATGAGACAGTCTCTGCCATGAGGAGTTTACAATCTAATCTAAATAGGCTAGACAAAGGTTGGGAGAAAGGAAGCATTCTTATTATGGCACCATGTAAGCACCTGCTCACTCCAAATTACTGGCAATATTCCATCCTCAAAAGGGATTTGACCATAGGTATCTCTATTCAAGGCCAGACATATGGCAGTAATAACCAGGGGCCATATGGCTTGGGATGGAATATGTCCCTCGTAAAATATCACCGATGGAATGGGATTCTACTGAGTGTGTTTCACTTGTCCCTTTAAACCGGGGTATGTTGGAGAAGAGGAACCAGGAGAATGGGATGATGCTTGTGCTTGTAGGGATGAATATTAGAACTGGCCAGACACAACGATAATGCCATTTCATCACAGCTTTGGGGGTTTGAATTGGGAACGAAAACAAAACCTTTAAAATAGTTTTGTGAAACAGAATTGCACCCAAAAGTGACGGGTTTTGATTCAGGGCTCTCCCTCTGGAACTGAGTCCACCCTGGGCCTCAGAAACCTTCCCGTCAAAACCGATACGTCTTTGTGAAATGTTTCAGCTTCAGTGAAACAGCGTTTTTCCATGAAAAAGCCTTTTGTGGTTAATGTTCCTACCAGCTGTAATGAATATGGACTTAGTTAAAGATTCCTCCCCTCCTGTTTTAAAGGATCCGCATTTGTACAGCTTGAAAATTCAGGGAGATTTCCCTTCTACCTACCATTGTTTGAAGTGTTAAAACAAAGGAGGGGGAAATTTGAGTTAGTCAAGTGGCCAGCTGTGACTTCTGCTCTTCTGCTAACCTCTGTTCCTTGTCCTCCCAGCCCACCCCTTCCCTATTTCATTCACCCCTCTGTATCCTATCTGGCATTAGAGCTCTCTGGGGCTGGGATTGTCTTGTTGTTAAATCTCCATATGGCACCTGGCAGAAGCGAACCTGATCCTTGACTGCAGCTCCTAGGCACTTCTGTAACATAAATAATAATAATTAGTGAACCAGCAGGGCACATATAAGAGCAGCGGGAAGAACTGGCGCAAAGACAATTTGAATATACAGAAAAATGGTGCCCGCCGTGAACTCAGAGGGGTCTGATCCTGAGAAGAGGTGAGCCTCTGCAGCTTCTGTTCACGACGACCACCAGCACCTCTCAGGATCAGGCCCGGTAAGACAGTCTCCCAGGAGCAGTGGTAGAAGCGCCACTGCGTGACTCACTCATACCCAGATTGCACAGAACAATGGGAACAGACTGTAGGGAACAATCCTGGATCATCAGCAGGGGACAGACTGGCTCTTGTGCAGAGGTCAGCGTTTGGCCGCTCACAGGTATGCAGGACGGGGCTAGCTGCCAACACGGGCATGCAGTGCTTTTTCCCTCTCGCTCGTTTCTCCTGAGCACTCCAGATAAATAGCTCCAGGTGAGGGCCTGCACATTCTTTATGAAGCAAAACGTGCTGTCGATGGAAGCAGGCGAATCTATGGCCCGGGGCGCCAGTGCAAAATAATGTGTCTCGAATCCCATGCACGGGCTTGTTTGAAATATGCATCAGCAACACCACCAGCAGCAGCAGTTTTCTGCTTGGAAAGTAAAAGTAGGTTAGAGCTTAGGGGAGCAGCTCAGGGGAAAGCAAAATCGGGGTGGGGGGGAGGAAATAGCTGCCCCATCCCTTTTCCAAGGGCCACCTTAAATGGCATTAAACTTCTCCTCCTCCCGACCACCAACTCTCTCTTTGCGCGGCGGGATAGTGCTCATTGAAGGGAACACACAACAGACAGCACTTCCTATAGGAATCTGGTGTGATCTTTTACACAGTTATTTTCTACAGCAGGAGTAAATGACCCCGGAGCCTTTTTAGGGTGTGAGTGAAGTGGCTCTGATTTTTTTTTGAATGGTTCCAATCAAAGCCAGATTGGACCTTTGTTGGGACTTGAACAAAACTGGATGAAATTCCCCTCCCTGCCTTGCACGCTGGACCATAGCCTGATCTCATTCACAGTGCCAGAACACTGGAGTGACTCCATTTGTTCCATGGGGTTACACTGGCGCAGGAAGGAGACACATCCAGCCCGTTGTATTCAATTGCCACATGCCTCTGCACTGCAGTCCATGATTCTGGCCAGGGTCGGACGCAGAATGGCTGGAAGCAGAAGCCAGACAAATTCAAATCGGAAATTAGGCATACATGTTTAACAGTGAGGGTGACTAATCACTGGAACAAATTAACAAGGAAAGTGGTGGATTCTCTATCTCTTGATGTCTTCAGCTCAAAACTGGCTGCCTTTCTGGGAGATCTGCTTTAGCCAGACACAAGTTATTGGACTCAGGACAGGAGTAACTGAGTGAAATGTAATGGCCTGTGTTATACAGGAGGTTAGTAAACCTTGAGTTAGCAGACCCTGGGTTTCTTAACTTAGGGCTTGAATGTCTACACCCATTTGTAACCCCAGGTTAGGAATTGTTGAATTCCCAGCCTGGGGCTCCAGTGTCCACACTGCATTATGTGGGCCCAAGTCCAGCCACCCATATCCCAGACTTCCTAGCGCCCTCCCAAAATATGGCTGCTCTAGCCCTTTGTTCATGGTGCAGTGTGAGAAAAATTGACTCTCCACCAAACTTGATTGTCAGAGGACAAAGAAAGTCAGCCGGTGGGATTCTGGGACACTTTTTGCAGCTGCCCAGAGCACAAATCCAGTGGGGCTGCATCTACGCTGCAAAGCAATAGGGCTTGAATCCTGGGTCCCAGCTTGGATCCTCCACCCCCAGGGGGTCCTGGGACCCTGGGTTAGCGTGATTTGCATGTGGATAGAAGGGGGTTTAGGCTTGAGCCTGAGTTCAAACCCTGGGCTTACACATACCCTGTGAATCTGAGGGGTTGAAATGCTGTAGTTTTCCAACAGCATTTCACTCTTTTCATAAGACTTCAAGCCTAGTTTTCACACAGTTTAGAAGTTCAGAGGAGTTCTCAAAGATCCTTCGCCAGTCGGGTTATTTCCCATTTGAGGGGAGAGGAGGGTTTTTGGCATGCTAGCAAGTAGCTAAGTGAAGCAAACAGGCACAGGGTCCCTGTGATGCTGTCCTCCCCTCAATATTTGGCCTCCCTGTGACATTTCCCTGAGTATTTGTCTCTGATCCTGGTTAAAATAAGAATCTGTGTGTTGGTTTGTTGCGTTTCCTCAGGAGAAGGCTTCTATCCCTTTGCATTGCAATGCCTTTTGTTGTCTCAACAGGGTAGCTTGCAGCTCCCCTTGGAAACCCATAAAACCAGGCCAAAGAGTTGCCTGCAGAGAAGTACAAGGCTCTCTGAATTATCCTTCCCCCTTCCGAGGAGGATGCAGGGGCTGCGTGTCTTCAGATACTCACCTAGGCTTTGGGAAAGTTGGCCAAACCAATTCCGAACTCCGGACTTTCCTAGGTTTACTCAGTCCTACAGATAAGAGACCTAAGGGACTGTCCAGAGAGAAGCCACTGGCTCTGCCTGGTGCTTCACTTCCACTAGAATGGAACATCTTAACCTACAATTTACGTGGGACAATGGTGTGGTGTGTACGTGTGCTCGCAGAGAAAAGGGGAGGGATTGGGAGAGGGAGAAGGAGAAGGCATGCAGGTGTGGTCTACTCTAAAGGTTTAATCAGCATGTATTTGGGCTGGTGCCATTACTCATAGAACCGATCTGTGGTCCATCAGGTCCCCTATCTTATCAGTGACAGTGGCCAGCACCAGAGCTGCTTCAGAGGAAGGTGCAAGAAACTCTGCAGTAGGCAGCTGTGAGATAACCTGCCCACAGGGAAAATTTCCTCCTGACTTTCCATGGTTAGCAGTTGGCTTAAGGCCTGAAGCTGGAGAGTTTTCCAAATCTCATGTTTATTTGCTGAGTATTTACTGTGATAACTCTGGACTGGACATTCTTGTTCTCTGTAGCAATATGCAATCCGCTGAGCTCTTGGCCTCAACAATACCTTGTGGCAAGGAGTTCCACAGGCCAATTGCACCTCGTGTGAAAAGGTTACTCATGGGTAACAAAGCCATAAATTGTGGAAGGCAAGTTAAGCCAGCACTAAGAATAGCTTTACACCCCCACTGCGAGGTATTCTGTGTATCACATGTACATTACAGGAAGAGCTATTTTACAAACGCTTGAGTGTTTCCAAAGAGCTTGTCTAAACAGTGTGGCAAGGGAGACAACAGGGTGTGACTTCTAATTAGTCCATGTGGACCCATTGTGCACACTAAAAGCTCCCTAGTGCGCCTTAGTGGAGCACTGTTTCAAACAGCACTGGGCACCAACACAGACTAATTAATGAGTCCCACGCCACTCCCCATAGTGCATTACCCCACTGTGTAAACATGCCCAAAGATTAGGAGCCTGATCCTTAACTCCCCCTTCAAGGGGCACCTGAGGATTTCATCATCATGGCGAAATCCTCCACGTCAGGGGCAGGTAGGGTGACCAGATGTCCCGATATTATAGGTACAGTCCCGATATTTGGGGCTCTCTCTCTTATATAGGCACCTATTACCCCCCACACTCTGTCCCGATTTTTCACCCTTGCTATCTGGGCACCCTAGGGGCAGGGTGGGGGCATGTCCCAAGCAGAAGTGGGCGGGGCTAGCGTGCACAGCCAAGCAGTGTCCCCACCTGAGATCTGGAGTATGCTTCTGTTTCCCCCAGGGACGCTTCCCCCCCGTAGGCCATTGTCATCGATCAGGCCTCCTGAGAAGCCGAATTATTATTAACTTTGCGTAACCCCCCAAGCACATCAGTTCTGCGGGTGACAAGAAGAAACCCACGCTAGGGAAAATCCATCTGTCAAACCCATTGACCCCGGAGCGTTGTTGTTATTATTATTATTAGCAGGAGGAGGGTTTAAAAGTAAACACAAGAGACGCCTTGGCATGGGAGCTGCCAGCAGAAGGCTGGGATTGCTTTACAGAACTTCCCCTCTGCATGTCCAAGCTGGTATCTCTGCCTGATAGTGAGCAGACATCTGCTAATCGATCGCTATCTGGCAGGCTGCCTGCCTTCCCACAGCTGCGTGAGGAAAGAAATCATTAACTCTAAGAGGCTCTAGGAAAAGCTCTGTGGGCGCAGCTCCGATTTGATAAAAGTCCCCGCTGCTGGCTGCTTCTTGTTCCGAACGCTGATGGGGAAACCACCTGCCAGTACCCCATTAGACATGGCTTCCTTCGCCTTCCCCGTCTCCATGTTCACCCTCCTGTTTCCAGCTCAGACGTTTGGGTTGGTTCTCCCAGTCCCCGCACACGGCACCCGATCCCCTCCCCCATTTTCTCCTACTTCTTGCCGTCCTCAGCTCCCTCCCGCACTCTTCCTCTCTCATGCCAGCCGTCTTCCCCCATCTCACCAGCACCCAACGACTGCTGCGTGAGGCACTGACTCACCGGTTGGCAGTGTCATTAGGATTCGACGCCGTGCTGAGGAATGCCAAGCAATTGTGCTGCTGAGTCACCGGGTGTGAAGTCATTTGTGTCAGGGCGATGGGTAGGCATGAGACAAACTCCGACCACTCCAGAGATATCAGCCTGCAGTATACACATTGATGAAAGCACCCTTTAGCCCTTTGCCTGCTCGTCCCCTGCCATGCCTCCCACCCTCCAGCAATGTTCCACTGAGATCAGTTGTGACAATAGCTGGTATATTCAGCAACACGAGAAGGGGTTTGCAACTAAATGAGTGTAGGACGTTGGGACGTTTAATGTAGATGGAGGCAGCCAGTTAGCTGAGCGTGCCTGAAATTTCCTTGCCTGATCAGAGGCCATCGGGTGCTTCGATGTTCCATCTGAGCTCCCTGTTCCACTAAGATTAATCATGCTTCCCTCAACAGCGGTGGCCTCATTCTGGGAAGTGAATTTAATTTCCCCTCTTCTTCCTACATGCCATTTAATAAAAACTTTCATCTCAAAGGGCCCCTCCCAAAGCAATTTTACACCCTATCTATAGCTATATAACTACAGCAGAGCCATGTGATAAATGGTATTTATCATGCAGCTTTGACCACTTCTTCTGCACTCTGCCCACTAATCCATTCTGTGGTCCATAGATGCCCGGGTTATATGCAGAGTATTTGCTGGTGGCCTGTGGAGAGTTGGCTTGTCACTAGCTCCTCCTTATTTCCAGCTACTAAATTGCATTCATAGACAGCTGCAAACACACTCAATACTTTCCTAATGTTACTCAGAGCTGGCTGAACATTGTCAAATCACCGAGGCCTCAACTGGAGTACTGTGTCCAGTTCTGGGCACCACACTTTGGAAAAGATGATAAATTGGAGACAGTCCTGAGGAGAGTGACAAAAATGAAAGGTCTAGAAAACATGACCTATGAGGAAAGATTGGAAAAATTGGGATTGTTTAGGATGGAGAAAAGCAGACTGAGGGGGGACATGATAAAAAATTTTCTCTTTATCCTCTGAGGACAGGACAAGAAACAATGGGCTTAAATTGCAGCAGGAGAGATTTAGGTTGGACATTTGGAAAAATGTCCTGACTGTCAGGGTAGTTAAGCACTGGACCAAATGATCTAGGGAGGTTGTGGAATCTCCATCTTTGGAGGTTTTTAAGAGCGGGTTGGACAAACACCTGTCAAGGGTGGTCTAGATAATACTTAGTCCTGCCATGAGGCCGGGGACTGGACTAGATGACCTATGAAGGTCTCTTCCATTCCTATATTTCTATGATTCTATGACTGAGGCTTTTTTCCTAGCAGAAACTAGTTTCTTGGCATAATGGAAATTTTACCCCCCAAAAATTCATTTTGCGGTTTCATAAAACCCCCCCAGAAAACTAATTTTTGTGTTTGTTTTGGGCAGGTTTGGGGGTTTTTTTGCAAGGAAAATCCCCAATTCCCTGACCAGCTGTAATGTAACTTTCCCATGTTAGCAAGTGATTCCATTGCCATAGGACTGTTATATGATCACAAAGGGTAAGAGAGGTGGCCCAGGCTATTATGAGTGGGAAGGGAAGTGTCCACAGAAAATATCTCCATTAAGACATAGCCCACCCTGTGGAAAAGTTTAAGAACCTCCTGTCTATGAGATATATGCCACCACCCTGACTCAAATGAGAGGACCCACCTTCTCCTTGGTCAGAGCAGCTGTGAAATCACAACCAACACAGCTCTTCCCCAGAGCAAACCCAGCTGTGGGCAAAAGGCGGGCCCAAACACTTTCATCCTACTTTGCAGGGAGGACAAAATGAATATGGGACAAACGCATGAACTGGATGCTTTGGGGGGCAAGAACTGGCATTGACTTGTGCAGCACCTAGCTGGCTGGCCTCCAGACTCTCCAGAGCAGAGCAACCCCCAAATCAAAGCCCTTTGATTTGCCCCCTTTGAGCCCAGAGTACATCTATACTACAGTGACTCTAGCAGCATGGCTATACCATTGTAGACACAGCCGACACCAGCGGAAGGGGATTTTTTATCGCTGTAGGAACACCACCTCCCCAAATGACGGTAGCTACGGGTGACAGAAGCATTTGTCTGTTGCCCTAGCTGCATCTACCCTGGGAGGTAGGTTGGTATAGCTATGCCATCAGGGATGTCGACCTAACTTATCAATATAGACCCTTTACCCTGCCAGAACTGTGTAAAGTAGGCTAAGGATACATCTACACTGCCATCAGAGGTGTGACTGCAGCATCTGTAGACGTACCTGAGCTAGCTTTCATCTAGCTAAGATGAGTGTCAACAGCAGTGAAGCTGTGGCAGCTTGAACAACTACCCAAGGTGCTGGGTGGGTTTCTCTAGCTCCTGCTCCCACAGCTTCACTTCTACCGGTGCCTGAACTCGCTAGATTAAAGCTAGCTCAGGTCCGTCTATCTGTGTTGCAATCATTTCCCCTTCCTCCGCCCCCAGGATGGCAGTGTCAACATTGTGTAAATGAGAATCGGGTCCTGAGTCTTTAGGAGGGGGTTGACTGGAAAGAGGGGCGATGACTCGTTAGAGCGGGGCTGGGAACGGAGTACATTGACCTATGACTCGTGTCCTGATTCTGGAGAAGACATGAGGCAAGTTTAATTTACATATTATTTGCAAAATTGATTTTAGGAAACCAATAGAGCTGAAATGCAAGTAGGAAAATGTCCAGTATACACATTAATGTTAAGGTAGGCTTGGCAATGAACGGAAGCCTAGTAGTTATATGTTAGTTAGCACAAAGTAGCACAGAAGTTAGCATAAGTAAGTGACCTATGGTTATAAGATTTAGCAATATGTAGCTTGTGATAAACAAATATACTGTAGAACCACGAAATAATGGATTTTTGGGGGTGGGCGGGGGGGGGGATTTTTAGTATGTGAAATCATGAGGTAGCCACATGAACATGTTGGAAATATTGACTCATGGATTGATGCAACATTCGGAACTCCAGTTATGGTTTCCCAGACAGCTATGACTGGACCGGTGGCCGGAAAACAGTGTAAATATAGTCACCAAACATGTGTGGGTGTTGGGGGGAAGGTATAAAATAGGTTGTATGGCCAACCTTTAGTTGGGATCACAAGTGGTTGGCAGCCCAAATGTCATCTCCGTTCATGATGGTCTCCACTTACTTTTCTTTCCATCTTCACTTCTAAGGGTTGGGTCATGAGTACGTGCAATGTAGAGGGGACATATTGTTGTATTTTCCTTGTTTTGTAATATTTTTCGATTATTTTAATTATGCATGTCTGTAGGAAATAACCCTATAATGTCTCTATGTGTGCTCCCCCAAGCTCAGATTCAGTAAAAAATTCACGTGTAGCCCCAGGAGTAAATAACATGTTATTAGTGACAGGTGCATTGTTGCCTATACATTTATCAACGGCTACAAGCCCATGTAGAGGCGACACAGGGTCATGCCCTTCCCCTCTGCCCCAAGATTTGCTGCTTGGCTTGTACTGAGAATGCTCACATGGACGGAGTATGTTCAGTAACGCTGCTGAAGCCAGCTACCCTCCCTCTGCCCCCCACACTATCGGCAAGCACGGGTCGTCTCTGAGCCCAAGCAGTGGGGTAGCGTGGAAAAAAGCGCAGAGATGGTTTGGGGCAAAGTGGTCAAATTGACTTGTTGACTGGCAGCCTCAGCAGAGAGGCCAAGGGTTGAATGACCCTGGAGATCCCGTTCCCATGCCATCTGTGGCAGTGATCCTTCTAAGGCTAGGTCTACACTACAGCGGGGGTCCGACCTAAGATACGCAACTTCAGCTACGTGAATACCGTAGCTGAAGTTGCGTATTTTAGGTCGGCTTACCTGGCTGTGAGGATGGGGGAAAGTCGACCGCTGCCGCGCTGCCGCCGACTCCGCTGCCGCCTCTTGCCGTGGTGGATTTCCGGAGTCGACGGCAGAGCGATCAGGGATCGATTTTATCGCGTCTTCACTAGACGCGGTAAGTCGATCCCCGATAGACCGATTGCTACCCGCCGGATCGGCGGGTAGTGAAGACAAAGCCTAAGTCATGGTTCAGGAGCAGTGCAGGGGTGGGCGAAATCGGCAAGACTCTTCTGTGGATATAAAGAGGAATCCAGCCTCCAGGGCTGCAATTTAGACTCTTTAGCTCAATACCAATCATTAGAAAAACACGCAACCCCTTAACACACAAAATGTTCCTCATATAGGCCCTGATTCAGCAAAGCACTTAAACATGGGCTCAGTTTTAAGCGGGTGCTTAAGTCCTTTCAAATATTAAAATTAAGCAAGTGCTTGACTGTGCTCTTGAATTGGGATGCTGTCCTTAATCAAGGCCTCTCCCTTAGTTTTCCGTAGCAGTATTTCATGACTTGCTACGACTTAAGTCTTTCGTAGGGGGTCATCCGGGAAAGAGAGAGCGCAAAAGGGAGGGAAAACAAAGAGGAGGAAATTTTATGGCTCTGTAAACAGCTGTAAGCGATGTCTCAAGTCGGTCAGACCGGTCTGAGTTGACAAGGCAATGTCTTCAATTATATAGCATGCCGTAGCCTGTAAGAATGAAATCAATTTGTTATTTTTCTGGGAGAACACTGTAGCGTGAGTTCACACATTTCCTAAGCCTGATGACTCAGTTAATACCAAAGAAGTAGCTTTCCGACATTAGCGAGTGTGTGTTCTGGAGGTGCAAAACGTAGCTTTAAAAAGCCATCTGCGGTGGAGTGAGTGTGAAATATACATGGCTTAGTGCAGAACTATGAGGAAACTGGGTCAAATTTTCACCGTCATCATCATCACTGTAATGCCTAGGTCTTGCATAGTGCGTTTCATCTATAGATCTTATTTCAAAAGTGACGTAGCCACTTAGTAGCCTTAGGGTTAAACTGTCTAAGTGATTTAGGAGCCAAAGTCCCATTTTTGAAGTGTCTCAGGAATGCAAGGCCCAAATCCTCAAAGGTCTGACATGCTTAACTCCTGTTTAAATCAATGGGAATTAGGCACCTAAATACCTTTGAGGATCTGGGTCGGAGGAGCCTAAATCTCACTGACTTTCAAGAAAATTTAGGCTCCTAAGGGCCCAATTTTTAATGACATTTAGATGCCTAACTCCCATTGATTTCAGTGATAGGCATCTAAATACCTTTAAAGGTCTGGCCCTAAGTGCCTAAATCCCTTAAGTGTTTTTAAAGTTTGTACCCAATATGTGTGTGTTTTGGGGAGGGGGGTTTCCCACATTTCTGAAAATCTGCCTCATTTCCATAAAAAATGGTGCTAAGGTTTGGGAATTTTCTGTGCATAGATGGGAGTGTTGTCCAATGAGCCAGGTGTGGGCTTTGCATTGTAAGCCCTCAGAAAGACACATTTTCTACATACTGCAAAAAAAAAAAGATATTTTTAGGTTACGAAATGGCATGAGGCAAAGCAGCAAAACTGTTCACATGAATGCTGCTTTCAGCTGCAAGTAACAGTTGTGCCCATAGTTTATTCATCCCCGGTAAATTTATTCATCAGCATATCATTATGTGAGTTCATTATAACCATGAGATTTACAGCTCTCATAAACTGCGGTGTAGGTGGCAGATTGAAACATTAAGGAGAGTGCAGCTATAATACCTTGTGCTATGGGGTTAGCAGCTCTCTCAAGCTAAGCAGATAGTTCTCAGCCTCAAAAGTGAGGTGGAAGACCAGGGCAAGGTATAGAATCATAGAATAGAATCACAGAATATCAGGAATGGAAGGGACCTCAGGAGGTCATCTAGTCCAACCCCCTGCTCAAAGCAGGAGCAATCCCCAACTAAAGGTAGAATGTTGTATAGGTGATGCCACTGTAATTGTCCTTGGTGTGGCTTGAGGGGCCACTAAGAGGCTGTCTTTCAGTTCATATGTAAAAGAGAAGACCTAATTGCCTATGGTAATTAAAGAGCTCCGGGCACTTTTTGCAAGAAGCTGGGCTGTTAATTCTAGTGTCCTATTCTATTGTAGTCTTACATTGTGCTCAACACCATAGGATCTGAGCTTCTTCCAGTCATTCATTAAGCAATGTGACTAACTTTCCTCACATGTTTGTTTTCTCATCCTCTCCCCTGTGGGAAAACTGTGTGCAGTGGAGTGTTTTGTTTTGGACATTTCTTTTAGAATATGCACACACACACACGCACGCACACACACACATATATTTGCTATATGTTTATACTAGAGAAGGTGCAGTCCAACGCACCTTGCACTTGGAGTGGAAGGTGGTGAATTGTGTGATGGTCTTTAGTTCCTGTTGGAATTAATTCTCCTGGGCAAATCTCAGTTTAAAGAATTCATTCTGCCTCCTTCCAGGCCACCTGAACTTTCTGCTGAATATGGTATTCCCCACTTCCAGATCCAATCTGTTGGGTACTGTTGTTGTGCACTGTTAAATAGCTGCCACATTCCACACCAGAGGTAGTTGTATTTCAGTGGTCAGTGAAGTGTTTCCTATGTCTCCTTTGCTGAAAGTACTTAGGGATCCTCTGCTGAAAGGCACTACATACATGTTGTTGTTGTTCTTGTTGTTGGAGCAGGGAAAGGGTGATGAAAGTACTCGTGGAACTGAAGTTACCTACATGTATGAGTGTTTGTCCGATCAGACCCATACATAGTACTATGTACATACCAGGAGCAGCGGAAGCTTCCTAAAAGTAGGGTTACCATACGTCCGGTTTTTCCCGGACATGTCCGGCTTTTTGGTAATCAAACCCCCGTCCAGGGGGAATTACCAAAAAGCCGAACATGTCCGGGAAAATACCGACCGGGCACTTCCCCTCCCGCGGCTGCTCTGCTCCTCCCCTGACTTTTCGGCTCTGTTTAAGAGCCGAGCTGCCCGAGCCCTCCGGCTTCGGGCAGCCCCCTTGCCTCCGGACCCCAGCCGCCGGCCGGGCACTTCCCCTCCTGGGCTCCAGCTGCTCTGCTCCGGCGGCGCAGGGTCCGGAGGCAAGGGGGCTGCCCGAAGCCGGAGCGCTCGGGCAGCTCGGCTCTTAAACAAAGCCGAAGAGTCAGTGGAGGAGCACAGCAGCCGGAGCCCGGGAGGGGAAGTGCCCGGCCGGGGGCGCAGGGTCCGGAGGCATGGGGGCTGCCCGAAGCCCGAGCGCTACCGGCTTCACGGTTTGCCGGGCAGCCTCCAGACCCTGCGCCCCCGGCTGGGCGCTTCCCCGCCCGGGCTCCAGCTGCGCTGGGGAAGCGCCGGCCAGGGGTGCAGGGTCTGGGGGCTGCCCGGCAAACCGTGAAGCCGGTAGCGCTCGGGCAGCACTTTTCGCGTGGCTGGGAGGAAGGAGGGGGAGTTAGGGCGGGGACTTTGGGGGAAGGGGCGGGGAAGGGGCGGAGTTGGGCAGGGAAGGGGCGGAGTTGGGGCGGGGCCGGGGCCGGGGGTGGGAAAGGGGTGGGGCCAGGGCCCCGTGGAGTGTCCTCTTTTTTTATTTTTTGAGTATGGTAACCCTACCTAAAAGTGGGGTGCCACCGACATCCTGCCCCCTCATCGCTCTTCTCCCCAAGGCTCTGCCCCCGCACTGCCTCTTCTCCCCAAGTCCCCACCCTCGCACTGCCCTTTCCCCTGAGGCCCTGCTCCCACAATGCCTCTTCCCCCAAGACCCTGCCCCTTGCTCACTCCTCTCTTTCCCCTCCCTGCGTCACTCACCCTTATGGCCAGTAGAAAGTGATGGCCCCCTGGCCCCACCTGTTACAGCACCCCTGGTACATACTTGTATGTGTCTATATATAGGGCCCTACCAAATTCACGGTCCATTTTGGTCAATTGCACGGTCATAGGATTTTAAAAAGCATAAATTTCATGATTTCAGATATTTAGATCTGAAATTTCACAGTGTTGTAATTACAGGGGTCCTGCCCCAAAAGGGAGTTGGGGTGGGGGGGTCACAAGGTTATTGTAGGGGGCATTGTGGCACTGCCACCCTTACTTCTGCACTGCTGCTGGTGACAGCGCTGCCTTCAGAGCTGGGCGGCTGGAGAGCAGCAGCTGCTGGCCGGGATCCCAGCTCTGAAGGCAGAGCCACCGCCAGCAGCAGCACAGAAGTAAGGATGGCCTGGTATGGTATTGCCTCCCTTACTTCTGCGCCGCTGCTGGTGGCAGGGCACTGCCTTCAGAGCTGGGTGCCCGGCCAACACCCGCCGCTCTTCGGCTGTCCAGCTCTGAAGGCAGCAGCGCAGAAGTAAGGGTGGCAATACTGCGACTTCCCTAAAATAACTTTGCGACCTTTTGGGTCAGGACCCTCAATTTGAGAAACGCTGGTCTCCCCCAGGAAATCTGTATAGTACAGGGTAAAAGCACACAAAAGACCAGATTTCATGGTGGGAGACCAGATTTCACAGTCTGTGATGCGTTTTTCATGGCCGTGAATTTGGTAGGGCCCTACCTATATATAAATCAGTAACTTAAATATATCACTTCAGGCCCATGGGCAGTGGGTATCATAGGCTGGGGGAGGCTGAGGCCCCGCCCATGCTCTGCCCCCAGACCACTTCCTGCAGTTCCCGCTTTTCCGTGTCCCAGGCTGGCTGGGGCTGGGGCAGGCCGGCCTGCCACCGGGGTGCTTGCAAGGCCCGGGGCTGGGGTCAGGGCAACACCGCTGCCCGGCCGGCGCTCTGGGGCTGGAGGCACTGGGGCCAAGCTGCTCGCCCAGCATTCCGGGGCTGGGGGTATGCGAGTGGCCCGTGGCTGGGGCGGGGGGGGCCGTTGGCCGCGGTAGGGTGCTCTGGGTGCCTGCAGGGGATGGGGGGCAGAAGGAGGAAGAGGGATTGGGCCTCGGGCAGAAGGGGAAGAGCTGGGGGCTAGCCTCCCCCAACGGCTGGTTCATCCGCTGCCCATGTTCAGGCCTATTTTATGAGAGTAAATATCAGGTATCTGAAATCGCCTTAGTCTATTGTGAATTTCCTCAGAACTTCTGAGAGCATTAGAACTAGAATTTACATTTGTCTGAATTATTTAAAAAGGTACAAGTCAAAGAAATACACCTCGCCCTTTGAGTGGAAGGACGTATGTCAGCAAAGTGATGCAGTTGCACAAAAGGCAAATGCAATTCTGGGACGTATTAACAGGAGGGTCGTATGTAAGACATGGGAGGTAATTATCCTGCTCTATTTGGCACCGATGAGGCCTTAGCTGCAGTGCAGTGTCCAGTTCTGGGCACCACACCTTAAGAAAGGTGTGGACAAACTCAAATGGGTCCAGAGATGAGCAACAAAAATGATAAGAGATTCAGAAAAACCTGAGCTATGAAGAAAGAATAAAAGGATTGGGCACATTTAGCCTGGAGAGGAGAAGGCTGAGGGGGGACATAATGACTGTCTTCAAATATGTAAAAGGTTGCTATAAAGAGGACAGTGATCAATTGTTCTCCATGTCCACTCAGAATAGGACAAGAAGTAATTGGCTTACTTTGCAGCAAGGGAGATTTAGGTTAGATATTAGGGGAAAGTTCTAACTGTAAGGATATTTAAGCACTGGAACAGGTTACCTGGGGAGGTTGTGGAATCCCTATCAGCAGAGGTTTTTAAAAAGCACGTTAGATGAACACCTGTCAAGGATGGTCTAGGTATAATTAATCCTATCTCAGCATGGGGAAATGCACTAGGTGACCTCTTGAGGTCCCTTCCAGGCCTACATTTTTAGGATTCCATGATTCTATGATGATTTGAAAAACAAGGATTGTATTTTATTGTGATTTACTGGGGACAGGATGTAGAACTGAAAAGCCCAAATTGATTTTAATTTAATATTTAATATTTCACATGTATCTGGCAGCCACACTATCTCCGAGAGCTGTTATTTTTTAATCAAAACTTTTTTTTTCCAAAATAAGGCTTTTTAACCAAAAACTAAAATTTCCATGGGAAATTTTGATTTTGGCCCATTTTTTCTTTTTTTAATGAAAAAATAGCAACCAAATCTGTTCCCACCCACCCACCCCCAGCAACAAGCATTTTCTGTTTTAAAAAATGGGGGGATATTTTTTTTTGTGCCAAAAACAGTTTTCAAACATTTTTCATTTTTTATTTTTTGTCAGAAAACAGAATTTTTTTTCCCACAGAAAATATTTTTTTTAAAATTCAAGAATTCCTGTAAAAAATAATTGGCATTTTCCAAATAGCTTCATCTGTCTGTCTAGCTATCTGCCAGTCTGTGATTTTATGGGGGGGGGGGTCCATCACCATGGCATTTGAGTTTCCTGAAGCCAGCACAGTGGGTACATTCTTTTGTGGAGACTAGGAATCAACACTTTTTTATTGGAGGGAATGGGGCAAGGAAAGAGACAAATTATGGCTTCTGTCCCATGAGTCCACTGCACACAGACCTGCCATTGTTGTCTTCTGTTCATGGAGGTTCCATCCATGGAGACCTCACAGGGCTGTTCTTTTTCCGGGCTCTGTTTTTCCCAAGAACATCCTTATGCTGGTAAATATCCATTTCAGTCTTTGAATGTCTGCATGGCTTCCCTGAGATCTCCACAGATCCTGAGGCATCTGTAGGAGGCTATGGCTATCTGAGAGGAGGGCATGTGAGCCTCCACATCAGCTCCTCATCCCACTTGTCCCTGGCTCTTTGGGGTAGAGGAATGATGTGCATCTTCTTAGCCTGGCCACTCCTCCCTTAACCTGTCCTCTGCCAGACAGGATGGGTCAGACCCAAGCAAAGAGGATCCCGTACTTGTGTGGATCAAGGGAATATGATTGGGCCCTAAGATAGACGGAGCAGAAGGAGAGAGAACGTTAGGCAGGGAGAGGAGTGGGGGTCTGCATTTGGGAAGGTAAGTGGGTCATGAGGAGAGATCTGAAGGAGGAGAGGCAGGTTACCGCTTGCAGGGATCCCATGCAAAGACGGCAACATGGGAGAAAGCTCAGAGGTACCATAAGAGAAGGATACACTGCAAATTAAGATACAGTTGGCTAAATTCACACCGATGTAAGCAGGTGCCACTCCAGCGAGTTCAGGTGCTTGCTAGACACTGGGATTGACTTAAGTCTAGGAATCAGAATTATTAGTGTCACTTGTGTTGCTCTCAAAACAAAGTTTACGTTCGATGTAAGTTGTGCATTGGTCTTGTGATAGAATTTCACCCTGGCTGTATAATATTTTATAAAGGCAGCTATTTTACTAATGGCTGGTGGCTCCCAAGGACTTCCAGTGAGGGTGTCTTAGTAATGGTTGGAGCCAGTGAAGGTGCTCTTGGTCATGAGTAGTAAATAGACAATACAAAAAGCCAAAGAGTTCATGGTGATATGTGCTAAGCAGGCAGTGATAGTCTGTATTCCCCTCTACAAGCTGTTATTGGTGTGGCAAGAACTTTGGAAAGCTCTAGCAGGAAGTTGGTGACTCTGAAAGTTGCTGCATTGACCCTCTGATGAGTTGAGCTATGCCAGCATAGGGCATATCTACATTAGAAATGCTACAGTGGCACAGCTTCAGTGCTGTAGTGTAGACACTTACTACCATGGCGGAAGTAAATCTACCTCTCCGAGAGGCAGTAGCTAGGTCGACGGAAGAATTCTTCCATTGATCTAGCAGTATCTACACCAGGGCTTAGATTGGCTTAACTACATCTCTCAGGGCAGGTCTTCACTACGGGGGGGGGGGGTCGATTTAAGATACGCAAATTCGACGTATCGCAGCCGACTTACCCCGCTGTGAGGACGGCGGCAAAATCGACCTCCGCGGCTTCCCGTCGACGGCGCTTACTCCCACCTCCGCTGGTGGAGTAAGAGCGTTGATTCGGGGATCGATTGTCGTGTCCCGACGAGACGCGATAATTCGATCCCCGAGAGGTCGATTTCTACCCGCCGATTCAGGCGGGTAGTGTAGAACTAGCCTCAGGGGAGTGACTTTTTCACACCCCTGAGCGATGTAGCTAAGTTGACTTAACTTTATAGTGTTGACCAGCTCATAAGTTCTATAGCATAGACAGAACTCTCTTTTTCTGGAGCAATTTGACCCTAGAAGCAGAGCTCTGAAAATGGTGTCTGGTGTGGTGGATAGAGATGGGGATTAGGCAGGGCCGGCTCTGGCTTTTTTGCCGCCCCAGGCAAAAAAGCCTCCCACCGCCCCCACCCCCCACCCCCGGCGGGGAGCGCGGCAGGGGAGGGTGCTGAGCCCGGCCGCGGGCCCGCTCTCCCCGGCGGCCAGAGCGCCGGGAGGAGGGCGGAGAGCCCGGCCAGGCTCTCCCCGGCGGCAGAGGGCCGGGGGAGGGCGGCGAGCCCGCTGCGGCTCCGCTTTCCCCGGCGGCCGGAGCGCCGCGGGGAGGGCGGCGAGCCCAGTCGCGGCCCCGCTCTCGGCCGGAGCACCGCGCCGCCCCCCTCCAGGTGCCGCCCCAAGCACTTGCTTGGTGGGCTGGTGCCTGGAGCCGGCCCTGGGATTAGGCACTTAGATCAACCACTGACTGCTTGGAGGTGCAGATTCAGTTGATTTGGGTAAGAAGGGTGGTGTATTTGCAAAGAAAAATGGTCATTATGGATTGAATTATTCACTTTAGGGTAGGTAAAGGTTAAAGATAAACTAAGAACGTTGGTTGTGAATATGCAGAATAGTATTGTATTGTCTTTGTTTAGACTGCTCACAGGAATGGATATTCCAGGCTTCTCTTAAATTAAGGGTAGGGATGGGCAAACTAGTTTGAAGAAAAACCTCTCGAGCCTTCTCCCCACCCCAAATTTGAGCAGAACCTGTTCTGAGGCTCAACATTTACAAATCTCTCAAGTTCTAGTGTTTTTCTAGTGACAAGAGGGAAGAAGAGAGTTGGCAACATGTTCTGGGAAGCCCTGAAATGCAGGAGATTTGGAGACAATGGCTGGCTAGATCCCAGAGGGCACTCAAGGATTTACTGAACGCCACACATCCTAACCAAGAGAAAACACCAAACTTGAAAAGTGTCTCCCCCTACCCACTATATTCTCAACATTGCCAAAATATAGAAGGCCTGCTTGGGATCAGGACAAGGAGAAGGAGTTGAGGATGCAGAAGAAGGGAGCTGGTTGCTGGGAATAGTGAGAAGGATGGGTGTTGGGAGCTAGCAGACCTCAGAAGCTTTGGGTAACCTTGAAGCGAAGTGTCTGAACTTCACGGGTTTATCCAAATGTTTCCCAACTTTCTTGTTGATTTGTTTGTTTCTGAGCTTGGCTCCATATGGTCAAAGACAACAAAGAAAAGGACACTGAAAGAACCTGGTGCTTCTCCATGGCAGAAGCAGGTGAACTTTGTAGACAGAGATCAAGTGGTTTTGTTTAAATATTAGACACATTAGAAAGTGCTGTGATTGGAGCAATTGTGCTTCAGAGTCTGGAAGTGATTTAGGAAGATAACTGAGTTTAAAGGAGCTTTACTAAAACGTGCACGGTGGACAGAAAGTTAAGAGAATCTCCCCCACTGTTCTCCAGCTTGAGGTCAAGTGACCGCCCAGTTCACCAATGAAATGCCAATTTTACATTACACCATCTTAGCGGCTGATGACAGCTCGAGGACATGGTTATGCTGCTCGCAGCTGCTGAAAGCTGCCTTCTGTGGCGGTCACATAGCCAGAGAAAGGCATGGCTGTTTCTTTACATATTAAGGAAGGAGCTTTTGAAAAGCAAATATATTTTCATTTAAAATTATTTCTACCAGGATTTGTACTATAGCTGATCTTTCCAGCAGCAGTATCAAGGGCATGACCTGGCAAACTCTTATGCTTATGGCTGGTCCCTTACTCTCACTAGTCCCCGTGCTAGGATTATTAGCATGAGTCTAACTAGACAGGATTGGACTCTTCAGACCTGATGTAGCTCCCTTTCAAATACATGGACAGCCTCCCAATGACTTCAATAGGAGTGGAATGAAGCCCCTTGGGGGTTGGCCCTGAACCATTGAAGTCAATGGGAACTTTGCCATTGACTTCAATAGTAGCTGGATGAGACCCTTAGGGCTTCAGCCAATGCAGAAGCGCGAACTCCGTGGGTGCTCTGCTGGAGCACCCTCGGAAAAAAAATAGTGAGTGCTCAGCCCCTACCAGCAGCCCCGCCAATCAGCTCCTCCCCCTACTCCCCAGTCCCTCCCACCCTGCCGGTGGGCCCCGCCAATCAGCTCCTCCCCCTACTCCCCAGTCCCTCCCACCCTGCCGGTGGGCCCCGCCAATCAGCTCCTCCCCCTACTCCCCAGTCCCTCCCACCCTGCCGGTGGGCCCCGCCAATCAGCTCCTCCCTCTACCCCCAGCCCCTCCCACCCGCCGGTGGGCCCCGCCGTTCGGCTCCTCCCTCTACCCCCCAGTCCCTCCCACCCGCCGGTGGGCCCCGCCGATCAGCTCCTCCCTCTACCGCCAGCCCCTCCCACCAGCTGGTGGGCCCCGCCGATCAGCTCCTCCCTCTACCCCCAGCCCCTCCCATCCGCCGGTGGGCCCCACCGATCAGCTCCTCCCTCTACCCCCAGCCCTTCCCACCCGCCGGTGGGCCCTGCCAATCAGCTCCTCCCTCAAGCGCACCCGGGAAATAGAAAGTCGGTGCCTCTGAGCCAATGCCCCTTGCAGTAAAAGGAAGGGCTTGCATTGACTTCAGTGAATATTGGATGGGGTCTTTAGGACCAGATTCTCAAAGGTATTGAAGCGCTTGATGCCCGCTTCAGTGGGAGTGAGGTGCCTAAATACATTTGAGGACCCAGGGTCGTGGTGGAGCCTCTACCACTGACCATTTTTAAAGCCTAATCAGATGGTTTTCCAAAGGATCCGTTCTAGGAGTAATTTGGGGGGAGGTCTATGGCCTGTGGTTACACAGCAGGCCAGAGGAGGTGATCACAATGGTCTCTTCTGGCCTTGGAATCTATAAATTAGTCCCCAAGGGTTTGTCTTGACTAGGATTAGGGGATGTGTTGTTGGGACGTGTTAGCTCACCTGCGCTAACACCTCTGGTCTAACACAAGGCTGTGTAGGCTTTAACATGTGCTAGCGGATTGAGTTGGAGCCAGATGGGAGGTTCAGCACATGTTATCTAACGCCTTCTGTTAATTGTCGGGCTCTCTCCCCACCGCAAAAAGGATCAGTCCCAGGCCAGGGCCTTGCCTCAGCGCACAGTTTATTGGTTCAACAGAAATTTTGGGGGGAAATGTCAAAATAAAGTAGTTCTCCTGCCCATCATAGGCTGCAGTTCCCAGAGGCTTTTCCTCAGCTCCTCCGGCTCCTTGCCCTGACCCAGAGCCTACTACAGAATCCTCCCTGCTCACTGCACTTCACCAGCTCTACTGAGCTCTTACTGGCCTTTCTAAGGACCTCCTCAGGCCTCAGCTGGGAGCATTGGTGAGGCTGGGCCAATCGCCCCTTAAAAAGGCCGGCCCGCCTGTGACACCTTCTAACTCACCTTTTATCCTAGTTAAAAAAAGACTCGATCTTAGGTGAAACATGGCCCCATTACCACAGTCTCTGAGCACCTCACCCTCTGTAATGCATTTAGCCTCACAGCACCTCTGGGAGGTAGAGCAGTGCAGTTATCCCCATTGGACAGATGGAGAACCGAGACTTGCCTCACGGCACATAGGAAGCCTCTGGCTCCCAAGTCTTAGACTAGGGCAGTGGTTCTCAAACTAGGGCCGCCGCTTGTTCAGGGAAAGCCCCGAGCGGGCTGGGCTGGTTTGCTTACCTGCTGCATCCACAGGTTCGGCCGATCGTGGCTCCCACTGGCCGCGGTTCGCCACTCCAGGCCAATGGGGGCTGCGGGAAGCGGCGCGGGCTGCGGGATGTGCTGCCGCCCTTCCTGCAGCCCCCATTGGCCTGGGAGAGCGAACTGCGGCCAGTGGGAGCCGCGATCGGCCGAACTTGCAGACACGGCAGGTAAACAAACCGGCCCGGCCCGCCAGGGGCTTTCCCTGAACAAGCGGCGGACCGACTTTGAGAACCACTGGACTAGGGCACAAAACTCTGGCCCCTCCTTCCTCTCTACGCTAGCCTTCTCACAGCACTCGGCATCGATACAATTATTGTCTTTTTTTTTTTTTTTTACAATTTCAGTGCAAATAACCTTTTTTTAAAAACAGACAAATGTTTTCTGGCATGGAGGCGGCCCAAACACAAGAAGCTAGTCCTAAATGAAAACCCAGTAGCCAAGATGTGTTTAAACAGAAAGAGAAACTGACCAGCGTAGTTTCACGTTCAGGGCAGAAAAGTAAACCAAGAAACTAAATGAAAGATGAAAAGGAAATTTGACTTTAAAAATCTTTTCGGTTGTAATAATCTAGGTCAGTGGTTCTCAGACTTTTGTACTGGTGACCCCTTTCACATAGCAACCCTCTGTGTGCCACCCCCCCTTATAAATTAAAAACACTTTTTTACATATTTAACACCATTATAAATGCTGGAGGCAAAGCAGGGTTTGGGGTGGAGGCTGACAGATCGCAACCCCCCATGTAATAATCTCGTGACCCCCCCGAGGGGTCCCGACCCCCCAGTTTGAGAACCCCTGATCTAGGTGGTTGTTAAGAGCACTCGTAAGAGCATATTTAAATCTATTTAACTAGCTCTATGTCTACCCATCTCTCTATCTACCCATCTATTTTGAATGCACCTGTCATTATGATGTCTGGATATTCTGCAAACCATCCCTTGTTTTCTAGTGTAGACCAGGCCTTAATTTGGGTCACTTTAATTCTGAATAAGTGTGTCCACATAGGGCTTTAATGCAGTTTTACTAATCCACTTTAAAAGCTAATTCAGATTAGTTTTCCTGAGTATCCCCATACAGACAAGACCTAGTTCAGGGAAGGCGGTATGATGGAGCTCTTTGTTGGGGATTGTGGAAGGCTTAAAGAGGTAGATGACTCCATTCTCTGTGGGGAAGGATCAGGAGCTGGGAGCGGAATCAGCTGAAAACTACCATGTTTTCTCTTCTAGGTCCTTGGCCATCGGTCACCAGTATTCCTCCCTGGGGACTCAGCCCATCCTCTGCGGCAGCATCCCAGGGCTGGTCCCGAAGCAGCTGCGCTTCTGTCGGAACTATGTGGAGATCATGCCCAGCGTGGCGGAAGGGGTCAAGATCGGGATCCAGGAGTGCCAGCACCAGTTCCGTGGGAGGAGGTGGAATTGCACCACCGTCAATGACAGCCTGGCCATATTTGGGCCTGTGCTAGATAAAGGTGAGTGCTGAGCTATAAGGCAAGCAATGGTGATGTATGTGGACTATTAGCAGCAAACAGACATTGAAACCCATCTTGTAGTTTATATCATTTGTTGTGACCTTTTCTTTTGGGCTGGTATAAAGTACCACGCAGGCTTCCGCCACCTAGCACCCCACCTACGCACTTCCGGCCTGATGCAGAGAGGCCGTCATTAGAGCAGAGAGGCCAGTTCAGTCCCAACACCCATTCAGCCCTGGGCCTCTCCGATGAGATGGCCAACAGCAGTGGGCCCACTGGGAAGAGGACTGAGACCTCCCAACTCCTTCATACAGGATACCAAACACTCCTCAAGTGGTAACAATTTTCATTTACTGCCCACCCGGGGCTGGAGTTGAACTGGTGACCTAGAGAGCTGGCATTGCCAGGGGCCCTGAATCATCTAGTCTCCTCCCATAGGCTTGGATTGTTAAAGCAGCAGCTGTTTCCATTGGTAGAGCTGGATTCCATTCCAACCAAACGTCATTTCACGCCGCATCTGATGGTCCGTCAGTGATTGCAGACTGGCTCGGCCTGGCATGCTGTCAGGAGGCTGAAACCCCACCGAAGGGCTGTACGCAAAGGGGAAATGATACACGGCATTGATATTGAGCAGTCGGGTGACATCTGACTGAGCCTGGCGGCAATGATGGTTAGGGCTGATCTTATTTAACACCATCATCAATGATATCAAAGTGGGAGTCAGCTAACAGCCCAGGATTAATGGGCTCCCCTTTCAGAACTGATTGTGCTTTTAGTGTCTAGATTTTGGTGTTGGGCACTAGATAGATTCATAGATAGATGGATACAGTGTATGGGGATAGATAGATAGATAGATAGATAGATAGATAGATAGATAGATAGATAGATAGATAGATAGATAGACGAGGTGTATGGGGATAGATAGATAGATAGATAGATAGATAGATAGATAGATAGATAGATAGATAGATAGATAGATAGATAGATAGATAGATATTGGGGGCCTGCCTGGCTAAATGGATTCGGATCCAACTCCCATTGGAAGTCTTTCCGTTGACTTGAATGGGAGCTGGATCAGGGCCTTGTCCCATATGTTAGATGCCTCTTTTGGAGCAAAAGCAACTGTTTTATTCTGCTTTGCATCCTGGCTTTTAGGCCCCAGTCTGGCTCCCACTGATTTCAGTGGGAACAGGATCAGGCCCTTAGTTTTAGATTAGCACGAATAAGTTCAGCTGAAAGGCAAACTTGCTTTGCATTTGACCTCCCCGGAGATAATGAAGCTGGACTCCCTGCCCCTCACCGCTGTATAGGAATATCTGACAAAGTCTGCTGCGCCTTCAGGATAGCAGCAGTACAGACCTGGAAGTAATCCTTTCAGTGTGCAATTAAAGACACTGTTACAGGTTCCCAAAAGGACCGACACTCCTCCCACTGAAATTAGCTTGTCCGAAAGCCAGAGCAACGCCAGTTGACCTCATGTCACCAGTGCAAGGTAGCCTCTAGGATACATTTCAGGGAGACCATTCTAAAGTCTGTTTATATGGTTGAGCTCATAAGTTCACCTCAGGCCAAGATCCACTGTCACTTGCGATCAGAAGGTGTCGGGGCGGGATATTGTTTTTATTCTACTGTGTAATTCAGAAGAGTTTTGGATCCTGTCGTGGTGAACTTTATAAAATTCCCGGAGTGCATCACAGCAGTATGCTGAAAGTAATGTCTGGATCATTATTGATTGGAGAGAGACAAAGTAATATCTTAGACTGAGCCAGCTTCCATTTGTGAAAGAGACAAGATTTCGAGCTTACACAGCGCTCTTCTCACATTACATTCATATTTTAGTATCTAGAGACGCCAACCAAAATCAGGGCTCTCTTGTGGTAGGCATTGTACACACACCTGGAAAAGAAAGCCAAAGGAAGTGCTATTATCCCCAGGTACAGATGGAAAACTGGGGCACATATGTATTAAGGTCTAGTCTATATGTTTTTTACCAGTAAAGTTATGTTGGTTGGAGGAATGATTTTTATCAAACTAGTTATACTGGCAAAATCCCTAGAGTGGATGAACTTATAAAGGTGACTCATCTCAGAATAGTAATGCCCCTTCCCCTAGGGGAATAGCTATGCTGGTAGAGAACACCTTTATACTGATCTAATTTCAGTCACGCTAGGTGGGGTTGAACTTTCTGGTGTGGACAAGACCTAAGTGACTTGCCCAAGGTCCCTCAAGGAGTCTGGGAACTGAACTCAGGTTTACTAAATCCTAGTCCAGTACCTTCATCACACCAGACCTCCCTAATTCCTGATACCTTCGTAAAGGCACGTGGAATGCCTCCGGCTCTCAGGGTACGTCTACACTGCAGTCAGATGTGTGTTTGCAGCCCGTGTAGACATACCCAAGCTAGCTTTCTTCTAGCGAGCTCCAATAACAATACCAGCGGAGCCATGCCAGCAGGGCTGATGAGAAGAGTGAAAGGGGGGGGGGGCAATTGTACCAGGGCCCAAGCTCAGGGGGGGCCCTCAAAACATCAATAACAAGGCATGAAATGGGGATGAAATTGGAGGGGCCCCAGGAAACACGATATACCAGGGCCCCAAACTTCTTCTCAATGGGCCTGCATGGCAGCATAGGCTAGCCAACTGAGTACATACCCAGGGCCCCAGGTGGGCCTGTGCTGCCATTGTTATTGGAGCTAGCTAGAGCCAAGATAGATCCAGTCCCATCTCTGACTGCAGTGTAGACATACCTCAGACACAGGGCAGAATAGATGCTCTGCCACTCCACACTGCCTTCTGAGAAACCTGTGGTTATATGTTGGCGGGAAGGAAGCCCATGCCCTGCCCCTGCAGCGCCCACTGCAGTCATGGGGAGTGTGTGTGCCAGGATGGGGCCTGGATCCTGCCGTCGTGCAGTAGCCAGGCTCGGCTAGGAAAAAGAGGCTGGGACGATTTCATAACTGAAGAATGTTGTTCCTCGAGGGAGAATCTAACCATCCTTCAGTTCGACTTCACCTATTGCAGGAGGCGGGGGGGGGGGGAGGGAACGGCGGGGGGGGGGGGGGGGAGGAGAACAGCTCAGCCACATTCTTGTGCAGATCCCCGAGGGGAGGAACATACTTGAGCTACTACCAAAAGGAAAAAAGAAAAGTGCTGGAGTTCACCGTTTAAAAGCCAAGCGACCTAGAAGCCAACTTCAGCTTCCCATTGCGGTCAGTGGGGCCAGGTCCTCGGCTGGTGTAAATCACCACTGCTCCATTGCGGTCAGTGGGGCCAGGTCCTCGGCTGGTGTAAATCACCACTGCTCCATTGCGGTCAGTGGGGCCAGGTCCTCGGCTGGTGTAAATCACCACTGCTCCATTGCGGTCAGTGGGGCCAGGTCCTCGGCTGGTGTAAATCACCACTGCTCCATTGCGGTCAGTGGGGCCAGGTCCTCGGCTGGTGTAAATCAGCACTGCTCCATTGCGGTCAGTGGGGCCAGGTCCTCGGCTGGTGTAAATCAGCACTGCTCCATTGCGGACAGTGGGGCCAGGTCCTCGGCTGGTGTAAATCAGCACTGTTCCACTGAAGTCATGGGAGCTATTCCCATTTTCACCAGTGGGGATCTGGATCTCAGTTTTTCTTACTAAGAAGGGTTGTTTTGTTTGGGTTTTGTTGTTGTTGTTTTTATTTTCTGATTTTCCCTGAAGAAATGCTCTCTAGGCCGGAATCTAATTGAAACTAGCTCAGTATTCATGCCACAGTCCCCACTTTGGTATCTCATCACAATTCAGAGCTAGGGTCTGACTCTGACTCAGTGATGTCAAAATCTTGCCGGACTGTGGTCATGTGAGGCCGCCATGTTTTGACACTGATAGAGCCACAGTCTAAAACAGGAGGCTCTCTCATGGTGTATGTGAGGAGGGGGATGCTCTAGAATCATGGACCACAAGGGTCATCTAGTCTAACCCCCTGCCAAGGCACAGGATTGGTTGTGTCTAAACCACCCCAGACCGATGGCTGTCCAGCCTCCTTTTGAAAACCTCCAGTGAAGGAGCTTCCACGACCTACCGAGGTGTCTGTTCCATTCTCCTACTGTTCTTACCATTAGGAAGTTTGTCCTGAGATTTAATCTAAATCAGCTATGCTGTAGTTTGAACCCATTGCCTCTTGTTCTGCCCTCTGTGACAAAAGAGAACAACTTTTCTCCATCTTTTTTATGGCAGCCTTTCAAGTATCTGAAGACCGGTATCATGTCCCCCCTTAATCTCCTCTTTTACAAACTAAACATACCCAGTTCCTTCAGTCTTCGCTCGTATGGCTTGCATTCCATCCCTTTGATCATCTTTGTCACTCATCTCTGGCTCCTTTCCAGTTTCTCTACATCCTTTCTATATATTGGTGAGCAAAACTGGACACAGTACTCCAGCTGAGGCCTACCCAGCACTGAGTAGAATGGTACTATCGCTTCCCTTGACTTGCGGGTAAATGCAAGCTAAAATTGCATTTGCTCTTTTTGCAACAGCAGTTTATTGCTGACTCATGTTGAGGCTGTGGTGCACCACAACTCCCAGATCCTTCTCAGCAGTGCTGTTGCCGAGCCAGTTTTCCCCCATTCTGTACTTGTGCATTTGGTTTTTCTTCCCCAAGTGTAGCACCTTAAGTTTGTCTGTTGAATTTCATTTTGTTGTCTATAGCCCAGTTCTCCAGTCTATCAAGAGCTCTCTGAATTTTAGCTCTATCCTCCAATGTATTGGCAACCCGCACTTTGTGTCATCTGCAAACTTGATCAGTATGCTCTCTATACCTACATCCAGGTCATTAATAAAGATGTTACATAACACCGGACCCACAACAGATCCCTGTGGAACAGTACTTGACTCCTCCCTCCAATCCAACATTGTTCCATTAATAGTTACTCTTTGTTTGTGGTTGTTTAACCAAGTATGTATCCACTTAATGGTAGTTCTGTTGAGCCCGCATTTCTCCAGTTTACTTATCGAAGTGCCATGTGGGACTGTATCGAAAGCTTTGCCAAGATCCAGGTATATGATGTCTAAGGCTGTTTTAGTCACAGGTATTTTTAGTAAAAGTCATGGACAGATCACGGGCAGTAAACAAAAATTCACGGCCCATGACATGTCCATGACTTGTACTATATACCCCTGACTAAATCTTGTGGGTGGGAGGGCAGCCTGGGGGTGCCGTGTTTGCTCGGGGGGCAGTCCAGGGGGTGCCGTAGGTGCTCAGAGGGAGCAGCCCGGGACCCCCGCTGATGCTGGGGGCGGGAGGTGGTGCGCGGCCTGGGACCCCCACTGGTGCGGGGGAGGAGCAAGGTTGGCAGGGCTGGCAGGCTCCCTACCCGGCTCCTCGAGGGCTCTGGGCGGCGCTTACTTTGGGGGTCTCCCCAGAAGCAGTGACATGTCCCTCCCACAGCTCCCATTGGCCACGAATCGCAGCCAATGGGAGCTGCGGGGGCGGTGCCTGCGGTTGGAGGCAGCGTGTAGAGCTAGGAGCTGAGGGAGGGACATGTCACCGCTTCCGGGGAGACCTCCAAGGTAAGCGCCGCCCAGAGCCCGCACCTCCTCCTGCGCCCCAACCCCCAGCTCTGAGCCCCCTCCCACACCACCCAAACTCCTGCTGCTGCTGGGGCAGGGGGCAGTGGCCCAGGAGCTGTCTGAGCTGCTCAGGTGGCCCCTGGGCCAGATGCACCGGCCGTTGCAGAAGTCACGGAGGTCCCGTAAAGTCACCGAATCCGTGACTTCCGTAACCTCCGTGACAAACTCGTAGCCTTAATTATGTCCACCATATTCCCCCTATCCACCAAATCAGTTACCCTGTTAAAGAAGGAAATGAAGCTGGTTTGGCATCATTTGTTCTTGGTAAATCCATGCCGACTGTTGGTGATTACCCAGGGCCGGATTTAGGGGCAAGCAACCCAGGCGACTGCCTGAGGTGCCGGGCTTGGGGGGTTGTTTTTGTTGTTAGCGACAAAAGGGAAAATAGAATGTCTGAAATAACACGTTTCAGGTATTACGTATGTGGATTCATTTTTCACTAACCTCCTAGAACAGGGGTTCTCAAACTGGGGGTCGGGACCCCTCAGGGGGTCGTGAAGTTATTACATGGGGGGTCATGAGCTGTCAGCCTCCACCCCGACACCGCTTTGCCTCCAGCATTTATAATGGTGTTAAATATATTAAAAAGTGTTTTTAATTTATTAGGGGGGGGTCGCACTCAGAGGCTTGCTATGTGAAATGGGTCACCAGTACAAAAGTTTGAGAACCACTAGAATGTTCTGGACCTTTGTAGAATCTCGTGGAACCTTCCAGACTTTCTGAGAACTACATTGTCCGCCATGCCCTCGCAGGTATATAAGGGGTGGGGCATCACGAGTCAGTCAGTGAGATATCAGAACAAACTGAAGTGAAGTGAAAGCCCAGCTGTGATATTGTGAACCTTGTTTTATTGTGTAATTATTAAAGAGTACTTGTGTTTTAAGACTTGAGTGTAAGTAGCGACTAATAAAGGACATATTTAATGAGACGCCAGAGACGTCTATCGAACCTCTATCTGTGCAACAATATAAAAGAAATACTGGTTCTTCTTTTGCCATGTTTAACATGTAATATTGGATGACTTTCTAAGACTGAGGAACAGAGACTTTTGTTCTCCCTAATACTGTTTGTTTTCCCCGTAGAAAATAAAAGATGCCCCAGAAGAAGCCTTCAGGAGCTCACTATAGGAAGCGAAAAGCTCAATTGCAATCTAGTTTGCAGCAAGGGACAAATCTGATGGGAAATAAATGGGGTGGGGGCACCAAAGACACTCCTTGCTTGGGGTACCATTTGGTCTAGGGCTGGCCCTGTGATTATCGCTTCATCTCCAGGTATTTGCAAATTGAATGTTTCATACATTGCTCTAGTAGCTTCCCAGGTATCGACGCCAGGCTGACTGGTCTATAGTTTCCTGGCTCCTCTTTTTCCCCTTTTTTTAAAGATGGGCACCACGTTAGTCCTTCTCCAGTCGTCCAGGACCTCTCCTGTCATCCATGAGTTTGTAAATATTATTGCTAGTGGCTCTGAGATTTCTTCAGCTAATTCCTTCAGTACCCTCGGGTGAATAGCATCCAGCCCTGCTGATTTGAATTTATTCAAATTGGTCAGAAGATCTCTGACGTGTTCTTCACTTATCCTGATCTGCATCCCTCCCCCTTTATTGTCTATGGGAACTTTGCTAATCATCCTGTCACGTGTTATTTTTTTGTGAGAAGACTGAAGCAAAGTAGGCACTGAGCAGCTCTGCCTTCCCATCATCTTCTGGTATCAGCTCACCTTCTCCACTGAGCAGTGGACCCGCACTGTCCTTGATCTTTCCCTTTTTGTCTGACATATTTGAAGAACCCCTTCCTGTTGTTTCTAACGTTTCTTGCCAGCTGTAATTCATTCTTTGCCTTGGCTTTCCTGATTTTTTCCCTAAACGCTCGTGTTATTCCCATGTACACTTCCTTGGAGACATGCCCCTCCTTCCATTTCCTGTAGGTATTCCTTTTGGTTTTTAGATAGGTAAAAAGCTCCTTGTGTCCACACATGCCAGGAAAACCCCTTGTTATGGGGTGTGGCTGCCCCATCGCACCCCCTACTGGCCAAGTGTAGCACTACAGGTATTCCCTGCCTCAGGTAGTCTCCTCAGCGCTCCACACCTCAGTCTGTTCTGGAGATGTGTTTTAACCCGCCGGCCACGTCACAAAACAAGAATTCCAAACTAAAAAGTCCCAAACAAACAAAAAGGTTCTTCTGCTCTTTGGGGCTTCTCTTCAGTGCTACCCTATGGGCCCCATTCCCAGGCTACCTTTAAGAGGCTCTTTCTCTGCTCTGGGCTAGCTCTGGAGTACCCCTCTCCTGCAGAGCCTGGCTCAGAGCTTTCCACAAGCCTTACTGCCTGTGGGCCCGATTGCTAGACTGATCTCTCTCAGCGCTTTTATAAGGCCAAGGTGCCCATTAAGCTACCACCTGATCCTCCTTCGTCCCACCCCCTCAGGCTGGGAAGCAGCTAATTAATTACGGCACAGGTGTGGGGATGGCTCCATCTCCCCCTAAAGGAGCCAGTCACCCTGTGACACCCCTATGGTATAACATGGCTTAGCTACAAACGTATTTTAAACCTGATTGTTTCTGTAGCGGAGACAGGCCCATAGGAGGGGCAGTTACATCATCAGTGATACTCAGGATCATGTCGAGGCCTGACGTTCACGGGTGTCTAGGCAATTTCAGATATGGGCTCTGCTGCCATTTGGACATATCAGAGTCTCATTTACTGGCCAGGAAGCCTCTAGCTGTGCTCCACTTCACCAGCTGATAACCAGGCAGGGCCCAAGATCCCAAGAGCCGCCAGCATTCATTGCACTGGGCAAATGCACTATTCAGTTTTCCTATCCCTGGCATCCGAACAGTTGGGTGCCTATTCATGCTGAACCTTTTGGCGTTCCCCTGGCTCCTGCAGTGGTGTTTGCCTAGCTGAACCATGCTGCAAGGCTGGGGTAGGGAGATCTGGTGTTACTAAGAAGTTGTTAGTTACGCTAGGTTTTCCCTTCCATCTGGTCTTAGTGTCTCTTGCGCATTCTTTGTTAGTGCCAGTGGATGGGCAGCTCAGGGGAAAGACTCGCAGCATGGTTAGAACGCATGGTTCTCTCTCTGCAAACCACTGGAAACAAGCAGCCCAGATTCTCCCAAACTCTTTGGCATGCGAGCTACCCTGCGAAACAAATCCTGGTGCTTGGAAGGGAAAAAATGAATCTGGTCCCCATTACTCACCCATCCACTCCTATCTATCGATCGATCCTATTCGTGGATCACCAGTCACTATAACATCTATAGTGGGAAGAGAATCCTTTATGAAAGAGTTTGTCATCATAAAACCGTCTTTAGGGCCCAAATCCTACCCCTGACGCTAGTGGAAATCCATTTGTTTCAAGGTCATTCATTGCTCCAGATGTTACATGGGTGTCGCTTAACTGAAAGTTGAATTTGCCCTAGAAATGTGCTTTAAGGTTATCAAAGCAGCTTTATTCTTACAGGTCACACCCAGTGGTTTAGCTACGAGGCGTGGCTCATCCACCAGAAATGTGTTGCATCTTTTGATTTCCCAAGGAGCAAACACTAGACTGGATACTGTCTGGAGAATATATTGCAACAATCCTGCCTAGGCAACAGAGGATGGACTAACTAATCTCATCTGTCTTTTCCATCTCTAACTCCTATGGTTCTATTAAGGATTGTATCTGGCTATCTATGCATTTATAAGGTGACTATCCCTGAATTATGTTAGTCTATGTTGTTCATTTAAATCTCCCAAAGCAATGTGAATTTGAATTCAATTTGGGGCAAAAAAACCACGACTCAACATGAACAAAAGACAAAAAAACAAAGGACACCAAAAAAAGCAAACCCAGAAATCTTATTAGGTCCCTGTCTCTTTCAGAGACCTCAGCACATAATTAAACCAGAATAAAAGTTTCCTCCCCCCTCTTTCAATAAAAGTAAATTACCTCAAACTATTTAAGCCCCCTGTTCGTTTAAATTTTAAAAGGGAGCCCTTGTCCGTCCATTTCTTTCACTCCCTCCTACCCCGCCTTGCGAAAGACTGGCCAGGGCTCTAAACCTGCCAGCTGGACTGAGAAATGGCTAATGGTTATTGTGGAAGAGCAGCTTTTAATGAACTATTGAAGAATGATACATTGATGGAGTAATGGGAGTTTAAGTCGCCCTGTAATGAAACAGGTTCTCAATGCGGGCCCATTGTGGTGTAATACGGCACGTCTCTCCCACTGTTTGGTCAGGGCTAAATAGGAGAGGACAGAGGGGGGTCAGCTGATGGGGGTCTCTGCTTTAGTTAATCAATCTGATTGGATTAGGGTCACTGCGAACCCTAATAATGTCAAAGGTCGTGGCCAACTGGATTAAATGCTTTGTTGAGGAGGCCTTGGATTCTTTCAGCCTTCGTGAACAGAGCTTGTTTATTAGAGTTTAACACTCGTGAAACCTTTGAAAGTCACAGTGTCTCTTTTTGTGCATCTGTGTGTTTGCCTGGGTGCGTGTGTGTTTGCGCGCACGGGCGTGTGTTGCCTCGGCAAGCATCTGCACCGGCCAGATGTGCCCTCTCGGGGCGTTTATCAAACTCACAGTGGACAAATGGGAACCTAACGGGAGGTGCAGAGGTTTGGAGACATAAATTCATTCTGGACCCCGATGGAACATCATGTGCTGCAGAAAGAATCCTTCGCCATCACTCCTGCTAGTGCGTAAGTGACAGAAGCCAAGCCCCAAAGCCAATGGTGTGACCTCTTGATTATTTTCCTCTGATTTTAACCCCAGGAAACATTACCCATACCCAGCAAGGAGATTAATGCTGCATGAGGCTTGCCTCTTTTGAAGCCAAACGATGGTCTCCTTATTAGGGGGGAGGGACTCTGACTTCCAGAGGTTGCGAGAACCCACGGTTGGGTGGCCAAGGCAAGGGGAAAGATGTGAATGAATGAGTTACTGTGATCTGCCTTGGGGACCCCAACCTGTCGTGAAAGCCCAGGTGTGAAAAGATGATCCTGGCCTGACCTCGATTTCACAGCAAGCATTGCTGGACAGATACAGTAGACTTCTTAGCAGGCAGAGAAATTATGCCAACCCATCTTTTGGAGGCTTCATCCAGCAGTGATAATAAATGATAATCATGTCATGTCATTTATGCTGATATCACAACGCTGGATCCCAAACCATATATTTCTTTATTGAATCAGTTCATAGATTTTAAGGCCAGAAGGAACTATTAGATCCTCTAATCTGACCTCCTGTATTACCCAGACCATAGAATTTCATCCTGTTATTCCCGTATTGACTCCAATAAAGCCAGTTTTCCCAAAAGGCCTCCAGTCTTAATCTGAAGACTTCAAGAGATGGAGAATCCACTCATCCCCTTGGCCATTTGTTCCAATGATTAATCACCCTCATGGTTAACAAAATTGTACTTTATTTCGCATTTGAATTTGTTTGGCTTTAACTTCCAGCCGTTGGATCTTGTTCTGCCTTTCACCGCTAGATCAAAGAGCTCTGTAGTGCCTGGTGTTTTCTCCCCAGGTCCCAGCATATGCTAAATGTGCCCAGCCATTTGCTGGCATCATCATCAGCCTGGTGGAGAGCTGGTAGCCAGCCATCAAAATATGTCAGTAGGCACTGGGCAAGGATATGTGACATAGTCTGAAGTTGACCGCAGCTGCCTCGCGGGTCATTCGAAAAACTCCATTTAAGAGATTAGCCACACAGTTGCCCTGTCCTGTTCGAAACTGGTTCAGAGCTGACCACGGGAGCCTTAGCAGCTCAGAACCTAGTGGGCAGATGATTGGGTCAGTGACGAGAGAGTGATTAACAACTGTCATGGCTGACCACTCATTGCACCAAGCAGATTCCACTTTCACGTCCTGTGGTGGCATAAATGACTATAAAGGGCATCTAGAAAAGAGGCGAGCTGGTGGGTGGGTGGTTGAAGAGGTCTGCGTACAAAGGTAGGTCAGTGTTCTCACGGTTCTGGGCCAGCAGCGTGACAGAGGCCTTCTAATGGTGAATATGGGGTAATGCTATGTTACTAAGTATTTGCAGCTAATTCTACTCATAAAGCAAGTAACATCTTAGCTATAAAATCCATATCAGCAGGTTAGATACACCCACACACCCCCTGAAGAAATACAGCCCCCTCTGGGCTAGGAGTGTGACGTCTATTAATCAGTACCTGACAACACTCCCCCACAGTTTAGGACAAGAGGTGATGACAAATACTGTTTCCAGTTCCATCAGTGAACCCATCCGGTGACCGTCAGTGCACTGAGTTTGCACCTTTGTCACTAGTGGCTAGAAGATAACACAAATGCAGGAGCAAAGGTTATCCACGGTACATTACACCCCCAAAGCCTGAGGTGTTTCAATCTCTGTTTTTGACTCATTGGAATCTTCTTATCCCTAGTTTTGTGTTACTGTGCTGTGAGTCTCTGGATCTCTTCCTTTTGGGTCCCAGAATTCATCGACGTTCTTTGTGCATCATGGCTAAAATCTCAACTCTAATCTGAGATGGCTTGTTCTCCCAGAACCCCACTCTGGGCGGTTTCATCCTTTCATAGTCTAAAGCCAGGAAGGAGCATTCGATCGTCCAATCTGACCTCCTGTATGTCACAGGCCATTACATTTCACCCAGATACCCCGTTATGAAGCCGTTATTTAGTGAGAATAAATCATTTCAGTCCTCAGGAGACTAAACTGTGTGTCACAGGCAGAGAACAGGAGAGACTCTGGTGTCACCATTGCCTGAGGCATCGGCAATGGCAGTGAATTGATGACGTGAGATGCTGAGCGGATCAATTCACATTGGTTTCAAGCACCCCCCTAGTAGTGTTTTGGATCACAGCCTCCCCACCCCGAGTTCCATAAACCCTGGATCTCTGGGTCGCCCGTGTAACCCTGAAGCAGTGTCAATGCCACAACTGAGATCATGGCCCCGTTGTGCTAGGTGCTGTACATATGCCCAGTAAGAGACAGTCCCTGCCCTGAAGGGCTACGTTTGACACAGAGAGAGAGTGGGAGAAAGGAAGTACCATTATTCCCATGTGATGGGGGAAGAGAAACATTGAGAGGTTAAATGATTTGGCCCAAGGTTACACAGGAAGGCAGGAGTCTCTCGTAGTCTAATCTAGCATCTAAACCACAAGACTATCCTTCCTCCTACAGGAGGAGCTGCTGAACGTTGACAGAAGGGGTGGATGTTTCTGCTGGCTCAGGCTATACCTTAGTAACTGGCATTCCTTACCAGGAGCTTCACCCTGCTACCGTTGAAGGCAGTGGGAATATTGCCCTTGACTTCAGTAGCAACAGATCAGGGCCTCAAATTCCCAGCCCTAAAGATTAGGGGGAACACAAGTCCTTGCAGTAGGGTAACATATTGCTCAGCGAGACCAAGTCTCTTACCTCTGACAGAAGAGTCCTGCCCCTTCCCCGTACTGAAGAGATCACTTTGCAAGAAGCTGCAGTGTTAAGACTAAGGGATTTAGACAATCTCAATAATATTTTCTTGATGGCGTGCCAACGTCTTGCTCGTCTCTGTGCCAAACGCCTCCCCTCCCGCTCCCCACCCTCTACCCCCACATCCTGGATCAGACTTTTCCACCTCTGCAATAAAGTATGGCATCAGCAGAGAGCCATGAGACATTTATTTTTCCGGGAGGTTGATATGTTACATGTAGGAGGTTGGATGAAAATCTCTGTCTCTCTCTGATGCAAATTTTCCCCAGAGGACCTGATTTCCCACCACACCCCTTCCACCTCTGTGCTAATGGCAATTTGAGCAGCTGCCCAGGTATCAACAACAAAGTTCTACAAACTGTACCTGGTAACCATGGGGAAAAGAACTGGAAGGAACAGGATTGAACATCTATCCGTACAAGTTGCACTTGGCCATGCAGGTGAATAAATGCAGACCACCAGCCACTGACCCCTGGTCTGTCTGTCTCCTTTCTTGATGCAAGACAAAACAGACAGAGGCAGCTCTTGGAATCAGGGCAGCAGTGTCGGCTCTATACAGTAGCAAATCGTCATTGTATGTTGAGGTAGGAGCTGGGGAACTGCTTCAGGAGATGAGCTGATGCTGGTGAGGTAAGGAAGGAAGCCTATCTCCATGTGTAGCATTGCTCAAGTGACTATGAGTATGTCTACACTGCACACTAAGCTCGGGCCTGTGGGACCCGGGCTTGTGGACTTAGTGTTTCCAAGCCCATGCCTAAGCATCCACACTGCATGGTAAACCGGGGCTTACTGTTGCTGGACCCGGGTCCCGCAGCCTCGCTAACGTGTACATACTGCACTGTGCAGATCTCCTGACTTGGATCTGACCTTGAGCTGCCTCCACCTAACAACAGCAATACTGGGTCAGTACAATGGTCCATCTAGCCCAGCATCCTGTCTCTGACAATGGCCAGTGCCGGATGCTTCAGAGGGAATGAACAGAACTACCTCTTGGTAGTGGCGGCATATGCGCCGATTCCCTGGGTGCTCCGGGGCTGGAGCACCCACAGAGAAAAATTAGTGGGTGCTCTGCACCAGCAGCCAAGCTCCCCGCCCCCCCACATCACCTCCTCCTCCGCCGCCTCCGCCTCCTCCCCTGAGCGGGCCGCATCCCCGCTCCTCTGCCTCCCTCCCAGCGCTTACCTCCGCCAAACATCTGTAGCAAGCTCCGGGAGGGAGCGGGGAGGAGCAGGTACGTGGCACACTCAGGGGAGGAGGCCGAGAAGAGGCGGGGAGGGGATTTGGGGAAGGAGTCGGAATAGAGGCAGGGAGGGGGCGGAGTTGGGGGGTGGGACTTTTGGGAAGAGGTTGGAATGGGGGTGGGGCAGGGGTGGAGTGGGGGCGGGGCCAGGGTAGAGGGCCAAGCACCAGTAGAATCGGCGCCTATGAGTGGCGGTCGTGGAACCCCCATCCCTAGGACAATGCATCCCATGCCTTCTGGCCGATGGGGTCTCCTTCTGAGCCTTTCCCTCTGATAACTCTTCCAAACCATTCTCTTTTGTTTGTTTTAAACCTGAAAAATAGCGGGGCTTGGACCCAAGTCAGAGCAGGACCTGGGCTCTGATCTCTCCCCTCCAGCAGGGTCCTAGGGGCTTGCTGACCTGAGTTAGACTGATTTGTAAGGGGACAGAAGCAGGCTTGGGCTCAAACCTGAGTCAGAGCCCGGGCTTAGTGTGCCATGTAGACTTACCCTGTGTGCTGTTAGCACCTTCCTTTGAGCCACCCGTCTAGTACAGTTGCAATTATATGAAAGGGAAGCGGGTTGTGCAGGAGTGCAAGTGAAAAGCTGTCTGGGGAGACAAATCATCTGACGTGGCAAATCCTACATTCCTAGCATCCTACGCCTACTTGTTTGGGATGTACAATAAGATCTCTTGCAACTCCAGTGGAGTTACACCAGGGCTGAATATCGCCCTACATGACAACAGTATTTCAAGGGGATACTTCGGGCACCCTCTGTAAATAGCCCTTGATCTTGCCAAAGCCCAAATGTGGGATGAACGTCCCAGAGTGATGGACACAAAAGAGAAAAAGGCAGCAGGGTGGGATGTGGCTGCAGAATCCATTTCGTCTCCGCTGCTCAGCTTGGTTTCTCTCTTTCCACCCTGATTTCCCGAGTTGGCATTTCTGACAGCCACATTTTTCAGTGACCAGAATGGGCCGGGGGTGGGGGTGGGAGTGGGATGGAGGTGGGTAGAAAACCAGTGGCGTCTCTCCTGGCGATGAGAGGCTTTGGAAACATCTGCTGGCTGCAGTGCATCAGCAGTATCTGGGGGCTGGCAGAGAGCAGCCCATGGAATTTTTTTTTCTGCTGGGTACATTACATTCCCCCACTGGGCTACCGCTCGCTGCAACACGGAGCTCCCTCTGCCCCATACAGGAATGCCAAGTGCTGGCGTGGGAGCTAGTCCTCAACAAAAGGGAACAGTAGGGGGAGCTAATTAGCATCCCTTTGTCCTGTGGGAATCACAGTTATAAATGGGCACTCTAAACACAACAGACACACACACACAAACGGAAAGGAGCCCGAGAGAAAAGGGGACGCAGGAATCCCAGAGCCCAACGCTCTCCGGTCGTGTTTATCTGTAGCGACAACCAAGGGGGGTAACGAGTGCACCATTAGGCACCGCTCCAACTCCAACCACCCCGGGCTAGATCCTCAGCGGGTGTAAATCGGCCTTGCATCTGCAATGGAGCAAGGCTGCGTTACGCCAGCGGAGGGTCGGCCCCTGTGTCTGGAAAAAAATGAACGAAAAACAGCAACAGTCTCCTTGACGAAGGTGCCTAGGGGATGCAAATGCCTGAATGTGGCTTTTCTTCCCCTGCGAGATGCGCTCCTCGCTGGCAGCTGTGAATACATTCAGAGAGTTTCACGCCAGAAGGGACCATTAGTCTGGCCTCCTGTATATCACAGGCCAGAGAATTCCAGCCAGTGAGACCTGTAGAGTGCAGGGTGAGGGCTGCATGAGCAAAACTGGAGCATCTGAAACTCTCCTCCCATACCCAGCTCCTGAGATCAGCACCTCCTTCACGGGGGGGGGGGGGGGGGGGACACCTTCGGTATTTTATTGTACAGGCCGTCCCAGGAGCTGACAGTCAGACAGATAAGCAGGTGGACGGATGAAGGGGAATGACAAAAACGACTATTGTTATTATTTATTTGTATTGTAGTCATGTCCAAGAGCCCCTGCGAGGCATCGAGGCCCTGTTGTGCTAGGTGCTGGACAAACACAGCCCCTGCCCCAAGGCCAGTACAATCTAAGCAGAGAAGACAGGCAAGGGGCAGGCAGGGAAGCAGAGCTCAGGGGAGACATGACTTTCCAAGGTCGCAAGTCAACACGCTTCACTGTGAGCAGCACAGCAGAAGTGAGCTTTCAAGCGCAGAGAGGGTAGGGGCCTCCTAGGTGATTTCAGACAGGTCAAACCATGCCTGGGGTGCTTCAGGGAAGAAGCCACAGAGGCGACTGAGACATCGAGGATGACTCAGGTCTAGTCAGACAGGTGGAGCACAGGGCGGTGGGACAACAGGAAGTTCAACCAGAGAGGATGAACAGGGAGTTTTATTATTCACCCCTTTCCAGGGCCGGCTCCAGGCACCAGCGAAGGAAGCAGGCAGGGACGGCTCCAGGCACCAGCACAGGGGCGGCCAATGGAAAGGGGCGGCACGTCCGGCTCTTCGGCGGCAATTCGGCGGCGGGTCCCTCAGTCCCTCTCGGAGGGAAGGACCGGCCGCCGAAGAATTAAGCGGCGCGGTAAAGCTGCCGCCGAAGTGCTGCCGATCGCGACTTTATCTTTTTTTTCCCCCGCTTCGCTGCTTGGGGCAGCAAAAACGCTGGAGCCGGCCCTGCTCCTTTCCTTCCAAGGGTACGTCTACATGGCAAAAACAACAACAACGCAGCAGCGAGTCTCAGAGACTGGGTCAATTGATTCAGGCTCCTGGAGCTCAAAATAGCAGTGGAGACGTTCAGGCTCAGACTGGAGCCTAGGCTTTGAAACCAGGCGAAGGCAGAGGGTCTCAGAGCCCAGAACTTCAGCCTGAGCTCAAACATCTACCCTGCTATTTGTAGCCCTGCAAGCCCACATCAGTTGTCTTGTGCCTGAGACTCACTGACGTGGGTTATTTTATTTTTATTTTTTTGCTCTGTAGACGTACCTTTAATGTCACTATCCTCCCCTGCAGCACTGTGCTTATTCTGGAGCAGTTTTGCTGCACCTGGTCACCCCAGAGTCCATGATACTGAAATGCTGTCGATTTGGTCCTCCTCCACTCAGCCCTCTTGGGTCATGGAGACTTGCTTTGTCTGGCTTGGCTTCTGCTCTTGTGCCGCCTGGGTTCATAGCCCTTAGGTATTATTATTCTTCCTCTGTATGGCTGTAGCACCTGGAAGCCTGAGTCAGGATCAGGGCCCCCTTGTGCCAGGGGCTGTGCACACATATGAATGAAAAGACAGCCCTGGTTCCAAAGAGCTGGCAATCTAAGTATACAATGAGAGACAACAGCTGTTTACAACACCGTGATGGGGGAGGACAAGGTGACAGGGAGTCCGTGAGGCTTGAGTGGAACAAACTGTGGACACAGCCCAGCAGATTCCAGCCCATCGCATCAACTGAGTCTGGAAATTAGAAGGTTTCCCACCATGAGAGGAGGGAGGTTCTGGAACAGACTTCTGGCAGGAATAACAGGGGCACACCACATCCATCAGGAACATCTTGGCTTTCGTGTTTCTTTCTCACACGATTTCCAAGCTATCTAGCAGGCGAAAAGGACCCAGCGCCTAGTCTTTGAATGGTATTTCTGTACTTGGAGGATGCATATTAGGGAAGCACAAATTCTACTGAGAGTGGCAATGGCGTGATGCCCTTGACTCAACCGGTGTTGTGCAGGAGAGTGGAATTTGGGTCGTAATGCTGGTCACATGCTTGGAAGATGAAAAGTGCTATTATTACGATAGAAATGCTGGGACAAGACCAAATCCCATGTTGTTTCAGACCCTTAAATGGCATCATGCGCAAAAAAAAAAAAGGGGAAAAAACCCTAACACAGAGCTATGTAGGTGTATTTGGATTCCTGAGAAACCTCCAAATGAGCAGCTTATCCATCTACCTGCCCCCGTGCAGCGCAGAATACTCAGCGTGAACAGCGGCTGATCAGCCAGCGAGCTTTACCAGCCTCATGTCAGCTGAAACTTTGCTCTGAGCTTCGAAAGGCAGCTGCTCAGGGCATTGCACTGGCCGTGCCGTAGATCAAGGAGTCCTGGCAACCAGATGTTTTCAGACCAATAAACACCTTCCTTAAGATTGCCACTGGAGAAGGAGTGGGAAGGAATGAGGTTCCCGGGAGGGGTGGGGCAGATGGGCAGGTGAGGGGGATCCTCCAAAGACAGGCCTGGTGGGAGAATGCTCAGGACGTGTGGGGGGGGTTGAGGCACCTGGGTGAGCAGAGGAGGGCAGGTCGGGGCTAATCCCAAAACCTGGATGGGTTGATACCAGAGACCATGTCACTGGGCAAGGGTGGCAATTGTGTACCTGGCACAGGAGAAGCAGGAGGGTTGGGAGATACAGGGCACTGGAGAGGGTGGTAGGATTGTGGGCAGGGGAGTACATGCTGCTCCAGGATATGTCTGTTCCTCCCTCCCTCTAACACACCTTCATTTATCTCCACTGCTGTGTTTCAGTTTTTTTCCCCTTCCCCCACAGCCCACCAGTCATCTCTAAATCAGGAACCACGGGGGTTAGTGGCTACTGACCTCTCTCATGCCCCAGGGGTATTCATGTTTCGGACCCTGGTCAGGTTCACGTGACAGGGGCCCGGGAAGGAAGCTCAGCCTCTTCCCAGCATTCCTGTGTGTCACACCTGTATTGTGTGGCGTCAGAAGGAGAGATGGCCGGAGGACAATTCTGTTTCACAACAACTGCTGAGGTTTCTAAATTTGTTTCCATTCCACTTCAGGGGGAAAAATTGAAGATTTTCACTAACTGGAATTGTGTTGAAACAGCACAGATTTTCAGATCAGAAAGGTCACGTTTTCAATTCATCTCTCTCTCTGGGACCTCAGAAACCTTGCCTTTGAAAACTTCCTCAAACTTGATATGTCTCCACAAAATGTTTCGGCTTCGACCAAACACCATCTTGCGCGGCAAAAAATACATTCCACTGAAAATGTTCTGACTTGCTCTAGTTAGAAGTAAACTTGATCCTTCAGAAAAATAGAGCAAAAGAAAGCCTTCCTCGTGCAAATCCAGTGGGACTCTCACAGCTCAGAGGTTTGGGGCCCTCAAAGGCAGTGGTAGCAGGGTAGAGCAGGAATTGGGTCCTGCAGCAGAGGTAACTTAATTTAAGCAGTTTTCTTGGTCTACCTCCGACATTATTTCTCAAACTGTAGTCCACAGACCATGAGTGGTTCATGAAATATTTGCTGATGGGCCACATATTACTGGCTGGGCACATGTCACAGGATCCTCTTCCTTGTTTCCAGCTACTAAAGCACATTAAAAGACAGTAAAAAATATACTAAATCTTTTCTTAATAATAGTACTTCTCCATGCGAGCTCATTGCTATAATTGCCACAAGGATCTTGTTCGGTCGTGAATGGGAGAGGAGGTGGCCCATGAGGTATCTGTTAAACAGTAGTTGTGAAAAAATGTAAGAACCCTAATCTACAACACTTGATGATCCACTTAGTAGGCATTAGAGCTGGTTGAAACTTTTCTGACTGAATAGTTTTACATCAGAAGATGCAGTTTCATCTAAATCAAAATGTTTTGTGGGGAATGTGTCAATTTCATCAAAATGTTTTAAAGAAAAAAACCTAAATGAATTGTTTCAACTTTCTGGTTTTGTTTCGATAATGTTACATTTCAGATCAATAAAGAAAAAATGTTTCATTTTGACTTGTATATTACAAAATTAATTTTAGAGAGATAAGGTGGGTGAGGTAATATCTTTTATTAGACCAACTTCTGATGGTGAGAGAGACAAGCTTTCAAGCCACACAGAGCTCTTCTTAGGGTCTAGGAAATGCTAAGCATTTAAACTGGGATGCTCGGAGTTCCTTTCCCAGACTTGAAGAAGAGCTCTGTGTGGCTTGAAAGCTTGAATCTCCCACCAACAGAAGTTGGTCCAATAAAATATATCACCTCACCCGCCTTGTCTCTTAATAGCCTGGGACCAACACAGCTATAACAACACTGCATACAATAATAATATTAACATAATATATTTCAATAATATATATTTCATATTTTATATTATGTGATATTTTGAAATGATCAAAATTAAACATTTTTACCTGATCCAAATGAAACTAGTCAACATTTTCAAAACAAAATGTTTCAATATCCCTGAATCTAAATGTTTTGGAATTTTTTGCTTCACAGGAAATTTTGAAATTTCAGCTTTTTCATTTTGATTCAGGATGTGTTTTTAGGTTTTTTTTCAAAATGTCGAAACAGAAGTTCCATTTTCTGAGCAGCTCTCAGAGACAAGAGGCATAGCTTGCTCCCAAAATAAACACCTTGTTCTAATCACAGGGACAAGTTTGCCAAATCCAGAGTCATTGACAACAGTATATCTTAGAAATGTTTCATTGCGGACCCGACAAATGGTCGAAGCAAGAGAGACATGGCATACCCCACTGATAGCAGAGGGCACTAAAGGATATGACAAAAATCATGAATAAATCCATGCCAGAGCATTGTGTCAATCCCTCATTATAGGGTTAGACTGTGAGAGCATCTCTGTCGGGAAGTATTGGAAGTTGTATTGCTTGGGATTTTAGGGGGAGAGTTTCAGAAAGCCAAAGGGCAGTTAGACACTCAATTCCCTTTGCCTTTCAGGGAGGAAAAGGGATAGAAAGAGAGGGAAACAACAACAACAAAAACCAACCCCCAACTTTTTTAATTTTTGAAACCAACATTTTTTGTTTGTTTTTGTTTTGTGTTTCATCGGGGGGGGGAAACAAAAAATTCCATGAAAAATTTCAAACAACATGAAAATTTTGACGTTCGTTCAACATTTTTTGTGGACAATTTACAGCTTTGTCCAACTATCTCTACTAGCTACATTTTCATGCATCTCACAGATTTCATGACTCTCCCAGTACCTAGTATGAATATGTGGATGTTGCTCAGTTGGTGAGTTAGACAGCGATTTAGTGTGTAAGCTCTTTGGGATATGAACTACTTTTTGTTGTAGATTTGGGTCATTGCCTAGCACAACGGGGAGTTGGTGTTTAGGAGCTACTGTATTACAAGTAACAACAAAGGGTCTGTTTGAACCCAGCCTCCCAAATAGAGAACCCCATCTGTGGTTAGTACACCCAAGTCCTGTATCTTCTCTATCAGAAGGGAACATCCTTTTGTGTCTGAACTGGACTTACCTTGTCTACATTACCTCCTCCAAGTGAGGTGCTGGTATTTAAGGGGGCTGCAAAGAGTTGTGTACATTTACCCCGCTCTATTAATAATAAACCTGGGCCAAATGCACGTCTGATGTAACGTCATTGATCTCAATGGAGTTACAGCAGGGACTACTTTGCACTGGCAAGAGTTGGAGGGGGACAACTGTTTTGTCATGTTATCTGACCATAATCTGTCTACTAAATTGAGTGGGAGACAAAATGGAGTCCTGTTCTCATGTACCCCATCTCTATGCCAGACAAGCTTTCAAATCGCTCAGCAAATCTTGGCCCCATCTTGGTTTTCAGCTTGGTATTTCCAACGATAATAAGGAGCAGCAAGTGGGTTGGGCCTTTCCTGGCAACAAATAACCAACTGAAAGAGTCAAGGCCTCTCCTCAAGGCCTCAGGCCTTCAAACCAAGCCAGTCATTAACTGCCAGAAGTTACCTTCCCATCAATCATTATTGGGCCCAATTCACTACCGTATCACTCCAGTTTTATGCTGCCGGGACTCCCCCGAAATTTTCGGACCCATTTGGCATCAGGGCCATTAGCCACCCAGAGCCTCTAAAGTGGAAAATACATTTTAATAAGAGAGGCCATATAATTCTCCAACGTTAACCTGATTTACAAAAAAAAAAACAATGATATTCTGCTGTAACAACTCAACACGCCACAGTCGCATTGATGTAAACGGCTGGGCTGTTGCTGTGGAACAGTATAAATTTTAACAAGCGTGGGTCTTATTAAAATTATTAAAAAGGAGGAAGGATACAATAATAAAAAAAAAATCCCACTGAAATCATCAGCATTACAGCTCTCCGCAAGGAGGCTGCAATCATCAGCGTTGTAACTCCATGAGGTCACTGCGTCAGGCACTCCAGGGCTGTTAAATGAGCGTTATTCCCCTTTTATGGGGTTGACCGATAACTTGTTCTCACCAATGGCTGTAAATATATTTGGCTTCTCTCATTAGGGTTGGGCCTATTGATATAGGAAACTTTATGTGTTAGGCTTAAAGGGCCAGGAAATCCTGGCCTACTTGCTTGACCCCCTACAAAACCTCCACCTCCTCCAATTTTGACTTTAAGAATCTGCAGTCAACTGGTATTTTGTTTTTCTGCTGTCAAATGTATTGAGTGCTGGTGTGTGGTGCGTCGGAGACTGGCGTCCTCTGTTTATTGTCCGAACAGGGGAAATGCAGGCCCTGGCAGTTCAAGGTTCCCGTACAGCACCCTACCAACATTCCTCAGCCCTGCCCTGGAGGGAGTACCTCTCAGGGTGAAAGGGAAGTTCAGGCTCCTACCTTCTGCTCCACTCAATCCTTGGCTTCTACCATGGCTGACAATTAGTGGGAACTGTGTGTCTGCAATGCGGCTGCCCCTCCCCAAGGAACCAGACCCCTCATTTCACATAGGCTACTAAACATTCAGCCCATGGGAGCAACTTTCAGTTGTTACCAGCTTGAGCCCAATGTGAACCAGCGAAAAGTCTCAGTATCCCATTGCCATCCCGCCCATCCAGCCTCATAAATAACACCTCCCCGAGGAATCCTCAAGTGTGACAGACACTAGGCGATACAATCCTGCAGCCAATGCAAAGAGCCAGTGGGTTTTATCTCTATTGCGCTCATTTAAAAAGCAAATGGTGGCTGATCTGCTGAAACCCCCCACTCAAAGCTTTGGAAACATACCAGTGTTAGCATATCTAACAGCCCCTGGGTGTGAAGTGCTGTGCTATTGCCACACAGATGTATTTCACATACCAGCACAAGACCTCAGTCACCCTAGTAACTTTCCCTGAAGACATCAATGAACAAGACTCTGTGACCACCCTGGAAAGTGAGATAAAATAAGACATGAGCTCTCCCTAGACATGGATGCACAATGGTTATTCCATTACCCAGATAGTTTGGCCCGCTCCTTAAATCTCCTGGCCCATAAAACTGCCATCGGGCTTCCCAAGTCTTTTCTGGTTTACAACCTTTATTATGTCTTCTATATATTGTGAGTAAATGTGGTGCTCATGGTAGTGAAGGGCTATCCCCTGTTCTTATACCAGTCTTAAATTAATCTTAAATGGAGAATATCTAGTCCAACCCGAGCGGGGTTTGAACACATATCGAAGGGGAAAAGCATGAATCCCTAGTACCAACCAGATTCCCCATGAGAGCTGCTTTCAGATCTTTGTACTTCTTCTCTCCACCTATTTATATGCCCCCCTATTCTCCTAATACCTGAACCCCTCCCACACATGGATTGATTTAGCTTCACTATGAGATAGGGGCGTGTGATCATTCCTGTTCTAAAGGTTAGAGAGACTAAGTGTTGAACATAAAGATGGTGGTGGTAGAACTCAGAGGTGATCCCAGCTCTCCAAATTTCCTGGCCATGCAGCTTTAACCACAAGCCCAGCCTTCCTCCTCTGGCCTGGACTTGCTACAGCACCCAGAAGAGCTGCTGGGGGACGTCTCTGAACGCATACCCCACTCTGAACTAGAGAGTGGGTGAACTGATCTCAACCTTTTCCCAAGTCTCAAACCATGCCACAGCTGAACACTTTAAGAAATTAATACAATGCCCAGCTAACCTTCAACTATTCTTCTTGTTCATAATTTCACTTGCCTCTGCCCTTCTTTGTTCCATCTTGGACCTGAACTGCAAAGACCCCAAGAAAAGCTCTTCTTGCGATACTTCCCAGACAGCTAGAAGAAGGGAATATTGAAATATCTGACAAGTGAGCTGGTCATATGAGATTTGCAGGCCCAAGAGCTTTGGATAGTTCAGATAAACCTTGGATAAGCATCCAAATTTTGGGTGCTTTTCCAGTCGCCCCCGCCCCAAAGTTTTAGCTGTTCTCCCTCCACAATTCCAAATCCCTATCTCCAGGGGTCCAGCCTCAATCCTGCAACTCTGACTCCTGAAAGCCTGGCACTGCTCATGTTAGTCCGCACTGTTTGCATGAGTAAGGGGCGCGGAACTGAGCTGTTTAGAAGGATTGCGTGAACAGTCCCACCAAACCGAGAAGGGGCCAGATCCCCAGCTGGCACCAGCTGGCGCAGCTCCACTTAAATCAAACCCGCTGTGCCAACGTACACCGACCGAGGATCTGGGTCTAAGTGTATAAGCTAGTGAGCTCTAGGTGTATAACCCATGAGAGACCGAGCAAGGCACAGAGCACCTTCAACTCCCATTGACTTCAGTGACCTTGCAGGACTGGTCTCTGCACCTGCAGAGCCAATACCTGTAAATAGGATTGTGATTTTGGTGGCTTTCTCATGTTCTTTATAATATCAAACCCAGCTGTGTTGATTTGGAGTGGGGGGGGAACCCAGCACAGTTCTCTGACACTCAGCCCCTAACTAGGATATTTCCTTTGGGTATTAAAAAAAATTGTCCCAGGTATTCTTTAATGAATAACACTTTAATTACAGTTTCCATATTAAATATTCAGCATTAGAAATAGTTAGACATGAGCACTAATTGTGCAAGCAAAGAAATTGGGTTAAGAATGCGTATGTTACAACTCTCGTTCCCTCCGAGGGCACATGCAGAATGCCTGCAGGATTAAGGGAATTAACACGGGAGATGGAAACAAATGAAAGGAGGGAGCATAGAAAAAGAAGGGAAAGCCATGGAGAGAGAAGAGACCCTAAAGGGCATTACTGAAATGAGAACTCTGCTGTAGTGGCTAAGATACTAACGTGGGAGTCATGAGGCCTGGAGTCTACCCCCAGTCCTGCCACTGAGCTGCCGTGTGACCTTGTGTGTGTCTCTTTGCTGTGCCTCTGTTTCCTCTCTAACCCTTTGTCTGTTTAGATTTTAAGCTCTTCAGGGCAGGGACTGTCTCTCACTCTGTGTTTGTACAGCACGTAGCACACTGGGGCCCTGACCTCAGTGGGGTGGGGCAGCAGTGTAATACAAAATAATAATAACAATGCTTGAAATAAACAAAAGTGTTTGTATAAAGTATAGCTAAGATGTGGTGTCCATAATGATGGACTCAGCCAGTGCCTGGTTCTTTTGGGATTTACACTGGATTAACTCCATTGACCCGAACAGAGTTCCACCTGATTTACACCAGACAGAGGTGAACCAGGCCCACTGTTGCTCTACTGGATTTACTCAAGTATCAAAGGGGGAGCCGTGTTAGTCTGGATCTGTAAAAGCAACAAAGAGTCCTGTGGCACCTTATAGACTAACAGACGTATTGGAGCATGAGCTTTCGTGGGTGAATACCCACTTCGTCGGATGCATGTAGTGGAAATTTCCAGAGGCAGGTATAAATATTCCACTACATGCATCCGACGAAGTGGGTATTGACCCACGAAAGCTTATGCTCCAATATGTCTGTTAGTCTATAAGGTGCCACAGGACTCTTTGCTGGATTTACTCAGTAACCAATTTGCCAAGAAATTTCCCAGGGTGTTATAGCCGTATTATATACCCCTGCTCATTAGTAGACACATCACAGCAGCATCACCACCAAGGTTCCTCACATTTAATATCAATGGCGGCTTTGCTAGCGACTTTCGTCCCAAGCGATCCCAGAATGCATTGCTTTGGTTTTGTTGCTGTCTGGCAGCCAAGGTGAGGCGCACCAATTATAAATCCTTACGGTGCTGCGCACCTCCTGTAAGATGGCAAGTGCCTTCACCTCCCACTAAAATCAGTGAAAACTGACAGCGCTCAGCACCCTGCAGGATCTGGCCCTGGATAAATTACACACGTTTACATGTTGCATATGGAGTCAGGCATCACTTCAGCCACCACTGAAGTGCAACCACCTCTGGTAGGGAGTTGTGGCAGCTGTTTAACAGCCCACAACAGCACTAAACACGCATTTCGGACAGGAAGGGAAGAATAATGCCCTGTCCAGTGACAGCGATGGAGAACAAAGGGGCTGATCCAGTTCCCATTGCAGTCAGTGGGGGTCTTTCCATCGATTTCAGTGGGCATTGGATCACTCCCTAAACGGGTGCACTTGGATTTATAGGATAGACTGAAGCAGTTTCAGTCTAATGAGTTACAGTCTGAGTTTTTAAAAAGGGTCTGGTACCTCTATGCATACATGATAAACCATCGCACTTCTGCAGGAATACTCAGGAGTGAAGGGAACCCGATTAGAAGGGGATTCTTGGGGTGGCATTGCTGGTGGTGTTGGTAGTTAGCAGTCCTCTGGTATCTATCACTCCTCCCCACTCCAATGCTACAACCCCTAGCCCCACCCGCTTCTGTGGCATCAGACCTCATCAGCTGTGACCTGGCAAGGCAGTATGGGAGACACAAGTCTGGGTGCAGAAATATGGTGTCTGGGCAGCTGCTCTCCAGGTGAAAGCCAAGGGGCAGTACAGAGGGACACAGTGTGAGCTAGTGGATAGAGCACTGGCCTGGGACTCAGGCAACCTGGGGTCTATTCTCGGCTTGGCTACTGGCCTGCTAAGTGACCTTGGTCAAGTCACTTCCCTTCTCTATGCCTCAGTTTCACCACCTTTATGACGGGGGCTAATGCTACTGAGCTGCTTTGTAAAGTGCTTTGAGATCTACTCATGAAAAGCGCTGTATAAGAACTATGAATTATTATAATGACCTTCCTGTTTTGTCCTTTGGGATCAAAAATAAAGTGACCCCAAGAACAAAGTGACTGGGAGTCAGAAATTCACTGTCTTATATCTGCCGACCTCTTGGGTGATCTAGGGAAGCCTTCTGTTTCCCAGCGTACCCAACGGTATAATAATACCTTCCTCAGAGGGATGTTGCAAGGCTAAATAATTAATATCATTTGGATCCATGGATTGCGGGGAGGGGGAGCCTGCATAACAGCAAAGTTTTATTATTATTTGGCATCCTGTAGGTTAATCTGGCAGGACACAAGAGAGCTGTGAAAATCAGGACACAGCTGCCAGACCCTAAATTTCCTCTTCGAAATAAACACCCACAGCATCCTGTTCTCTGTCTTCCCATCCCATCAGCAGCCTGGTGTTAAGTGTCCTCTGCCTAGGAAAAGGCCTGAACTGAGCAGATCCCTTCAGAATGCCTTTAATCGCCAGGTGTCTGTTGTAGGAGGACTGGGTGCATGGCTTTGTTCCTGCATTAAACAACAAAATCCGTCCTCAGCTAGGGTTGGAACTGGGAACCACGCCTGGGTGTTCTCCAGGTTAGTCATTTAGCATTTGCAGCATAGCTTCAACCACACTGATGGCCACCACTGTTGGAAACCAAATGCATTACGGGACTTGGAAAGATAGTTCTGCATCTGTAGTTAGAAGATGGGCATTGCTCCCACTTTAGAGTTCAAGTAAAGGCAGATTGTGGGTGATGAATACCGAAGGCCAAGATTGGTAAGACCTGCTCGCTATGACTAACGCCTTGTCTACACTTATCGGGGGTTCGACACGTGGTGATCAATGCATCGGCGGTCGATTTAGTGGGTCTAAGACCCGCTAAATCGACTGCCGATCGCTCTTCTGTCGACTCCGGTACTCCACCTGAATGAGAAGTGCAAGGGGAGTTGACGGGAGAGCATTTCCAGTCGACATTGCGTAGTGTGGACCCCCCGGTAAGGAGATCTAAGTACGTCGACTTCAGCTATGTTATTCACATAGCTGAAGTTGAATAACTTAGATTGATCTCCCCCTCCCCCCCCCCCCCCCCCGTAGTGTAGACAAGGCCTTAAAGTGATGAAGGATTGTCTGGAGATCTTATACTTTTGTTTTTGGTATCCTTTGCTTGCACAGCAATTTCCTACTAAGGAAGAGTGGATGGTTGAGACCATCATGGTCTATTGAGGACTTTGTTTCTAGATTGCTGGTTCAAATCCTGCCTTGCTCAATAACAATTAGAAGTTGTTACATCTGGCAGCTCTGACCAGGATTGGCTTGGCATGCAGATTGCACTACCGTCATGCCAAACAGAAGCAGCTCTTCCGCAACAGAGCTGAGAGGAGGCCTGTGGGCAAGGCAAAATCCAACTTGCACCACCCTTTATCTCAGCAGTATTTGTTCTGTGATTCAACAGAGGCCATTCCTAAGAATGTTTGCGGGTGAATGTACTGGCTTTGTGCATGCTATACTTGTTGTATATAGATGAGAAGGAAACAGGTGTTTGGTGTTCTAATGTCCCACACAATTATATGCCTAAATATTTTGTGTCTTTTTGTTACACATTGGGCTCCGCAATTAGTTGGTTTAGAGCTTTTATACACAAGGGGAGTTAGCATGAACGTTACGCTTGGATACGTAGGTGTTGTCACAATGTCGGGTAGTTCTGGTTTAACGTCATTGTTGTGTGAGGCTCTTTCTGAGGTGTTACAAGTACCACACTGGCTAAGGCCCAGTTCTCCTCATCCTGTGTATGGGGCTGTCTAACTCCAAGCCGTGACCTGCTCCATATCTAGTATTTCACCCGTTTGGCTTAGCCAAGTTGTAAACGCAGGCTTTCCACTTGTGAGTACGTCACCATGGGTTTCCCTGCTGCTATGGTTAATATGCTGAGCAAATGTCTCCCTAGGTTTGGTAGCTTTAGGGGAATGTCTCTCAGAACATTATAGACTGTTTTTTTTTTTTTGGTCACAATGTATGTTGAAGGTTTTCTGGAAACTCTGGTATTTGTGGCCCAGATCCTCAAAGGTATTCGTTGCCTAGCTCCCATTGATTTCAATGAGCATTAGACACCTAAATGCCTTTGGGAATCTGGGCCTGTGTGACCAAGCTTTGGACCTGTGAAAAGCACCAGTAGCAGACATGTGCATAGTGGTGACCTGCCATGTTCTCCAGCAGAGGATGAAGCCGTTTGAGTTCTTTTCATTGGTGATTTGGTTGGGTTCAGACCAATTGCTCAGCTGATTGGTTTGGTGGCTTGGCTGCGTTCAGAAGATGTAGTTCTTCATGTACTCTCCCATTGGCATTTGCTCTCTGATGGTTAAGAATAGAGCTGAGCAAACTTGTTGGCAACTTATTCAATTAATTTAGCCCCATTTTCTGTTTGCAAATTATTCACATGCTTTGATTGTTATTAATATGCTCATCATTTAAAGAATATATTCAACCTATCAGGGGTTCCCAAACTGTGGTATGCGTACTCCTGGGGGTACGTGAGATATCTCTGGGGGGTACATGGGAGAGATTGTGTAATGGTGGATTTTATTTATTAATCATTGTATTTATTGCATTTTCCTAATAGGCTACTCAAACGAAGCTTTAAAACTCTGTGGGAATTTGTTATATAAAGTACGGTAGTTAATTTACTTCAAGATGTACCAATGAGAACACAGATAATGGGCAGCGGGTATCGTAGGCTGGGGGAGGCTGCGCCTCCCCAAACAGCCTGGCGTGACCCCGCCCAGACTCCACCCCAGGTCCCTTCCTGCAGTTCCAGGCGCTCTGCCCTGTCCCAGGCTGGCTGGGGCTGGAGCTGGAGCTGGAGCTGGAGCTGGGGTTGGCCGGTCTGCTGCGGGGACTCAGGGTGGCTGGCGCTGGGGCCACACTGCCCGCCCAGCGCTCCGGGGCTGGGGGCGCTGCGACCACACCGCCCGGCCGCTTGGCACTGGGGTGGGGGGTGCAGTGGGGGTACTCTGGGCTCCTGTGGGGGGGGGGGTAGAAGGGGAGAGGGAGGGGCAGGACCTCGGGCACACAAGGAGGGGCCAGAGGCTCACCTCCCCCAACGGCCGGGTCACCAGCCACCCATGTAAACCCTGACATTCAGAGCCCTCACCTCCAATCACCGTACAGCGTGGGTTCAGTTGCCCAGCAACAGTCCAGTGTAACTGAGCTCAGAATTTAGTCAGGGTGGTTTTTTTCGGTTGTATTCGTCGCACTATAACCATATCTGTAAGAGTGAGATATGGACAGATGGCTAAAGACAGGTAGTATTAAGAAGAACAAACACAGTATCAGTGATGAGATGGGTAGGGATACATGGGCAGCTGACTCGATCTGCAAGGGGCTACGCCATAAGAAAAGTTGGGGAACCTCTGACCTATAGATTGCTTGTGAACTATATATACCATGGCTAGTGCTTTGAGTGTTTGCCATTTCTATGTCTAATTACGTCTGTGGCCTCCATCTTTTTCGTATCTGAGCACCCCACTACCAAGGAACTTGCCCTCACCTCATGGCCAGGAGGTAGAGAAATATCATCATTATTCATTTCACAGATGGGGGGACCTGAGGCACAGATAGATTTAAGTGACTGGCACAAAGTCACACAGGGAGTCTGTGCACAAGCGAGTGCCTGGGGCGGCAAGCCGTGGGGGGCGGCCTGCCGGTCGCTGTGAGGGGGGCAGTCAGGTGGCCTTCGGCGGCATGCCTGCAGGAGATCCGCCGGTCCCGCGGTTTCAGCAGCAATTCAGCGCCGGGTACCCCGAAGCTGCGGGACCGGCAGATCACCCGCAGAAACGCCGCCAAATCCGTGTGACCGCAGACCGCCCGCAGGCATGCCACCGAAGCCCGCCTGACTGCCGTGCTTGGGGCAGCAAAAAACATAGAGCCGCCCCTGGAGTCTGTGGTCATGCCTGGAACTGAATCCAGATGTCTCAAGTTCCTCTCCAGTGCCTAAACAACAAAACCATCCTTCCTTTCATTGGCTGTTACGTGCTGTGATTTGTCACATAAGAACATAAGAACATAAAAACATAAGAATGGCCCTACTGGGTCAGACCAAAGGTCCATCCAGCCCAGTATCCTGTCTACCGACAGTAGCCAATGCCAGGTGCCCCAGAGGGAGTGAACCTAACAGGTAATGATCAAGGGATCTCTCTCCTGCCATCCATCACCACCCTCTGACAAACAAAGGCTAGGGACACCATTCCTTACCCATCCTGGCTAATAGCCATTAATGGACTTAACCTCCATGAATTTATCCAGTTCTCTTTTAAACCCTGTTATAGTCCTAGTCTTCACAACCTCCTCAGGCAAGGAGTTCCACAAGTTGACTGTGTGCTGTGTGAAGAAGAACACCTAAGTCACATGGTATCTTTTCCCCTCCCTGACTGGACGACTCTGAAGCCCACGAAAGCACACTCAAGAATGCTAAAGACCTTTCAGAGATTGGGAACAGTTTCAGCCTGATTATTCATCAAATGCCTATTTGCACAAGCGTTTGTGACACTTCCCAAAAATCATTTTGCAAGCGTTAATTTTGCAGAAAGTAATTTAAATGGGCCACGAACACCATAAACATGATTTCTCTGTTTTATTCAAAGGGATGGTCATGCAACCTTTGTTTCAATATTTGCCCAGCTCTATCGTTGTTATTTTATTTGTATCACAGTAGCACCAGAGGCTCCCATCACAGATCAGGGCCGTATTGTGCTAGGTTCTGTACACTCACAAAATAAAATAGACAGTCTCGGCCCCAAATTGCTTACAATTCCTACTAGAATGCTAATGGAAACACACTGCTCATGTCCAGAACAAAAGCTAGTTGAAACTGCTTTTCAAAAGCATCCCCAAGGAGACATAAACCAGACTGGATAACCCAGATTCATAGATTTTTAAGGCCAGAAGGAGGATCATTATGTTCATCTACTCTGGCCTCCCACATGACACAAGTCCTCCAGTTTCTCGCAGCGATTCCTGCGTTCTTCCTACAGCATCTCTGTTAGAAGAGCGTCCGATAAGAATATTGAAATGCTAAACACCACGGGAACTTCCCCGCTTTGACATGTCACCCAAACTTTTCTGGTGGTTGGAAAAAGCTCATTTATTACTTTCCCCTTCTGATTCATTTTCCCGTGCCTCTGAGCTCTGGCGGGGGGAAAGAGGGGGAGCCAGGCTGCGGGAGATTTCATGAGAGGGCTTGTTCCCTGGGGATTTCCAGTCTCAATTTGCAGACACAAAGGGTTCTGCTGTTTAGGTAAAGGATGGACAAGCACCCAGCCTGATCTAAACCTTCTGATGCTCCCGCAGCACCTGCCTTTCCCCACTCCCCAGGCTGGGGTTATGGAATGACAGAAAGGACCTAAATAAAAGGGGTGGCGGGGGGTGGGGTGGGGGGAATCTGCAGCCATTTAAATGAATTGCACTCAGGTGCAGCCATGGAAAGTCCCAGATTCAGCAGTTCCACTCTGCATGGGGGTCAGGATCTGGGAAGCCCGTGCCAGAGGCCTGCATCTTCTGCATGCTGCGAAGGCCAGTCCGTCCCCCGCCAAAAGCAGACGTTTGGAGCTGGAATAGGAAGGAACAGAGACAGGGCTGGCTCGATGCACTGCTACTGAGAACTGGTTATGCTGCCCCGTGGAATGCGGGCACAGGAGTGGCAGGGACTAAAACCCTCAGCTGCGGGAACAGCACCAGCGCTGTTGCCAGCCCACAGCTTGGAACAGAGTCTGCCTTCCACCCTAGTCCCCAATGAACACTGCATGCCAAGCCGGGCTACTCGGCCTGGTGCAGGGGGCGCAGCAGCTAGCCCTCTAAATATACAAGGAGCATGAGATTATCCTCCAAGCAGCCAAAGGTCTCTCTCCCTTTCTCTGCCTTGCAACCTGGGTGGGTCCGAACAGGGGGGGGGGGGGGGGGAAGAGGAGCAAACTCTAGGTTGGGTCCCAAAAACTGAGCAATCCAATTGCTTCTGAACCTTAAAATTGTGCTTCAAGTGGAGCGGGGAGCCTTCAGCTAACTTTGTGTGAGTGCCTCAGGGTCTCGGAGCAGCCTGAAGCTTTAACCAGGCTTTGAAAAGGAGCTGGGCGGTGTCACAAAATCCAGGTTATGACCTGCGACCTCTGGATGAGAAATTGTTACCATTTAGGATGTGTTAGGAGGGCCATCCTTTTCATCAAATGCGTGTTGCTTCTTGCTGCGGGAGGCAATCACACCGGTATATCATTAACTCGCAGAAAAGGAGGCTGTAAAAAGGGCTGATGGGGGACCTTAGCCCGCACCCTGCTGGGGACTGCTCTGAGCACAATATCCCAGCGACCATGAGATTAAGCTAAAGAGAAAAGTGAAAATGCTTTTCACGATTCACACGCCCTTTAGATTGTTTTATTAAACCATTTGAATAGGGATTTCCCTTTCGGCCGACAACGGGGCCCGGCCAATGCATAGTTCTAGGTTGCTATGACTTAGTTGGTCCTAGCTAATCACTAGTGAGGGCGAATTTCATATAAAATATCTTGGGCCATTGTCAGTCTAATGCAGCGTGACAGTGCTAGCACAAAAGGGGATTCATTCACCCCAGCAGGTAATAAGGACGATTTGCCATACCAACCAGGCAGTGTCGAGGGGGGCTGTCAAAAGCGATCAGGCCCGTTGGATGGAGCCTCACATTCCATTCTCAGGTGGGCTAGGGCGATCCTTTTGTTAGAGGAGGTTGCTCCTGATCACAGAATACATTTTTTCCCCCCAGCTATCCCATTGACCAGGGGAACTGGTGTTCATAGTGCTTTAAAGGGCAAAAGGGACCATTATGATCATCTAGTCTGACCTCCTGCATCCCACAGGCCAGAGAGAGTTTCACCCAGTGATTCCTGCAGCCCCTTTTCGCCTTCCAAGCCCTCTTTAATTAAAGATTCTTGTCTTGTCACAATGGACATACTGTATCTCTGCTAATCGCAGATACAAACATATGCACACAACCCCTTTCTCTAAAACATTCCAGGGACATTGAATCATTGGGTAAAGCAGGAGTTAAATAACTGGTGGAGTTTGGGGGTAAGCAAATTGTGCATGGAGATATAAACAAGATTCACGAGGTTTTAAATAATAGATTTAAGGGGGTTAGATTAAAAGGGTTTCATACAAGACGAGAGAGAGAGAGAGAGAGAGGGTGTATGGGGATAGATAGATAGATAGATAGATAGATAGATAGATAGATAGATAGATAGATAGATAGATAGATAGATAGATAGATTTTTTTCCTCTGTAGGAACAATATAGTAACATATACCCAGCCCCCTTCTACTGGTCTACCTCCATCCAGTGGGTCAGGTTACCTATGTTTCTCGCAGGTTATTTTGACAGTAGGTAATTAGCTAGAGCATTCCAGGTCTTGACCCATCATTTTCGCATGAGAGCAAATTGTTTTGATTTTTGGAGGTGCTGCTCAGCCATGCTCCTGTCAATTGCAGCCAGTCTTGTGAGCGCTCACAGTGTCTGAAAATGAGGACGTACCTGCTTTAATGCAACAAACATTCTGACTCCCTAATGCCAGACTGGAATTTACAATACGTCTCCCGCGTGCAATAAAACAAACCAACCCAGAGACCTTTTAGAAGAACTTGGCCTACAGGGTCTCGTAAAGCCACCTTAATCCAACCGCTGTCAATCCAATACTCTCTCTTATCTGGATCGCCTTCGCCTTCCCTGGCGGGAATTGCTCGCTTCATAAATGTGCTCCAATCACCTGTTTATCTGATCAAATGTCTTTTGATGCCCTTTCACCTTCACAGGGCTGTGTTGGTACTAGCACACTGGTTCAGAAAGAACAAGAACCTCATCCAACACTCAGACGGCGCCCAAACCCAACCTTGCTGTTAAAATATGAAAAAGCCTGGTTAGCTTGTCATTATTATTCTCATGAGCCTTCGCACTTTGGGGCCTGATTTTTAAAAGGGTAAAAATCCTTAAGCTGGATGCTGTAAAAGTATAGTGTGGAATCAGCTGCCGACTTTGGGCACACAGTTGACACTTCCGTGTTTGCAAATTAGGGCACCGATCCTGCCAGTGGGCCCACCCACGCAGAGCCCCATGCCAGTATACGATTGCAAGACCAGGGCTTAACTGTGCAAGTGCATGCAGCCCTTTTGCCATTCGGGCTGTTTCTCTTTCCCCCTTCCTTAGCTCCCACAATGAATACACTTGTGAGTCCACTGATCAATATCCCAGGCAACATTTAGTGCCTCAGAGAGACGCATTCACCAGACAAACCAAGCACCGGGGCTCGAATGAGCATTCCAGTGAGTAGGCATGAAACATAACGTGCAATCTCCGTGGAGGGATCCCTGCACCCATATGGAGAACTGTTAGCTTTGATGGGACTCCAGATGGGTGTACGGGTCTGCTTGAACTTTCAAGATTGAGAACTTAGGGTTTGGGCTTTTAGGTATTTAGGGACATCAGTGGGACATAGGCACCTAAATATCTTTGCAGATCTGCCCCTTAGTAACTAAGGGCTAGATACTCATCCCTTATGGTCAGTAGTAGCTTACTCCAGTACTACTGCTATCGAAACCAGTGCGACTACTCCAGGAGGACGGTGCTATGCAACTTGAGTAAAGGTATCAGAACGCAGCTCGAAAATGCAGCAAGTTTTCAATGAGGTTTTGGGGAATCTGAGGCCAAGTTTTGCTCCGACTGAAGCTAATGGGAGTTTGGCCGTTGACTTTGGTGGCAACGGGATTTGGTTGTTCACTAGCACCCACTGGCTTTCTTATTGAATCTAAAAAAGGGGCACCTTCCCATTTTGATGTCTGAGTATAACTGTGTCTATCACCATGTGTATGCTAGTAATAGCCCCAATGCTAAGAGTTGGGCATGTAACAGCCTGATTCTGATTTACACTAGGCCATTTTTCTATCACTCCGGCAGGGTAAAGGGAAGCACAATGTGGTGTAAAGTGGCCTTAGTGTAAACGTGAATCGGGCCTGGGAGTGGTGTCACAGCTTGACACAGGAGCAAAAGTTTGGATGGTGCAAATAGGTTTAATAGGAAATGGAAATCCAGGTAAGTAAGGAACAGCTCGACTTTCAGAGGTAAACGAAGAGCACTAAGTGATCTGAAAACACAATCAAGCCAGAGCCTCGGCTGCGAGGAACTGAGGTGTCCCATGCTTTGTACGTAGGGTTTTTTTTAAGATCTGCATTGACATCCCTAGAGGCTCCAGTCTTTCCATTTATCCACAGACCAGCCAAGCTCAGACTGCAGCAGTACAACCTTCCTCACCTCCACGCTGACCTCTAGGCATGAGAAAAGAGTTCAGTCTCCGTGGGCTGTTCAGTCAGGGGCCTCTCTGCTGAGTCTGCCAAGGAGTGGGCCCATAGATGCTAAGTGGGGAGGGGACGCAGAGCCCTTGATGGAAGCCAGGAGCCCTGACTCCTGGTTAGGGCTCTATCCATTAGCCCAAATGCCTCCCTTTGTCTGACAGTGATCAAATTGAGGGACGTAGCTCAGAGACTAGGACACGTTTTCCCTGGGGGAAGGGAGGATGGAGAAGAAATCTTAAAAGGAATTATGATTACACAAAAACAGATAGGTTGGCAATCAGAGCGATTAAATATTGGCAAGCCATCAAGCTCAGATGGATAACATCCCAGAAAGCTGAAACAGACAGGGAAGCCCTTGGCATGCATCTACTGACAGCTCCACACGCACGGGAGGCGTGCCCACAGGCTGAAGGGTAGGTAAAAAGCTGTTCCCACCCTAAAGGTGGAAGATCCAGAAGGTGTCACAGCTGCGGTGAGCCTGACTTTGCTGATGGGGAAAATATTGGAAACGTTGGAAACCAAATATTGGCTTTTAGCAGCCTCTGAGATGAGTGTCTGTTTCATCATGTCCCATTTAATTGTAGCAACAAAGGAGCCCACCTCCAGGTAAACCAACCTAAAGTATTTTCCTCGAGCTGGGTGTAACTCCACTCAGTTCATTTCTCCCCCTATCAATCCTTCCCACGCCCAGTGTATCTGAACAGTAATCTATTAGGGTAATTATAGGCCACCCATCACCATAATATCTATGAGCTTTGTACAGCAGAGATTACTTCAACCATCCTTTTTGAACACGGACCTAGAGATAGCAGGAAAGCGAGCAAGTAATTCATTGTCTCTAGGCATAAGGCATTAGACTCCTTATCTCCCTTCCAACTTACTTTCCACAGCTGACTTTTAGAGGTACAGTCCTTCCCCCCTCTCTCCATCCTCTTTGCAGTTAGGGAGGAGAAATTGAAGTCAATAGAGTTGCATCAGGGATGTATTTGGTCCAAGGGTTACAGTAAAAGCAGTGAAGTCTGTGGGTTCCTGGCTGAGTCTGCTTAGCCCAAGTGCCTGAAATCAAGACAACATGATTCATTGGTATTTAGAAAACAAGCGTTTGACTGCTCGCCCAAGCTGTGGAAGGGGTTGCCGGGGGAAGAGCTATTGAGATAGTTTAGACCCCTCAGATATTTGCCTGTGATCCCGTTCAGACTAAGAAAAATGTAAATGAATTCACTGGCCCCCATTCCTTACTCACTCACACTGGTGTAAATCAGGATTGAAGCCACTGAAGCCATTGATCCTAGTAAGGCTTTGACAATCCCACATGGCATGCTCACAAGCAAAGCAGGGTCTAGGTGACATCACTATGTGGCGGGTGCAAAACTGGTTGAACGAGTGTACTCCAAGAGTTAATATCAATGGTTCACTGTGAAAACGAGAGGGCATATCTAGAGCAGGGCTCAGTCCTGGGTTCAGTACTATTCAATATTCTCATTAATGACTTGGATAATGGAGTGGAGAGTATGTTTATACAATCTGCAGATGACACCAGGCTGGGAGGGGTTGCAAGCACTTTGGAGGACAGGATTAGAATTCAAAACGACCTTGACAAATTGGACAATTGGTCCAAAATCAACAAGGTGAAATTCAGTAAGGACAAGTGCAAAGTACTTGACTTAGGAAGGAAAAATCAAATGAATAACTACAAAATGGGGACCCACTGTCTAGGTGATAGGATTGCTGAAGAGGACCTGGAGGTTATAATGGATCACAAATTGAACATGAGTCAACAATGTGATGCAGCTTTAAAAAGGCTGATATTCAGAGGTGTGTTAACAAGAGTGTCTTACATAAGATCTGGGCGGTAATTGTCTGGCTCTACTCAGCACTGGTGAGGCCTCAGCTGGAGTACCATGTCCAGTATTGGGCACCACACTTTAGGAAGGATGTGGACACGTTGGAGAGAGTTCAGAGGAGAACAACAAAATGATAAAAGGTTTAGAAAACCTGACCTATGAGGAAGGGCTAAAAAGCCTGGGCATGTTTAGTCTTGGGAAAAGAAGACTGAGCAAAGACCTGATAACAGTCTCCAAATATTTTAAGGGCTGTTATAAAGAGGACTGTGATGAATTGTTCTCCATATCCACTGAAGGTGGGACATGAAGTAATGGGCTTAATCTGCAGCAAGGGAGATGTAGGTTAGATATCAGGAAAAACTTTCTAACTATAAGGTTAGTTAAGCTCTGAAATAGGCTTCCAACGGAGGTTGTCGCATCCCCGTCATCGGAGATTTTTAAGAACAGGTTGGATAAACACCTGTCAGGGATGGTCTAGGTTTACTTGATCTTTGGGGTATGAACTTGCTGATTTCTTGAGGTCCCTTCCAGTTCTACCTTTCTATGATTCATGAAGCAAATCGTGTTGCACTAGTGTAAAAATAATGTCAGTAGAAAATCAAGGTGACACATTCTACTGTAGACCTATGTATTTGGAGGGCGACAGAAGGTTCAGAGCCCAACAACTGCAATATCCTGTTGCCTGCAACTACAGAAGAGAAACCCGGGCGAGTCACTTACCTCCCCTGCCTCAGTTTCTCCACTCATAAAACTGCACAAACCTTGCATGTAATGGCACATTTTAAATATTCCCCACAGATCTATTAGACTAACATTTGTTATAAGGAGAGCTGGAAGGAAAATGTTTTTCTCATCCTGTGAAAAATGTCAAGATTTCAATAATTTTTCACATCCTGCATCAAGCTAAGTCAAAATTTCAAAAAATGTTGTGAACTGAAAATCCAGAAAAGAATTTGGTTCAGGGCATTGAAACATTTTGTTTTGAATTTTAAGCTTTTTTTTTTTTTTTTTTTAACATTTGGAGTATAATTAGCTTAAATTCAAAAGTCCCCAAATATCTTTGGAACTGGAAAATGGAAACTGTTTGTTTAGACAGTGTTAAAACGGGCTGTTTTGATCATTTAAAACCTTTTTTTTTAACCAAACGTTTTTCAAGTCAAGAAATTCATTGACTGCGCCAGTTTCCTGTGAACAGTTTCACTTTCGATGAATGGGCCTTTTTCTACCCAAAAAAGCTGTGTAGGAAAATTCCCAACCAGTGCTCCCTATAACCACATCAAACTATTGGTCCATCTAAAGGTATGTCTACACTGCCCACATTACAGTGCGGCCGCGGAAGCTAAGTCACCACTGGCTGACACCAGACGCTTCAGAGGAAGAAAAGATGCATACAGGGTTCCTAGCTAGTGATACCATGCTGTACTTGGGAAAGAAGGAGGGAATTTCTATTCTGAGAGCCCTACAGCGATCAGCTTACAGCCTGGAGCTTGAGCTTTGATTATCCTTATCAGCTTGCATAACTACAAACAGGGACGAACTGGCTGTGTCACAGGTCAGGACACTGTGCTATGCTCATAAACCACAGCCGCTTAGGAGAGATTCTCACACATGCATCCCTCAGCCTGCTCCCTTGTGTAGATCCTTCCACCCAAACACTCTCCTCTACATCCCTGGTAGATGGTCAGTATTTGTGTTCGGCACAATTACAAATGACAGGCTATTTCCTAGTAAAAATATTTACCATTTTCAGGATGCTTGAGCATTATGTATCATGGGACAAGTCCATCTGGCTACGAATGTTGTCGGTGCATAAGAAATCATCTAATCAAAGCCCTTCTAAAAATCTAGCCACTATGAGTCACTTGATAACTCCCTGCAGCAGAGTTCCAGAGCCTGTCTATACCCTGCCTAAAGGAGGCCTGTGTTTCCCTGTATCAAGTCCAAATTGACTGGCCGCTAGTGGAACCCAGTTACTGAGTTGTCAGCATTTGTGTTCGATGATCCCTAGATTTTTCTGACCCTTGAACAAAAAAACCCTCATGTCAGTCTCAAACTTGGCAAGCTTTTCAGAGTATGTGAACTGGGGTGAGAGGGAAAGTGGATTCCCCAGCGGGAAATCAAGAACCCCACTGCAGATGGAGTGGTTTCAATCATTTGTTGGCAATCCTGTTATTTAAGGGCTAGGACTCAGGATTCTATACTCATCTCTGCCACTCGTCAACTGTGAGACCTTCAGCAAATCACCTCAACTCCATGGGCCTCTGCTTCTCCTCCTCCCCTCCCTCACCCTCACCCTCTGCCCCTGTTTGTCTCATCTGTTTTAACTGCAAGCTCTGGGGCAGGGACTGTCTCTCACTATGTGTTTGTACAGTGCCTAGCACTATAGACGGCGGGTATAGGGTTGCCAATTTTGGTTGGACGTATTCCTGGAGATTTAATCACATGACATAATCTTTAATTCAAGATTAATCTTTAATTGCTGGAGACTCCAGGCCAATCCTAGAGGGTTGGCAACCCTAGGCAGCTAGCATAGGCAGGGGAAGGCTGTGCCTCCCCAAACAGTCTGGCGTGGCCCCGCCCATGCTCCACTCCCAGGCCCCCTCCTGCCTGCTTCCAGTTCCTTCCTGCTCTTCGGTGGCCAGCCAAGAGGATGGGGCGGGCAGGGTAGGTCTGGTGAACACAAGGCCCAGCACCACCCATCCAACCAGTGCTGGGACCACTGGGACCACTGGGACCACGTCGCTCACCCAGGCTGGGGGTGCTCCAGCTGCGTTGCTCACTCAGTGCTCCATGGTGCTCTGGCCGGGCTGGGGGTACGCAGGGGAGCCAGTGGCCTTGGGGGGTGGGGTGCTCCAGGCTCTGGCGGGGGAAGGGTATGGAAGAGGAGGGGCGGGGCCTCGGGCAGAGGGGCGGGGCCTCCCCCAACCGTGCATTCACCCGCCACCCATGCCTAGCACAATGAAGTACCAATCTTGTTTGATGCTTCAGATAAATAACAAGAATGTGAATATATTCAACGGTCCCTCCATTTGAAACCTCTCCATTCTGCAGAAAAGGACCTAGGGGTCACAGTGGACGAGAAGCTGGATATGAGTCAACAGTGTGCTCTTGTTGCCAAGAAGGTTAATGGCATTTTGGGCTGTATAAGTAGGGGCATTGCCAGCAGATCGAGGAACGTGATCGTTCCCCTTTATTCGACATTGGTGAGGCCTCATCTGGAATACTGTGTCCAGTTTTGGGCCCCACACTACAAGAAGGATGTGGAAAAATTGGAAAGAGTCCAGCGGAGGGCAACAAAAATTATTAGGGGTCTGGAGCAGATGACTTATGAAGAGAGGCTGAGGGAACTGGGATTGTTTAGTCTCCAGAAGAGAAGAATGAGGGGGGATTTGATAGCTGCTTTCAACTACCTGAGGGGGGGTTCCAAAGAGGATGGAGCTCGGCTGTTCTCAGTGGTGGCAGATGACAGAACAAGGAGCAATGGTCTCAAGTTGCAGTGGGGGAGGTCTAGGTTGGATATTAGGAAAAAAATTTTCACTAGGAGGGTGGTGAAGCACTGGAATGCGTTACCTAGGGAGGTGGTGGAGTCTCCTTCTTTGGAGATTTTTAAGGCCCGGCTTGACAAAGCCCTGGCTGGGATGATTTAGTTGGGAATTGGTCCTGCTTTCAACAGGGGGTTGGACTAGATGACCTCCTGAGGTCCCTTCCAACCCTGATATTCTATGATTCTATGATTCTATGAAACATCATTTGTGGAGCCTATTGATTTGAACTGGTCCACGGAGTTATTTTGATGGCAGGGGACTATGTTTTTTTTAAAAGAAGAGGGCTTCTTTTTATACTGTGAAATAGTTTCCGACAGGAGGGGTTGAAAGCCCCATCACGTGGGTCATTTCCAACTAAATTTGTACACTACCTTGTACAGTTGTATAGGGTTGCCAACAGCCAGAATTTGACCAAAGTATTACAGCCCTCAGGAGACTCACCGATGGTATGCCACAGGCAGAGAACAGGAGGGACTGGTGCATGGTGCATCAATCATTCTGTTTCATTTTGTGTCTGTCCATTCCTCAGTGACTTTTCCCGCCTAAAATCCCCTAAGCATGTGCAGCATTTGAGATGCACTAAGCAGCAGGATTTGAGCCTTCAACCTCCAGCAGTGACCTCTATCACTCAAGCGAAGCTACCAAGGGCTAGATTCACAAAGGGCGCTTAGGGTGCTGCAACAGCTAACTCCTAGGGGCCCTGCCGCCAGTCAAATTCACAACCCCGAGTTAGGCACCCTGTGCATTGTATGGGGAGAGTTACGCACCTCACAAAGGGATTCTCAAAAGCCAGCATGCTGAGCGGGGAGCCCCCTAAACTAGCCAGGAGTGAAATGCAGAGGAAAGGCGTAGGGCTGAGGACCCAAATCCTCAAAGGGACCTAACGCCCATTGATCTGGGGCTTTGGCACCTGACTGATAGGCCAGAGGGAGATGACTGTCCCCGTCTCGGATTCCCAGCCAGGACCCCTGTCCTGGGGTTAGGTGCCTACGACAGATCAGCCTTTACCCATGTAAAACCGGGGGGTAAGGGCAAGACACCCACCCCCCCAGTGGTTAGGACATGCAACTGGGATGCTGGGGCCCTGTTTTCAAATTCCTCACTCTGCCTGCCTTGGAGCTGGGACTGGAAACCAGGCCTCCCACCACCGTGCCCTAACCACCCGGCTATTCCAGGCTCAGGGGTTTGCAGTCTCTCCTGATGCAGCTGTTCTACTTTTTGCATAATTAATTAGCTATTCAATGAAGCAGGGATGTGAACTTAACTCTCCGAACTCCCTGGTGAAGGAGCAAACCACTGAGTCAGTCGCTTGCTCTTGCTCACCCAATTAATATTTAATTGTTAACATTGAGGCTACTTAATCTTTAGACCCGCTTACCAAGGGTTGTGGTGGATTCCCTTTTATTGAAGTACTTAAACAAGGGGAGGGGGTAAAATTTCCAATAATGCTTCAGTCACTTAGGAACCTCAGTCCCCTCTCATTGGAAGTCAAGGAGAGTAAGGTGCCCAAGTCACTTAGGCTATTAAAATATATGACAGATATTAAATATTATAAATCTCCTTTTAATGAGACCCTTGACTGCTCCATGGGTCGCTTTTCAATGGGATATAATATTGTCTGTAGCCAACTGGCTACTTGGTTGTATATGTAAGAGAGACACTATTACCACTGCCCTCTATTGAGTGGAATCAATACTGATCTACTGTGTGTCATAGGCCTTTTATTGTGAAAGCTGAAAGAGTTTAAGGCAGGATAATGTTTTCTGCCCTCACTATTGCTGTGATGTTCAGAGCATCTACAGCACAAAGCACAGTGACAATTTGAAAATCCTAGTAGGCCACTACAATATACTTCTCATTAACTTACTCTCACCAGCCTTAGCCCAGAGGTATCCTATCCCCATGTCAGTTTCTCTCACATTCCCTTTTTCAAGAATTATTCAGGGCTTGTCTACACTACCCGCCGGATCGGTGGGCAGCGATCGATCCAGCAGGAGTTGATTTATCGCGTCTAGTCGACTCCGGTACTCCACCGGAGCGAGAGGCTCAGGCGGAGTCGACAGGGGAGCGTCAGCAGTCGACTCACCACGGTGAAGTCACTGCAGTGAGTAGATCTAAGTACGTCGACTTCAGCTATGTTATTCATGTAGCTGAAGTTGTGTAACTTAGATCGATCCCCCCCTTCCCAGTATAGACCAGGCCTCAGATCTCATGTTCACGTCAGGTTACTCCTCATCTCTTTCTTTTTAAAGAGACTAGATAACTTTACTATTATTCCTCCGGTTTTACCATCGCACCAGTCAACACTGAGCTGTAACGATACTTTGCATCTTCCATCCAAGGCACTCTCCAAACATCAACAAATTTAGCCTTGCAAACTCCCTGGGAGATAAGTATGATTGTCTGCTGTGTTCCAGATAAGGAAGCTGAGGGACAGAGAGAGATTAGGTGACTTGCTCAAGGTCACATAGGAAGTCTGCATAAGAACTGGAAATAAAACCTCAGGTCTCCTGACTCCTAGTCTTCCTTAATTCTCCTTGCTGATAGTATCATTTCCCCCCTCTGTCCATATGTCTCTGGCTGGATCAGAAATGTCCTGCATGGAGTGTGCAGCTGGGAAGTTCTGCAGGATAGAACCTCAAGATACTATGGGCAAGAATTTCAAAAGTGGCTAGTGATTTCGAGTGCCTACATCTTAGAGGCCCAGTTTCAGACATCTTTGAGGCCCCTGACGTTCAGAAAGTGCTGAGCACCTACCCTCTGAGACTCAGCCCCCTTCGAATGGTCTAAAATTAGGCACTTAAAAGATTGCAGCAGACAAAATTACTAAGTCGCTTTTGAAAATCTCAGCCACCATTGTGAGCAATATGAGATTTTAATGTGCCGAAGCCAGAGACTCAGTGACCTGCTGCTGCAGGGATAAACAGTAGTTAAAATGCTCTTAAGCCTACATCCCCATTAACCTTCTCCTACCAGCTGACTTTCCAGAAGCCCTCTTCAAGTTGTAACGAGCTGCCTGTCTCCTGCTACCAGAACCACCCAGAGAGGAATGAGGCTCGCTGACAAATGCATTGCACTCTCCTCTTATCTTTACTAAGTTTCTTGCATTTTTATATGGCACCTTAATAACCCCTCATTTCCATTACAAGTGCATGCTTTCCTTCTGCTTATCTGTATCTCTATGCACTCTTTCTCCATTCCTGCAGCCACACCGCCTGGGGCTATGACCTGGTGAGCTCTCCAAAGCTCAACGGGGTCAGGTCTGCTTAGTAATTGGATGAAGGTCCTCAGACGGAATATGTTGCAAGAAGTCATTCACTAGATGGCGCTTTTCTATCTGCATCAATATTGAGCCCAATGTCCCAGTCTAACGTTAGGGGTGAGAGATGAGATGCAAATCCAATGCCTCAATCGCACGTGGTCATTAAAAGATCCACTGGCATTATCTCAAGAGTAGGATTGTTGACCTCAGTGCTCTGGGCCAGATTTCAACTACATTCTGCCTGACTCAATTCCCCACGTAGTTACAATTGGTTACAGTGCTGTTCACTTCCTGTTGCATGCAGTTAAACAGCTGCTGTGTTCCACCCTAGAGGCAGCTGCATTTCACGGGCAGTTGAGCAACCCCTACATGTACGGTCTCTAAAGTGCTCTGGGATCTTTTCATATGAGAAGTGCTATATAAAATCTGAAGTTATTGTTAAGGAAAAGAATAAAAAATATCTCCAGAGCTGAAGAGTTTCTGTACATGTGTAACCTACACACATGTGGGCATGGTGCTGTGGCACCAAGACCACTTACAGATTAATGAGTCTTAGCTAAGGCCCATGTGGCATTTAGCTCCAGGGGTCCCAGGTTTGATCCTGCCCACCGACGCCCGGGGTCTGTCGGTGTTACACATACTTGAATAAAAGTATCATCTCCCTTACTTGTATGCACTGAGTGACTTACTAACCTTTATAAGCATGCTGAAGTTGTGTTCCAGGACATTGCTCATGTCTTTTGCTTGTAATTTCCTGCATGCTATTTTATTTGTATATTGTTGAATTTGGTAGCCTTCCCAAAGAGAAGAGCCAATGCACAGGTTCTGGCTCAAGTATTCAAGCTAGTCAGGACCTCTCTGTTAACACGCAATATTGGTTTCTGTCCTAAGAACATGTTAGGGTTTTGACTTGGCTTGTTAAATACTCTCCATATTACTAAGTGCAAATAACTGATTGAGCAGCCAGAAGTTAAAGCCATATGTTCCCATTCATAGTAATCAAAATGGACTAAGGTCCACGAAATCTGGTTAAAAAAACAACAACCGACGAGTAAAGTTATCGAGCCAGATCATCAGCTGGTGTAAACATGGCATAGAGCCGTTGAAGTCAATGGCTCTACACCAATTTAAACCAGCTGAAAATCTGCCTCTATGGCTATCTTTGTATTACAGCATGATCCTGGTTATCCAAACAACATGGGTGACACCAAATTTGTTTGGATAACTGGGATTGCATAGACAAGGAGTTAGCTTGTTAGGGAGATTTGTAAAGGGTCTCCAGGAGGCTGGATTATCGTGACTGATCTGTGTTTTCCCGACAGTTATAGCTAGAGCCAGTTGGAACCTTTTCGATTAAATGTTTTTTGTCAAAAAATGCTGTTCCATTGGGTTTCATGGAGACGTATCGATTTTGGCGGGAAGGTTTCTGAGGTCTAGGGCGGGCTCTCTGGTCGCTTCCAAAGAGAGAGAAAGACCCAAATTGGAAAGCTGAACTTTCTGATCCAAAGCTGGATGTTTCAACACTATTCCATTTCACAAAGACATTTGAAAAGTTTTGTATCCTTCCAGTGTGGAATGGAAGCAAAATGTGAAAGCTGTCATGTAATGGAATTGTTCTCCAGTCACTCTAGTTATGGCTCAAGTGCAAAAAGGAAGGTCTTCCCAGAGACTTAGCTACTGAACCTCATGATCACAACCCCTTTCAGTTGACCCAGCCAAAGGCTAAAAAAGTTGCCGCCAACATTCCCAGCTGAAGAGCCAGACATGAAAACAATCCTTTTAGGCAGCTCAGGGACCTGGCACTGAATTGGGCAAATAGACAAACCTTCAAGTTCACATAAGTATGAGGAAGAACTGGGAGTATTAATACATATGCTCAAGTATGATTTACTTGGCATCACAGACATGGTGGGATAAGTCTCATGACTGGACTGTTGGTACACAGGGGTATAGCTTGTTCAGGAAGGACAAGCAGGATAAAAAGTGATGAGGTGTTGCGTTGTATATCAAGAATATATACACTTGTTCTGAGGTCCAGAAGGAGGTGAGGGGCACACCAGTTGAAATTCTCTGGGTAAAGATAAAAGGGGTAAAGAATAGGGGTGATGTCAGGGTAGGGATCTACTAGAGACCACCAATCAGGAAGAGGAGGTGGATGAGGCATTTCTAGAACACATAACAGAAATATCCAAAACACAAGACCTGGTAATAATGGATGACTTTAGCTACCCAGTCATCGGTTAGAAAAGTAATATGGCAAAACACAAAATGTCCAGTATAGTCTTAGAATGTATTAAGGAAAAATGTGTGTTTCAGAAAACAGAGGACGTTATAAGAGGGACAGTCATTTTAGACTTGATTCTGGTCAATAGGGAGGAATTGGTAGCAAATCTGAAGGTGGAAGGCAATTTGAGTGAAAGTGATAGATTTCATGATTCTAAGGAAAGGCGGGAGTGAGAGCAGCAGAATAAGGACAATGGACTTCAAAAAAGCAGACCTCAACAAATACAGAGAACTGGTAGGTAAGGTCCCATGGGAAGAAAATCTAAGGGAAAAAGTTGTTCAGGAAAGCTGTCAGTTTCTCAAGGAGGTAGTTTTGAAGGTACAACTGCAAACTATTCTGGTGCGATAGAAAGATAGGAAGCACAATAAGAGGGCAATATGGCTCCATCTGGAACTCTTTAATGACCTCAAAATCAAAAAGGAATACTATAGAAAGTGGAAACATAGATGAATTGCTAAGGATGAGTACAAAAGAATGGGACAACCATGTAGTGACAAAATCAGATAGGTTAAGACACAAAATAAGTTACATCTAGCAAGGGACATAAAGGCAACAAGAAGAGGTTATTTAAATATATTAGGAGCAAGAAAAAAACTAAGAAAATGTAGGTTCTCTCCTTAGCAGAGAAGGAGAGTTATTATGGATGACATTAAGAAGGCTAATGAGTTGAATGCCTATTTTGCTACAAGTTTCATGAAAAATGTTAATGATGTTCAGATACTCAACACAATTAGAATTAACAACAAAGGGGAAGGAATGCAAGCCAAAAGAGGGAAAGAACAGGTTAAAGAATATTTAGTTAAGTTAGATATATTCAAGTTGAAGGACAGGATTAGAATTTAAAATGACCTTGACAATGCAGAGAATTGGTCTGAATTCAACAGATGAAATTCAATAAAGACAAATGCAAAGTACTTCACTTAGGAAGGAAAACTCAAATGCACAACTACAGATTGAGCAATAAATGGCTAGTTGGTAGTACTGCTGAAAAAGATCTGGGGGTTATAGTGGATCACAAATTGAATGAGAGTGAACAATGTGATGCATCTGCCAAAAAAAAAGGCTAATATCATTCTGGGGCGTATTAACAAGAGTGTCGTACATAAGACATGGGAGGTAATTGTCCGGCTGTACTTGGCACTGGTGAGGCTTCAACTGGAGCACAGTGTCCACTTCTGGGTGCCATACTTTAGGGAAGATGCAGAGAAATTGTTGAGAGTACAGAGAAGAGCAACCAAATTGATCAAAGGTTTAGAAAACCTGACCTCTGAGGAAAGGTTAAAAAATTGGGCATGTTTAGTCTTGAGAAAAGAAGACTGAGGGACAACCTGATAACAGTCTTCAGCTATGGTACGAGCTGTTATAAAGAGGCCTGTGATCAATTGTTCTCCAAGTCCACTGAAGGTGGGACATGAAGTAATGGGCTTAATCTGCAGCAAGGAAGATTTAGGTTAGATACTAGGAAAAACTTTCTAACTATAAGGGTAGTTAAACTCTGAAATAGGCTTCTAAGGGAGGTTGTGGAATCCCCGTCACTGGAGGTTTTAAAGAACAGGTTGGACAAACATCTGTCAGGGATGGTCTAGAAATACTCAGCCCTGCCTCAGCAGAGGGGGCTGGACTTGGTGACTTCTCGAGGTCTCTTCCAGCCCTACATTTCTGTGATTCTATAAGACGCAGTGTATTGGACGCAGCATCCGTGTGAGCTGGTCGGGTAGCAGAAAGAGTGTGTTTCAAGGCAAGATGAAGAGGATGACACTTGGTATGCATGGTGAGGGAAGCGGACTGCTGGAATAGCAGGCAGTCCTGGTGTTTTCCCAGCTGCTAACCATCAGCAGTCCTCAACATGATATGGAACCAGCCACGCCATTTGCAGAGCCCTGAAAAGTCTGGTAGAGTCACAGGGCTCTGAAAAGTGTATGGTTTATCTGGCCTTGGTTCCATTGCCAGAGAGTGGAGTCTGGCAGCAAAGAGAGGTCTCCCCTTCCCCAGAGGTGATTGGGGCCCAGTCTCTGTGTACCTGAATCAGTGCTGGATGCTGGAACTAAAGGCTGGTCTACTCTGGGGGGGGGGGGGGGGGGAATCGATCTAAGATACGCAACTTCAGCTACGCTATTCATGTAGCTGAAGTCGAAGTATCTTAGTTCGACTTACCTGGCCGTCCTCATGGCGGCAAGTCGACCGCCGCGGCTCCCCCGTCAACTCCGCTTACTCCTCCTGCCGAGGTGGAGTATGGGCATCGATTTGGGGATCGATTTATCGCGTCTAGATGAGACGCGATAAATCGATCCCCGATAGATCGATTACTACCCGCCGATCCGGCGGGTAGTGTAGACGTGGCCTCAGAGTGCCCCATTTGGCCATTTGCTTACTAGGGCCTGATCCAAAGTCCATTGGATGGAGACTTTCCACTGACTTCAGTGGGTGTTGAATCAGGTCCTGCCCTGTTTCATTGTGTCTTCCAGTGCTGGAAATGGCCCTGCCTGGAAATGGGATTCTTAAGCCAGGAGGCGGGTTTCCTAGCCTGCTGCTGTGTTCTTCAGAGGAGGTGCTCATGTCATTCCGTTGGGAAGGGTCACTCATATTCACCACTCAGTAACAGATCCCTGCATCCTTCCCTCTTCCACAGCTACCAGGGAGTCGGCCTTCGTCCACGCCATCGCCTCTGCGGGTGTTGCTTTTGCGGTGACCAGATCCTGCGCCGAGGGCTCAGCCACCATCTGCGGCTGCGATACCCGCCACAAGGGGCCCCCCGGGGAAGGCTGGAAATGGGGAGGCTGCAGTGAGGACGTGGAGTTTGGGACCATGGTGTCTCGAGAGTTCGCGGACGCCCGGGAGAACAGGCCGGATGCTCGGTCAGCCATGAACAGGCACAACAACGAAGCTGGGAGAACAGTAAGGCCATGCGGTTTCATTTTATTGAGCCCCTAAAAACATTTCCTTCCACCCCCGAAAATCCTAGGTGAACGGCAAGAAGAACCTCAGGTGAACTGGGTTCAACATTGTAGCCCCCTACTTCCCAGTGTGTGTTATAGATTCCCCTCTGTGCCCGATCCACAGAGGATGAGAGTCTGCTATAGCTGCCAGCTATGGGTCTTAGGCCTAGATCCTCAAAGGCATTTAGGTGCCTAACTCCCATTGAGGGCATTCCTTTGAGGATTTGGGCCTTAGCCTGTTAGTTCAAGCCATGGAAGCTCATGTGCTCAGCTCTGAAGATCTTAGGTTCAATACAAATGAAAACTAAGAGGATGGTCATCCCATGCAGACTTCCCTGTGCTCACAGCCTGGTTTCTGTGCCTCTTCAGGCCTAGCAGGTGCCTAAAATAGTCCCACATTTACTCTCAGTGCCTGGGGTTAGCACTAACCAGCCATGGGGAAAAGGGCTTGCTGTCAACTGGGCAATTTCAGGACAAGGCTTCAGCCTGTCCACCCAGCACACCTGCTTCCTAGCACCACCAGGAAACTTTCTTGGCTTGGAGCTAACTTCTCCAACCCTCACCCCACTATCTGCCTCACAAAAGTTGCTTCCTGTTCTCTCCCCCCTACAGAGAGCTCCTGGTTTCTCCTATATCGGGACCAAACTTCATTAAATCATAGAATCAAAATACCTTAACCTGATCCTACTCCCTTATTAAGTTGTTATTGACAATGGGGGAAGGAATGGGGCCTGTTCACTTCCATAGAAACATATGACTACAAAGTAGTCACTCCTCCAATATAGAGTTCCACTACTGTATGTAACCACAGTCCAGAACAGGCCAAAACCTCAGAGTGAGATCCTCAACTGATGGAGATGGGTGAAGCTCCATTGAAGCCAATAGAGTTATTCCAGTCTACACCAGCTAAGAATCTGGCCCGAGATGTGGAGCACAGACCTTTAAAATTCAAGATGAAGTCCCACCACAAAATGAGGGATGCAGCAACTCAATAGCAGAAGAGGGAAGCAAGACATATCGCCAGTGGTCATTTGACATAAAGTTGTCCATCGGGTCCTGGGTACCATGGGTTACTCAGCATTTCTGATGGCAGTAAAAGACAGGGATAACGAGTACAGCCACAGGGTTGGTAGGATGGAAATGAGGGATTTGTCTCATAATGAGAATCAATAAAAAGATACAATATTAGCTGTAAGTTCAACAGTGACAATTTAGGCTCTTGTACGGGCTATCTTCATCTTCGGTCCAACCTCAAGACGCCGATCCAGTTTTAGGCCCCTTACAAATATCATAGATCAGATAGAAAATGGCAGAACATTAAAACTGAAATCCTGTTGCTTCAGAAATAGCATATGTTTTCCATTCACACCATGCTAACACTCATTAGTGCACAAGTATTTCCAGCTAATAAAACTGAGCAGTAGGGGAAGTCTGAACCAATTTTCATAAGAATTCAAATCCAATCTCCAGACCAAAAGCTTTGACTGAGATTTGGATGATTATATGAACCAGACATTTTGCGGTTCTCCCATTGCTAATTACAATCTCCTTGGCAATGAATGAAGCTGCCTAACTGGCCAAAAAAACCCACCCAAAAAACGTTGATCGCACAGTGTAGTTGCTGATTCATGGCAAATCTTTTGGACTTAGCTTGGCACTAGTCTGTTCATGCATTCAGAAATTTGCTGATCGGCTCTGAATAACACAGCTTATTGAGTAAATTGTATCAGGTGGTGAGCAGTGCTGTGGAAATCTTTGGATCAATTTCAGCCATGGGTGAGGCAAGCATAACTCTCATTGAAGCCAATGGTGATTTCTTCTGTTTAGGCCAGGACTGAATTTCACCCGTTCCATCTGGTAACCATGCCGCCCGTAGATGCAGCATTGCCAACACCAAGCCTTCAAAAAACTCAAGAGTCAGGCTTCTCAAATCATGCGACTGGCTTAAAAAATAATCATACAGTTTGTGTTCTTTTCATTTACCTGCTGGTTTCTGCACCTTTAGCAACCTAGGGGGTGGAGGAGGCTAGAAACTTACTTTTTGTTTTAGATCCTCACCTATTCACATGCCTCCAGGAGCTGGGGCCTTAAGGAAAACGCCAACTACCAACGTGATAAAATTGCAAGAGTTGGCAAGACTGTGAGCTGTGCTCTCAGCTGTTAAGGTGTGACCTGCTCAACACACTGTTGAGAGGCCGGTGAAGAAAATCCTAGGGTGCAGCAGGAAGTGGCATTGGTGATTCAGTGGGTGACACTCTCCCCCTTGACTCAAGTCTCTTTTGCAAGAAAAGGGAGCTCTGATGACCGAGCTAAATTGTAGTTTGGATAATCATAGCACATTTCACCCGTGAATTCTCCCTGCAGTTTAAATCGGCTTATGAATCCTTCTTCATTCCCCGTCCTAAAGTATCGTTTAGCTTGGCTAAGTGCTGTTAAAAAGCTGCAGTATTCCACCTCAGAGGTGGCTGCATTTCACTCCTGAGCAAAGTGGTCTTTGTGTGTGAATATAGCTATAGAAATATTTACACACACAGGTACAGGAATGACTTCACCCATCATTGAAAGCACTTTATGGAGACCACATCCAATCCCTGACTGGTGTATATCGTTGTAGTTAATGAAGCTAAACTGGTTTACACACCAGCTGAGGAACTCTGCCTGGCATTCTTTGGGATGAGAAGTGCTAGGTAAATAACAGAATGTATTTTTGATTCATATTATGGGCTAATAGTTTCCCTCTTCCTTTTTTCTCTCTTTTCTAGTCCATTATTGATCACATGCATCTGAAGTGCAAATGTCATGGTCTGTCAGGCAGCTGTGAGGTGAAGACATGCTGGTGGTCCCAGCCAGACTTCAGGGTCATCGGTGACTATCTCAAGGACAAGTACGACAGCGCTTCTGAAATGGTGGTGGAGAAGCATCGGGAGTCCCGTGGCTGGGTCGAGACGCTCAGGCCCAAGTACAACTTCTTCAAGGCCCCAACTGAGAGAGACCTGGTTTACTATGAGAACTCACCAAACTTTTGTGAGCCGAACCCCGAGACGGGCTCCTTTGGGACCCGCGACCGGATCTGCAACGTCACCTCCCACGGGATCGACGGATGCGACCTTCTGTGCTGCGGCCGCGGGCACAACACAAGGACTGAGAAACGGAAAGAGAAGTGCCACTGTATCTTCCACTGGTGCTGCTACGTCAGCTGCCAGGAATGCATACGAGTCTACGACGTTCACACGTGCAAGTAAAGCAGGAGTTCCCTGGACAGGCTCCGTGCGGAGAAATGGATTTGAGCCTGCTTCTTCTGAGGTTGTGTAGATGGGAAAGATCTACCTTTTTTTTATAGTAAAAGAAAAAATAAAAAAGGCTAAAACTGGCTGGATAGAATAGATCTAATGACTTCTTGGTCGTCCCAAGATGCATCTGGAGGCTAACATTACAAACATGGAACTCCATACAAAAAGATTATGCACCGGTTAGGAGGCTGTGATTTCTTTAACTACCCAACAGAACAGAACTGCGGAGAAGATTGTTAGCAGGGGCAATGACTCTTTGCTCTTCTCTCAACTAACCTGAAGAGACTCATGCTATTAAGTGTCCTTTGAAAGACTTGCAACTTCCTAAACACCTCCTGTTCCCAACCCAATAGGAAGAGGTGATGTCGGACAACAGCTCTCAGCGTCCTGAGATCCTTTCCAAGCCCCAGCAACCAGAGTCTGTGTGCAAAATGAATGGCAAAAAATTAAAATAAAATAAAATAAAATATTCAATTCATTAAAAAAACAAACAAACCCTTCTTCCACTTCTTCCGGGAACAGGGGAATTCTGCAAACATTCCTTAGTGCTGTAGAATGGACAAGCTCTTAGCATGAACTTTTTAACATACTGGTTTCTGCCGGATTTGACATAGGACGCAGTGACACATTTAGTACTTCTGCAGAGAAAGAGACTGCGGATGGATTGGTACCAAGGTGCCACTGACACCAGTGCAACAGGCGTGGTAGATGCTGTGATCTAGATACACATGCGTGCACGTCGTACGTAAAAACTCTGTGCCCAGAAGGGGACCCAGCAAACGCATGGCCACGGAGACCGAGCTGTCTCTTTTTCCTCAGCAGACGCACCAGCAGACATTGACCCAAGTGTGGCCTGTGGAGGCAGGGGTGTGACTCAGCCGATTAGAAAGAGGATGCCCGTTGAGACGTGCAGTGGGGTAGGGCGCAAACCGCCTGTGATTAAGGTGGTGAGGACATCGTTTCTTTGCACCACAGGCCAGCAAGGAAAGGAGAGCAGGAAAGGTGTTTCCCCACCTCTGCTTAAGAAACAAAGTAACCTTGGAAAGTGCACTTAGTTCATTTCATCGGCTCTGTACAGCTCCTGCAGAACCCTCAGAACAGAACTCTGTAGGGAACAGCGGTTCTGAAGGCCGGTGTGATATGTGTTGCTAGACAAACCCTGACCTAGAACAGCCTTGGACTCTGGCCAAGTTTGGAGCCAGCTCCAACCTCCGCAACTAGTGTCTCTATAACAGGCCAAATCAAAAACCTTGTGTCGGAACCACCCTCGACTTTGGGAAAGTTTGGATCCAGCTCCAAATCCCAACGCTGCAGCACAGCCCTCTCTCTGCTGTTAGGCTGTTTCGCCTCTTTGACTCCATTCCTTTGCCCGTGTTGCAAGTTGTCGTACCTCTGATACCTAGATCGGGATTGCCAATTTACAGCAGCAAATGTAACTTGCTGTCTGGCAATCCGGGCTCCACCTGGGGTTGTGGGTTCTCAGGCCTGACTCTTCACACCCTCACAGTGGCTGGGGGTCCCATCTAGAGAAATGGGAAAGGGACTGATTTTTTTTTCTTCCTTTTTCCATCAAGAATTGCAGAAATGGAAATGAGGATAGAGCAATGGGAGCCTTGCCACTGACTGCCAGGGGAGCTGGATCACGACTTTGGGCTAGGTTGTGACTACACACCTGCGTGGGGAAATACAAGCACCTCCTCGATCCCCACGTGCTGGCTTGCCCTCTGCAACCCGAGCAGGTGAGCTGGGAGAATGCAGCCGAGACAAGGAATGAACGGAGCCTAATCCCCACGGAGAAAAATGGGGAGGGAGTTGTGCCCCAGAGGCACGTCTCTGAGTCCCAGCGCCTCCCGGACTACTTCTAAATTGAGCTGTGCCCAGAGGCACAAGCTAGCCCTCTGGATTGACGGGGTCAGTTTTGTCTACTCTGTGTCTAAAGGCTGACTGATGCCAGAGTGACTTCATCTGTGGTTTAGAAAAGAGAAAGAACGTATACATAGAGAATTAGGCATGGTTTTGCATCCCTGCCCATCTTGGCTAATAACCATTGCAGAAGGAAATGGCCTAGGATAGGGATAGTCTTGCGCTAGCTTTAAAAGGAAGGGAAACAGCTGGACATTTTAGAAAATCTTATCTGAAGCGGAAGGAGTCCTTAAAACAAACTGGAAAAGATTTGGTAAGGAAAAAAGAAATGCAGTTGTTTAAGATCACGATCCAGGGACAGCAAACACATGGGCAGACGCTAGGCCGGTCGCTTAATGCACTTCTAGAAGGAGCTCGCATGCCTTGAGGATGAGGGCTGCACCAGAGCCTGAACAACACAGAGCACAAGTGTGGGTTTAACAATCACTGGGGGCTAACGTCACTGCTGGTGCAATTCCATTGACTTTCAATGGGATTAGGCCAGCAGAGAATTTAGCCCTTATACATTGGAGTACGGTAGTTTAAAATCTGTCCTTGCTTAACGCCCATGCAAAGACATGAGTTAGGGGTTCTGAGTGTCCCTGGGGAGAACCAGCCAGCCTGACTCTGGCCTCACATCACTTCTGCAGCATTTTAGCTCCACCAAGAGTTACTTCTGATTTACCCCACTGTGAGTGCGATCAGAATCAAGCCCACCATCGCTAGCTCTCAACTCTGCTTGGGAAGTGTGAGGAAAAGTCTAGGCACTTGCTAAGCAACGGCCTGTTCTGGGGAACACACAAAATCTTGAGCCTAAATTGTGGCAGATGGGTGAAATGAGGAACAGATCTGCAGTGGAGATGGGCCTCAAGCTGCCACGTTCAGACTGGGGTTCAGATTTCAAACAGCTTGACATTTGGGGGCGCCCCCCGCAGAACCAAGGATTTTGAGCTAGGCCCATATTCAATTTCTCAACATCTTTCTTGTTCTATTGTAAATATTCATCATCATATAGCCTAAGGAGGCGATCCAGCCCCCATTTCAAACAGTGAAAAGACAACTGCATGCATTCTGTTAATGACCCCAAATGCATTTGTGAGTTCTAGTCCCAGGTCTGATCCTTCAGAGGAGAGAGAGATGGTTTAGCCAGAGGTCTGGGTGCCACCGGTCTGCTAGCCCTGAGACTGGCTCCATCTATCACCTTGGGCAAGTCACTGGGACCTCATGTTGCAAAACTGGCCACTGATTTGGGGCATCCAATTTAAGGTGTCTTAAGGAGTCTCACCTTGAATTTGCACCCAAGACCCAAGGCCACTTCTGGAAAATTAGGGCCACAGCCTCTCTCTGCTTCAGGTTGTCATATTGTGTAACAGGCGTGATACCGCCTGCTTCCCTGAGGTGTCGTATTCATTACTTACTGTCTGGGAAGCACTTTGCAAATGTCAAATGCTAAGAGTCACCATAATCTTAAACAGGGTTTCACAAAATCTTTCCCTTCCACCTTTATTTATTCTGTATACACAACACACTTAGGTCAAAAACCACAGCACCATTCATCTCCTAACGCTGACAAATGTGAACTGTCCCGCCCACCCTGAATAAAACGCAGTGTTTTTCCCTTGTCTTCTTGCGTGTGACCAAATGTATCTTGGGAGCAGACGGCACATACCGTGAGGGGGAAAGATACATCAAGCCAAGAAACACAGCTGTATAAAGAAAAATAAGTAAGAAAGAAAAAAACATAATCCTCTTCTTAAATGCTGCTATTCCACATCTACTGTAGCTATAAAACCAGGCCTGATGGGTCACAATGATCCCTGATACAACTCCATTGCAGCCAGTGGAGGGACCCCAGGGAAGAATTTGGCCTTATTTTGTTTTCTTTCTATGAAAGAAATTGGTTTTTGTTTTGTTTTGGTTGGTTGTTTTGTTTTGTTTTTTGACTTAGGGGGTGTTTATTTTAGGGTCAAAGGAAGAAAAAGGGAGGGAAAAGGTGTGAAGTTTTCTACCAACCTCCTGCCCTCCCCCCCACACCCCCCCGGAGATACCTGTTCATGGCTTAGGTGGGTTTCAATAGGGCGTGTAGTGTCAGGTACTATGGGTCTGATCAAAAGCATATTGAAGGCAATGGGAATCTTTCCTCTGATTTCAATGGGCTTTGCAGCTAGTTTTATGGCAGTCGGGGCCTAAGCCTGAGAGAAGACTGAGTATAACCCACTTGTAAAGTGTATGTGTGGTGTCCCCCTCCAGTGGCTAGTCCACAGACAGGAGAACACCCTACTACTGCAGCCAGCGTCACTCCTTTAGCTGAAGTGGTAGTGTTTGATGCTGAAGGGGCTAGGTTCAAGCCTGCTGAGGATATGCAATGGGAGAGGGCGGTCACAGCAGCAGTACCTAATAGGAGGCGTGGGTGCTCACCTGAGCATCGACTCCTCTTCGGAGCTGCCATAGGCTTCTCTCGACTCCTTAACTACAGGTTTGGGAAGAAATGTATTTATGTTCGGGCTAAGCTGGACCCTAGGATGTAGACAACTTCCTGTCTCCCACGGCCCTGAGCCTTTCCTCCTTCAGAGCTGAAGCCACCAAGCAGGAAAGACCTTCCAGACAGTGATGTACCCAGGAAAATGGGCTGTGTGCCCAGGGTAATAGCCCCTCTAGCTGCATATCCAGGGAGGGGGGCTGTAGAAGGGGCAGTACGAAGGTGGGAGGGGAGGCTGTTTGGGGGTGGGAGACGCCCTGTCTGTGTTTCAATGGCTCTCTTTCCCTCGTTCTTTAGTTCTCTGCCGGGTAGCAGCGAAATCCTGGCTCTGATAACAGCTAATGGAGATGCTCTCCCAGCTCTCCCTGGGCAGCAGTGGGGCCTGGTTTGCTTTCTGCTGGATGATTTTCCTGACAGCCCAGGCTCCCATGGCCAGGCCCCAATCTTACTGTCTCCCTCACTCTCTCTTGTGCCCCAAACAGAGCTACTGAGGTTTGGTTCCTGGGTGGTCCAGTGCCAAGCATGGGACCCAGAGGCTGTTGACCTGGGCCTCATCTGCCCATCACATCAGGGTATGAGACACTCCATTTGACACCGAAGATGGGCACTATTAGTGGCCTATATCCTGAGAAAGGGGCCATGAGGAGCTAAGTCCTGATTCTGCCACTGCCTTCCTTTGTGCCCTTGGGCAAATCAATTCCAACTTCCTTTTGCCTCAGTTTCCCCATTTGTCAGGTGGGGATAGTGATACTTCTCCCTCATTGGCAAAGGGGAAGATTTTCAAAGTGGGAGAGGGTCGCTCAACTCCCAGTGAGAATTGGGTGCCTAACTCTCCTTCGTCCCCTTGCCACGCTCCCCCTGAGACCTTAGGAGGGAAACCTATGTATGGGCCTAATTCTGCTCTCACCTGGACTGATGTAAACCCGGAGGAACCCTTTTGGCTTCAACTGTGTTACTCCGGATTAGCACTGGTGTACAAGGGCATGGGGCGGGGACCAATACCATGCAAGCAATTACTTGAGTCTACATTAGTGATTGCTACTGAATTTGACTGAGAGGAGGAGGGGGGTGAATTCTCTGCTATTTCTGCTGGCGAGTACATGATGAAAGTGGAAAAAATCCTACCCCATTCACCTCTGGGTTAAATCCACATGGTTTGTGCATCTAATCCAGGCAGGGCAATCTTCCCCCGTTTCAATGGTCATAAGAATCTTTTCCATGTGGCTCGCTCACCTCTTTTCTCTCGCTCTCTCTTCCTCGGCCTGGCTCTCCTTCCAGAGTGGTTCTTGTGGTGAAAGCCTCAGGCAGCCATGTGTGGGAGTCATCGGGGACATGATGGGAAGCTTTCCCATTTTTCCTTTCCCTTTGCCAGGTTTCTTCACCTTTATTTATTAGTATTTATTTATTTCTCAACACGCAGCCCTCTCCACCAAACAGCCCAAGGGCATGGCTGCTACAGACCTATGCTAACACGCAGCTGCACAGGGCTCTGTGGTTTTTAGGACTAGGGGTGGGGTGGGCACATATTTGTCAGGACCCCTCCCCGGCATGCACCTGTCAACTACCACCACCACTTGGAAAGCATAAGAGGCCCAAACTCCTCCAACCCAGGTGCCAAAACCTTCCTAGAGCTGCCTCCTAGTTGATGAAACCTTCCCTGATACCATGACCCCCTCAACCCATTACCAAAACCCTCCTACATCACAAGCCACCCCAACACAACCAGCTGCCAAGCCCTGTCACTGTCAAACAGGCTACAATTAAGCCTTAGGCCTCTCCACTTCCTACTTTGCACGGAGCACCACCAAACTGGGCCACTGTATTCCTATGGTATCAGTCTCAGTAGTCCATAGACCAAGCCCTGCACAGGCAGGGCCTCGCTTTGCTTTTTGACTATCTGATGAGCCCAGCAGCTGTGCTAAAGCCATGAAATGCAGTCCCATAGGACCACTGGGGCTTCCCCCATCCGCATCCCCGCCTCCCTTCCGAACACAGTCTGCCCTGCTTACATCACCATCTTCAAAGCGGCGTCATTGTCTGTAGCCCCTCCTCCCCACCTTCCACCCCGCTCCCCCTTCGTACAGAATGCACGTGTTATAAAATGAAATTCCAAAGCTATTGTACAAAGTAGGGTTGTCACCTTTTCTTTTTTTTTTTTTTTTTTTTTGGTACTTTGTTAAGTCTGATGATTTTTTTATGATTATTTATTTTATGAATAAATGTATATATTAGCAAGAGTATATATTTGCAGAAATAACTCATCGGGACAGTGTGGTTGCTCAGCGGTTGTGCGTGTGACCTCATTGTCTTTTACCTGATTTTCTACTGACAGCACACTAGCGGTGTCTTGTAACTGTTTTTGTTACCAGTTAAGTTTGATAGATGTGTTAACTTTATAATGAAAATTAAAAAAAAGTATTAATTTTAACCTGTCTGGTTTAGATTTCTTTTTTCCATGTCATTGGGCTACTGTTCTATATTGTGTCTTGCAACAGAGCTGGGGTTAAGTTAATAGATTCATAGATTATAAAGGCAGAAAGAAATATTGTTATCAGGTAGAATAATAGATTCTAAATCCAAAAGAGAATACTTTTATCCTCTTGTCTGACCTCCTCCACGATCCATAGAACTCCCCTGAATTAATTCCTGTTTGAACTAAAGCGTATCTTTTAGAAAAAAACATCCAATCTTGATTTTAAAATGTCCAGTGATGAACGATCCATCACAACCCTTGTTCCAGTGGTTAATTAACTTCCCTGTTAACAAATTTGTACCCTACTTCTAGTATGAATTTGTCTAGATTGAATGTCCAGTCATTGGGTTTTGTTATACTTTTGTCTGCTAGATCAAAAATCTCACTAACAAATTTCTGTTCCCCATGTAGGTACTTAGAGACTGTGACCAAGTCACCCCTTAACCTTCACTTTGTTAAACTCAACAGATTACGTTGCTGGAGTCCATTACTATAAGATGCATAAAGTAATGAAGAAACATGTGGCCCCCTCCTAACAGAGGAGATGTCCTGCTTAGTTCTTGGCTGCCTAGAAGGAACTGCTCAGTCAATAAGAGTCTTCCATTAAGTCTTATGGGTTTGGATAAGTCCAGAATTTTCAGAAGGGCACAGAGTGCCCAGAATTGGGGGCAAGTTTTCAAAAAAGTTCAGCAGGATGGGTCAGGAGGATGGTAGATGCTGAGCTCTTTTGAAAAATCTGGCCCTAAAAGAGAAGGGAGAGAGAGAGAGAGAGAGAGAGAGAGACCTCAAAAAGCACGCACAAACGTTCACTATATTTGTCACTTTTTAAACTAAGGTGGTTCTGGTGAAATGGGACAGTCCACTCGATGCCCAGGAGACTAAAGTCCTCCACTGATCTCCTCAGAACAGATACATCATAGGGAATGGCCGTGCAATTCCCCACTGACGCTGCCCTGCCCAGAAATGATGGGTGAGAAGGCATCCTTTCAGAGACTCTCGTGAACATTTCACTACCAAATGGAAGGGACTCTGGGGCCATCTCCCCGCCTCTGTTGGACTTTACCCCTCCACACATGTGCTCTGAATACCACAGATACTACAAACAGGAATTAATTCAGGGGAGGTCTATGGCTATGGGGCTATGGAAGGTTCTATGCGGGTCAGACTTTCTGATCCCGTCTGGCCTTATAATCTATGTTTTGCCCTACCTGACAGGGATGACTTATCCCTAGAGCTCATAAAAATCCTTCTGAAGGAGGGTGATCCTGTGGCTAAGGCAGACTCCCATGCGACTTTGAACAAGTCATTGAGGCCCAGGGCCTCAAAAGGTATTGAGGTGCCTCAAAGCCTTGGGGTATCTGGGTCTTATTCTTTCTGTGCCTCAGTTCCTCATAGGTAAAGTGGGGATAATTAAACTTCTATACGTCCGCATTAGCTGGTCAGCCACCAGTGTCATGAAAAGGCCTGTGTAACCCACACACCTCCTGGGTGTGGTGTTCTGTCCCCCGTAGTGGCACTGAGACCACTTAGCGATTAATGAGTCTGCTACAGCCCTCGCTAGGCGCCTATAGCTTTTAGCTCATGCAGTAGAGGCTTGTGCATTTAGCTGCAGAGGTCCCAGGTTCAATCCCGCCCGCCGACAACTGGAGTCTGTCGGTGTTACACCTGTAAATGAGAAGAGGGTGTTTTCTGCCTTTGGCGTGGACCCATGGGCAGGTATTTTCCAAACAGATATAGCACGGATGAGCTGCCCCAGCAAAGTATTCCCACCGCCCGGCTTTGAATTACACCACACTGGGTTATCATACTCAGCATATTTTCCAGGAAGAAATGATAAATATTCTCAGCAAAGGACCCTTGAAATAAGTTTATTTGCCAAGTGGTGTGGCCTGCTTGGTCGGATAGGGGAAAGCATTTTTTTGTTTAACTGGACAAAACAAACACCTAGATTCCCCCAGCACCCACATTACCTGCTCTCTGCAAGCATAGGTACTCCTGGTGGGTGGGGTTTATCCCAGGTTAAGGGGAAAATTTGGGGATGGGGGTGGTTATTATCTAGGTAACACAGCACCTGGACCAGGAGTGGCTACCAATAGGGGAAATGTGGTAGTCCTGCCTCTCTGATGAGAAACAGCAACAAAAGTTATTGCTCATATACAGCTACGACAATGGGTTGTGTGTGTGGATGTGTGTTCACTGACAGCTGGACAGAGACCTCCAACATAGGTCACCTACTGGCCATCAGACAGCAGCTATGCATAATAACTATGGTTTGGGGCCAAAATTGGGGCAAAATGCTCTGTGCTCTAAGCTCCTATCAAAGGCAATGGGAGTTGCGGCCACTTAGCCTCTGGGAGAAACATCAGATCCTTAACTATTGTTCAGTGCAGGGTTGATTAGCCAATTCCTCCTGATTCATAGATTCATGGATTCCAATGACAGGAGGGCTCACTGCGATCATCTAGTCTGAACTCCTGTATCACACAGGCCATAGAGCGTCCCCCAAATAATTCCTAGAGCAGCACTTTTTGGAAAACATCCAAGCTTGATTTAAAAATTGTCAGTGATGGAGAACCCACCACGACCCTTGGTAAATTGTTCCAGCGGTAAATAATCCTCCCTGTTAAAAATGTAGGCTTTATTTCCAGTCTGAATTTGTCTAGCTTCATCTTTCAACCCTGGGATCATTCAAACAAGTCCAGAACCATGCCCAGTATAATTTGGAAGTGTTGTCACCCATTTCTCCCTTGCCTGGCTTTGGAATTTGCTTACTGTGCCCTTTTATTTGCAGGTGGGGATTTTTTTTTTCTTCCATTGTATATGCATTCGGTGGCACATAGCCAGAATTGCATTCCACAGGGCTACAATCCAGTCTGGGATTTACTTGCGAGTGTCAACAGGTGAAAAGTGTTAACTAATGAACTTGGTGCTAGTGTTACAGAGAGGTCAACTCTGGGTGTCTGTCAGATGGCTTGGAGAAAGGACAGCAGGATTAAACAGATTTCTACATCCATCTATAATGAGAAAAACATACCTACGGGACAACCCTGCCCATTGAAACCCCATTCCGCTGCCTGGTTCATTCAAATTTTGGTTGAGCACAGCGTTTCTTTTCATCTCCAGAGATTGTGTGTTTATCCCCAGAGAAAGTACAACATGAGCAGTGGCAGTTGGCAAGCTTCCTTCACGCATCACCCCCTCACGAGCAATGTGCCTGCATTCAGGGCACCTCTAGGAATGAAGAGCTGTTCTGAATCTATACCCCATTCAGACCTCAAGTTCCAGCAGAGGCTGCTGAGATGAGTATCAATTGAGATGGTTGGGATTTGTGATGTGAAGACCTGTCCCTGTGGATTGGGCTGAGGTCACAAATTCATTCATATAGACCACTGAACAGCCATCAGATGGTTTCATCTTCCGGAGATCTGGGACCAACACCATAGAAGATTGGACTCAGTCATGTCAGAGGAACACCTTGGTTTCCATTACATCAGTTTGGCTAGGAAAGTGTTTCAATTAATTGTAGCGGGTGGGACAAATGTGTGTAGCTATGTGACTTTGGCTGATATTCACAGCTAAATCAGTAAATACTCTTACTACCCGAGTAACTGTAGATTAGGAACCTGGACCCACAAGCCTTCCACACACAGAAGTCAACATGTGGAAGGCTTGCGGACATGGCCTTAGCACTTCAGGATCTGAATAGATTGCCCATCTGGTTTTTGGTGTAACAAGCTAGCAGGGCCTGCCTGAAACACTCCACCCCCTTAGCAGGTGTTGGTTCTGCTGGGGAAAAAAGTGTTATATAGACGCATAGAAATGTAGGGCTGGAAGGGACCTTGAGAAGTCATCTAGTCCACTCCCCTGCCCTGAGGCAGGATTAAGCAAACCTAGACCATCCCTGGCACGTATTTGTCCAACCTGTTCTTAACAACCACCAATGATGGGGAATCCACAACCTCCCCTGGGTAACCTGTTCTTTAGAGTTTTAGAAAGTTTTTCCTAATATCCAACCTGAATCTCCCTTGCTGCAGATTAAGCCCATTACGTCTTGTCCTACCTTCAGTGGACACGGAGCACAAATGATCACCATCCTCTTTAGAACAGCCCTTAACATATTTGAAGACTGTTATCAGGTCCCCCCTCAGTCTTCTTTTCTCAAGACTAAACATGCCCAGTGTTTTAGCCCATCCTCATAGATCAGCCTTTCTAAACCTTTTATCATTTTTGTTGCTCTCCTCTGGTCTCGCTCCTATTTGTTCATCTCTTTCTTAAAGTGTGACACCCAGAACTGGACACAGTACTCCAGCGGGGGCCTCACCAATGCCATTTAGCGCAGAACATTAGCTCCCATGGCTTACATAAGAGACTCCTGTTAATATATTAAAAGCCAAATTCTTACATGCACCATACATGCCAAATACAAGCAAGGACTCCAACAGAATTGTTGTGCAACTTTTCTGAAGTACTTGGCCCTTAATGGGGGTGTTTGGGTATTGGAAACACACCCAGAGAAATGGGATGTGGGGGGGGGGTTATGACTATTTATTGCATGGTGGGAGTGTCTAGGAGTCCTCATCATGGATCAGGACCCCATTGTCCTAGGTGCTACACAAACACAGAACAAAAAGGCAGAGTCCTTGTCCCCAAAGGGCTGGCAATCTAAATAATGGGGTTTCTTTTGTTTTTATAACTATTAATATAACAAAAGTTGCTGGTTGCCAGCCTGAGGTAAAAACTGCTTTCAACTGCTGTTACATGCCTTATTAGCATGTTTGCATGTCAGCACTGAAAATCTACCCTGGAGGCCACACATGACTCTTTTATAGCAGATGCCTACCAGTCGTCTGAATTAAAAAGTTATCTATGGGAATGGTCTATGGATGAATCTATAGTAATGAGGGTGGGAAAAGGATGCGTCTTTTAGCACCGCTTATCAAATGTGCCAAATAAAGAAGATTAAATTTCCTTTGAAGCATATAGTTTGAATATTAACCTAAGGGTTTTGGGGGGAAAACAACAACATAGCAGTGAATTCTGCTGACACTGAGGTGAATGGCATGCTATATCTGCGTAGGAGAGAGAAGTTGGGTGTGGCTCTTTAGAGAAAGAGGACCTAGGGTGAGGGCTGAGCAAACCTGCAGTAAGGAACACTAGGAGCTGCCAAGCCTGGGGGGAAAGTTTTGGCTGATATTTGTAATTATTAATGTTTTTGTTAATAAAGGAAGGGGGTGAGGTTTTGATTCTACGCAGTGTATGGGCTTCGTTTTTAGAACAGATTAGGAACAACACCTGTAGTCAGTTTCCAAATTATATCTAGTTACAATGACCCAGATCCTGAAAGGTATCTAGGTGCCAAACTCCCATTGATTTCAGTGGGAATTAGGTACCTAAATCCCTTTGAGGATCTGGTCCAAAGTCCTTGTCTGTTAAAAGCTGCAGGCTTCCCCTCTTCAGCTTAAAAGTATCACATTGATCATGAAGCCAAACAGCAGTTGTATAAACCTGCCAAGTCTGATTAGCACACACCTTTCACAAGCCTTGCTTGTGAGATGAGCTTTAATAGCAGACTTCAAATGTCCACAAAATGAACCTAGGGCATTTTTGGTATTCCTTCTGCATCTCAGGGGTTAACAACTTTCAAAACATGGTGATCACTCCCTTCACAAGAGGCATTCCCAGCTTCTGTTTGCCAGGGGCTGGGAATGGGCAACAGGTGATAGATCACTTGATGATGACCTGTTCTGTTCGTTCCCTCTGGGGCACCTGGCATTGGCCACTGTCGGAAGACATGATACTGGGCTAGATGGACCTTTGCTTTGACCCAGTATGGCCGTTCTTATGTTCTTACTGGTGGGCACCAAGATCTAAAGAGCAAACCCATTCTGGAATCTACAGGCCTCTCTGTTGTGGCGATATAACAGGACAAGAAAAATGCTAAAAGAATTTTCCCAATCAGGGAAACCAGTTTCATTTTTAAACTCTTAGATTTCCAAATTGGCTTGGGCAGTTCACCCCAGTTTTAGCACCAAATATTCTCTCCGATCCCTCCCTTGCATGACAATTTGTAGCCCCAAAAAATACATTTTCTGAGGATTGAGGAAGGGTTGCAAAATTTTTCATGTAACAGAAATGACATTACCCAGCCACGGGGCCGGCGCAACCCATTAGGCGACCTAAGTGGTCGCCTAAGACGCTAACATTTGGGGGGGGGTGACCACGGCGGCCGGACCTTCGGCCGCCCCGGTCGGGAGCAGCATTTTGGGGGCGGGACCCTCCGCCGCCCTGGTCGGGGGCGGCATTTGGGGGGCGGGACCCTCCACTGCCTCTGTCGGGGGCAGCATTTCGGAGGCGGGACCTTCCACCGCCTAGGGCGGCAAAAAAGCTGGTTGCACTCCTGCCCAGCCATAAGCTAAGAGGTATGCCACCCGCTCAGAATAGAGAAGCCACTTTTGTCCCTGACATGCAGCCTCTAAACTGAAAGGAAGTTTCCAGCACAACAGCGGAGGCCGAAATAAAGCTGTAGCTAAACTAACCAAGGCAAAGCTCTATTCTGATTTTTTTAAAAAACACCGAGGGATGTTTAATATCCACACACAACATCGTCCAAAATATCCCCAGTGCAATAAACTGCACAACCCGCCACTGAGTTACTGAAGAAGCACAGAGTGCTGAGTTGAATCTGCTGCAATTTTAATCTGTTGCAAGGAGTCTAGGTCTTTCAGACTCAGTGCTTATGTCACTAACCATCCCCTCCAAAGGAGTTTGCCAACAGTGGTAAGTGGAGTCCCCTCTTGGTTCCAAAGTCACAAGGATCCTGTTGTCTTTTCATTCCCACAAGAGAATGGGTTTTTGTCCGATCCTGATGCTGCTTGTAAATCCGATTTGGGGACAATTTTGAAGACTAAATTTAAGAGGGCGGTAATTTTGCAAGTGCCACAAACTCGGCTTTGAAAGAAAAACACTAATGCACCGTGGAAAGAAAGAGAAAATTCTTTGGGACATTCCATTCCTAACTTTCTGTAGACTGACTACTAAACAGAACAAGACAATATATTCCCTTGGGAACTGAAGTCGGTGACAATCTGTGAGGATGTCGGAAGTTGCGCTCATTCACTCCAGGTCTCCGATCTCTTAGTGTCGGAAATGTATCATTGCCCCGTTCATTCAGAATGTTCTAAAATGTCATGCTGACAAGATGTGCTCTGTAACTGTAAACTTCCCCAAAATAAATACGAGAGGGAAGTGCTTCAGACTCCAGATCATTCGATTATACAGTACGGGTAGGATTAAAGCCTTGCATTCCAGCAGGGTTGAGAAGCTGAATGTTTAGAAAAATTAGTCCTCTCTCTCGCTTGCTCGCTGAGATCTGAATCCAGGATTGGATGCTCCTCCACGGAAATGGCCACTCCAGCTCAGACACTGTAAGTCATAATAATACTAATTCTTTGCACTTCTATAACCCCTTTCATAGCTCCTGTGCCACTAAGCAAACTCTGCTCTCCTTTTCCAAAAGCCTCCACAAAAGGCTAACTTTTCTTAATAGTTTCTGCTTCTGATCTCCTCTATCATGCCCACAGCTCCTGCTTTCATGCCTCCTCCTTCATTGTTACTATTGTGCCTGTTTAAACTACACTGGACCTATAACCATGGATGGAATCTTTGGGTCTTCTCCCTAAGCCTCCTAAAGCCCATGTTATGCCAATCTAATTAACCTGGAAGGCACTCATAATACAGTGAGGTGCTTCAGTACATAGCCCTAAAATAGATTATCTATTGTCATGATATATGGAATCATCAGCCACTTTAAACAAGAGGTGCTCAATAAAGAAGACAGCTATAAACTGTACACACAAAAGAACAATCTTCCACACAGCTTGAGTTCCAGTTTTGTCTCCCTTGTTTACCAGGGACCACACTCTGATTGTAGTTCTATATAACAGAAAGAAAAACCTACTGGCTAAATAATATTCTGTAAGTAAACGTATCATCGCAGTCGTGGCATCGGCTATTGCAGGAGAAACACAAAACTAGGAATGTGTGTCTTGGCAGAGTTTCAGTTCACTCTGAAGAATATTCATGCCTGGGCAAATCCTGGTCCCCATGAAGCAAATGGCAAAGCTGCCATTGGTTTTGATGGGGCCAGAATTTACCAAAAAGTATGGTCAATCAGATATCAGCTCTACAGAGCTTAGTTACTCAAACCATGGACTTCAGTAAATATTGTTGATAGAACGCCTTTCCCCATACTGAAATGAATCAAATTTAGCACTCGCCTCCTCATAGACTCATAGACTTTAAGGTCAGAAGGGACCATTATGATCATCTAGTCTGACCTCCTGCACAACGCAGGCCACATAATCTCACCCACCCAATCCTGTAACAAACCCCTTACCTATGTCTGAGCTATTGAAGTCCTCATCTCGTGGTTTAAAGACTTCAAGGTGCAGAGAATCCTCCAGCAAGTGACCCGTGCCCCACGCTGCGGAGGAAGGCAAAAAAAACCCAGGGCCTCTGCCAATCTACCCTGGAGGAAAATTCCTTCCTGACCCCAAATATGGCGATCAGCTAAACCCTGAGCATGTGGGCAAGACTCATCTGCCAGACACCCAGGAAAGAATTCTCCTTCTCCCACTGAAGTCAATGGCAGGATAGGAGCAGATGCAAGCCCTTAATATTTGCATTAATCATATCTAGCAACTGCTATATTCAAAGCCTTTTGCTGCAAAAGCCCCTACCACTGGCACTAAAGGATCAATAGCTGTTTGCAATATAGAGCCTATGACACATGCTGGAGCAGTTCTGATTCTCTCCAATAGAGGGCAATAGCGCACATGCACACAGCCTGAACATTGCAATGCTGTAACTATGGTCATTATTTAACATTTATTTTGCAGTAATACTGACAGGCTGCAATCAGAGTGCACCCCATTATTCTAAGCGCTGTAAACGTCAGTCTATACCCCAAAGAGTTTGCATCTCACAAGTGTGTTGCAAGTATTGATCACTTACAGGTTTTCATCATAGTTATTGCTAAGAATTATTATCACAATGGACTGGTATGGAGTCTATTATTATTCATATTACAATAGAGCCTAAAGGCCCACTAAGATCAAGGCTCCATTGTGCTAGTCACTGTTTATACACAAGTAAGAGAGTTTAAAATCTAAATAGCCAAGACAGACAAAAGATGGGAGTAAAGAGTACTATTATCCTTGTTTTACAGATGGGAAATTGAGGCACTGAGAGAGTAAAGTGACTTGCCCAGGGTCACACAGGAACTCTGTGGCAGAGCAGGGAATCAAAAACTGCTCTTTGTACATCTCAGTCATTGCTTTAACCACTAGATCATTCTTCCCCTCTCTCTGTCCTCCACTCCACAGGAAGTTCCCAAAAATATTACCGATCTCTTCTTTCAGATCTCCCTTGCTCCTGCCGAGCAGAAACAGAACCTTCTTAGGATGTGTCTTTTTCTCCCCCTCAGGATTCTTAAAAGGGTCCTCAACAGCTGTGCTGTGGATGTCAGAGGCTTGGGGTGGGGAAGGGGGGGTCAGTGAAGGCCTGCACGCCTTGAAAAATAAAACAGACCAAGGGGCAGATGTGTGGCAATTATACCAGCAGTCAGATATTAATATGACAGATGCAGTGTTAATAATACCCTCCTAATCCTTCACTTTATGACTAGTGTATAAGCTTTCTAGAGGTCTTTGGATGTTAGGCCCTGGGGTGGCTGGAAAGTACACACCTTAACTGGCTGCTAATCCCTCCAAATGCTGAAACAGGAGACTCATCAGCATAGGAATTTGGTGCTGAACACTGTATCCGTGGTGAGAAATACAAGCCAAGAAACTCCTGGGTACAAAGTGTTTCCCTGCTATTTGCTCTGCCCCTTCCCTCCCATAACACTCTGCATTTACATTTTGCATCTCAAGCTCTTAAAGCACTTTACAAAGATGGGTAAGTAGCATCATCCCCACTTTACCATGGGGTTAATTGCGGTTCAGGCAGATTGGGTGACTTGCCCAAGGCTATAAAGCAAGTCAGTAGCACAGCTGAGACTAGACCCCAGGTCTTATACCTGCATGTATTGTGCCCGTCAGCATAGGGGAGCCTGACTTCTGTAGGTAACCCAGCCAGCATGCTCAGCTGTGCGTGCCACACAGCCTCTAGGGGTCAGCCTTTTAGATTGGCCACTAACTGAATCGGGTTGAGGAAGACAAGCCCAAGACGATGTATTCAAAAGACAGAGTGAGGTTTCTTCCCCAATCCCCTAAGCCTATGGAAAGGTTATCAATTTCTAATAAGACCTATAGGATTTTCCATAAGGGATATTATTTTAATAGGGGTATTCTCCCTATTATCACAATCCTGTGAGAAGTTCAAAAATATATGTCCTCAAAGAGGCCTACCCAATGGTTGGAATTATTAGCTCTTTAGACTACATACAATGCAGCAGTAAGGACAATAATGCTCTGATATAGGGTTTTCATTCCGATGGAATCCTGCATTGGGCTGGACTGAGCTCTGATTTACACTTGTGTAAATCCAGAGCAACTCCAGTAAGTGGAGTTACTCTGGATTTGCACTGGTATAGCTCAGGTCAGATTCTGGCTCATACTGATAGTCACATTCACATAGCCAGTCACTGTATTACTACTGTCCAACTCGGGCGTGAACCTATGACTGGTCTTTCCTTTGGGTAGAGTAAGGCCATTGTGAGGCTTCCTGACGCTGATATGGCCATAGATGCAGTACAGCAACAAAAGACCATTTAAACAAGGACGAGGCACCATCGCTAACTATGGGCCCCTGCACTGCAGGGGGGCACCAGAGAAAGAGACAGAAAAATTACCTAGGGTGGGTGTGGAATCCCCGTCCTTGGAGGTTTTTAAGAACAGGTTAGACAAACACACCTGTCAGGGATGGCGCAGGTATACTTAACCCTGCCCTAGCACAGGGGGATGGACTAGTAGGGACCTCATGAGGTCATCATTCCTATGACTCTGTGACTCCAAGGGATGGCAATGAGAGAGATGGAACTAGACAAACTGATTGCCAGAGCGCTCCTAAAGCCCTGGCAGATACCAGCCATGTTCCAGCCTTTGCGTAATTGCTTTGATGAATGTTTCTAGTCTCTTTCAGGTTCTTGTGCCGCCCCCATCACCCTGGTAGCCCAGCACCGAATGTATCGGCGGTTGCGTTATAATAAACTCCGTACTCATGTTTTTGCATTCTGCCCTCTGATTGGTGTCTGCACCTCCCACTGCACTCAGTGAGAGTCACGGTCATGCCTCTGGGAGCAGAATTGGAGCTAAACAACATCGTGCCCCTCTTCCACCCACATGCAAGCAGTAAACCAACCCTGCCATGTCGCCCTTCAGAACATCTGTAAAACCCATCCTTTCCTCTCCTTGCTGATAGCTAATTTGCTCTTCTACCTTCTAATTGATTCCTGGCTAGACATCGGCTCTTGTCTCTTTGGCACCCACCTGACCCGCCTCCGATCTGTCCACAATGCTGCTGCCCAAAGCTAGGACCATGTTTCCTTCTTTGAAACCTTCTGCTGGCTCTCCGTCATTCTGCTTATCACATTCATACTTCTTGTTTGTGTCTTCAGGGCATTTCATCACTCAGCTAGTAGTTACAACTCCTACCTGGTCTCTTTTCACAACCCCTCCACTCCGCTGCCACTCCTGCCAGCCTTGATATACCTTTCATCTCCTTCCACCACACATGTCCTGGTGCTTTCTTCCACTCTGCTTTCTATTCCAGGAACACCCTACCCAAACCTATTCATCCAGCCCTCATGCTCAAATCCATCTTCAATTAAAGGCAGATGCCTACTCCAAACAGATGAAGCCATTAGAACTTCAGAGCCCAGGGAGGAGAAAACCATGTGTTTGCTTGTTACACCTCTCAGCGCCCCCTTCAGTGGCCAAATGTCTAAGGATGAGAGAAGCAGCAATTAAACATGTTTTTCCTTTTTGATATGAGAACAAGATGGAAGAGATGAGAACCTCTGGCAGAGGATGACTAAGCAGCAGAGGCATCTTGATGAGGGAAATCTCCATTCTGGAATAAAAGTCACTTTATTCCACACTAATTAGTGTATTTCCAAAGTGGCGCAATCATTCTGGAATAAAATGACTTTTATTCCAGAACAGTGTCTGCGTGAGGAGCTATTCCAGAATAGCTATTGCAGAATAATTTATTCCACAATAGCTAATCCAGTCAATTTCTCCATGTAGACAAGTCCTACTAATATTTAAGACTAACACAGCAGAACTTTGCTTAATTTCCGTTGCAGTGAAATAAGCATGTCTGTTGTTTGGTGGCTTGCCTCTCGTGGATAACAGAAGAGATGACAAATCCTCCATCTTGGCAGGGGGTTAGATTAATTGACCCTTGTGGTCCCTTCTAACCCTATGAGTCTATGATTCTATGATGCTACAATCAAGGTCCCCTGAATACAGTGAAAGGAAAAAGCTCTACCGTGGGAAGGCTGGAGTCTTTTCAGGGGAAAGAATTTAAATTATTTCCCTATACGTAAGGGAGACATTCACGCACAAGATCACAGCATTGCCAACCCCTAAGCATTCAAAAGTTATCAGTCAGGCCCTCTAAAATCATGAGATTGATTTTAAAATCATGGGATTTTAAAAATACTCATTGTTGGGTTCTTTTTATTTGCCTTCTGTTTTCTGAGCCCTTAGGAATCATATTTTCAAGCCCAATCACAAGTTCTAGAAATTTAGGATATTTTTTAAACAAATGCTGAGATTTTCATGTAAGCCGGAGCTGCCTGGAACTGCAAGAAAAACACCAAATATTACACGACACAGTAAAATCAGGAAAGTTGTCAACCCTAAAAAGCAGAATAATAAGCATTCATTATTTTTTTTAAATAATCGAGAAGCCACATGTGCCTAAAGTATATTTCATGTTAGAGCCAAGTGAATTATGCAAACAAAAAATATCTGTGAACATTTGTTTGAGTAAAAACCACACATTTGTTCTGACAGGATTAGCTTTACATGAACATCCATGCACAATTTGGTTCACAAGAGTGTTTGTGGAAGGTCTCAAATTCTCACAATAATATACAGAAGCATTTGCCTGGCCATTTTCAAAGGTGTGTGTGTGTGTGTGTGTGTGTGTGTGTGTGTGTGTGTGTGTGTGTGTGTGTGTGTGTGTGTGTTGGAGCTATCCAATCAGGAAGCAGGAACAATATCATGTGATTTATCTAACCCATCATATAGTGCACAGAGTGAATGGTGACTAGTCCAAGTAAAATTCTCCTACAACCCAGTGCGTGAAACAGGTTTGCATGAATCACTTGGTGGATGATTTCAAATAGAGAAGAAATTCGCAAGGATCTGTTTGCAGGTAATGCACTCACAGAAAAGAAAGAGCTGAAATTGTTCTCTGCCAACAGCTGTGCTCAGGTCTTTCAGTGGTCTTTTACTGTCCTTTCCATACAATTTCCCCCACCATATTTGTCAGCATTTGCTATGCTCATTCAGGGCCAGTTGCTACAGCCCTTACTCATGTAAGTAGTCTCATTGTTTTCAACAGCACGTCTTGCATGGGTAAGTGTCAATGTTGCATTCTAAGGGTCCAATTGTACAGACACCCCCAGACAGGAACCTGTCATTTTGAAATTGTCATTAAAGGGACATGCAAACCAATAACAACTGCTACCAACAAACTTAACTGTGAAATTGGATCCTTCCCATCTAGTTGGGTTTTGCATTTGAGACAGTTCCAGAGCTTAGGGTATTTTGTTTTCCAAAGTTTGCCAACCTTAAAACATACTGCCAACACCATTATCTACACCTGCCCCCAGGGCAGTATGGGCATCTTATGGCAGTGAGGGGTCCCAAGGTTGTGAACCACCAGCAGAGGACAGGTGCCATCAATAGACGGGGAAGTTATGGAGAAGGCAAGTTCTTCTAAAGCTTTCCCTCTTCCTACCATCATTACCTCAGCCTTGCCTGGATTCAGTTTCAGCCAGCTGCTCTCCACCCAAGTCTGATCTCAGATACACATTGAGGGAGCCGTTAAATGGTTCAGCAAAGGAGACTGGTGTACCTGGGGAGCAGGGGTATGGAATGCCACAGACAAGTCCAGCAGGGTGAGTAGGGTTGCATTTCCCTTGTCTATGGGCAGAAGATGGTCACTCACCAAGGCAATATCAACCCTCTCTGAACAATACCCTGAAGCCTGATTGGAGGGATCCAGGATAATGGAAGCTGAAAGGAGGCATTGAAGAGGCTGCACTTTGCTGGCTTCGTAAAGGGAAGTCGGGCACCGGGCAGTAGGTTGTAGGGGCTTTAGGGCTGAGTGATGGTTTCTTTAGTACTGGTCAGAATGGTGCATGTTTTAGGGTGGGTGGGAGATTCCCCTTCTCAAAGGAGTGTTGAAAATCCCAGACCTAGGTGTTTACCGTGTGGGAAGGGCCAGGGGACAGATTCACAGGTGACACCTCTGGTTGCTCCCAGGGCCTCTGCAACCACTTCAAATGCCAATGGGCCACGTTTTCAGAAGGAAGGAGTTGCATTTCTAGTCCTGCTCTCGGCTGTTGCTCCTGGTAGCCTAGATGCATGTGATCTCATAGGGACACCGTTATCTAGGGGGTACAAAGATACTCTATATTTTGGCTCTTTGGCTCATCACCTGATGTTTTCATTGGCTTTGACCTCTAGTTGTGAGTTCAATCGCCAACCCAGCTTGGTGGTAACCAATTACACTGTTGTCATCACAATTGGCGGTCTCAACAGAGAGGCCAAATATTGAACCCAACCATGGAGTCCTCTCTTGCCCCCTTCAGGTGATCCAGGAAGGTCAGGGGTGAATAGGGTGACCAGATGTCCCGATTTTAGAGGGACAGTCCTGATTTTCTGGGCTTTGTCTTATATAGGCGCCTATTATCGCCCACCGCATCCCGATTTTTCACACTTGCCATCTGGTCATCCTAGGGGTGAGGCATCAGGGGCGTGGGGTGGCGTGGGGGATGACTTTCCTTGCTGTTCTCATTTTGTGGCTCAAGAGGGAAGGGTCATTCTCGAAGGCTGCCAAAACTGGCATAAAAACTCATCCAGCTTTAAAAGTAAATAAATCAATAAAAATCAGACATATCCCGTCTCCTCTTGAACTAGCTGGCAAAGAAGTCCTGGATGCCCTCCCTCCCCTCCCCCCGTTTGAAGCATTCCAGCCTTCCTAAACTGAACTTGGCTAGGGACTAACAACATGAATAAGCTTCCCCTGAACGAAAGCCAACTGGCAAGGTGCACCCTGGCTGGAGCCCCTTCCATCAGTGACGAGGAAAATGGCCGGCCCAGTTCTCCTTGTTAAGCAGCGCGCTGCCAGTTGGGAAATAAAGACAGAAGGTCTGTTTGTAATACTGAACATACAATCCTTCCCAGCCTGAAAGACACTGGGGCTGCAGAAAATCTACCCTATTCACCAGCGTGACCTAGTTCCGTTGTCAATAGGTTAGAGCAGGCCAAAGTTGAAGGAATATCCTGATTAGGGGCTCTCCTGCAAGGGTACAGTGAGTACCCTTTTGTCTTTTTTCCTTTCCCCCTGCCCTAGTCCCAGACTTGATACCATCTTATTATGCTTCAAGATACGTCCTCGTCCGGTTTAAATCAACATCGTTCCACTGGCTCCAAAGGAGCGGTGACAGTTTACACCAGATGAGGTTCCGGCCTTGTATTTTGTGTCACACAATCCGTGGCCCGACCTATCAGCACTGGAAACGTTTCTTCCATGAGAACGCCATGAATAGGTGTCACCGCGCTGCCGGTTCTTCACAAAGGAGCTGGGTTGGCGGATCATTATCATCCGGCCTGAAGCAAGGAAGCAGCCAAGCCCCCGGTGCCTTAATTTGCGACCTGGCGCTCTACAGCTGAGCCAAAGAAGTACTTGTTTTCTTTACGTGCCAGGATCGATAGACACATGAAAGATAAAGAAGATTCCCCCACAGCACCAGGCTAATTGCAACTGATTGGGAAGCAACATATTAACGTTGGTATAAACAACAGAGATAGGTGGCCAATTAGAGACACCAATTAAGATTTGAAAGCCACATAGTTTCCAACTAAAAAAGGTGGCTATGAGATTGGATGGAAAGAAAGAAAGAAAGAAAGAAAGAAAGAAAGAAAGAAAGAAAGAAAGAAAGAAAGAAAGAAAGAAAGAAAGAAAGAAAGAAAGAAAGAAATGTCTTTGATCACACTGTATATTAAAGTTCCATTTATAAATGGCTAATAAATGATTTACCGATGTTAGAAACATGTTACACTGATGAGTAATATGTATTCTAGAGGGTTATAATCAATCCATTTTTCCGTTGGACTTGATAACAATTAAAACATCAACTAATCATTTATTAACCCTTTTTATGTGGAGAAAAGGAACCTCAGTATAAAGTGTGACCGCGTCTCCCCTCCCTCCTTTGCTGGCGGCAGTTGCTAGTAACTGATTTAATTGTCCATTTTACATCCCAATTAACAAGAAGGACTTTCCTGATAACAGATGCCCCTCCAGCCAACCGGCTACAGAAAGAAGAATTGGTATAAATCTATCTGGGAGGAGAGCTAACAAAATGAGAGAGAGAAAGTGAGTGAGAGAGAAGAGGAGGAGGAGAGGAGAGAGAGAAAAACGTAAAGGATTAGAAATGAAAAAGAAGGTATTTTGTGCTAAGCTAAATATTATTTTGTTTCTATTGAAAGGGTTAAGAAAACAAAGACAGAGTTGACCATTTCTCCCCACTGGAAGCTGGGACTGGCCCGCAGTGGCACAATGCAATCATTATTGCATGGGCCCATTCTCACTGGATTTTCCACAAAATCTTTAATAATTTGATTCTTTTCAGCCCCAGCAACCAGCTGAGCTCTTTAAGAAACAGTAACAAAACCCCGAGAAAAACCCACTACTGAGAGGGAAGCTTTGGCGCAGAGATGAGCTGAAGCCGATTAGGTTTGGCCTGAATAGAGCCAGCCAGGGCCTAGAGATGCCGCTCAGCCTGAAGTCCTCTGTTTCATTCATTCCAGTACAATATCACCACCAGAGTCCAGGCCTAGACACTAAATTACACTATTATAGAACTAGATTGATACACAACTTTCCCTCCCAGGCTGAGTGGGACTTTTAAACAATGTTTTGGTGCCTGGTCTGCCTCTATTCAGGCATTTTGAAGTATTCCATTCATATGAAGCATATCAATTCTTAATTGTGCCACACACACAAATTACAAACATGGGGATACAATCAGCTGAATTCCTGGGGGGAGGGTTGTGACAGTTCGTTAGAAACTTGTAAGGTTTTGTCGAGGTTATTTCCCAGAAGCCTCAGCAGGGGGAAATGCTTTCATAAACGCAATCCATCCTGCATTGTCCCTGGATGATCCACTTTTGAGCAATGATGGGTCTCGTGTTTTAAGTGTGATACACAGACATTTGACCCCCATAGGATGTTTATGCTGGTTACCCCATTTCTCTGAATCTCTCGTTGAAGTCCCCCCGATTCCTTTGTTCCATAAATTATACCAGCATGGGCCACATAGAAGGAAAGTATCAGAGGGGTAGCCGTGTTAGTCTGAATCTGTAAAAAGCAACAGAGGGTCCTGTGGCACCTTTAAGACTAACAGAAGTATTGGGAGATGCTTGCATCTGAAGAAGTGAGGTTCTTACCCACGAAAGCTTATGCTCCCAATACTTCTGTTAGTCTTAAAGGTGCCACAGGACCCTCTGTTGCTTTTTATAGAAGGAAAGGGTGCTCTTTAAGCATTAGTTTTCTGTGGAAAAGTTGAGAAAAATGCCAAGGATTTTGATCGCTGTTTAGAAAGGTTGTTTATTGAAGGGCTTTTTTATTAATCGTGTTCTTATTTTACAAATAATCTTACCTGTCTATTCTCTGTCAAAGGGATCACCTCCTGAGATAAGCATTGCAAAAAGCCACTTTGGACTATTCCGGGGGGGAATGGGGGTGGGGAGGTGTCTTTTAAACTCACAAAACCAAAACAACTAGAGATGGAAACACTCTGTTAAGTTATTTAGTCCATACCCCTGCCCATGTGAAATTATTTCTTACAGTATAGGGAACAGTGCAGTACATTCTGACTCTGTGTGTGTGTGTGTGTGTGTGTATTTATGTATATGCATGTGAGTATGTGTAAAATACGTGTTGCATGACTTGTACATTCTGTACACTGATGTATCTGTAGCTATATATGTCAATGCATCCACCCCTGTGCTTTTGTTGACACTGTTTTAATTCTTTTTATTAAAGCATCTGCAATTACAAAAGAAAAAAGAAAAGGCGATTCACCTATTATGACTTAGAAACATAACTAAAAAGCTGCCCATCCATCCTGCTGCCATCACACAAAATTACAGAAATTATATACTTTGCATCCTCCTCTGCCTCATCCCTTTACAAAAACCAGCACTCCTCAAATAAACCAGCCAGGCTCCATCCCCAGTACCCCACCACCCCCAAAAATTGTCAGGAAATGTTACATACAACTCAAAAAGTACAATATGCACATTAAATAAAAACTCAGGGCCACTAAAAACAGCATGCATGCATACAAAAACACACACACACACACAAATAAACTGAAAAATTAAGATGATTTTAAAAATAAGGTGGCTTTTAACATGTTATAGGAGTTTGGCTTATCTTTGATATATTTCATGAATGGACACTAGTTTGCAAGAGATGGGACATAGATGTCATCTCTAATATTAGTATGTTTCTCCGTTGCGAGTAGTTCCTGGGCTTTGTTATAATAACAGAGATGTTGTCAGGCAGCTGCTCCTACTCAATGCCTTTAGCCCTCTGGCAGCTAATAATAAGTATTGTGAAAGTGAGTCATGAGAACTTTTATCTGCACTATCTTCTTAAAGGCCGCATTCTGCCTTCAGTTACTCCAGAGTTACATTTGTGTTGCTGTCCGAGTGCGTGATATGTTTTGTCATGTTTGCACACACGTGTATACCTAGAAGCGTGAGTGCATATGCAATGTGCGCTTGTGCTGCACGCTTGTACCATTTCATTAAGCCGGCTGAAGAAATCATTAGCATTGCGGCACACGGAGTGGCCCCAAAACATCTGAAAGCTGTGATTGCTTGCAGAGAAAAACAAAAGAACCAAGAAGACAAGAAAGCAGCAATTAGAAGAGAAAGAATGAGCTCCGGTGTCAAGTCACAGATCTGTAAGAATACACAAATTGTCCTGATTTCTGGTTTCTTTAGAGAGACAGTAATTAAATGAAAAGCTACAGTAGGAGGATTACACTATCCCTACACATCCAGGGGCCTGATTCCCAAGTGCTTTTGTTCTGGTGTAGGTTCATTGATGTCAATGGAGTTATTCCTGATTTCCTTCAGCTTCAGAGAAGAATCAGGCCTCATATTTTTGAACACACTACAGTTGCAAAATGCCATTTTTTTTATTGCAAATTTCACTTGAGTTACAGGGAAATTAATGATTATGGGGGAGAAATAATGTGAGGTGAAAAGCAGAAAAATAACTGATTAAAAATAACTACATTGGTGTTGGGTAGGGTCACTAGCTACCAAACCATTGAAACGGGGGTCAGAGCGCCGTCAGCAGAAAGTGGTTTCATTGGCCAGGTTGGGAACAGACAATGAGGTCAGAGGAAGCATTTTGGCTGTTACAGACTGGGAAAAAAATATAATAAAGCAAATTTTATTTGAAAATGACAGTCTTTGCCCTATATCTAACAAGGGGGATGACACAGAGCCTGACCTGGACCTTCGATCCAAATTCAGATCCATCCCAAATGGTTTCCGAGCCCCCCTCTTCCCCCGCCCCCTCAAAATGTGAGTCAATGGTTTGGGGGTTATTTTCATTTTCACTGGCCTCCTAACTTTGCGGGCAGATAATGGAGGTACCCAAATACAGCAGGAAAACTGTTCTTTTGGTATGTCCCTGCACATCACAAAGCACTGGAAATCTCACAGAAAACAAAAACAAACAAGCTCATCTGATTTCCAGACCACAGAAGTTCAGTTCCAAACCCTATAGATCCCGCCACCCATTTGGAGGATCATCCATCACTAACGTGCTCTCCAAATGTACTTTAGCACTAAAAGCCTGATCTGACGCCCAACACCAAGCTATAGAAGCCCAGTGCAGATCTGGAAGGGGGAGGGTAATGCAGGAGACACCCATAACATTAATTGTTGCACTCTCAGATGACAACGAGGAGGGAGCTGGTTTGTCCTGCCAGCAATATTTCAGGCCATGCTGTGTCTGGGTAGGGACTGGAGAAGCATGGTGGCCTATGAAAATGGCACGTCATCAAGTTACCACCCCAGTCCGACACCCATCTTCTCTTTCAGAACACCATGCAAAGTGATTTGGAATATCTTTGGTATCCCGAACCCAGCCACAGGAGAGGAAGTGATTAGAGGGCTAACCTGGGACTCAGGAGACCTGCGTTCAGCTCCTTGCCTGGAGGCCGACTTCCTGTGTGACCTTGGGCAAGTCACTTAGCCGCTCTGTGGCTCAGTTTTCCCATCTGTAAAATGGGAATAATATCACTGCCTGACCTCAGAGGGGTGTTATGATTATAAATACACTAAAGATTCTGAGGTACTCAGACTCTCTGGTAAGGGCAGGCATTTAAGTGCCTGAATGGACAAGGCTATACTATGGCAGTCAGCAAGACTGAAATTTTCTTCCTGACTGTCAGCTTATACCTTGAAATATGAGGATTAATAGCTAGTTTTAATCCTGGCACAACTGTGGATGCTATTCTTACCCATGTTAATGTCAATGTTTTTTAAAAAAATTGATGTTGTCCATTGCTGTTTGCTGTGTTGTTGTAGCTGTGTTGGTCCGGGGATATTAGAGTGACAAGGTGGGTGAGGTAATAGCTTTTACTGGACCAATGTGTATTGATGAACGGGACAAGCTTTCAAACTCCACAGAGCATTTCTTCAGCTTGTCCTTTCACCAACAGACGTTGGTCCAATAAAAGATATTGCCTCACCCACCTCGTCTCTCTCAATTTTTAAAACACATATTCAGCTATTCGCCTCACTGACATACTGCAGCAATGAGTTCCACAGATTAATTACATGTTGTGCCCCAAAAGATATTGCTTTGATGCTACTTAGATTCCTTGCCTTGCCTTTTAATGTGGAGTATCCTTTCACTCTTGTTTTATGGAGCGGGATTAATGAGATCCCAGCTGACCAGTTGTTATTCTGTGCCTCTCCTTTTCAGAGCAAACAGCCTATCCACTTCTTATATGAAACTCCAACACAATAGCAAGCCAGATCCTGCCCTGAGTTACCTCCCGCCCGCCCCCCATGTGGCCCCCTTTAGGTTTGAAGGGTTACAGAAGTGTAACTCAGGCCCTAGGGTTGCAGTCCAGTCCAGCAGGAGCTCAGTCTAAAAATCACTCCCCGCGAGTGACTCATAGGGCTGTGTGCTAGGAGAGAGCTTGCTCAGGGCTACGTCCCAGTGGCGGTCCCAGACTGTCTCAATCCTTCTCTTTTCGGTATTTATTTATTTACTTATTTGCTGCATTTTTCTGGCATTTCTCAACGTGTTTTTTCTTGCGTTACATTTCTGGAGGAAGGCTGCGTGATGAGCAGCAAATCATTATTAATTCCTCTGGTATTCATTCTAATAGCATTAACCCCATGTACTCCACAGCTCAGGCCACTCCTGTGCAAAAGCACCGAAGCCCCCTCGGTGAATGTAGCCTTGAGACAGCACGTTTACCACCAAAAGAATTATAAGATACTGGAGGGGAGTCCAGAGGCTTCCAAGTAGCAATTTGTAATGACTGACTGTTGGAATTTGTATTACATTAGAGGCCTCAACTGAGATCAGGGCAGATTGTGCTCTGTGCGGTACAAACACAGAGTGAAAGTTAGTCCTTGATCTTAAGATCTTATAGTCTAAATAGATAAGAGATATAGAGTCGGAGGAAAGGAGCATTATTAGCCTCACTTCACCAACGGGAAACTGAGGCACAGGGTGATTAAGTGACTTGCCCAAGGTCACAGAAGGAGCCTGTGACACAGCCATGAGTTGAAGCTAGTTGGGTCTGAGACCCAGTCCAAAGCTTTATTCACATGACCATCTTTCCTATCATGATATAACTAATTAACTAGAAGGGGTTCTATCCCCATTTACTGTAATGCACCATCAATGCGCAACATTGTTTAAGACGAGACTTTGTGTTGTGTCGGCAGGGAAAGTGAGACACACCAGATCTAGGTATGGATAATAATAAAAGGAACACACAGGATACGAACCAAAAGAAAATAGTAGAGGTGGCAGGAAATTGGACTTTTTTCCTGTGGAAAATTTCAACTTTTTGCTGAAATACCAGAAACCAGTTTCTTTCAGCAATTTAAACATTTGCTGCTGAAAACTGAAAACATGGTGGTTTCCAGCCAAAAAATTTTCAGTTTTTGGTTTTCTAACAAAAAATGGAAAGCTGACACTTCCTATGAAAATTGGAAAACCCAGATGTCCATTGGAACAAAAGTTCTGATGGACTAATTTCCACCAGCTCCAGAGAAAAGAGCAACTTTGCCATCTCCGTGATGCTGGTGTACAAGCAAACAGAACCATGTTATCTTCAACTCCATTAGGAACAAGAAGAGAATGTGAAGGACTCAGAATATGCCACATGGAAAAAGATAAAATGGGCAGGGAGGAATAATCCCAGTCCAAAGTGTGGCTCCAACAATAGGCTGGAAGTTTGCGGGGATGGGAGGGAGAATGAAAGCTCTAATAAAAATATTGTGTGCTTGATTCTTCTCACATACTGGTGTAGATCAGGAGTGACACCAATGGAATTACAATTGTGCAAGAGGAGAATTTTGCCCCTCTGTTTACCAATATAGCACCTTTACATTAGGAATTTAATGCATTTTGCAAACCTTAGTGGGGTAAGCCCCACAAGGTTACATTTCACAGCATACAGATGAGGATTATGATGGTCTGTTCTGGCTTTGGAATGTAGGAAACGATGTTAGATATAAACATTACATATTCATAACATGACTTTATTTCTTAGAATTCAGAATCATAACACACAAGAACCAAACCCAGAAAGAGACAAAGCAGGCTGCTCCCTAAAACAGAGAGACACAACTCACTCCACCTTATCCTAGCCTGGCTCTCTGCAGAACTGACTCTGATCACATGCTTCAATACACAGCCCCTTAGCCTGCACGCAGGACCAGGTAAGCCTCCCACTCTTAAAGTGATCGCTTGCAATTCCAAACACAATCCACAATATGCCATACAGAACGCCCCGTGCTTACGTATCGGTGTCCTCATTTCACAGATGGGGAAACTGAGGCGCGGAGGTTTGTCCAAGTTCGCAGAAGGTCCAGGTTACAGTAACTAGTGGCCTGAATGCTAGCTCTTGCTCTCTCAGAAACACACTTCACCCAGCTGCTCACTGTGGTGCCTTTAAATACCTTTTCCACGATTGTCAGATGTTGTCATTCTTCAGATCATAAGCCAAGCACTAACTCACAGGTGTTTGGAAGAAACTTTCCTTGTGGGCTGGTAGTGCTATATCTGTCTATTACACAGGGCTTCCTGCTCTGAAGCAGCTGGTACTGGGCGACTGTAGGCTCTCAGACTAGACAATCCACTGGTCTGATAAAGTGTGGCAGTTCCTGTGTATATTATGCCTATGTGCTATCACATAGATGGAACGCACTAAACATTGCCAACACTTTGGGGTGCTCTACAGACAGAGGGTTTGCTGGTGCTTTTCATATTTCCTACCCCTCTCAAACAAAAAATAATCCTTTACAAGTGCTGATGTGACACTTCCCATCAGGTAACTAATGCTCTGATATTTTCCATGGCTGCAGAGAGGCTTTTGGAAAGAAAATAAAAGTCTCTTTTCTTAAACTTTTTTTTCCGAATGTCTTTTGCATCAGGAATTTACTGGAGGGCATATTTTGTGTACCAGTGTCAGGAGTTTGTTTTTTTCCATCTTGTTGTTTTTTTTAATTCCTACATAGCAAAGTCGTTGGCCTGGTGAAAAGAAAGAAGTTCATTCAAACATTTTAGGGAACTGGAGGAGAGAAAAAGTGTTTGAAATAGTGCATGAGTAAGTCATGTCAAAGCTGCTAAGGAAAGGAGGATCATCTTGAACCCAATCAACAGTGTGGTTAACTTATCCCAAGTCTTGCAATATTTGGTGTCTTTCTAAAGCCCCACCTCCTGGACTCATGTGATTATGTCAGAACAGCAGCTTTCATTTAAAATAAGAGTACGTTTCTAGTCCTCAGGGTGGTAGAGAAAAGCTTGGAAACACCAGCCATACAGGCTCAAAACCAGAAAGGAAATAAAGAACCCCCAAATCTCAAGATTTTGTCAGACAATGTCGTGATCTGGGAGAGGGTCGACTCATGATTTCGGGTTGGGAATACTGAGTCAACCTCTTCTTACTTGATACACCTGATAGCCTTTTGCAAGCTTGGAGGGATGTTTCTGTTTACCTCCCCGGCCTCCTCCCTCCCTCTCTCTCTCCACCAACAGACAGGCAGAAACGCACAGAGCCCAATTTGCCTGCTCCATCGCTGTATAATGTTAGGTGGCAGCAGTCTATAGCCACTTCACACAGGGGTAAAGCATTGCAGACTAAGACCCACTACAGGCTGGGGACACTCTGCCGCCCTCACTAGTTTTGCGCAATTCACAACACTGGCAGAGAACGGATGGTCCCATGAGTTGGGCACTAGTCTAGGACTTGGAAGAGCTGAGTTCAAGTCCTTACTGTGGCCCAAACATCCTCTGTGAACTTAGACAAGATTCTCTGTGCCTAGTTTTCCCATGATGGGGATAATGCTTCCCTACTTCAAGCAGCCTTGTGAGGATAAATACACTAAAGATTGTGAGATGCTCAGATATGAGGGTGATGGGGAACGTATAAGTACCTAAGAGAGATGTTACTCCTGATTTATACCTGTGTGTACGGCAGGTGGAGCAGGACCTCCAGGGCTAGATCGGGCTCTCAGTTACTTCTGAGAAATGCAGTGACTTCAAGACAGTTGCAGGAGTGTAACTGGGAGCAACGTACAGCTCCCACATTCTGGTCTCCGCTATACTGGTGTGAACCCACCCTTCCTCCATTGACATCAGTGAGAGGAGAACCGCTGTCCACATAGGGCCAAATTCTAGCCTAAGGTATTGTCTGCATTGGGAATATGTCCCAATTCCAGCTATCCATGGCCAGCCATCCAAATCCTGGTGCATAGCCAGGTTAGCCCCGGAGCCAGGCCTAAGTGAACCCAAGTTCCTATGAGCTCCATGGAGTTACTGAGGATTTTCACCAGCGGAACGGTGAGAAGGGGCAGGCCTGGTTTAAAGACGAGCAAGATACACGGCTGTGCTTTTCCACCTCTTGAACAAAAATATTTACAGCCTTAATTGAAAGGAGAAAGAAATTCTCCAGTGCCCTTATCCCTATTAACTGAGGAAATGGGGCCCAATCAGGAATGAGACTGTGACCAAAGGGAGATCAAACTGTTAGCAGGTACTTGAGAGAGAGGGGCTTCAGGGCGGATGGGCTGCAGGCATGGGAATTGCTTGTCTCCACCCCTTTGCCCCCATCCAGGCCGGCTAATGACTGTATAAAAGAGCAGGGGGAGGTTTTAATGGCAGGCAGCTCCCCTAGCCACACACAAAAAACCACCCCACAATAACTCTGCTCTATTTAACTTCTCGGCCCCACCTCCCACCATCGGAGCTCTCCCCTTCCAAGGAGAAGAGCCTGGAGGCGAGATGCGGCCGCATATCTATGAGCCCCTACTGCTGTGGGCGGTACCGTTCGAGCTGTTTTCCCAGGCTTGGGCCTTTCCTCAGAAAAATGTCACACCACAGGGCGAATAAGGTGGGTGTTGTCTCCCCTTGGCCTTTGATGTCACCAATTACTCCTGGAAAGCAGCCCTAGGATCTGGGAACCTCTGGGAGGGCTACATTTTGGTAGCCGTGGTATTCTACGCTGCCTCCCTGTCCCCAGATGAGATAACCCAAAGGTGTCCAGAGGAAGGTTTGGTAACAATATCTCCACCCATCCGCAACAGCCAGACTGCTGAGCTGTGTAGTGGGTCGTAGAACTCAGAGACCATCAAGGCCGGCAGCTATGAGACACCTGATCTAGCCCCCTCAGCTCAGGTTGCTCCCTGCAGCATGTTTGCCAGCATTTCACCTGAAGGAGCGGCAGCCCTGGGTTTAGAATAGTGAGTCGTACTGGGGTAGCACCTAAAGTTCCCAATTGGGGATCCGCAGCCCATTGCGCATGGGGCAGTACGTAAGACGCCCCAAGTAGCTGACCATGTAAGTGACAGTACAGCTCTCTGCACTGCAACTAAGGGCCCAGGATGGGTAAAGTAAGAAATAAATGGACATTTGGCCCAAGCCTGGATTTAAGCACAAGCAAAAAGCAAGGGTGGGGGCTGACAGAAAGTCAGTGCTGCCATTCATAGGCCAGTCCCACCTCCCTCTCCAGCCGTGGGACTAGAAGGACCATTCCAATTTGCAGCACATACACCCTTCGTTACACACTCCAGCGGCAGGACTGGACCAGGGAGGTCCAGTGAACTCCTGGTCTCCTCTCCTGCTGGCCGGAGCCTCGCACATCCTAGCCCAGTCCTTCCAGCTCCCCCAAACTCAAACCGAGTCTTGAACCTTTGCTCTGAAGCAGAACGCTCCCGCGCACACTTACGGCCAACCTGGAGTTAGCGAGCTCAGCGTCCTTGTCCCAGAGGAGTCTGTCTGAGAGCACTTCAGATATGGAATCGGGGCCTTCAACATACCTGCTTTGTGGGGCGGGAGGGAGACCAGAGGACTGGGAATTAGCTCCACAGTCTGTAACATTTTGGCTAACAATTCAGCCCCAACTCAGGACCTGAGCCAAAGCCTACGGAGGTCCATGGGAGTCTTGCCATTGACTTCAATGAGCTCTGGATCAGACCCTGGGTGGCCTAATGTAGCCTTCAGGCTGTACGGTGGCCTGTGTGGAATGGCTGTGCTGGGACACAGTCCCGTTCACAGTGGATGTGTGTCCAGGTCACAAAAGAACCGTTGCTGCAGTTGGGGGCCGGGGTCAGCGTGATCTAGGTCATGGAGTGTCCTGGGCTCTTATCCCTGCTGCCGTTAGCAAGCACATCGTCTCTCTGCGTACCGCGCCCAGCATAAGGGGGCCACAACGGTTGGTGTGACTGTGATGCAATTAATTACCGATGCACTTACCCCGTCCTCATCCCCCCTGGCCCCTTTGTTGACTCTCTCAGCAGAAAGATCCAAGAGTTGCTGAGCCTGGACAGCCAACTCCCCTCTCCAGTCCAGAGGTGGCCCCTCTGGGCTGGGAATATGTGACAGCATGGAGGAAAAGCATGTGACAAGGGCTACCTTGGCCAACACCAGGGATTGAACTGGTGACCTCCCAGCCCTCTACAACTGAGAAGCCAGGCTCTGTCACTGGGCCTGTTATTGACACACAACCTCTGTAGAATGGGCACAGGGGGTTACATGACACACCCTGAGCAATGGTTACAACTGCACTGCTGCTTTAACTGTTCTGTGGGAAAAGGTCCTCAGCTGAACCCTGCTGAAGTCCATGGGTGTGTCAACACTGGGGATTTTTGTACTGGTGCAGCTACTCCGATACAATTACACTAGTGCAAACACTAGTGCACTGGTGTCAGTATGACTTGCACCGTCCCATAGTGCACTGGTTTCAAAGCCCCCTTTGCACCACTGTGGCACATCTACTCTGAGGGCATAATCCTCTGCTGGTTTTTTGCTGGAGGTAGAGGTTAGCACCAGAATAGCTACATCAATGCAAAAAACCCAGTGAAGACAATCCCATTGAAAAGACTCCCAATGACTTCAAGGAGGCTGATAGAGAACTTCAGTCTGCAGGTTACTGAATACGTTTCACCTGCACTACATTCACAGTGGGGTCCCTAATCAAGAAGAATTAGGAAAAATTTTTCTTAGCAGTTTGGAGACATTACTCTTCCAAGGCTCCGGAGTCCCATTCCCTTAAAAAAAAAAAATACAAACTGCATTTGGGTCGCAGCAAATAAAATTAACCATGCTCATGCTGGGCTCGGTTCTCGGTTGCAGCGGTTGTTTTTGGAGTGCGTCTTGCTTTTGTCTTACGGTGGAAAAGAAAAATGCAGCAATTCAAATGATTTCAACAGGCTGCAAGTGAAAACTGAGCGACCAGATAATCCCATTACCCTCCTCTCTGTCTCGCAAGCGGGAGCCAGTCTTCCCTGTTTTGTTTTTCTGCCACGAGTAATAAAACCTCCAGTTAACGAGCAGCGAGAGCTGCACTTCCGCCCATTCCTAATGAGTCTGTCTGACATGTTTGCAGGGGCGCGAGAGTGACTTACAGTCCTGCAGCTCTTCTCACCGAGCAGCAGGGACGGCGGCGAGATGCAGACACCCGTTTTTCAGAATATCGTCGTTAGGGTCTGAAACGTCCTGCCCTGCAATTAGATCATTAGTCGCTCCCCCTTGCCAGCACCGTCTCTCTCCTTAGAGGATGTAATGGATATTAAACAGATTTTTGTCCAAATGTGCATGCATTGTATTTCTTGGTCAAGTAACGTGGCCATGATTTGTTTCCTTCCTTGGTTGCAACAATAGCCTCTCTCTTTCCAAATGCCTTTAGCAGGGAAGGACAAACAGCTTCTGGTAGTCGCAGGCCGGCCTCACATTTAGAGTTCAGGGTGGTTTGGGAAAGCATCAGAGATGGGCCTGAATCAACCTCAAGGCACCCCAAAATGTCATGAATTAAGGATCCACCACTGCGTATTTTGGGTCAGGTCCTTAGCTGGCCTAGCTCCATTTACTTCCATGGCGCTGCAGTGACTTATATAGGGTTGCCAACCCTCCCGGTTTGGCCAGGAGTCTCCTGGAATTGGGCTCGATCTCCTGGAGGCTACTGAAGCCAATCCGGGAGATTTTAGGCTGCTAAAAGTCCAGCGGCGCAGCAGGGCTAAGGCAGGGTCCCTGCCTGCCCTGGCTCTGCGCCGCTCCCGGAAGTAGTCGGCATGTTCGGCAGCGTCTCCTAGGCGGAGGCTCGGCCAGTGGGTCTCCGTGTGCTGCACCCACCCTGAGCACCAACTCCGCAGATCCCATTGGCCAGGAATGGGGAACCGTGGCCAATGGGAGCTGTGAGGATGGTGCCTGCAGGCAGGGGCAGTGTGCAGAGCCGCCTGGCTGCCCCTGAGCCTAGGAGCCGCTACCGGACATCCCACCGCTTCTGGGAGCCACCCAAGGTAAGCGCTGCCCGGCCAGAGCCTGCATCCCAGACCCCCTCCCAGAGCCACCAGCCCTGAGCCCCCTCCCACACTCAAACTCCCTCCCGGACCCTGCACCCTTCACCCCCTCCCACATCCAAACTCCCTCCTGAGCCTGCACCCCTCACTCCAACCCCATATCCCAGGCTCAGCCCGGAGCCCCCTCCCGCACCCAAACTCCCTCCCAGAGCCCGCACCCCCTCCCACACTCCAAACCCCTCAGCTCCACCCCCCAAGCCCAGAGCCTGCACCCCCTCCCACACCCCAACCCCCCGCCCCAGCCCAGTGAAAGTGAGTGAGGGTGGGGGAGAGCGAGCCACGGAGGGAGGGGGTCTGAAGTGAGTGTGGGGTGGGGCCTCGGAGAAGGGACGGGGCAGGATGGGGCCTTGGGGAAGGGGTGGGGAAGGGGGCAGGGCAAAGGTGTTTGGGTTTATGCAATTAGACAGTTGTCCACCCTAGACTTATACCAGCTGAAGATCTAGCCTGTAGACTTTAGCTCATTTCCTTCAACGCCCCCATTTGTTGTTTCGTTTGTATTTTCTCAGTGTCATCACTCATGAAGAAAATTTAAGCCCCAATCCTCTAAACACTGATTTCCCTGAGCCAGCTCTTCAGAGGGTATGAATCAGCCATGGACCTCTGGGACTACTCATCGACTTAAAGTTAAGCCCGTGCATAAGGGTACATAACTTAAACACCTTATCTACGTGGGAAAATTGACTGGAATAGCTATTATGGAGTAAAGTGATCTTATTTTGGAATAGCTCCCCGTGTGGACGTTCTCATTCCAGAATAGCTATTATACTTTAAATCCACAAGCTGCCTTATTCTCCAAGAACTTCCCCAGGTAGACAAACCTTGTGTGTGCAGGATCGGGGCCTATTGAGTATACAAAAAAAAGGATTAAAGAAGAAACAAACTCGATGGAACTAAAAACCTTATAAAAGATACCAGGGATTATTTAAGAGAATATCTATGAAACAACTAGACAGTTCAGTAAATAGTAAGTTTAAGGGCCCGATCCTTAGCTGGCGTAAACTGATGGACCTCCATCTTCAGCTGTGTAAATCAGCATAACCCTAATGACTCCAATAGAGTTAGGCCAATTTACAGCAGCTGAGGCTCTAGCCCATAATGTCTAATATTAACAGATGTCAAAAGCAGGCAGATTCAAAGGGGGGTGGAGGGGAAGACTGTTGTCTGTGGAACTGAAGAGTAATTCTTCCACACAGCCCGTCCATCCTCTGTCACGTCCCCATTTTGATTCCTTAATTGTTTGCAAGCAACATTCTGGCACCATGGTATGAAAAAAAAATACATATTTCATCTCATCAGTCACACCATGCCAGAAACAATATTGAAGTTGTAATTCCCAAAGAAACATATGCCACGCTTCAATTCATTCCTATAGTATGTCACAGTAGCTTTAGCAATTGCCTCAGCGACAGCCGGGAATATGTGGATTCCCCCAGGATAGATCACAGTCCCTCTACATTCCCAGTTGCACGAATAATTTTATTTTTGCCCAAACAAGCTACAAAAGTAATAACTGTGGCCCTTGATCCTGCAATTAGCTCTGTGCAAGGTGGACACTGCATTCACACAGAGCTCTGCTGATTAAAATGGGGACTCTGCCCGCAAAGTATTGGGACCTACAGTTCTATAAATTACTGATGAGTCTATCTAAGGTACAGTATGTCCCCCATTACTGTAGTATCTGAGCCGCACAATCTTTAACATAAGAATGGCCGTACTAGGTCAAACCAAAGGTCCATCTAGCCCAGTATCCTGTCTACCGACAGTGGCCAATGCCAGGTGCCCCAGAGGGAGTGAACCTAACAGGTAATGATCAAGTGATCTCTCTCCTGCCATCCATCTCTACCCTCTGACAAACAGAGGCTAGGGACACCATTCCTTACCCATCCTGGCTAATAGCCCTTAATGGACTTAACCTCCATGAATTTATCCAGTTCTCTTTTAAACGCTGTTATAGTCCTAGCCTTCACAACCTCCTCAGGCAAGGAGTTCCACAAGTTGACTGTGCACTGTGTGGAGAAGAACTTCCTTTTATTTGTTTTAAACCTGCTGCCTATTAATTTCATTTGGTGGCCCCTAGTTCTTATATTATGGGAACAAGTAAATAATTTTTCCTTATTCACTTTCTTCACATGACTCATGATTTTATATACCTCTATCATATCCGCCTGTAGCGAGGCGGTGGGATACCCCACAGCCCCGCTGAGGGCCGAACCTCCCCTAACACCAACGTGGGCGGAGCCACCGGGTCCGGCACCCGCCCCTCAGAGGTTACGGCGCCGACCCGGAAGTATAAAAGCCCGCCTGCAGAGCTCAGTGGAGAACAAGCCGGCGGAGAGAGCAGACGTCTGTGGTCGAGCTCCCGCTTGGGAGACAGCAGCAGGCCGCGACCGGCCTGCTGACTCACCAGGCCAGCCGAGCCTACCCCTCGCCCGTTACCCCAAGGAGGACTGGCCAACCTGCCCCTTTCCAGCTACCCCGAGGAGGAGCCGAGCCTGCCCCTTTCCAGCTACCCCGAGGAGGAGCCGAGCCTGCCCCTTTCCCGCTATCCCGAGGAGGAGCCGAACCTACCCTTCGCTACCTACCCGGAGGAACCGATGCTGGTGGAGACCACCGAGGACACTAGGACGGCCCAGGTACGCTACGATGGGGGGAGTGTGGAAGTAGCCCCGGGGCAGCCGATCCCAGTCTGGCTGCAGCACTGCCAGAGCCTATGTCAGTGTGTTGCGGCCAGGATCCCCACTGACAGCAGCGAGTTTCCGCCGCTGCTAGGGCCCCGGGCTGGGACGCAGTAGAGTGGGAGGGCCTGCGTCCCCCCTGCCACCCACTCCTTGGGTGGCAGACTCCCCCTTTTCCCTGGCCTACAGAGGCTGGGACCTCTTGCTCATTGACTCAGCCCCTGCCTAAGGGCCTGGGTTCCCGACTGACTATTTGATTGCTGCCCCGCCCTGACCTAGGGCCTGGGCCGCTACAAACCCATTGACGCAGCCCCTGCTTAAGGGCCTGGATTCCCAAACTATTGGCTCAGCCCCTGCTTGAGGGCCTGAGCTCCAGACTGTGTGGTTGCTGCCTTGCCCTGATCGAGGGCCCAGGGCTTTTCCTGAACTATTGGCTCAGCTCCTGCTTAAGGGCCTGAGCCCCTAACCGTGTGTTTGCTGTCCCACACTACCGCTGGACCAGGACTGACGGCGGACCAGAGCGAGGCGGTGGGATACCCCACAGCCCCGCTGAGGGCCAAACCTCGGCCGAGACGTGTACACCCCCCTTAGTCTCCTCTTTTCCAAGCTAAAAAGTCCTAGCCTCTTTAATCTCTCCTTATATGGGACCCGTTCCAAACCCCTAACCATTTTAGTTGCCCTTCTCTGAACCTTTTCTAATGCCAGTATATCTTTTTTGAGATGAGGAGATCACATCTGTATGCAGTATTCAAGATGTGGGCGTACCATGGATTTATATAAGGGCAATACGATATTCTCCATCTTATTCTCTATCCCCTTTTTAATGATTCCTAACATCCTGTTTGTTTTTTTGACTGCCACTTTAATGCATCTGTCTTAACAACCCTGTGATGTAGGGAGTGCTATCACCCACATTTTACAGGTGGGGGCCCGAGGCACAGACAGGTTAAGTGACTCACCCAAGGTCACAACTAAAGTCTGTAGCAGAGCAGGGAACTGAATGCAGGCCTTATACGTCCAGGCTGGTCCTGCTAAACCACTGGACCATCCTTCCTTTCTCAAGCATGGTAGCTAGAGATGTGCTTCTAGTATTCTGAAGAGTCCAGGGCTATGAGGTGAAATTCACCCCTCTGCGTCGGACCAGCACAAGGTCCATGCACCATGTATAGGCCTATTTGAATGGTTAATTGGGCATAAAGTGGTGCAGAGATGTTGTGGTGGCTTTCTGCACATGAGTGCTATGTGGAGAAAAGCATTAACTTAGGTTGTTGCATATTTTGGGGCACTTCTATGGCCTGGGTTATGCAGGTGGTCAGACAAGATGATTACAATGGTCCCTTCTGGCCTTGGAAACTACGAATAAGCTCCAGCGAGGAGGAGGCAGATGTTTGACCAGAAGTAGCTTCAGAACTTTCAGGCTACACTAATACACTAATGTTGGAAGTCTTAAAATTGTTCTCCACAGGGCTGCCACCTCTTTGGATTTATGGAGAGTCTCATGACAGTTTGTGTTTTTCTTGAAGTACCTGCTCCGATAGTCGTGACTTTGTGAGAATCCCAACTTTACGGAGGTTTTTTTTAAATCAAAAGTAAACTTCTAACCTTTATGGCTGCAGAGAAAAGCTTGAAACCATTACCTCTAAAATGGAAGAATGGGGCAGAACCCAGAAGACCCAGGTTCGATTCCCTTCTCTGCCACAGAAGTCCTCTGTGACCTAGGGCAAATCACTTAGTGTCTCTGGTCCCCACCTATAAAGTGGGGATTACAGCACTGCCCTACCTCACAGGGGTGTTGTGAGGATAAACACATTAAAGATTGTGAAGATCAGAGATCCAGTAATAGATATGACCGAAAGGCAAATAAAAAGAACCCAAGATGTATTTGCAAAATCTCATGATTTTTTTAAGACAACCTCATAGTTTTCTGGCACCTGACTCATGATTTTTAAATGCTTGGGGTCGGCAATGCAGGCTCAATAATCTTGATTTCTCGCTGGAGCCATGCCCACCCATAACTCTGTTCCTGCCCTGATAGATCCAGCGTGTTATGGTCTGGATCACTAATACATTCTCCCACAGAAGCCTCTTTATTCTGCAAGGTCTCTTCCAACCCTAATCTTTTATGATTCTATGAAAGCCACCCATGTACAGAGCATCAACACTCCGGGATTGATCCAACACCCACTGGAGTCAGTGGAAAGAAGCTCATTGACTTCAACTGGGGCTTTGGATCAGGCCCGGGGAAGGTGAGGGAGCACACTAGCCATGCACGGTCCTAGTGTACTCCATGTAGCCACCTTTGGGTAGGGTGGTTATGGCCTTAATGCACCTATGAATTGTGCACTCAGCTGATCTATACTAAAACTTAATGTGCCCTACTTTTGCCTTCCCCTCCACCCACTTGTTTGTTTCTCCCATGGTCTTATAGGTCTCATCTCAGCAAAACCATTAAGCACATGCCTAGCTTTAAGCACATGCTTAAGTCCCACTGATTTCAACAGCTTCTGCTTATGTGCTTTGCTGAATCTGGGCCTTAGACTGTAAGTGCTTTGAGACAGGGACTTTCATTTACTTTATGCTTGTGTAAGCGCCTTGCACAACAGAGCCCAACGTGGTTTGAGCTTCTATAATAATCACCCTGAGTCAAATCCTTGCTCGCAATGCAAATCACCACAGGATGTAAGGCAAGGTTCCAGAGTCAAGCTAGTGTCCGAGCTAACAGGGGATGCCTCTTGGCCTCTGATTGGTAACCGCGTCAGCACAGCACAGATACAATGCTTTGGAAGAGCAGACGGGATGCAACATGCTGAGAAGATTCCCCTCCCCTGTGTCCCTGACAAGGACTTTGAAGCAACCCCTTTGGGTTGGGAGTGGTGAGTAGAACTGTACAACCTCACTGCTGTTGCAACCTGACGCCACTCAAGATGCTTCCTGCTTCCTACCAAGTTCAAAACTCAGACCAGCTGCCTCAATGGGCTTGCTGAGGTTCATGAATGTGGGGCAGTCTAGGTCCGTTTCTAGATTTGCCCTGAAATTTGCAGTTTCATCGCACTTCCAATGGAAGCACAACATTTTCCAGCCAAAGTCCCTTTGAACTTCTGGCTTCAGCCCTGCCCAAACCTCTGTGCGAAACTAGGAAGATATGAACCCATGTCAAAACTCAGAATGTCCTCAGAAACCTGTATCAAGAAAGACTGCCAGCTTTCACACACCTGTAGTGTTAAAGTTAGGTCTCGGTGGACCTCTAGCAAGATAGGATGGATTCACTAAAGCTGCCTAAAGAATTTAGATGTTCACTTCCCAGTTAAATGGGAACTGGGTGTCCAAATCCCCTAAACAGCTTTGAGAAATCTCAGCCACTTGCTCTTCACCCTCAGATTTAATTTTATAATGGATTAAGACAAGGCTCTTGGAAAATGGAAACAAAACAACTCTGCCGGCCTCTCTGGGTCGGGCGCCTCATTATTATGGTTCTTATTTTCTTTGCAAACTGACTTCACTCTCCGACTCATTCCCCTCCCCAACCCCGCACAAAATAATACAAACGCTCAAGAAAAAGAACAGAGCGCCCCTCCACACAGGTACATAAACAACCTTTCCTGCCATTTCTTTGATGTTGCTCTCACTTTAAGAACAGCTGGGACTTCAAAGAATCTATCGAAGTCTGTGGGAGTTGCATTGTGAGGGTTACAGATAGATCGATTTATTTTTTAAAAATAGGACTCGGAGGAGAAACCTGCTATTGGTTTTAGCACCTATTTGAAACCCAGACCATGAAAGATACCCAGCTAATAAAGGACGCACTAAGCGGGGACAGGACTTTCCATGGAAAGCAGTCTGGCAGTAGCAATGGGCCAGCCTCTTTCTAAGAATTTGTCCATTCACCAGAAAGTTTGGGCAAAGTGAAAGCCTCACAAACATTTTTGTGAATTTGTTTGTGAGAAGGTTTGCACCAACCATCACCCCACAATGACTATCGGCTGGATTTGAACCATGAACCTGCAGTTTGCATATCCGTCTTCAAACCTTTTCAATTTTCCTTATCCTGTTGATAAGAGATTCAGTTGTCTAATCAGAGGCAGGAACTAGATCCTGTGACACAGGACCAGTCAGGCTGGATGAAATCCATCCTTTTGCATGATGAGCCATGTAAGACTTCAAAACAGAGCTTAAATGGGACTCAAGTGAAGCATAAATTTTTATGCTGGGCCATCTGCCCGAGGGGTCAACTTCATGGTCCATGCAGAGTGGATACTCAAAGCAGGGATCAAACCAGATAGCTTGTAAATAGCCCATACAATGAAATACAGTTGAAGTGTTATTTATTTATATTTCACCAAAAGGCCATTCAGGATCAGGGCCCTGTAGTGGAAGGTGCTTTAGAAGCACATACAAAGACACAGTCCCCTCCCCAAAGAGCTTACAGTCTCAGAGACCAAAAACTACAGGTAAAAGATGGGAGAAAGAGGTACAAATTATAAGCAAAACAATTGAGGTGACAGCAGGCACATGAGCTATTAGCGCCATCCTGGCCTCTCCCTTTTTTTATTCATTTATTTTCATTATTATGGGGGCAGAGGATGGCAAGAGTGTTGAGTCAGCTGATCAGCGAAGTGGGACAAAGGAATCATAGATTTTAAGGCAGAAGAGACCATTAGATCAGCTAGTCTGACCTCCCTGCATAACACAGATCATTGAATTCCAGCCAGTTACCCCTGTATTATGCCCAATAGCTGGTGTTTAGCTAAAGCATGTCTCCCAGAAAGGCATCCAGTCTTGGTTTGAAGACATCAATAGATGGAGAATCCACCCCTTCCCTTGGTAGTTTGTTCCAATGGTTAATCTCCCTCACTGTTAAAAATTTGCACTTTATTTGTAATCTGGATTAGTCTGGCTTGAATTTTAAAACATTTGTTCTTGTTATGCCTTTCTTGACTAGATTAAAGATCTCTTTAGAGCCTGGTAGTTTCTCCCGTGCACTGGAATCAAGTCACCTATTGATCTTCTTTTTGGTTAACTAAGAAGATTGAGCTCCTGTGACTGAACTTCCTTGAGGAAGGTCAGAGAGTCAACCTGTGGAACTCCTTGCCAGAGGATGTTGTGAAGACCAAGACCATAACAGGGTTCAAAAAGGAACTAGATAAGTTCATGGAGGATAGGTCCATCAATGGCTATTAGCCAGGATGGGCAGGGATGGTGTCCCTAGACTCTGTTTGCCAGATGCTAGCAATGGGCGACAGGGGATGGATCACTTGATGATTGCCTGATCTGTTCATTCCCTCTGAAGCACCTGGCATTGTCCACTGTCAGAAGACAGGATACTGGGCTAGGTGGACCTTTGGTCTGACCCAATATGGCCATTCTTATGAGTCAATTGAGGGGAAAGGACAAGAGGGAGGGAGGCCAGTAGGGTGACTGGGAGGAAGTTGGGGCAAACATGCTACAGCAAACAGGAGATAATGGCCAGCATTCAAATTGTAGACTGTCGTGTGCTGCTGACACCCAGCCACCTGGGGGCTACAATGGGGAGGAGGGGCGACCTCTTCCTTGCATCCTGCTGGGTAAACCCCACTATTCCCAGGAGCTGGCTCTACCCATGGAAGGTTCTGCTAAGCTTCCCCTCTGTCACTGGGAGAGTGAGGGGCATGCCCTTGGTATGTAGACTGTCGTGTGCTGCTGACACCCAGCCACTACCACCACCATGGCTAGAGTATGGCTTCAGAAGGGAGAGGACCCCAGCTGAGACTCTCTCTTGCCGCTGCTCCCCATTACATGCAATTGGAGTTTTTCGAAATTCCAGTTTCCAACACTGTTTTTCACTGACATTTCTAAGTTCCACCCCAAAAAACATTTGATCAAAAGCTGACAGAACTCTTTTGGGAGCGGTAATTAACTGCCTGTCAAATGGTGAGCAAATCTGCAGAAATCCAGTGAATTTTTGCAGATAATTTGCAAACAGGACAGGGAAGGAAGAGGCCAAATTTCTCCAACCAATGCTAGTATATTGGTCAGCTCTACTGACCTGGCAGATTCTTCAGAGTATTTCCAGCCCTATAGATGACCTATAGACATGACATGTACATGAGCTGTATTGTTTAGGTCATGGTGCCATGCCAAGGCCTGCCAGCATCACTCAGGAAATGTAAAAGTTCAGTCTTCCAGGTGAATTCCCCTAACAAGAATTCAGCCCCTTTCAACCTTTCTAAATCTCACGAAGGAACGAAACCCAGGGTCAGATCAGTGAATTCACTCCAAGACTTTCAGCAAGTCTCGAGGCTCCAGCAAACTTTCTAAGGCTGCCTCTTGTATTGGTAGGAAGAAACAGTAACGCCACCTGATTGGCTAGCCTGTTATGTTTTGCCTCTTAACACTGCCAATGGCAGAATGGAAGTCTTCATCTAAAAGCCTTGTTTATGCAACCTTAATTCCATGGTAATCCCAGTATAATTAAGAGATAAAGTCAATGGGGTTTGCAATGTCATCACAGGATAATGGTCTCCCAGTTAAAAAAATAAACAAAGCTAAATCAAGAAGAAGCCGTTCATGCCGTCATGGTCCAGCCGTGTCCCTTTTCAACCTATTCATTTCTCCAGGCATGCTCTCATCCAGCTATTTTAGTGTGGTCCAGTGGTTAGAGGGCTTGACTACTACTCAGAAAGCCAGGGTTCTGTTTCTTGTTCCACTTCTGTCCTGATAGGCAATCTTGAGTAAGTCCCTTCACCTTTCTGCGTGTTTCCCCACGCACACGTGATCTGTCTTGCCCAATTAAGAGACAGTTTCTTCCCCCACAAGCTTACCGTGCATCGTGCACTGACCTACGCCGGGACAGCTACGCCCTTATGTAATACAAACGATAAATCATAATTTCTATTAATAAAACATTAATAATACTAAATGTCACTTCTAACACATTGTCCAAGGATCTCAAAGCATTTACAAACGTTAATGTATTCACTCACTTCTACCAAAGCAAATGGTGTAGATGGAATTATGTTATCTGACGGATGCTGATACGGTGCAGTGCAAGTTAGAAATGAAAAGGACCCACTAGGTTCTTTTAGCTCCTCTCGTGCTACAATTGCAGGATCATTCCTTACATCTTCCAATTTTTCATCCAGACTAGTTTGACATCATGGGGTTTCTCCACCTGCCTTTGGAGACCACTCCACAAGGAGAGCGGGCAGATTCTAAATTTAAGTCAAGCTTGTACATTTCCAGGTTGGTCCAGAATAGAGCTCAGCAAAATTTCTCAGATAAAACTTCTCAGATAAATTTCTCAGATCAAACTTTCTTTGCTGAAAAATGCACATTCAGCAACATCAAACCATTTTATGAATTTGTGTCAGTTTTGCTAAATTGTTCACTTCAGAAAAAAAATTACGGAAAAAAAATCAAATTTTCCAAATTGTAATTTGTTTTGAGATTTTCTAAATGAAACATTTTATTTTTTGTCTAAAAACAGTGTTTAAAATGTTCCCTTAATTTTTAAAAAATGTTTAAAAAATTATCCAAATTGAAACACCTTTCACTTTTGTCAAAATTAAATATTTAATTTGACCCAAAATGTTTTTTAATGTATTTATTTGGTTGACTGGGTTTTGGAATTGCCAGAGAACTGAAAAATCTGCCATTCACCCAGCTCTAGTTCAGGATTATTCATTTCTTGCACCTTTCTCTGAATCATTTAGTACCAGCCAATGCTGGAGACAGAATATGGGACTAGACAAACCACTGATGTGATTCAACATAGCAGCCCCAGATCAATATATAACTTAGATCTTACCCAAAAATCACACTGATGCCAAACCTTTAGTATATAAAATCTAAAGGTTTATTCATAACAAGAAAGAAAGAAAGGTGAGAGTTCAAATTGGTTAAAGGAATCAAATACATACAGTAATTGCAAAGTTCTTGGTTCAGGCTTGTAGCAGTGATGGAATAAACTGCTGGCTTAAGTCAAGTCTCTGGCTGCTTCCAAATCATTGGAAGGTCCTCAGTCCCTTGGTTAGAATGCTCCCATTAATATGAGTTCATGGTCCATAGGCTGGAGCAGAAAAGAGATTGTAGCAGGAAAGAGGCAAAATGGAGGAGTTTCCAGGGCCTTTTATCTCTTCTGCCATGTGAAGGGAAACCCATTGTTCTTACTGTGGAAAAGTACAGTAACAAGATGGTGGTTGGAGTCACATGGGCAAGTCACATGTCCATGCATTTCACCTAGTCATTGCAGGAAGCCATTACCTATACTTTGCAGGACAGTCCATTCAGTGTAGATGGCGTCTCCCATGGTCCATTGTCAGTTAAGTGTTTCTTGATGAGCCACTTAAGAACATAACATAAGAACATAAGAATGGCCTTACTGGGTCAGACCAAGGGTCCACCTAGCCCAGTATCCTGTCTTCCGACAGTGGGTAGTGCCAGATGCCCCAGAGGGAATGAACAGAACGGGTAATCATCAAGTAATCCATCTCCTGTCGCTCATTCCCAGCTTTTGGCAAACAGAGGCTAGGGACACCATTCCTACCCATCCTGGCTAATAGCCATTGATGGACCTACCCTCCATGAATTTATCTAGTTATTTTTTAAACCCTGTTATGGTCTTGGCCTTCACAACATCCTCTGGCAAGAAGTTCCACAGGTTGACTGTGTATTGTGTGAAGAAATACTTCCTTTTATTTGTTCTAACCTGCTACCTATTAATTTCATTTGGTGACCCCCTAGTTCTTGTGTTATGAGAAGGAGTAAATAACACTTCCTTCCTTACTTTTTCCACACCAGTCATGATTTTATAGACCTCTGTCATATCCCCCCGTAGTCGTCTCTTTTCCAAGCTGAAAAGTCCCAGTTTTATTAATCTCTCCTCATACGGCAGCCCTTCCATACCCCTCATCATTTTTGTTGCCCTTTTCTGAACTTCTTCCAATTCCAATAAAGCTTTTTTGAGATGGAGCAACCACATCTGCACGTGAGACCATGGTTGAATTCCCAGCTTTGCCAATAGCTTTTTGTGTCACCTTGGGCAAGTTATTTCATCTCTCTAAGCCTGCCCCTTCTTATAGCCAGAGCTCAAAGGATGGTCCAGTGGTTAGCATGCTTGTGTGGGATTTACATAAGAATGGCCATACTGGGTCAGACCAAAGTCCATCTAGCCCAGTATCCTGTCTTCCGACAGTGGCCAATGCCAGGTGCCCCAGAGGGAATGAACAGAACAGGTAACCATCAAGTGATCCATCCCAGGGCCGGCTCCAGGCACCAGCCGAGCAAGCCCATGCTTGGGGCGGCATATTCTATGGGGCGGCATTCCGCCCAATCCTAGGGCGGCACGGCCACTTTTTTGTTTTGTTTTGGGTTTTTTTGTTCACCAATCTGGCCGCCCTGTAGGGGGCGGCGGCGCAGAGGAGGGGAGCACCCTGCTGGGAGCGGGCTGCGGGCTCCGTCTGCCCCAGCCAGTGCCAAGGCAGCCCGCGTCCTTCCCTCCCCGCCGACCGGAGCGGCGCAGAGCCCTCCTGGCAGGTGGCGCGGCGGTCGGGGCCGCGTGGCGAGCGCCCCGCTGAAATCCTGGCCACCCCCCTTCTCTCTCTTCCCCCCTCTCTCCCCCCTCCCCCCCCCCCCGCTAGCCAGGGCACGTCTGCAGCGCAGGGAGTCCCCCTGCACCCTGGCTCCGGCCGCCCCGCAGGTTTTTTTATTTTTCCTGCTTTGCCACTCCGGATGCGCGGCAGGTTTTTTTGTTTTTTTTCCTGCTTTGCCACTCCGGCCGTGCTTGGGGCGGCAAAAAAGCCAGAGCCGGCCCTGTCCATCCCCTGTCGCCGATTCCCAGCTTCTGGCAAACAGAAGCTAGGGACACCAATCCTGTCCATCCTGGCTAATAGCCATTGATGGACCGATCCTCCATGAATTTATCTAGTTCTTTATTGAACCCTGTTATAGTCTTGGCCTTCACAACATCCTCTGGCAAAGAGTTCCGCAGGTTGACTGTGTGTTGTGTGAAGAAATACTTCCTTTTGTTTGTTTTAAACCTGCTGCCTATTAATTTCATTTGGTGACCCCTAGTTCTTCTGTTATGAGAAGTAGTAAACAACACTTCCTTATCTACTTTCTCTACACCAGTCATGATGTTATATACCTCAATCATATCTCCCCTTAGCCGTCTCTTTTCCAAGATGAAAAGTCCCAGTCTTATTAATCTCTCCTCATACGGAAGCACTTCCATACCCCTAATCATTTTTGTTGAATAGTCCCTCCAAGATGTGCTGACTAACTACCTTGTTAGTTACCCTGGAAAAATCATGGAGCAGGTCCTCAAGGAAACCATTTTGAAGCACTTGAAGGAGAGGAAGGTGATCAGGAACAGAACCTTTTATTTGAAGAGATTGGTTTTAAAGAACCACTCATCTCTAAATCCAATATTTTTGGTGGTGATATAAGAACTGGAATGCCTAAGGAAACTGCTTTTATAACTTCTTGTTAGCTAGTGTGGTAAAACAGAAGTTTACTTTTGTTGCTGGTTTGGTATATCCTATGGGGGATTAGCAACCAGTCTTGGGGTGTATCTGCCCTATTTCTCAGCAGTTTGTCCTGAATTTGGCATCCTCAGTTGTGACCCACTGAGGCACAGTTACAACAGACTAACACGGCTGCTACTCTGAAACAGGAAATTAGACATGAGAGTTTGGAATATGAGATGACGATTAAAAAGGCCAGTGGCCTTTGAGGTTGTATAGATACAGGAAGTATGGAGCAGGGAATTTATTGTCCCCTGCTGCTAAGGTTGACTGAAAATTTTCCATTGATACTGTTTTTTGACGAAATTTTCAAGTATGACGTTTTTCTTGAAAAGTGACTGCTTTCCGTGGCAAATTTAATTCCCCCCCCTCAAAAAACAGAACACCTGAATGCCAAAAGATTTCAGTTTGGTAATGGTGCCATGGTGCTCATGGATGTTGTAGTTTGGTTGGCTCATGCCGTATTCTCCAATATGTGCTGGACTCCCTGCCCACACTACATCTCCCATGAGGCACCTCTTCGCCTCTCCAAATGGGGAGACCCTGGTGCATCATTGGAGATGTAACCCAACCAGGGAGACTGTTCTATGGAGAAGAATGGGAGCATGAGGCATATTACAACACCCATCGGGCACCATGGCAACATTTCCAAATAGAAATATTTTATTATTTGGCCATAATATTTTGGTATTTCCTCCAAAAATCAAAATTTTCTCTGGGAAAGAATTTGTTGGTCTGTGGGAGAAGAGAGCTGGGATGTTGGAAACAGAGCTGTAACCTGAAGCTGGAGGAATAGAGTGGGAATAGAGTGAAGCAGCAAGTCAGAAAATGGAGAAGGAAGAAGAGCAATCGCAAAAGTAGAGAGTGTGGGCGAGGCAAGCAGTCAGCTGAGGTGTAGGAGGAAATATATCACAAACCATGGTTATGGACAACCTTACAAAACCTAGGTAGATAGACAGACAGACAGATAGCCGTGCCATTTCCAAGAAGCAGATGGAAATGAAGAATGAATAGCTGATCAATAGGTACTGAGGTGTGCACAAATCCAAAGCCCAAATGCCATAAATAGCAGGGGGTTACCTACCATTTTATCACATCTCTGATGAACCCTTACAATGAATGTAACGTATGCTCGGTGATTCCTGCCCGTCAACTTCACCAGGCTCCTCCCACTCCTTCCATTTTCATGCTGTGTAAAACCAGAAAGACTTATTCTATTCTTGCAACCCCCGTCTCCTTTGGTTTCTTAGGCAGTGCAGCCAGACAGCGAGGATCAGCCTTGAGGCAGAGCATCTCCTGATGACTACGGAGGAAGGAAGCCAGCTGGGATGAAATAAATCAAAACCCAACTTGTGACCACAAGCCTGAGCCAAATACAAGTGTCACCTGTTCTGAGGTATGGGAAAGTTCAAGGTAACTTTTTCTCCCCCTGTTCTAAAGCCCTTCATTTTTCATTGCCATGCCTGCCTCTCCCCTCTTTCATTCTGTCTAGGGCTGGAAACAGATGTGTCTCAGTGCTGTTCTCCCACGGCTGATGGCTCATTCTGATCAGGTTTTTATACTCTGCCCATCACTGTGGTATCTGACCAGAAGTAAGCAGTACCACACATCTGCCATAGCGTCACTGACCCAGGTGAGGCTTCAAAAGCAGCCCAACTTTGAAGTGCTTATCCAAACGGAGCCAGCTAAACATTTTGAGGGTAACCTGTCACGCCTGGTGAACCTGGCTTCTCTGAGGAGACTATCTTCTGAATAGACCTCTGTCCACTCTACAAAGAGTGCTAAAAGTCTCATGAGCCGAGCATCTTCCTTCTGAGATTTCTATTGATCCATCTTGTGCCTTTCTCCTGTTTGTCTGTTTCTCTCTCCATCCTGTGTGTTCCACCCATCTATTTGCCTGGCTTTGGTACTTCTCAAACACTCTGCACTATAGTATCTAGATGCTAATTTCCAGTATTTCCTGCTTCTAGCTGGGCTTGGAAGAGAGGCGTTCCGAGGTGAACAACAAGAAAAAGACACATAAAAAAAAACAAAAAAGTCAGAACCTGCAATGAAATGTGTTCCATACTCTGTTTTAAAAATGGACAAAATGGGTGGAGAAATAGAGGGGTGCCTCATTTTTGCCTTTTCACCCATCACTAGTTTCGGCTGCGAGCTATCCCACCTCCTATATACCAAGTCCATCCTCATTTCTAGCAACAATCCATGCGCTAGGGCTCAGCCCTGCCCCCTTTGAAACCCATGGGAATTTTCCCCATTGACTTCAGTGGAATTAGGATCGAGCCGTTAGGCCAGTTCCAGAGCCCACACAAGTGAATGGAAAAACTCCTGTTGACTTCAGTGGACTTTCGATCAGGCCCTCAAAGCACAACGGCACTCAGGGATGCATTAGAAAGCAGCGCTATTGGGAAAAAAATAATTATTTCCCTCCCAACCCCTGCCCTACCTTGTCCCAACCTATGTGCCAAATATAAAAAGAGCATTCGTAATCTAATTAATCTAACCATTGCCTGTCACGGCTGGAAGGCAATTTGAAAGACTATCTGCCTGTGTTTTACTTAGTCTTGAAAGTTAATCTCCTCAAAGCAAAGGGGCTTCCCACTCCCCCACTCCCCCAAGCCCCACAACCCTTTATCTTCATTTTTAACCAGTTGTTGGTGAATTTGCCTCAGTAACTAGACTTAAAAATGTGCAAGAGGGTTGTGTCCCTTCCTCCTCTCCCACCATACAAAAGGAGATTTGTGAAAGGAGATGCTACTCAGCAGACACGTCTGTGTACACAGAAAGGCCTCAGAGAGAACGGCTGCTCTCTGGCCTCACTTTGTGATTAGCCAATTACCCATTATCTCCCTCCCCCCCCCCTTTTTTTTTAAGATTAAAAGATCACACACACATTCAGGGAGAAGAAAGAGGGCTCAGTCGGTGACACTGTCAATTATAACCAGAAGCCAGAGAGCAATAGGGGACACAAACTGTTATTGATTCAAACGACACTTGGAAAAGGTCACCTTGGGGTCTGGGCCTTCCCTCTTCCAGGCTGTAGCTCACCTGGGCCTATTACGCAGGAATTCCTGAGGCGCTCACTCTGGACCCACGGGCACTTTTCAGAACTAATAGACAAGGTGATGTGGGAGGAAGGTGGGGGGGGACAGAAAATGAAGACGGGGGAAAGAAAAGTCATTGGCAGACTTCAAAGTAGAACAAAGGCCTATCCAGATGTGAATAATTGCTAGGTGAATGCGTTAATCACAGACAAAGAGCTGTACAACAAACTAGACCTGTTCACTTCACAGGGGCAAAAAGGGGAAAGGCAAAAAAAAAAAGAGAGAGAGAGAGAAGATAGAAGAGCAGAAACAAGCCTTTGATAGAGTGGACAAGCCAGAGAAATATATTTTGTACGTTATTATGTGACTAATGACTCAATCTCTTTTATTAAGGACCCACAAAGCCTATAATTGTGAATGAACTCCTATCTGAAGGGCAGCGACGGAGGCTTTTGTCTCCATTCGTGGCACACTCACACACAAACACGCTCACCCACACCACTCATTTCCACATCCCTGAAGCCAAGTTGAAGCTCTGGCTAATCTGTGGATCCATCTAACGAAGGGTTTTCTTTTGCATCTATCACCATAAAATCTGTGCTCTTCAGTCCTCTCCCCGGCATGCTGGGAGTGTGTGATTTGGGTTTCGTTCTTGTGTTTTTGAGGTGCATGATATTTTACATGCCAACGAGTAACTTTAGCTGAAGATTGGCTTGTCTTCATTTTTTTAGTCCCATACGTATGAGCCTTGGCACCAGCTGTATTTTGTTTTTTGTAATTATTTTCTTCATAAACAAGGCCATGTCATTTAACAAACTACAGACAAAACAATCGCACATGTAACCACCCAGCATCTGCAGCCAGAGATGACGATGTTTTGCTGACCCCCGTAGGTGGGTTTATCTATAGGGGGTACCGTACTGTGATTGCGGGAGTTGCAATATCATTACAGGGCACTGGCCAATAAATCTATTCTATATAGATTCTTATCCGCCCTCACCACCATAATGTCTGAGCACTTTCCAGTAGGGCATTATGCGATGTGACTAAACATCTGTCCCATGTGGGTTATTCTCTCCTCCTCTCCCCAGGGAGAGAATAGTGGCTGAAGTGGAAGTGCTTGGTTTTGGTGGCGTTTTGGGCGTTTTCTTTTAAATGTGTGGCTCTGTTCTTTGTTTACATTAGAGAAGGCAGGTCAAATTGCATCTTGCACTTGGAGTGGCAGGTGGTGAGGTCCTTACCTCCTGGAGGAGGTCATTCCACATTCTCATACCAGCCCCTAAGACAGTTCTGCTCCCACACAGACGAGCTATCCCTCGTGGTAGAAAGTTTTATGGTGCCTGAGGAGAGGAGCTGTCGCCCGTGGTCTTCATCCTGGAGTTTTAGATGATCTTTTAGATATGCTGGTCCCAGTCCATCAAGTATCTTGAAGATAAGTAGGAAGACTCAATATCCCTTTCCACAGCTAAGCAGAAAGGTCATTAGTAAGTAATAGTAATTACTAATAGTAATTAAAATAGCACGCTTCTATAGTACCTTTACTTCAAGCATCTCAAGGTACTTAATATACATATATTAAGCCTCGTAACTTCCCATATGAGATAGATATTATCATACCCATCTTACAGAAGAGTAACTGAGGCAGAGTTGCCCAAGGTCACAAAGCGAATCAGTTGCAGAGAACTAAACTCAGGTGTTAAGATGTCTACACTCCTGCTCTAATCACTAGGTAAAGCCATCTCTGCTGCAGATAAAAGTTTATTCATGGACTTGTTGCAAGCCCATACCACTGTGGGTTACCTAAGCAGACAAAGTGCTGGTCACCTTGTAGTATAGAAAGCTGCCACAGAAGACATGGAGATCCAAGGGGTAGATCTGCAACAGGATGAATGCAGGAATTAATGCTTTTGTATTGCTCCCTTTACTGAGTTACATATAAAGTTTTAAAAGGAAAGAGATTCAAAGTGCAGAACTGGCATCTTTCTTGCTTCTCATTTTAGAGAATTCAGAGCTGGGTTTTCTTACCTTGGGGTATGTTTGGGCAAGCTCTTTCAGGAGCCAGGAAAATCCATTGTGTATTGGACTCCATTTTGGGTCAGGTAGAGGGGTTTGTAAGTGAAAAAGAACTAGATAAGTTCATGGAGGATAGGTCCATCAATGGCTATTAGCCAGGATGGGCAGGGATGGTGTCCCTAGCCTCTGTTTGCCAGAAGCTGGGAATGGGTGACAGGGGATGGATCACTTGATGATTACCTGTTCTGTTCATTCCTTCTGGGACACCTGACATTGGCCACTGTCCAAAGACAGGATACTGGGCTACATGGACCTTTGGTCTGACCCAGTATGGCCGTTCTTATGTTCTTATGCTCCTATTTATATCTTTTGGTAGCACCACTTGATGTTAGGAAGGAAATATGGCAAAGAAAGCATCACCGGAGAATGGAAAACTGCTAAATATTAATTGGTTTGTTTCACTCCGGTTTGTCTGCTTAGCTAGGATGGGTTGCCAACTCTGGCAATTTCATCACCAGTTCACCATATCTGGTGTTTTTCTTAAAGCCCCAGCTTCTGGAGTCCAGTGATTAGGTGATAATCTCTACTTTCATATAAAAAAATGCTAGCCCTCATGGTTGCAGAGAAAAGCTTTAAAAATGATCACTAAATGCTCAAAAACCAAGTCAACAAAAAGCCCAACATTAATTTTTTTTTACATCTCATGATTTTTAAGTCAGTTTTGTGATTTTGGGCGGCCAGACTCATGAATTTTGAATGCCTGGGGTTGGCAATACTGGGTTTGTTGGTGTTGGACCCTTACTTCTTCCTAACCAGAAGAAATACATTGGTAATAGAGATAGAGAGAGCTGATTGGCTCACTCCACTAAGGGGTGGAGCCAAGGGACTCTGATGCTGGTCTCCTGTTCTGGAAGCTCACCTCTTCCCAGGGTTTCAGTTTAGGGATTTGTATAGCAGGATACCCTCCAGCTTAATGGCCCAGAACTTTGGTTAGGTCACGAGCTCAGGCCAGTTGAAGAGTCTGTGCTGCTTAGATCTCATACCAGCAAGGAAGAAGTGCCAGTTAAACTAAAGGGCAATGTTGGTGCAAGAACAAATGAAAATAAACTACTCATGAGTCAACTTAGGCTGGCAATCAGAAGGTTTCTAACCATCAGAGGAGTGAGGTTCTGGATCAGCCTCCCACTAAGAGTATTGGGGGCAAAGAACCCAACTAGTTTTAAAATGGACTCAATGACTCAAGAGCTCCCTTCAGTCCTCTGTTCCTATAAGGTTTTGGGGATTTTTTGGGGGGAGAGGGGTTGCCAGATGGATTAAAGATGGATTTACCCAGAGGGGTAACTATTTCGTAGTTGCTGTTGGAGCTGTGTGAGTTGAAATATATACGTTTTTAATGGGATCTCAATTTTAAAATCCCCCCTTTTGATGACTTTTGATTGCTTCCTGCTTTACCTCTCTTTACTGCTCTCGAGTTGATGACCCACACTGCCCATGACCCAACTGTGCTGGGCTATACCTCAATACCAAAGAGAGTTTCAAACTGAAGGGAGTTCAGAGAAAATAAAATAAAATGATGAAGGAGGCTGGAGAGAATCTTAAGTCATGTGGAAAGATTCAAAGAGTTAAAATATGTGTAGCCCAGATACATGCTGACTAAGGGGAACATAAAAGCCATCTACACGTATTTGAAGAGTGTAAGCTTCAAGCAGAGAGAATAATAATAATTATAGGAATATTTGAAGATGGTACAAAGGGCAAAGCTAGGAACAACAAAATAAAATAAATTAGGCTGAAGCTCCGGAAGGACTTTCTGACACAGGATCGATTAGCCTGTGAAACAGTCTCCCAAGGGAAGATGTGGATGCCTCAGTATTAGAGACGGCTAAACTAGACTGGACAAAGTGCTAGAAAATGCACTATCTTGCCTTGGAAGGGAAATGGGTTGGATGTTCTACTAGATCAGTGGTCCCCAACGCAGTGCCTGTGGGTGCCATGGCGCCCGCCAGGGCATCTATGTGCACCCATGTACTGGCCGGCAGACGAGCATCCGCCGAAATGCCGCCGACAAGCCGATTTTCGGCGGCATTTCGGCGGCGACGCCTCTGGATGACGCTGCTTGTCGGTGGCATTTCGGCGGCGACGCCTATTGACGTTGCCGCTTCTCGGCGGCATTTCGGCGGATGCTCGTCCGCCGGCCACAGTCCGCGGTGGCTCGGCGCCAGACGAAAAAGGTTGGGGACCACTATACTAGATCTTTTCCAACATTAATATCTCTAATTTTGTGAACATGGTGGGCAATGGGTTCCCCCCTCCCCCCCCACTAAGGCTTTGTCTACACGAGCACTTTTGTCGGTAAAACTTTTGTCCGTGAGGGGTGTGAAAAAAACACACCCCATACCGACATAAGGGTCACCAACAAAAGTGTCGGTGTGGACAGCACTATATCGGCTGGAGATGCTCTCCTGATGCCATAGCTACCGCCGCTCATTGGGGGTGGTTTAATTATGCTGGCAGGAGAGCTCTGTCCTGCAGCATAGAACTGCTATACAGGAGACCATAGACTCATAGACTTTAAGGTCAGAAGGGACCATTATGATCATCTAGTTTGACCTCCTGCACAACGCAGGCCACAGAATCTCACCCACCCACTCCTGTAACAAACCCCTAACCTATGTCTGAGTTACTGAAGTCCTCAAATCGTGGTTTAAAGACCTCAAGGTGCAGAGAATGTGCACCATACAATGTGCAGCTGTGTGGTGTGTGGGGTAGATGTAGCCTTAACATCCACTCCAGCCAATATACATAATACCTAGCCCTTTTCATCTATGGAGCTAAAAGCACTTTGCAAAGGCAGGTTAATATCCCCATTGTTTCAGATGGGGAAACAGAGACGTGCCCTTTCTCACCAAGCAAAGCAGTAGCACATCCAGAGATAGAACCCATGCTTTCCAAGCCCCCAGGTTATGCATTGAGCCAGGCTGTCTCTCACCCAGCAGCGACAGCACAGGAAAGATGCTGAGCAAACACCCTGTATGCCACTGAGGCTCAGGATTGAATGCGTGAGAGGGCAGAGGCTTTGTCACAGGCAAGCAGGTAAAATGGTAAGTTAGAGAGAGCTCCTGGATGAGGAGTGTCTCCATTCTATGGTCAGACTCTGAACATGGGAACTTAAATACACAGTGTAGTAGGAAACACAGGAGGCTTCTAAGGAAACTAAGCACTTATGAGGCAAAGTGTTGTCATGAATCAGAAGGTGGTTAAGAGACAAGGAAAAAACCCTAGGAATAAGTGATTTTATTTTCATCATGGCAAGCTGCTAGCCATGGGGGGCTACCACATTCTGTACTAGAGTTTAATAAACGTATTCTCTTGGAAAGGGGGTGAGGAGCAAAACTTGTAGATGATACAGAACTATTTAGGTGACACAAGGCTGGAGAAGACCGTGAGAAACTTCAGAGGGACCTCACCAAGCTAGGGCAATATGACAGAGGATGAAATTCAGTGTTGACAAATGCAAAGTAATGTATGTAGGAAGGAGCCATTTGAATTACTCCTATGCCTTCCAGGGTTTTGGTCCTAAATTAGCTGTCACGGCTCAGATAGCTGCCATTTTGGCCGACACGCTGGGGATTGAACCAGGGCCCTGAAGAGCTAGGAGTATGAGTGGCTGCAGCTTGAACCAAGACAGCATAGCTGGCAGCTGTGACCATTCACATGCTCAGTGGCTTGGCAGAGAGGGGAATCTGTTGCATCCTTCCTCTGCTCAAAAGGAAACTCGTCCCAAACATCTGAGGCCCAAAGCAGACTGAATCCTGGATGACCCTCCCCCGACATGCTAACTAGTGGGTTATGCAGACATCCAAGGGAAGGAACTGCTTGCATTTGGTGTGTGCTCAGGTATAGGACCCCATACACAGCCGTGTAAACCTGAAGTCACTCACTACTGAGTTACACCAGAGTCAAAGTGAGAGGGGAATGCACCCTGGTGATGCATGGGTCTGCAATCTAGCTCACCATATATATACTGTCCAATGTTTTAACATTGCGGGGGTGGATCCAAAGGTACTTTTAAGCTGTGTTACTTTCCTTCCCAAGGTTTACAAGTTGTAACATGTGGACAGGGTCCCTTGATGAACACACTCGCAGGTGTTACCCAAACAGTGCATCACAGAGGTAAAAAAAAGGGTGATTTGACAAACACCTATGTGTAGTGTGGGAGGGGGGAAGCAGGGGAAGGGAGTTCACATCCCCTGAGGAGCACTGGCTGTGCAGAGCATTAACCTATGTGCAATGCTTCAAAAAGGGGATGTGAGCTCGGCTACAAGAGGTAGACGGCACAAAATCCCATGAAACTGGACTGACTGCAGAAAACCCTAAAGCACCCGGCTGGCACAACGCCTGAGAAGCCCCATTCACCAAGCTGCTCCCGCTGAGCCAACAGCCAGAGCATCAGGAGGATGAAGGGGTAGGACGGCCAGATGTGGGGAGCAAAGAGATCTTTTATACAGAACTACGTCAACACACCTAGAGAATGTTAAATGGAAAGGAGGGATACAGAAAAGCAGCAGAAAGGAAGGATTGCTCAATGGTTAGTGCGCTAGCCTGGGACCAGGGACACCTGCCTTCAAATGCCCATTCTACCATGAGCCTTGTGTGACCTTCCCTTAGCTCATCAAGCGACACACAGAGTCAGGCCTGTTCCTGTAACTGGCTTTCACTTGGGGAAAAGGTCCCATTGACTTCAGTGGGGCCGTGCAGGTGGTTAAGGGTTTCAGGCCTGATTCCCTGGTCCAATTTTTTTTCTTTGCATCCTTTGGTGAAAGGGAAGATCTCGTGGTTAGGGTGCAAGCTGGGGAGACTGGCATTCAATTCCCTGCTCTACCACAAACTCCCTGTGGGACTTTGGGCAAGTCACTTCGGGTATATCTGCGCTGCAATTAAAAACCCGCAACTGGCCCGGGTCAGCTGACTCTGGCTCATGCTAAGGGGCTGTTTAACTGCAGAGTAGACATTTGAGCTGCCCTGCTATCCCGTGAGGGGGGGAGTGTCCCAGAGCTCAGGCTCCAGTCCAAGCCCGAACGTCTACACCACAATTAAACAGCCCCTGAGCCCAATCCCCGTGAGCCTGTCAGCTGACCTGGGTCAGCTGCAGGTGCCTAACGGCAGTGTCGATATAGCTTCTGTGTCGCTAGGCCTCAATTCCCCACCTGCACAATGGCGGTAAATAGCTTCAACCTGGCTCACAGAGATGAGGCGAGGCTAAATAAAAGGCTGTGAAGTGCGCAGTGATGGGGACCATAAAGTAAGGTAGACAGTAAGTCTGTGAACGAACGGTTCCTGAACTATGGGCCAAAATTCTCTGATCTGCAACGTCATTGCGACCCATGTGATACTTGGCATTCTGATTTCATACAGAATAATTTATATGGGGCTGGATCGTGCCTTGAGGCAGAGCCCTGATTAAAAGCCAAGGCACACTTCCCTCCTGGGGAGCTGTAGGAAGCATGATGCCCTTAGCTCAAGTGACAATGGGATGTTCTGGTGTCCGTCTTTGTGGGACATCTGAACTGTCCTGTCTTTTCATTCCATCAGTCAGAATGTTTAGGGTTTTTTTTTAATAATTACAGGATGTGTGTTCAAGATGCATTGTGGTACCTCTGTACCGGCTAAAGAATCAGTGCAGCGGAATGAGTGTTCAGTGGGAAGCCAAAGGAACATAGACCCCCATCAAAGCTCTCTTTTGCTCGAAGTTAATGTTAATGACACTCATTCAGTTTTGCATGATAAACTCAGAGTAGGCAGAAGGAGCCATTTTTAACAGTGAAGGTAATTAACCATCAGAACAACTTACCTGCAAAAACATCACCATAAGTATATCTTAGCTGCTTATTTGAAAAATACGTTTACCTTACCCATAAGTGTCTGCATGGACTGGGACTTTACTTTTAAATACTTCTAGAAGATGAACCGAAAAGAAATGCAAATGTAGCTACGTCGTCGTTGTTTTTTCACACAAAATTGTTTGGAAAAACTGTAGAGGCGTTCAGTGATTTCTCAGAAACTTGCCCTCTGGGATGTTGGCAGTGAACCTGGAAGGAGTGAGACGACCTCGGAGGGAGATGAGAATTTTTTTTTTAAAGTGAGAGAACTTATTTCTGTGCTGAACTTGTTCGGTGGCAGCATTTAGCACATACCCCGGACCCTCGCTAGAACGCGGGATTTGGGATCCATGCGTGGTACCACGTTAACGCGGGGACCACGTTAAAATGAATTGCAATTAAAGTAATTACATTTGGGATCCATGGCCGCGACCGCGTTATATGCGAATTCGCACTATATAGACGCGCGTTCTAGCGAGGGTCCGGTGTACGTTTGAGGTTCATTTTCGCTGTGTGGTTCACCTTTAAAAAAACTACCATAAACGTTAAACCAACTCTCCAAAAGTGGGGCAGTGCGGTCAGTCTTTATTGTTTCCAAACCAATCTGCCCAATCCCCACTCACAGACAGTGAGGTGAAGATAGTTCAAAGGGAACCTTGAGCCTACTCAAATCAGAGAAGTCTGCCAATGCTTTATTTGTTCCAAGCAATCCAGTTTTTACCAGCCTCTAGTGATGGGAGAGTCCCTTATTCTTCAGGCTAATACTTCTCAGGGTTAGTCTGAATTCAGTGCTTAATTTGTAATGAAAGAAGTGCAGGGACTCAAGCAATTAGGTGCTCAAGCAATTTTTTTACTTTCATAACTGTCGTGGCAAGCCCCAAGGTGCCAGGGCTATGAACTGCCAAACTCAGAGGTGCCAGGGCTATGAACTGCCAGGCCCAGAGGTGCCAGGACTCTGAACTGCCAAGCCCAGAGGTGCCAGGGCTGAGCCTTAGCACAAATTAAGCCCTGTTGTTGAGGGGGTGTGAATGCAGCACATGTAGATGTCCCCCAGCTAGCTTTACTCTAATTAGCCTAAGTACCAGTAGCAGTGATGCTGTGGCACTAAAATAGGACTCAAAAGCCCTGGGTTCAATTGATGGCTCTGCTACAGACCTGCTTTGAGACCTTGTGCATTCACTTCATCCCCCATCTGTGCTATAAAAATAACAATACCTCCTTTCGCCCACCCTCTGTTTGTCCTGTTTATTTAGATCATTAGCTCTTTGGAGCAGGGACGATCTCTTGCGATGTGTCTAGAGTCTAGACAGTGCCTAGCACAATGGGATCCTGGTCTTGGTCGGTGTCTCTAGCTCCTCCGTAGCACAAACATTAAATAATAATAACATTAGCTGCTAGATAGGGGAATTAAGGATTGGCTTATGTGTAATACAGTACACAGAGTAATGATAGCCTCTTGGTTCGTGATACAACTGGAGCCTTCCATTATGAAAGAAGCAGGCAAACTGATGTTTGATCTAAGAGGCTAATTCCAGTTTTTGGAGACATCAAACAGCTGCTTTTCTTTTGCCTTGGCAAATGCACATATTATAAGCAAATGCAAAATTACCAGGTTCACAAGTTGAGTCTTCACATAGAGAAATGTTGACTTTGATGCCAGAGAACCTGGCTGCCTTCCACTGACAGTAAATGAAGAAGAAAATTGATTCACGGCAGCAAGAGGGGTGTCGGATCCTTCTTTCTGTTGGGAGTATGCATGCACTGCTAACCAGGGGAGATAATTAACCTTAATTAACCTCCTGCATTGCGATGAGTCATCAAATGGGGGAGAGGGGATATAAGGAGGAGGATGTTGCTGGAGATCTGTACGGGCATGTCCCTTGCTACTTCCGAAGCGCAAGATGATGGGTCCATGCAGCAGACTTGAGTGGGTTCTTTGTTCAGGGACAAACATTGAACATTCACAGTGTGGATTTTTACCTCTTTCTGGGTGGGGGAGAAATAGTGCATGGGTTTCAATGAGGGCTGGACTGTGACGGGCCCATGGGAAGTGCAGGGCCCTAACCCTGCCCCCCATGGCAAGGCCAGTCACAATTTCAGGCTCTGCTAGAGCCCCTTGGGGTAGGGAGGAGACGGAAGCACTCACTGTACCATCCTACAGCACGGTGCAGCAGGCTCACGCCAGTCAGCTTCCTCCCTGAAGCACACTCCCTCTGAGCGGTGCTGCTCCTCCCTGCCCCAAGCGCGGGGCAATGTGTAATTGACACGATCTTGTGCCTAATCCGCTGAGATAACCCAGGCTTACGGAACGGAGCTCTGTCCCCCTCTAGTGGTGGAACTACATAGAGTTTGGTGAGGCTGTACATGCTTTGCACTAATAGTGCTGCATCTTTCAGCTCCAGCAGTAAAGGCTTGTGCTTTTTAGCTCCAGAGGGCCTGGCTTCAAACCCCAGCGCTCACAAACGACCCAGGGTGTTACGTGACACTGGATTTACAGCCCTGAAGGAGGAATTTCTGCTACTGTAAGTGATAACGGGATGGCTGCCTCTTGGCCAATGCACCAGGGACCTGCAGAGCTAAAAGCATGAGCTGCTACACCTTGAGCCAAGGCTCTGTAGGTGCAGGACAGAACCACACATCTCCTGTGTGGACAGGTTCAAAGCGGGGCCTATAACACGCACGTACCCATAGATTACACGTGTCCCTGGTACTGTGCCTTGGCCTTTAGCCCCGCAGATGAGGGCACAGTTCAACCTCTATCACCTTGTCCATTTTTTGGCCTCTTTGATGATGCTGCCAGCAAAGGGGCCAGTCAGTGACAGTGGTTCCTGTCATGTAGACACCCCTCCACTGAAAACCAGACTGAGACCGATTCATGCCCCGTATGCCACCTCAGCTGCCAAATGCTAACAACACGCAGTCACTAATGACACGTGGGATTCGGACCACGTCACCTCTGGTTGAGAAGATCCATATCCCATGACTAATCCCCTGCCTGGGAAGGGTTTCAAGCCAAACAAGATTGCTAAGGTGGGTTTGAGTTGGCTGTGTGGTCTGACACTGAGCTGAGAGTCAGGAGACCCGATTCTATTTCATGGCTCCGCCACTGACCTTGTCACGTTGCCTCCCTGTGTCTCTGTTTGGTCTGTAAGATCTTTAGGGACTGTCTCTTGCTATGCATTTGTACAGAGCCTCAGCAAAATGGGGCCTTGATCTCCATTGAGGCCTCGACCATTATATAAAACATTTTCACCTACTTCTCACTGGAAGTGACTCTGCTCCCTTTAGCCTTCAGATCTCACTGTTAGGCAGCTGTGACATTCATTGTTAATAATGACAGCACTTAGCTCTTTTATAGCACTGGCCATCAGTAGATCCCAAAGCCCTTTATCACAGAGTTCACTATCATTATTCCCATTATAGAGGCGGGGAAATTAAGATGTGAGGCAACTTGGCTGACCACAGGCAAGTCCCATCTAGCAGGTCAGGAATAGACCCCATAGCTCCTGGTCCAGCGTGCTACCCACTAGACCCCACTGCCTCCACACGGGAAGTGTGTATTATTGAGTCCAGCTGTGTCTAAAGTTTGACACCTAAGTGCTGATTTAGAAGCATCAACATGGCGTTTTGCTGATTTAGGAGCATCGCTTTCGGCCCCAGGGCCATTCATTATGTATTTTTATTATATCACTATCATTGCCCACTGCAATGCCATCACTCAGTGTCATGCCAAACACAGAGGAAAACCCACTTCCCCTCCCAAAATGCATATGGGACTGAGGGGAAGACAAGGCTCCAGGGATGCCTGGAATGGATTCTAACACTCTACCCTGTACCAGTAGGGACTACTCAAGAGGAAGGTGCTACTCAGGTTGAGTAAGGGTGGCAGCATCCAGGCTGGGGTTTTCAAATGAGCTCAAGGGAGTTAGGCACCTAATTCCCATTGAAATGCCCCCCCTTGAAAAGCACAGGAGCTGCTCAGGAATTTTCTGACAAAATGTTTTTTTATCATAAAATGCTGATTCGTTGAAACTGAAACTATAAGTGGGAAAGGGTCGGTTTCAATGAATCATAATTAGGGCCATACCAAATTCCCGGCCATGAAAATTACATCAACGGACCGTGAAATCTGGTCTTTTGTGTGCTTTTACCCTTTACTATACCGATTTCACGGGGGAGACCAGCATTTCTCAAATTGGGGGTCCTGACCCAAAAGAGAGTTACAGGGGGGGTCGCACGGTTATTTTAGGGGGGGTCGCAGTATTGCCACCCTTATTTCTGCACTGCCTTCAGAGCTGGGCGACCAAAGAGTGGCGGCTGATGGCCCGGCGCCCAGCTCTGAAGGCAGCGCCCCACCAGCAGCGGTGCGGAAGTAAGGGTGACAATACCATACCAGGCCATTCTTATTTCTGTGCTGCTGCTGGCGGCGGCTCTGCCTTCAGAGCTGGGCTCCCAGCCAGCAGCTGCCGCCACCAGCAGCAGTGAAGAAATAAGGGTAGCAGTACCGCAACCCCCCCTACAATAACCTTGTGACCCCCCCCCTATTTTGGATCAGGACCCCTACAATTACAACATCATGAAATTTCAGATTTAAATAGCTGAAATCATGAAATTTATTATTTTTAAAATCCTATAGCTGTGAAATTGACCAAAATGGACCGTGAATTTGGTAGGGCCCTAATCATAAGAATATAAGAATGGCCAGACTGGATCAGCCTAAAGGTCCATCTAGCCCAGTATCCTGTCTTCCAACAGTGGCCAATGCCAGGTGCCCCAGGGGGAATGAACAGAACAGGGAATCGTCAAATGATCCAGCCCCTGTCACCCATTCCCAGCTTCTGACCTCCTAATTTGCCCTCTAATCTCCTGATTAGAAAAAAAAAATGTTGCAAAAATCTTGCCATCGTGGAAATGCTGCATCTTAAAATTTTCTAAATGCAAAGTTTTGAGTTTTGATTTGAAAACGATTTTCCATTTTGAAATGTTACTTACATTTATATTAAAAAAGGGAAACAAACATTTTTAGAACATCAACATTGAAACAAACCACTTCAAAATGATTAAAAATGAAATCTTTTGCTTGACCCAGGTTTGGGGATTTTGGGTTCATAACATTTTTTCAGCTTTCGACTTTTGTCCCAATCTGAGATGGGAATTTTTTTTTCAAAATCTTGAAATTCTTGTGGGATGTGGAAATCATTTCTCCCCTCCCCCTGGGTCCATTGCTGTGTGCCTTTGGACCTCTTCAAATCTCATCTGCAGTACTGTCTAGGATGCACATACACAGAACTGTCCCAGACAAATAAGGGCCTGATTCTACCCTTCTCGCTGTTGCTCATAGAGGAATGTATTGCACAATCTGAGGACAGGTAGCAGAATTTGACCCTTCATCTGTTCTAGTGCCTAGAAGCCACCAGACAGTACAGGGAACAGCCTTACTTCTGTGTCTAATATCCATCTTGGATTGAGTAACATCAGCCGAGAAGCTAATGCTGAATTACAGACAGACAGATATTAGATCAGGGATTTAATAACTATTACATAGGAATCAGAGTAGCAGCCGTGTTAGTCTGTATCCGCAAGAAGTGGGCTGTAGCCCACGAAAGCTTATGCTCTAATAAATGTGTGTGTCTCTAAGGTGCCGCAAGTACTCCTGTTCTTATTACATAGGAAGGTAGGTCTCTGAAGAGCTGTGTTTAATTCCCAGATAAGCTGTAAACTTCCTGTGGGACCTTAGGCAAGTGATACAGACACAGATTTTTAAAGATCTCATTTTCAAAAAGGGATGTAGGCACAAAATCCCATTGACAGTGCCTTTTGAAAATGAGACTTAGGCTCCTAAGTCAGTTAAGCATTGCATCTTTGAGCACAGCAATGTCTAAATATATTTTAAAATCTGGGCCTTAGTCTACCCTGGGCCTCAGTTTCCCATCTGTAAAATAGGTAGAGTACATCCCTACTTCACCGGGGTGTTGTGAGGATAAATACATTAAGGAGCATCAGGCACTCAGCTGCTATGGCAACGAGGGCTGTATAAGTATCTAGATAGATACTCCACTCGCTTGCCTGCCCGTGATCTCCTTGTAAAGCACTTTGAGATCAAGAGATGACAAGCGCTCGTTCTCATTTAAATCTCAACTTTGCCCTGATGCCTACAAAAAAACTTGATAGCAGTTAGGCTGTTAGTTTGCTGAGATCACTACCGGCCCAGCTGACCAATACTGTACTCCCCTGTTAGTCTGTTTCATTCATTTGTTGGGTTTTTTCTTATCCTTCGATCATAAGCTTTTGGGGGCAGATGTGGTCTTTTTGTTCTGTATTTGTACAGTCCCTCGCACAATGGGATCCTGGTCAATGATTGGGGCTTCGAGGACCCATGAGACTACAAATAATAATAATATCTATATGGCAGACCTCCCAGAGCCCTCTAGGATTGGAGGCAGTAGGCCCTCATGGCTTAGGACTCAGTAGAGTGGGCTCTGCTTCTACTCCTGACTCTGCCACTGGGAGACCTTTGTCAAGTCCCTTCATTTCTCTGGGCCTCAATTTCCCCATCTGTAAATGGGGATAATGAAGTGAACCTCTGTTGTGAAGTGCTGTGAGACTGATGGATGCAAAGCGCTACATAAGAGCTAGGTATTACTATGAGGGATAAAAGAAGGATGCTTTTTGTTCCTTCCGGTCAGTTTTTTATCACCAGGAGCACGTACAATATTCAAACCTCCGCCAGCTAACATACCTCTACCGCCGCATGGAAGGCAGGCCACTTACCAACATGCTGCATGTTATGTGGCTCTACAGTCAAACCCCCTAGAAATCACTGCTCCCCAATCTGCTCCCCCTCCCCCAGGATTTCTTTTGAAGTCTGCATGACGGTTCCCAGGACAATAAAGCCCTGCAATTTCCCAGTGAGAAGGTAAAGGTGGTGACCGGAGCTAGCAAGCACCTCCCTGTGAACTGCAATTAGCATCAGGGTGAAGGGACGGGATAATGAGATAAAAGTGTTGGAAGTACTGGGCAGAGGCAAGGGCCATCTTGCTTATAAGGTGCCTGATGGGGCTGTTGTTAACACACAGGCAAGGCTTAACGTGGGAAGGGAAACTGCCAAGCCAGTTCTAGCCATGGGAATGCTAAGGGTATTCCCTCCCGTGCTTCCCACGCTGCAAAGCACCAAGAAACTTGGGGGAGTGATGGAGGAGAGGGGCTGCTTAGGGAACAAGGACTCCAGCCAGGGAGTCATCTGGCCTGTCTTAAGTGCTGAGCTGACCTATGGTTTACAGCCCTGTCAATTGCATTTTAGGGCCTTTTTTAAAAAACTGCTCTCGTCTCTGGTCTCCAAAGTATCAGTGGCAGGTAAGGGCTTGTTGTCTGTATGGAGCAACTGACCAGCGTAGCTACAATAGTCCCTTCTATTCCAGAACAGAGCGTCCACCTAGGGAAGTTACACCCACATAGCTATAGTGTCATTGTTATGGCATTATAGCAATACTGGTCAATTTCCTCCTGCAGCCAAGCTCTTAAGTCAGGGGAGGGGAGAGTAGCCCAGGGTGGTGGGGAATAGGACATCTACACAGCTAGCAGAAACCTGGATCAGCAAGTCTCAGAGCTTGCGGGGCTCACCCTGCAGCACTAAAAATAGACATTTGGGCTTGGAATAGAGCTGGGGATCTGAAGCCCAACCCCCTTCCTGGGCTTTCGAGCCCAAGCAGGTATTTTTAGCACCATAGCACGAGCCCAGGCTCTGCAACCCGCTGCTGCGGGTTTCCGCTACCCGGGTGGACGCAGCCATAAAGGCCACGACATAGTAACTGCGTCACCAAGTTCCTGGTGCCCGATCCTCCAATCTTCATCCAAGCCAAGTTCCCGGTGGCGCCAGTGGGAGCTTTGTCTCTGATTCAGGCCCTGGAAGAGCGAGGAGTGAAAGGCAGTTGGAAAAGCAAGGCTGGCGAGAGGATGCATGTCAATCTTTGACCTCGTACCCCCGGAAGGCTTGACTCCATCCATCATCATTATTATTGCACCCAGAGGCCCCAGTCAGGGATTGAGGCCCCATTGGGCCGGGTGCTGCGCACACCCATCTAACAAACAGACAGTCCCTGTCCCAAAGAACTCACAATCCAAGTCTAAAGTGAGACAGCAGGTGGCGACGACCGTCGGACAGCCAGAGCGCACGGTCACAGCGAGCAGATTCTGGTGCAGCGTCACAAACAGCAACCCCAGCCCAGCAGCTGCCCAGCCGCTGTCAAGCTTTTCGAAGGCCTCACGGCAGCCCATGCTCAGTAATGATAATAAGCTTTTAATATGTTCCCCTTCCCCTCCTTGACAGGTGCATAAAGAATTAAACTATCCAGTTCTGGTAGTACAATGAGGCCTGGTCTACACTGGGGGGAATCGATCTAAGTTACATTAGGGGGGAGGGATGGCTCAGTGGTTTGAGCATTGGCCTGCTAAATCCAGGGTTGTGAGTTCAATCCTTGAGGGGGCCATTTAGGGATCTGGGGCAAAAATCTATCTGGGCATGGGTCCCCCTTTAAGCAGGGGGTTGGACTAGATGACCTCCTGAGATCCCTTCCCACCCTGATATTCTATGATTCTAACTTCAGCTATGTGAATAATGTAGCTGAAGTTGATGTACTTAGATTGACTTACCATGGTGTCTTCACCACAGTGAGTTGCTGTGAGCTGCTGCTCCCCTGTCAACTGCACCTCTTGTGGTGCTGGAGTACAGCAGTCGACAGGAGAGTGCTTGGGGGGTTGATTTATTGCGACTAGACATGATAAATCGACCCCCACTGGATTGATCGCTGCCTGCTGATCTGGTGGCTAAGTGTAGACATACCCTGAGAGAGAGAAAAAACAAGGAGGAGTCTTTGTGGCACCTTAGAGACTAACACATGTATTTGGGCATAAGCTTTCGTGGGCTGAAAGCCACTTCATCAGATGCCTGAAGTGAAAAATACAGTAGGCAGGTATCTGATGAAGTGGGTTTTAGCCCACGAAAGCTTATGCCCAAATACATGTGTTAGTCTCTAAGGTGCCACAAAGACTCCTCCTTGTTTTTGCGGATACAGACTAACACGGCTACCCCTCTGAAACCTGAGAGAGAGAAGTGGCCTTGGGGTTCAATCTCTGGACAAGCACTCAGGGGGACCTGGCTTCAGTTCCTAGCTCTGTCGCCAACTTTCTCTGCACCCCTGGGCAAGGAATTGAACCTCTCTGTGCCGCTGGAGGTGTAATGTCGTGCTCGAGGAGACGTGCCTGAGCTAGCACACTAAAAGTAGCAGTGTGGCTGTAGCAGCTTGAGTAACAGGATGGACAAACCACCTCAAGTATGATCCTGACTGAAACCCTAGGCACGGGTGGCTTGCCCCTTCCACTGCTCCTGCTGCCATGGTGACCTTTCTATTTTTAGCACCCTGGGTCTGGCAGCGTTAGTGCAGGTAAGTCTGCCCGAGATGGAAATTGCACTTCCACTGCCATTGTAGACATACCCACTGTGTGCATGTACAGCACCTAGCACAATGGGACCCTCCATCGTGGCTGAGGCTTTTTGATGCTGCTGCTCCTACAAATTACTCTAACGTTTTCTTGGTAAGGCAGGTCTCGCAGGGTGTTACAAGCCATCAAGCTGGTCTGTTTTCACACAGCTCGTCCTCCTGCCAAGCCACTTCCCCTCAGCACATTTCAGCCTGGGTTTTGGTAGCTGCCTTGCTCCAAATAAGGGTTGCTATTTAAAACACAGCACCAGTCAGTGTAGCATCTGCATGCTTAACCTTAGACCAGACCTATCTTCAGAGAAGCATCTGTCCTTTTAGGTACTTACCTGGACCAGGCCCACAAGAATTTTGAGGCTTGCACATAGAATAACAGGGTTAGAAGCAGGGCCGGTGCAAGGAAGTTTCGCGCCCTAGGCACCCCCCTCCCACCCCCCCCCCAGCCCTGTGGCAGCTCCCTGCTCCCCCACCCTGAGGCACACACACCCCCCGTGGCAGTTCCCCCCCCGCCCTGAGGCACCCCCCCCCCCCGGGGAGCCGTGCAGCAGCTTCCCACCCCAGCTCACCTCTGCTCTGCCTCCTCCCCTGAGCACGCCACCCCCGTTCTAATTCTCCTCCCCTCCCAGGCTTGCGGCGCCAAACAGCTGATTGGCGCTGCAAGCCTGGGAGGCGGGAGAAGTGGAGCTGTGACCGCGCGCTCGGGGAGGGGGCGTAGCAGAGATGAGCTGGGGTGGGGAGCTGCTGCGGGGGGGGGGTGCCTCAGGGCGGGGGGGAGCTGCCGCAGGGCTCCCCACCCCAGCTCACCTCTGCTATGCCCCCTCGCCGGCAATGACAATAATTGCATGGAGCGGCCGCTGCGCTGGGAGAGGGAGTCTGAGCCGCACGTGTCAGCGCGCCGCCGGCAGCCTAGCCCAGGAATGCTGTAAAAAAAAAATTGGGGGCACTGCTTTTTGGCGCCCCAGGCAACTGCCTAGTTTGCCTTAATGGTAACACCAGCCCTGATTAGAAGGGATCTCAGGAGATCATCTAGTTTAACCCCCTGCTCAAAGCAGGACCAATCACCAACTAAATCCACAAGTCCTTAAATGGCCCCCTTAAGGATTGAACTCATAACCCTGGGTTTAGCAGACCAATGCTCAAACCACTGAGCTATCCCTCCCTCTTCTTTAAAAGCTGAGCATATCACTGTTTCCTTCCAGAATCTCTTTCCAACCAAGGATAGTTCTTAGGACTAGTGGCTACCTAGAGGTTACACCCACGCAAGGAGGGAGTTTGGAGAAGGATTGTGCTTCAGGATACACAATCCTTCTCTGAGCTCCACAGGAAGCCATGTCCTGCCTTTCACCATCCCCTTCCATGCCTCTTTGGAGCAGTTGCTACCCTCGGGATCCATGAAAGCAGCAGTCCCTGTTGTCCTCCCACCTGAGGGGGCATCTGGCCTTCAGGCAGGGTATGCAAGGCGGGGAATGATCTTTGCACATTCCTCTACTTCGCACCCATTCAATGGCCTGTCTGGCCCAAAGGGACTAAGCATACAGGGAGAATGACTCCTATTGACTCCAATGGGCTTTGCACCATGCCCAAGCCCTGACACCTTCCCCACAAACCCAGTCATTTCCCCCCACAGAGATAGTTTTGTACTTTTGGCAGCATTTTACAGCACAATTTGCTTGTTTGCCAAATGTTACTGGTAATAAAACCATTCGTTGGGTGGGGGGGAACGGGGGAGGGCACAGGTTTGGTTCAAGAGTTTGGAGGCTTATTCTAAACCTATTGGCTCAGTTAAACTGGCCTGGAATTCTTGGGAACATGTCCTTCCTTGGGAGATTGTGGGTGCAGCCTGCTTTCCAACAATGCAGCAGGAACCATTTATTCTGCAAGACTTTGGCAGGTCTGCCAAGCCCCAGGAGCACCAAGATAAGAAATAATTGGGAATGAATTTGGAGGAGGGAGAAAATGAATTGAATTTTTTTTGAACACCCTCCCAGCCCCCGAAAGGGGTTTGCATTCAGCTCAGAGTGAAGGTTCAGGTTGGGGCCTGGCTCCTGTTTGACCCAAACTACGTCAATAAAACCTCACTTTACAACGCCCTCTGTTATTTAGTATGTATTTAGTACCGTAGCACCTACAGGACCCAATCGGGATCAGAGCCCCATTGTGCGAGAAGCAGCACCAACACCCTGAAAGACAGTAAAAAGAATCTAAGAGGTGGAACAGCTGCCCACCACAAGCAGCTGTAATTGCTATTGGCTATCGCTGGGTTTAGATCACTTCTCTGGGAGATGTCCTAGCTAAGTGATGTGTCCTGTACTCAACCCAGTGAATATGAATGTAAATATGAGGGCACTTTGAAAAACTGTCTTGTAAACAGAAAGCTCCACTCAGCCTTAACTATGGCAGCTGCTACCGCCTCTCCATACTGAGTGTGAAGTTACTGATACACTGATGAAACAGGCAACAGTAAAACAAGCAATGTAAAGGCCATAACTTTCTGGGGTAGAGTGTAATATTTTTTTATCTATCTTAGGGTTTTGTCCGGCCGCCCATCACTGTATATTTGAGTTGTCTGCGGATGGGCAAAGGTGGGTCAGGTACATAGGCAGCACTCCATGGAGATGACTGCGTTGCACAAACTTCCTAGATAACTGCAGATTCCTCTTGAAATACCGTAGGGCTGCATAAAGAACAAGGATCTCTGATAGCAGAGGGCTTTTTACACAGGCGTGACGTGATCCAATGGCTGGAAAATGTAGTTAGGCAAATGGAGACTAGAAATAAGGGTTAATTTTTTAATAGTGAGGGCAACTAACCATTGGTTCAACTTATGCAGGGATATGGTGGGTTCTCCAGCGTTTAAAATAAAAGAGATGCTGTTGTTCAGCCAGAAGTTATGGGCTTGAGACCGGAATCACTGGGTGAGGTTCTGTGGCCTGTGTGATGCAGATCAGACTAGATGATCATAACAGCTTTTAAAATTGCTTCTTTGTTCTATTCCTCAGTTGTTCGTGGCTTTGAGTCTCTGCTATCCAAAAATGAAAAGTATCGGCATGGATTGCAAGGGGTTGCCAGTTCAGGTAAAAGAAGAGCCACCGGATCATACCTAGCAGGTTTGAACCAAAACTTAGGTTCCCAGGATCTGGACAGGACAAAAAGCAGACATGCCCGAATATTGTAGGAACATTAATTTTTAGACCCATATCCCACTGAATAGGAAGCAAGTACTGCAAGAAAGCCTGTTCTCATGAGGTAACTGCCCTAATTTTGCATACAAAGTAAGTTTTGATGAACTTTGGATCAGCATCCGGGCCTTGGTTTTCCACAGCCTTGCATCTTGTATAGCCAATTTTGATCCAATCCAATGCACCCAGAAGTCAATAGAAAGTACAAAGTGAATACAAAATTCTCCACTCACTTACACCGCTGGTAAGAGTAAGTTCAGACCCACTTTGCACCAAAGTAAATGACTATACAAGACAATGGAGAATAAGCTTCTCCTTCACCAGCATTATGGATTATTAATGCATACTGAAAAATTGCTGGAAATTCACCCATTGTTGCTAACATATCAATTATTATTAGCTGAGTTGCAAGGGTCAGGCAGACAAGCCTATATGGGCGGGTCTACACTATGGGGTTAAGTCATCCTAAATTACGCAATTCCAGCTCCGTGAATAACATAGCTGGAGGCGACATAGCTTAGGTCGACTTCTTGCAGTGTCTACACCGCGCTGGGTTGATGGGAGAAACTCTCCTGTTGACTTACCTTATGCTTCTCGTTCCAGTGGAGTACCGGAGTCGACAGGAGAGCGATCTGCGGTCGATTTAGCGGGTCTTCACTAGACCCGCTAAATCGACCCCTGGTGGATCGATTGCCACAGCGTCGATCCACAATAAGTGTAGACATACCCTATGAAGCTGAGTTACTGCATAACCCCAGATGCTAGGCACCGAGGTAGCCACGTATGTGCCAAAGTTCCGAATTAAAGATTGAGTCAGTGGTCTGAGGGCATGGCTTTCTGGTTTGAGCCATTCAAAAAGTGTCCTCGGCTAGTCTTTGGGCTGAGAAATGAACCCCTTCTGTGTCCAGTCTGTTCCTGCTCCAATGCAAGCTGGACTCGCAATGCTATCTTTCACGGCTCCCAGTCACAGCCATAGCTTTGAGTTTTTAGACTCGGAGTTCAGTCAAACAGCAGCCAGGAAGGTTTTCAGTTACCCCTGCTGCCATTACCAACTTATTTAGATTGAAATCATGGCCAGGACTCCAAGACTTCACCACCCCCTTATGTTCCATTCCCATCGTCTCTCCCTGCTGGCCTTGGAATGCCAGGACGTAGTGGCTAGCCCAATGATGACCAAAGGAAGTAGCATGACTGCAGGGCGGAGCGGGGGTGATGAGACACTCTGAAAGTGGGCATGTTAGAAATACATAGCCAGAGAAGCAGACATAAACACCCACACATAAATAGCAGGCAGCGTTGGGCACTGGAACTCAAGAGACCTACATTTTATCGCCGACTCTGCCACTGATCCACTGAGAGATCATGCGCCAGGCACTTCATCTCTCTTTCCCCAGCCACCTTTTGTCTGTTTTGTCTACTTACATTGCAAGCTCTTCAGAGCAGAAACCATCCCTATGTGTATGTACAGTGCCTAGCACAATGAGGGCTCTAGGCACTATTATCACACAAATAGACAATGGCGCTCTTAGCGCTGTGGGCAGCAGGAGCGTCTTGTGTTTTATCTTATCTGGAATCTTAGATACCATGATGATGAGTGCCTTGTAAGTGCATGTAACAAGGATAATTGTTAATAACAATGATCGCTACAAATGTGACCACAGAGGAGGAATTGTTCAGCGAGCCCCAACTTGGGCATAAGGAGGAATAATAAGTCTGAGGTTAAGCATAGAAAAATGAATCTGAATCTGGGGGGTAAATTTCCCCCATCAGGCATGTTAAAAGGCTGTGGGATTGTCCCGTGAGGCAACTGATGGGGCCTCATTGCTTGAGTCACTTTAAAACCAGACTGACATGAAATAGGAAACAACTGGACATGGATTAGGCCCAGATTCTCACAGGTATTTAGGCACCTCCTCCCACTGAAACCAGCAGGAGGCAAGTGTCTAAGTATCTTTGAGGAGCTAGGCCTAGAGGAGTGAAGAGGACTTTTCTACCTTTCTAATGACTGTGATTCTCTCACACACTGAAGAAATGAGCAGCTTCCAAAGAGTGGCAGATGACTTCCTTCTTTGCTCTCAGTAGAGGGCTTCTTTCACAGGCATCCCCATCCTCTCTCACACACGCACTCATCAGTCCAGTTCAATAATACGTTTCTTGGTGTGACTAGCTAGCCAAGTGTTGTCACCACGTCATTCAGACAGAACCCTCAACTGTGTACCAGAGGCAGGTGCCATCAGACCTATCATCCAAAGACAGGGCTGCCCAGTACGTTTGCCATTTTGTCTCCTGTGTCATCACTGCTCATGCCTGAGTAGCTGTTACATAACACGATCCGAGCTATTCCGGTCCTTTCCTTTCTCCCAGGGTTACGCCCAGTTTCACACTTACTAATGATCATTTGAGGACCCGTCTTTCCTCCTCCCTCACATTTTAGCACACAGCAGTAGAAAAGTCCCTTCATTTCAATCGCCTTTCTCTCACAGGCTACTTCATACTGTTAATGAACGAGTTTGGATTAAGCATAAACCCAAAACCTTCATTCGAAACCGGATTCAAACATATTTCGGGGAGGGGCAGTTTCTGTGGGTTTGAGATTTAGTCTAATCTATGGGTGGTCCTTATGTTATTTATGGGTATTCTTTTTTTTTCTAACCAAAGTACGGACCTAGATGTCCAGAAGCTACAGAAATTAAACTCCATGGACCCAAATTCACCACCGGTGTAAATACACTGAAGTCAAAGGATGAATCTTGCTCTGTGCTGCATATTTTGCCATGTGCTACGTGTCTTCTTTGTAATTTGTCTGTACAGTGCCTAGCACAATGAGGCCTGATCCCTGATCTTGGGTGCTCCTGGAATAATAAATAATAATAATAATAATTTCCAACATGGCTGATCTTGCAATGGTTATGTGAATATCAACCATTCTCCCTCTTTACACTTGTGACCACACACCACTCCACTGCCTAAATAGCTAATATCCCCTTCTCAAAAATATGGGAAACAGAGGCACAAAAGCGCAGCTTCTAGGTGGATGTCATGTCCAGAGCCGGATTAATGCAGGGGCTTTAGGGGCTGCAACCCCAGACCTCGGGCTAAGGGGGGCCCCACAAGCCTGCGGGCCAGATGCAGCCTGCTGCTTCTTTTCATCCAGTTGGCAGCAAGTCTCCACGCTGTGGGCCAGACACCGGTCCCCGAGCCTCGGCGCCCTCCTGGGGCTGGAGCTGCGAGTGCCGGCTTGCCGATGTGCCCCTGCAACCCCTAGGCGAGGGGCATTCAGGGAATCTCCACGCGCTGCCCCCGCCCCCAGTGCCGGCTCCGCAGCTCCCATTGGCCAGGTATCGCAGACAATGGGATCTGCAGGGGAGGCATGGGCAGCGTGCACCACGCAGAGTGGCCTGGCCCCTCTGCCTAGTGGCTGGACATGCCAGCCACTTCGGGGAGCAGAGCAGTGCGGAGCCAGGGCAGGCAGGGATCCTGCCTTAACCTTGCTGCACCACCAACCAAGAGCCGCCCGAGGTAAGTGCCTCCCGGCTGGAGCCTGCACCCCACACCCCCTCCCACACCCCAACCCCCTACCCCAGCACGGAGCCCCCTCCTGCACCCAAACTCCCACCCAGAGCCCTCACCTTGAACCTCCTGCTGCACCCCAACCCCCTGTCCCATGCCTGGCCCCACCCCAGAGCCCACCCCCCCAGTTGGAGATGCACCCCCTCCCACACCCCAATCCCCTACCCCAGCCCTGAGCCCACTCCCTCACTCCAAACCCCCATGGGCCCCACAAAATCTAATAGCCCCAGGTCCAAAGGAGAGTTAATCCGGCCCTGGTCATGTCCAAGGGTCACAGTAGATGTGTCTGAGAAGATAATTCTAGATGAACAACAGGATAGTTGCAGTATGTTTTCCTTCCTCCAAATGAAATGTGGGGGCCTTAGGAGGGGGAGTCCAAGGGCTGTGAAACTGAAAGGGCAGAATCCCCAACCACAAAGCTGTCATCATCCCCATATGCTATTCACTGCTACCGCCTTCATCTTCATTATCCTCTGTCTGTATTGCAAAGCCTTCCATCAGCGATAATAAGACTGATGCTACGGTTCCTGAGCAGATGTATTTTAATCTAGCGGGATGATGTCGCTCGCCTGATCCATTCAGGCTAAGAGCTCTTTAGTTTCTTGAAGGAAACAGAATAAATTTTGCCTGGCAAAGCTATTTATACTAAATCATGCAGACTATTAATGTTGGCAGCTCATAAGCCAACACTATTATCTCGTCACATGTCAGTACAGTACATTGATCTTTCCAAGAAGAGGTCATGGAATAGACCAGTAGAGTCAAATGTAAAGCCACAGTGGCTTTACTGAAGTCAATTACGCCACAGAAGTGCCTATAAATCAATCACAAATCAAATGAAGCAGAATGCATCCCTTACACAGTGGTTTCTACCACCCTTGGCTGGGAGGAACAGAAACCTCGTTGGATTCACAGAGTTCCTAACGTGTAGACAACTGCTAATAATAAATAATAAATAATAATAATTGTTTTATTATTATTATTCTAGCTCCCACCAGTCCCAGGCAGCCCATTGTGCTGGGGGCGGTACATGCATTTCACAAGGATGGAGTACATACTTTACAAAGCTACATGCTGTACATACATTTTACCCTCCTTTCAACTAACATGTGTGGACCAACAACCTCGATCAGTCAGTTGCTAGTTTGGCCAGGGCAGGGGCGGATGTTCTACACACATCCTCGGTCCTGGAACAAGAAGTGAGTTGAGTTTAACTTGCTACAAAGAGAGAAGTTACAAGATTACACAAGTGAATAACTGGCACAGTGAATAGTTTGATAGACCTGGGATGAGGCCAATGAAACTTCCACTTCCCTGTGAACATAGCAGTAGAAGTAGGGAAATGAGGCCTACAAAGATTCGGATTTTATTCTCAGTGTAATTTGGGGGGCTGCCCAGTGCCAGAGTACACCCCCACCCCCATACTGTGCCAGGCGCACCATGACTCGGAGGCAAGCTTTATAGATGCTTCAGCAGCTCTCCCTTGCAGGGCTAGTCCTGGTGGGGCCCAATAACCACTCAGGCACCCGGCTAAGGGGAAGGGTATTTTAAAGGAGTGGCAGGAACAGGAAGGTTGCAAACACCCCAGATACAGAGGCTTAAACAGTTACAGTTCAAATAGGAATAGCAGGTCTGGTTTGGGCCCCTGGGGCAGTCAGGTGGAGAGTCAGGGCTCTTCAGGCCTAGTGCCAGGGGTGCCCTCTCTAGTCCAGTCTCTATTCAAGCAAAAGGAGCTCGCAGGCTTCCAGGCTCAGCTCAGTTTGTGTCTCTTATTAGGGCCCCTCTCCACTGGGGTTGTCGCCCATGACCCATGCGGGTTATACACAGACAGTCCGGTTTTTGGCTTCTGTGTCCGGAGGCAATCTAGGGTTACCAGGTGCCCGGTTTTCCGAGACCTGGCAACCTTAAATGGCACCCGAACCAAAAGCCCAGTTAGCGTGAGAGCAGGGGGAGGCACCGGGTCATTAACCTGCACCAGCCCCTGCTCGGCCGGGGCCACCTCCTACTGCAGGCAGGCTCCTTGAAATGATCCAGCAAGCGACCAGAGGAGGGGGAGGAGAGGAGCGAGCGATGGGGGCAGAGTCTTGGGGGGAAGAGACGGAGCAAGGGCGGGGCCTCGGGGGATGAGGCAGAGCAGGGGCGAGGTCTTGGGGGGAAGAGACGGAGCAGGGGGCAGGGCCTCGGGGAAAGAGGCAGAGCAGTGGCGGGTCTTTGGGGGAAGAAGGGGACCTTGCGGGAAGAGGCAGGGCCTTGGGGGTCCAGTTACCAGGAATTAGAAAGGTGGCAACCCTACTCTGCACTGGCTCCTTGCCCAGCCACGGCTGCTCCCCCATAACTCCACACAGATCTGCACCCGGCTGTGACATCCGGCGGCCATAGCCTGGTCCACATGCGGCTCTGCAAACGATTTCTGGGGATTCCTCTGGAACTGGATTCTGTCCCGTTCCTGGCTAGCCACATGGCGGCTGTCGCCCAACAGAGCCCAGCCACTTCTTGGTCCAGCCACTCACCCAGCCAGGAGGAAGGGATGTGCCATGGGCAGGGGACTTATGGGAGTTGTAGTCCCTGCTTAGCAGATCCATCACATCAACGCATGGCACTAGAATGGCTACGTAAGCCAAAGAGTGAAATTTTCAAAAGCACCTAAGTGACTTAGAAGCCTAAACTCCATTATCAAAAATGACTTAGACACTTAGGAGCCTATGTCTAACTGAAAACCAATGGGACTTAGTCTCCTAGTGGCAGATTTTTAAAGATAGGCATCTAAAGATGCAGATAAGCATTTCTGAAAATCCCACTATGCACCTATTTGCATCTTTAGGTACCTAAATACCTTTAAAAATCTGGTACTAAATCCCAGATCCTCAAAGGTATTTAGGCTCCTAACTTCCACAGAAATCACTGGAAGTTAGGAGCCTAAATACATTTGTGGATCTGGGCCTAAATGAGTTTTGAAAGCTCATTAAAGCTCCCACCTTTCTTAGGTGCTTTTGAAAATTGTACCCCAAATTTATAAGGGAAAGAAACATTTAAAGATAAATCAGCCTTGGCTCCAAAATTCTTCACACATCATAAACGCATCCCCTTCTCAGTCTATATGTTGTTCTGAGCCACAGCTATAAAGGGGAACCTGAATTCAGTGTGGATGCAGGGTAATGCCATTATTTTTTATGTCATGTCCTCTGCAATGTGGTTGATGTATTAATTTTTTTTAAAGAAGCAGTATGTTGTGAATCTATATATACCTGCAGACATTCAGAGGCAAACCATTAAAAGCCCTTGCCTTAGAATTGTGTCTTGTATGAATGCATTGTGGAATCTGGATAGTAACCATCCAGATTATGAGAAGAGGACTCTGAAATATTTCAGTGACCGGTCTGTTTTGTCAAGCACACCAACCACTATTTGATTTCACATGAACCTCTCACACTTGCACTGAGTCCAGAGTCCAGTGTCAGAAAAGCAATCAATTGTTGGGTTTCCCAGTAGAAAGGAACAAAGAGCAGCTGTGTACTAGTAAAACCAATAGGATTGGCGGCTCTGGTTTTCTTAGGGCAACTCTCCATCCTGCTTGGAACAGAGAACTTTACAAGAGCGATCACATTGAGATGTTATGTCAGGATAACCCTGAACCAAAACAGTATCGCCTTGTTTTGTGATGAGAAATGCAATGAGGTCACATGAGCCACATTTGTTCCGTCAGGCGCAAAGCAACAGGTTTGGGAATACCTCGTTTGTGGCACCTGCCGTCTAGCTGTGTTATAGGTACAACCCACTTTTCTGGAGCTGATACCATGATGCCTTCCCTTGTGGCATTGTTATATTAGGCTGCGCTGGGCTGCCCACTTCAATTCTCCATGTAGTTTGCACGGCTTTGAAGAGACGGAGTCTGCGGTTTATCTGTGGGTTTTCAGATGAGCTTTTAAACCCTCTATCAGTGATACATTCCAGCGCGGAATCAAGGCACCTAAATAAAATTGACATAAGGCAAGGCCTTTTAATTATCCAATTATTCTGTTTCAAGTGACAGCTGGTAAAAGGTAAAAGGCTTAGTGTTCTGCTTTCGTCTCTGTTGACATCAAATCAAGGATCAAAGCTTCTCAATTTTTGGCCTCCGATTTTCTCTCCTTGATCTAAGCCCCCCTTTCATGACTTCAATGGCCCTAATGCCCCTCTCCTCACGTATGCTGCTCGTTTAGTGGTGATTGGTGGCGGGGGAAAGGCTCAAAAGGCTTGGAGGTTGTTATTATTTGTTTCACCATAGGAACCCGAGTCCCAAATGAGATCCAGGCCCCATTGTGCTGGGTGCTGTACGGACACAGGATAAGAGACAGTCCCAGCCCTACAGAGTTTACAGCCTAACTAGACAAAGGGTGAGGGATAGCTCAATGTGGGGGCAGGGATAGCTCAGTGGTTTGAGCATTTGTCTGCTAAACCCAGCGTTGTGAGCTCAATCCTTGAGGGGGCCATTTAGGGATCTAGGGCAAAAATATGTCTGGGGATTGATCCTGCTTTGAGCAGGGGGTTGGACTAGATGACCTACTGAGACAGAGGAGGTCTGATTCCCAGAAGCAAATACTAATACCCACACACAAAAGTCCCCCTGATTGCAAAGGCATGTGTGCACAAGTGCTAGTATATGCAAGAGAGGTTATTTGCACACCTTCACATGCATGGTGGGGGATGTTCATGAAGTGCAACTGTGTGCCCCTGTGGGTATGGACTAACATGAGAGCATTTGTGTGCATGTTCATGGGGGGTGGGGGTATGGATGTTAACCACCCTCCTGGCCACTATATTACACTGGGGATTGAACCAGGGGCTGGCAGAGCTGAAAGCATAAATTACTACAGCTTGAGCTAAAGAGCCAACCCCTAGTCGTCCCGTCCCCCCCCCCCCCCCCCCAGCTCGGTCTGTAACAACTCATATCCTCTGTGGCTCAGTGTAGCAGGGCACCTGTAACACACACACTGTGGGTGGGCATTTATTACTGAGAAAGGGTCTGTGCATTATCACATTGGAGTGTGCATGGCTGAGTGTGCACATATGACATGAAAGCTAGTGCTTAGTCTGCACTAGAAAACGTTTGCTGACATGGCTATGCCAGTATATCTATATCAGCAAACTCCCCTAGCGAAGCTGCATCTTATGCCAGCAACAAAGTGCTTTTGCTGGTACAATTTATACCTACTCAGCAAGCGAAATAAGCTGCTTCTTAGCGTCTGTGCAACATGCCTCAGGTGGCATGTGACCAGGATTCATCACCGAATTGGGTCCGCTGGTTGGATCATTAGCTTCCATGACCTGGGCCAGGTTACTGATAGGGAGCGTGATATGAACGCTGATCCATGCCTCCCCCAGCGAAATAAGCTATGCTGGCAAAAGCACTTGTCTGTAAGTATAACTTCACCTACATTAGGGCCTTTCCCAGCAGGGAAATGTCACTTAAAACCCCCACTGCCAGCTGACAGTATTAAGCGCAGACCTAGCCAAAAATTCTTTTTCTAAAGAGAGGAATCATCATTCCTCGCTGCAACATGATGGCAGCAGTTGTGTTGTGTCAATAGAATGGAACGGGATTAAAGCACGTAAGCAAAGGATAAACTACCAGGGGCTGTTGGCATGATCCTGCCTTCCGAAGAACAGCAAAGGTTTGAGTGGGGAGAGGTTAATTGGCTTTATTTTCTTCCTTCCATTCTTTGGGCCCAGGCTTTTGAAAGCACTGACACTACAGAGTATGATGGCTTCCTTTATGTGTAGCATTCTCTCCCCTGCTGCCTGGAATGATGCCTCAAATCAGGGAGCATTGCAAGCCCCCAAGTTTCCAATCAACAGGAGATGATTTTCTCTCTTTGCTGCCCTTGGAGCCCCCTCCCCCATCCCAAAAACATTTCCCTGGATTTCCTCAATGGAAGAAACGGCAGCTGCCCCAAACTTAATGGGGACATTAATCATGTTCACGGTGCTTATTGCAGTGAGCAAAAGGAAAGGTGATTTGAAAAGGCTAAGGGTATGTCTACACTACCCGCCGGATTGGCGGGCAGCGATCGATCCAGCGGGGATCGATTTATCGCATCTAGTCTAGATGTAATAAATCGATTCCCGAGCCCTCTCCCGTCGACTCCTGTACTCCAGCACCATGAGAGGCACAGGCAGAGTCGACGGGGGAGCAGCAGCAGTCGACTCACCACGGTGAAGACACCATGGTAAGTCGATCTAAGTACGTCAACTTCAGCTACGACCTATTCACATAGCTGAAGTTGCATAACTTAGATCGATTCCGCCCTGCCTCCCCCCAGTAGACCAGGGCTAAGTAGATAATATACAGCAGGGATCAAGTGGACTCTTGGAAGCATGAGAAACAAAGGATGTATTGTCTAGTGGTTGGAGCCTGGTGTTGAGAGAGCTGCAGAGCCTGAGAGCTATATAGAGGAGATCTAGAGAGAGAGAGAGAATGAAATGCGGAATCACAGAGAAAGAGGGCAAATACAGCAGCTCTTTCTCATCCTCTTTTAACCACTTTCCTAAGCCAGGACCCTAGAAACACAGTGTGGCCCTTTAAGAGTCATTTGCATTCCCTCTCTAAAAGCTCTTGGGCCCTGCAAGAAGTCTCCTTCAGATAAGAGGGATGGGGAGGAGACATTTCTCTCACACTGAGGCTAATCCAAGCTTTTTGTCACTGTCGCAGAGAGGGGCTGCCTCGGTCTTTACCCATCAATCCACAGGACCTGACGCTTCATGGGCCTCTGTGAACATATGACGGGTACTAAACCAACTCATCTGATCGTGGCAATGGCTGCCAACGAGGCGACGTATGGATGCTAACGTGACGCGGCTTCCCCTCCCGTATGAAGTCATGGATGGCCCCATGCTGGGTTTACGAGGGGGATTTGCTTGGAATATTGAACCTCTTTGGGTAATTGGAGAGGGAAAGTTCCTGTTTGCAAAGCAGGGGAAGCATTTGGTTGTTTCCCTGGCTGCGAAAAGTGCCATCTAGGAGCATAAGAGAAAATGACCCATCAATGAATGCGCATCCAGCCAATGAGGTCAAATCTGAAATCACTTCTCTCCATATGGATTAGGTTTTTCCAGTTCAGGTGATCTCATTCCGTTGCACTGAGTAACCTGGATGGGTGTGTGCGCTAGTGGTCTGAACACAGGGCTGGGATCCACAAACTCTTGTTCTCATCCTGGCTTTGATTTTGACTCGGGCAAGTAATTTAGCCTCGGTGTATCCGTTTTTCCACCTATAAAATGGAACCTTTGGCAAAAAGGGGTCTAGCATATGGTGTTCAAATCAGTGGGTGTGTATATATGCAGTATAAGCATTACCTAATTAACCAACAACTCCTCGGCGATGTAGGTAGGTAGGTAGGTACGTTATCCGCCTTTCACATCTAAGGAAGTTGCGGTATACACCCCAAAGTTGGGATTCACAGGGACTGATCTAAAGCCCACTGAAGTCCAAGTCTCCCATTGATTTTGATGACCTTTGAATCAGGTCCACAGAGCACAGATTTCATTAACTGCTAGGCCAATTCTCCTTAATTTCTGAACCCGAATTCTCCAAAGGCTTCAGGTCTCCCCTAAAGTCTAGGGATATTAAGGGCTGCAACATAGTGGGGAAATGACTGTAGAGGTGGGCACAAGTCAGGTCTTGAACATCAGGAAGCACAGGGGACATTCCCAGCTGAGGATTTGGGTGAGGCCATAAGAGATAGAAGCCATTTGCAGAATTCAGATCCGTATGTGGGTTTCCAGCATCCACCCGGATTGGAGGATTTGGTTTGGGCCATTAGAGATCGAGGCCATTTACAAAAGGAAGATCAAATTGTGGGTTTCAAGCAGCACCAAAGAATGGTGATTTTCAGATGGGGGCAGTTGGGGATCAACCATTACAGACAAAGGTAACATGCAAAATTCAGACCTGGGTGTGGGTTTCAAACACCCCTGGATTTCAGAGCTGTTCACATCCACGTTGTGGTTTGGGCCATTACAGAGGGTGGTCATATGCAGAACTCAAATCCAGATGTGCATTTCAAAAACACCCCTGTAAGATAAATATGAAATTTAAAAAATAGGGTTAGCTTAAGTTTAGTTAAGGAAATATATGTGTTGTAAAGAAAGGTCCTGACTAGCAAGTAGATGGAAGGCCTTGAAAATGAGAAGTTATAAGGCCAGAAGGAATGAGGTAGGGCGGATCTCTGGTTCAAAGAATAACTAACGAGATAAGAGGAAGTTTCTAAAAAGAAGGCTCTGACCAATAGGGGTGACTGCAGATGGTTTTAAATGAGACAAAAAGAATCTGTCTTAAAATGAGCCAACATGGCTCTTCCCAACCTACACACCGATGTTAAAACCAATGTGAACCCAGGTGTAATGGAAAAACTGATGGACGGCAAGAAGGTGGGGAGGAAACTCCCTGGGAAGAAAGGAAGGTGTCAATCTGATCTAGATTAAGACTGGAAATAAAGATGAACTGTCTCAAATTGGTTTTTAGCCAAAGTCAGTAATTGGCGATGATATCACCTGTTTGTTAAAGGGTATAAGAAGTAAACTCTGAAACGGTTCATTGCTCATACTGGCCTGACCATGTTGGAGCCGACCAATATGGGTCTAAATAGCCCTACTTTTAATCCGTTGGTAAGTATCTTGAGCAAATGGTTATAAATGTTTTGTTACTGTTTGGATGTTGTAAATTGCTTATTATTTAGGCTCTTTAAGCATGTTTAGAGCAATTGTATAAGTACCATTTGGCCTTTGGATTTAATAAAGGAATTTATGGTTAAATGAGGGTTTGGTGGTTTCCCATATTAACACTGCAATGCTGACAGACCCTGGTTGTCAGGGGCTAGGATCAAACCTGGGACCTTTGCAGCTTAATGCATGAGCCTCTCCTGCCTGAGCTAAAAGATGCATTTCTCTTAGCCAAGGCTGCAATAGGCTCCTCAATCGCTAGCTGGCCTAGCCACCACTAGAGGGGGACAGAGTGCCATACCAAGCAGGCAGGGGTTACAATATTAATAATTTCAAATATTATTAAAAATTCCAACACCTCCAAAGACTTGGGATGTTCGTATCTGGAATTCCCATTCTTGAAATGAAAGAAGGAAAAGATAAGGCACATTTATCCTGCCAACAGGGTACAGAGGCAAAGGGTTTGCGTCTCGTTCAGAGGAACAAGTAATTCCTACAGTTGGCATAGGAATAGCAAATTGTCATTAATATCTGGGTGCGATGGGAGAGGATTTGGAGGATCATAATATTCATATTTTAAATTAAACAACAGTTTGGTCTCGGGATCACTAGAAATCAGCTTTCACCCGCTCCTGATTTTCTTCTCGGTTACAATGATTATCTGTTTCACCAGAGGAAATAGTGGAGTTATTAGATGCTGCCTTTACATAGTGAAATTCACCCCTGTGCAGATCGCTGGCACAAGAGCTATGCCCCCACTTACATGAGGGATTTAACGGGAGCATAGACCATGTCCTAATCCTTTGTGCGGGGGTGAATTTCACCCATAGTGAAAATAAGGACATGAAGAGGAGGGGTTATATATGTTAATGAAATTTTGCCTGAGGTCAGCTCTCTGGTTCAACTGGGTATGGTGTTCTAAATGGTTACCGAGGTGTCGCGTTCCACCCCAGAGGTGGCTACATTTCAGTTGCTGGTGAAGCTCATTTGTTTGTGTGTGTGTAGAGCTCTGGGATTCTTCAACATGGAAGGCACTATCAGATATTCATTATTATTATTACATCACTCAATAAGAAAATAAAACTGTAAAAAAAAAAAAACCTCCAAAAGAAGTGCCCTTTTTGACCCATTTGCAATTACAGAGAAGGCCCTGATCCTCTTAAATGTTACTGTCAAGCAAGTTTTCAATACGATTCAATAAAGTGATCTGACATTTCTTTGGAGATCTTTACATACAGTAGCTCAAGTCAGCAAAGAACCTTACTTCTGGCAGCTATGTGAGTGTTTTATTTTGCCCAAAGCTAGACAGGTGTGATCAAGAACGGGGGACGGGGCGGGGGGAAGAGAATATATTAGCAAAGACCTTTCAGTGGTAATACAGGTGTTGGCTAGAGTGAAGGGATTTTTTTTTTAAGTTTAGAAGGGCAAAATTAAAGACACAGCACTTTTATTTTCTGGTAAGATGAGAGATAGGGAGGCATTTCATAAAACACACTCCAGAGGTCGATCATTCCAATACGGCCCGATGGAAAGGCGTGGAAAACATTACGGAATTTCTAACCTGCTGGAGCCAGCAGCGTTCAGCATTTTGCAGCCAAAGGGATACTTTGTCACCAAACCCTCACAAGAGCATTTAACTAAAGGATTAAAGTGATTTATAATGCGCAGGATAAGCAAATGCGCTCATTCGAATAGCTAAATAAAAGGTCACACTTGTTGAAAAATTGGAAAGGGCTCAGAAAAGAGCTAAAAGACTGATTCAAGGCTTGTCAAAGAGAAGGTTAAGAGGTGACTTGATCATGGTCTAGAAGTACCGACGTGGGGAGACGATTTCTGACCCTAGAGAACTCTTTAATCTAGAAGACAAAATAAGTTCCAATGGCTGGAAACTGAAGCTAGACAAATGCAGGCTAGAAATAAAGCACGATTTTTTAAGAATTAGGGTAATTAACCTTCGGAATGAACGTTTCTCTAAAAGATATGCTGTAGCTCAATCAGAAATTGTGGGCTTGATACAGGGATTACTGGGTGAAGTTCTCTGGCTCGCGTTCGGCAGTAGGTCAGGTCAGATGATCATAAGGGTCCCTTTTGGACACAGGCACCAATTCTGTGTATGCTCCAGGGCTCAAACACCCATCGGGGAAAAAAAAGGGGGGGAGGTGCCGGATTAATTTTTTGTGGGCCCCGGCACCTGGACTGTGACTCCAACCCTCGCTCCACCCATGCTCCGAGGCCCCGCCCCTACTCAGCCTCTTCCTCCTGAGGCCCCACCTTTGCTCTGACCCAAGGCCCTGCCCCCGCTCGGCCTCTTCCCCCTGAGGCCCCGCTTGCCACTCGCACGGGCGGGGGAGGGGGCAGAGATGAGCACCCCCCAGCAAAAACAAAATTCAGTGCCTGTGCTTCTGGACTGAAAATATATGAATCTATGAATTCACATGGGGCTAGATTTGATACCCTTCCTTACACTGAGTGGTACTTTACACCAGGAAAGCCTGGGGCTACTCTCTAAATAAGGAATTGCTCAATATAAGGATATCACAATCCGGCCTCCAATCTCTCTTTGCCTCAGTTCCCCATCTATAAAATGGGAGCCGTACAACTTCCCTGGCTCAAACGGGTGTTGTAAGGGTAAATGCATCAACGTCTGCCACATGCTCTGATATTAACAAAGACCAGGTTAAGGGGTGACTTGATTAGTCCATAAATACCAACGGGGGGAACAAATATTTAATAATAATGGGCTCTTCAGTCTAGCAGAGAAAGGTAAAACATGAGCCAATGGCTGGAAGTGGAAGCTAGACAACTTCAGACTGGAGATATGGCATACATTTTAACAGCGAGTAATTAACCACTGGAACAATTTGCCAAGGGTTGTGGTGGATTCTCCGTCACTGACAATTTTAAAATCAAGATGGGCTGTTTTTCTAAAAGATCTGCTCTAGGAATTATTTTGAGGCAGGTCTCTGGCCTGGGTTATACAGGAGATTAGACTAGATGATTACAATGATCCCTTCTGGCCTTGAAATCTATGACTCTATGATGGTGATGGAGGCCATAGTACCTAGATACATAGGTCAAGAAACCAGTCCCTACCAAGTTGTTGGGAAGCCCAGGACTAAATTTCCTGCCTATATCCAAGTTCTGAGTGAACCTGAGAGGCACAATGAAAGATCACTGTGTAACTTCAGGTCTGCTAGAATTGAGCAGAAGATGGATGTGCCACATGCATATGATTCTGAGAGAGGAGTAAAGCTCCGATCATTGCTCGTTTGAGATGATCTGCATAACTTACTGACATCTCTGCTTCGTGAACAATGCAATCATCACAAACTCATGCTGCTAAAACTTGTACACAATGCCACACAATATTGCAGTCCATGCTTATTCCATGAAAATATTGTGCAAACATTAGCGCAACATTAAGATTAAGAAATCAGGCACTCGAAACCAGGAAATGTAGAGATCAGCTTGAAAATTCATTGATATCTAGTGACGCAATGGGGAAAAAGACTTCAGGAGAAGTTCGTGTTTGCACAGACTTGCCTACGCTGCTTAAGTGCGCAGCACGATGGAGCTGCTTTGCCAAAATCATCAATTCTGGCTTGTTTAAGGTTACAAATCACTGTAGTATTTGAATGTAGGCGTAATGAAATGTTGATATCCTTATCGTACGAGTAAAGGACGGCAGAACTGTGCTTCGCATGCCCTGATTGAGGGAGGTGACCTTAAAGTGAACCTCACTTGCCAAAGCCCAGTGAAGATAAGCATAGGTGAGGTGACCAGATAGTAAGTGTGAAAAATCGGGACGGGGGTGGGGGGTAATTGGCACCTATATAAGAAAAAGCCCCAAATATCGGGCCTGCCCCTATAAAATCAGGACATCTGGTCACCCTAAGCATAGGTGGGGGCAGGTGTTCCCATACAATGGAGTGGTTCCTGCCTGAAGATTTCTAGGCACCATCTGACATGCCTTTCTGCAGTGCTTAATGACAAAACTGATTAGATTCAATGAAGGGGCCTTGTTTCCTGCTGGTGATTCCTAGCGCTGTCCTCACTGCTGAGCAAATCTAGGGCTAAGCCTTAATGCTGGGTTCCCTTTCCCTTTTAATAAATGTTCTCTTTTGTTATACACAGGCTCGATGCTTGTAAGTGGGGAAAGTATTGCCTCTTAGAGGCAGCCAGGGGTGGTGCTAAGTTTTCCCAGATTACTGGCTGGGGGCTCGAGCCAGTTCTGTTTTGTATTGTTAAGAGGAACCCCTAGATATTGATCCTAGCTCTTGTTGCTGCCACTCCACATATCAGAAGAGTCTAACAAACTGGATTTTCATATACAACCTTACACAGTTAGTTAAGAGTACAATCAGATTTTGCTGTGATTTTAAGTCTCAATGAGATCTACCAAACAAGCCAAGTTTGAAGAAAATCGGTCAAGGAGTTTTAAAGTTATCAGTAGCTAAAGTTGAATAGAGCAGAGTTTGGCACAGCACTAAGTTTGACACAGTTGTTATTATTTATTAGTTGTATTCTGATAGCTCTCACAAGGTGCTAGGCTATATGTCCACACATCAGGAAAGACAAAGCCCCTTTCGTGGTCTGTGAGATTACAGAGACTCAGGACATTGTGGTCTGAGTGAAAGCAGAAGCCCCTACAGAAAATGGGAGAGTCTCTCTGGCCTCTCTTCATCTGCCCGTGGGGCAAATCAGAGTCTGTCGGATGGAGGTATCCAAAATCAGATTTCTATCAAAAAATTGGTAAAAGTGAGAACAGTGGGGTGAATGCAGGACTGTCTTTATTTCCTGTTTACACTGACTTTAACCTCCTTGCTATATGCCTTCTAGTTGCCATGCTGAATAGCTGTTATTATTAGTCTTACCATCGCACTTAGGAGTCCCCAGTCCTTGACCAGGACTCCACTGTGCCAGGCGCTGTACAAACACAGAACAAAAAGACAGTCCTGGCCCCAAGGAGCTTACACTCTAAACATTGACAGCTAACATCATTGTCTCCGATATGAATTGATTCTTCGTTTCAGCTGAACCTAGAGAACAAAATTATCTCAAGACTGAGCTAGTCCAGAGGTAGAGACTGGCTAACTTCCTAAAACACCCGCACGTTAATCAGGTTTTAATGAATAAATACAAACCTTGATTTCTGATTTCTCTGTCCCAATGCAGCATTATCATTATCTTTTTGCAAAGAATACCTGTAGCCAGCGATATATCCAGCGAGAGCGATAATGGTGTTGTGTGGTTTGAGGGTTTTATCAGCATCAGTTTGGGATGGAGAAATGGCTTCAGCTAGTTAACTGAAAAGCAGTTCAGCCCTCTCACCCTCCTCACTGGTCAATATTTTTTAAAGCTAGTTTTTCTGATTGTCAACATTACGATGATCGATGAACAGTATTAACATGACATGAAACTTCATCACATTTGGAAAGTGGCTGTCTTACTTAGCTGTCTCTTGTGATGTCCTGCTAGTTTAGATACATACAGCAGAGGGCACTACAGTTAATACTGGGGGCCTGGCCCCGGAACTAAGATGCAGGAAACTGAGGGTTTAAGATTGATAATAGCATGATAACTAAGCCATTTGATTGTTGGAGAAGGCTAGTGTAGCTCTCTATGGAATAATTGTGAAGGTCAAGCCGAGCCAAGCTAAACAGAGAGGTTTGTTGCAAAGGTTACCTTCCACTTCTGTAGTACTGTGGCCTCCAAGTTCTTTGCAAGCATGAATCAGGTAACCCTCAGGAGGCCCTTGCAAGGAAATCAGGTGTTTTACAAATGGAAAAAACCAAGACGCAGGGAAATGCAGCATGTCACCAAATGGGGTAAGAACATGCCACACTGCGGAACAGAGTAATGAGGGCATGGCCATCATGCTAGCAATCCAGCTTTTCCAGCAATGCCAGCTCTCTTGATGTTATCAGGTGTCTCGTGCTATCTGGTGGAATAAGGTTTATATCCCAGAATCTCAGCTTTCTTTTTTTTTAAAAAGTAAGTTTCTAGCCCTTTTGAAAACACGGCCCCTAAACATTCCAGCACCAGAAGGCAAATCAAAAGAACCCAACATGTATTATTTTAAAGCTCATGATTATCGTTAGGACTTGACTCAGGAGTTTCAAACACTTGGGGTTGGCCATTCTGCAGTTTCCCAATGGCTAACAGAGTTTACATCAACCCGTGTGGGAATTAGCAAAGCAGCTACTGCCCTGCCTAAAGGAAACAGCTGCTTCTTACTCAGAAAGCAACTGGGCAACAAAAGAAAAAGAAAACCAGAAGGAGGTTGCCGCTAGAGCAGCTTTAGGGAGCAAGCTACCCTCTGGTTAGCTGGCTGCAAATTGGCTCTCCCGTTTAGGTCCGGCTATACTGCACACTCCTTTTGGTGGTGTGCAGAGTACATACACTACAAGCCCCCTGCCATGAGTATACGTAGCAGCCTCCCTCCTTCCATAGCCTTTCACTGCTACACACCAGTGTGGACGCAGCCTGCTTTTCCCTGCAGCACGTAGCTACTAACACATTGCTTGCCAGCGGTGTGCAGGGCAGACATTGGTCGAGGTCTGACTTAGCCAGAGCGTGGTTGGAAGTTGTTAGATGGGAAGGAGTGCTGAGCTGGTGTAGGCACTTTTCACGTGTGGGTAGGGCTCTGGTGAAAAAGGACCACAAAGCCCCAGTCCACACAGAAACACTCACACATACAGCCGCAGTCATTGTTCTGTGCACGTTTTTCTGCATCCTCAGTGGACCGGTAATGGATCTGCGTTCGCCAGTTAATCATCTGTCTCCTGTCCTGCAAGACAGACCATGCGGTACCCAGGACAAGAAGAGTAGCTGCCGTTCTCCAAGATGAATCAACCATTTCAACAGCTGCTGTGGCTTCTGTGTCAGCCAGACCCCCCCATCCATCAGCCCTCCACCTGCACCCCGACATTTATAACTGGGGACTTCACTTGAGCAATTCAGCTGACCTCTGCCAACGGCCTTGGCCAATCTTCAGGTGAGAATTGTTTGTGGTGAGAGAGTCAAGATCCAAACCATGTGGGACTTTATAGACCATACGCAACATGTTGAGGAGCACCCAGATGCAAACAGGAACCGGGGCAGTGGCTGAAGGCTAGGAGTAATAAACTCCCTTCAAATAACGCTGCCTAACAACTGCTTTCTGCATCAATAGCAACTTCTAAATAGTCTCCAAAATGATGCATCTCACATGTAGATGGTCTCCCATATAGAGCGTGTAGTACAGTAGAACCTCAGATTTACGAACACGTCAGGAATGGAGCTTGTTCGTAACTCTGAAATGTTCGTAACGCTGAACAAAACATTATAGTTGTTCTTTCAGAAGTTTACAACTGAACATTGACTTAATACGGCTTTGAAACTTTACTATGTAGAAGAAAAATGCTGCTTAATTTAAATGAAACAAACACAGAAGAAGTTTCCTTGTCAAATCTTATTTTTTTTAAAACGTTCCCTTTATTTTTTTAGTAGTTTACGTTTAACACAGTACTGTACTGTATTTTTTTTGGTCTCTCCTGCTGCCTGATTGTAAGCTTCCGGTTCCAAATGTGGTTGACTGGTAGGTTCGTAACTCTGGTGTTCATAACTCTGAGGTTCTACTTTAATCCAGTTTTGAGGTGATATGGGGATGGATCATTGTGAGGAAGTCTGGATCTAAGAGAAATTAAATCTAAATTGTTAGGTTGATGTGACCGTGGAATAACCTCCAACTGAAGTTGTGGAAACCTCACTACTTAGAGACATAAAACCAGATTGGACAAAGCACTGGAAACAGCTCTAAGATGGAGAATCCTGCATTGGAGTTGGAGAATATATGAGTTATCTAATAACTCCCCTATTCCCCCTGTTTAGATGCAGGGCAATTTCTAATGCAAGGATTTCCCGCTTCCAAATGATTTGATTTGATTTTGCAGAAAGTACCGCTGCCGTTAGTGTTAAAGCAATTGAAAGATGGCAATTCAAAACTGATCCAAGGAGTTCCTTTTTAATGCAGCACCTACTTAGACTGTGGGACTCATTGCCACAGGATGTCAGTAAGGCCAAGAATTCAGCAAGTTTCAAAGAGGAATTGGACATTTATCCCGAGAGCAAAACCAGCCTCTGTTATAATAGTGAATGCTAACAAAAGCTTTGGAAGGGATATAAAGCTTCATGATTCAGGATTTAAATCAATCTCTGACCACTAAGGATTAGGATGAGACCTTCATACAGGGCAGATTATCCCACATCGGACTACAGCAGAGTTTCTTGCACGTTCCCCTGAGGCAGCTGGTGTTGGTCACTGTGCACTGAACTAGTTGGGTGTGATTCTGTACAGATATTCCTTCGTTCAATGCTGAAAACACGGACTGAGCTGTTTGATCGACAATAAATTCCATTGCCATTAGAATCACAGTTCCACTCTGTGTTTTCCTTTCACTCCTTTGGGCAGGGCCTGGCGAGCAGTTCTGTATGGGCTTCGGGGGGAGAGGGGGAGCACGCGTGTTCTGCCTGCAGCACAATTAGGGACTTCAGCATCCCCGTTTGCTCCACCGCCACTTTTATCGTCCACTCCTGGCCCACTAACATTCTCACCTGGCCCTTCGTCCTCTCCTGCCTATCTATTTTCAAGTTTTCATGAACTGTCTCTCTCCACCCCCTGTCTGCTTGTTCTGCGGTAACAGAGGGCTGGAGCACCTCCCGAAACATGTCCTCCTTGCTCCTCTTCAGTTGCTTCCTTATCTGGCAGAGGCATTCCGCTGGTGTGTAGGGGGTTCCACTGAAGGCCACATCTGCAGAAGCACTAGAAACAATAAACGGACACAGGATGGTTAGTGCACTCACACCATTCAATCATAATAGTAAAATACACCTCTTTCTCACTGTCCCCTGGCAAGCACACAGCTCGGCGAATGCCCTAAATATGGTGAGTTTGGCCTGTGGGGAGGGGGAGTTCAAGCTGGGACAAAGGGTTTTGGTGGTTTTTAAGGGGCTCACTGCAAGCAGCTAAGGACAATGTTGTAAAGTCTGCCACCATTTTCAGGAGGCGAGGGTCATTGAAGCCGATATCTCACTCCTGAGGGTAAGCCAGGATACAAGGGTGCATCTCCTGCATGTGTGGGGCTTCAGACCGGGTCCCTATGCTGCTCGCCTGTGTGCCGCTTTGGTCCCTGCACAAGTGATTGCTGATTAGTGCAGGAAAGTTTCCTACAATGGGGGAAGGAACAAAGCAGCTCTGCCAAGGAACCTTTGGCAGAGGATTGGCGAGTACATCCAGGAAAGTTTCCTAGAGATTTCTCTGGAGGATTCCCGTGAAATCTTGGTGTGCATTAACACACTGTTCTGCTCCACTGTGTAGCTGCACAGGGGAATGTGAAGCAGATGCAAACGCAGCTAGTCTTGTATATGTCTATCCCTTAGCCCACTTCTAGCATATAACAAAGCAAAGGCCAGCTCTACCGCATGTAACTGAGCAGCATCAGTGCAAAATGTTTACTTACCAGAGCTCCCCTCTCCTGCATCATGTGCATCACAGAGTGCTGGCACTGGCCTGAACCCACCAGGGTCGAGAAGAGGTCCTGGCTCACCCTGGAACTGGATGACGCTGTCGCCTCTCCCATCTCATCCTCCAACTCCACTTCCTCATTCACCATTTTGTCCTCAGGATTGAGTCCATTGGCCATTCTCTTCAACCCCCACAAAGTATCCACAGGGCTCTTGGCAATGGAGATGGGGTTGCCGTTGAGGATGGCGTCCAGCTCCTTAGAGAAGCGGCAGGTCTTCAGCGCAGCACCAAAGTGAAGGTTTGACTCCCTTGCCTTCTGGTACGTCTGCCTCAGCTCCTTTATCTTTGCAGGCACTGGTGCATGTCCCGTTTGTAGCCCTTATCCAACAAGCCACAAGAAATCTGACCTTAGGTATCAAAGTTCCTACAGGTGGAGCAGAGCTGGGACTGCACGGCCTCCTCTCCCCATAGACTCAGCAGATCCAACAACTCAGGTGTGCTCCAAGCAGGAGAGCGTTTGCTGTGTGGAGTCGCCGTGGTCAGCTGGGAACATGTGATGTGAGCTCTCCATGCTAAACAAACAGGAAGTGGAATTTCAAAAATTCCTAGCCCTTTAAAGGGGGAGGGGCAGATGCCTGTGTACCTGGGTGTAGGGCAGCGGAGTTTGAACTGCTGACCAGAGCAGTCAGGATGGGCATTGTGGGACACCTCCTGGAGGCGATTTACGGTGACATAACAAAGCGCAGTGTCTACACTGATACTTATGGTATGTCTACACTACCTGCCAGATCAGCGGGCAGCGATCGATCCAGCGGGGATCGATTTATCGCGTCTAGTCTAGATGCGATAAATCGACCCCCGAGCACTCTCCCGTCGACTCCTGTACTCCACCGCTGCGAGAGGCGCAGGCGGAATCGATAGGGGAGTGGCAGCAGTTGACTCACCGCGGTGAAGACGCCACAGTAAGTCGATCTAAGTATGTCAACTTCAGCTATGTTTTATTTTGTTGGCATAGCAGGAGAGTTTTGTTGGCGGGAGGAGCATTGTAGTGTGTATATCTCCACTGTTCTGTCGAAGAAAGCTGACTTTTGTCGACAAATATCTGTAGTATAGACAAGGCCAACGTCCCCTGATGAATCTAGCCTGAAAAAAAGATTTTTGATCTAAACTATTTGGCAAATTTGTGTTGAATTCACGAACAGTTTGGGTCAACCTGAAACTGCATTTTTCAGAGACTAAAGTATTTATCCAAAAAATTTTGCCCAGCCCTAGTGATCGGTATGGTATAAACATGTAGCTATGTGGAGGGCTGCTCAGGCCAGAAGGGACCATCAGAATAATCTAGTCTGACCTTGTAAGGGTGTGGACTCACCCCTGCGGTGCCTCCTGCTGGTCGTCCTCGGGAATTAGCTCGTCCCAGCTCCGGAGTGCCCTCTGCAGGCCTTACCTCACTCTGGCCCCCGTGTCCCTCCCAGGACCCAGTGCCCCTTCACTGGGTTTCTGCACCCCCTTGCAAAACCCTCTCAGGGTCTCCCCCTCCCAGGGGAACCCCCCACCCACTATCCCCACTTTGCCTCAGTCTTAGGCTGCTGCCAGTCCCCGTCTAGCCCCCGCTCACTGGGGCGGACTGCAGTGTATGCCACTCATCACAGGCAAAGGGGGTTTTGGACTTGCTGCCTCTGCCTACCCATGGGCTGTCCCCTGCAACCCAGTACCTAATAGGCCTTACCAGGCCTGCAGCCTGGGGCTTTCCTAGGCCGGAGCTCCCAGCTCCTCTGACCCTTCCCCAGCCCTGCTCCAATCTAGGTTCCTTACTTAGCACCTTGCAGCCAGGCCCTTCTCCCTCTACAGGCGGAGGGAGACTGACTGGGCTCCTGACTCACTGCCTCTTATAGGGGCCAGCTGGGCCTGATTGGGGCTTGGCCACAGCTAAGCCTACCTTCCCTAATCAGCCCAGGCTTCTTGCCCCGGCCACAGCCCTCTCCTGGGCTGTTTTAAGCCCCGAAGGGCAGGAGTGGGTAACCACCCCGCTACACACCTCCTGCATAACACTGGCCTGAGAATTTCACCCTTTAACTTTGGAAGCTGAGCGAAGCTGAGTTTGGAAAAGACACAGGCAATACTGATGGGAAGAGGTCAGCGCTTTGAAGAAATAGCCAGCCACACATACTGTTGTCAAGGGAGTCAGGTGGCAGATTGCCAAAAGGGCGCACAGACTCACGATCCTCGTGGATTCCAGTTCTAGAGACCCAAATTACAACAGCCACCCGAAACGACTTCCTCCTCTCCCAGCCAAACAAGAGCCTCCACAGACTTACCCACGGTCACTGCGATTCGTGCTTCCGTTACTTCCAGGTTTAATTATTACAATGCCCTACACCTAGCAATCAATACACAAGCCCTGAACAAACTCCAGCTGATCCACATTAGGTCAGCCCACCTTGCAAAGTGTAGCAAAGCTGTCTTCCTCTTAAAGTGCAAAGTAATGCACATTAGCAAACATAATCCCAACTATACCTACACAGTGAGGGGATCTAATTTAACTGTTACCACTCAAGAAAGAGATCTTGGTGCCATGGCGGATAATTCTCTGAAAACATCTGCTGAGTGCGGAGTAGCAGTCAAAAGAGCTACCAGAATGTAAGGAACCATTAGGAAAGGGACAAATAATAAGACAGAAAATATCATAATGCCTCTATATAAATCCATGGTACGGCCGCACCTTCAGTACTGCGTGCATTTGGTTGCCCCATCTCAAAAAAGATATATTAGAAATGGAAAAGGTACAGAGAAAGGCAACAAAAATGATTAGGGGTATGGAACACCTTCCATACGAAGAGAGATTAAAAAGACTGGGACAGTTCCCTTAAAAAAGAGACGACTAAGGGGGGACATGATAGAGGTCTATAAAATCATGACTGGTGTGGAGAAAGTGAATAGGGAAGTGTTATATACTCCTTCTCATAACACAAGAACCAGGGTCACCAGGAAGTTAATAGGCAGCATGTTTAAAACTAGTACAAGGAAGTACTTCTCACAATGCACAGCCAACCTGTGAAACTCATTGCCGGGGGAGGTTGTGAAGGCCAAAAGTATACCTGGGTTCAAAAAAGAATTAGATAAGTTCATGGAGGATAGGTCCATCACTAGCTATTGGCCAAGATGGTCAGGGACACAGCCCCATGCTCTGGGTGTCCCTAATCTCTGATTGCCAGAAGCTGGGACTGGAACGACAGGGATATTCACTTGATAATTGCCCTGTTCTGTTCATTCCCTCTGAAGCGTCTGGCACTGGACCCTGCTGGAAGACAGGATAATGGGCTAGATGGTCTGACCCAGTATGGCCGTTCTTTATGTTTAAGCCACAGGATCCATTTTATCTCAGGTGCACAGCACTTTCTAGACAGCAAGTACTAAGTCTTGGTCTAGGGGAGAGGGCACTGAGCTAGGATTCAGGGAGCCAAGTTCTGTTCCCAGTTCTACTACTGATTTGTTGTGTGCGTCTGCCTATTTCATCTCCCTCCTCTTGTATAATTAGACTCTAAGCTCTTTGGCCCATAGCTGGCTTTCATTACACGTCCATACAACACCGAGCACAGTGAAAGTGGTTTCGAGGGGCATTACAACAGCAGTAAACACTAGACCCAGCTCAAAGTCATCGTCCTACTTTTAGACCAAGCTACCGGTGAGACAATTTACTTTTCCCTCCACAAACAAGACCTTCCTCAATTGTAACGCTCCTCAGAAACAACGGACTACCTACAAGACAAGAGTAAGGGTCATAAGAGATGGAGACAGAGCTTTCCATGTGGCCAATACATAACTACGGAACTCCCTTCCTCAGGAAATCGGAATGGGTCCAAGCGCCAGGCCATCCCTTTGCCTTAGCTTTCCCTAACAGAACAAGAGACTAACAGTGAGTAGCACAAAATCTTTCTCTCAGCTTTGTGCCAGGTGAGGAGAGGGGAATGTCCCTTTTCTCCATGATGTCCCACATTTCCCTTGGAATCTCCCAGGTCAGCCCAAGTCTCAAGCTCAAGAAAACACCACAACAGAACTGTTAGTCATTTGGGGCTACCAATGTGCCCTCCTCTCCACGCATGGTTCACATGAGGGCTGTCCAGAATCACATCCCTGGAGGGAGAAAGGAAAGTTACTTAGCGATGGCTGGTTCTTGGAGAGTTCCACCTTTGCACGTTCACACCCTGGCTTCTTCCGAGTCATGGGTTAAGAATTCCTGAAGGGTGACTGGGGATATTCCCCTTTATTATACCCTCAGAAACTCACGTAAGGGGAGGGTGAATGGCCCCAACAGGCCGTTGTCTAGAAGATTCACAGGAAATGAGATGGGGTGTGCGAGGAGTGGCTTCATCCTGCTGTGTGCTAGCCAGAAGAACTGGCCAGCCATGCAGGGGGAAGTATGCTGCACTCTCCTACAAGGCTGAAGCAAACTGCTTCCTCTCCCTAACCCCAGTGCCACCAGGGAGTCAAAGTGCCTGTCCAGAGCACAATGCCTGCCACGGCACCCACTGGGGTAGCGCTCATTCATTACGAGCAAAAGTACCTCTCAGCAGTTCTTTAGTGGGGCTCTCAGGTTGGTCAATGGAGTGGAAGATGAACATTACAAATATAAAAATGGCCATACTGAGTCAGACCAAAGGTCCATCTAGCCCAGTATCCTGTCTTCCAACAGTGGCCAATGGCAGGTGCCCCAGAGGGAGTGAACAGAACAGGTAATCATCAAGTGATCCATCCCCTGTTGCCCATTCTCAGTTTTTGGCAAATAGAGGCTAGGGACACCATCCCTGCCCATCCTGGCTAATAGCCATTGATGGACCTATCCTCCATGAATTTATCTAGTTCTTTTTTGAACCCTGTTATAGTCTTGGCCTTCACAATATCCTCTGGCAAGGAGTTCCACAGGTTGACTGTGTGTTCTGTGAAGAAATACTTCTTTTGTTTGTTTTAAACCTGCATTAAAACATTGAATGAAGCCTTGCTGAGGCTGCCCCCTGCTGGATGAATGCTGTACTGTGGGGCACGAGAGCAGCTACTCCTGAATGGTATGTTTTTCTGGAAGGACTATACTGTGAATTGAAACAATGAAGATCCATTCCATTTTCTTTTGTGATTTTTGTATCTAGGTTTTTATTAGGTCGCCCAGGGTCATGGTATCTGAGTGTCTCTGAGGTATCTTTGTGCACAGGGCACAGTGCCCCCAGATGGCCAATGTCAGAACTCTTACTGTTCAGAACTTACTAACATTGAGCAGATGGAATAAAATTCTGGTGACACTTGCTGGGGTTTTGGTGGGTCCAGGACGTTCAGAGAGTTGAAAGTGCTTACTGGCCTAGCCCTCATCCAACAGGTGTCTGCTGCTTGTTGCTATCCTTTGATGAATCCACACTGAGGTGTCTCTAGATCGCACGTAATGCTCATCAACAGGTGTGTCCGCTGTTTGTGCTTATCCCTTTGATGACTCCAGAGTCAGGTGTCTATAGACGGCAGCTCCCAGCAGCACCAATAAAGTTGACAACTGAGTTAGCCTGCTCCTCACCCCTTTTTATTAATTTGAGTTTTAATTAACATTTTCAAAATGTATCCAATTAACTTGAGAATGTAATAGACAGAAAAGAAGATAGGCCCCATGTTAATTAAAACCAGGAATGCCTTCTTCTTGAAGGAGCCAGATTTCAGCCAGAGAGTTCAATACTGCACCTGTGAAGGAACGAAGTTTGAAGCAAGAGACAAGCACAGACACCAACCACAAAGACACACACAACCGATATACAAAAACACAGACCCAAACAAAGCAGCAGACAAATATAGTGAGATACATTCCAACACACACATGCACACAACCACACACAGTGGCATAGGAATGTGCATGCACAGAGAGAAACCAACACTCAACACAGAGACACATGGACACCAATACACAGATGCACACCAATACACAAAGGCAAATATGCAAAGAGCCAAAAGGACACACACAAACTGATATACAACTACACAGGTACACATGGGCAGACACCAACAAACACAAACAAACAAAAGCATTGCACAGATAAACAAAAGCATTGCACAGAGACACAAAGACACACCCTTTCTCATAACAAGAGTAAGGAGACATGAAGAGAAACAGAAAGGCAGCCGATGTAAAAGTGATTGAAGGAAATATTTTGCACACAATTCATAGATTGACACACAGTTCATAGATTGACACACTCTAGAACCAGAAGGGACCATTGTAATCATCTGCTCTGAGCTCCTGTATAACACAGGCCACAGAACTGCCACAAAATAATTGCTAGAGCAGATCCTTTAGAAAAACATCCAATTCTGATTTTAAAATGGCCAGTGATGCAGAAACTACCACGACTTTTGATAAACTGTTCCAATGGTTAATTACGCTCACCATTCAAAAACCATTCCTTATTTCCACTCTGAATTTGTCTAGCTTCAACTTCCAGCCATTGGATCATGTTACACCTTCTCTGCTAGACTGAAGAGCCCATTATTAAATATTTGTTCTCCGTGTAGGTACTTATAGACTGTAATCAAGTCACACCTTAACTTTTCTCTTTGTTAAGCTAAATAGATTGAGCTCCTTGAGTCTGTCACTATAAGGCAGGTTTTCTAACCCTCTAATCATTCTCATGGTTCTTCTCTGAACCCTCTAAAACCCAATTTATCAACATCCTTCTTGAATTGTGGGCACCAGAACTAGACACAGGATTCCAGCAGTGGTTGCACTGGTGCCAAATATAGATAAAAAATAACCTCTCTATTCCTACTTCAGATTTATGTATCCCAGGATTGCATTAGCCCTTTTGACCAAAGCATCACTCTGAGAGCTCATGTTCAGCTGATTATCCACCATGACCCTGTAGCGAGGCGGTGGGATACCCCACAGCCCCGCTGAGGGCCGAACCTCCCCTAACACCAAAGTGGGCGGAGCCACTGGGTCCGGCGCCCGCCCCTCAGAGGTCACGGCGCCGACCCGGAAGTATAAAAGCCCGCCTGCAGAGCTCAGTGGAGCACACGCCAGTGGAGAAAGCAGACGTCTGTGGCTGAGCTCCCGCTTGGAGCTCACCAGGCCAGCCAAGCCTACCCCTCGCCCGTTACCCCAAGGAGGACTGGCCGAGCCTGCCCCTTTCCAGCTACCCCGAGGAGGAGCCGAGCCTGACCCTTTCCAGCTACCCCGAGGAGGAGCCGAACCTGCCCCTTTCCAGCTACCCTGAGGAGGAGCCGAGCCTGCCCCTTTCCAGCTACCCCGAGGAGGAGCCGAACCTGACCCTTTCCAGCTACCCCGAGGAGGAGCTGAACCTGCCCCTTTCCAGCTACCCCGAGGAGGAGCCGAGCCTGCCCCTTTCCAGCTACCCCGAGGAGGAGCCGCGCCTGCCCCTTTCCAGCTACCCCGAGGAGGAGCCGAACCTGCCCCTTTCCAGCTACCCCGAGGAGGAGCCGAGCCTACCCTTCGCTACCTACCCGGAGGAACCGATGCTGGTGGAGACCACCGAGGACACTAGTACGGCCCAGGTACCCTACGACGGGGGGAGTGTGGAAGTAGCCCGGGGGCAGCCGACCCCAGTCTGGCTGCAGCACTGCCAGAGCCTATGTCAGTGTGTTGCGGCCAGGATCCCCACTGACAGCAGTGAGTTTCCGCCGCTGCTAGGGCCCCGGGCTGGGACGCAGTGGAGTGGGAGGGCCTGCGTCCCCCCTGCCACCCACTCCTTGGGTGGCAGACTCCCCTTTTTCCCTGGCCTACAGAGGCTGGGACCTCTCGCTCATAGACTCAGCCCCTGCTTAAGGGCCTGAGTTCCTGACTATTTGATTGCTGCCCCGCCCTGACCTAGGGCCTGGGCCGCTACAAACCCATAGACTTTGCCCTGCTTAAGGGCCTGAGTTCCTGACTATTTGATTGCTGCCCCGCCCTGACCTAGGGCCTGGGCCGCTACAAACCCATTGACTCAGCCCCTGCCTAAGGGCCTGGGTTCTTGACTATTTGATTGCTGCCCCACCCTGACCTAGGGCCTGGGCTGCTACAACCACTGACTCAGCCCCTGCTTGAGGGCCTGAGCTCCAGACTGTGTGGTTGCTGCCCTGTCCTGATTAAGGGCCCAGGACTTTTTCTGACCCATTGGCTCAGCCCCTGCTTAAGGGCCTGAGCCTCTAACCATGTGTTTGCTGTCCCACACTACCGCTGGACCAGGACTGACGGCGGACCAGAGTGAGGCGGTGGGATACCCCACAGCCCCGCTGAGGGCCGAACCTCGGCCGAGACTTCTACAGACCCCCTAATCTTTTTCAGAGTCACCGCGTCCCAGGATAGAGTCCCCCACTCTGTAAGTATGGCCTACATTCTTTGCTCCCAGATGTATACATTTACAGATAGTAGGGTTGCCAACCCTCTAGGATTGGCCTGGAATCTCCAGGAATTAAAGATTAATCGTTAATTAAAGATTATGTCCTGTGATGAAATCTCCAGGAATACATCCAACCAAAATTGCCAACCCTAACAGATATCCATATTAAAAGATACAGACAGCCATGTTTGCTTATGCCCAATATACCAACCGATATAGATTGCTCTGAGTCGGTGACCTGTCCTCTTCCTTATTTACCACTCCCCAATTTTTGTGTCATCTGAAAACTTTACTAGTGATGATTTTATATTTTCTTTCAGGTCCTTGAAAAAGATGTTAAATAGCATAGGGCCAAGAACTGATTGATCCCTGCAGGACCCCACTGGAAACAGACCTAGAAGATGATGATTCCCTGTTTACAGTTACATTTTGAGACCTATCAATTAGCCCTTTTTTAATCCATTTAACGGGCGCCTTGTTAATTTTATGTTGTTCTAGCTTTTTAATCAAAATGTTATGTGGTACCAAGTCAAACACCTTACAGAAGTCTAAGTCAATGCTATTATCTTTATCAACCAAACTTGCAATCTCATCAAAAGTTAATTTAACAGGATCTATTTTCCATAAACCCATGTTGGTTTCCATTAATTATATTACCTTCCTTTAGTTTATATTAATCGAGTCTTGTATCAGCTGCTCCATTATCTTTCCTGGGATTGATGTCAGAATGACAGGCCTATAATTATACGGGTCATCCCATTTGCCCTTTTAAAAAATTGGCACAGCATTAGCTTTCTTCCAATCTTCTGGAACTGCCCTAGTGGTCCCAGACTTCCTCAGCCAGGGCCTATTTGAACTAGAGCAGATCATTTAGAAAAACATCCAGTCTTGATTTTAAAATTCCTAGTGACAGAGAATCCACCGCAATCCTTGGTAAGTTCTTCCAATGGTTAATTACTCTCACTGTTAAACATTTGTGCTTTATTTCCAGTCTGAATTTATCTAGCTTCAACTTGCAGCCATTGGATTGTGTTAGACCTTTCTTTGCTAGGTTGAAGAGCCCATTAGCAAAGTTTTGTTCCCCATGTAGGTACTTATAGACTGTGATCAAGTCACCCCTTAACCGTCTCTTTGTTAAGTTCCTGGAGTCTATCACTATAAGTTTCAGAGTAGCAGCCGTGTTAGTCTGTATCCGCAAAAAGAACAAGAGTACTTGTGGCACCTTAGAGAGCATGCTCAAATAAATTTGTTAGTCTCTAAGGTGCCACAAGTACTCCTGTTCTTATTACTACAAGGTAGGTTTTCCAATCTTTTCATCATTCTCATGGCCCTTCTCTGAACCCTCTCCATTTTATCGATATCCTTGAATTGTGGACCAGAACTGGACCCAGAATTCCAGAAGCAGTCGCATCAGTGCCAAATACAGAGATAGCATAGCCCTCCTACCCACACTCCGTATATCCCTGTTTATACATCCAAGGATTGCATTAGCCCTTTTGGTCACAGCATCACACTGGGAGCTCATGTTCAGCTGATTATCCACGACTTCAAAGTCCTTTTCAGAGTCACGAGTTCCCGAGATAGAGTCCCCCATCCTGTAACTATGGCCAACATTCTTTGTTCCTAGATGCATATATTTACATTTAGCCAGATTAAAATGCACACTGGTCACTTAAACCCAGTTTACCAAGCAATCCAGATCAGTCTGTATCAATGACCTGTCCTCTTCATTATATACCCACTCCTCCAGTCTTTGTGTCCTCTACAAACTCGATCAGTGCTGTTTTTATGTTTTCTTCCAGATCATTGATAAAAACGTTAATTAGGGTTAGGGCCAAGAACCAACCCTGTGGTACACCACTAGAAAGACACCCACTCCACTATGATTCCCCATTGACAGTTGCATTTTGAGACTTCGCAGTTAGCCAGTTTTTAATCCACTTAACAGATGCTGATTTTGTATCATTCTAGTTTCTTAGTCAAAAGGTCATGTGATACCATGTTAAATGTCTTACATAAGTCTAAGTATATTGAGCACAAGACTGTCCTTCCATGATCAATAGAGACTACCCAGGCACCTCCAGGTGTTATTAAAATGTCATTGTTAGATACATCTTTATTTTTTCTCTGAGGTAAGTGAATGCATTTCTTCTTGTTTTCAAGACAATCCGTTAAAGATTGGAGTGCTCCTTGCTCGAAAGGATGCAAGGAGCCTCTCAACAGCCTTTTAATTATGTCTTAAATGGGATGGGCCTTGCTCATTGGGGGGTAACATTTTGAGGCCTGAGATCAGACGCAGTACCCACAACTCTCCAGATCACAGCCAAACAGGTTTAGCCAGGTCTAATTAAGGCAATTAATATCCCTAAACCTGTTATTAAGCTCTTCTGAGGAGCAGTAAAAGAGAGTCTGCCCTTTACCTTGAGGTATTGACTGAAAGGTCTCCGAATGGCTCAATTCAATAATCAGTTTGTTGTCAACCTACCAATGTGGCCCATTGTCTCTGGGTTGCATACGGGGGAGCTGTGGAGTCTGCCTTTGCTGCCTGGAGCCCGGAGGAAACTTTATCTGGTTGGCATGGGCCCGAGTTCAAGAAGAGATAAAACTACAGTCTAGTATAGGCAGGGATGCCTCCCTTTGCCGGTTTACATTCATCTTCTTCATGTAAATAATGACTGACCCAACACAACACAAAGGGTATCGGAGTTGAGTAATACTACCCTTTCCCTCCATCTGTGGGAATTCCAGAGCATGAGGACACGTGGAGCATTACGGACAAAGGTGACACACAAAGCTTGACACGCGGCCTTTGATTCTCATCTCGGACTTTAATTAGGACGCCTGGCCAGCCAAATCTCATGAGAACCCAGAATCTCAGGAGAGCTGGAAGTCAGTATTGAAAAAAGAAGTTGATTTCTGGTTCAGATCCTGGTGCTTTCGTGCCACACAATCTATATCAACCACCAAATGGAAGTTCTCCTTTAGTCAGAACTGGTACTAGTTGCATAGCTCCACAGATACAAAATAAGAGTGGGGCAAGGCACATAAAAATTAAGAGGGGGGAGGATGGGGATCACACCCTACAGTGGCTGGAGATTTTTAGGGCACACAGCTGCATTGCTATGAAACTGGTGGAGATCGCTTCCCCTTAGGCTGTGTTATTAAACCAGCTGCTTTTTGGACCCGCTGGTTCAAGTCCCACAGAAGGGAAAATTCCTCCCACAGAATAACCTTATCGTAATTTACGTTAGTCCTTCTTTGAGTGCCGGAGTCTGAGTTGTGGTACATTTCCACTGGAAACTCCTCCGATGCCATCACTCAAATGTGCCTGTAGGGGGAGTTTACCTTTCCCCTGGTGGCCTGGAACAGTGACCTTGGCTCTGTTGTGCTGAGTGCCCTGTATGCATATCTGCCTATTGGCTTGCTTGATTCTAAGCCGGCCAGTAAGTGATGTTTCAGGAGATATACAGGAGATGAAGCAGCAGGCTTTGGTCACTTCCGGAGTGAGCCTGTTGGGCCGCAGGCACTACTGTTCTGGTCTAGTCGATCTAATTAAAAATGACTCTTGTGGTCCCTCTGTCGTGACAGAGAAGTAGCCAGGCCAGATTTCACTGGCGTTGCAACCCCATGCACCTGCTTGCCTCCCACCCCCACCTTTGCAGTCCTTCCAGCACTCATGGGCACTGGGGACCCCCATGACCTGGGGAGAAGTGGAGCAGAGGCACCGGGAAACCCCACACCGTTGGAGGGTGGGGGGATTGGATCTGGGCTTTCGGTACTTCCTGGGGAAGTGGAGATGCAGCAAGAGGATAGGGTCTGGGGCTCCCAGAACTGCCTGGCCCCTGGCTGGGCTGATGCTCATCAGCCTGACCACCTCCCTGGGTGGGGCTGGTGAAAGCTTGTTCTCAACAAAATTCCCAGCCAGTTTTACAGCCCAGGATGCTGAGATAGTACAAAGAAGTTTGGGTGAAGTATCCAGCTACCCTGCCCTCCCTCCCCCATCCCCTGGCATCTCCCACCAATTCCTCTGCCTCAAGCCCCTTCCACACCTGTCCCCCTCCCCTTCTGCTGCCCCCCTCCCGGTTTCTGTCCCACTCCTCCTCTGGCTCCTGCAACCCCCTCCCAGGCTGCCCCCACCACCTCCGTTCCTCACTCACTTGACTCATAATCCATCTTCTTCCTCCACCCTCTCCTCTTCCTCAGTCCATTGACACCAGAAGCAGGGGCGGGAGCGGGAGGGTTGAGAGGGATCGTTGAGCTAGTAGGGGAAACAGTCTCCCTGCTCTGTTTTTGAGCAGGGAGACTGTTGTCTGGTGTCCGGCCCCAAAACAACCTCTACCACCCGGGAGCAGGAATTACAGGGAAAGTCCTGCTGAGTCCCTGCAGCCCCGGGATGGACCATGCTCAGTCTCTTGTGGGGATGGCACATCCGGGATCCGGTTGCATGCAGTAGCTATGAGAAGATGGAGCATGCTTGGTGCAGACAGACTCTTTAGGGAATTGAGCTGCCAAATGCTAACAAGTCTCTGCTGAGCCAGCTGCAAGGCTTATAACTTGGCCTAATTGGAGTGCTTTTTCTTGGGACAATAAAAGGCACATCCCTGACACAAGGGTGATCCCCTCCCTTTGCCAAATTTCAAGTCCCTGCTCCAAAGCATATGGTTCCTAGAGCTTCTCAACGAAATGGTAGGGAGATTTTTTTTTAACATGCGCAAAATCCCATATAGCTCCCTAAATTTGTTCTTGGAACCAGCTGATCCGTTTTAGTTGAAACTCCACCCTCAAAACCAATCAGCCTTAGAAGACGGTGGGCTGTGAAAATTTCAGCCTGAACGGTAAAAGTTTGGCTGAGCTAAAAGCAACTAGACCAGGGGTAGGCAACCTACGGCACACGTGCCGAAGGCAGTACATGAACTGATTTTCAGTGGCACTCACACTGCCCAGGTCCTAGCCACTGGTCCGGGGGGCTCTGCATTTTAATTTAATTTTAAATGAAAGTTCTTAAACGTTTTAAAAACCTTATTTACTTTACATACAACAATAGTTTAATTATATATTATAGACTTATAGAAAGAGACCTTCTAAAAACGTTAAAATGTATTACTGGCACGGGAAACCTTAAATTAGAGTGAATAAATGAAGACTCGGCACACCGCTTCTGAAAGGTTGCCGACCCCTGAACTAGACACTGATAAAGGGAGACATCAGGCAACCTTAACTACAGTAACACAGAAACCAGAATGCAATAGAGGGTCCTGTGGCACCTTTAAGACTAACAGAAGTATTGCTCCCAATACTTCTGTTAGTCTTAAAGGTGCCACAGGACCCTCTGTTGCATTTTACAGATTCAGACTAACACGGCTACCCCTCTGATACAGAAACCAGAGCTTGCTGCAAGTTCACCCAGCCATAAGAACATAAGAACGGCCGTACTGGGTCAGACCAAAGGTCCATCCAGCCCAGCATCCTGTCTGCTGACAGTGACCAATGCCAGGTGCCCCAGAGGGAGTGAACCTAACAGATAATGATCAAGTGATCTCTCTCCTGCCATCCAGCTCCACCCTCTGACAAACAGAGGCTAGGGACACCATTCCTTACCCATCCTGGCTAATAGCCATTAATGGACTTAACCTCCATGAATTTATCTTTATCTTTTAAACCACCATCTGATCTGCCCCCTGCAGTCCAGAGCCCCACCTTACAAAGCAGAGTGTGAGCTCAGAACTCTGTAGCCACACCCCACACCCTAACCCAGCTGCTCCATACACCCTTGGTGGGGCAGAAGGAAGCCAGAGAGGGCCGTACATGAGCAACTCCAACTTCACAGAGATCTCTGGAGCCAGCCCCAGCTCACTTCAGCGGACCCCTGTGAAATCAAAAGCTCAGATGATGTGTGTGCTGAGGGGAGAAAGACCTGTCTTACGACAAAAACTGTCAGGCATTTTGTCGGCCAGCTGCAGACGCCCCAAGGCAGGTGCTGGCGAGGTCGGTTCCCAGTGAAACTGACTCCTTTGGTGGTCAGTGGGGCTTTGCTCTGCTCTGCAGCAGTAATTGCCACTTGCTGACATGTCTTGTGTTGCCAACATATTCCCCTTTGATTCCAGTTAGTTGTAACATGCAAAACTCCTTACTGCTCCTCTCACACCTGCCTGCTGTAACTGGAGCCTTGCAGCTTCTTTGCTATAGTTTTACCTGGGCCATCTCCCGTCTCAGGGGTGCAAATGCCCTCCAGTTCCCTCCCAAACTCAGGCACTGTTTGGTGTCCATGGAAAACAGGGCAGGTTAATTTGTATCTAAAGAACCATGTGGGGAGACCTCCGTCCTTACCTCTAAGGCATTTAATGGCCTGGGCCCAGAATAGCTAAAAGAGCCCAAAGGTCTGGGATGAAGACCGTGGTCAAGAACTCTGCTCCATAGACACAATGGAACTCTCTCCAAGAAGGGCAAAGCTCAGATGGGTGGGAGACAGAATTTTCCCAGAGGCCAGTCTGAGGCTGTGGAAAAAACTCCCCCAGGAACTAAGGGCTATCACAGATCTCACCACCCTCCAATCCAAGTGCAAGAAGCCTTCTCTGATAGAAACAAGGAGCAGCGTGAATATGTCACAGACACAAAACCCTACCAAAACACTACATGGCAAGCACTGGGGAGAGGGTGAGTGAGAGATCAAGCCCCACGTGCTAGATGTTAGTGAGGATGCTTCATGCACTACTGGAAGATGCTCAGATACCAGAGTGATGAGAATGGCATACGAAGCTGAAGAGAAGAGAGGGAGGTAAGCAGGTAGAATTCCCATCCTGCTCCTATCACAGTACACTCACATGCATATACAAAGCATTTGGTCCAAATTTTCTCCTTAATACCAAGTATATACTTCAGTCTGAGCCTTCTCCTAAACGTAGCTGGTTCAAGGGTTGTTGCCTGCAGGACACCTTTATCCCTCTTCATCATTTCCACTAGCTTAGTGGGACATTCAAATCCTTGTATAGCCTTGTATTGGAATTAACAGGACCCGCCTCATCTGGCTGCCAGGGTGAGTCAGCAGAAGAGCTCTGAATCTTTCTTTCATTGGCGGTCATCAAAAATAACTATCAGAGGGGTAGCCGTGTTAGTCCGAATCTGTAAAAAGCAACAGAGGGTCCTGTGGCACCTTTAAGACTAACAGAAGTATTGGAGCATAAGCTTTCGTGGGTGAATGCCCACTTCATCAGACGCAAGTAATGGAAATTTCCAGAGGCAGGTATAAATCAGTATGGAGCTAACGAGGTTAGTTCAATCAGGGAGGGTAAGGTGCTCTGCTAGCAGTTTAGGGTACCCCTAACTCACCCAGCAATATCGTCAATTTATCCAGCTACACACTCAACCCAGCAGAAGAGTCTGTCCTATCTCGGGGACTCTCTTTTTGCCCCAGCACCCCCACGAACATGATACAGTTCTGCGGTGATCTGGAAGCCTACTTTCGCCGCCTCCGACTCAAAGAATACTTTCAAGATAACACTGAACAGCGCACTGATACACAGATACCCTCCCACCAACAACACAGGAAGAAGAACTCCACATGGACTCCTCCTGAGGGTCGAAATGACAGTCTGGACCTATACATAGAATGCTTCCACCAACGTTCACAGGCAGAAATTGTGGAAAAACAATGTCGCTTGCCTCATAACCTAAGTCGTGCAGAACGCAATGCCATCCACAGCCTCAGAAACCACCCGGACATTATCATCAAAGAGGCCGATAAAGGAGGTGCTGTTGTCATCATGAACAGGTCTGACTACCAGAAGGAGACTGCCAGACAACTCTCCAATACCAAATTCTACAGGCCACTTTCCTCAGATCCCACTGAGGAATACACTAAGAAACTGCACCATCTACTCAGGACACTCCCTACACTAACACAGGAACAAATCAACATACCCTTAGAGCCCCGATTGGAGTTATTCTATCTACTACCCAATATCCACAAACCTGGAAATCCTGGACGCCCCATCATCTCGGGCATTGGCACTCTCACTGAAGGACTGTCTGGATATGTGGACTTCCTACTCAGACCCTACGCCACCAGCACTCCCAGCTATCTCCGTGACACCACTGATTTCCTGAGAAAACTACAATGCATTGGTGACCTCCCAGAAAACACCATCCTAGCCACCATGGATGTAGAGGCTCTCTACACAAACATCCCACACACAGATGGAATACAAGCTGTCAGGAACAGTATCCCTGATGATGACATAGCACAACTGGTTGCTGAGCTCTGTGACTTTATCCTCACACACAACTATTTCAAATTTGGTGACAATATATACCTCCACACCAGTGGCACCGCCATGGGCACCCGCATGGCCCCACAATATGCCAACATTTTTATGGCTGACCTGGAACAACGCTTCCTTGGCTCTCGTCCACTCACGCCCCTTCTCTACCTATGCTACATTGATGACATCTTCATCATCTGGACCCATGGGAAGGAGACCCTGGAAGAATTCCACCATGATTTCAACAGCTTCCACCCCACCATCAACCTCAGCCTGGACCAATCTACACGGGAGGTCCACTTCCTAGACACCACAGTACAAATAAGCGATGGCCACGTTAACACCACCCTATACCGAAAACCCACCGACCGCTATGCCTACCTTCATGCCTCCAGCTTCCACCCCGGACACACCACACGATCCATCGTCTACAGCCAAGCACTGAGATACAACCGTATCTGCTCCAACCCCTCAGACAGAGACCAACACCTACAAGATCTTCACCAAGCATTCTCAAAACTACGATACCCACACAAGGAAATAAAGAAACAAATCAACAGAGCCAGACGTGTACCCAGAAGCCTCCTGCTACAAGACAGGCCCAAAAAAGAAACCAACAGAACTCCACTGGCCATCACCTACAGTCCTCAACTTAAACCTCTCCAACGCATCATCAGTGATCTACAACCCATCCTGGACAATGATCCCTCACTTTCACAGACCTTGGGAGGCAGGCCAGTCCTCGCCCACAGACAACCTGCCAACCTTAAGCATATTCTCACCAGCAACCACGCACCACACCATAACAACTCTAACTCAGGAACCAACCCATGCAACAAACCTCGATGCCAACTCTGCCCACATATCTACACCAGCAACACCATCACAGGACCTAACCAGATCAGCTACAACATCACCGGCTCATTCACCTGCATGTCCACCAATGTTATATATGCCATCATGTGCCATCAATGCCCCTCTGCTATGTACATTGGCCAAACTGGACAGTCACTACGCAAGAGGATAAATGGACACAAGTCAGATATCAGGAATGGCAATATACAAAAACCTGTAGGAGAACACTTCAACCTCCCTGGCCACACAATAGCAGATGTAAAGGTAGCCATCTTACAGCAAAAAAACTTCAGGACCAGACTCCAAAGAGAAACTGCTGAGCTCCAGTTCATTTGCAAATTTGACACCATCAGATCAGGATTAAACAAAGACTGTGAATGGCTATCGAACTACAGAAGCAGTTTCTCCTCCCTTGGTGTTCACACCTCAACTGCTAGCAGAGCACCTCACCCTCCCTGATTGAACTAACCTCGTTAGCTCCACACTGATTTATACCTGCCTCTGGAAATTTCCATTACTTGCGTCTGATGAAGTGGGCATTCACCCACGAAAGCTTATGCTCCAATACTTCTGTTAGTCTTAAAGGTGCCACAGGACCCTCTGTTGCTTTTTTCAAAAATAACTATTATCTCATGGCTCTTTGGTGGCCTTGACTTGTGTTTGATGGTTTCAGCAGGCACTATGCAGTCCCTTTCTTGGCAGAGACAACAAGAATTGAATGGGCCATGGATATTTAGCTACTATCTTATCCCCTAGAGGTGATCAAGTCTGAAGGACATTGGCAAGACAGGTGAGAAGGAAGCTTGCATCACCACTGTCCATGCTGTGAATGCTCTGTGGATAAACAGAAGTCTTCACTCTCCATAACTGTCAAGGCAACACCCTTTGTTGGTATCAAATCCCCCAAATTATAAAGATATAAATAAATATTAGTAGGTTCAGTGGTTTGAACAAAGCTCATAGAGACTGTTTCAGGTCAGATAAAACAACTGTGCGCTAAAAGTAATGGAAAAGCTAGTTTAAAACTAATAAAAACATTTTAACTAGCTACGTAATCAGCCTGTGGCTCATTGCCACAAGGTATTATTGAAGGAAAGAGTCTAGCAGGATTCAAAAAGAGGATTAAGTGTGTATATGGCTAATGAGCTCATCCACAGTTACAATAGATAGGATTATTTTTAAAAGGGGTTATAAACTTTCATGCTTCAGGGCATAAGCCAGCCACTACCTGGTGGAGGTCAGGCAGACACTTTCCCTATGGGCAAGTTAGTCCATAATTGTTCACTGCCAAGATCTTGCATTTTCCTGTTCACAGGGCCTGATCCAAACCCAGTCAAGTCAGTGGGCTTTGAACCAGGCCTGCAGTGGGCTTGAAACCAACAGTTTCTTCCAACTTTCCTAAACAGAAGTTCCCTCTCTTGACATTTCTTGGGTCAAACAAACACTTACCCCAGTGGCAGCGTTCAGGGCCGGGGCTCGGATACATGTGGCTCAAGTGCTTTTGGCATAGCAGGGGAGGAAGTTGTCCAGGTGAGAATGGGCTTTTATGAAGGGGGCGCGGGGGGGGAATGCTCTTGAAGACAAAGCGACTGAATTTGATCAACATCCTTCCTCGTTACACTCCAACCCTGCTAAGATCAGCGCAACAGAGCAAAAACTTGTGATATTATGTGAAAAGAATGTCTCATTCACGCTGGGCTAGATTCTGAACTTCTTTCCTCAAGGTGAGGAACGACATACTCCCTGAGTAACTGCACCGAAATCACCCACTCTCTGCTTATGTCTTCTCTGCAGAGTTAACTTGGGTGCTTGGCACTCAGGTGTGGCCAAGCGGGTTGGCCTAGTCCAGGTAGGAGCGGCCACACTACAAAGCCCTGCTCCAGTTGCTGCATTCACACTAGCGCTGCTCTCACTCATGTGAGGTGCTCGGCCTTGTGGGGCCATATCCCCTGGGTCTTAGTGCTGCACTAATCTGAGCCGCTCTATGAATTCCTTTCGCAGGGCATTGTGGGAGAATTTATCCGTCTTTTCTGGCCACCCATCCTTTCTGGCCACATCTAGGGCATAGTCTCCCACAGGTAAAATAGGGCTAATAATCCTTCCTTTCTCCCACCCTTTGTCTGTCTTGTCCATTCAGATTATAGACTCTCACTATGTGTTTGTACAGCACCTAGCACTATAGGGTACTGATCTCAGTTGGGACCTGTAGACTCTCTTATCATACAAATAATTAATAATAAGTGTGCTTGACAAATAGGAAGGAGACGGTGGGGGAAAGTAGAGGGTAACAAAAGGTGCGTCTACACTTGCGGTGGTGTGTAGAATACAGACACTACATGCCCAGCTAGCAGGAGTATAAACAGCAATGTAGACGCTGAGGCACGGCATAGCCAGATGCACTAGAGTAGAATGCCCTACATGCCAGAACCCTAGGGCATGTACCCTCCATGGCTCTCTACATGCCCAAGCAGTGCCTCCCATGTCTACACTTAGCAGTGTAGTGTCCTGCTGCTTCCCCACCGCTAGAGCCTTTCCCCACCGCCTCCCCACCGCCAGAGCCTTTCCCCGCCGCCTCCCCATCGCCAGAGCTTTTCCCCGCCGCCTCCGCACCGCCAGAGCCTTTCCCCGCCACCTCCCCACCGCCAGAGCCTTTCCCCGCCACCTCCCCACCGCCAGAGCCTTTCCCTGCCGCCTCCACACTGCCAGAGCCTTTTCCCGCCTCCTCCTCACCGCCAGAGCCTTTCCCTGCCGCCTCCACACTGCCAGAGCCTTTTCCCGCCTCCTCCTCACCGCCAGAGCCTTTCTCCGCCACCTCCCCACTGCCAGAGCCTTTCCCCGCCTCCTCCTCACCGCCAGAGCCTTTCCCCGCCTCCTCCTCACCGCCAGAGCCTTTCTCCGCCACCTCCCCACCGCCAGAGCCTTTCCCTGCCGCCTCCCCACCGCCAGAGCCTTTCCCCGCCTCCTCCTCACCGCCAGAGCCTTTCCCCGCCGCCTCCCCACCGCCAGAGCCTTTCCCCGCCTCCTCCTCACTGCCAGAGCCTTTCCCCGCCTCCTCCTCACTGCCAGAGCCTTTCCCCGCCACCTCCCCACCGCCAGAGCCTTTCCCTGCCGCCTCCCCACCGCCAGAGCCTTTCCCCGCCTCCTCCTCACTACCAGAGCCTTTCCCCGCCGCCTCCCCATCGCCAGAGCCTTTCCCCGCCGCCTCCCCGCCGCCAGAGCCTTTCCCCGCCGCCTCCCCGCCGCCAGAGCCTTTCCCCGCCGCCTCCCCGCCGCCAGAGCCTTTCCCCGCCGCCTCCCCATTGCCAGAGCCTTTCCCCACCGCCTCCCCACCTCCAGAGCCTTTCCCCACCGCCTCCCCACCTCCAGAGCCTTTCCCCACCGCCAGAGCCTTTCCCCGCCACTTCCCCACCGCCAGAGCCTTTCCCCGCCTCCTCCTCACCGCCAGAGCCTTTCCCCGCCTCCTCCTCACCGCCAGAGCCTTTCCCCGCCTCCTCCCCACCGCCAGAGCCTTTCCCCTCCACCTCCCCATTGCCAGAGCCTTTCCCCGCCGCCTCCCCACCGCCAGAGCCTTTCCCCGCCGCCTCCCCACCGCCAGAGCCTTTCCCCGCCGCCTCCCCACCGCCAGAGCCTTTCCCCTCCACCTCCCCATTGCCAGAGCCTTTCCCCGCCACCTCCCCACCGCCAGAGCCTTTCACTATAGCGTGTAGCTACACACTGCAGTGCCAAACGTGCAGGCAGCCCACCTTTCACCGCAATGCGTAGCTACATGTGTAATGGCTGAACTGTACATGCTACCGTAAGTGTAGACACAGCTACACAGGCGACTGACGCAGACTGTCTACTTAGATTGTAAACCCTTTGGGGCAGGGACTCTCTTTTTCTTCTGTGTTTGTACAGCACCTAGCACAATGGGGCCCTAGTCCATGACCGGGAATCCTAGGGAAGATCACAAAACTCCTGCCTTTGGAGCCAGTGCATGGAGCTGAAGTGGAATTCTGAATACCTCTTAATTCTTCTGCTGTGAGAAATGTAAAACGGAAGAGTCCCAGGTGAGGAACTGTGCTGTTTTGCAAGCCTTCTAGCGCGACGAGCCAACAAGCTGTCGAAAGCAAAGGAGGGATAATGTACAAATGCCAAATATATATATATATTTAACGGATTAATGAAATTAAACCAATTCATGTCACTTCATGCATTCAGCAACCCGTCACGAAGCGGAGAAAACAAAACAAAACAAAAACCCAATCCAACTCCGAGGAAGCCAATTCAAATTATCCACTCTCTGAAACCTAGGAGCCTGCCAGCTGTTCCCGTGCACCCTGCGAATGAAAATGATATACGGGGAAGAAGCCCATCCAAGAGACTGCAAGGGTAAATGAATGGCTAATTCGCGTTCTGACTATGAATAGATCACACTGGGTCTTCGGGGATTTTATTTCTAAGCAAATACGATGTGAGAGACAATGCCAAATAAAAACGATACGAGCGCAAGTTGCAAGCCAACTGAACTCCCTGCTTGGAGGAGATCTTCATTTGTAATTGTCAGGGTATTTTATTGAGATAAAGAATAATGCAGAAAATTAAAATAATAACAATCGGGGCCCATGTCTTAAATGTTTCGTAAATCACAGTATTGCCTATCCAAAACATTCAGATATCATGAGTCAGCCCCACGCACCATTCCCCAAAAAAGTATGTGATTGGCTTAAAAATCACAAAATTTTAAACAGAATAAATTTTGGGTTCTTCTTATCTAGCACTTTCTTTCAGATGATAGCAAAGATTTCCTTTACAAAAGGAGACAGTATCATTGTCCCCCATATTATAGATGGGGAAACTGAGGCAGAGAAAGGGGGAACAGACCAGTGGCAGAGAGAGGAATGGAACCAGTGCAGTGCCCTTTCCACTAGGCCATACAGCCACCCTGATCTGTCTTTTGGTTGGGCGGTGTGTTGTTTGGTTATTTGATTTTTTAACTTAGGGTTTGTTTTCAAGTTTTCTGCTGCTTGCACAAGGGCTAGAAACTGACCGCTTTTTTCAAAAGGAGGGTTGAGATTCTGATGGAATCACCTGACTCCTGGAGCTGGGGCTTATAAAAAGCCCCATCAAATATGGGACTCATGATAAAATCACGAGAGTTGGCAACGCTGGCAAACTGAAAACCAAAACCAAAAAAACCACTTTGCTGAAAATCAGAACAAATGCAGCCCTACTCCGGGGGCCTTTAAAATGATCGTGATATTTTATTTTGTATGACATGGCACCTAGTGGGCCTCAAGACAGTTAGCGTCACCATTTTGCAAAGAGAAAACTGAAGCCCAGAGCGATGAAGGCCAAATTTTCAAGCGCAGCCACCAATGTTTGGTGTGTCCGGCAACTCCCGTGGACATCAGTTGTCATTGCGGCTTTTCAGCGCTTTCCAAACACCGGGCCCACGGTGTCTCAAGTTAGGCCCCCAAAATCACCAGCCACTTTTGGCCCCAGTGACGTGCCTGAAGTCAGACTGCGAATCAGCAGCCGGGCCGGAAACGGAACCTGGATCTCATTTTTTCATGCCTGTGTCTGCACCACAAGGTAATCCCAGGGGATTCGCTGCCACCCAACACAACCCTATTGCCGGCAATGTCAGCAGAAGGGCCAACGCATGAAGAAGCCACAGAGACTGCAGTCCTTTCTTACCTCTACAGCTGATCCTCCAGAGGAAGCTAAACCCATGGAACAGGCAGTGTGGGCGGAATTTGGATCACCTTTGCTTGTACTCTACCTGTTCTGTGGCTAAGCACAGGCCTTCATCATACCAGGCTGTCAATCTGGCACCTTTCACCAGCACTACTTAATGTTTTGTTTTGTTTTTTAAGAGGAATGCTTCTTTCCTGGCACGAGAGAAGCATCAAATCAGTTACTTAATCCAGCAGATCCGCATCTGTAAATTACACAGGCATATTGGCCAAAAAACACCCTGATGTCAAGTCTAAACAACTGGGTATTACTGAAATCATCTATCACCTGCTTTAGAAACGGAATCCTGATACACCCACTGAACTGGAGACAAATTAAGATGATGCAAGACCACACAGCTGGTGCAAATAGTATCCCTATTTTTTTTCCCTACACATAGCCCATATGGGTGTACTGAACCTTCCCAAGAAGAATGAAAATACAGCTGCTTTAGTGACATCCTGGAATGCAGGTCAGTCATCTAAACAATTGGACAGGCATATTTAGATGCTCTCCTCCATTCCGCAGCAGGCGTAACGCTCTTCGGTGTTGATCCACCGCCTGATAAAATGGCAGCAGGTGTGAACTTGCATGGTCTGCCCTTCGGAAAGCCGTGTCACAGCTCATTAACCCTGACGGCTGCACTCAGAGCCTTAAACGTTCCGTCTCTTCGAGCAGGAGCCGCAATGGGCGGGCAGGGAGTAGGCAGCGCGCAGGATGGGAGCAGCAAAAGGCTCTGAGGCTACTCACCTTTCCCAAGTTGCTTCCTGCAGGTTCTTACCCACGCGCTGTTTGTTTCTCGGTAGCATCTAAAAGGCCCAAATTGGATCTATCTGAGGTACTTCCTAGCCCACATCACCATCGTATCTGAGCGCCTCACACCCTTCAGTGTATTTACCTTCACAACATCTTTCTATGAGATAGGACAGTGCTATTAGCTCCATATTACAAATGGGGAAACCAAAAGATTACGGGACTTGCCCAAGGTTACACAGGAAGTCGGTGGCAGGGCGGGTCTTCCCACTCCCAGGCCAGCAACCTCACTACTGGACCATCTTTCTTGCCATTGGAGCACATTGCGTCAGGCACATATAGCAAAAAGTTGGCCCCGGCCCCAAAGAGCTCGTCATCTAAGCACAACCATGGCACGGTGCAGAAGATGTTAGCCATGGTTAGCCAAGACGCAAGAGGGTCTCTACCCCAGTCCTAAAAAGCACAGAGATGCATGAGAGCCCATCCTCCACAGCACCCTCACCCTAAACATCGCCGAGGCCCAGTGGCACCCGAGCGTCGATGGTCATTAGATTTCTGGCTAAACTGACTTCCCCTGCAGTTTTAAATAGATACAATTTTCTTTTTCATTTCATGCCCTAAATGGCTCTGTTGTGTTGCCATGCACCTTTGAACAGCCACACCCCAGAGGTGGCTGCATTTCAGTGGTTGGAGAAGAGGCTCTGTTGTATTAATTTAGATGGAATATATGGCCAAAGGTGTTAACGTCACTTAGTCACAGCCCAACCTTAAGCAGTGTTAAACAGGGTCCATCCGGGGTTTGGTAGAACGAACCCACAGCCTGCTTAGCCCCAGGGCAAACACACCATTCAAAATCCTTTTAGCCTGTTATTACAGATACAGCAAAGAAGGGAAAGCAGTTAAAGCATTTGAAATGTAAAGTATTAAATAAATGCTTTCCTTTTAACAACATTTCTTTTCCCCTTTCGCTTTAGCTGGAGAGAACTTTCCAAAGGAAGAAAACCCTAGTTTGGCAGTCTCTGCGATGGTACCAAAGATGATAATAACTGTCCTTTCGGGGCAAAGAAAAGCCATTAGTTGAGATGAGTTGGAGTTGCTCTTGTTGCTCCAGTCCCGTTTCATCTCCGGTGGTGTCTGGGGTTCGGCTGGAGCAGGTAGGGGTGGTGATGTTATCTGCATCCCCCTCTCTCTAGCTCGGCCTGGCCAGGACATCTCTCAGGATCAGGGTGATGAAGGCCCAGTCAGGGGGGCTGGAACAATTTGTATAGTGCGGGTGCTGAGACCCATTGAACCAAATTATAAACCCTGCATGTGATGGAAACCACTTCAAGCCAGGGGGTGCTGCCGCTCCCCCAGCACCCCTAGTTCCAGCTCCTATGGGCCCAGGGGCCCAGGAAACTGTGGGGGTTGGCAGCTATGATGGTGAAGCTTATTCTTGTAGCCTCCGTCCGTTCTTCCCAATTTTGCCCCCAAATTTTCCTTCTTTAACGACCCAAAAACGACCACTCCCCTCATTATTTTGTCCACCAGTTATGCCTGAATCCGACAAACCAATTTTGGTTCATTAATTTCCAGTTCCACATCTCCTGTTTTGACCAAGCAGGATTTGATCACAGTCCTCGAACCGTATCAGTCGGCCCTGTTCATTTCGACTCATTCAGTCGGTCGTCTTGCCGTACCTTTCCCTATCAACAGTTGTTGTTGCCGGTTATTGTGGCATCTTGTGAACTTCCACATCGTTTTGACTGTTGAGCTCACAGTTCGAGTAAATCGGTAGGCCCAGCTATCACAACAGCTTCCATTTGTGAAATGCTTGGGGACATTTCAAGATGAAAGCAATTATATAAATGCAAACAAATATATGGACCGTAAAGGGGATATTGTTCTTTCTGAGATTGGGCAGAATCCTACCAGGTACTGAGTGCCCTCAACCACCATCAAAGCTCAGTATCTACAAGAGGCTGCCTGTTATTTAGATAGTGCTTCAGCAATTCCCAGTGCCATAGCCTTCCATAAACGTCAACGGCTGGCAGGTCTGGAAGTCTACACCAGTGCTGCAGAATAGGAGCAAACAGCACTTCTGGATAAACTGGTCTCTATCTAACAGCACAAAGCAGAGATGGAGTAGCAAGTAGAATCATAGAATCATAGAATATCAGGGTTGGAAGGGACCTCAGGAGGTCATCTAGTCCAACCCCCTGCTCAAAGCAGGACCAACACCAACTAAATCATCCCAGCCAAGGCTTTGTCAAGCTGGGCCTTAAAAACCTCCAAGGAAGGAGACTCCTAAGATAATTGACTGGCTTTTTTATGGCACTCGTCACTGTAGCATTTGAGTCCCGCCCAGCATCCCCGTCAGGAAGGGATTATTGTTAGCCCTATATTCTAGGTAGGAAACTATGGCCAGTGGAGTGAAGTGATGTACCCAAGGCTGTAGCGGTGCTGGGAAATGGACCCCACATCTCCTGAGCTATCAGTGCCTTCACTAGGAGACCATCCTTCCTCTCCAGATTCTCCTTATAACTGGAACATGTCATAGAACAGACATCTGTGCAGCACCTATTGTGAAAAATAATATATATGTATATTCATTGCTCTATATTGAATGAAAAGATCAATGACCAACAAGCAAAATTCGGGGACCAGGACCCACCAGCTTCCAGCAGTGGGCTGGATTCCCCTTCCCATGCTCCCATTTTTCCATTTAATGAAATGGAATCTACGATGAAAGGCCTGGTGGCTAACAGAAAAGAGTCATTGCACCTTATGGGTGAGGCCTGCTGGATCGAGTGGCTAGTAGTCCACAAGTTCAAGGTAGTCCATGGAGGAGGCCTTACTGCAGTCAAAGAACAATCATGGCCAAAATCTACTACGTGACAGATCTGCTAAGCAGAGACTATGAGTCACATCAGCCCCCTCCCCACTGCACAGCCCTTCCTCCTGGCCAGGTGGAAGGACCAGGAAATGGCTACGGTACCTGTGGAGAAGCTGCAGCAGCATGGCTAGCCAGACACTGCAGAGAAGTACCCCCAGGAAGGGTATCCGGAGCCACACGTGGAGCAGGCTGTGACTGTCGGATGTCACAGCTGGGTGCAGGTCTGTGTGGGACTTATGGGGAAGCAGCAGTGGCAAGTTCCTATTTGCTTGAGTAGAGACTGGACTGGAGAGGGCACCCCAGGCACCAGGCCTGAAGCATCCTGACTCTAGACTGGACTGCCCCAGGGGTCCAAACACAAGCCGTTATTGCTCACGTTGAACTCTACCTGTTTAAACTTCTGTACTGGGCTGTCTGCAACCTTTCCTCTCCTGCCACCCCAACAGCCTTTCCCTCAGCCATGTGTCTGAGTGGTTACTGGGACTCACCAGGGCTAGTGCCTGCAAGGCCCAGCTGCTGAACCACCTGCAGTGCTTGGCTCCAAGACGTGGTACACTGGGCATACTACCGGCACCCTAAGGGTTTGGTTTACTCCAGCTCGGAGCAGCCCTAATAATTACAGCTCTGTATCTGGGACAAAATGCATTTCTGTTGTGCCTCTCATCTCATCCATTGCTCTGAATTTCTAACGCCGGCGCCAGGGGATATAGCTGCGGTTTATATACGTACGACTCACACTGAATTCTGTCTGGAGACAAACATCAACTTCCCACCCCTCCCTTGCTTTAACCATTAACTGGAGAAGAGTCACTTGGGCGGCTACTTTCCAAGAAAAACCATCTTGCGGTGAAAGCTCTGGATTGGGACTCCAGGCACCCGGGTTCTTTCCTTTGTTCTGCCAGAGACTTCCTGGGTGACCTGAAGTAAACCACAAACAGCTCGCAGAGTTCAGCTGTTTTGTGGGGGTTGGCGGCTTTCTACCAATCCACCTCCAGTCCTCTTGTCTTCAAGTGCAGTCTGTGCCCTCTGCCCTCATCTGGCTTATTCTCCCTTGGTAAGGTCCACCTGGCCCTAAATTCCAGGGAAGTATCCTTTGGGTCAGAGCCTGGGAGAGCACCATATTTTCCCAATCTTCAGCAGCACAACCAGAAAGCCCCCTCGTGGCACCGCTGGCCTTTTAATTGGCCACTGAAGCTGAGATAGCCCAGAATGCACTGTAGCATTAGGAAGTGGCCGGTCAGCCTCAGAAAGCTATGGCATGTGCCAGGCTGACATGAATATTTAGCCTGAGTTTTCAAGAACTCAGGGGGGAGGGATAGCTCGGTGGTTTGAGCATTGGCCTGCTAAACCCAGAGTTACGAGTTCAATCCTTGAGGGGGCCATTTAGGGATCTGGGGCAAAATCAGTACTTGGTCCTGGTAGGGAGCTAGACTCAACTCAATGACCTTTCAGGGTCCCTTCCAGTTCTATGAGATAGGTATATTGCCATATATTATATTATTATAAGAACAGACAAAGTTGGAACTCCAGCAAAATGGTGAACAGGCCCAATTAAACAAGCTGAACATGCCAGTAAGGTTTCTTGAAACTAGGGGTGGGCCAGAACAGCAAAGCTCAGCTCTAGGACTGAAACCCACTAAAATTTGGCCCATTATACAAGAAAGAGGCCAGCTGTCAAGTCTGGAGGCAGATCCAAACTTCAGAGTTCAGGGATTCCCTGATTTGGGTTTGGGCTCATCTCTAGTCGAGACTTGCGTGAGCTGAAAACGACAGGATTCACACAGCCTTAGTCGTGAGACTTAATTAATTCATGTTTCGTAAAGCACTTGGAGATCCTCGGGTGAAAGGAGCCTTAGAACTGCAAAATATTATAAGCATTAAAAACAAGGCTTTTGTCACTCCCAGGTAAACGATGTGAAGGAAGATGGCAGCCTGCCACAGAAATGTTCCCGATGATCATATGGCGCTCAGGGATTAATAACTCAGGCTTGTTCCAACACAAACACTGAAAGCTTGCACGCTTCAAATCATTTCACACCCCATTTGGGGTTTGAAAGACCATGGCAGACAGGTGTGTGTTGGAATTATTTTAAATGGACATGGCCTCTTTGTGAGCTATTCCAGCAGGGCGGCCAAAGACTGGGCAGGCCAGGGAATTAACTGCCCCTCCCAGGGTTATGAGCGCTTACTCTTCCTCTGGAGCAGGGGAGAAGCTCAGGGACAGGCAGTGTGAGGAAGCCTGGGTTGTCCCTGTTCCAGGGACATCATCTGAATAACCCTCTCTTGAGCTCATTAGAAGAGATGGGTACTGCCAAACCAACCTAATTTCCTTCTTTGACAGGGTTCCTGGCCTCGACCTGGGTTCCTGGGCCTCATCATGGTAGGTGGAAACTGCCCGAGGGAACAAAACTATGAGTCATGCCAACCTGGGTAAAACTGTGCATTTGTTTTAGGTGGGGATTCCCCATTTCTGTCATTTCCTCGCTGAAAACAACTGCTTTTTGGGGTGGAGAAATGAATTTCCAGCTTCAGGGTGCGTGGAGAAGTGGTGAGAGAAACTCATCTTTTGTCCAAAAATCTGAGACATGGAAAAACATTTTCCTCTGCTGAAAATCCCTGAATACCACACAGTGTTTCAGATCATTCCATATCACTAGTGTCCACTAGGGACTAAAACCTGGCCCCCCCACCCCCCACCCAGAAAGCAAATTCCATCACCCTCCTAACCCCTAGTTAGGCCCCCTTCAGCATCCCTGAAGAATCCCTAAGAATCCCTGTTCAAGCAGGACGCTTAAGGCTGTGCTTAACTTTAAGCCCATGCTTAAGTCAGAATTGGCCTTAAGCACAGGCACAAAAGTTTAAACACATGCTTAAATGCTTTCCTCAATCAAGGACTGAGATATCAGTGGCCTCTAAGCATTTCTGTACAGCCAAGCAGAGAGAAAAGCCAGTCTACCTGTATTTCATGACATCACCAGGAGAAGAATGTTTGCTCTTACATTTAATTAACTTGTCAGAGGTAGATTAAGCCCTCCCGCCCTTCCCACAACCTCTTGCAGCCCCCTCCCCATTCAGTTGTCTACCTACAGTGGATTACATAGTACTGGTACTGGAACAGCTTTCAATCCTGTTCTGAAAGGTCATAAGAACGTGCTCCTTAGCATGCCAGGGCGCATATTAAAAACTCCCATGCGTTGCTGTTGCTAAGTCCCCGCTCTCCTTTGCTACTGAATGTAAACAAAGGGTCAGAGTTACCTACTCAATTAACTCTGGAGAAGGAGGCTTCCTTCCCAGAAAGCATGTTCGATCAGGCAGAGACAGAAAGGGAAACAACGCTTAACAAATTGCTACATGTACTTAACTGGTGTCTCAAACCCCAGCAAAAGAGAACAACAAGGGTAGACTCCACCAGTGACACACACCCAAGGCCTTAGGTGAGAATCTTGACCTGGAACCAGATTAAGAGGAGCAGAAGTTCTTAACTTCAGGGGTCATCAGGACATATTGAGCCTGGAGGGCCTGCGCGGTACGGTCAGCTGATTTCATTCCTGTCAAGTTCCTCGCATCAGGATGTCGTTCCCTTTGCTAATTAACTGAAAGGCAGGTACACCTGAGTGGGTGTTTTCTCTTCCTGGGGTACAAAGGGCTTGTTCCTGGGCTAGGTCTCAGTTACATCCAGGAGCGATGCCAGCTTTTCTGCCGCCCTAGGCAGCGGAAGGTCCCGCCGCCGAAATACTGTCGCGGTCGCCGCCCCCCAAATTGTAGTGCCCTAGGCGACCGCCTAGGTCGCCTAATGGGTTGCGCCGGCCCTGGTTACATCAGTGAGAATCCAGAGTAACAGGGAGAGGCAAGTGAGGTTAGATTTATGCCAATTGTAACTGAGATCAGAATGCGGCCCTTAGCCTCAATGACAGCCTAGCACATGTGCTTGTGCTCTCCCCAGGAGAACTGTGTGTGTAGAGGAGTGGTTTGTTTTGGTAGGGATTTTTTTTTTATTATTTACACATTGTTCTGTGTTTCAGTTAGAGAAGGCCGGTGGAAGGTGTGTGTCTTGCACTTGGAGTGGAAGGTGGTGAGGTTTGGGGGGCTTCTTGGTTCCTGAGGGAGTTCACCCCACACTCTGCGACCAGCCCCCAATGCTGTCTCCTGCACGGATGAGCTTTACCCCTGTTGTGGGGAGTTTCATCATGCCGGAGGAGCAGAGTTGCCAACCACAGTGTTGATCCTGGAAGTTCTGATGATCTTTTAGATACCTGTGGCCCAGGCCATTAAGCACCTTGAAGATAAAGACTGAGACATTGAACTTGATTAGATAATTCTGACTTTTTAGTGAAAAATCAAATGCCAACAATTTCAATTTGGAAAAGCTACCCTGGTGCCTGATGGGAGTTGTAGTTCAGGTGCCTTGTGCCCCTATTCTCTTCTATGGGTCGTTTTCCCTGGCCAGACAACATCTCCCATGATGCACAATGGGCTCCTCTTTTGCTCAGCCACTGTGTTACATCATGGGATTCCCTGCCAACAGTGCATCATGGGAAATGTAGTCCAGCTGAGGAACCCAGCCCACATAGCAGAATGAGGGCATGAGGCACCCAAACTATAACTCCCATGAGGAACTATGGTGGTATTTCCAAATGTATCTTTTTGGGGCATTGGCCAAAAAATGAAAATGTTGGTGTTCGGTTTTTCATCACAAAGTCAGCACTTTCCATGGAAAGCAGACCCTTTTTAAGACAAATTTAATCAAGAACCCAATTTTGCATGAAATAAACAATTTTGATGGAAAATTTTTGACCAGCCCTAAATCCAGCACCTTCCATCAGCACTCAATACACTTTAAAAAGACATGCACTGTGCATGCAGCTCATTTCATCCTCTGATCTCAAAGCACTTTTCAAGAGGAGACTGAGTATCATTATCCCCATTTCACAGATGGGGAAACCAAGCCACGGAGTGGTCCAAAGTCAAACAGTGAGTCAGACAATAAAATCCAAGACTCCTGACTCACTTGCCCTCTCCACTGGCCCATGCTGCCTTTGATGGAGCATAAAAGAAAAAGTGCTTTCAATAAATCCCTGTTAGAGAGAGACACATTTGCTATCCAGATTGTCAGACACTGGTGCCTTCACAGCAGCCTTTTGTGGTCCCCGAAAAGCTCTCTCCATTTGAGATCTCTGCCCCAAACAAGTCCTTTCGCTCCCGCACACATCCGCAGATTGCCTATCGTGTTTAGTAACCACCTGCTTTGAAGTGGGGAGCGGGCACAAAGAAACACGAACATAGCAGCCGCCTGAAGCTGTCTGCCTTGTCCATGGAAGAATACTTCCCCTATCAGGTAGCATGATTGTTTGTGGTAAGTTGTCAAATGCTCCTTGACTGAAGCACGACACAATGAGAGGAGTGAAAGGAATCCGGTGACGAGCTGATATCAGTTTACACAGAAGGAGGACCGAGATCACTGAGCAGAACGCAAACTCTGTTATGGTGCATAGACTGTACCCCTAGGGGCAGATCCTCAGCCAAAGGAAACTGTTATAGTGCCTGTGGACTTGAATTTGCACCAGGGGAGGATCTGCCCTACTGCATAATCCATGCATATAGCTAGAGGAGGGTTTGGGCTAGGCCCATCCAGATGCTTAAACATCAGGGTCACAACGTGTCTGGTTGGCCTGTCATCACCACTAGCTCCTGGGCTCCTCAAGCCAAACTAATAATAAACCTATGGTAGCCACAGACAGTGCTGCACTCATGTTTGCTGGCTCTGTTCATTTAAAGGCAAAGCGAAAGGTAAAGGGAGTGCAAGGTACATGGGAACCTGCCAGGCGAGGAGGGGTGAGAAGAGGGCTAACAAAGGAGGGATTGTCGCGGCAGCCTGATAAACATCACCCAGGCAAATGGTCTTCTCTGACTTCATTACGGGGTGCAGCTGCCGGCAAGCAGAGGAGTTCGCGGTGCTGAAAAGTCACGTCAACGAGATGATTAGGAGGGGGACTTTCCAAATCGCACCAAAAGGAACCATTCGAGGAGTCAAACAGGCCAGATTCGGATATAAGCTAAGGAAATTCAGAAAAAGCATGCTGTCCTGAAAAATTGGACTTAGGTCCAGGGATGGCTTAGGAAAAAGGAAAAAACAATGAGCCATCTAGCTAGCTAGGCGCTCTTGCCGTGCTCACCACCATTGTATCTGAGCATCTAGTGAGCGGGAAGTCAAGATTTAAACCAAACAGATCACAGAGTGCACGCATTAGGGAGTCAGTGTCCACCAATCGATACGGCACTGGGACTCAGAAAATCTGACTTTTATTCCTGGCTCTGTCACTAGCCTCCTAGCCAGTGACGTCACCGCTCTGTGCCTCAGTTTACCCATTGCCAAATTTAGGGTAATGCTACTTGCCTCCTTTGTAAAGTACTTTATAAAGATCTACAGACAAAAAACAATATTTGAGAACTAGGGCCCCGATCCACAGAGTTATTTAGGCTCCTAATGTCCATTGATTTCAGTGGAAGTTAGGAGCCTAAATACCTTTGTGAATGTGGGCCTAGGTGTTTATATATATAGCCCAAAATGTGCTAGACACTTTACAGACATCGCATGAGACAGTCCCTGCCTCAAAGAACTTATCTGCACAGTGGATCCTCATGACCAAGCAGAGCTCGGATGGTGCATTATATTAGGTCTCCAGTTATAGAACTGGTAATGCCACCTAAAGCTAAGGTTGCCCAATACTTTCTATTAAAAGACTATGTTTTCCGTTGCTTATAACTTTGCCAAACTAACCATTTCGCCTGAAGTTTTCCATACTGGGTGGGGTGTCTGCCTCGGGCACTATTATTTAGGAAAGTTTCATTAAAAAAAAAGAAAAAGTACAGCCATTTCCAAGAACAAGATTAGGGAAAAACACATAGTTTGGCCCATGTAAAATTATTACAACTGTTTCACTGAGAAGCTCTATCACCCCTATGCTTTGGAGCAGGAACTTGGAATTTAGAAGGGGGACTCCCTGGTTTCAAGGATGTGCCCTTTGCTTTCCCTGTGAAAATCTGCCTAAATTTTGCCATGTTGTAAGCCTTGGAAAAATCTCAGTTTGCACATGCTCAGTACAGGTTTGTTAAAGTTTGGCAGCTAAATTCTTAACTCAGCCCGCTGGTGTGTATGCATTATACACTATTATAATAGTCTTTAATTCTTGATCACATGCTATTTTTGCTACAGCACCCCTGCCTTACTCAGTGCGCAGGATGGATGGTGCTCAGGGAACCCACAAAAGAATGGGAAGGCAAAGCCAACCTCTACTCTTCCACCCAAAGCCACGTACCGCAACTACTGTCTACAATAGCCCATGCACCACCATCTTAAATCTGCCCCCTCCACACATGCTTCTCCATCCTTCTTCACCAAACCACCCACTTCCAACATGATAGGTTGTGGATGTCCCGGATAGTGGTGTGTTGTGTTGGGAGGCGGTCGTTTGAGATTCCTGGCACGAGGGCCTCCACCAATCACAGCCTGGCAGTCTGGCAAGGGTGAACACAAGTCCCAAATCATTCAGGGTTTTATAGGTCCAAGCCAACACCTTACCAACCAAACAGGAGTGGGGGAGAAGAGCTATTGAAGCTAAAGGACAATATTGGCACAAGAACAACTGGGGATAAACTGGCTATGAATAAACAGAGGCTGGAAATTAGAAGAAAGTTTCTAACCATCAGAGGAGTGAGGTTCTGGAACAGCCTCCCAGTAAAAGCAGGGTGGACAAAAAACTGAACTGGTTTTAAGATGGAGCTTGATCAGTTTATGAATGAGATTATATGAAGGGGGATGCCTCTGATAGCAGGAGATTGGACTCAGTGATCCAGGAGGTTCCCTCCAATCCTACATTCGATGTTCCTATTGCCACCTTGAAACTAGTAGACAGCCAGTGCAGATCATTGGGCCATGTGCGCCCAATGAGATGTACACTTTAATAAGCAGGCTGCTCTATTCTCCACCACTTTAGGTTGGTTTAAGGTGTAACTCCAATCCTCTTTTGGGGCTACAAAGTCATGGAACCTGGAGGCAAGGTCTGCCTCTGATAGACACAGCTGCATCTCCCAGGCAGAAGGAAAAGGAGAAAAGTTCTCCAGGACACTGCTGTCCTGAGAACATTAAACAGCAGCTGGAGATCCAACAACCCCTTCTCCGCCCCACAGATGATCAGGAACTCTGATACCACATGATGGGCACCATCTGTAATAAGGAGCAGAAATAATCTGTGTTATCGTGAAGTCCCTGCCCCCAACCCACGGGAGGAGCCATTCACACAGAGCGACGTGGAGCTGAGAAAGAGGGCAAAGAACATTTGAGAAGAACTTCACAAATCGGAAAAACCACCCAGCCTTCCTGGATGAGTCAGTCATAGAAGCATAGAAAATTAGGATTGGAAGAGACCTCAGGAGGTCATCTAGTCCAACCTCCTGCTCAAAGCAGGACCAACCCCAACTAAATCATCCCAGCCAAGACTTTGTCAAACCAGGCCTTAAAAGCCTCTAAGGATGGAGATTCCCCTCCCTAGGTAACCCATACCAGTGCTTCACCACCCTCCTAGTGAAATAGTGTTTCCTAATATCCAACCTAGACCTCCCCCACTGCAACTTGAGACCATTGCTCCTTGTTCTGTCATCTGCCACCACTGAGAACAGCCGAGCTCCATCGTCTTTGGAACCCCCTTTCAGGTACTTGAAGGCTGCTATAAAATCCCCCCTCACTCTTCTCTTCTGCAGACAAAACAATCCCAGTTCCCTCAGCCTCTCCTCATAATTCATGTGCCCCGGCCCCCTGATCATTTTCGTTGCTCTCCGCTGGACTCTCTCCAATTTGTCCACATCCTTTCCGTAGTGTGGGGCCCAAAACTGGACGCAATACTCCAGATGTGGCTTCACCAGTGCCGAATAGAGGGGAATAATCACTTCCCTCAATCTGCTGGCAATGCTCCTACTGATGCAGCCCAATATGACGTTAGCCTTCTTGGCAACAAGGGCACACTGTTGACTCATATCCAGCTTCTCGTCCACTGTAATCCCCGGGTCCTTTTCTGCAGAAGTACCGCATAGCCAGTCGGTCCCCAGCCTGTAGCAGTCCCCTCTGCTCTCACTGCAGGATATTCTCCTATTACAATACACTCCCCAGTCCACCTTTGACTGACGGGGGTTTCCCTCAATTCCCTAAGAAATTCCTCTTCCCACAAGAGGCTAGATTGTGCCATTGATCTCACAGGCCTCCTACGCAGGGGCTTTGCAGGGGAAGATTCGTCAAGGCTTATCTGTCTTCACTGCAACAGTGCGAGTCAGTTCTCTCCAGCTATGCCACTGGAGTTAGCCTGGCTTGAGCGAGAGCAGACGTACTGTGAACCCACACCAGAGCTAGACGGAGTGACTGGACAAGTGGCTGATGAGTTGTGGTTGTAACTGCAGCTGCTGCATTCTCACGGCGTAACCCACTGCAGCATCAGTACCACTGACACGGCCACTGGGAGTCAGTTTCCCAGCCCGCAGCGACAGACGCACACTAGCGGGGCTCGAGCTAATGCAACATCGACAGACCCCAGTCGGCGGCATCGAACCTGGAACCTCTGGAGCTTAGTGCATGAGCCCCTACCGCATAAGCTAAAAGCCAACTGGCTGTTAGCTAAGGCTGTAGAGCAGACTCATTAATCTCTAACCCCTGGTGTAGACAGCGCTCTGTGACTGGGTGAGCATCTCCGACCAACATAACTCCCGCCTGGCGGGGAAGTGGATTAACTTCGCCCACAGGAGAAGCTCTTCCGTCGGCGTAATAGTGTCTTCGCTAAAGTGCTACAGCTGTGCCGTCACACTGGTGCTGCTACAGCTGTGCCACTCTAGCACCATACGTGAAGACAGGCCCTTAGGGCAGAAAACCCGACCTCAGACCCAGGGAGCAGGTGGGCTTGAGATCCCAAGCTGCTGCCCAAGCCAGTGTCTACCCAGCTGTTTTCAGTGCGCTGGCTCGAGCCCCGATTGTGCGAGTCTGTCCAGCCGGGCCGGGAGGCTCGCTGCCAGCCGCAGCATAGACATACCCCTTGAGGCCAAAAAGCTTGAGTTTCAAGCACTACTTAACTCCAGCTAGATATTTGTGTGTGCATGTCAGCTGAGGGCCAAAGCAGCGAAGACAAGGCTGTGGTATTGGGGACTATGCCTTTAAGGGCTGAGCTTCCCAGACGCAGAGTCTGGGTGAGGCGCTGTGAAGCACTGGTTAGGCCTAGCCCGCTAGAACCAGACACTGAGCCCTGGCAGGCTCCTTAAGCACTGAAGCTCAGATCCTCAAAGGTATTTCGACTGCCAGCGTCCATTGAAATCAGTGGGCATTAGGAGTCTATATACCTCTGAGGGCCTGGCCTGAGTGATCACTGAGCACCACAAAGCCCGCAGCACTTTGATGGTCCTTATCAGTATAGTATCTGAACCTGCTCATTAATTGATTGAAGCCTCACAGCAAGCATGGCAGGCAGAGAGCTACTGTCCCCCTCTTCTGTAGATTTCAGCCTGAGGCACGGGGCAGATTAAATGACTTGTGCACAGAATCAGTGACAAATCCAGGTCTCTTAAGTGCCAGTCCAGAGCCCTGTCCGCTAGCCCATCCTCCCTACAGCTGTGGTACCATCAGGGTTTCCATGAGTGCCTCATTGGAGAAAAGAGTTTTGTGCTGGCCAAAAACTGTTTAATGGCCTCTGCACCGGCAGCTGTGTATTCATTTCAGGGACTCTGAATCCAGACATCAAGTGGCCCATACATCAGATACCAACCACTGACAATAAAAGTAGGGACTTTAAAACCAGTCATTGAGGAACACGAAGGGGCTTCTACACCGGCTCTGAACAACTTTTAATAGCCAGTAGCAAGGGGTGGGTCTCACAGCCAGGCATCATGGTCTACTGGCGACAGAGATGTGCCTTGATTCAAGGAATGTGGTTTCTATTCCTGGCTTTGCTACTGATTCGCTTTGTAGTCTTGTGTTGCAAAGGTGGCTTCTCACTTGTGGGCCCCGGCTCTGGGGTCTGTCCGTTTACTGCAGACCCTAGTGTCCTGTCCATAGATTGAGAAGGGCCCATCTTGGGTTGGGAGGGTTTCCCGAGCTGGGCTGTAAGATTTTTTAATCAAATAATGGCTGTTAGGACGGTAGCGTTCCAAGTGAAATGTTCTCTCATGGGTGGATTGCTCTGAATTATTAAGTAACTGGGGGAGAAGTAAACTCTTCGGGTTCGTTCTTGCCATTAAAAACCTACACAAGCAGAGAGAATGCCCTGCTGTTCCACTCCTCTTATTGTAGTGAGGCAAGACATTAAGCGAGCCCGTGGATTTTAAATTAAATGTCAGATCTCATTTGGCACGGAAGCACAGACGTGTGTGTGGCTGCATTATGAGAAAATTTGACAGCTCAGCTGTGTGTGTCAAACCGGCTTACGGGTGAGCTTCTTCCATATGAATTTATCATTCTCCTGGCCCAATGCCATGCCAAGGCCTGTTCCGGAAAAGGCAAAAACCCAGAACCGTCTTTAACGAGTAAGGTCTTGAAAGAGCTCCTCTCCCCCTGGTAACAAAGATATCTGGTGTTGTGCAGAGTTAGGCAGAGACTGCCTCCACAGAGACTATCGCTAACTCCTTGCGAAGAGAATTAGTGCTTGTCTAGATGAATACTTAGTTCGTGGCAGGCTGGAGTGTAAATCTATCCCTCACTCGCCTGCCACGCATTAAGTGTCCATGTGGACCCTGCGCCGAGTGCACTTTGATGAACACCCATTTCAACGCAGGGTAGATCAAATCGCTCAAGGGACTTTTCAGTGCATGGCATTAGGGTCCCCATGGCAGGCTAGTGCGGGGTAGATTTACACCCCAGCTTGCCGCAACTTACCTATTTGTCTAGACAAGTCTTAAGATTGCTCAGGGACTTCTTCATTAGCTATGATCGTTTTCCCATTAAGTCATGGGTTCAAACACACCCCTACCTGAGTGGTCTCAGCCCGGTTTCCACTGAACAATGGTCCGTGGCATTAAAATCGCCACCGCCGATGGCACTAGGAAGCATTCAGTGAAAATGAACGAGGGCAAATTCAACACTGACCAAAGGAAATACTTTGCACCACAATGCTGTTAGCCTGTGGAACTCATGGCATACAGAAAACTGCCTGCTGATAACAACTAGACAGGCAGCAAGGTGGGAATATTCTTCTGACCCTGGCCCTCCATACCCTCCACCCAGGTCCGTGTTTGCCCATAGGCGTAGTCTGACTTCTATATCTGTGGGGAACAGCTCCAGGCAGGCCAGCAGGGCTGCGCATGGGGGGCGGGGAGGCAAATTCTGTGCCTGGCCAAGGCTTGCAGTTTGGGAGACAATCCCCGCCCTGGCTCCCCCAAACTATTCCCACGTGTTTGCCTCACCCACCTGATACATCTTGTCTTTTACACTGTAAACTCTTTGGGCTAGGGACTGTCATTTATTCTGTGTCCCGTACAGTGGGACCTCGGCTTCCAGGCACTACCCCCATATAAATATTTAATAATAAGTGCCGTGAGACATTACTGAGGCCAAGAGCCTAGCAAGAGCCAAAAAGGGATTTGACATTTATAAGGATAACAAGAATAACCAGAGATATAAGAATAAATATTTCAAAATAGCTAAGAGTTTGGGAAGGTGCCATCAACCCTCATGCTTCAGGGCAATAAGCCAAGCTCTAACAATTGGGGGTCAGGAGGCAATTTTCCTTGAGAGTAGGTTATTCTACAGCTACCTACTGCAGGGTTTCTGTCAGCTTCCACTGAAGCATCTGGTATTGGGCATTTTGGTGAGTGGATACTGGGCTAGATGGACCCTGCGTCTGATCCAGGCTGACAACACCTATGTTGCTGTGTAGTAACTAGGCCCCTTGTAGGCATTCTCAACACAGAAGCCAAGAGCCAAACAGGCCATAGAGAGCAGACTGCCCTCTGCCTTCTCCAGGTAAGGCCTGAGGAGGAGCCTTGTTGTGCCTGTGCTGTGGACGAACAGAGGACTTTGCTCCAACCACTAGGCACAACCACCTACGTCCTGGTCTCTGACAGGCACTGACCTTGATCAGGGCCTACATCCCCTGTTAATCCCTTTTCCTCGGTGAGGCTCTGAGCCCAAAGGCTTTACATACCTTTCCCCAAAGGTTTTCTTGCCACTTTTCGTCATTACCCAAACATATTTCTTTTCTCACTGTGGAATTCCTCCTTTGCGGCCCACAAACGCCTCCTCCTCCACCACCCTGGGCAGGACAGTCCCAGCGCTGCACCTGGAACAGCCCCTTCATCCCAGTGGGAACCCACTGCTGTGTCAGACGCCACATTATGACTTCCCCGCAGGAGAGGCTGGGCTGCCAGGAGGAAACCCTTTTCCCAAGCACAAATTTCTCTAATACCAGCACAGGGAATCCAAAACAATGACAGGCCGAAGCGCATTTCTTGCTATAGAAATGTTCTTATTGCGGGGGGGGGGGGGGGGGGGGAGGGGAATAAGATGCCGGGAATCAAGACGCCTGGGTTCCGTTCCTGGCTCTGCTACCAACTTGCAGTGTGACTGTAGGCAACTCACTTCACTGCTCTCTGCCTCAGTTTACCTATCAGTAAAATGCCAACAGTAAGTATTAACATGTTATTATTTATAGTAACAGTCCTCTATAAGGAGTGTGGAGAGGCCATTGCACTGGGACCCAGGAGACCTGGATTCTTTTCCTGCCTTTGCCATTGACCTGCTGTCTGACCTTGGGGAAAGTCACTTCACCTGTTTCCCCTCTCGGTCTTGTCTAGTTAGATTGTTAGCAGCTTGAGGCAAGGATTATCTCTTGCTCCTTGTTTTTGCAAGGCCTAGCACAAGGGGCTCCTGATTTCAGCCGGAGCCTGCAGATACTATTGTAATATCCATAAAAATCGTTCTTACCTATTGTGCTTTCTCACGGTGGTGTGAGGCTAAACTCATCCATCTTTGTAAAGTGCTGTGAGACGTTCGGGTGAAAGGCCCTTTGTAGGTTCCTCAAGTGCCACTGTCCCATTTTAAGGCAAGTCCAGTTTGAATGCTGAGCTTTTTGGCCCTGCCTGGAATTCATAGGTTCTAAGGGCAGAGGGGACCATTATGATCATCTAGTCTGACCTCCTGCGTAACACAGGCCATAGGACTTCCATGCATTAATTGGGAGTTGAACTAGATCATGTCTTTTAGATGCCAAAGTATGTTAATCCTTCAGGGACTGGTTCCTGGGAAAGGTCCATTAAGGGGTTACCAACCATGCCAGTCTACTCAATCCAGCCTGTAGTGGGGTGGTTACCCGCTCCTGCCCTGAAGGGCTTAAAACAGCCAGGAAGAGGGCTGTGGCAGGGAAAAGCTAGGCTGATTGGGAAAGTAGCCACAGCTGGGCCATGCCCCAATCAGGCCCAGCTGGCCCTATAAAGGCTTGAGCCAGGAGCTCAAGCAGACAGTCTCTCTCTGTGTTCAGAGAGAGAAGGGCCTGGCTGTAGGGAGCTTAACCAAGTATCTGGAGTGGAGCAGGGCTGGGGAAAGGCCAAGGGAACCGGGAAGCTCCGGCCTAGAAAGCCCCAGGCTGCAGGCCTGGTGAGGCCTATTAGGTACTGGGTTGCAGGGGGCAGCCCACGGGTAGGCAGAGGCAGCAGGTCCGAACCCCTTTGCCTGTGATGAGTGGCTGATACTGCAGTCTGCACCAGTGAACGGGGCTAGATGGAGACTGGGCAGTAGCCAAGACTGAGGCAAAGTGGAGATAGTGGGTGGGGGTTCCCCTGGGAGAGGGAGACCCAGAACTGTGGGGGTACTGCCAGGGGGCAACACCCCAGACAAAAGGGCACCAGGGTCCAGGGAGGGACATGGGGGCCAGAGGACAGGCGGATCACCGGCCTGCAGAGGGCGCTCCGGAGCTGGAACGAGCTAATTCCCGAGACGACCAGCAGGAGGCGCCGCTGGGTGAGTCTGCGCCAGTCTACACAGCCCCACAATTTCAAGTGTGTGCTCTTGGGGTACGTCTACACTATCGGCGGGTAGCGATCGATCTATCGGGGATTGATTGTCGCGTGTGGTGTAGACGTGATAAATCGATCCCCGATCGCTCTCCCATCGACTGCTGAACTCCAGCTCGGCGAGAGGCGGAAGCAAAGTCGATGGGGGAGCAGCGGCCGTCGATCCCGCGCCGCGAGGACGCGAAGTAAGTGATTCTAAGTCGATCTAGGATACGTCGACTTCAGCTATGCTATTCTAGTAGCTGAAGTTGCGTATCTTAGATCGATTTCCCCCCCCCCCCTCCCCCAGTGTAGACCAGGCCCCGGATTCAGACAGACAGATGTTCACACTTTGTTGCTTCAGAAGCAAAAAAATTAGATCCACCAAGTCAACCTGTGGTCTCCCTGGAGCTGGCTCTTGTGCTTTGGAAAAGTAAATTTGCTTTGCAAGGAGCCTTAAAATGTTCACTTCAAGATGAAGAGAACAGACCCAACTAGTTTACACAAATAGCGAGAGAACAGGCTTGTCACATTCCACACATGCTTCCCCCATTGCACGAAGGGTTGTCGGAAGAAATCCAACACAGACACCTCCCATTCCACGTTTATCCCGTGGGTCCATTTAGACAAATTTGTCTGAGCAGATTTAATTTTGGAGGCCAAGCTTTCTGCTCCTTCCTACCACAGAAGGGAGGGATTTCATTTCCACCCACAAGTCATTTCGGCCCATGCAGGGCCGGCTCCAGGCACCAGGCAACCAAGCACGTGCTTGGGGCGGCACCTGGTAAGGGGCGGCCAATCTTGGGGTGGCGGGGGGCGGCGCGGCGCTCGGCGGGGGGGGGTTTCGGCGGCGCGGCGCTCCACGGGGAGGGGTTCGGCAGCGCGGCGCTCGGCGGGGGGTGTTTGGCGGTGCGGTGCTCCGCGGGGGGCGGGGGGTGTTCGGCGGCACTCCACGGGGGGCGGAGGTGTTCGGCAGCTTGGCGGGGGGGCAGGGGCTGTTCAGCGGTGCGGCGCTCGGCGGGGGTTTCGGCGACGCAGCGCTCCGCGGGGGTGTTCGGCGGCGGGGCGGGGGGCGGGGGCTGTTCGGCGGCGCAGCGCTCCGCGTGGGGGGGTTCGGCGGCGCGGCGGGGGCCGGGGGGTGTTCGGCGGCGCGGCGGGGTGTGGCGGTTGTTCGGCGGCGCGGCACTCGGCAGGTGGGGTTTCAGCGGCGCGGCACTCGGTGGGGGGGGGTGTTATGGCGGGGCGGCGCTTTTTTTTTTTTTTTGCTGCTTGGGGCTGCAAAAAAGTTAGAGCCGGCCCTGGGCCCATGGGAATCTAAACCTCTTCTGTAATTATTATTTGATACTGAGGTGGCTCCAATGAGGATCAGGCCCCATTATGCTAGGTTGTGGACAAACACAGAGACAGACATGGGCTCTTCCTCAAGCAGCGTCTGTAACAACACTTCACGTGAGTCGTCAGCATGGTTTGAATGCGTATATACTCCCAAACTGAAACTACTGTAACCCACCCTGCCTGGCTCCAAGGGTGAACCAGCAAAATGACTCTATACATCTGCTTGTACAGGGATTCGCTCACCGCAGGAGCACCTCCTTGTGGCCAGGTGTGGCATAGCGGCTGTCTCCCCCTATGACACCCTCTGCCATCATTGTAGAGCCTCTTCCTGCAACTTGGCCCTCTGGCCAGGTCACTCTTTAGTCCACCCTTTCCGGGATAACAGAGTCTAACCAAGCTATAGTCTGGTGACCTTACATCAGGTCTTTCATCTGTCTCTGGGCTCCATGATCCATACACCCCTTACTTCGGGGAATTTCACCCCATCTTTCTCGGTGGCTGATAGGGGAAACCAGGTCCTTCCTCTACTCTGGGTTTCAGTCCAGAGATCCTGTAGCTGACAGCGAAGGTCTACTCCCTGGGCCACTTCCTATCTGTTCTATCCCACCAGAGAGTGACTGGAGTCTCTCTCCTTGCAGCCTCTTTCTGCTGCAAACTTCCTGGCTTTATGATGACCAACCTGCTCCTGCCCAGTTCGACATCATGATCAATTAAGCCTGGCTCTCCCTCCAGGTGCAGCCAGGTAACAAAACTACTTCTCAGGATCACTTTAACCCCTTCAAGGCCTGGTGGTGTACATACCCTATCACTCTGCTGTATATGGATCATCAGTAGTTTGAAAATAGAACCTTCAGCATGAGTGGAATGAAGGGCCCCATGGTTAGGACGCCAGCGGAGACCGGGGGTTGATTCCCCGCTCCACCACATGCTTCTTGTGTGACCACGGGAAAGTCTATCCTGGGAAACAGTGACTCTGAAAAAAGATTTGGGGGTCATGGTACATAATCAGCTGAACATGAGCTCCCAGTGCAACACTGTGCCCAAAAGGGCTAATGTGATCCATGGAATCACACGTAAGAGTAAAGGGATTATGTTACCTCTACAACCGCAGCTGGAATACTGTGACCAGTTCTGGTGCCCATAATTCAAGAAGGATGTTAAATATATTGGAGCGGGTTCAGAGAAGAAACATGAGAATGATTAAAGGATTAAAAAACCTGCCTTATAGTGAAAGACACCAGGGAATTCAATCTAGTTAGCTTAACAAAGAGGAGGTTAACGGGTGATTTGATCACAGTCTATAAGCACCTACATGGGGAATAAATATTTAATAATGGGCTCATCAATCTAGCAGAGAAAGGTCTAACACCTTCCAATGACTTGAATCTGAAACTAGGCAAATTCAGACTGGAAATATGGCATACATTTTTAACAGTGAGTAATTAACCATTGGAACAATTTACCAAGCATCATGATGAATTCTCCATCACTGACCACTTTTAAATCAATTTGGATGTTTTCCTAAAATATCTGCTTTAGGAATTATTTGGGGGAACTTCTCTGGCCTGTGTTATACAGGAGGTCAGACTAGATGATCACAATGGCCCCTTCTGGCCTTAGAATGTAAGAAAAGTCACTTAGTCTCTGTGCCTCAGTTCTCCCTCTGTAAAATGGGGATAATAGCACTGTCCTACCTCACAGGGGTAGGGAGGATAAATAAATACACTGAGGTGCTCTCGTACTCCACTAATGCGGGCCATAATACGTTTTTAAGATAGCTATGTAGCACTACAGAGTAGAGCTCTACCTCCATTAGCAGTAGTTGATTGTTATCCACTATTGACTGGGGCACAACACACTCTGTTAATGTTACACTCACAGTCTCCGCCCCTAATCCTGCAGCCTTGAGGAGCTGCACTGATTTTCATTGAAGGTCTGTTTATGTGGATTTGATTGCAGGATCATGGCCTAAGAAACCAAAGTGGTGATTGTATGTGCTGCCTTCTGAGTTTTTACAAATCAAGAGCACAATCCTGCTTCTGCTGAAGTCCATGGCAAAACTCCCATTCACTGGAGAGGGACCTGGAGCAGGGTGGAGAAATAGACGTGTGCACTGGCCTAAGGAGTAAGAAGAAAAAACAGAAGGTAGATCAGATAAGGCACATTCCATGGCATACATTACTGAGATGACTGCACATCACTGCAATAATGCCCATACTTGACAGGAGAGCATTACAAATCCACTTGATTTATAGCTATGAAGGGGGATTCAGAGAGAGGCTGATAAGGGTATTTCCCCACTTACTCTCCCCTGCCTCTGAATTAACTTGAGGGACAATGTGCATAAGTGTGGCATAAGAAAAATGGGAAGCTGATCTACAGATAAGAAGCATTCCACGTGAGAAATGCAAACTCAGGGCATGTATATCACTCATCGTCTATTTACCAGCCAGCTGGGCGCGCTTACTTAAGCAATTGTGTGCAACTGTAGAGTTACCACCGTGAGATAAGGCATAAAATTGAAGTACATTTGAAATCAGACCCTCACTTCATTCTAGCTCATGCTCCTCCAGTCCTGTCTTTCTTGGTTTCCTGATCGCAAGTGTGAAGCACTGGGGAGAAGTGGGGGGGTCAATAATAACTTGTTTTCAATCCCTCCTCTGTGATGGTAGTTTCACTTGTGACTCTATTCCTTCTTCCACTTCCCCGAGGCCCCTTGACTTCAATGCTTCTCGTGTCTCCTGGTCCTTTCCGTTCTGCTGTATCTATTATTCTATTCACCTTCCATTTGTGCAGCGGCTTTCATTGCCAAGGAGCACCAAGGGCTTTACATATTCATAGACTCCAAGGCCAGAAGGGATCACGCTGATCACCTAGCTGATCTCCTGGATAACACAGGCCGCAGAACTTCCCCAGCTCTTTTAGAAAACCAGCCCATCTTGATTTAAAAAGTGTCACTGATGGAGACTCCACCGGAGCCGTATAAATTGTTCCAGTGGTTAATTAACCCCACTGTTAAAAATGTATGGCTTATTCTAGTCGGAATTTGTCTAGCTTCAACGTCCTGCCATTGGACCATGTTCGACCTTTCTCTGCTACACTAAAGAGCCCATTATCAAGTATCTGTTCCCCATGCACCGTGCTTAATTTGTTCCGGGGCTTGCTAGGGCTGAGCTCTGGCACCTCTAGGCTTGAAAGGATCAAAATGCAATAATACCTGACATACCAGTTTTCACCAGTAGGTCTCAAAGCTCTTGACAAGGGAGGTCAGTATCATTATCCCCATTTTACAGATGGGAAAACTGAGACACAGGATGGAGAAGTGACTACTTGTCACCCAGCGGGTCAGTGGCAGAGTCAGAAATAGTACCCAGCTGGTCCTGTCAAGTGCTCCAGCCACTAGACCACACTACCTCCCCCTGTAATCAACTGACTCTGAATTTGTGCTTGATGTAGGACTCACTGGATGGAATTCTCTAGCCCGTGTTATGCAGAAGGTCAGATTAGATGACCATCATGGTCCCTCAAACTGCGGAGGGAATTCTGGGAGGCAGAGTGCAGCTACCCAAATTGGAACTCGATCAGGACAATGGGGTTACCCCCATTAGTCTTGAAAAAATATATATCTCTATATTGTAAGGGGTCTTTACTGCCTTGTTAGTCTCATCATGAGATGGCACCTCAGGCAGCACATTGCCCTTAAGCCTATGCTCGGGCACTGTTATGGCATGGACAAAAAAAAGGCCGAAAAGCAGTGCGACCTTGTGACTAGAGCACTAGACTGGGACTCAGGGCACCTCGGTTCTAGTTTTGGCTTTGGCCTGCTGGATGAGCTTGGGCAAATCATGTCTTCTCGTGCCTCAGTTTCCCGATCTGTAAAACGGGGCTAATGATACTGACCTCTCTTTGCCAAGTGCTTTGGGATCTGCTGATGAAAAATGCCCTGGAAGAGCTGGGTATTATTACTGCTGAATAACCATCGCTATTCTTTGCAACACCCTGGGTGTTCCTTGGAGGTCTCCCAGCCCAATAGTGACTAGACCTGACTCCACTTTGCCTGGGAGAGTGCAGCCTGAGGCATTGTGATTATCAGCTAAAACTGCTACCTTTGGTTTTCTTGCTATCACACAGACATACCAAGCCACTTACTTTTACCTTTGTCCACCTCAGACATGGAGTTTCCTGACTTGCTGCTTGTTTATGCATGTTTCCTCTTTCAGTCATGACTCAAGTCTCAGGTATTTCAGATTGGGTCATTGCTAGCGGAGCCACCTTACCAGCTCGAGAGACACACAACCACTTTTGAAGCAGTAAATTAAGCGCACACTCAAAATGTCTTACCCTTGGGCTACCGCGCACTGTAATATCGTGGTTCTGTTTTTGTTTAAAAGGTCTGAGACATCTGGGACTCTTGGGTCTGTGTTGAATAGTGCGGGGGGGAGATGTGAGGGGGGGTGTCCTTATCTGTCTGAACATGTACACATCCAGCAATGGCACATGGCCAGAATAATACAATGGGCAGAATTGGGTGGGAATTGTCGATGTCCGCTATTCGCTCTCTTTCCAAACACTGCTCGTAGCCCTATGCACTTTGTTAGCCTTTCTTGTCTTAGGATCTCAAAGTACTTTACACACATGACTGAATTTAGCCTCACGACAGCACTCTGAAGAAAAAGGATCCTTATACCGGTTCTACAGGCCAGTAAGCTGAAGCTCAGAAGTCCTGATCCAGCAAAGCACTTTGAGCACAGGCGTCACTGAAATGGAACGACCTGTGCTTTGCAGGAGCAGGGCCCGTGTGCAGAGATGGGCCCAAGGCACAGAAGTTGGATCCAGAACTGAACTTTGAACCCCAGAGGTCAGGGCGGGTATTTGGATCAACCCATCAGACATGAAGGGACAAGCTGAAAAATTCCGCTCCAGTTCTGGATACAAAGCCTCCCTTCTCGGCGTTTAGAAGAGGATGTTAGGAGCTGGATTTAGTTCGGGCTCACCTCTAGTCAATGTACATGTCCAGGGTCATGGTGTGAGTCAGGGGTGGAGCCACAAAGAGATGCCAAAAGCACTAACTCTGAGCCCCTTGTTCATACCCCTGTGTAACACTATCTCAACAGGGAGTTAACATAAAGATGCATTCAGTGGCCAATAAAAAAGGGGCATCAGAATAAGGACCTGGGTCCAGAATAAGGACCTGGGACCTGGGTCCCAGCTTACCTGGGTTTTCCCCTTTTGTGGACACAAGCGACATCACTGGTCACTGGCTTGCTGAATTTCAAACTAAGTCCACGGCGCAAATTAAGGCCATGGTTCTAGCTTCGCCAGCTATGGGGAGATTACTTGATAGTTTAAAGGGAGGAAGGATGGTCCAGTGGTTACGGCACTAGCTGGAGATTTGGGTTCAATTCCTGGCTCTGCTACAAGCTTCCTATGTGACCTTGAGCAAATCACTTAGCCTCTCTGTGCCTCGGTTTCCTATCTGTACAATGGGGATATTAGCACTGCCCTGGCTTGCAGATGGGTGGTGAGGATAAATACATTAAAGCTTGTGAAGTGTTTTGAGATCAACTGATGAAAAGTCCTATTTAAGAAACAAGTATTACAGTCATTGTTTTAAAGGGTTTATACTGACTGGCTCTGAATGTCATCCCAGATGAAGCGTCCGCGATGGAGAGGCCGCTGGTGCCCAGAATAACAGACTATTCCTATAGAGTGAAGACACTTCATTATGATCACCATTACTTGCACTGCAGTAGAGACCCTAACTGCAAGTGCTAGCTAGACCGATATAAGTCAGAGTTCAACTGATCTGAGCGTTCACACACAAAGCTGCACCAGCTGACTTTAAAACACACCTATAATTAAGCCAGCACAACTCTGTGTGTAGACCGAGCCTCAGTGTAAGGCAAGATGAAACAGACCAGTGGGTGGAGCCCAAGGGGATAGGGAGAAAATTAGCAATGGGCACAGCACAGCAGCCGCCTAACTATCTAGTAATAATTTATACTTTCATCCAAGGATCCCCAAGCACTTTGAAAACACCATCTATGCTCCCACCCTGTGAGGAAGGCAGCTAATCTTGTACCTTCTAGAGTGAGGCACACAGAGGTTAAGCAACTTGCTTAACTGAGTCAGTGCTTTGTCATGTATTAGTACAGCCCCTAGCACAATAGGACCCTGGCTCTAAATGCCACCGTCATGCAAATAATCAAACCGTGACAATGCAGTGGCTTGAGTTAAACGCGAGCGTTCAACCCCCTAACTGCACTTGTTGTCTGGTCTTTCTAGTGTCTCCAGTGTGCTTTGGATCAGGCCCCTGAGTGTTTTAGCTTCAAAGAAAGCTGTGAGATCAGGCTCTGGGACCATTCAGGGGAATTGGCATTATGTAAATACAGCATTATTACTGATAAACATCTTACAGACCTACCAGCCCACCGGCCTATCCCAGCCAGTCACTATAGGAAGATATAGCCTACAAGTGGGATCCCCTGAAAGAAAATGTGCCGGAACAGTTCTGTGTCTGCCAGCAGCTCTGCGGCCGCAATATACAACAATGTATTCACTTGGCCCTTGTTGAGCTATCCGTCTATCACCATTTGCGCTTTAATCCCGAACCTTTGACCTTTCCTCATTGTGCAGAAGAGGAGAAATTCGCATGTTAAGGCAACAAGGAAATGACCTGGATCCTGATCTTCCTGATCCTTATTCCTTTACAAGCCTTTGCCTCTGAAGTGTGAGTCTCAATCGATTGATCTCAGACTTCACCAGCCCTTGGGCCAGATGACGTCCTAGCACATGCTGACTGGTGCTGCGGCTGCTGAAGCATCTATTATCAATCAATAGCCCCCCCACTACCCAGCAGCTACACGGAGCTCCCTGTCTTGATGATTTAGGCAAACAGCCGGTTTCCTGCTCTATAAAATAGTCGAATTTTGAGGAAAGTGGCTTTGTCTATGACCTCTTGATAGCAGCTACTAATCTGATGGCTGCCCCCAACTGTGGCTATGGATACTTCATGGCAAATTTTAGAGACACATTCGCCATACATCTGAAGAAGTGGGTCGTAGCCCACGAAAGCTTATGCTCTAATAAATTTGTTAGTCTTTAAGGTGCCACAAGACTCCTCGTTGATTCAACTTAGAGACACTTTGGCCAATATCTTGTCTCTCTTTCATTCTTCTCTTGCTTTTTTTTTTTTTTTTTTAAATATCGCTAGAGACGTGCATAAAACAAGATATTTGAGCCTAGGTCTGTTTATGACATCATAATCACCACTGCAAACAGCTTGTGATGTCACAAAGAAATGCATGACGGGCGGCTGTCAAAGGGGGAATGAGCAAAGAAGCCGATGAATTCACAAGGCACAAACATCCCAATTTCGAGACACAACAGGCCTTAAGTATCAGAGGGGTAGCCGTGTTAGTCTGGATCTGTAAAAAGCAACAAAGAGTCCTGTGGCACCTTATAGACTAACAGATATATTGGAGCAAACGCTTTCGTGGGTGAATACCCACTTCATCAGACGCATGTCAGGCCTTAGCCATCCCTACTGTAGCTCCATTGATTTCAGTAGAATTATCCCAAGAATGAATATCCCTTCCCACACACACACACACACACACAATCCCTGAATACTGCATTAGTCTGAATTCCAAAGGGAGTCCTCATATTTAAAAATTCAGGAACTTATGTGAACTACACAGGGAGGAACAAGTTAACGAAACAAGGAGACATTTTCACTCCCTCATGTCTAGGATCACTGCTCCATCTAGTGTTGAAAACATTCCCTTCGCTGATAATGTTCCCTTTCCTCAGCCAAACATTGCTACAGCCTGGAGTGTCACTGTTAAGGATGGACACATTTGGACAAAGTGAAAGGTAACCTGAACTACGGCTCCCGGTGCTCATCCTAACCTTAGCTGAACCATATCTGAGGACTGAAAAACTAGAGTTAACTTTTTCCCCAGTTTGTTTTTTCATTCTTGCCTGCTCCTCCTTTCCAGAAGGGACAGGAAATGGCAGTGGCAGAATATTGCTGGGAGAACAGCTGTTTTTTCATCTCTCGCATGGCTGGGAGCAGTAGCAATCTCATAAGAAAGCTTATTTTTGTAAGATTTCCAGCCTGGTTTTGCAGACTTGGTAGCCCCTTAGAGAGTTTGAATGCAATGGTGAGGCCGCCGGTGTGCTGAGACCACTGCCTATCATGCTGACCAATACTGTCTCGCTGTTTCCTTGGACTCGCCCATCTATCTGTATCCATCTGTTGTCTCTTGTCTTATACTTAGATTGTAAACTCCTTGGGGCAGGGTCATCTTTTTGTTCTGTGTTTGGACAGCACCTAGCGCAGTGGTGTCATGGTCCATGACTCGGGCTCCTAGGCCCTATACAAATAACTTCTGAGGAGCATCCAGACTGAACTGAACCTTTGAAGGTTCTCCCACGACTAACGACAGCCAAAAATACACACTTTCACGGCATCAGTGGATTTCTTTTTCCCCATGAAGATGGAAAAAAGACTAGAGGAAAGAGGCCAATACGACTTCATTCCCCTGTGAAGCGCCAAACATTGTGAACATTGAACCAAAGAATTCTCTTGTCCAGATTCAGTGTTTTCCTTTCCATATAACTCATAGATGTTAAGACCAGAAGGGGTCATGATGGGTACGTCTACACAGTGAGTGGCGGTGCGTCTCTATGCTCGGCTTGACAGACTCAGGCTCCTGTGCTAAGAATAGCTATGGAGACATCGCGACCTGGGCTGGGAGCAAGAGACAACACAAAAGCAGCAAAGAGTCCTGTGGCACCTTATAGACTAACAGACGTATTGGACAAGCTGCGACATCTACATAGCTATTTTTAGCACGAGCCCTATAACCCTGAGGCGATCAACCTGGGCCCAGAGGCTTGCTGCCGCAGGCTGTGTGTAGACAGACCCTGTGAGGCCAGAAGGGACCATAATATGTGTTCTGAATCTATGCATCCTACCATATATGCATCCTTCCTATGCTGTCTCATTCTTAATGCCGTTCCTGAAGCTATTCATTGACATAAGGCCATCATACCTAGGGACACTCCCTTTCCTTTCAGTTAATTTTATTGCTTCCAGACTGATAGCTCTCTGGAGAATAAATGGTGCCCCCTATTTATCCACAAAGCAGGGAACAAAGTCTCTTTTCCTCATAGCGTCTTCCAGTGGTGGATGCATCTTCCAGGTGAGGACCTTAAAGTAGTCTACAAGCAATGAATGAATGCAGCCTCACAACTAGATTTGACTGAGAAATGGGTTTTTCTTCCCCCCATCAAAAAAACCTTGAAACCCAAAACCCAAATATTTTTGAGGAAAGCCAACACTTTTCAATGGAAAATCGGGTTTTCAAGTTAATGAAAAGACGGTTTGACAGAAAATTGTTGACCAGCCCTCTTCATAATTAAGTTTGGAAATGCAGAGCTGAACAGAAAATAGCACTTAGTCTGAAGGACTTAGAGAGACTTGGAGCCCCTCAGAGAGAGAGGGGAAAGTGGTTTTACCTTGAAGCAAATGTCCTTTAAGGGTCCTCGGTGCTTTGGATTGTCTTCATATGGGGACTTCACAGTGAGGTAGGATGAAGGCTTTGCCATGTGAGACAACACCAGGAGTAACAGCAGCAGCAGAAGAGCTACCTGGACTCCAGTGAGGTCCAGCCTATGCAGTATGTTAATCAAGCTGAATCACAAAGCTGGGTGTGGGGGTAGCACTGGTAGGTGGGACCGAGCAGACTGGACTGGAGACCGACTTTGCAGAGACACTTTGGACACCACTACGTGCTGCTCCAAGCCAGGAGTGGGGTTTGGTGGATGGATGAAGTCATGTGGCCAAAGGACTATTTCCCATGGGACGTTTTCTTGGGCGGCTGGGAAAGGAATTGGATGGATCCCTGCTAAAGTTACTAAAAGGGAAGCTATTTTACTTTGTATTTGCATATATATTCTGTTGCTGTGTTTTCCCAGGGTCATGGCTGGGCTCCTTTCCCCTAAGAAAGATTCTCTTGTTTGGACACCGCCTCACAGTACTTGCAAGTGGGGAAGTTCAACCTTTTTGGGGCATCCCACAAGGGTACTTTTGGTTTTTCCAGGTTAATGGGTGGGGGCTCGTGCTGGTTTCATTATTTGCCGCACAGGACCCTCGATATATTGAACCCGGCCCGTTTTGCTGCCATTAACCACCTGACAGAAGGATTACATGAATTCTAGTGATGAAACATCACAGCCCTGCATGGGTCATCAGCAGCTGGGATCGAGCCTCAGCTCTGTGGAGCTGAAACCAGGGACTTTACTGATTGATGGTATGTCTACACTAACTATATTAGGTTGCCTTACAGCCACCTCCGTAATTACTGCGGTGATACATGTTCATACTACCCTCCTTGCGTTGGTGGTGGTCCACAGGCTCCCAGCGCGCTGTTCCCCTCTCCCCTCTGCTTCCCATTCCCCGCTGGGAGCTGGGGGAAGCCACGCAGGGCTTCTTGCCACCAGGGAGCAGGGTCCAGCTGCCCCAGCTTCTTGGCCCCATCCCGCCCACTCCCCTCCAAGAGCCTAGCAGCCTTGTCAACTTCATGGCTCACCTCTCAGGCTTCTCACCCCGGCTTCCAGCTGGGAGCGGGGTCCGAAGCCCCAGCTTCTTGCCTGGGCTCCCAACTGGGATTGGGATCTGAAGCTGCCCGGGCTTCAGCTCCCTGCTGGGAGCTGGGTCCAGCCACCCAGCTCTCCAGGGGAGGGGGGCTTTCTTGTCAATGTCATGGCTCCTGCCGTGAAGTTGGCAAGACAGCCGATGTAAGGGATGTCGTGTCAGCACAGACACGGCATCGCCCTAACTTCACCAACATATGCCTTACACCTTTCGTCAAGGTGGAGTTACGTCGTCAGTGTAGTACGGTACTTACATCAGTTGGAGGAAGACTGTCATGTAGACAGTGACATAATTAGGTCTGCATAAGCTGCCTTATGTCAACCTAACTGTGTAGTGTAGACCAGCCCTGAGCTCAAACATCCAGCTGCAACAGATTCATCCACCTCTATTTTTAGCCTTGCCACCATTTACAGGGGACAGAGTGCCAAACTGAGTGGGGGATGTGGGTGACCCACAGACCAGACACAAGGGATTTTTAGCACTGTATCATCTGACCCCACCGATTGCCCCCTGTGGAACGCAGATACCACATATCCTGCTGCCGTCCCATCTGTCTGTCATATACCTGGCAGGCTGTCAAGGCTCATGCAACAGCAAGCTGCGCTGCTTGTGCTTTCCTAACGCTCCACAATAATACTTCTGGCTCAGGTATGCTTAAAAACACCTGCGACTAGCTGGTCAGACCTTTCGGAAGGAACGCTTTCTGCTAGAAAATGCTGATTCCGCAAAAATCTAAATGCTCGGGAGGACTGTGTCCTTTTCATCAAGGTTTTTCTATGAGAAATTAACAAACCGGTTTGTTTTGACTTTAGCATTTCAACTATTATATTATTAAAGCTGAAATGATAAAGTAAAAATATCTTTTATTCAAGGGCGGCGGGTATCAAAGGCCAGAACAGGCGAAGCCTCCCCTGACCCAGGCCGTGGCCCCGCCCATGTCCTGCCCCTAGGCCCCTCCCTCTCTCCCCCTCTACCCTGAAGCCAGCGGGGGCTCAGCTGCAGCCAGTGGCCTGGAGCTCAGGCCCGTCAGCAGCCAGGGGCAGCGCTCAGGCCAGCGGGGGGGAGGAGTCAGGCCAGTGGTCCAGGGCGACACTGGAGCCAGCAGCTTGGCCCAGTGCTGGGGCTGGTTGGCGCAGCTGGGGCAGGCAGGCTGGGGTTCCTCTGGCCATGGGAGGTGGGGGTGTCAGGGCTCCCCTGGCCACAAGAGGGGGGTATCTGAGCTCCTCTGGCTGTGGGGGGGGGACGGCCACAGGGGAGCTCAAGGCTCCAGGAGGCGGAGCCTCCGGTGGAAGGGGCAGGGCCACTGGGCTAACCTCCCTGAAGGTGGGAGTTCACCCGCCATCCAAGCTTTTATTGGACCAACTTCTGTTGGTGTGAGAGACCAGCTTTCCAGATACACAGAGTCCTTTTTCAGGGCTGGGAAAGGTACTAAGAGTGTAACAGCTAAACACAAGATCAAACAGATAGTTTAGCATAAGTAGTTAGCACATATTCTAAGGGACCATTCAAGGTGAAGTGGCCCATTAAGACCCCTGTAGTCATAGGACAAAAAAGGGGTTAGTGGTGCCCCAGAGGAGAGGTTGGTGTCTGCACCCAGCAGTACCGCCTAGTGGCAATACTCTGGACTGTGTCACTTAGTGGCGAGGTTCAGTGGCTGTTTTGTCCAGTGGCACGAGTCTGTGGCCGTGCTGCCCAGCAGCTGGAGTCAGCGGAGCATGGCCTGGTGGCGAGAGTCAACAGCTGCATCGCCCAACAGTGAAAGTCCACAGCCAAGTTGCCCAGCGATGAGACTCGGTAGCCATGCCACCCAGTGGCGAGAGGCCACGCCGACCAGTGGCTGGAATCAGTAGCCACGTTGCCCAGCAGCAAGAGATCACAGCCCAGCAATGAAAGTGAGTAGCAGTTCCGCCCAGTGGCGAGAGATCACAGCCATGTCTACCAGAGGCCAGAGTCAGTTGCCACATTGCCCAACCCCATCATGACTGGGTTACAGATTGCAGTAATAAGGGTATGTCTACACTACAGGATTAATCCGAATTTATATAATTCGAATTTAGGAAACCGATTTTATAAATTCGAATGTATTCGGCCACACTAGGCACCATTAATTCGGTGGTGTGCGTCCAAGCTACCGTAGTAGCATCGATTTCCAGAGCGTTGCATTGTGGGTAGCCAATAACATTGAATTGCCAATAACTTCGAATTGCGGCCACACTAACCTTAATTCGGATTAACAATACCGATTTTGACGCTCCTCCTCTCGTCGAGGAGGAGTACAGAAATCGAATTAAAGGGCTCTTTAATTCGAATTAAATGGCTTCGTTGTGTGGACGGGTCAAGCGTTAATTCGAATTAAAGCAGCTAAATCCGAATTAAAGTCGTAGTGTAGACCAGGCCTAAGTCATAACTCTAGTGTCTTTATTAAGACCGTGGTTTTTAGTGTCTAGCAAAGTTATGAATTTAAGCTCCTGGGCTCATCTTTTGAAGATGTTGTGCAGGTTTCCTTTCTGGAGGAGAACCGAGAGATCAGCTATGGAGTGATCACTTTGTGAAAAGTGTTCACCCACAGGTGATAGCGTGTTTTTGTCTTTTATCATTTTCCTCTGTGAGTTCATTTGAGAGCGTAGTGATTGTCTGGTTTCACCCACACAGATGTTGTTAGGACATTTAGTGCACTGGATGAGGTATACCACATGTTGCAATAGGCATGTGTAGGATCCATGGATCTTGAAAGGTGCGTTGTGGGGGGGTGTTGATCATTGTAGCAGTGCAGATATGTCTGAAGGTTTTGCATCCGTTGTTCTGGCAGGGTCTGGTGCTGCTTTGAGTTGGTGGGTCCTGGTCTGTGGGGAGCTTGCCTCTGATGATGAGCTTGGAGAGGTTGGGGTCGAGGTGTTTGAAGGCCCCATTGAGTATGGGTTGTACTTGTTTGATGATACCTCATACGGTTCCAGTGTAGAGTGCTAGGTGACAACTAGAGGTGTGCATTTGGAGCCAAGTATGGCGGAGTCTTCCCAAAACTGGGGGATCGGGGGTCCCCGCCCCCTGAGGCCCCACCCCACCCCTTCCCCCCGAATCCTCTCCTCTTCCTCCAAGGCCCCGCCCACCTCTTCCCTCAGAGACCCCGCCCCCAGCCAAGCCGGAAGCCAGAGCAGGGCCGGGGAGCCCACACCCCCCGCCCAGGGTGGGGACGGGAGCCGAAAGCAGACCCCTGCCTGTGTCCCCACCACCCAGACCTCCCACCCAGGGCAGGTGGAAGGACCCAGGCTCCCCACAGCTGCCCACACAGCTCTTACCCCGACCCGGCTCCAGCCATGGGGCTGGGCCTCGGAGCCACAGCCCAGCCATGGTAACAGCTGCGCGGGCATCTGTGGGGAGCCGCAGCACAGACCCTCCACTTGCCCTGGGCTGAGGGCAGGGACACAGGCTGGGGGTTGCTCGGGCCCCACACACCCTGGGCAGGTGGAGGATCTGCCGTGGTTCCCCACAGATGCCCGCACGGCTCTGACCATAGCTGGGTTTGGTTCTGAGGCCCCGACCCTTGATCGGAGCCAGGTCGGGGTAAGAAGAGCCGCGTGGGCAGCTGTGGGGAGCTGTCGTGGACCCTTCACCTCCATCTGCCCTGGGCGGGGAGCCGAGGGGGTGGGGACATGGGGGAAAAGAAGAGGGGAAGGGGGCAGGGTCTGCCCTGGCAAAAAGTGGACAGGACAGGCCCCCTAACCCCCCCGTTCCAGTGCCACTGGTCGGAGGGAGTTTTATTTCTGTATTGAAGCAGGTTCTCTTGGGGTATTTGGGTGGCCTGTTCCATGATGCAATCTACTTCTCTGGTGGAGTGTCCTTGTTTAGTGAAGACGGTTTTAAGTGCTTTAAGGTGTATATCCCATATTTCTCCTCGGAGCATATTCTGTGGTATGTATACCTGGCTGCAGATAACAGATTTCTTGGTGTGTTTGGGGTGGTTACTGGATCTGTGAAGGTATACAAGAAACCCACGCACCACCTGTCCTCATAGAGCCAGTAACCACCCCACAGGCGGAAGAACCCACACAGACACAAATGAATCAGGATGGTTTGTTGAAGCCCGCAGAGCTCTGACGTAGCTAGGATTGGTATAATTCAATGTTTATAGTTTCGATGGAGAATATCAATGTTTATTAGCAAGCCCTTTTTATTGATTTAATTTTCACAGCTGAGCAAATCTATAGGTTTTAAGCATTTTTTTCCATTTTTATCCATTTAAACGTTCATAGTTGTGGGACATGATGGTGGGGGGACAGATAAACGACAGTAGGCATTGAGATTCAAAAAGTTAAAGCTTTAGAACACAAGTTGTTGACATCACATGTGAAAATATACAAAATAAATATCCTTAAATCAAAGTCTAGTAAGTTCTCAAGCAGCATTTGTCTTACTTTGCCTCTATGTAAATTTCAATGATCGCTGATGGAAATATTTTTTTCTTCGAATTGGGTGTGTACAGTGAAATCGATATTTACCGATAAAAATTTCATCCTTCCAAGCCAAGACAGGTATCCTTGATGAATGCCTAGCTGCGTTTCCTTGGCAAATCATTAGGTGGCATTTGGCTGTTCTTTGCTGAGTGTGCATTTCTGCATTAAACGCGATATGGTTCCTCTGCATAAACATGTACACCTTAGTGACCCGTATTAATAGATGGCAACAAAACCACTTTTATTCAGAAGTTTTTCTAAGAAAGGAGTTTATCTTAACAGCTGAATGTACTTTCATGGAAATTAGAGATGGGAAAGACCTGTTACGTTTCTTAGTCCATTCCACTAAAACTAATGCAGAATTTCTTTCAACAGCATGTTGTTTTATGGTCTTTTGTAGGGCTGTCGATTAATCGCAGTTAACTCCCGTGATTAACTCAAAAATTAACTGGGATTAAAAAAATTAATTGCACTGTTAAACAATAGAATACCAATTGAAAAATAAATGGAAAGTGAGCACGGTACACTTTATGTCCTGTGTTGTAATTGAAATCAATATATTTGAAAATGTAGAAAACATCCAAAACTATTTAAATAAATGGTATTCTATTACTGTATAACACTGCGATTAATCGCGCGATTAATTTTTTTGATCACTTGACAGCCCTAGTCTTTTGTCCAGTTTAAAAGAACCCAAACAATGGGGCTATCACCTATTTCCTTACTTTTGTGAAACTTTTAGCTCCAACTGCTTAAAAAAAATTCCAGATAACCTTTTATTTATTAATTTTTTTTCCCTAAAGGGACACTGAACTTGAAATCTAGTCAATGAGTTAAAAGTTGGGAGAGGTAGAATGTCCTTGTTGATAAGGCACAAAACTGGACTTAGCTGATCCAGATGCAGGTCCTGGCCCTGCAACTGACTGTGTAACCTTGGGAACATCACTTCATGTATGTGACTCAGTTCCCCATATTTAACAATTGAAGTAATATTTCCTCTCCTACTCCTTGTCTATCTTCTCTTTTTAGACTGCAAGCTCTTCAGGGCCGGGCCTATGGCCCAGATCTTCCAAGGTATTTAGGCATCTAATCCCCATTGAAATCAACCAGGGCCCCTAAGTCCCCTTCATTTCCAAATCTCCTTTGCTTTTATTTTTAAAACATGGTTACAAATGCCAGGAAATGAAACAAAATGGTTTCCAACTTTTTGATTCGCCAAAAACAACTAATCCTTGCAACCCACTGGAGCTACACCAGAGATTAATTTGGCCAAGTGATTTTCACTATAGATTTCTTACATTCCAGTCGTGTCTAGAGACCTCAGTCAAGCTCAGGGCCCCACTGCGCTAGGTGCTGTATATACACAGGCTAAAAGTCTCTGCCTTGGAGAGCTCACAATCTAAGGCCTCGTCTATACAGCCAGTTAGCGTGTGGCAAGCTGGACTAAAGCTACAGAGCCATGCAGTCACTGGCTGCATGGACCTTGCTACCATGCACTAAACATTTCATAGCGCGCTTTGACCTGCTCCCCTTTCAATAGGCACTGCATCAGTGCACACTAGGGAACATTTAGAGAGCAGCAGCAGGGTTCGCATGGCCAGTTAGCGTGCAGCAGGTTAGTGGGCTGTATATTTACATCCCAGTTTGCCACACACTTGCTGGCCATGTAAACAAGCCCTAATTACACAGGACAGATGGGGAACTAATACTTGACAAGGTTAAGTGATACTCTGAGGCCACACAGAGAGTCTGTGGCAGAGTTGGGCACTGAATCCAGGTTTCCCAAGTCCTAGGCTTCTGCTTTAACCACGTGCTCCTTGCCACCAGACATGCTTTTGGGTTCTCATCCACCAGCACAATGCTGCAACTCACCAGGGGACTGTTTAAATCAGGTCTCCAAAGCTAATAAACTCCAAAGAAACCTCACGTAAGAAAGCGGTAGCAGGGGCTCTAGAGCTGATGTGGAGACATCAGTTGGAGTGTGAGTAAGTTTGACTCTCCTGCTTTAGGGCTTGAACTATTGGAGGTCAGGAGGGAAACTTCCCCTGGGGGAAGGTTATCCCAGCACTGCCGCCTGTAGGATTTCTTGCACCTGTGTCTGAAGCAGCTGCTACTGGCCTCTGTGGGAAGGAGGATATTGCACTAGAGGGACCATTGGTCTGACCTGGTATTGGAATTCCTCTTTTTCTGTCCAATAGGAGTACGGGCTGTGGAGTTGGACCTATAATATAAAGGGCTAATCAGCTTAACAAGTTTCCAACTTTTTATAGGTGAATTACACTTTGGCTGACAAAACACAAATACAGAACTAATGAGCTTTAAAAAAAACAACAACCTGGCACTGTCAATATAGTTAGCTTCTAACAACTGCACACCACAGGAACAATCCCCTTTCCCCAAAACAGTGTCCAGCACAGAGATGCATGTGGAGATAGCCCAGAAACATCTACAAAAGCTTCCTGAAACCACCCCAAAGCATCAGCAGAAAAAAACCACAACCCACCACCAAGGACGCAGTAGCAATGGCAGGAAAGCCAAACTTCTTCTGTGAGGTCCCTCCCCTCCCACTAACCACCTTCAGATGTCTGCCTCGGACAACAAGGTCCTGTTGCTATTACCGGAAAGCGATAGAGATAAGCACTGCTGAGACCATCACATAGGGTTACCATATCTATTAAATAAAAAAAGAGGACCCTCCACGGGCCCTGGCCCCGCCCATTTCCCCACCCCCAGCCCCGCCCCAACTCCGCCCCTTCCCCGCCCTAACTCCGCCCCCTCCTCCCTCCCACTCCCAGCCACAGGGAAAGGGCTGCCCGAGCGCTACCGGCTTCACGGTTTGCCGGGCAGCCCCCAGACCCTGCGCCCCCGGCCGGCGCTTGCCCAGCGCAGCTGGAGCCCGGGAGGGGGCGCAGGGTCTGGGGGCTGCCCGGCAAACCGTGAAGCCGGTAGTGCTTGGGCTTCGGGCAGCCCCCTTGCCTCCGGACCCTGCGCCCCCAGCCGGGCACTTCCCCTCCCGGGCTCCGGCGGCGCAGGGTCCGGAGGTATGGGGGCTGCCCAAAGCCTGTAGCGCTCGGCTCTTAAACAGAGCCGAAGAGTCGGGGAGGAGCAGAGCCGCCGCGGCTGGAGGCTCTGCTCCTCCCCTGACTCTTCGGCTCTGTTTAAGAGCCGAGCTGCCCCAGCGCTACCGGCTTCGGGCAGCCCCCGTGCCTCCGGACCGTGCCCCGCCGGAGCCCAGGAGGGGAAGTGCCCGGCCGGCGGCTGGGGTCCGGAGGCAAGGGGGCTGCCTGAAGCCCATAGCGCTCGGGCAGCTCGGCTCTTAAACAGAGCCGAAGAGTCAGGGGAGGAGCAGAGCCGCCATTTTCCCGGACATGTTCGGCTTTTTGGCAATTCCCCCCGGACGGGGGTTTGAGTGCCGAAAAGCCGGACATGTCCGGGAAAAAGAGGACGTATGGTAACCCTACCATCACATGCAACAGAGAATGGAAGAGACCACCAAAAAAATGAAACTAAGCCTCATTCCTGGTGACTAAAGACTCAATCCTGCAGATAAATGCTACTAGATATTGTGCTTAGAGCATGTTGAGTTTCATAGGATTACTCTCCCCGGGAAAGCATTTTACCAAATAGCAAGTGTCTACAGGCCTGGCTCCTAAGTCTTGTTTAACTGGTTCACGTGATTTTGGTGCCAGTGCGCTAAGAGGACAGGGGCAAAATTTTCAGGCGTGCCTACTGACTGCGGGTGACCAACTTGGGATGCCTTAAAAGGGGTCCTGATTTTCCAATGCGCAGAGCACCCTCAAATAATCAAGACCCTTTAAGGGGCCTTAAGTTGGGAACTGAAAAATTGAGCGACCCCCTCCCCCCCAAATCTCCAGGTGCTCTTGAAAATTTTGACCAAGATTTTTATTCTCTGTCCTGTTTTAATGGGAAAGCAGCATTCATAGGGCACTGAATGACTTGAGGATCAGTAATAAGTTAAAGAGCTTTTCACCCTTCTAGATACTTTTTCACTGGAATCCTGATGAGATCCGTCAGGACTGGAAGTTCCTAGCATCTGATGGCCGTTTGACAGCCTCTATGAAATGTTTGGACACGATTCGGTTCTGTTGACAGTCTGGTGCTTTTGCTCAAATTGTAGCAACTGACCTATTTAGCTCTGAAGGTCCCTGGTTCAATCCTACCAGCGGCCATCACACTTTCCTTCCCTGGAGACCAGATGGGCCTTATGCTCCTGGGGGGAGCATCTAGGCAGGGCCACCAGCTACCTCCTTATTTTGGTGTTGTATCCCTTCTCTCACCTCTGGACCAGGTTTTGTCTCTTCAAAATGTAGGCTCCGTGGAACAGAGGTTGTCTCCCTATGCCTCTGCTATGCTGGGGGCTATTGCATGACCATATCAACCAGAAGCAGGAAGTACAAGATAGCTCAAGGGAGTATCTGTTCTCAGACTTCTAGCATAGCCACAAGACCTAGGAGGTTTGAAATGGCACCCATGTTTGAAGGCTCACTGCAGCCTGCTGAGGGTGGCCCACAATTCGTCTCGGTTTAATTCTGATGTGGTCCTTGGGAGCAGAGAGTGCTGCTCTTGTGCCACTGCACTTCCTAAATGGAAGGAACAGACAGGAGTCCATCCCTCAATCAGTCCAACACTGGAATTGCTGCACCATGGGCACCTTTAGGTCTAAACTAGATAGGCAGCCAACTGTGAAGAGAACTACACCAGGATGAAGGTCTCTAGCCAGAAGATTTTGCAGCAGGTTCCCATCCCCAAAGGTGTGATTTGTGGCAGTAGGATGGTAGTTGGAGGTTTAGGGACACCCAGAGCATGGGGTTGCATCCCTGGCCATCTTGCCCAATAGCCATTGATGGGCCTATCCTCCATGAACTTATTTCATTGTTTTAAAACTCAGTTATACTTTTGGCCTTCACAACATCCCATGGCAATGAGTTCCACACATTAACTGTGTGTTGTGTAACAAATTACTTCTTTGTTTTAAATCTGCTGCTTATTGATACATATATACACACACATTGCACTGTGTTTACATTAGAGACAGTGAGGTCAAAGAAATACACCTTGCACTCAAAGCAGAAGGTGGTGAGGTTTGGGATGGTCCTTTGCTCCTGAAGGAGTTAGGTCCACAGTATAGGGCCGGCCCCCAAGAAAGCTGTTTCCTGCGCAGATTATCACCTCCTAGGGCAATTCTGCGCCACTGTGCATGCGCAGAATTTATGTCCCCCGCAGATTTCTTTGCTTCCCTGCAGAAAAATGACTTTCTAATGGGGAAGCAAAGGGAAGTCACAAGAGTGGCCATGCAACCCTCCCCATCAGTATGTTTTGGGTGCCCAGGGCAGCCGGCATAGAGGTAAGTCACTGTGGGGCAGGAATCGGGACTGGGGAAGACCTGGCTGGTGGCTTCTCCCTGTGCTGGGCTCAGCTGCTAGTCCCAGCTTGGCTGGGGAGGACAGGACTTCCTCTTCCCCTGCACGGCATCCAGGGCCAGGTGAGACCCACCCCCAGATTTCTCCCCAGGTTGCAGGAAGCTCTGGAAATTCACACACACACACACACACACACACACACACACACACACACACACACTTCCTGTACCCATTGCTCCTTAGCTGCAGGGGGAGGGATCCCTATACAGGGAGCTGCTCCTCCATTCGCTCAACCTCCATGCATCCAGACCCACTCATAACCAGACTCTTCCACCAAGCCTCACACCCCTCCCTGCACTCAGAACTCCCTGATGAGCCCCGCTCTCCCTGCACCTGGACTACCCCGACGAGCCACTGCACCCAGATCCCCACTCCACTGAGCCCCACTTCCCAGCATTTGGACCCCCACTGAGCCCCCCACATCCAGACCCCCCCATTGAGCCCCAACCACCTTTACCTGGACCCCCCTGCAGAGTCCCATTACTGTTGCACCCAGAAACATCCCCCAAACAAGCTTCTGTGAATCCAGATCCCCCCTGCACCCAGATCCCCCACTGAGCCACCCACACCCAGATTGCCCCACACAGAACCCTTTCAACCCACACCTGGCTCTCCCCACACTAAGCCCCTCCACACTTGAATCCTGCCTGCCCACACCTGGTGCACCTGGCATGGAGGGACAGGGCACTGGGAAGTTTCTAGATCAGGCCTGGTCCTTGTGCTGTGTCAGGGTTGGGTGCAGCCTCACTGCTGAGTCCATGTCCCGGGCAGGGAGATCTCCAACCTCTGTGCACCCAGTTGCCTGTGCTCCCCAATGCCATTCTGGAGCCTCCACATTTATTTGACAAAATTTGCAGAATTTTAAAATATTGTACGCAGAATTTTTAATTTTTTGGCACAGAACGCCCTCAGGAATAAGATGAGAAGGGCTGGGTGGATTTTTTCGGACAAATAGCAACAATGAGTCCTGTGCACTTTAAAGACTAACAGATGTATTGGAGCATAAGCTTTCGTGGGTCAATACCCACTTCGTCAGAAGCATGTGACATAGTTTATTTGCCAGAAAATGTGGTTTGGGCTTGACCAAAATGATTTGTGAATTCGACACACATTCACCAAATAATTTCAGCCAAAATACATGTTTCAGGCTAGATTCACAAGGGGATGTAGGCGCCACACACAAAACCACCAGAGCAGGAGGTGGTGATGGTACTGCCCTTGTAATCAAAAGCCCAGCAGTTGGGACGCTCAAGTGGGATATGGGAGGCCTGGGGTCCAGTCCCTGCTTTGGGGAACAGTGAATTATTGATACAATGTTGGGACAGCTTCAGCAGCAGGGAGTCACCCTCAAACATCCTACTGCCTCATGGTCAGGGCCTCAGCTGACAGAGAGAAGATCTGTGTTCATGTCAGGATCTCCCAGGTGAGTTCCCTAACCACTGGGCTATCGGGTATATGCGAGGCACCTCCTCCCTGATTTTGTGAATGGCACCTAAACCCCTTGTGCATGTAGCCTGAAAAAAAAATTTAAGAAGTTTTGATTATGTCAAAATGAACCATTTCAACAGTGTGGAAATGTTGGGTTGGGATTTTCCTGTTTTTTCCCCCAACCAAAACAGTTTGCCAAAACCAACATGAATTTGTGAAACATTTCAGTCGACCTGAAGCTGCATTTTTCATCTGAAAAATGTTTCGGACAAAAAACCATTGCCTGGCTCTAGTAATGGGGGACATATAAGTACCTAAGGAGATTCCATGGGCTCAGTGACAGAAGGAAGTTTTTTCCTGATGCTCAGCCTTAAATTTCACTTTTCTTTCTATGGCATTGTAATGGGGTGGCACCCACCTCCCACGAGCACCCCCCTGGTTAAGTTTGTGTGTGTGCCTGAAGTTTTTTTTTCCCCTTTCTCGGCTCACGGCACCCCATGCTGGCCACTGCACTTGTCAGGCAGGTCTTCAGTGACTCAGCCCTCCGGCCAAGTCATGCACAGTCCGTGTGCAGACAATCAAACCCCGTCTGGGGTACAAGTCCAAAATGTCCTGCAGCCCTCCCTGGGGTCACTCCTTTAACAGTCCAACAGGGCCCATCATGGTAACCTCACTTGGTCCAGCTGGGTTGCAAGGCTCCTACTCTGGAATTGAGCAGTGCTTGGGGACTCCTTGCCTCAATGTGAGTCCTCAGTGACCCCTGCCTTTCTCCTGATCCACCCCTCTTGGACTCAGTTTCCTGATCACAGCTCTCTGCTGAGTCACACCCAGTAACGACCTGCTTAGTCCCTTGCAGCTCCTGCAGCCAGCCCTGCTAGCAGCTGCTCTGTCCAGCCTTTCCGCTCCTGCAGCCAGCCAGGAGCACTTCTTGCTCCCCTGGTCCTTGCAAGCAGACTGAACTCTGGCCCTGCAGCTCTTTTTATATGAGCCTACTGGGCCCTGATTGGCTGCTCCCTGCAGCCTCTTTCCTGATTGGCTGTGTCCCACACAGCCACTCTAGGAGGCTTGGAGGACCTCTCTACTGCCCTTTTCTGGGGCGGGGTGCAGCAGTGCCGGGAGGCCTCCAGCAGGAGGCCTCCAGACTTAGTCCACCCTGTCACAGGCATCTAATCAGAAAGTCAAGGACCTTTGCTGATTAAACTGCCATAGCTGAAGTGACTGATGCAAGTGTCTCAGGTGACAATTCACAAATATATTCAGCGTCATATTGCAAATCAGCTAAAAAAAAACCTTTAACGCCGATCATCACCATAGTACCTAAATTATAGCATGCGTCTCTCGGAACGTACTCTCTTGTATAATCACTCAGGTGTGCAGCATGAGGATACGGTTGCTTCATTGTTTCTCTCTTACAAGTAAACTGAGCAGTGTTTCCAAGCTGACAGTAAGATCAGGGCAAACATGTACTCAGATTAGTTAGGGAGGTATTCTGCCCCTCCCACTCCAACCTATGTTTGCCATTTTTAGAAGGGGATAATCGTCAGCTATTCTGAGTTCTAACTGGCAATTGCCATTCACTCTTGGTACCATTTCATCAGCCAGCCCCAGACACAGGAATATCTAGGACACTTGCAATTAAAGAAAAATTTCTTTGGTGTTTTCATATGTGTCTTTCTTCCTCTTGTGCTTTGACTTTATAATTATGCCCACCTCTTTCTATGGAACACTGACTCCATCAATCTCAAAGTGCTTTCCCACGCTCAGTATCACCATCCCCATTTTACAGATGGGAAAACCGAGGCACGGCTATGTGATGTGACATGTCCACATGCCATGTCAGTGGCAGAGCTAGGAAGAGATCCCAGGCTACCTGATTCCCACTCAAGTGCTTTATCCATTGGGCCACTGTGTCTCTAGTCTAATGATCTCAGGGTTTCCCCAATGCTCAGGGACATCTTTTAGGGCTGCTGCTAGGCAGTTCTAAGTTGCCCCAGTGGTACGGTGCTAGTGGAGGACTGGTATAGCGTATCTCCACCACACGCCCACAACATCCCGCCTCCCAAGCCAGGTGGGGGAGTGCAGGACCCAGATGAACTGACCGAGAGTTCTCTTCCGGTAGGGGAACTCTGCTGGGTATTTCTGGCTGTTACTGCCCTTTGGCATCACCCAAATGGTGCCAAGGGGCTGTAACATCGCTAAAAAATACGGTCTTCTTTTGGAACAGCCCAAGTGCGAAGAAGCTTTAAAGGGGGTAGATTTTCCTGTTTGGCCGCAGTGAGTGTGCGTGGGCATATGCGAGTATAAAAACCATCAGCCGCATGCACTAGCTAGTCTTTGTGCATGAGAGTCAGGTACAGCACATGCAGGCTCAGATGAACATGTGCATGGACATTTAGCCTTGGGCTTTGTCCTGTCCATGATCCAGAGAGCCGAGCCTGTGGGATCTGTTAATTTGCTTGTACATTAAGGGAGTGTGAATGTCCGTTCCTACCCCACCCATGTCAGATTCAAACAGTATTTCAAAACAGCTGGCTCATGGTGAGATGATTGATTCGTTTATTAAAGTCTATTTCTGTGTATCTATAAGAACTTTATGGTCATCTAGTCACACCTCCTGCATAACACAGACCATAGATTAATGGCCAAATTCTCAATAGAATTACACCAGCAAAGGATTGGGCCATTAATTGTTGCTGCTGGGCCAGTACTGATGTTCAGTGTCCTAAGAAGCCAGCTAATGCCATGATTTTCCCCACTTTCTCTACTCAGGTAAGGGAGGGGCTTGTACACACTACCACTTAGGTCAGTATAACTTATGTTGATCAGGGGTGTGAATAATCCACCCCCCTGAACGACGTAAATTACACCAACCTAAGTGCCGGTGTGGACTGCGATATGTCGGCGGGAGAGCTTCTCATGCAGACTAGCCCATAGAGGAAGATTCAGCTAGGAACTCTGTTATGGCATGAAGAGAAGGGGCTAAATGCCATAAGCCAATTGGAATCAAGTGGCGATCCACAGGGCCGGCTTTAACAAGAGCAGGGCCCGATTCCTGGGGGCGGGGCTTGCGGCAAGCCCCGCCCCCAGGAATCAAGCCGCGCTCCGGCCGGGGTCGCCGGGCTTGGGTCCGGCCCAGAGCCACTCGGCGGCCGGAGCCGAGCAGAGCCACGGGGCCGGGTCAGACCCAAACCGCGCCGCGGGGGCCGGGCCAGGCCAGACCCAAACCGCGACACGGGGGCCGGGCCGGACCCAAGCCGCGCCACGCCACGGGGGCCGGGCCGGGCCAGACCCGAGCCGCGGGGGCCAGGCCGGACCCGACCCGAGCCGCGCCGCGGGGGCCGGGCTGGACCCAAGCCGTGGGGGCCGGGCCGGACCGGACCTGAGCCTAGCCGTGCCGCGGGGGCTGGGCTGGAGCCAAGCCGGGCCAGAGCCACTGGGGCCGGCGCGCTCGGCCGGAACCGGGGCTGCACTGGGCCGCGCCTCCCCGGAGCCCTTCTCGCGCCCCCCGCCACCCCAGCTTACCTGGTGCTGCCTGCCCGCCCCTGCTTCTTTTCAGACTTCCCGCAAACCTCTGATTCACGGGAAGCAGGGGAGGGGGAGAAGCAGGGGGCGGAGTGTTCAGGGGAGGAGGGGGAAGTGAGCTGGGGGCGGGGTGGAGAGCTGCGGCGCGGGGCCTTCTTAGCGCGGGGCCCAATTCAGCTGAATCGGCCTAAAGCCAGCCCTGGCGATCCAAGTGCTCAGCACCTCTGAAAGTCAGGCCCCCTGAGGTTTCAAATTGGGTCTAAAAACTGACCCACCTAAAGCCAGAGGCCATCATGAAAGATTTGGGGCCATAACGTTTCAGGTAACCATACATGTTGGAATAGAAGGGGGGATGGTATAGAAACAACGGGCCCAATTCTCACATTTGAGTACTCCTTTACTCTGCAACGTCCCACCACAGCTCATGGGGCTGTTCACTCGTGTTCGGCAGGGCCTGACTGTGCAAAAGTGACAAAATAGGCTCCGTAGACATGGGAGATGGAAGAGGCCTAGTGCCCTAGGTCCTCCAGTCCAACCCTGAAAAACTAGCTTGAAATCTCTGGTCCTAGATCATTCTTACCTCCTTGAATACAATTAACACTCCCCCCACCACCCGCCTTCAAGGATTACTGGATGCTTATCAGCATTTGCAAGCCAAAGCAACAGTAGAGCAGCAGATTTCTGTTCAATGAGCAACTGGAGGGAGCCGGGTGGAGGGAGGGTTGTCTGGGGGCTGGGAGTTCTTTAAGACAAAAAAAGGCAGAGCAGAGGGAAGAATGGAGCATCCTGTCTTTTCAGAGAGGAACAGAAGACAAACTCTCGGCCTTCCACTCCTCCTTTCATATCGGAAAACGTGCCTCTGAGGATTTTGTTCAGATCATATCTTAAAGACGGCGTATTCAGTCAGGCCTGTAATGATAGGAACTGAATGTGCTTTTGGTTTCCCCGTTGAATGGATCCCCTCGTAAATGAAGATTTTGAATGGGAGATTTGACCACAACATAGGATAGCCTAGCTCTAGGGTATTTATATCGGTATTACACATTATGAGGCTTTGAGACAAGAAGTAACATAGAAAAATCCTTTTGTCCAGCACCACATAATCTGTTTTTTTGTTCAAGAGACCAAGATAATTGGAATTTAGAAACACCACCTTAATGCTTTTCCAGTGGTCATGGACTTAATTCTGAGGAGAATAACTCCCTGCAGTTATTGCTATAAAGCAATGCAAGAATTCAGATAAACCTTTTCAGGCTCCGATGCCTTCGGGCCCACCCAGGCTCCAAGAGAACAAAGCTGTCCTACCACAAGCTGGGAGGGTTGAGGATCACATGATCAGAACCACATGGTCTATTGCCAACCGCATGGGGTCAACAGCAATTGGATCATTATGGAAATATTAAGGGGGCTTCCCCCACCCACCCATCCATTCACCATTGTAGGTCGAATCCAATTAGATAAGGACAGATGCTGCTTAGGAATGCTGGGCTCTTTAGCCTCATTACAACTCACATTCATATTGTCCCTTTCATTTTTATGAAATTTAAAAGGGTTGGGGGCGGAGGAGGGGGTTGGCCCCTTTGTTTCCTACCCAGATAAAGGATCCAGGGAGGAAAGAGAACAGTGCGTCAGCCTAAGACTTAAAGAGAGGCAATGGCAAACATGACTGGTCGGGGCAGACCTCCACCCTTTTGCTTTTCATATGGCGTTCGCTTGTTCTCTGTGCTGCTCTCAAAGGTTTCAGTCGTGCTATGAAGCCCACAGACTGTACTTGGTAGCACAGCCCTCCCACTGCATAGAGCCACGTAAAGTCTGGCTGCAGTCAGGGGGAGATATCATGCCAGAAGGTCTGGCCATCATCAGAAATGTGAGGGTTAACAATGACACCCATCCTGGTCAAAATGGGCGAGATTCACTGGCCAATCCACTCAGGTGGCCCAAAGAGCATAAATCACTTGCATCTGTCTAGATGGGGACTTTCCCAGTCTGGAGAAGTTCCCAACCGGCATAAGAGCCAGTGTGATCAATTCCTATGCACTCCCACTGCAACCTGAGTGCAGGCAGCATGGTGGATATGTGAAGGGCAGGCCAGGGTTATGACTGGAGTATAGCGATCCAGCTACCCGCAGCTGGCAGACAGTCCTATGACCAACCAAGCAGAGAACCAGGAAGCTGTTAAGTGGCATCCTGGCATGGTCCCCTCTGCTACACTAAGTGGATCTCGGATTCATCAAAGAAATCTCTCTCAATATCTTCTCCATCTGGGTCTTGTCAATTAGCACCACTAATTATGCTGACAAACCCCCTTGCAAAACTAAGGGTGGGATGGAGCTGAATTACATTCTCTCTCGTGTATTATCAACAAAGTTCTGGCTGCAAAACACCATTAAGGAAAGGAAGGAGGGAGAGCCACAGAAAGACAATGGACTTCCAAAAAGGCAGACTGAAACCAATTACAGAACTGGTACATACGGTCCCAGGGGAAGAAAATCCAAGGGATAAAGGAGTTCAAGAAAGCTGGCCGTTTCTCAAAAGAGACAATATTAAAGGCACAACTGCAAACTATCCCGATGTGAAGGAAAGATAGGATGACGAATAAGAGGCCAATATGGCTCCATCAGGAGCTTAATAATGACCTCAAATCAAAAAGGAATTCTACAAATAAGTGGACACATGGACAAATTGCTAAGGAAGCATACCAAAGAATAGCATAAGCATGTAGGGACAAAATCAGAAAGTCTAAGGCACAAAATGAATTACACTAAGGCCGTAAGAACAGGTTCTATAAATACATTAGGAGCAAGAGAAAGATGAAGAAAAGTGTAGATCCATTACTTAGCAGGAGAGGTAATAATGGCTGTCATCCAAGAAGGCTGAGGTGTTTAAAGACTATTTTGCTTCAGTCTTCAATAAAAAGGTAAATTGTGATCAGATACTTAACACAATTAATATTAAAAACAAGGAGAAAGGAACGCAAGCCAAAATAGGGAAAGAACGGGTTAATGAATATTTAGATAAGTTAGATGTATTCAAGTCAGCAGGACCTGATGAAATTCTCCCTACAGTACTTAAGAAACTTGCTGAACCATTAGAAATTCTTTTTGAAAACTCATGGAGGATGGATGAGGTCGAAGAGGACCGGAGAATGGCAAACATAGTACCTCTCTTTTAAAAGGGGAGCAAAGAGAAGTGGGGGATTATAGACCCACCAGCCTAACTTCAGTACCTGGAAAGTTACTGGAACAAACTATTAAACAATCAATTTGTAAGCACCTACAGGTTAATAGGATTATGAGGAATAGCCAACACAGATTTGTCAAGAACAAAACATGCCAAACCAATCTAATCTCCTTCTTTGACAGGGTTACTGGCCTAGTGGATGGGGGAAGCTGTAGACAAATTTGCAGATGACACCATGATGGAAGAACAGGATTAGAATTCAAAACAACCCTGACAAATTGGAGAATTGGTCTGAAATCAACAAGATGAAATTCAATAAAGACAAGTGCAAAGTACTGTACTAAGGAAGGAAAAAAATCAAATGTACAAATACAAAATAGGAGTTAACTGGCTAGGCAGCAGTACTGCTGAAAAGGATCTGGGGGTTATAGTGGATCACAAATTTCACAGGAGTCAGCAATGGGATGCAGTTGCAAAAAAAGCTAATATCATTCTAAGGTATATTAACAGGAGTGTCATATGTACGTGTAACGGTGTTGGGACTCACCACCACAGCGCCTCCTGCTGGTGACTCCAGGAATTAGCTCAGTCCAGTGGAGCGCCCTCTCCCGGTGGTGTCCCGTCCATCGTCTCGCCCTCGGTTGGCGTGTGGACCCCGCGTTGCTTCAACTTGCGGCATCCTCTTCGAGCCACTGCCTTCGGGCAGTGCCCCTTAGTCCACCCTTGCCCCCTTCTGGGGGGGGGGGTTAATCAGCTATCTCTCTGCGCCCCAGCCAATGTGGGCAACTGCACCCCCAAAGTCACACCCCTCTTGACAGGGGGTTGGTGCAGCCCTAGACAGCCACTCCCGTCGGCCGGGTGTAAGGCAAGGGGGAAGGGGGGGACACAAGCCCGCCCACTACTCTGGGTCCCAACCCAGGGACCCTCTAGTGGCAGCCGTCCTGCCCTCCTTCTCTCCCTCCATCTGTCCACGTCCCTGGGCCGCTTCCCCTTCGACCCCTCACACCGGCTAGGCCCTTCCCCTCAGGGCCTGCAGCCTGGCAGACAACGAGCTGGAGTTCCCTTCTGCTCCCCCCGGACCTGCCCAGCACTGCACTGTCCCAGGTGCTGGTCTCCTGCTCTGGAGACAGGCCTTCCCCTATCAACGGCCTGGGACAGACTGACTGTCCTCTCCCTGAGCAGCCTTTTTATAGGGCTGAGCCTGGCCCTGATTGGCTGTCTCCAATCTGGGCCCCGATTGGTTCCCAATAAGCCCTTCTCTCATTGTCTGTCTGTCTGTCTGCACAGGCGCACTGGCCTGATTCAGCCTAAATTCTCAGGGAATGGGGCAGCCACCCCACTACAGTAAGACACTGGAGGTCATTGTCCCGGTCTACTTGGCACTGGTGTGGCCTCAGCTGGAGAACTGTGTCCAATTCTGGCCACCGCATGTTAGGAAATATGTGAACAAATTGGAGAGAGTTCAAAGGAGAGCAACAAAAACAATGAAAGGTTTAGAAAACCTGACCTATAAGGAAAAGTTAAAACAATTGGGCATGGGTAGTCTTGAGAAAAGATTGAAGGAGGACCTGATAACAGTCTTCAAATATGGTAAGGGTTGTTATCAAAAGGATGCTCATCAATTGTTCTCCATGTCCACTAATGATGGGACAAGAAATAATGGCCTTAATCTGAAGCAAACGAGATTTAGGTTAGCTATTCGAAAAAACTTTCCAACTCTAAGGGTAGTTCATCTCTGAATAGGCTTTCAAGGGAGGTTGTGAAATCCCCATCATTGGAGGTTTCAGAGAACAGATTGGCCAAGCACCTGTCAAGGATGGTTTAGGTTTACGTGGTCCTGCCAGAGGGCTGAATTTGATGGCATCTCAGGTCCCTTCCAGCCCTACATTTCTATGATTCTCCATTTACCAGTGATAATTGGCTGAGCAATAACAGTCTGTTTAAGGCACCTATGGAAGGGGCACCTAAGCACCACACAAGTCCATTTATTTTCGGCCAGACTCCTTGACATGAAGGTTCCTTTACACCACCCTGGCAGCATTTCCACCCACCTCTTACCAGGCTGACAAAACAAAGGGGACGTACGGTCGATGTAAATGCTTCCAGGGAGGTGTAAAAGGGGCCTTCGTGTCAACGAGGATCTGGCCCTTGGTGTTCAGCATGTCCATGTTTGATGTCAGCTGTCCAAGATGGTTTTGTTCCCCAGCCATCTCTCACCAACCCCATTGGAAGATGGCCATGTGGGGTGTTGTCACAGGAGAAAGCTGTAGCACCACCGTTCTGAAACCTTCAGCCCTAGTGTCCCGCATCTGACAGTCAGCCGTACTTTGGTGCTCCACCTTCTTCACAGTCATTCGAATGGACTCTGATTCTTTTCCGTAGAACCAACCCACACACTCGGTATCACTGTCTGAGTACCACTGCTCTCGATCTGAATATGGCCATGGCCTTGATGTGACAAAGATGCAGGAGGCAGATTGGGTACTGCTCAGCTTTCAGATCCCAGGCTGAGTTTCCAGGCCTGGCTGTTAGAAAAGGCACCTGCTGTCCTTCAAACCGAGCAGGAAGCCATAGACAGAGACTAAATCCACAGCTACACAATGTCACAGTCACACTCCTGCGTATGAGTCAAATCAAAGCCCCACTGAAGTCGGCAGGAGTTTGGCCATTGACTTCCGCCCTGCGAGGATGTGCTCCTAGAACTACATTTTAATGCAGTCACTTTAGACCTGTGATGGGACCAACCCCATTTCCCCCCAGGAGTTCGATATGCAGCATGGAGAGGCACAGTGGGTGCTCCTCCCCTTCTGTAATCAAGGCTCAATGAAAGGAGATGAAGGATGGCCCAGTGGTGACGGGACGTGGGAGACTTACTGCCAATTTCCTGCCCTGCCACAGACTTACTGTGTGATGTTGGGCAAGTCACTTAGTCTCTCTGCCACCCGTAACATGGGGATAATAGCACTTCCCCACCTCCAGGGGTGCTGTCAGGACAGATTGTGAGGTGCTCAGATGCTATGGTGGTGGGAGGCATCTAAGTGTCTAAGATAGACACAGAGAGCCCAATGCACTGCATCATGCCATTCCCATCCATTGAACCAGGGTCAGATGACATCAAGAGCATTTGCCGCACATGCACAAGGCTTAAGAAGGCCCATGAGTGATTTCCCCCGGGCATTAGCTTCATGGAGGTTTAAGCAGGGCCGGCGCAACCCATTAGGCAACCTAGGCGGTCACCTAGGGCGCTACAATTTGGGGGGCAGCGACCGCGGCAGTATTTCGGCGGCGGGACCTTCCGCCGCCTCTGTGGGGGGCGGCATTTCGGGGCGGGACCTTGCGCCGCCTAGGGCGGCAGAAAAGCTGGCGGCGCTCCTGGGTTTAAGTGTGTCGACTTGAGGAAGGAGTCCATAAGCCATGCATGAAGAGGGTCCCTTCAGTGCTTTAATCAGGCCTTGTAATGAGACAGACCCATGGCCATGCCAATTTAGGCTATAGTTTGCCAGGCTTGTATAGACATTACAACCTAATCCAAACTAGATCCCGATCATGTGGATTACCAGGGATCACTAGTGGATCTATTTTGTATCCTCTAAATTACAGTAACCTGGTAGCTCCTGATCCTATCATTGGATCCACACAGGCAGACCTTTCTATGCCCTGATCCAGCAAAGTACTGAAGCATGCCGGTCATTCATTGATGTCAATGACTCACGGGCTTTTCTGGATCTGGGCCCCAGTCCCATGGAATCCCAGTGACGTCAGCTGGGCTCCACATCCATAGGGAATTCCCCTCATGGCTTCACTGGGGAGCGAGAGGGAGACAAGACCTGTAGCTACTCACTATTCTGCACTGTCACGTATATTCATGCCTAGATATTTTCCCTAGGTGGTAGCTGCGCTTTTGTGCAAGCCATGGGGGGGAGCAGAAATTAAATTTACCACCAGCCGCAGCTTGTAAGTAAAAGAACTATATGAACGTCTATAGATTCTCTGATCCCATCGTGCCCAATATGTTAAACGTCGTATTAATATAAACGTTTCCTGAAAAGAAACAGTGCCTGAACACTGGAGCCTATTGTCTGTGCTTTGCCGAGAACATTTTCATATCAGGTCAGGCTCTGACATCAGTTCGCTGCCTCTGCCTGATGATAACAGCAACTGTCTAGAAACTTCAATTAACTTCATCAGAAACAAAACTGTCCGGGAGAGGAACTCAAATGCCTTCAATTGGGATGGCTGCGTGGCTCTGACTGCCTCCGCTGAATGTCTGTATTGTGTAAGCACAGCCTTATCTTGAAGCCGGGACGATGTATATGAGCACACAGCCCAGGGGACACCTGCAAACCGAGGCTCAGCCTGCACCAAACAAGATCTGTCCCTGAGTCTGATAAAATACTACCTGTCTGCATCTCTTCCTACATTCAACTGCTGCTGGGCAAAAGCAAACCTGCCTTAGATACTGTACTGAGCAAAGGCTCCCCCATTTTTAGTTTGGAGCAAGGCTATTGGTGGGACTGAGGAACTGGCTTGCGACTCAGAAGATCTGGGGTCAATGCGCAGCTCTGCCACAGACTCCCTGGGTGACCTTGGGAAAATCACTTCTACCTCTCCAGGCCTCATTTTCCCCACTACAAAATGGGGATAATAATATTACTCTCTCCCACCTTTTGTATTGCCTGTTCAGGCTGCAAGCCCTTCAGGGACTGTCTCAGACCATGTGTGGGTCCAGCGCCTCACACAATGGGGTCCCACTCCCGGTCTCATTTGGGGGCTCCAGGCTCTATCATAATTAGGGCCCTACCAAATTCATGGCCATGAAAAACGCGTCGCAGACCGTGAAATCTAGTCTTTTGTGTGCTTTTATCCTATACTATACAGATTTCATGGGGGAGAACAGCGTTTCTCAAACTGAGGGTCCTGACCCAAAAGGGAGTTGCAGGGGGGTTGCAAGGGTATTTTAGGGGTGTCGCAGTATTGCCACACTGACTTCTGCGCTGCCTTCACAGCTGGGCAGCCAGAGAGTAGTGGCTGTTGGCTGGGCGCCCAGCTCTGAAGGCAGCACCCCGCCAGCAGCAGCGCAGAAGTAAGGGTGGCAATACCATACCAGGCCACCCTTACTTCTGTGCTGCTGCTGGCGGCGGCTCTGCCTTCAGAGCTGGGCTCCCGGCCAGCAGCCGCCGCTCTCCAGCCGCCCAGCTCTGACGGCTGAGCCGCCGCCAGCAGCAGCGCAGAAGTAAGGGTATCAGTACCGCAACACCCCTACAATAACCTTGCAAACCCACACACACACACTCCCTTTTGAGTCAGGACCCCTACAATTACAACACCGTGAAATTTCAGATTTAATTATCTGAAATTTACGATTTTTAAAATCCTATGACTGTGAAATTGACCAAAATGGACCGTGAATTTGGTAGGGCCCTAATCATAATGCAAGTAGTTTTCAGAAACGTTTCTACTGCTGTAGTATCTATATTATATAAAAAGACCCTAGGCCCAAACAACAGTCTTTTCCCACCAGCCCCTGCCCTGGGTTCACCCCCTGTTGATACAGGGGTGGAAGGGGAGACTCATCTAACCCTCACAGGAAGCTCCCAGGTGGGCCCCCTAAATAAAACCAGTGCCCACACTGGACCTCCAGCTCATACCAACATTGCACTGCCCCAGGCCTTTTACTTCACCCCTCCCTGGGGCTTTCTACACCCTGCCTCTTGACAAGCTCTCCTGTATATAACTCTAGCTGTCTTGACAAAGCAGCACGGCCATCCCATCCCTCCTTCCAGGGCCGGCCTTAGACCAAATGGCGCCTAAGGCGAGGAGCGTCTTCGGCATCCTCCTTCCTTTTGTTAAACTTTCGAATACCTTATATTTTATTGCATCTGTAGCCCATTTCACACCTTTGATGCACAATTTGCATTTACGATTTATCCCTGTCATAGAAGACGATAAATTTGCATGCTAGGATCTGTAAATCTGTATGTATTCATGCCATATATAAGCAAATTAAAAAAAATTGCTTCCTCTAAGCTTACAGAAACTTTTTAATTTTAAGAATAACTGAAATGTAGTAACATCAAGGAATTGAACAGTGCACCAACATTGGGCGGACCAGCATTAAATAGTGTTACAGTAGGTGACAGCCTCAGAATGTTAACCCCAGTCCTTTAGTTCCAAAGGGCGCTTTTCTCGACTTTGCCCTCGCGAACTGAGGCACAGTGTCAGAGAGACCCAAAGGCTGGCCAATGGCATTTTCAAGTGATAAAATAGCAAGCAATGTCAGGAGTACTTGTGGCACCTTAGAGACTAACAAATTTATTTGAGCATAAGCTTTCGTGGGCTACAGCCCACTTCTTCGGATGCATAGAATGGAACATATATTGAGGAGATATATATATACACATACAGAGAGCATGAAAAGGTGGGAGTTGTCTTACCAACTCTGAGAGGCCAATTAAGTAAGAGAAAAAAACTTTTGAAGTGATAATCAAGATAGCCCAGCACAGACAGTTTGATAAGAGGTGTGATAATACTTACATGGGAAGATAGATTCAATGTTTGTAATGGCTCAGCCATTCCCAGTCTCTACTCAAGCCTAAGTTGATTGTATCTAATTTGCATATCAATTCAAGCTCAGCAGTTTCTCGTTGGAGTCTGTTTTTGAAGCTTTTCTGTTGCAAAATTGCCACCCGCAGGTCTGTCATTGAGTGACCAGACAGGTTGAAGTGTTCTCCCACTGGTTTTTGAATGTTATGATTCCTGATGTCAGATTTGTGTCCATTAATTCTTTTGCGTAGAGACTGTCTGGTTTGGCCAATGTACATGGCAGAGGGGCATTGCTGGCACATGATGGCATATATCACATTGGTAGATGTGCAGGTGAACGAGCCCCTGATGGCATGGCTGATGTGATTAGGTCCTATGATGATGTCACTTGAATAGATATTTGGACAGAGTTGGCATCGGGCTTTGTTGCAAGGATAGGTTCCTGGGTCAGTGTTTTTGTTCAGTGGTGTGTGGTTGCTGGTGAGTATTTGCTTCAGGTTGTGGGGTTGTCTGTAAGCGAGGACGGGTCTGTCTCCCAAGACACAAATTTGTTAGTCTCTAAGGTGCCACAAGTACTCCTGTTCTTTTTGCGGATACAGACTAACACAGCTGATACTCTGAAACCAAGCAATGTCAGTCTCTTGTCAGCCATCATCAATCAAAGATATGTTTTAATGAGCCTGAGCTTCAAAAAGCTACGCTCACCACTTGCGACTGTGACCGGCAGCGTGAGCAGAATCCTCAAAGCTATCCACACATTAGGAAAAGTGTCCTTCAGCTCTACATCATGAATTGGAGAACTTGGAATGGAGAGTTCTTCCAGTGTTGCAAAATGTGATGGATGTTGTCCAATTCAACAGAGGTCTTTATCATTGACGTCCAAACATTCTCCGTGTGTCAGTGTCTGGTGAAGGTCCGTACAATTGTTCAAGAGTGTTTTCCTGTCTGACAGCAGTTTTCTAAGATCAGACAACAACCCTCAGGTCTTTTCGAGATGCTTCATTTGTCCAAGCCTTTCTTTGATGGACACTCAAGCAGTGTCAATGAATGAGCAAAAAAACTCCCTCTTGAATTTTTCTTCCGAGCTTCCCATTACCTCATCTCTGCCCTCCTAACCAAACTGTCTCTTCTTCCAATGAATATATGAGTTTCCTTGAAGACAGGCTCAACTCCTAAGTTTTCCACCATTTCTTTGGCAGTAGTGATGGCATCTACAAATCCATTGTCTCTATAGGCCAGAACGAGATCAAGTCAGCTTCTCATCTAAGTAGAAGCGGGCGCGATGTCCATCGACTGAGTTTGTAATGCCTTGCTTACAATGTTTCTTTGGAACAGGATATCATGCCAAACCACAATTGAGACCAGAAATTTGCAGTCAGTAATCTGGTTTGCCAAGCTTTGCACCTTGTGTCAGATTCCAGCCTCAGCTTTACTCCACTGCACCAGTTCCATCAGGGCATTGTAAACTTCAGTCACCTGGTACCTCATTGGCTTTATGCTGTCAATGAGGCTCTCCCAGCGAGTGTCACTTAATTGCTTCATGGTCAGATTTGTAACATTGTCCGTGAGGATCTTCCACCTGATAGTTGATGCTGGAAACTGGATTTATATCCTTTGCAGTACTCCGAAGAGAGATACTGAATCTAAAGAAGATGACGTTGCATCTGACACAACCAGGTTGAGGGAATGGCAGCCACAAGTCATGAAGAAATCTCTTGGACCAGTGCAAGGATCCTTGCCTGGACGCCACTGTTTCTTTCCTTCATGTTCGCACCGTTGTCATGGCCTTGGCCTCAGCAGTCCAGAAGCTTTATTCTCATTCAAAACGTTCATAAACAGTTCTGTTAGGCCTTTTCCAGTACACTCGTCCACAGACCGGAAACAGATGAAGTGTTCCTCTACTTGGATACAGCCATACTCGTCGTCAACAAATCTTACTGTAAATGACATCTTTTCACTGTGACTTATGTCGGGAGAGCAGGCCATTATTACGGCGTAGTACTTTGCTTTGCTGAGCCACATCAATATGTTATCAAGCACCTTCCTTGCCATAAGGTCAGTCAATTCGTTTTGAATTGTTTTGATGCAATAGTGGTCCATAGATTCTTTATGAACTATTTGACGTAGGCACTCACGCATGACATCATCATATTTCCCAAGGAGCTCTACCAAACTGAGGAAATGACCATTATGTTCAGTGAACAACTTATCCGATGAGCCCCGGAAAGCCAAATTATTCTTTTCAAAGAAGAGGGTGATTGAGATTGGACGCTCAAGCACGTTCCTCCAGTGCTGGGTTTCTACATTAATAATGCGCTGGTTTTCTGCGGCTATACATTTATTCAACTTGAGCCTGGACTCGACCTCCATCCATTTGGAGCAGGCTGTAAAATGGCTGGGTGACTTTTCACGTTGCTTCAGATCATCAGCTAAATTATGCCAGTAATTATACCTGGACAGCGCATGCAACGATTTGGCATCCTTGTGAAATATTTTGCAACAAAAACAGAACACTTTGTCGGTTGATTTCAAGTAATCTAGCCAACGCCGTTTCAATTTCTCACCAGTCTCGAGCACTCTTTCGCAGTGTGCCTTTGAGAGGTGTCCCTTCTGCTCATTTACTGGAAACATCATAGCCTCGATTTTTCACAGTCCATTCAAAATTGTACAATCAATACTGGCAGACTTTAGGATCACTGGCCATAAAGCAGGATCTGATGTAACGATTTGTGGGGTGCAATTTTTCTCACTGCTGTTTCTGTCATCATGCGAGGCTGATTCTTCTTTATCGTTTCTCTCCTTTTCATGTAAGCCAGATTTTTCTTTGTCATTACTCTCCTTTTTCTTGTAAGCCACTTTCTTCTTTATCATCACTCTCCCTTACACCACCAGGAAAACTGGACGATTCTCCATCACTTTCCTCACATTTCCATTCCTCATCTTCAGGTCTATCTGCTAATTCCTTAGTAATAGGACTTCCATCATTTACACTTCACTCATCACTTTCTTCTGCACTGGGACGATCACTACGGCCTAAAGCCTGGTCTATGTTGTTCCGTTTCAGATATTTGCCCATCAAATTTGCCCCTGGCTGCAAACTAGATTGCAATTGAGCTTTTCACTTCCTATGCTAAGCTCCTGAAGGCTTCTTCTTCTTTTATTTTCTACAGGGGAAAACAAACCGTATTAGGAAAAGCAAAAGTCTCTGTTCCGTAGTCTTAGAAAGTCATCAAACATTACGTGTTAATTATGGCAAAAAAAGTAATAGTATTTCTTTTATATTGTTGCGTAGATAGGGGTTCGATAGATATCTCTGGCATCTCATTAAATATGTCCTTTATTAGTCGCTACTTATACCCTCCAAGTCTTAAAACACAAGTACACTTTCACAATTACACAATAAAACAAGGTTCACAATATCGCAGCTGGGCTCTCACTTCATTTCACTTCATTCTTATATCTTACTGACTGACTGGCGATGCCACACCCTTTGGGGGGACAGACAGCTCAGTGGTTTGAGCATTGGCCTGCTAAACCCAGGGCTGTGAATTCAATCCTTGAGGGAGCCATGAGGAGAGGGCTAAGAACATTCTAGAAGTTTCAAGGACAATATAGCTCTCAGAAAGTCTGGAAGGTTCTACAAAGATCCAGAACATTCTAAGAGATTAGTGAAAAATGAATCCACATACAGAATACCCAAAACATGTTACATCAAACATTCTCTTTTCCCTTTTGTTGCTAACAACAAAAACAGCAACCCAAGCCCAGCACCCCCCAAGCCTGTCACCTGCCCTAAATCCAGACCCACCTCCTTCTAAGCCACAGGTAGCTGTTTATATAGACCTGGCACTCTAGTCATGTGGCTTCCTCCTGGTGCCATGATCCATCTAGGAACCATAACCACCCTACATGTCTGACCTTATAGGGCCAAAGCCCAGTAACAGGTGGGCTGGCAGGGACTGCTTTTAAAGAGGCTGTTTGTAAACCATTTGGAGTAATTTAGTACCTGGATGCAAGGTGTTGCTCCAGGGACCAAACAATTCTTAGAGAAGTCCATTTGTCTATTACAGACAAGCCATGCATGCGTGGAGGGGGGAAATCCTTCTGTGTGGCCTGATGGAGCCAAATTCATCATCACCTCACAGCCTGTGCAATGCCATGGGAGTGTTGCCTGAGTAACGCCAATGGGATATGTCCCTAGCTAAATTAAGTCTGGGCCACTTTTGAGTGATATTGAACCTGGAAATTATCCATGAACATTGTATTCATTGCTGTGACATGATTTTGGTTTGTGGAGTCACATAACGGAAGGAAATATATAACAAAGTGGAGCATAACATGCACAACAGATCATATCCTCTATGGGATTAAATGTCCTGTGGTTTCTTGCACGTTGCATTTAAAATGAGGATGACAGAACAGAAGTGCCATAAGAACAGAGGACAAACTAGTGACTGTGTGATGATGCAGGGTAGCCCCTCTAGATTTCTGACAAGGATTTTGGAACCACCACCATAAACTGGCCCAGGTAATCCACGCCTATTGCACACAGTGCATGCTGGGAAAGCACTTTGGGTGGTTAACAAGCATTATGGCTCGGATCCTCAAAGGTATTTAGGCTCCTAATTTCCAATGGATCTTGGTCCATGTGAATACTCACAGTACAGAGCAGATCAGGTAAGTTCCCTTGCAGAGTTTCCTTCCTTTGGGAGGGTGGAAGACAAGGTCTTCCCTTCCTCTTCACCAAGGAATGAGCTGTGAGTCCCTGGCCCCCCTCCCCAGATTCTCAACCCCCTCCCAGCCCATTTGTCCATTTGACCCACTTGTCATATCCTGTCTGATGAGCCATCTAGGGCTCTTTGTTAACTGGCTGTACAGCACCTAGCACAATAGAATCCTATCCCCTGATGGAATTCCTAGGCACTCCCATGGTACAAAACAATAAATAACAATGGCCAATTCTGGAATAACTTGCCCATAGAATATCAGGGTTGGAAGGGACCTCGGGAGGTCATCTAGTCCACTCCCCTGCTCAAAGCAGGACTAATCCCCAGACAGATTTTTGCCCCAATCGACCCCCTTAAGGATTGAACTCACAACCCTAGGTTTAGCAAGCCAATGCTCAAGCCACTGAGCTATCCCTCCTGCAGCTATTAATGCATTGGCTGGGACTCAAACCCAGGTCAACTGCTTGGAAGGTACCTAGGCACACCACTATACCACCAACACAGACATAGAAATGTCTTCCTAAACCCAGGCAGTTCATGGTTGGCTTATGCCCTGAAGCATGAGGGTTTCCATCCCTGACAAAAATGCTCCCAACTGGCAATTTCTATGGAACGTGTCGCTGAACTATCAGAGTGTCTCAGGGGTGGAGGCAACTTAGGGGGAAGCCAGCGTGTAAAATCTGCTACACACTAGCTTGCCATGCCCTAAGCCGCTGTGTAGACCCTGCTGCCACACACTGAAAGTTCCCATAGTGCACTTGGAAATGGCAGTACATCAATGTGCATTGGAGATACATCTACACTGCAATGAAAGACCTGCAGCATAGCCACCGCTAGCCCGGGTCAGCTGACACAGTCTCACGTGGCTCGGGCTGCAGGGTTATAAAGCAGTGTAGACGATCGGGCTGGGACTGGAGCCTGGTCTCCGATGGCTGGCCTGCGTCACCTTACTCGGGCTCGTGGGCTGCCGGGCTAGAAAACGGCAGTGTAGACATTCCAGCTTGCGCTGCAGCCTGAGCTCCCTCCCACTTCGCAGAGTCCTAGAGCCCGAGCCCAGATGTTTACACTGCAATTAAACAGCCCCACAAAGGAGCCCCGTGAGCCCAGCCACGCGTTTTCGATTGCAGCGTAGACATGCCCAGAGTGCGCAATAGCAGGGTCCACATGGCCAGTGAGTGCCCGGCAAGCCCTATATCCTAGCAGCTCCCCAGTGCTATACGCCAGTAATATTATCCCCATTTTACAGATGAGGAAGCTAAAGCACAGAAAGGTGAGGTGACCTGCCCAAGGCCACACAGAATCAGAGAATACAGCCCAGATCTCCTGACGCCTATTCCTGGGCCTTCAGCACAGACTCTCATCCCTCCTCCCCTACCATACCATCCTTCCTCCCCACACAGATCTTCTATAGTGAATCTATGGGGTGTCCTAACCCTGTGTTGGGACGTTGGCTGGTATTTGGGGACTATATCCATGCCCTGTGACGGTCCATGTGGGAGCACGATCCACACGTAGCACTGCAAAATGTTCCAGCACATGCACTGGACTGAGACTGAACACGGCCCTAGAGCCGAGTCACTTCAGTACTGCCCCAGTGCCATCAACACCCTCCGCCATCGGGCTGAGGTGCATTATCCTCCGCTACAATGGTGAGCGGCATTAAGGAGCCCTCTGTCAAAACACTGGCAGGTTGAAAGTAAAAGGGGCGTGGTGACCCTTGCCTCCCCCTTGGGCCCTGTCCAAATTCTACTGCTAGGTTAAGTTCTGTCACTCTAGGGGAAGGCCTGGGCACTTGAGGGCAGCACTAATCGGCTCCTAGATATTCCAGTGCTAGGTGCCATGGAGAACCGGAGAGATGGGGAGACGGTTCCTAAGCAAGCCACGTAAGTCAAGGCAAACCCCAGGAGAGTGGGTTGTCCTACAGTCTCAGTCAAGGCAATTATTAGTATCATAGCTCCTAAGACTAAGCAACAAAATGGGTGACTGGGCGACAAAATGGCAGATGCAATTCAATGTTGATAAATGCAAAGTAATGCACATTGGAAAACATAATCCCAATTTAAAATGATGGGGTCTAAATTAGCTGTTACCACTCAAGAAGGAGATCTTGGAGTCATTGTGGATAGCTCTCTGAAAACATCCACTCGGTGTGCAGCGGCAGTCAAAAAAGCTAAGAGAATGTTGGGAATCATTAAGAAAGGGATAGATAATAAGACAGAAAATACCATACTGCCTCTATATAAATCCAGGATATGTCCATATCTTGAATACTGTGTGCAGATGTGGTCGCCCCATCTCAAAAAAGATATATTGGAATTGGAAAAGGTACAGAAAAGGGCAACAAAAATGATTAGGGGTATGGAACGGCTTCCATATGAGGAGAGATTAATAAGACTGGGACTTTTCATCTTGGAAAAGAGACGACTAAAGGGGGACATGATGGAGATCTATAAAATCATGACTGGTGTGGAGAAAGTAAATAAGGAAGTGTTATTTACTCCTTCTCATAACACAGGAACTAGGGATCACCAAAAGAAATTAATAGGCATCACATTTAAAACAAACAAAAGGAAGTATTTCTTCACACAACACACAGTCAACCTGCGGAACTCTTTGCCAGGGAATGTTGTGAAGGCCAAGACTATAACAGGGTTCAAGAAAGAACTAGATAAGTTCATGGAGGATAGGTCCATCGATGGCTATTAGCCAGGATGGGCAAGGATGGTGTCCTTAGTGACCGTTTGCCCGAAGCTGGGAATGGGCAACAGGAGATGGATCACTAGATAATTACCTGTTCTGTTCATTCCCTCTGCTGCAGCTGACATTGGCCACCGTTGGAAGACAGGCTACTGGGCTGGATGGACCTTTGGTCTGACGTAGTATGGCTGTTATAATGTTCTTATGTTCTAGGAGCCACAGACATAGACCAGGACCCTGGTGTGCTAGGCTCTGTACTAAGGTATGACCAGGCCGGTTACCCTGCAGCCCCTGGTGGTGGGATGGGTGATTGGTTGGTTGAAGAATGGGTTCCTTTTGGTCCTTGAACTCCCTCCTGGGGACCAGAGACTGGGGCTCTGCCTGATTGCTGCTGGTCTCCCCTAGTTAATGTAGGGGATCCAGGGAGGAAGCAGCTTCCCCCTGAGTGGCTGTGGGAGTTAGGGAAGGAGAGTCAGGACTCTGGGATTCCTCATGGCTTCCATTCTTCAAACTCCAAGCTGGGGCTGGGCAGGCAAATGCCAGCTCAGGGATTCCCAGTCTGGCCCTGCCACTGCCCTTACCTCCACTTCATGTGCTCTGGAGCCGCCAGCGGGGTGGGGGTGCGGGGTTGCAGAAAGGGGGCACTCTCTAATGCCCCACTTCACCCATTGAGCCCCCTCTCCCTGTGCACAGCCACAGCTCTCTGTGTGGCTTACACTATGCAAGAAACCCTAACCTAGCCCTCAGTTCCACAGTGAACTTCATCCATAGACAGTTAACTTCATTGCCATAAATGAACTAGTAGCTTAGTTCTGCCATAGCGTATGTCTACACTGCAATGTGAGCCCAGGGTTTAAACTCAGGCTCAGGCCAAACCCCTTTTCCATCTACACACAAATCGTGCTAACCCAGGGCTTGGGCCCAGGGGCCCAGGACTCCGCAGAAGGTTGGACTCGGTCCTGCATAATGCATTGTAGACACTGGAGCCCCGGGTTGGGACCAAAGGTTCAACAATTCCTAACCTGGGGTATGTCTACACAGCAAGGAAAACCCTGTGGCTGGCCCATGCCAGCTGACTCAGGCTCACGGGGCCCGGACTGCGGGGCTGTTTCATTGCTGTGTAGACTTCCTGACTCGGGCTGGAGCCCGGGCTCTGGGACCCTCCCACCTTGCAGGGTCCTAGAACCCGGGCTCCAGCCCAAGCCCAGATATCTGCACAGCAATGAAACAGCCCCCCAGCCCGAGCCCCGCAAGCCCTAGTTGACTGGCATGGGCCAGCCGCACTTGTCTAGTTGTGTAGGCAAACCTCTAGAGGCCCCAATCAAGATCAAAGGTACTCTGTGCTAGGTGATGTACAGAGAAACATTCAGAGGCAGAATGTCCTGAAGAACTTTCAATCTAAATAGAAAAAAAGAATCAAACAAACGAATCCACAAGCCGATTCATCAGGCACCTGATTAAACCTCTTACACGTACACCATGATCCAGCGGATCGACGGTTGCCTACAAAGCGGGAACTGAAGCACAGACAGATTAAGAGACTTTCTTAAGGTCACAGAGAGAGGCATTGAACCTAGATATCCTGACTCACACGCCTGTGCCTTAACCCCAATGCTCTCCTTCCTCCCAAGGTGTAAAATGTTTAGCAAAGCTTGGCACTGCAGAGAAGGAAATCCAAAACAATTATAATCGGTGATATTCAACCCTGAGGCCTGTCAGACATTTCTACTTTTCAGAGTCCAGCACGCGGCTCTCTCCTGGGCTTTGATCCAGGCATCCCCCATTGTCCCGACCTAGACACCTGCTGCCTTAGGAATTGTGGGCCCAATCCGCAGTTGGTGTAAATTAGCCTTACTCCATTGAAGTTAATAGAGCAACATCACCTTCCCCCAGTTGAGGGTCTAAACATCCCTTTGCTCAGGCACACTCCATGTTTGTGCTGGTAGCAGATTAAGGGAAGTGACACACATCTGGAGGGCTTCAGGCAGCAGCAAGATAGACAGAGCCAGACCTCGAGAAATGCCAGACATTTCACTGCAGCTCAGAGTCAAACCTTATGTAGTTCTTATTTGCTCCAGGCAGGGTTGCATTCAGGGCCAGCTCTGGCTTTTTTGCCACCCCAAGCAAAAGCAAAACAAAACAAAACAAAACCTGCGGCGCGGCCGGAGCGGCAAAGCAGGAAAAATTAAAAAACCTGTGGGGCAGCCGGAGCCAGGGTGCAGGGGAACTCTCTGCGTTGCAGACGTGCCCCGGCTAGCGGGGGGGAAGGGAGCGGGGGGAGAGAGAGAAGGGGGGCGGCCAGGGCTTGAGCGGGGCGCTCGCCACGCGGCCCCGACCACTGCGCCGCCTGCCGGGAGGGCTCCGCTCCGCTCCGGTCGGCAGGGAGGGAAGGCTTGCTGCAGACCTGGCACCGGCTGGGGCAGACGGAGCGCGCAGCCCACTCCCAGAAGGCCCCTCCTCTGCGCCGCCGCCCCCTACAGGGCGGCCGGAGCGGCGAACAAAAAAAAAAAAAGCGGCCGTGCCGCCCTAGGATTGGGCGGAATGCCGCCCCGTAGAATCTGCCACCCCAAGCATGAGCTTGCTCGGCTGGTGCCTGGAGCCGGCCCTGGTTGCATTCAAAATCTGCTTAATATTGGGGGGGGGGGCGACGCCCTCCCATGCTGATGCGATAGCCCACTGATCCTTCAATGTCAGAGGCTGAGTGTCTATAAGAAAACATGCTCCAGCCCCTGCCCTAGCTGATGTTTGCAGTGGAGTGGATGCTGCATGGGATTGGTTCAAATTCAACTAGGGATCCATAGTGACCAGGTGTTATTATGGCATGACAGCTGTTCGATCTCAGTCCAAGTACTTCTTCCAGCCGTCTCCCGGACACAAGACCACTCCCCACATCTGGCACCCTGGATGGAGGTCTCAGCTTGCCACGGAATGACCAGCTGCAGACACCCTTCTAAAGGTGGTCAGGGTTAAAGTGCGTTGGTGGGGCTTGAAGTCTGAGTGAGGTTGAACTGTTTGTTGCACCTGGTTCTGTAGGTCAGAGGAGTTGTCCTGTTTCCAGGGCTGTCAGTCCAGCATCCTGTATACTCACCACCATTTTTTGTTAAACCCCTAGTGCTTTGTCGATTTTTAAGTCATGTAAAAACTTGGCTATGATTCATTAAAGCCACTGTCAACAGGTGCTTCAGGTTCACTGTAATCCGTCCTTTTAGTGACAACGGGAAATTATCTTACTGTACCTGCAGAACGTCTGTGGCGTCACAGTTGTGATTTGCTTGCTTCAGACTGGGCTGTCTCCCTACGCAGCTGTGTTAACAGCTGGAATACCTGCCAAGTGCTGCCTTTTCAGCAACTAAAACTCACTGCTGCCCCCTGCCGGACAGAGGTGTAATCCAAATGAAAGCCTCGACGTTACTGAGCCAAAGAGCCATTGTCCAAAGAACTAAAGATTTGGTTTTGCTGTTGCCACTCACAATTAGTTTCTATATGCTAAATCGGACCGTGTATATAAAATTCGTTCAGAATATGAGGCACTTCTCTGGTAAGGATAGCACACTTCAGGGATCAAGGTGGTGGTTTTGTCCTTGACAAATCATTTGAGATTCTGTGGCCTGCGTTGTGCAGGAGGTCAGACTAGACGATCATAATGGTCCCTTCTGACCTTAAAGTCTATGATTCTATGATTTCCAGGGCTGTTGAGAAGTATAGTGGACCCCCGGAAGCAACACCACTAATATTCTTTATTCACTTCTAAAGCAAAGCTTCTCCTTTATTGTCAGAGATCCAGTAGGTCCTGACATAAAGGTCTAACATCATAGATGGAGAGGAAGGAGCCGTCTCTGCTTTGGTTACACTCAGGTCATATTTTGAAGCTTTTCTCTGCAACCATAACAGGTAGAGACTTATTTTTAAATGAAAACTGAGACTGGAGAGGCCTGTGCGTGTCACCCCATAGTCAGTCCTTCAGCCCTCCCCACAGGAGTGCACCCCACACTTTGGGAACGCCCCTTTTACCAGACAGGGCCCAGCTTAGCAGGGGAGAGCCTACCATAGCTCAGGCTGCAGGGGCCTGCCTGTCCTTTGGCGCAGGTAGACGTGAGTTCTGTTCCCGCTGTCCCCACGATGTTCTAAGTGAGCTGGGAGGGCAGCCCAGTGATAACCATGATGTACCTGCTCTAGGGGGCCACAGAGTTGTTCCAACCCTTACTCACCTGCTGCCTCACAGGCAGGGCTGCCCAGAGGATTCAGGGGGCCTGGGGCAAAGCGGGGGAGCGGACATACTCACCAGGCAGTGCTCCGAGTCTGCGGCGGCGGGGGGCCCTTCAGTTGCTCCACGTCTTTGGCAGCACTGAAGGACCCGCCGCCGAAGACCCAGAGCGACTGAAGGGCGAAATGCCGCCGAAGACCCGGACCGCCGCCGGGTAAGTAAAAAGGCGCCTCTAGCCAGGATTCTTGGCCGGGGCCTGGGGCAAATTGCCCCACTTGCTTCCCACCCACCTCCCCGGGGTGGCCCTGCTCATAGGGGGTTCTGAGGCTTCATTCATTAGTATTTGCAAAGCTCTCTGAGAACCTAGGACAAAAGTTACTATAGGAGGGGGCAGGTCCATCTTTTTGTTGTGTTTGTACAGCACCTAGCACCGTGGGGGCCTGGTCTGTGACTCCTCGCTGCTACGATAATAGATACAATGAAGGGGAAGGGGAAGGGGACTCCACAGAACATGAAGTGACAAGCTCACACCTTTCCTCTCTCCGGAGGTGAAAGCAGTGCCACATGGCACTGGAGCACTGTGTCCTTAGCTGCGGAGAGAGGGCTCTATGTCCTCACTGTCGGAAGTTATGAATGATCTGCATCTAGCTGGGATGCTGGCAAACGCACTGCTTCTCTGGTTATGGCGGAAGCTCCTGCCCTACCCTGTTCCAGGGTGAATCCACACAGTGGTGGCTCCAATGACCTCACCCTTGTCCAGCCCCGTTAAGAAGAGCCTGCAGTGCACATCTGCAGGCTCTCCAGGTGCTGCTCACCCTGTCCTGTAGAACAACACTAGTTCCATTGTGTCCAGAGGTCTCCGGGCCTACAGAAGGGCGGCTGCAAGAATTCCCCCCTCAGGCAGAATAATCAATGAAATCACAAGGCAGAATTTTAAGGGTACTTTAAAATGTTTCCAAACCTCCATAGATATGAACTGGGGAGCTGTGTGATGCCCTCACGGGGGCGATCCCCATTTTAATGATCGGTCCACCAGGAAATGCAGCCCAGATGCCGTGTATCAAAACTGGAAGATCAGAGCACTAGGCTGGGGGCAGGGACAGAGGGAGGTGCTGGAAATGTCCATCACTCATTTTAGGCTAGCTCTGTCTGGGAGGCGATGTGTTTGTCTTTAAATCTGTAGCAGGGAGCCAGGCAGACAGAAAGTTAGGAAAAGTTAGTCCCTCTCCTCCTGCCAACTCCTATCCATCTCCCCCTACCACATTTACTCTTGTTTAAAGCTGTTATCAAAATCACACCTTTAGTTACATTTTTACAAGTCTGCATGGAGACTAGGTCTTAGGACAGGGGTGGGCAAACTACGGCCCGCGGGCTGCGTCCGGCCCATCAGACTTTTTAATCCAGCCCTCGAGCTTCTTTGCCCCACTCTGCCCACCCGGCACTCTCGCCAGGGAGCGGGGTCGGGGGCTTGCCCTGCTCCGGTGCTCCAGCTGGGGAGTGGGGTCGGGAGCTTGCCCCATTCCACCTGCCCAGCGCTCCCACTGTGAAGCAGGGTCAGGGGCTTGCCCCCTCTCCACCCGCCTGGCGCTCCCACCGGGGAGTGGGATTGGGGGCTTGCCCCGCTCCGCCCACTCAGCGCTCCAGCTGGGGAGCGGGGTCGGGAGCTTGCCCCTCTCCACCCGCCTGGTGCTCCAGCCAAAGAGTGGGGTCGGGGGCTTGCCCCGCTCCGGCACTCCAGCCAAGGAGCGGGGTCGGTGGCTTGATGAGGTGGGTGGGCCCGGCACAGCGTGTCTTTTCTGATTTTAAAAAAAAACCCGTTGCCGTCACCGCTCTTTTGAAAATGAGGCCTTGCAAGGATGCTGCAGGACTGACGTTATTTCGTCTTTGAGTGAAGTACATAGTGCAGTACACTGAAAAGTTTTAGCTAACCTACAATTTGTGTTCAGACAGGAGCAAAATTGTGTGGTAAAATCAACAAACCGCTGAGTAATGTAATTTTCTAACAGTGAACTGTTCAACAGAATTATTTTAATAGTGTTGATTTTGAAACAAAGTTCTGTCAAAGCATATCAAAAGCTTATATCATATCAGATCATATCAATATCATATCAAAGCAGTTTCCGCTTACTGACATGCTTTGCACTGCAGGAAAATTCATTGTACACTTTAATAACTAATGATTTTACATCGTGTGGCAACTTTTTACAGCCGTGTTTGCACCATAGTGCAGCAGATGACAATTGCAACCAACAGCATGAAGTTTGCCATTTGCATTCTTCAAATTGGTATATACTGTATACAGAATGATACACACCATAGTTCACAGATGCATTGTCGGTACCATATGAAACTACGTTCCTGAGACTGAGACCATATGTGTTCGGCACCTCGCATACGCAAGTGAATATCGCATCTGAAGTTTCATTTGAGTCTTCATAAATATCGATCGCACCCTTCTTAACCCCCTTATCCTTGGTGAAATAGGTCACAGCAATGGGAAAGTACTTTAGATGTCCCTTGTTTGATGCATCAAGAGAGAGTGGGAAAGGTTTTCCCTCCTATATCTCCAGCGTAACTGATTCTACTGCATACGGGCACAACACGTTGTGCACAATTGCTTCACTTTTTGTTCTTCCACAGTGTAGCTTCTTCGCAACTTTGGAGTCTGGAAAGACCTTTGTATAGAGCTTGTTCCCACAACCCTCAAATAAAAAATAAAAATGCTAAATGTTAACAGCATATATGCTCTGACATTGAAGTATGCACTCTCTTTTCTAATTTCTACATCCGAGTATATTAAACTTTTGTGCCCTGTACTGGATTACTTTACAATAGCCTTTAACAGTAACTTAACCTAGGCTTTGTCTACACTGGAAACAGAACGACGAGTGCAAACAGATGGACATCATACCAAATGGACTGAAGGTAAAAAATCCATTGTAATCAACATACTACACTGACTATGGTGAGAGATAGTGCCACACACTCTCAAAGAAACTGAGGAACCATCTGATCAGCATCCTGTACAGCAGACAGGAGAAGATCAAGAATGAGCTCTCAAAACTGGAGACTCTCATACAAAACCAACCTTCCACGCAAACTTCCACGTGGCTGGACTTTACAAAAACTAGACAAGCCATTTACAATGCACACTTCACTTCTCTATAGAGGAAAAAGGATAGTAAACTATCTAAACTCCTACATAATAATAATAATTAATGGAGATATCCCATCTCCTAGAACTGGAAGGGACCTTGAAAGGTCATCGAGTCCAGCCCTCTGCCTTCACTAGCAGGACCAAGTACTGATTTTGCCCCAGATCCCCAAGTGGCCCCTTCAAGGATTGAACTCACAACCCTGGGTTTAGCAGGCCAATGCTCAAACCACTGAGCTATCCCTCCCCCCATGCCACAGGGGGCTACAATAGTAGTACCCTTAACTCACCCAACAATATTGTTAATCTATCCAACCACACACTTAGCCCGGTGGAAGAGTCTGTCCTATCTCGGGGACTCTCTTTCTGCCCCACCACCCCCACGCACATGATACAGTTCTGCGGTGATCTGGAAGCCTACTTTCGCCGTCTCCGACTCAAGGAATATTTTCAACAGACCACTGAACAGTGCACTGACCCACAGGAACCCTCCTACCAACACTACAAGAAGAAGAACTCTGCGTGGACTCCTCCTGACAGTCGAAATGACAGACTGGACTTCTATATAGAGTGCTTCCGCAGACGTGCACAGGCTGAAATTGTGAACAAACAGCATCACTTGCCGTACAGAACGCAATGCCATCCACAGCCTCAGAAACAACTCTGACATTATAATCAAAGGTGGGGCTGACAAAGGAGGTGCTGTAGACATAATGAACAGGTTGGATTATGAACAGGAGGCTGCCTGGCAACTCTCCAACACCACATTCTACAGGCCACTATCCTCCGATCCCATTGAGGAGTATCAAAAGAAATGACACCATTTGCTCAAGAAACTCCCTGCTATAGTGCATGAACAAATCTACATGGACACACCCCTAGAGCCCCAACCAGGGGTATTCTATCTGCTATCCAAGATCCATAAACCTGGAAACCCTGGATGCCCCATCATCTCAGGCATTGGCACTCTTAGAGCAGGATTATCTATTTGGACTCTTGCCTCAGACCCTACGCTACCAGCACTCCTAGCTATCTTCGAGACATCACTGATTTCCTGAGGAAACTACAATGCATTGGTGTTCTTCCTGAAAACACCAACCTGACCACCATGGATGTAGAAGCTCTTTACACCAATATTCCACACAAGGATGGGCTACGAGCTGTCAGGAACAGTATCCCTGATGAGGCCACGGCATACCTGGTGGCTGAGCTTTGTGACTTTGTCCTCACCCACAACCACTTCAGATTTGGGGACAACTTATACCTTCAAGTCAACGGCACTGCTATGGGTACCCACATGGCCCCACGGTATGCCAAGTCAGTATGGCTGACTTAGAACAACGCTTCCTCAGCTCTCGCCCCTAGTGCCTCTCCTCTACTTATGCTACATTGATGACATCTTCATCATATGGACCCACGGGAAGGAAGCCCTTGAGGAATTCCACCTTGATTTCAACCATTTCCACCCCACCATCAACCTCAGCCTGGACCAGTCCACACAAGAGATCCACTTGCTGGACACTACAGTGCAAATAAGTGATGGTCACATAAACACCACCCTATACCAGAAACCTACTGACCGCTATACTTACCTACATGCCTCCAGCTTCCATCCAGGACACATCACACGATCCATTGTCTACAGCCAACCCTAAGATACAACCGAATTTGCTCCAATCCCTCAGACAGAGACAAACACCGACAAGATCTTTATCAAGCATTCTTAAAATGACAGTATCCACCTGGGGAAGTGAGGAAACAGATTGACAGAGTGAGATGGGTACCCAGAAGTCACCTACTACACGACAGGCCCAACAAGGAAAATAACAGAACACCACTGGTTGTTAGTGTTGCTTATGCGTTTCACTTAAAACCGGACATCAGGGCTTGTCAAATGGCACCGGACATAGAAGCCAAAAACCAGACTGTCCAGGTAAAACCCAGATGGGTGGCAACCCCACACGGGCCGCTTCCTACCTCCGAGCTCCTTGCACTGCTCCCTTGAAGCCTGTGCTTGACACAGCCTCTTCTCCAGTTCCCAGGCTTCTGGCTTCCCCTCAGGGTCTCCCAGCTCCTTATAAATAAATGGAGATATCCTATCTCCTAGAACTCGAAGGGACCTTGAAAGGTCATCGAGTCCAGCCCCCTGCCTTCACTAGCAGGACCAAGTACTGATTTTGCCCCAGATTCCTAAGTGGCCCCCTCAAGGATTGAACTCACAACCCTGGGTTTAGCAGGCCAATGCTCAAACCACTGAGCTATCCCTCCCTCTTTCTTTCCCTGGGGAATACCATCCCCTTAGGGCTGCCTTGCTGTGCCTGGCCCCTGTCCAGGGCCTGCCACACGGTGTAATTCCAGCCCTGTGGCCTTCTTCAGTCAGCCTGTCCCAGACAGAAGGAACTCCCTGCCTCCTCTCTCCTGGGTCTCCCCTTCGTTTTGGGCCTTCTTCATCCTGTCCCCCTTTCAGGGCTTAGCTCCCCTGTCAAAGCCCTCACCCAGTCCTGCCCTTCCGTCGGGGCCCTCTGCCCAGGGATGGTTCCTTCCCCTGCAGCCCACCTTTCCTGACTCTTTTCCGGAGCTACTTCTCAGGAGAGGTCCCCAAGGCCAACCTTCCTCCTGGGCCTCCTTCTCTTCTCTGGCCTGAAGCTGCACCCTTATAGTAGCCACCCTGCCCACCCGAGCGGGGTCTCATCCCAAACTGATCCTGACCCCTCCTCCAGGGGCAACCGGATGCACTTACTAAGCTATTGGTACCTGAGCTAGCCAGACTAATGCCAGCTCGGATCTGTCTCCCCACACTGCAGTCACACCTCCGACTGCAGTACAGATGTACACATAGGGCTAGAGAGAGCCACTCCTGGCCCTGCTATAGCGTGCCTCTCCTCCCTCGTCCTTACCAAAATCAGCAGGGCTCTGCCAGTGCTTCTTCACCCAGCCATGGAACAAAGAGAGACCTCTCCATAGCAAATCTCACATAGGGTGTGATTCAGCTCCCGCTGGGCTCACTGGCAAAACTTCCACTGAGGCAGATGCGGGCCTCAGACTCTCTCATCGTGTGGCCCAGGTGTTACTTCGGCAGCTCTCAAAGTCTCTATGAAACTGGGCCAGCCGTGATGGTCTCAGCCACCTGCACACCACAGCCAGGGATCGATTTTTTTAAAACGTGAAAATCACAGACTCCGGTGGCGGCCCAGGCTTCTTCGGTTGGGGGGAGGCTGGCACAGATCCACGGTGTGTGGGACAAGGTGCAGAGCCAGAAGCCCACCCCCAGCTCATCAGTTTTCCCAGTGCGAGATGGCTCAAGAGCGCAAAACGGTCAAAGCTTGTCCCTGAAGATTGAGGCTGTTCAGAGCTCTACAGAAGCCAAGCTCACAGGACTTCTCCAGTCCCTATTTCTCCAGGAGCTTCCCAGCCTGTCCTCGAACACCGGGGTGAAACCCTGGCCCTCCTGAAGTCAATAGCAAAACTCTCCTGGACGTCAATAAGGCTGGGGTTTCACCCCCGCTGTTTATTTAGTCAGGGCATTTGTTTTATACATCGCCTGCCCCAGGATCTACATACTTGCATGGGCCTTTAAAAAGACCCCAAACTAGAGAACCCCTGTCCACAACACACAGCCCTACCCAACCAGACCTCGCCACTCCAGACCCAGAGCACCCACTCAACTGACCCAGCACACCAATGCCTCATCGTACTCCATCCACTCCCAAAGCCAAAGCCTAGATGAGCTTCCTGGTGCACCTTGTGAAAGGTGGGCTCGGTTGGCTCAAGGACAGAAATCACCTGGGATGAAATCTTGCCGCACTGAAGTCAATGGCAAAGCTCCCACCCTCGTCAATGGAGCAGGATTTCACCCCTGAACGGGTCCCTTCTAGGGTGACCAGATGTCCCGATTTTATAGTCCCGATATTTGGGACTTTTTTTTTATATGGGCTGCTATTACCCCCCACCCACTGTCCCGATTTTTCACACTTGCTATCTGGTCATCCTAGTCCCCTCCTGTTCAAATGTATGGGCAAACAGGTCAGGTGCCCAGCTAAGGTCAGTGGACATGATCCTCTTTATACTGGGGGCGCAGGGATCAGGTAAGTGAGGTTTGGATAATCCTGGTTGCGCTGAATCTCGCTATTGGGTGCAATGCCCCTCTCCCCCAGCCCTAGATTGCCTGGACGTGAGTAGTCAGAGTGGTCCTCGCAATTCTCCAATGTCCCTTTATATATGGCAGCTTGGCTAATGTCTAAAGCGGTCCCTGGGGGAAGTTTTGAATTCACACACTGTAGGATTCCAGCATTGCGAAGGCACTGGTAAGCGCCTCCTTGCCTGCAGCTATATATAACTCAGTCTGACAAGCGCTCCGAGGTAGTGCAACCTCATTAGCTGGTTTAGAATTAGTTTTCACACCTCCCAAGACACGGCTTCAGATCCTGGATTCTAAATTCAACTGGGCAACCTCCAGAATTCTCCGGCGCAGAACGCTTCCTGCCTGTTGCTGGCTTTGCCGTTAAGAAACCTACAGTCCGTGCTTTCCTATGACTTCATCTGAAATAAGTGAGATGCCACAGGGATGGGCACAACATAGGAAATTAGATAGGCAGATCCACTGAGCCTTAGACCAGCCTCCCCATCACATAGTTTATTACAGTATCAATACAGCAGGACAGATCAAGGTTCAGTCCATCTACTAGCAAATTTCCTTTGTCTTGGGAGGTTTATGTCTATTTTCACCACATAACTGGAATCACCAGTAAAGATTTTGTAAGTAAACAGTGCATGCTCCCTGGTCTGGAGTAAAGGGACAAAGGAACAGGAGAGGGTGTAATCATTTCTAGCCCACACAAATTGAATGAGTGCATCTATATGCATATTATCTGCAGGAATGTGTGTGCCTAACTCCCTCCCCGGTAAGTTTTAAAATGTTACAGAGCTGAGTCAAAGGGTGATTCATTATATTGCCTCTGTAACCACATCACGGATCCAGGTTAACTGAAATATATTTCGCTAGCATAAATCAAACCCCAACTGCTGATCGGTTTCCCCGGAGATAAGAACGTCAAGCGTTGGCTATAAATGTAAATGAATAATTGAAATAAATGGGAGTTTGCCTGAGTGGGGACTAACTAAAACCTGAGGATCAGATCGTACTCCTGCGCGGGCAGGGGGCAGGCCAATTCATGTGTTTCTTGTGCATTCTACTGCTTGGAGGGATATGAGCACTACGGGAAAGGAAGGCTGGTCCAGTGGTTAGGGCACTCGCCTAGGCAGGGGGCGATCTGAGTGCAAGGCCCTGCTCTGACACAGACTTCATGTGTGACCTCTGGAAAGGCACTTAGTCTCTCTATGCCTCAGTTCCCCATCAGCACAAGGAGGATAACATCCCCTCATGGGGTGCTGGGAGGGGAAACGCCTTAAAGATTGTGAGGTGCTCAGATACAATTGTGAGAGGGGCCATGTATGTAGTAAGGTAGATCGCCAAAGGTAATTGATTCTTTAATTCAAGCAAATACTCATAGGGGTTTTGTATTTATTTATTTTGCCGTCTCTGCTCAGCTCTCCCTGAGCCTGAACTCAGTCCAATGATGTCAGTGGAAAAACTCCCTTTGAATTCAGTCGATTTGCCTGGGGCCAACTATAGAGACCCATGATCAGTCTTTACAGGAACGCCTTTGACTCGACTGGCTGCAGCCTAAAGCCAGTTTTGGAAGTGGCCGTATGAGGCTTTATATTCTTTGCACATTTGTTCTGGATACTTTTTCGTTCCACGTCTCAGCATGGGTTTACATACAAAGCCTTGAAGGGTGTTCCTGCTGTTCCAGGTTTGTTCTGCATTGAAAAAACCAGTCCAAGTTAAAAAGTGGAAAGACGGAAAAACACAGACTGGCTGATCTTTCCGGATTCACATCAGAAATGCTCTCGTGTTCAAAACGCTTCCTGAGCCAACCAGCCTATCCCCCAGGTCTTGGCCCAAATACAGCTTGCTTTACTCATCCACACCGTCAAGACTGCTCCCGTAAGTGAAATGAGCAGGCTTTGACCCTATCACAGATTTTATCAGGCCAGACGGGACCACTATATGATCATCTAATCTGACCTCCTGCTTCTGGAACAGCCTCCCTGTATCTCTTCTGCCTTCTCAACCTTCCTTCTCCCTTGAAATCTCAGCTAAGCATGTATCTTAGTTCCCTTCCCCCATACTCTTTAACTTCGCTCTCCATCTACTTTTATTTCAGTTTTACTTTAGCAACAGTATATTCTCACATAGCTCCATGAAGCAGTTGGTGAGATGGTTTACTTGTATGGAGCTAGTCAGTATAAAGCAGTATCATAGTGGCCTATGAAGAGTTTCCAACAGATTGTATATTCAGTAAAGTAATGTGTCTAGGTTTACAGCAGCAGGACTCACTGAGCCGCAGTCATTTTTTTTTCCATCTTGCAGGTGTCCCATTAGGGTATGTGACCTGACATTGATGTTATAATTAGGCAAGGTTGCATTTTTCTCCTTGCATCTGAAACAATCAGCATCATTCTTGCGAGAGGTCAAAGTTCACTTCTAGCCAGTGACGGCTGTGACGTTGATTGGCAGGTCCCAGGTTGACTTCTGTCTTCCCCTCTTACGCAGGTTGTCAGGTCTGTGTTTATCAATTAGTAGGTTGCACGGCCTAATGAGGTTCTGATGATGGAAAATAGCTGGAATTTCATTCCCATCTAGGAAAATCGGCTGCGATAATAACCCCAATTCCCCTGGCTTTACAACCATTTATACGTCAGTAGCCATGCCACCTCAAACAGCAGTCCAGAATGCTCTCTGAAGTTAGGATGTGTCATTATTTAGTGCGAATCCTCTAAGGAAAAAGCCAGGTGCTACAGGAAGTGGCATTGGTGACTCAGTAGGTGGCACTCTTCTCTCTGGTTCTGTACCAAACCAGTGCCCTAGCATAGAATTACAGTGCACTCTGCTGCTGGAGGTGATATCTTTCAGATGAGACTTTAAACTCCACAAACTAGGGAAATACAACCTAAATGGAGCTACTATAAGGTGGGTGCATAACTGGTTGGAAAACCATTCCCAGAGAATAGTTATCAGTGGTTCACAGTCAAGCTGGAAGGCATATCAAGTGGGGTCCTACAGTTTTGGGTCCAGTTCTATTCAATATCTTCATCAATGATGTAGATAATGGCGTAGAGAGTACATTTCTAAAGTTTGCAGATGATACCAAGCTGGGAGGGGTTGCAAGTGCTTTGGAGGTTAGGATTAAAGTTCAAAATGATCTGGACAAACTAGAGGAATGGTCTGAAGTAAATAGGATGTAATTCAATAAAGGCAAATGCAAAGTACTCCATTTAGGAAGGAATACAAAATGGGGAATAGCTGCTTAGGAAGGAGTACTGTGGAAAGGGATATGGGGATCATAGTAGATCACAAGCTAAAAATGAGTCAACAGTGTAACACTGTTGCAAAAAAAGCAAACATCATTCTGGGATGTATTAGCAGGAGTGTTGTAAGCAAAACACAAGAAGTAATTATTCTGCTCTGCTCCGCACTGATTAAGCCTCAACTGGAGTGTTGTGTCCAGTTCTGGGTGCCACATTTCAGGAAAGATGTGGACAAATTGGAGAAAGTCCAGAGAAGAGCAACAAAAATGATTAAAGGTTTAGAAAACATGACCTATGAGGGAAGATTGAAAAAACTGGGTTTGTTTAATCTGGAGAAGAGAAGACTGAGAGGGGACACGATAACAGTTTTCAAGTACATAAATGATCATTACAAGGAGAAGGGACAAAACTTGTTCTCGTTTGCCTCTGAGGATAGGAAAAGAAGCAATGGACTTAAGTTGCAGCAAGGGCCATTTAGATTGGACATTAGGAAAAACTTCCTATCCATCAGGGTAGTTAAGCACTGGAATAAATTGCCTAGGGAGGTTGTGGAATCTCCATCATTGGAGATTTTTAAGAGCAAGTTAGACAAACATCTCTCAAGGATTGTCTAGACCAGGGATCGGCAACCTTTGGCACGCGACTCGCCAAGGTAAGCACCCTGGCGGGCCGGGCCGGTTTGTTTACCTGCCGCATCAGCAGGTTCGGCTGATCGTGGCTCCCACTGGCCGCAATTCGCCGTCCCAGGCCAATGGGGGCTGTGGGAAGCGGCGGCCAGCACATGCCTCTGCCCGCACTGCTTCCCGCAGCCCCCATTGGCCTGGAGCGGCGAACCGCAGCCAGTGGGAGTCACGATCGGCCGAAACTGCAGACGCGGCAGGTAAACGAACCTGCACGGCCTGCCAGGGTGCTTACCCTGGCGAGCTGCATGCCAAAGGTTGCCGATCCCTGGTCTAGATAGTACTTAGTCCTGCCCTCAGTGCAGATGACTGGACTAGAAGATCTCTTGAGGTCCCTTCCAGGCCTATGATTCTATGATTGTAGCCACATGTAGTCATTAGAGGTCCTATGGCACTTTGTACACAGCTGCCTACTTGGCATTCAGATACCATAATGATGGGCAATGAGAGAGACATTCTGTAAGGGTGCTGGCTCTGATATCTTCATCAAATTACAAAGTCGGTAACATGGTTCTGCCAGTCTATATCCTCCCATGTTTTGAGTTGCATACAGTGTTCTTTTGCATTTCACAGCTGCCTTTCCCTGATGAGTGAAGTGCTTCATATGCAGCTTACCATTTACTTTGGGATCTTTTAGGATGAAAACTACTAAATACATGTCAGATCATTAACAGAAGAGTTATACCTGGGGATGCTTTCCTGAGCTTCTGTTGAATGCCGTCAGCTGCTTTAACATTATTTCAGCTTTTATATAATCAAAGGTGCACTTGATAAAGACATTTTGTAAATCAGATGTGATTTCTACCTTGGCAATGCCCCCTTCTGCTTCTAAGGGAGTGTAGTGGGGTGGTCACCCTGCTCCTGCCCTGAAGGGCTTAAAACAGCCCTGGGAGAGGGCTGTGGCAAGGGAAAAGCTGGGCTGACTGGGGGAGGCAGCCACAGGTGGGGCCAGGCCCCAGGGCCGGCTCTGGCTTTTTTGTCGCCCTAGGCAAAAAAGCCACCCGCCGCCCGCCTCTTCCCCCCCCACCCAGCGCGGCAGGGGAGGGTGCCGAGCCCGGCCGCGGGCCCGCAATCCCCGACCAGCCGGAGCGCCGGGTGGCGAACCCGCCGCGGCTCCGCTCTCCCCGGCGGCCAGAGCGCCGGGAGCAGGGCGGAGAGCCCGGCCGGGACTCTCTGCTCTCCCCGGCGGCCAGAGCGCCGGGGGGAGGGCAGCGAGCCCGGCCGGGGCTCTCCGCTCTGCCTGACCGGCCGGAGCGCCAGGGGGAGGGCGGTGAGCCTGCTGCGGCCCAGCTCTGGGGCCGGAGTGCCCTGCTGCGCCGCCCCCCTCCAGGCGCCGCCCCAAGCACATGCTTGGTGGGCTGGTGCCTGGAGCCGGGCCTGCCAGGCCCCAATCAGACCACAGCTGGCTCTATAAGAGGGCTGAGTGCCAGAGACTGACAGACACATTCTCTCTCTAGCTTTCAGAGAGGGAAGGACCTGGCTGCCTGGGAAGCTGAGGAGGGTACCTAGGGTGGAGCAGTGCTGGGGAAGGGCAGAGGGAGCTGGGGAACTCCAGCCTAGCAAAGCCCCAGGCTGCAGGCCAAGCTAAGGGCCCGCAAGAAGGTATTAGGGCTGCAGAGGGGCAGCCCAGATATAGGCAGAGGCAGCAGGTCTAACCCCCCCTTGCTGATGATGAGTGGTTTATAGACTGCAGTCTGCCCCAGGGAGCAGGGGCTAGATGATGACTGACAGTAGCCACTGAGGCAAGGTAGGGATAGGGGGTTGGGGGTTCCCTGGGGAGGGGAGACCCAGAGAGAGGGGGGTACTGCAGTGGGCAGAACCCCTGAGCAAAGGGCACTGGGGTCTGGGAGGGACACGGGGGCCAGCAGCAGGCGAGCCACTGGCCTCCAGAGGGCACTCCGGGCTGGAAAGAGCTAATTCCCAAGACGACCAGCAGGAGGCGCCGCGCCGGTGAGTCTTCGCCCTGCCACAGGGAGGCTATTCTTCCCTGCACTTTGTCGCATTCTTGATTTTTTTCCCTCCACCCCCTGAGGACACAGGAACTCGTGGAATTAAAGATAAACCCTACAAAAAGAATAGTTAAAGTGCTCTTATTACACTTTCAGTACATCACTTCCACAGTGACAGCTCAAGATGGCCCGGTCAGTATCACACAGGTGTGGAGGATGGGCAGTATAATGTAGCAAGGATATGCATCTTTCTGCCTTTTCACTGCACAGTTGCAAAATATATTTCACAAGCAAGTCAAAACAGGGCTCAACGAGAGAGCAAGTGTCTAATTGTCAGAGGAGAGCCTTGGGTTCCATTCCAGAATTGGCCACCGACTTCCTGTGTGACTTCGGCCAACTCACTACACATCTTTGTGCATCAGCTTACCAATCTGTAAAACGGGTATTATAACCATCACCTACGATACCTTTTAGAAGTGTTGTGAGGTTTAATTAATTAATATCCACAATGTAATTTGAAAGCTTCATATAAAAGTTGCACTATAAAATATAAGTTTACTGGTGGGAAACTGCCAACAAATTTCTGTTTGAGCAGGGCCGGCTCCAGGCACCAGCTTAACAAGCAGGTGCTTGGGGCGGCCAAGGGAGAGGGGCGGCACCTGCGGCAATTCGGGGGCGGCAGGTCCCTCACTCCCTCTAGGAGTGAAGGACCTGCAGAAATGCTGGAGCTGGCCCTGTTTATGAGCAATGGATGAACAAGCTTGGTTGAAGTAAGAATCACCTTCACAGGACCACTTGGAAATAGTGACCATAATATAATAGCATTTAACATCCCTGTGGTGGGAAGAACACCTCAGCAGCCCAACACTGTGGCATTTAATTTCAGAAAGGGGAACTATGCAAAAATGAGGGGGTTAGTTAAACAGAAATTAAAAGGTACAGTGACTAAAGTGAAATCCCTGCAAGCTGCATGGACACTTTTCAAAGACACCATAATAGAGGCCCAACTTAAATGTATACCCCAAATTAAAAAACACAGTAAAAGAACTAAAAAAGAGCCACCATGGCTTAACAACCATGTAAAAGAAGTAGTGAGAGATAAAAAGGCATCTCTTTAAAAGTGGAAGTCAAATCCTAGTGAGGTAAATAGAAAGGAGCATAAACACTGCCAAATTAAGTGTAAAAATATAATAAGAAAAGCCAAAAAGGAGTTTGAAGAACAGCTAGCCAAAAACTCAAATGGTAATAACAAAATGTTTGTTAAGTACATCAGAAGCAGGAAGCCTGCTAAACAACCGGTGGGGCCCTTGGATGATCGAGATACAAAAGATAAAGTCATTGAGGAGAAACTAAATGAATTCTTTGCTTCAGTCTTCAGAGCTGAGGATGTTAGGGAGATTCCCAAACCTGAGCCGTCCTTTGTAGGTGACAAATCTGAGGAATGCCGGGCATTAGAAAAGGTTGAGAGAAGGGCAACTAAAATGATTAGGGGTTTGGAAAGGGCCCCATATGAGGAGAGATTAAAGAGGCTAGGACTTTTCAGCTTGGAAAAGAGGAGACTAATGGGGGATATGATAGAGGTATGTAAAATCATGAGTGGTGTGGAGAAAGTGGATAAGGAAAAGTTATTTACTTGTTCCCATAATAAAAGAACTAGGGGCCACCAAATGAAATGAATGGGCAGCAGGTTTAAAACAAATAAAAGGAAGTTCTTCTTCTCACAGCGCACTGTCAACCTGTGGAACTCCTTGCCTGAGGAAGTTGTGAAGGCTAGGACTATACCAGGGTTTAAAAGAGAACTAGATAAATTCATGGAGGTTAAGTCCATTAATGGCTATTAGCCACGATGGGTAAGGAATGGTGTCCCTAGCCTCTGTTTGTCAGAGGGTGGAGATGAATGGCAGGAGAGAGATCACTTGATCATTACCTGTTAAGTGCCCCAGAGGGAGTGAACCTGGCATTGGCCACTGTCGGCAGACAGGATACTGGGCTGGATGGACCTTTGTTCTGACCCAGTACGGCCCTTCTTATGCTCATATGTTCTTACCTTTGAATCTTCACCTGAAATTCAGAATGAACCTCAGCTAAGTGGGTGATCTAGTTTACTTTCAGGTAGGCAGCATGGAATTACCCAAATTAGATAGTAGCCAGGACACAGGAATTAATGTCTCTTCTCTTACAAAAAGGCACCAAGGGATTTTTAAGGATCACAGTATGAGAGGACAGTAGCTATTAATTCTTCTCTAAGGGTCTGGTCCTACAAATACTTACTACTGTCAAGACTTGCCGTGTTTGTGACTTCCATCCCTAGAGTACCTGGAAGTAGTTTTCCTGGGAACAATGTTGCAATGCCGGCAATTCTGATTCGTAGAGCTGTGCAGGAACAGGGATTTCCGTTGCATGGGAAAAAACAGGATTTTTTTTTTTTAATTTCAAACTGGAATAAAAACACAGAATTCTGAAAAACTAAATGTTACAGTCTTATCAAAAAGGGGAGGGGGGGGGTCATTTTTTCTTTTCCTCAACAAAATGTTGTTGAAATTGACATGTTCCTGCAGGAAGCTTTGGTTTACCAAAAACAGCATTTTCTGATGGAATACCTTTCCACTGGAAAATTTTCAACCAGCTCCACTGATTAGCTACCACTGTGGTAAAGTGCCCTTCAATGGGACTACTCCTACTAGAAAGCCAGACACTTAGAAGTAAGTGTTTGCAGAGACTATTCACAGCACTGCACCTGAAAATGCTCAGGTCCAGATTCTGTACCGTTCAATTCTTGCACTTGACGCAGGAATGAACAGAGGGGAATATAGATGCCAAGTTGTCTTTAAGCCAGCGTTGCGCTTCCCTAAATATGGGCTATATGAGAGGCCTACTCATCTCACAGCACAAATCAGAGCAGCCTCAGGGCTGCTGTAAATTGTGCTGCTTTGTAACAGCCATCTATCCACCACTGTCTTCAGCAGAGCTACAGGAGAGATGAGTTTGGCTCATAATGTTTAAAACTGCATGCATTTAGCTGGGAATTAATTTAAAAATTATGGCAATTTGTACATATACCACAGATGTTTCACAGAAACCTGTTTCTGCTATCCAGGTTAGTTTCTGAATCCTATCAGTGTTAACTGAAGCCAGCATTAACACCTCTATATTTAAATTGCACAACAGCCGTCTTCGCTAGCAGGGCTGCGAAATGCTCTCACCAAAAAAATTTGAAACTCAGCTGCACGATGAGCTTTTTTACAGATGAAGCACATCCCAGAAGATAATGTTAAGGCCAAGTCGAAGATCCTTAATCAGTGTTTACCCAAGGAAACAGTTATTTACTTCAGTGGGCAAGGAAAATTCTCACTGATCTCACCGGCAGTTTGTCTGAGTAAGGGCAGAGTAAAGCCCTACTTGGCCCTTAACTATGTTCCACAAATACAAACAGGCACTTGAAGGATCTTCAAGGGTACTACTGAGGGGCATCTTCCTCAGGGCCGGATTTCCCATTAGGCACACTAGGCATGTGCCTAGGGGCGCCTAAAAATTCAAAGTTTGCTGCTCCTGGGTCCCGGCAGGGGGTGGGGCCGGCTGAGGGGGAGACGGCTCCACGCAGCCCTGCTGGAGAGCTCCTTGCTCCACCCGGCAGACAGTGTCACCTCCCAGCAGGACCGGTGAGTGCAGCCGGGGGGACAGGGCGCGGGACAGTGGGTCTCTGGGGGAGTCCTGGGGGACTTCTGGGCTGTGAGGGGGTGGGGAGCACTGGGCAGTGGTGGGTTTGGGGAGTGCTGGGCAGTGGGGGAGGTCTGTGTGTGTTGGGACGCTGGGCAGTGGGGGGGTCTGTGTGGGCACTGGGAAGTTGTGGTGGGGCTGTGTGGGGGCGGTGGGAGGTCTGTGGGCAGAGGGACGCTGTGGAAGGTCAGCTGTAGGCACGGGGGAGGGGGGGGACACTGAAGACATTGTGCCTAGGGGCGCGCAAGGTGTAAACCCAGCCCTGATCTTCCTGCTACTCCTGCAACTGAGGAATCTACTGAGAGGTGTTGCAAGTGGTCAGTTTCCCACTGGAACAAAAATCAGTGACATGGAGTCTGGGTATTTTTCTTGGTGTAACTTGTTTCATTTACACTCTGTCCATTAGTTCTGGAACAGAGATGGTCATAAATGACATGCAGGCACACCCCTCTTTCAGAAATCTCAGCCCAGATACCAGTGTCTGGTATCCAGGAAGCAACTCCATCTCAAAAATAGATTCTAGTTAGACAGATTAAGGCAAGCTCTGGGGCTGTTTGCAACAACTCCCCCCCCCCCCCCAAATCATACATCAAAAACTAAAGACAATACAGAAATTTCTTCAAAGACCAGGCACTGCTTGCACCCTAAACAAAAAGTGGAGGATGATGTGACACAGCACTATCTGGTGGCTCCCACCAAAATGTTCAAGATGAGTGAATGAGTTCAGCTCAACTAATAAATATAATATAGGAATTGCCATATTGGATCAGTGGTATCACTGATTTCAATAAGACAGCTTGTGGAGTGAGGTGCAACCCAACGTAAGAAAGGCAGATTCTAGTCCAGTGACACTCAGACTGAGGCTTGCCAGCCGTGACTGGCTCTGTAATGTGTCTCCTGTGGCTCTTTGCAGCACATGATATTAAAAGACTGTGTGATTTAATTATTAACCGATCTAAATTATTAACCAAGCAGGATGCTTTTACTATGTTATTATCCAATTGTAGAATACTTGGTCAGTCATTTTGCTGTGAGAATAATATGAAACAATGAATTCACACTACTGTGCCTCTTTTGGGTAATGTTGATCGCTAATCTGGCTCCTGAACCACTGAGGTCCAAGTGCTAATAACAGCCAAAAACCATAATAATCCCTTCAGATACATTTTAAAATACGTTGCCCACAGGAAATTCAAACTCAGGTGTCACATGGTATGCTATAAGTTAGAGCAGCCTTACATCATGGACAAGGCAACTTGTGAATCAGTCAGGGAACCCTAATGCACACACAAAGCTTAAATCTAGCCCTTAAAAGTGAGTGGGTCTTTCAAGCCAGTGGAGTTCTTGCTGATTTGCACTGGCGTAATTTAGCAGACTTTTGCCCCTGCGAGGTTAATTCTGTTTCCTTCACCTGCAAAAATATCTAAATCATCTAGTGTTTCACTCACTGCCCCCACCCTTCTCTAACATTGCTGGGTAACATTTTCTTCCTTTCCTTTTATTAACAGGAAGGTGAAACTCAGGATTCAAAACCAGGTTTGTCGTCTTCCTCATTCAGCAAGGTACTTAAGCATGTGCCTAGCTTTAAGTGGCTGAGTAGCCCCACGTGGTACCTTGATGAATTGGGGCCTTAATGTCCAACTTCAGACTGTAATGAAATTCATTATTTTGGTATCAGTGAAAGACAACAATCCCCTGCTACCGGATTGCAACACAACCTTTCATATCCCTAACACATAGTTTGAAGCAAATGTGACCCGATCCATTTCTAAAACAAAATGTAACAAACTCAAATGAGAAACACAAAAATGACCCAACACTGGCTGTAGTGGGGCGGCTGCCCAACTCCGGCAGAACAGGGGTTAAAAGCAGCCAAGCTAGGCTGCTTGGGGAAGCAGCCACATCTGGGGCTGTGCCAATCAGGGCCCAGCTGGCCCTGATAAAAGGGCTGTGGGGCCAGGAAACAGAGGAGTCTCTCTCTAGCCGTGGAGAGAGAAGGACCAGGCTGCCTGGGAGCACAGCAGGGTTGGGGGAAAAGCAAGAGGAGCTGGGGAGCTCCAGCCTGGCAACGCTGCAGGCCTTGGTAAAGGCCCAAGGCAGGTACTGGGGCTAAAGAGGTGTAGCCCGGGGACAGGCAGAGGCAGCAGGTCCAACCTCCTTGCCAATGATGAGTGGCCATGACAGACTGCAGTCTGCCCCAGTGAATGGGGGCTAGATGACGACTGGCAGTAGCCACAGAGGCAAGGTGGGTGAGAAGGTTGGGGGTTCCCCTGGGAGGGGACACCCAGAGTGTGGGGGTACTGCTGGGGCAGAACCCTGAGGTAAAGGGCACCGGGGTCCGGGAGGGACATGGGGCCAGCGGCAGGTGAGACACCGGCCTGCAGAGGGCGCTCCATATGCTGGAAAAGAGCTAATTCCCAGATGACCAGCAGGAGGCGCTGCGCCGGTGAGTCGGTGCTTCGCTACACTGACCCTTGACAGATGAATTCTAGACGGACAGCTAACAGAAACAGCCCAGGCACTGCCAAGCACTAACAGATTGGGATTGCAGAGAATTGTTGGATATGATTATTACAGCCGAAAGGACACTGGGCCTTAGTCTCCATTGACCTCCACCTTGTGCAGTTAGTAATATTAGAAAATTATACATGTAGTAAGAGTACAACATGCAAAACCTGATGTATATTCTTTTCAAATTTTCAAATGCATCCAACTCCCATAGACTTTCAGTGGGAGTTGAGCACCTCGGTCTCATTTGTGCTTTTGAAAGTCTCCCTCTGTTATCTTAGATAGGATCAAAGTTTACTTTGGAAAAGACCTGTTAATCCATAGAATCCATCCATCTGTGAGGGCAGAATATAGATGCCACAGAATGAATATGTATCAGAGATACTGCACTGGGTCTTAGCCAAAGCAGGCTGCAGATGAGTGCATTGTGCATGCTGCTGCATGCTTACTTAGCCTGTACATTCTTTGGGGTAGGGACTGTCTTTTTGTTCTGTGTTTGTACAGCGCCTAGCACAATGGGGTCCTGATCCATGACAGAGGCTCCTAGATGCTATGGTAATACAGATGATAATAATAATAATTAATAATAACCCAGTGCAATCACACCGTGTCATACAAGCTGGTATCATGCCTGATGCTGACAGTTCTTCAGGAGTAACTTTGCCACCACTGAAATGCAAGTGTTTGCATTTTAAATCATTTTAGAAGTGATAGTAAACAGATATCAAAGAAAACGCATGTGAGAAGCACTGTCAGTATCAAGAACATGAGGCACTGGACCAAGGAATCTCCACCATTAACAACAGAAGGAATTAAGAGTTTGTAGATGAGTAATACATTCTAATAAGATACTTATCAACTCAGAAGTAAGAAGATGTATGTGCTCAGACATCAATCCCATAAATACAAATTCCCCCGAGATTATATTTTGAAATAATATGGAGCAATTCCTTCTCAAAGAAAACTCTTTGCCTGCTTCTCACAACACACATGCTCAGTCTGGCATTTTGGTGCATTGATATAATTAACCTCATAATGTTAAACTTGTAGTAAAGTACTGGATGGCTCTGGTGAATGGTAATTGCATAGACACACCTTTCAAGTCCAGAATGCCGGTTGAAAGGCAGGCCAAGTTGTTAGTGACTAAATCACTAAAACTTGTTATCAAGTGATGGATGTTCACAGACAAGGTCAGCTCCCAGACTACTGCACTAAGCAGCACAGTATGGGGAGGAGGTGAGCAGCCCTCTGTGGTGAAAGAACAGGTTAAGGACTATTTAGAAAAGCTGGATATGCACAAGTGCAGCAATCTGGATCTAATGCATCCGAGGGTGCTGAGGGAGTTGGCTGATGTGATTGAACAGCCATTGGCCATTATCTTTGAAAACTTGTGGCGATCGGGGGGAAGTCCCAGATGATTGGAAAAAGATAAATATAGTGCCCATCTTTAAAAAAGGGAAGAAGGAGAATCCGGGGAACTACAGACCAGTCAGTCTCACCTCAGTCCCTGGAAAAATCATGGAGCAGGTCCTCAAGGAATCCATTTTGAAGCACTTGAAGGAGAGGAAGGTGATCAGGAACAGTCAACATGGATTCACTAAGGGCAAGTCATGCCTGACCAACTTGATTGCCTTCTATGATGAGATAACTGGCTCTGTGGATATGGGGAAAGTGGTGGACGTGATATATCTTGACTTTAGCAAAGCTTTTGATACGGTGTCCTGCAGTATTCTTGCCAGCAAGTTAAAAAAGTATGGATTGGATGCATGCACTATAAGGTGGATAGAAAGCTGGCTAGATCATCAGGCTCAACGGGTAGTGATCAACGACTCGATATCTAGTTGGCAGCCGGTATCAAGCGAAGTGCCCCGGGGTCTGTCCTAGGGCCGGTTTTGTTCAACAGCTTCATTAATGATCTGGATGCTGGGATGGATTGCACCCTCAGCAAGTTCACGGATGACACTAAGCTGGTAGGAGAAGTAGATACGCTGGAGGGTAGGGATAGGGTCTAGAGTGACCTAGACAAATTGGAGGATTGGGCCAAAATAAATCTGATGGTGTTCAACAAAGACCAGTGCAGAGTCCTGCACTTAGGACGGAAGAATCCCATGCACTGCTACAGGCTGGGGACCGATTGGCTAAGCGGCAGTTCTGCAGAAAAGGACCTGGGGATTACAGTGGACGAAAAGCTGGATATGAGTCAACAGTGTGCCCTTGTTGCCAAGAAGGCTAACGACATATTGGGCTGCATTAGTAGGAGCATTGCCAGCAGATCAAGGGAAGTGATTATTCCCCTCTATTCGGCACTGGTGAGGTCACATCTGGAGTATGTGTCCAGTTTTGGGCCCCCCACTACAGAAAGGATGTGGACAAATTGGAGAGAATCCAGCAGAGGGCAACAAAAATGATTAGGGGGCTGAGGCACATTGCTTACAAGGAGAAGCTGAGGGAACAGGGCTTATTTATTCTGCAGTTGAGAAGAGTGAGGGGGGATCTGATAGCTCCTTTCAACTACCTGAAAGAGGGTTTCAAAGAGGATGGATCTATACTGTTCTCTGTGGTGGCAGATGACAGAACAAGGAGCAATGGTCTCAAGTTGCAGTGGGGGAGGTCTAGGTTGGATATTAGGAAACACTCTTTCACTAGGAGGGTGGTGAAGCACTGGAATGGGTTCCCTAGGGAGGTGGTGGAATCTCCTTCCTTAGAGGTTTTTAAGGCCCGGCTTGACAAATCCCTGGCTGGGATGATTTAGTTGAGGTTGGCCCTGCTTTGAGCAGGGGGTTGGACTAGATGACCTCCTGAGGTCTCTTCCAACCCTAATCTTCTAGGATTCTATGTTCAGTCACCTATGAAGGGAATGGGATTGCTACAGTCATCAAGCCCAGCCCAGCCCCCTGCCTTCACTAGGCAGGACCAAATACTGATTTTTGCCCCAGATCCCTAAGTGGCCCCCTCAAGGATTGAACTCTCAACCCTGGATTTAGCAGGCCAATGCTCAAACCGCTGAGCTATTCCTAACAGACAGGTTTCCAAAACGCTGGTACTAATTGGCATCTCTGCCATCAATCTCAGCCCAGGGGGCCAAGAACTGAAAGGGCATGAAAACCAAGCTACCTTCTCAGTCCTAGGAGTTGTCCCACCCAGTTACATCAATGGGGCAGCATGAAGTGGCTTCCGCTTCTGGTCACCATTATAGCATCTGTTCCGCAGGTAAAGGACTTTGCTGTCCAGATCTGTCAAGCTGGCATTTTCACTTGCACTAAATTGCATTATAAAAAACAAGAGTACATATTTCCTGCTGCAGTTTCTTCTAAGCACAGCAGAGCTGGGGGGCTTGCAGAGGAGCAGATTCCAGCTTCATGATTCTGGGGCCAGTTCCTGGGAACTGCCATAAAGTACCCCCATTGGCTATGGCCTTCAAGGGGTTGTTTACCAGCAGAGAATAACCAAAGTGCTGTGACCATGTCCCAAAACACCTCCTACCTGAGGAGCTGCATGGAGGCCATAAGAGCTGGCGGCAGTAGTTTTACAATGGCTGCAGACTCCCCCAAGCCAGAGCAATTCCCTGCTAGGAAGCCCCAGGTATTTCCCAGCCCATATTCATTATCAGACTCCCTTTAGATGTCAAGGAGCAATAGAGGATCTAGCCTGAGACTTTTTCCGTGTTATTGGTCTAAAGTGAGACGAGTTCCTCCAGTAAGCGCTGCTATCCTGTAATAATTTTAAAATCTCAGAAAACAGTTGCTTGTGGGAGTGACTTTTTTCATAAGTCAAATACAAAAGAATGCTATTCAGCACAAAGATTTGTCACACGAATCTCCCCAAGGGAAAGCAATACCAAAGGGAATGTACTGTGGGAAGGTTTGCAGAAATCATTATAGACCCTGTTGCACTAGCATTATGTATTTGCTTAAGGTCCACACAAAACTGCCCCTGGAGGAATTCATTTTAATTTGATGTGACTCAAATCCTGAAATTTAACAGAAAAGAAACCAAATCTATCATTCCGTCACTCTGCCCGCAGAAAGAGGGGCTGTCTCTTTGCATATATTTCATGAGTCACTTTCAACTTGCATCACACCACCAGTCATCAGTGACTCAGATTGACAAACAAGAGGCCAACTCTGTCTAGGCTTTCCCTGTGCAAAACCCGATTGAGTCCCTGATGTTGGTCTCTTTTGGGGTACTGAGAAGCAGTGTAGTCTGGTGGACTGAGCACAGGACTAGGGGCTAGGAACATTTGCTTTCTAATCCCAGCTCTGATACTGACTTGCTCTGCTCTCTGTTTCCCCTCTGTTAAATGGGAATAATAATACTTACCTATACATTTATAGGATCATGAGGAAGATTCATTAGTTAATGACTCTACAGGATCATACTTCTGCTATTAAACAAGGCCCTGTGTGCTTTCAAGTCAGCTGGACCTAAATTCTGCAGCCACCTCCTTAGATTCTGACACACTCTATAGCAGAAGTTTGGAAGCTCTGCAACTGCTTCACTTAAATTAAAATGGGGGATAATTAATTAATTAATTAATTGTAAACATGTATAACAGCCTGTGTATTATTTAGTTTACATTCTATTTATTTTTACGCAGCCGTCAGATTTTCAGTTTTTAACCTGCCACAGATTTTTGCATGGATAATGCATACCTGCGCCATAGAAACTGTCAGTGGGGAAGCTGGAGGTTTTGCCAGCTGGTTATTGAATAGCTGGGGGATTTTAATACCTAAGAAGGTGTGGGAGGTAATTTGGGAGTGTGAGATAAACACGTTAGCTGGATGTTTTTGCTAAAATGATCAGGAGTTAAATAGTTATGTTTTCATGTACATGGCCATCTTTAGGTTTCAGAGTTAACATTGCCGTGGTGCGACTGCGGAATTCATACCTCTGAGCCATTGTTTCCGGATGCCTCCAAACGCTAGAGGACAGCAGTGTGTCAGTTTACACTCAGTTAACCCATTTTAGGTTAGCCCAAGCCTGTGTGAAGTGAATTCGCAGATCTCAGTCCAGTTTCCAGTGGAAGAATATCCTCTTGACAAAACCTAGCCCAGGTATCAGTCATCAGGCCCTTTGTTAGCACTGCGGAAGACTTCCTCACCAATACAAATAGCGCCGCCAGAGTAGCGTTTAGGCTCATTGCTGAGAATGATGGGAAGTTTGCACTGATGGGAAGCAGTGAGGTCTAGTGTGTGACCTTGGGCAAGTCACTCTGTGCCCCATTTCCCCTCCCTCCTTTTGTTTACGTTACCTGTTTAGACTGTGAGCTCACTGGGACAGGGATTGTCTCAGTGAGCACCCTGATCACAAGGCACCACCGAAATACTGCTATGAATAAGGACTGTATCTGGACTACAGTTATTAGGTGGCTAAGTCAATAAGGGTGGCTAAGCACAGAAATGGTAAACAGTTGCCTAACTAAGGAATTCCCTCCTCCTTTCTTATTTTGCTCTCTGCCCTGAAGCATTCCAAACCTGATAGCAGAAGTGCAAGCAGCATCTCAGTGCAAGCTGCCACCAGCAGGCGTCACCTATATGAGTTTACGCTGCCACCATTAAAAAATAAAGGGGAATCTCTGCAGAACATAAACAAACAGCACTGTTCGAATGGCATCTCTTCACCCTCCATTATATATAGACTGTCTCTCATGACAATCTCTGCCTGCTGTAATAAAAGTGCTCCCCTGAACTGTTTAGATTAAACTGAGCACCACAAACTGTGAGTGAGCAGTTCCGGGTGTCACCAAGCAGAAGTATTTTATAACATCAGGAAGAGATAGGTGGGGATACCATATCAATACTAAAGCTGTACAAATGTTCAGTTCCATTTCTCATGGAGTTGGCTGAGCTCGTAAGTTTCACTCTCCATTCTAGGTTCAAATCACCATGTCCCTGTGAGAGTCAAAACTGAAACATGATCTCAATAGGAATTATTCCCACTTATGCCAAACCTGAATTTGAACTTTTAACCTTTGTTCTGATTCCAGAAACTTGGGGCTCTTAGCCTAATAGAGATGGTGGGTTGTTGTTGTTTTTTTTCAATTTAACCCACAAGGCAAGTATGTCACTACAAGGGGTGCGCTATCACCACAAGGCATGTGCGTGTCACCACAAGGGGTGTGCTATCACTACTAGGCACGCGCGTGTCACCACAAGGGGTGTGCTATCACCACAAGACATGTGCGTGTCACCAAAAGGCAAGTATGTCACCACAAGGCATGTGCGTGTCAGAAGGCAAGTTTGTCACCACAAGCCATGTGCATGTCACCACAAGGGGTGTGCTGTCACCACAAGGCATGTGCGTGTGTCACCACAAGGTGTGCAAGGTGCTCGTGTCACCCCCCCAGATGCGAGGCGTACGTGTGTCGCCAGGCACCTGAGGCTTCGCCACCAGGACGCGGTACCAGCCCGCTCTGCCCCAGGGCCGCCCAAGCCGGTCACATCCAGGCCCCCACCGCCGCTGGCCGGCGGGCAAAGGTCGAAGGCACGGGGCAAAAGCCCCACCTACTCCCAGGCCCCGCCCCCTGCGCGCGCCTCCCTGAGGCTCTCGGCTCCGCCCCCTCGGCGCGCGCTGCGGGAATACCGCGCCCCCCGCCCCCTGGCGCGCCACCTCGTCGCTCCTGCCCCCGCCCCATTCTGCACGCCGAACCTGGGCGCTGCGGGAGCCCCGCCCACCGTGTCCCTCCTCGGTTACCCGTCGTGCTCCGCGCAGCCCTGGCACTGACGTGGCTGCCCGCAGCCGCCATCTTGTGAGCCTGGGCGGGGAGCGGGAGAGAAGCGCAGGAGGGAGCCGACCCAGAGCCGGGGGCAGCCAGCGCCGGGTAAGCGGCGACATTCCCCTCGCGGCGCCGGCCCGGCCGTCGCCCCACATCCCCCCGCGGCGGCCTGGGGCCGTTCGGCGCAGGAGGCCGGGCTGCGCCCCGGGCCTGGGGGTGGAGGCCGCTGGGTGGGGGAGCGGCGGGCCCCGGCCTGCTGGGTGTCCCGGAGCAGCGGGGGCGGGCTGGCGTGTCCCTGCCGAGGGCCCGTGTTGCCCAGGAGGAGGGAGCAGCAGGCCGCAGCGCGGGCCGCCCCGCCTTGGGGAGCGTGGGACGGTCGGGGAGCTGCGAGCGATTCAAACGGTCGCTGCCCGGGTGGGGTTCTAGCCCCGCCATCTCCTCCCCCCGGCCTAGGCCCCCAACCTGTCCCCCCCCCAGCCTGGGCCCGGCCTAGGCCCCCGACCTGCCCTCTCTTTCCCCCCCCCCCCCCCCCCAGCCTAGGCCTAGGCACCCGACTTGCGCCCCGGCCTAGGCCCCCGACCTGTCACCCCCCCCAGCCTGGGCCCGGCCTAGGCACCCGACCTGCCCTCTCTTCTCTCCCCCCCCCCCCCCAGCCTGGGCCTAGGCCCCCGACCTGCGCCCCCCCCTCCCCAGCCTGGGCCCGGCCTAGGCACCCGACCTGCCCTCTCTTCCCTCTCCCCCCAGCCTGGGTCTAGGCACTCGACCTGCGCCCCCCCCCCCCCCCCCCCCAGCCTGGACCCGGCCTAGGCACCCGAACTGCGCGCCCCCCCCCCCCCAGCCGGGGCCTGACTTCGGACCAGCCAAGTTTACAGACCCAATCCAAAGCCCAGAACCCACCACCTTGGCCTTGCCAGCTCTACCGACCTAACTCCTCAGCGGGGGAGTTGGATGGGGGTGGTTGTCAGATCTCCCTCTCTGAGTAACTCGGAGCTGGTCCAGGGCATATGGATTCTCCTCTTCCTCAGACTCTTGGCTCTCTTTAGGTATTTAATGCCTGTCCAGTCCTGGGAGTGTGATCAGGGATGTGTGCTGATTATGTGCCTTCATTAAAGGTTTGAGGGTATAATTGCTTAATTCTTGTAGTGGTTGGGTTGTGTGATGGGATGAAATGGTGAGGAGTAGAGTTGCTGTCTTTACCCTGGAACAGAATTTCTTTCCAGTCTCAACTGCTTGGGTGGGTGACCCAGGAGGTCAACCTTCCACCCTACTCTGCGTGCCAGGCTTGCTTATAAGAGATTAGCCATTGGCCTATAAAATCCCATTTGCCTTTATCTGTGGCCCATATATGACACTCCAGGAAGGTAACCCCCTCCCACAATTCACCTTGCCGGTAGTATAGTGCTCTACATGGAAGAATTCATTGATCATGAAGCATGATTGAGTGTATGCATATGTTTTATTTTGACTCCATCAGCTTCATCTATAGCTGAAATATTAACTATTCAGATAATACTTTGAACTTTGCTGTGCAACCACTGAGCCTCACAATACCTCTTTGAAGAGCATTATTGTCCCTGTTGTACAGATGAGAAATGGAGAGCTTAAAGTTGAGTGATTTGTCCAAGGTCATGTAGCAGAACAATTCTATTACCTTTTTTGCCACTCTAATAACCTGACAGTTTTTGATCCGAATTTGGGTATTCCCTGTCATTTTCTTCCTTTAAGGGAGTTAGAATTTTTCTCCAAATATTCTTTATTTCTTTGTGACTTTCTACTCAAAATGGTACCATTATATACACTGTTAAGCTTGTAGGTATGGGCCAGCCACGCATGTACCATTATTGTAATGGTAGCCCTGGATGAAAAGGTGAGGAAATTTATCTGACTTGAAGCTCTTAAATTGGCTGGCTTGACTGTCTTCATTTGCCATCCTTACTGACATCTCTGCTCTGGCAGAGCAGCAAAACCAAGAGATGGTTTAAACAAATGTCATTTCTACAAACTCAGCAGCTTTGGGTGCTACAGCAATGGACAGTGGTTAAAAACCTCATTTAAAAATCAGGTGCAGGGTAGGTTGTGCCCATAAATAGGTGGCTTGACTGATCATGGTGTCCACTTATTTGCCATGGGTTCTTAATTCAAGAACCTTGAATCGGATATAGTGTCTGTTACTAATCTCAACATCAGTCTGTATCAGCAAATCCCTTTGTATAAAGTTATCTGAAAGTACTATTTTTTTGCATTCTTATCTGAAAAGGGACTATAAAAGTGGTACATTCTTACTCAGTAGATCTTTTGTGTAGGTCTGAGTCATACGTGCTGAGTCTATTGACAAAATGGAGAGTTGTCTTAGGCTTTGGAGCTAGCAGAGTTAGGAGTAGACTGGATTCTGTTCCTTTTTGTGACTCAGCAGAATTGTTCACTGTGTTTGTTACCCCATGTAAAACTGTCTGTAGGTACTAGGGTTGCATGGGTACAACTAAGGGCATAATTACCCCGCAGAACCCTTATTACATACATTGGTGGACGAAGGAAAGAAACCCATCTTGATAACAAGATTGGTTGAGTTCAGAAGAATGCGAGTTAAGTGAAATGACTTTTTTCCTATCAAACCTGCTCAGTAGAAAATCACTGAGATGACAATATTTACATTGCAGAGTAGAACTACACTTTAGTTTCATCATCTGTTACAAAATATCTTATCACGTATAGGTCATTCTCATGAGTATTTCAGTATTCTGGATTCTTTACAATGGGTACATTTGGTCAACATAGGCTATGGCTACACTACAGCTTAAGTCGACATAAATTATGTTGCTCAGGGGCGTGAATTGGCCACCCCCCTGAGTGACATAACTTGTGCCTAGTTAAGCACCAATGTGGTCAGCACTGTGGCAGCGGGAGAGCTCCGGCTAACATAGTCTCTGCCACTCATTGGGGGTGGATTAGTTAAGTGGACAGGAGACTCCCATCTGCTTAGAGCAGTGACATTAGAGAGCTTACAGTGATGCAGCTCCATCGGTACCACTGCACTGCTGTAAGCGCTCTCATGTAGCCATAGTTGTATAAAATTGTGATTCCATAAAAAAGCAAGTACACCTCTACCTCAATATAACGTTGTCCTCAGGAGCCAAAAAATCTTACCGTGTTATAGGTGAAACCGTGTTATATTGAACTTGCTTTGATCCACCGGAGTGCGCAGCTCCGCCCCCCCGGAGCACTGCTTTACCACGTTATATCCAAATTCATGTTATATCGGGTTGCGTTATATTGAGGTAGAGGTGTATTTTTTTTATTATTATTATTGTCCCCAGTCTGTTGAAGGCCTTGTTAGTGTGGAAGCTGTAGAGCTGGTATTACAGCTACCACTATCCCCAGCTATCATTCTCTCCTTTTACTGATGGGCAAAAGTTTTGAATCAGCTTCCTGCTACAACAGCTGTTTTTCTGCATTATTCGGCAGTTTTTCTTGCTGCTTGCAAGTATCTAATTTTATTTCTTGTTTCTAATACATGGAAACGTGTGAATATATGATATTACTTTTGCTGATGTCTCAATTCTAATATTCCTCTTCATATGCTGATCTTGATCCAAACAGTCAGTTGAGCATTGGCTCTTGGATTTGGTCATGTGTCAGCCACCAATCTTGTTTCACTTATTCTTTAACTTGAATTTATTCACAGTATCTAGGGTGAATTTAGTCATAGTGTTGAACTCATATAGTGGATGGGGTAGTATGTCAGACACATAGTTTAAAACTTGAGCAGTTTTAAAGTATATAAGTATTTCGCTATTGTAAGTCTGAGCCACATTCTGTTTAAGTGGAAGTCGTTAACACTTTCTGCTGGTTAGGCTGAGCACAGTGTTCTTAGGTTTCACCATTTTTAATAGCAGATGTAGCTGTAATCAAATTACTTTAGATGTGCCTTGACTGGGTAGCAGACTACACTTAACTCTGACATCATCTTTCAGGCAATTGGGGACAGCCAGAAGGAAAAAATAGAATAGCCTTCTGCTTCTGCCCAGAAATCTCATGATTGTAGTCAAAATCCTTCCAGTGGGGTGAATTCCTTTACATTTTTTGCCAACCTTTTTTTAAAGGAAGATAAAGAAGTTACGATCCAAATGAGTCTCTCTAAACTTAATATCTCTTTGCAAAAATGTGGACTGCCAAAAGTTGAGAGCCCACTGGATTACTATGGAACATGTTAAATTGTTCACCTGGTTTTTTAGATAAACAATATTGGGTTACCCCTGTTCTTTGTCTTGTGATACACCAGCTGTTCATAATATTTTAATGTGGTTCAGGGTTTTATTTTTGAAACTTAGAAGTGCATCACTGCTTCTCGTGCATCAGGTTGAACTTGAAGACAAGAAACCCAGACTGATGTGGCTTTTGGTGAAATGTTAAATGGTCCACCTTTTGTCTCCCTGGGTTCTAGAACATTGTGCAATCTACTTCTGTTCCCGTTACTGCAGGAATGACTAAATCTTTAGTGCACTAGGGCAATATCTAACTGTTGATGCACGTGTTCCACCTATTTATTTCTATTACAGTAGCACCTACGGGCCCCATTATGCTTAGTACTGTACAAACACACAATATGAAGAAGGTCTCTTCCCAGAAGAACTTACAATTTCAGTAGACATAGGTGAATGTAACAAACAGACAGAAGAGATGTAATGGAATTTAGGTGAACTATGTTCTTTAGGAGTCATGTTTCATTCTCCTGCAGAAGCAATTGAGGAGCTGTGGCCAAAGTCACAAGTAAGATCTACTGCCAATGAAGAACATCATCTTGATTTGAAGAGGTGCTAAGATGCCTTCAGCACCTGCAGCAGTTGCATTTATTTGGTCCTGATATTTAGCTACTCTTGTATGGCAGTTTGGCAGAGAAGTTCAGTTCATTTGGAGAAGCATTTGAGAACAGTTGTGGCCCTCAACATTCCTTTTAAAAGGCTTAGATGCGACTTCTGGTTGAAAATAACTTACTGTATATGTGTTTTCATCCAGCCCATCTGGGGACTGGCATCGTCTGCTCTGGATGACTCTTCACCTAGTTTCATTCATAGACTGCCCTGTTCATCAAGTCTTGGCGAATACGAAAGCCACATTTAGATCAATCTTCAGTTACGCTTAGCAAGAAGAGAATACATTTTGATAGCTCTTGTGGTATCATGAAGAAGAATAACTTCGAATGGGCACAGAAGGGAATTTTTAAAGGTGAACTGTGAAGCAAAGACACAATTCCCTTTACTGCACTGTATCTTTATAGACAGCTTTCAATTGGCTCTTTCCAAAAGGAATGATTTATTTTACATTAGAAATATCAGGAATGTCATCTCTCTGCTTTCCTTATGTTGGTCGGTAAATAACCAAGATACTGTAGCTTTTTACCTGTTTTTCCTTCCTCTTCCAAACTCAGCATCCATTCCCACCCCCTTCAGTTGGAGATAGGAAAAGTTGCAGCTCTGATTATGGCATTATGTGCGATCAACCATTTAAGATGCACAACAGATCTTGCCAAATACCTCCAAGAAAGAGATAAGGGGGCTTAATATATTGTAACAAGTTGTTGGTGGAAGGGCAGAGGTGGAGTGTAGAGGTAGTCTTAATACGTCATGGTGAGAGTATTGAATGATACCATCTCTTGCTTTGCAGCTCATCTTTAAATACTCTGTACATGACTCATCTTTAATTCTAAGACTTCATAGAAAGTTAGATTCCTGGTGATGATGCATACTTAGACTAAAAATTCTGAAAATTAACATGACTTCTACATCTAAAATTTATGCTTAATTTTAGTCTTGTAAATAGTATCTTGAAAGTAGTAGCCTTGATTTCAGTAGAAAAAATTAGAAATCAAAAACTATAATTCCAGCTTCAAAGAATTATTTGAGTTGGCTACAACTACTTCCTATTTAGCCATCTTTCATCCTTTGCTTCATAGGTGAGAGGCCAGTAAACAACTTCTACAAATAGTTGGGTATAACTGTTCTTGAATAGTCGTGTATGGAGTCAGTTTAGTTACATAGTTGACAGTATTCTGATCAAGAGCTATTTTTAAAATTTGCTGCAATAGAACATTTTAAGCTGCAAGGAAACAGATTCTTCAAGTACGAAAGCATGCAGGTTTGTTTAACTGGCTATATCCATTTCAGGTGTGAAATACTACGCTGCTAGATTACGTTGGCACTAAAACTTTTAAGATAGCTTATCCCTGTGAACGTTAGACATGACCCAACATCTAAACAGTACTTTACAGGTCAAAGGCATAGTGCCAACTTCAAAATTGCTCTTTGGTCTAAATATTTTTGTCTATTCTTACAAGCTACACCAAGGAAAACTAAAGAGGTTGAGTAAAACTATTTTTCTCTGATTTTGTTTTTCCTCACTCTGTTCATTTGTTAGCACTTTGTATAAGTCCATGGAAATATAAATTTTACTTCGTCTTCAATGAGGAAGAGTGCCTTTGATATGTTGGGGAGGCGGGGAAATTGGTTCATAAACATGTCATTCATGCTCTTTAAGCATTTAAGTAGCTGGCAAAACATTTGGACACAAGAAGCAGTTTCTATAATTACATTTTGGTTATATTGTTGAAAAGAAAGCTAACATAGGCAGTTGGGGATGGAGAAAAGGACTGCTGTGAAAAATATTTTAAATTACATATCTGAAATCACAAGTTTAATATTACATTTCAGACCAGTAGTGCTGTGGCTTCAAAATGGTCAGTTCTTTTTTACAAAGGAGGCATTTTGACTAGTTATATTGTAAATAGCATATTGTGGTGCACAAGAATGTGTATGTACATTAATGATACTCTTTACCAGTTGTAGCTATTGAAAGAAAAAGCTAAAGGGAAAAACAGCTGAAACTGCTAGTGCTGGCTAAGGGTTTTGCAAGTCTTCAGAATGCCTTCCTTACAGCTGCTTTCACTTTCTTTAACAGACATGGCATGTTTGTACTCGGAAGTAGGGAATTAAGCTTTTCTGCAGTCAGTCTTATTTGCTAGCAGTGCCTTTCCATCTTTTCTGTGTTGGACGTCACCAGTAGTAGAAGAGTTTGTGAGCAAGATGCTTATACTCCTGCCCAGTAGCTTTTCTTGCAATGGTTTGAAACCGTGAACATGTGTAACACCAGTTTAATTGCTGCTGAAGCTCCATGTGAGTGCTGTTATGGTGGAGCACAGATGTAAATATTTTTGTATTGCATCTAACATTCTAGTCTTTGAACTGTGAAAATGGCAGAAGGATGTTGGATGTACAGGTTTTTCCCCACTCTATTGCCTTAAAGCATTCTACAATATCTTTTAGTTAAAACAGTGTAAAATTACAGGAAATGGCGGCTTACATCACAATTGCTTTTTTTAGTCGATAAAGAAGTTGAATCAGTTGTACATGGCCAAATGGAACTATGCCATGAAAGACTAAAACAGGGGTGGCCAACCTGTGGCTCCGGAGCCACATGCAGCTCTTCAGAAGTTAATATGCAGCTTCTTGTATAGGCACCGACTCCGGGGCTGGAGCTACAGGTGCCAACTTTTCAATGTGCTGGGGGGTGCTCACTACTCAACCCTGGCTCTGCCACAGGCCCTGCCTCCACTCCACCCCTTCCCGCCCCCCTCCCATGAGCCTGCCATGCCTTCTCTCTCTTCTCTCCCCCCAGCCTACTGTATGCCACGAAACAGCTAATCGGGAGGGGGGGGGAGACGCTGATCGGTGGTGCTGCTGGTGGGTGGGAGGCTCGGGGGCGGGGGGAGGTGCTGATATGGGGGCTGCTGACCTATTACTGTGGCTCTTTGGAAATGTACATTGGTAAATTCTGGCTCCTTCTCAGGCTGGCCACCCCTGGACTGCATTCAGTTTTCAAAGATCTTAAATCCCAGTTAAACATCAGTACAAATACGCATCTTTCTTGGCAGATTTACAGTACAGTTTGAATTAAAATTAGTAGACTGGCTTTATTCAACTACTATTGGATGGCATGTGAGCTGCAAAAGGAGGAACATACTGAATTTCTAAAGGCACGCAAGTAAAATAACATGCCATTAAAACTGGTATGGATGCAGAAGTATAGAACACTACTAAACATGTACATTTTAGTCACGTCCCTTTTATTTTATTTTAGATTGTGTAATGCTTAAAGCCACTTGTCTGTGGTGCCATGCCACTTGAGCAAACTTCTAAAATGAATCCTGCATAGTAAAAGCATTACTAGAAGACTCATTCACTCTAATTTTAACTTTGCTATGAGTTTATCTAAGATGCATCACTTGCTAGAAATTTACCTGAAGTTTGAGATCTTCTACTTCCTGGTATAAATTTGCAGAGTCTTATCCAGAAATGAGTCTTTGTTCCTCTTACTGCTTACCAATGACACACAACATCTTAACTGAACCTGAATAACAGGTTTCTACCGCTGTGCAAACCTTGTGGGAGGTGCTATAGAATGAAATATCAGAGTAAGGGTGTGCTCCGTAGTGCTCGGGGCTTGTCTACACTTAACAGCCACGCAGCGATTCAGCTGCCACTGTAGCGCTTAGTGAAGAGACTACCTAAGCTGACAGAAAAGCTTCTCCTTTCAGCGTAGGCACTCCACGTCCCTGAGAGGCAATAGCTAAGTGGACGGGAGAAGCCCTCCCATTGACAGTTTTGTCTACCCCAGGGGTTTGGTCAGTATAACTGCATCGCTCTGGTGTGGATTTTCACCTGAGGATGTAGTTCTACCAACGTATGTTTGTAGTGTAGTCCAGGGCTCGGCCTAATGGGGAGCAACAAAACAGGAGTAAGAGCAGCAAAGGGTGTTTTGGAATATTCAGAGCTGGTGAACGGTACTAGATTGACATCCATGGAGGCTGAAATCGTGTCTACAAAACGCTGTTGGCACATTTAGCAGCAGCTCAATCTGTCCAATCAACCCTGACCTGGAGGGCCCTCCCTTACAGGTGATAGGACAACAGAATCTGTTCATTCTCTAGTATCTCTTCTGAGGATGCCAGATGGGACTTGCCTATATACAAAACTACCTATTGCTGACAATGGGTGTTGCTGAATATGGTTTGGCTGCATATGAAGGCAAGGATAAACCACGTTAAGGTAGCTTTTGTCATGTAGACAAGCCCCAGCTGAACTACTTGTGGTGGTTATACCTGTGCACTGGGAACTAGACTGAGACCACCAAACTAGCTTCACGTGGACTGTCAAACAGTTAACAGTGGTAATATTTGGGGTCTCTACTAACTTGAGTTAGGGAAAAAACAAACTGGAGTAGAGGAAGATTTTTTTACTTAAGAATAGACCATATATTGGGTATCAGAGTAGCAGCCGTGTTAGTCTGTATCCGCAAAAATAACAGGAGTACTTGTGGCACCTTAGAGACTAACAAATTTATTAGAGCATAAGCTTTCGTGGGCTACAACCCACTTCTTCGGATGCATATAGAGTGAAACATATATATACTCCTGTTATTTTTGCATATATTGGGTAGTTAAGACTCTCACTCTAGTATAGTTTGCCTTTTCTCAGGCAAGACACATAATGGCACACGTCCAGACATCTGGAAGGGGCAAGAGAATGAGAAGACACTGGTATGTCTACACTGTAAACATGCGTGGCTGGCCCATGTCAGCTGACTCTGGCTCATGGAGCTCAGGCTGCAGGGCTGTTTAATTGCAGTGTAGACATCTGGGCTCCAGCCCAGTCATCTACACTGCAGTTAAACAGCCCAGTGAGCCCATGTCACTTGACATGGGCTAGCCATGGGTATTTAATTGCAGTGTAAACATACCCAAAAGGCCCATGAAAAGTAAGGGTCTTGCCATATGGGGTGGAGAATTACTATTCAGAAATTGTCAGTGTTAATAATTAGGCTGGCGGTCTTCATTGGGGGGGAGGGATAGCTCAGTGGTTTGAGTGTTGGCCTGCTAAACCCAGGGTTGTGAGTTCAATCCTTGAGGGGGCCATTTGGGGATTTAGTTGGGGATTGATTGATCCTGCTTTGAGCAGGGGGTTGGACTAGATGATCTCTTGAGGTCCCTTCCAACCCTAATAATCTATGATCTGTGTGCTAGGGGAAAGCACTAGAAGACACTGTTTATATTACAATAGTGCGAGATGCCCCAGTCATGATTAGTAAGTCCCTGTTATACTTTGCACTATACAGACACGTGAAGATACAGAAGGCATGACTGAATCTTACATTAACAATAGTAATGTGTAAAAATAGCACTAAAACCCATCTTAAAAAAAAAAGAGTGATTATGGGGTGGTGAGAGAATGCAAGTTATGCTGATTGATACAAACTGGAAGATGAGTTGGTGGAAGGAGACAAAAAGGGAATTGGAGACTGGAAGAGGGGTACAATAATAGAAGCTTCCCTCCTTCCAGCAGCCATGGTAGGGGGTAAGTTTATCTGACATCTCCTAGCCAGAGGCAAACACAGAAGAGTTTCCAAGCAGGGTCCAGGAATAGCACCAGGAATTGCATAATTAACTCAGGTTTGCAGCTGGGTTCTCACTAGAGCATTGCTACTGGTAAGTCTTGCTTCTGTCTAATGGGTACCTAGTAAATGTTTCAAGTTCTGACTCTTACAAGGATGGAAACTGTAATACAGCTGTATCATCTCAAGTATTGTGTACTGTTTGGATGCTGCTATAGAGAATATTGGACAAGATACAGAACTGGATAACAAGTGTAGTAAAGGATGCATTGTATCCAAGAAGAGAGAATGGCTAAGTTTATATTCACTAGAAAAGATCATTTAAAATGGAGACATAGTGGAAAGTGTAAAAATCTGAAGTTGAATAGAAAGGTGGATATCCTAAAACTACTGAGGAGGATGATAGTTTTAATTTAGGCTTAAATGGGGAGCACAAACTTATGTGCCACCAAAAGAATTCAAGGAAAATCCTCCTATGTCTCTCTAGTTTGTGGAGGGGAAGTAGCAATGGAATGCAAGTGTGAACATAAACTTGTTACTGTAAGACAAGCACACATCTTTTGAGGCATGGGAAGATGTTAAGAATCTCAACCAGAAAGCCTTTGACAAGGTCCCTCACCAAAGGCTCTTAAGTAAAGTAAGTTGTCATGGGATAAAAGGGAAGGTCCTTTCATGGATTGAGAACTGGTTAAAAGACCGGGAACAAAGGGTAGGAATCAATGGTAAATTCTCAGAATGGAGAGGGGTAACTAGTGGTGTTCCCCAAGGGTCAGTCCTCGGACCAATCCTATTCAACTTATTTATAAATGATCTGGAGAAGGGTAAACAGTGAGGTGGCAAAGTTTGCAGATGATACTAAACTGCTCAAGATAGTTAAGACCAAAGCAGACTGTGATGAACTTCAAAAAGATCTCACAAAACTAAGTGATTGGGCAACAAAATGGCAAATGAAATTTAATGTGGATAAATGTAAAGTAATGCACATTGGAAAAAATAACCCCAACTATACATACAATATGATGGGGGCTAATTTAGCTACAACAAGACAGGAAAAAGATCTTGGAGTCATCGTGGATAGTTCTCTGAAGATGTCCGCGCAGTGTGCAGAGGCGGTCAAAAAAGCAAACAGGATGTTAGGGATCATTAAAAAGGGGATAGAGAATAAGACTGAGAATATATTATTGCCCTTATATAAATCGATGGTACGCCCACATCTCGAATACTGCGTACAGATGTGGTCTCCTCATCTAAAAAAAGATATACTGGCACTAGAAAAAGTTCAGAAAAGGGCAACTAAAATGATTAGGGGTTTGGAACAGGTCCCATAGGAGGAGAGATTAAAGAGGCTAGGACTCTTCAGCTTGGAAAAGAGGAGACTAAGGGGGGATATGATAGAGGTATATAAAATCATGAGTGATGCGGAGAAAGTGGATAAGGAAAAGTTATTTACTTATTCCCATAATAAAGAACTAGGGGTCACCAAATGAAATTAATAGGCAGCAAGTTTAAAACAAATAAAAGGAAGTTCTTCTTCACGCAGCGCACAGTCAACTTGTGGAACTCCTTACCTGAGGAGGTTGTGAAGGCTAGGACTATAACAGGGTTTAAAAGAGAACTGGATAAATTCATGGTGGTGGAGTCCATTAATGGCTATTAGCCAGGATGGGTAAGGAATGGTGTCCCTAGCCTCTGTTTGTCAGAGGATGGAGATGGATGGCAGGAGAGAGATCACTTGATCATTGCCTGTTGGTCCACTCCCTCTGGGGCATCTGGCATTGGCCACTGTCGGTAAACAGGATACTGGGCTAGATGGACCTTTGGTCTGACCCGGTACGGCCGTTCTTATGTAACTACATGTTAACTGAGTATCAAATTTTAAATGGCTGCTGTCAAGATAGTCATAACCTAAATTGAGTTACATGCCTTTAAACGAATAAAATATTTTTTAAAAATTTACTCTTAACTTTTTTACAGGGCTTGTAAAGTAATCTAATAGTGGTGGTACTCAGACCTCCAACAGGGATGTGGTTATAAATGCCTATATAACAAAATAAAGTCCAAGTCTCCTTTTTTTAATCTGGTATAGGGAGCTGCTGTGGAGGCAGCATACTCATGCCCAGTGGAACGCTTCCTGTCATTCACTCCCCTCTTGCCAAATAAGGATTGGCATTGTCTGCTGCGAAAGGAGGCATCTCCTGTTCTTGTCTGGAAGACTGGTGACAGTGTTTTGAGGAAATAGGGGCTCTAGAAAGAAGGAAATGCATTCCTTTGCAAATGAGTCATTGCACAATCTTTCTGTTTGATACAACATTCATAAGTTGAGCTACAGTTCTCTCCAATAGCCCAGTATTTTGGCTCTATAGGAATATGAAAGCAGCATTAAGTTTTCTTAAGAGAGAGCATCTCTTTTTAACAATGACTGTAAAACAAATTTTAACTGGAAGTAAAACTAACACTAAAGACAGTTTCCACGCCACATCTTATTAAACTTAAGTGAATTAAATGTTTGTGAAAGATTCCAGAATGACAGCCCTCGAGACTGACGTCTTCTATTCATGGAATAAGCAACACATGGACATTGGTGCAACAGAAGCATTCCACTGTGCCAATCCTAAACTTTAGCCTATACCTATGTGAAAGAGAGTGATAGCTTCTTGATCGTTCTGAGACTAATAAGGATCCCTTTGACAGAAGGCACTGGGATGTGCAAATCTTTCTTGGGCACTACACTGAGTCATATTTCGTCTAAATTCAAATATTTATATATTGGTTTCAGTAATATTCAGTAATTCCACAATTATTTTTAAAACTTTAGTTAAAAATGTATAGACTAGAACATTATTTTTAAGAACATAATTGCTGAGAACTTTCAGTGAGTTTTGCCGTGAAACTATACTGTTAACACATTGCTAAACAACTCAAGGTAGATTCTGATCTCTTTGCATTACTCATTGCTAAGTATTTTGGGGGTGGGGAAGTGTAATAACTGGCATGTTTTAGTCATCAAACGGAAGGTGAGTACTGTGACATGGACTATCTTAAAAATTTCTTAAATTCGAGGGGCAGTTTTAAGTCTCACTTGCCTACTGCACATGTGCAATAAACTTTCAGATGACTGATTCATTGGTAATGTGTTAACAAAGTACACATCATATTATATAAAGAATTTGGCTTATTGTAGTAAACAGAAATCCTCTAAAAATCATGCCATTTCTGACTATATATTCCTGCTGTCTTTTTTGTTCTAAAATGTATACCTTAATTTTACATTTCTTAACTTTTCCATTAGTGATGGTCATCTCTGCATATATCAGTGTACATTTGAGACCTCAGTTTCCAGGCAAAACAATAGCAAAGTGAATTATGTCACCAGTTCAATGTAATGCAATGTCACCATCTACTGGTTAAGGAACGTAAAAAACATTAAGCTTTTGTTTTTAAATGCCCTTAAGTTCTTACCCCTTCTCTCTGGTAAAATGTGTCTTGGATGCAGCTTTCAGTTGAACGCTAACATAAAGTAATATTTGTTAGAAAAGAAGAATTTGTTATTGCCGTAAACTGCAATAATTCCTATCCCTAGAATGACATGGTAATATCTTTTATTGGACCAACTTGTGTTGGTGAGAGAGACAGGATTGGTCCAATAAAAGATATTACTTCAGCCACCTTGTCTCACCAACATCCTGGGACCCGCACAGCTACAACACTGCATATCCTTAGAAGGTAATACTGAATTTGCTGATGGCAACATAATGTACCTTTTAATGGAAATATAGCGGTGTGTCAGATACAAAGGTGAACTACAAAGGTTTTGCTGAAAATGTAACCCTGTGGGTCAGGACTTAAAAGTAGAAAAGCAGATATGTTAAAAATTAGTTTATGAGCACTAGTTTCCTCAAATCCTATAGAATCATATTCTGAACTATTTTTTGGTCTTCCACTTTCATCCCAACTTCAATGCTCAATCATATAGAGAGAGGATTAGAGTAGAATGATTAACACTATCACTTTCTCATATTGTCCTTTTGACTGATATTTTTGCGTACCCAATCTCAGCCAACAGTCAATGATATCTCATAGAAAGTTTCAATAAAACCAGCTGATCCACTTTTGAGAAGAATGTCTCAAAGATGCGGGTTTGGTGTTTAGCAAAGCTTCAGCCAATATGATGATCACATTGCAAATTGTCTTCCTCTTATAAATCAATCCACTGGTGAGGAGGGAAGCAACTGTTAAAGAGCAGGGAAACATGGTGGGCTGTGTCATGGATTTCTCTATTCCCGTGTTTTTGTTTAGTGAACAGGGTAGTGTTAAAGTGTGTTTTAAAACAACGCAGCTCAGGTCTTATCTTCTAGCCAGCTTAGAGTGAATGGTATATTTATCATTTTGAGGTAATGTATGTGCTATGAGTAACCTACACAAAGCGTTGGGGCAAGATGAAGTAATCAAGAGTGTTGTTCATGTTGATAAATCATATGTACACTTCAGTGTTTTCTTTCACTAAAAATTAATACTTAGCTTTTGTATAACTTTTCAGCATTGAAAAAGGATGGTGATGCTGAATATGTCAGTAATTGAAAGACATTGCGTAAGCACACTAACAAAAGATTCAGGAGTACTTATGGTAGCTATCTTATAATTAGGACTACCTTTTCCCCCATTTGTCAAAGTCCTTGAATTTTCCATATTGAGGCAGAACAATTTTTAAAACCCACTAATCTGTATCCAATGCATTTTAAAATCCTGACGTATACTGTGAGCTCCTGACAGCTTTCTTAGAATTTGTGTTCAGCTGCTAGTCTATAGCTGTTCTTAGCCTGTATTACTATGAAGAATGTTGTCAGTAGTTATACATGCAGTAACTTGTACATAAGACCAGATGGTATTCACCCAAGAGTTCTGAAGAAACTCAGATATAAAATTGCAGAACTACTAATTGTGGTATTTAACCTGTTGTATAAATCAGCCTCTGTACCAGATGACTGGAGGATAGCTAACATAATGCCAATTTTTAAGAGAGGCTCCAGAGACAATCCTGGCGATTACAAGGCGGTAAGCTTAACTTCAGTACCAGTCAAATTGGTTGAAAATAGAGTAAAGAACAAAATTGTCAGACACACAAATGGACTTGGTATGCTGGAGAAGAGTCAGTGTGGCTTGTGTAAAGGGAAATTGTCTCACCAATATGTTAGAATTCTTTGAGGGTGTTAGAATTGGAAAAAGTACAGAGAAGGGCAACACACATGATTAGCTTCTGTGTGAGGAGAGATTAAAAAGACTGGGACTGATCAGTTTAGAAAAGAGATGACTAAGGGGGTTATGATAGAGCAGGGGTTTTCAAACTGGGGGTCGGGACCCCTCGGGGGGTCACGAGGTTATTACATGGGGGGTCGCAAATTGTCAGCCTCCACCCCAAATCTTACCTTTCCCTCAGCATTTATAATGGTGTTAAATACATAAAAATGTGTTTAATAAGGGGGGGGGGGTTGCACTCAGAGGCTTGCTATGTGAAAGGGGTCACCAGTACAAAAGTTTGAGAACCACTGTGATAGAGGTTTATACAATCACGAATGGGGAAGAGAAAGTGAATTAGGAAGTATTAGTTACCCCTTCACAGAACACATGAATCAGGGATCACCCAATGAAATTAATATGCAGCAGGTTTAAAAAAACATAAGGCTACTTCTTCACACACTTCACAGTTAACCTGTGGAACTCATTGCCAGGGGATGTTGTGGAGGCCAAAAGTTTAACTGGGTTCTGAAAAGAATTGAATAAGTTCATGGAAGATTGGTCCATCAATGGCTATTAGTGAAGATTGTTAGGGACACAACCCTCTGTTCTGGGTGTCCCTAAGCCTCTGACTGCCAGAAGCTGGGGCTGAACAACGGGGGATTGATCACTCAATTACTGTCCTGTTCTGTTCATTCCCTCTGAAGCGTCTGGCACCTGCCACTGTGAGAAAACAAGATATTGAGCCAAATGGACCATTGGTCTGACCCAATATAACCATTATGTTCTTTTAATTGTCTTGAATTTCTTCTCTCTAGATTTCATTGGCCAGTGAGGGAATACCTTATTTCAAGCATGGGAAATATTTTTGCTAACCTCTTCAAAGGCCTTTTTGGCAAAAAAGAAATGCGTATTCTTATGGTTGGTCTGGATGCTGCAGGAAAGACCACTATTTTGTACAAACTTAAACTTGGTGAAATAGTAACTACTATCCCTACTATAGGTAAGATATTTACATATTGCTTTTTTTACACTTTTTGAGATTCTGGTCCCTGTGACACATTGTTCACATCAGTGTCTTTAGTTAGTCAATGCTTTGCTGGTTTCATGGCTCAGTTGCAGTGCTGCATGCTGACTTGGCTCTAGTGACAGTTTGCCTCTGATGGGTTGGGGTGGAAGCAGGACCTCTTTAGGCCTGGGAGGAGAAGAGAACATATGACCAATGTTCCCTCTAATTTTTTACATCCATGCGCGGAATGAATTTTGTTATGTGCACCAATATGAGGTGATGTGTGGCGGGGGTAGAGGATTGGGATGCGGGAGGAGGAGGGACGAGAGCTCTGGGGAGAGCTGGGGATCAGGGGGTTGGGGTGCAGGGGGGGCTCGGGGCTGGGGCAGAGGGGTGGGGGTGCAGGCTGCCCTGGGACTGGGGGGGGGGGGGAGAGGACTCCTCCCAGCCCTATCTCACTGCAGCGGGTCAGGGGAGAGAGGCACTTCTCCAATCCAGGCCCCTCTGGTTGCACGCCTGCATGGCCCTTGATAGCCAGCTGTGCAGCTGTGTGGCCACGCAGATTATAGAGAATTTAGCATATGACTGCTTTTAATTTCATTCCTTCCTTCCACATTGATCAATGTGTGGAGCCGCTTTTGATAGGCGGGGAAGTCTGTCTAACTTTTCTCTGCTAAGGGCACCATGAACATGAAGCATTTGGGGGGGGAAGGGGTGGATAAACAGTGGCTCTTCTGGGGAGATGGAATGGTCAGAGGTTAGAATCAAATCAATACAATCTGAAGGTAAGGTAATAAGGAATGTATTTAAAAGTCCTTTTAGTTCCTCTTACAGTTCCAGCTGCAGAAGTTTCAGTTGAGGAGCCATTCATAGACACTCATTACTGTGTATTTTTAGGGGACTTCAGAAGGTAAGAGAAACGGCTCTTAACCATGTTGAGGTCTTGAGAGTAAAAGTGGGAAATTACAGCATCTAAATTCAACTTCATATACTTGTCTTATCTTTTATGATTAACTTCTGAGCATGAATTGGAGACCGTAATATATATTTTCCTGCTTGATCAATTTTTTTGTCACCATTTCTATTTCAGGTTTCAATGTAGAAACAGTAGAATACAAGAACATTAGCTTCACAGTGTGGGATGTAGGTGGTCAGGATAAGATCAGACCTCTCTGGCGCCATTATTTCCAGAATACACAAGGTGGGTCCTCAGTTAAATGACTGTCTGTGTTAAAGAAACTTGTGTATATGTTAAACTGTTTTCCTGAATTGCTTACTACATGAAAACACAAGCCAAAGCATCAAACAAGTGTCCATTCAAGGGTTTGGTAAGTGGGTACCAATCCAAAACTTCAGTGTTTTTGTTTCAATTCCCAAATTTAGATTAATGTAGATGCAAAAATGACAACAGTTGCTCCTTTGAAACGCTTGAAAATCAGCTCTGCTGCTTACCTGTCAAAACCAGAGTTCAGAATTGTTTCCTCTGCAAGAGTTGAAAATCTGCTTTTAAACTAATGGAGAGAATATAGGAAAATATGCTCCTTTTTAAGTACTTGTCATCTACTACAGAGCTAACATAGAACCATGAGTTAAGGACATCAGATAACTAGAGGAATTGATGTTAAAACACGTAAAATAAGTCTTGTAGCAACTCTCCTGCCCTATAACAATTCTTTTTTAAGAGAACTTACACTGTTTGAAAATATTTTTGTAGTTTTAGTTCTGTGTGTGTATATAATTTGAAATCTGTTCTTGGCCCAAAATTGGGAGGAAATCTATGCATAGTCAGCATTTGTTGGGATTTGTCATTATCTCAAACAAAAGATATTGTAGTAGCCAGAGACACATGGAGTGGTACGTATTGATAAGTTGTTTGCTTTATTTTCTGTTAAAACTTCAAAATACTACAGCTTTAGCCTTGATTGTTCCCCTACCCTTACCCTCCGCCCACCAGAAAAAACTGGGATTTATTTTTTTAAAGGAGAATTTCTGGTGTGAAGCTAGTTGGTTTTGTTTGTTTTTTTTTTGTAATGATTGTTTTTGTTTTATAGGTTTGATTTTTGTGGTTGACAGTAATGACAGAGAACGAGTGAATGAGGCCAGAGAAGAGCTTATGAGAATGCTGGCAGAAGATGAGCTGAGAGATGCTGTCTTATTAGTGTTTGCTAACAAACAGGTATGCATTAGCAAGTGATCTTAAAGGTTTCTATTTAAAAAACAATTCTGAAGTCATGAAATAGTTGTGCAAAAATGTTTAGTACACTGCAATATGGCAGTCTTCAGCATTCCTTAGTGAGAGACTGAAAGGGTACTCCGTAGAATGCCATATTGACACTGATCTGTAGCTCCATTGGCTTCAGCAAAATTTTAAGTGTGTGGTTTTTCTCTGAAAACTGACTCCATCGAAGTGAAATCATAAGTCTTTATATTTTTGTCACACTAATTTCCATACCAAATTCTCAGCTTGCTAGTAAAGAATGCCGCCAACTTGAATTTAAGTTAATTTAAAAGTATTTTGTGCTATTGCACCTGCCTGAGTTTCCCCAGGCAGTCAGGAAACTGACTAGAAATAAACACCGCCAAAGCATACAGTAAACTGGAGATATGGTAAATTTAGGTGTCGCTTGTAATAGGTACAAAAATTCTGTCAGTTGGCTGCCTTTGTGGTATCCTTTTAAAAAAAAAAAAAAATTGAATGGCAAGCTCTGCAAACTCCCCATAGGCTCAGAGTCTAGCTGGGTTTTCTGTCTCATGCATCATCACCAGTAGTGCTTGGCTTGGTCCAGATTAGGTCCTCCTTAAAATTCATGTAACTGTATTGCAGATTTGAACACATGCAACTAATTAACAAGTCATCAGGCAAGACGACTGAAGGTGGGCAGGGAGCAGAGCTGTTAAGAGTGCTATTTATGTACCTGCTCTTCAGAACTGCACTTTTAAGTTTTTCAGAAAAATCCCATTTCCTCAGCTTTGAAGAGAACCTCCTGAATAAATGGGAGCTGAGATTGTGAGGTCTCCCAGGTAGCCTGAAACAATAACCCTGAAGTGTGAACTGTCTTCTCTCAGTGCATGTTAATTCTGAATCTTAGTGAGTTTAAATGCCATTAACCATTTCACTGCTGATCTCTTAGCAGAAGCATCCAGCAGTTACAGAATTGTAGACAGCTTGAATAGAGTTCCACCACTTTTTCTAATTTGATCCCTGACTGTAAGATTCCCTTTTTAAAAAGCACATTACCAAAGTTAAAAGATTAAACAGAAAGCTGTTACTTTGAATCGACAGCTGAGAGAAAGCAGAATCTTAACCTGAGAGCAGAGATTTTCAAAGGTGTAACTTAAATTCTTTAAAATTGCTAAATTAAAATTTAACTGCTAATTTAACTAAAAAGGTAAATCTTTAGATATCCTTGCTTTTCCATTTAATAGAATGAGTTCTGCATCATCAGCTTCCTTTTTCTTATGCAATACAGTACTTCAGGGGCAGTTTCATTCATAGGATGAAATAAATACTTTTAATTGACTTACATTTTTCCGAAAACTCACATTTAGTCAGGATAGTTACATACTGAGGTGTTCTGCAAATACTTCTGGTGTTCATTTAAGTATGTAGTTATTCTTGGTTTCATACCTTCTTATATGTGAACACTTTAACTGGAATATGTAAAGGATTTTTTCTAAGTAGAAAATGACTTCCTTGCTTTCCCTCATTCAGGACCTCCCTAATGCAATGAATGCAGCAGAAATTACAGACAAACTCGGACTCCATTCTCTTCGTCACAGGAACTGGTATATCCAGGCAACCTGTGCCACTAGTGGAGATGGTCTCTATGAAGGACTGGACTGGTTGTCCAATCAGCTCCGAAACCAGAAATGAAACATAAAACTTCCTCTTCCCTCTTTTTCCACCCCTCCCTTTTATTTCCTCCTCTTCGCCCTTCGCTTTACTCTAATGTGGCAAACTGTGCTACTTTGTGGTATTGAGTGCCGGAAGCTGTTTTCATTACTTTTGTCACAGTATGTATTGCACCATGCTGTAAATGTGGCAAATACAAGCCTGAAAACAGTTAGGTTTCTTATTTAATGTAAATAGTTTTTGTTTCCAATGAGGCAGTTTCTGGTACTCCTATGCAATATTACTCAGCTTTTTTATTGTAAAGAATCAACTCACTGTTTAGTACTGGGAAGGGATTTAAGCGGATTAACATATGGGTTGCCAGTAGTCCATGTGCAATAGAGCTGAAGACTGTCCCTGTTGGGTTGTGAGATCTGTGTTGAGATCCATTTTGGTGGTTGGTTTTTAACCTGAACTCTCTATTTTTTAAATAGCTACAGAAAAGTAAAACACTTGAACAGATAAGAAGTATGTTGGACGTAATTTCTCTGATTCCAGTTTGAATACCAGTGATTTTTAATTCTTTTGACATGGCAAAGCAGAAATGAAACCAAGCTTCATCTGATTAAAATACAGATCCATGTAACTGCTAGATCTCTGGATCTTTCTGTAGTTCATAGCATGTGTGTTCAAAGGTTTGTTTGAACTGGTTTAAAGTAGTTTGCAACTTTATTCATACAACTTAAACCTCTGTATTTTGCTTCAGATAAGGTTGATATTGTGATCTTCCATCAGACTTCAATAATTTCTGGGTGGGTCACATTTTTAACCTGTTACATTCTATGTGAAGTGTTTTGTACTTTCCTTGTGTGTAAACCACTCCAGAAGGCAAAATCTTTCCACAGAAAGCACAGCCCACATCAGTCCTAAGCTCTATAATCAGAAAGTACTGTACGTAAATAAGAAATGCCATGAAAAACTCACCAAACATCTAGGTATAGTGTCTAGAAAAAAGCATGAGAGTCTGGAGTCATTCCATTCTAGAAGTATTCAATCCCATTTTGGAACAATCCCATATCTGTATATGTGTGAAAACCCTGGGCATCCCTCATACTGCAAGGTTCAGATTTGCCATCAGAAAAAGATCTCTTTACTTTTTTCTTTTGTATTTTGATAAACACTGAAGAAGCTGGAGCTGTTGAAAACATTAAACTTGAGGAACTATGAGAACTGGTTTGTTTAGTGTTGCGGAAACCTTTATGCTTTCAATACACAATTAGTAATCAAACTGTTTTGTATACTTGTTTCAGTTTTCATTTTGACAAACAAGCACTGTAATTAAAGCTATTAGAATAAAATCTCTTAACTATTTCATGGTTTTTATGTCTTGCTGTTTATTTGATCACCTTCGCAGAATCATAAAGAAATATTTGTCAAATAAAATGTTTCCTGAAACTTGCACTAGTATTTATTCATAGATCACAATGATCCCTTCCAGTCTTGGAATCACCTTGTCTGGCCTCCTGTATAACGCAAGCCATAGAAACCCCCAAAATAATTCCTAGAGCAGATCTACTAGAAAAACATCTACTCTTGATTTAAAGATTCAGTGATTTGTGGTATGCTGAGTTGCATCACTGCCTGACCTGTACTATGGGTCACGTTTCTACCTGAGCAGTAAGGAATCCGCTCAGGGAGGTGTTGGGCCTTAAATTTGCTGAAATCTATTGGGGGTTGCTCACTGGATTTTAACCTACCCCTTGTCATACTTCTAAGCTGTAACTTAATGTGGGATCTGAAAATAAGCCTTATCTCTTAGTTTGAACAAGGTGGTTAATAAAATCTCAGCATCCCAACAGTGTCTCCTACTGGAGGTTGGTTGTTAAGGAGTTCTGGGGTGAAGTCAACCTGTCAACCACACGTTATAGTGTAGCTGCTGTAATTGTTCCTAGGGGACTGCAGTGAACCTGGCTGTGGGCTGGAGCAAAGCCATATCAAGAAATACTGCAGCACATTGGCTTCAGATAGTAGAGACAGAGCAGATGCGTAGCAGGGAAAACAATGCCTCTGAGGTGCTGATTTCAGATTAGTTCCTGTGAGTACTGGGGTCTTCTGCACTGCAATTGCTTCCTGCTTCAACAGAGAGAGGGAAGGGAAGTTTGATCTTGAGAAAAATCCAGTGAGCTGAGGGGATTCAGAGCAAGGGAGGAGGCTAGTACTCAGCCTGGGGACTGGAGTGATTTCTAAGCAGGGGCAGTATTCTGATCTGGGAGGGGTTGGCTGGCTTGGCCAAGTGGAGGGGGAGAATTGATTGTGGATGGACTAGTCGGTGAGGTGGTTGGGCTGGGGGAAGACAGGAGGAGGAAATGGGAGCATAAGCTTTGGATTCGAGGGCATACAGAAAAGAGGTCTGTGAGCAAGAGAAAACCACACAGGAATCAGGCCCATTTTTAAAATGGCTGTCAATATCCCCCTTATCCCTGAACCCTAATCCGAACTCCACTTTCAGATGTGACTTCACTTCTGCAACAACAAAACAATCCTGCCCTGGCAGGGGGTCAGTTTGATGACCTAAGACTCTTCCTTTTGCCATTGTGAATTATGATCAGCAAAGACCACTGGGGAAAGAGCAAAATGAGCACCATCTGGCACTGCTACCTGTTCAGCCATCGCTGACGCAAGCAAGTTCTTGCTCTGCTTGTGAGCGCTCTGCGGGCGATACTGGGGCCTGAGCTGGATTCACTTTGTTTTGTTTCATTGTGATGGGGTGTTTTACCCCCACAATTGCCTGGAAAGAATTAATGCAGAGAGAGCAGGGGGCTAATTAACCCCACAGGCCACAGCTGAGGGGGATGAGGTGGCTAAGCAATCCCCTGACAGTGAGGGAGCCCAGCTCAAGAGGAAGGAGCTGGGCTGGATTTATAAAGACAGGAAATTGGCAGCAGAAGGGGGCTGCTGGGAAATTGCGGCCGCTCCCTGGGAAGAGAGGTATGTTTGGGCTAGCAAACCGGGGGAGCCGGGAAGGTAGGATGAGGCTCAGGGAAAGGCAGTAAGGTCTAGACCAGGGGTTGGCAACCTTTCAGAAGTGGTGGGCCGAGTCTTCATTTATTCACTCTAATTTAAGGTTTCACGTGCCAGTAATACATTTTAACGTTTTTAGAAGGTCTCTTTCTATAAGTCTATAATATATAACTAAACTCTTGTATGTAAAGTAAATAAGGTTTTTTTAAATGTTTAAGAAGCTTCATTTAAAATTAAACTAAAATACAGAGCCCCCCGGACCAGTGGCCAGGACCTGGGCAGTGTGAGTGCCACTGAAAATCAGCTCACGTGCCGCCTTTGGCATACGTGCCATAGGTTGCCTACCCCTGGTCTAGAAGGAAACAGGCCTTGACTGCTGGCTAGAGGGCCCCTGAGCTGGAATGCAGAGTAGAGGGTGGGCCCAAGTTAGGGAGTGTCACTATGAGGCTGTTACTGGGAATCCTAGAATATCAGGGTTGGAAGAGACCTCAGGAGGTCATCTAGTCCAACCCCCTGCTCAAAGTAGGACCAATCCCCAACTAAATCATCCCAGCCAGGGCTTTGTCAAGCCTGACCTTAAAAACCACTAAGGAAGGAAGAATGCCTAGGCCTGCTGGTGAGGAAAGACTTTCCACCCCCGGAAGGGGAAGCAGTTTGGTGACCTAGCCAGAGGGCCAAGTTACAAAGAAGCAGCAGCTCGGGAAGCAAGAGAGGGACTGCAGGCAGAGAGAGGTGGAGGATGGTATGCAACCACGGGAAGGGGTGCTGACTTGTGAGCTATTCCTCCCTTCTCCCCCCCCCCCCCCCCCCCCAGTGACCAGGAGGAGACGCTGTCCCAGCAGTGAGTGGAGCACCCCATCACATTAATCAAAAAACTGTCCTATTCTGCGTACAGGATCTTTATCACCCGAGGTGCCCTCAGGCAGAGCCCAGCTCGCTTTTCACGGCTGGTGTTGAACTGGTTGTGCTTGTAATAGAAAAAATTAGCTGAGATACAAACTACCTGAAAGATTTTAAATGTGGAACCCGGCTATGGTCTTTCTTCACTAGAGAGAGCACCTGTTGCAAAACAATTAAGCGCGTCTATACTACCTGCACCTTGCTGCATGGTTTGCCCTGCAGCCACACTAGGGCTGACAGGGTATCTGTCATCAGTACAGTGATGACAGATACCCTCAGTGAGCCTCCTTTACTTTCTGAGTCCCCTTTAACGCTTCACGCGGGCCTCTTCCTTTCCTACAGGCTCAGTGGGAGTTCCTTGTTTTTCTTTTCCTTTTGGGCAGAAGTACGAAAGCCAAGGGAATCGCTGCATCCCTCTAACAGAGATGACTAAGGGGGGAATATGATAGAGGTCTGTGCAATCATGAATGGTGGGGGGGAAAGTGAATAAGGAAGTGCTGCTTACCCCTTCCCGTAAGACATGAAACAGGGGTCTCCCAATGAAATTAATAGGCAGCAGGTTTTAAAAAAACCTAAGGGAAAAATTTCTTCACACAATTCACAGGCAACCTGTGGAACTCTTGGTGAAGGTCAAAAGTATACCTGGGTTCAAAAAAGAATTAAGCTCACAGAGGTTTGGTCCATCAGTGGCTATTAGCCCAGATGGTCAGGGGCACAACCCCATGCTTGGGGTATTCCTAAACCTCTGACTGCCAGAAGCTGGGGCTGGATGACATGGGATGGATGACTCAATAAATTGCCCTGTTCTGTTCATTCCCTCTGAAGCATCTGGCACCAGCCACTGTCAGAAGACAAGTTACTGGGCTAGATGGACCATCGGTCTGACCCAATATGGCCATAAAGCTCCCCGCTCTCTTGCTGCAGTTCTGCTCCAGCTGTGACTCACTGGCTAAGGCTGCAATTTCTGCCCCCGCTTCTCTTCCACTCCCTCACTCTAAGCATATGCTGCTTCTCCCCTGCATTAATATTCCAGCATGTGGGACTCCAGACAGCTGAACACTGATGATCTGCTGATTACTACACCCTGCGCTCATCTATATGCAGTTAGCCCGTGGCAAGCTGGGGTGTAAATCTACCTTGCACCAACCGGCTGCGTACGAAGCGTCCGTGTGGACGCTGCTCTTGCTTACGGTTCCTGGCATTTCCTGCCGTTTCAAAGTGGAGTAGATCAAAGCCTACAAGGGGACTTTTAGCAACTATTAGTGGTGTTCCGATGGAGGTGGTGCATGGCAGTCTAGTGCACCGCAGGGCTGCACCCCCGCCTGCCACAAACGAGCTGTCCGTCCCTCTGAAGCAAGTAGCTCATCTGTGAGGGTATTGGCTGTGGGTGCCTGGCTAGACAGGCAGCTGGGCTGGCTGTTCGGCTGTGGCTTGCTGGCTGAAGACCTGTAGAGTGGGAGTAAAGGGCTGCTTGAGGTGGTAACCTTGTGAGTGGGACCTTCGGGAAGGGACTCTCAGCCAGCAAGCAAAGGCTTTCCTAGCTCTGACCATTGGTAAAGTTGACTCCAGCAGTTGACCTAGCAAAGCCATCACCCTAGCACATAATCTAGGGAGTCGTCATCCTGCCAGCTATCACCACTTCCGTGATTTACGAGGGAGGGTACAGCCACAGCCTGTGTGACCTTAGGTCAGTCACTGAGGATGGATCCACACAACACAAGGGGTGCACAGGTCAGCCTAGCCGAGCTGGCTTGAATCCAGATAGCGAAGCTAACATCACTGGAGAACCTGCAGCGTGGGCTTCGGCGCAGGGAGGACAAGCCCGGCACGTGCCCTGGGTATGTACTCGGCTCCCGAGCTTATGCTGAAACCCGCCCTCACTGTCTTCCCTGCGTTGTTACCTGGTTTTCAGCTAGCTCGGGTAGGGCCGCCTGTACCCAGCTTTCGCCCTTGGTCTCTGCGTCTCCAGTCCCTGGCTGTAAAAGGGGGATAATTAATACTTCCTTTCTCGCCTCTTTTGTTTGTCTTGTCTCTAGATTATAGGCTCTTTAGGGCATGGGTCTGCTGCGTAACCAGCCTTTGCACAGCACCTCGCACAATGGAACCCAATCTCACAAGGGGCAGAATCTAGGTACTACCGTAGTGTGCATAAATTGAAACCCGTGAATGCAAAGCGCATTTCAGTCACTTGATCTTTAGCATTGACGGTGCTTAGATTAATTGCACAATCACGTTTCACGTCCTGCCACCATGCTGCTGTCACCTGCTTGCGGGGCAGAAGTCAGCGTGTTGGAGATGGGCTAGCCAAATACGTTAGAGATCTCACGAAGGGAAAGATTTGAGAAGCAGGGCCCGTTTCAAGAGCTTCAGCAGGCCAGGCATGTTGATGGGCACTGGAAGGGAAAGCCGACGGCAGAAGAACACAGGGCAGAAAAAGAAACTCTTGGATGGCCAATGTGGTATCCCAGTTGCATCACAAGGACTATTCATCCACAAAGAAATGAGCAGAGAACCGTACAGAATGGGCTACCACGGCTGCAAACCTCCAGTAATGGAGATGCCACATATGAAGAATATCTCCACTATGGAAAGCTACGTTTCCAAGCTTAGCCTCCTACATAGTTCTCCCTGTGTGCATCCTGTAGCTGTTTGTTCTGTCTTTGTAGACTCATAGACTCATAGACTTTAAGGTCAGAAGGGACCATTATGATCATCTAGTCTGACCTCCCGCATGATGCAGGCCACAAAAGCTGACCCACCCACTCCTGGAATAATTCTCTCCCTTGACTCAGCTGTGGAAGTCCCCAAATCATGATTTAAAGACTTCAAGTCGCAGAGAATCCTCCAGCCAGCGACCCCTGCCCCATGCTGCGGAGGAAGGCGAAAAACCTCCAGGGCCTCTGCCAATCTACCCTGGAGGAAAATTCCTTCCCGACCCCAAATGTGGCGATCAGCAGAACCCCGAGCATGTATATGGAGTTTGCTAGCGTTCTTCGGTAACAAAATTACCATGTAGGGCAATTATAACGCCAAGGAATTCGGAAGCACCTGCAACTCAGATTATTCTACAAAAAGCTATGAGTTTGCAGCCTGGAGTATAGGCTGGATATCGGTGTATATTGGTGTTCCTAGCTGGGAGCAGCACTATCAGGCTAGTACGCATTCCTTGTTATGATGGTGGAGAGCGGTACAGATTCTCAACGGGTGTAAATCCTCATAACACCACTGAAGTCTATGGAGCTACAGCTGATTTCCACCAGCTGAGGATCTGGTCCAGTGTTATCTTTCCCACCCTTCTGAAGGAGGGGTCTAGTCACAACTCACTGCCTCATATCCATCAGTAATAACCCCTCCCCCGCTTAAATAATGTTGAAGCCCCTGAGGGATGTTTCTAGCACGCAGTGGTGGCTGTGGGTGTGTGCTATGGCTGTGGGTGGATGCATGCTATGGCTGTGGGTGTGCGCTATGCCTGTGGGTAGGTGTGTGCTATGGCTGTGGGCGCGTGCTATGGCTGTGGGCGCGTGCTATGGCTGTGGGTGTGCACTATGGCTGTGGGTGCGTGCTATGGCTGCGGGTGGGCGCGCACTATGGCTGTGGGCGGGGTGCGCGCTATGGCTGTGGGCGCGTGCTATGGCTGTGGGTGGGTGTGTGCTATGGCTGTGGGCGCGTGCTATGGCTGTGGGTGGGTGTGTGCTATGGCTGTGGGCGGGCGCGCGCTATGGCTGTGGGTGCGCGCTATGGCTGTGGGTGCGTGCTATGGCTGCGGGTGGGCGCGCACTATGGCTGTGGGTGGGCGCTATGGCTGTGGGTGGGCGTGTGCTATGGCTGTGGGCGCGTGCTATGGCTGTGGGTGGGTGCGCACTATGACTGTGGGTGCATGCTATGGCTGTAGGCGAGTGCGTGCTATGGCTGTGGGTGCGCGCTATGAGTGTGGGCGGGTGCACGCTATGGCTGTAGGTGCGTGCTATGGCTGTGGGTGGATGCATGCTATGGCTGTGGGTGTGCGCTATGCCTGTGGGTAGGTGTGTGCTATGCCTGTGGGTGCGCGCTATGGCTGTGGGTGCGTGCTATGGCTGTGGGCGAGTGCGCGCTATGGCTGTGGGTGGGCGCTGTGGGTGGGTGCGCGCTATGGCTGTGGGTGGGTGTGTGCTATGGCTGTGGGCGGGTGCGCGCTATGGCTGTGGGCAGGTGCATGCTATGGCTGTGGGTGCGCGCTATGGCTGTGGGTAGGTGTATGCTATGCCTGTGGGTGCGCGCTATGGCTGTGGGTGCGTGCTATGGCAGTGGGTGGGTGCGCGCTATGACTGTGGGTACATGCTATGGCTGTAGGCGAGTGCGTGCTATGGCTGTGGGTGGGCATGTGCTATGCCTGTGGGTGCGCGCTATGGCTGTGGGTGCGTGCTATGGCTGTGGATGGATGCATGCTATGGCTGTGGGTGCGCGCTATGCCTGTGGGTGCGCGCTATGGCTGTGGGTGCGTGCTATGGCTGTGGGTGGGTGCGTGCTATGGCTGTGGGCGAGTGTGCGCTATGGCTGTGGGTGGGCGCTATGGCTGTGGGTGGGCGTGTGCTATGGCTGTGGGTGCGCGCTATGGCTGTGGGTGGGTGCGCGCTATGGCTGTGGGTGCGCGCTATGGCTGTGGGCGGGTGCGTGCTATGGCTGTGGGCGGGTGCGCGCTGTGACTGTGGGTGGGCACGCGCTATGGCTGTGGGTGGGCACGCGCTATGGCTGTGGTCGGGTGCGCGCTATGACTGTGAGTGTGCGCTATGGCTGTGGGTGCGCGATATGACTGTGGGCGGGTGAGCGCTCTGGCTATGGGCGGGTGCATGCTATGGCTGTGGGTGCGCGCTATGGCTGTGGGCGGGTGCGTGCTATGGCTGTGGGTGTGCGCTATGGCTGTGGATGGATGCATGCTATGGCTGTGGGTGCACACTATGGCTGTGGGTGGGCATGTGCTATGCCTGTGGGTGCGTGCTATGGCGGTGGGTGGGCGCGTGCGCTATGGCGGTGGGTGGGTGCGTGCTATAGCGGTGGGTGGGCGTGCGCTATGGCGGTGGGTGGGCGCGCGCGCTATGGCGGTGGGTGGGCGCTATGGCTGTGGGCGTGCGCTATGGCGGTGGGTGGGCGCGCGCTATGGCAGTGGGTGGGCGCTATGGCTGTGGGCGTGCGCTATGGCGGTGGGTGGGCGCGCGCTATGGTGGTGGGTGGGTGCTATAGCTGTGGGCGCGCGCTATGGCCGTGGGTGCGCGCTACGGACATGCAGAAGGCAGGCGTTTTAAGTGTGATTTGGAGTTTGGGTTGAGCAGTGGGGGCTGTCCCCAGCCATGAGGACATAGGCCTGACGGGTGGGTGCCACGTGCGCAGTGAGAGACCATTGGACTCTGAACACCCTGAGACGGCAGGAGGGATGTGGCTGGGAAGCGGGGCGGGGGCGTAGGGGATGCCGGGCTGCGGGAGGCTTCAGGCTGGCTCCAGGCCTTGCACACTAGAGGGTGCCCCACATGCCCGGTGACAGGAGCACAAGGCGTAACACTGGCCAGCCCCTTGTTCCCACTCTCTCCGAATACCTAAGTAACGTGGTCCCTTCCTGGAGGGAGAAGGACGATCCCTCCTGCTGCATGATGGGGCCAATTACATCCTAACCCTTCCCTGGCCAGTGGTGCCCTCTGTTGAGGACAGGATGAGTGTGGGGTCTGGGGCCTGTACTGAGGGAGTTAATCCCATTCTGTTCCTTAGCTCTTCTAGTGCCATAAGCCAGACAGTGCTGCCCAGGGGGTTGAAAATCCAGAGGCCGCCTCAGTCCCCGGAAGGGGCTGGATACCTCACCATCCACATGCAGCCCAAATTCATTCCATCCATCCATCCTCCCTATCCAATGTAATCCACTCCCCTCCCCACACCTGCATGGCCCTCATCTCCACAGCCTCTGCCAAGTCCAGCGCTACGCGATGAAGAGAATTTCACCCACCCCACATCAGAGCACCCGTTCGCTTCCCTGGGCTACGGTGACCCCTGCGCATTGACACGCAGCGGGGGCCGAAAACGGAGAACCTGCCGCTGGGCTGACGGATGCTCTGTCCCTTCCCTCCCCTTGTCGTGCGGGAAGTCCCAGGCATCGATCAAACCACCGGTTTAATAGGACTCGTAAAACCAAAGAGGCAAAGGCTGTAATGGGACACCGGGCCTTAGGAACCCACACAAGGTTCGGGATGCACTTGAAAGGGAAAAGGCGAATTACGGAGTCAGGAGATATTTCACAGCTGTTCAGAGTATTCATGACTGTTCTCTAGGGCGTGGGGTGTGGGAAGGGAGCCAAATAATCTCGCCACGGCCTCAGAGCCAGAGCTGACGTGACTGGCGTAGCAGCCCAGCTGGATTTCAAAAGGGCAGAGCTGTGCTCGGGGGAGGACGAAGGGAACGGCTTAGGGCACATAAGCGGGTTGTGGAAACTGCCATCAAGCAGGCGGGGTGTTCTCCAAGCACTGAGGTGGGGAGAGGCAACTTGGTAAACTGATAGAGTGAAAAGAGCAGCCTGGAAACGGGGGAAGGCTGGGAACCAGGGGGCCTGGATTGCAAACGAGCTTCTGGAATGTTCTGTCCCTGCTGGGGGTGCAGAAACTGAGGGCTGCAGAGGGTTTGGCTAGAGCGGGGGGGGGGCAAACTTTTTGGCCCAAGGGCCACATTGGGGTTGCAAAACTGTATGGAGGGCCGGGTAGGGAAGGCTGTGCCTCCCCAAACAGCCTGGCCCCTGCCCCCTATCCACCCCCTCCCATTTCCCGCCCCCTGACTGCCCCCCTCAGAATCCCCGACCCATCCACACACCCCGCTCCTTGTCCCCTAACTGCCCCCTCCTGGGACCCCCGCCCCTAACCGCCCCTGGGACCCCACCCCCTAGCCAACCCCTCTGCTCCCAGTCCCCTGACTGCTCTGACCCCTATCCACACCCCAGCCCCTTGACAGGGCCCCTGGGATGCCACGCCCATCCAACCCCCCCTGTTCCCCGTCCCCTGACCCCTATCCACACCCTCGCCCCCTGACAGGCCTCCCCGGGACTCCTACGCTTATCCAACTCCCCCCCCCCCCCCCGTCCCCTGACTGCCCCCCAGAACCTCCGCCCCATCCAACCGCCTCCTGCTCCCTGTCCCCTGACTGCCCCCCGGGACCCTCCACCCCTTATCATGCCGCTCAGAGCAGCATGTCTGGCAGCCGCGCCGCCCGGACGGAGCCAGACACACTGCCACGCTGCTCGGCAGGAGCATGCAACCCCGCCGCCCAGAGCGCTGCCCACGCGGCAGCGTGGCTGCGGGGGAGGGGGGAGAGCGGGGGAGGGGCCGGGGGCTAGCCTCCCTGGCCAGGAGCTCAGGGGCCAGGCAGGACGGTCCTGCGGGCCGTAGTTTGCCCACCTCTGGGCTAGAGTGTAGCCTGTAAGAAACCATTTGATGTGTGGACTGTGCCTAGCCCAGCAGGGTCCAGAGCCCCGACTGGGCGTCTGGGCTTCACTGCAGCACAAACAGGAATCATTCTGGGGAAGTCCCAGGGCCTGTGTGGTGCGGGAGGGCAGACTAGATGACCCCTGCTGGCCTTAGACTCTACGAACCTATGAAATGAATAGTGATGCTAATATGTGACGACCTAGAGAAAGGTGGAAAGTTTGGGGACACCTCTTCACCGCCTGTGTCGTGATCGTTGGGACTCACGCAGCGCCTCTCAATCCGAGGACTCCCTTGGTACTTGGATTACTGCTGGACTTGAGAGGCCCCCGCCAAGATGACGATCACCGTGCTAGCTGCTGCACACACACCCAGTAAGACAGCCCCTGCTCTGAAGAGCTGGCAATCTAAGTAGACAAGACAGACACAAGAAGGATTATTTAGCTCCATTTTGCAGATGGGGAACTGAAGGAGAGAGAGACACATTCAAGGTCACACAGGGAGACCCCCACGGCCTTAACCACAAGACCATTCTTTCTTTGCTAAGGGCTTTACAGCTGCTCCTTTATAAAATCTCAAGGTCAACCCCTCCCCCTCACATCCCCGCCCCCTGGATCCTGATTATCTGAAATTTGGGCATGTCCCCAGAACACCAAATTCATCCAGGAATGTATTTCATTTACCTAAAACGTCAGTTATTTGGGTGCCCCACCACACATTCAGATAGCTAAGGTTTACCCAAAGAGCAGTCGTATCATCCAGCATTGAAAAGCAATCAGCTCTGGGGAGGAACACGGCCACCATTTTAACAGCACACGCTAGCATTAGGCCATAGCTTAGTAGGGGAAGTGAAGAGGAGCCACCATGCCCAGTTTAACATGGCAGCCGAGGGGCAGAAGAGTGGAGTATGGCGAAGACCTTCGGGTGAACACCCCCATTCCTGTAAAAAAGCGCAATAGAGTCTATGCCGACCACTAGTCGACAGGACCTCCGTTTTGTCTGAGCCGATGACCAACACTGGAAGCAGTGTGGTCATGCTGGTGAAAGATGTGGCATTTTTTCCCAGCTGTGGTTACAACAAAGTGGGTGACACAATATGTCTCCTGGGAAGAGCTTGTTCCCCTTTTGCTCTTGGGAGGCAGTATGGCTTAGTGGGTAGCACACCTGACGGGGATTCAGGAGACCTGCGGTCTGTTCCTGGCTCTGCCACTGGCCTGCTGGGTGACCTTGGGCAAGTCACTGCCTCCTGCTGTATGCCTCAGTTTCCCCATATGTAAAATGGGAGTGATGATCCTGTCTTCCTTTTGCAAAGCACTTTGGAATGTAGGGATTAAAATGGTGAGAGCTAGGTATTATTAACAAGAGCTATAGAAAGAGGGTTCAGTAGAGAGGCAAGGGGGCTAGAAAGGAGGACAGAACAGGACAGCTCGATTCTCCCATGGGAGTTGGGCACCTAACTTCCTTCGACACCTTTCAAAATTCCCAGGCCAGAATCCAGCTGTGCTGCTGTGGGACCATGGGAGAGTCACTCCATCTGTCGGGGTCGTGGTAAATGCTCCCTCGGTGGAGCAGGGCTAATGAAACAGCATCAACCACAGCTGAGTTCGGTTCTGACAGCTTCGCTCTGAGCTTCATGTTTAGCGAGTCCTCGGAGAGCCTCGGACAACGGGCAACGGAGACGAGGAGCAGCATGAATTATTCCTGGTGTCAGCAAAAAGGGATTCGGGGGGGGGGGGCAGATCCTCTGCTGGTGTAAATTGTGACAGCTCTATTGATTCCAATGGAGCGATGATGTTTCACACCAGTCTGGGATCTGCCCCGTTGACTGCAGTGGAGCTGGGACATTTTACACCAGTGGGGGATCTGCCCCGTTGACTGCAGTGGAGCTGGGACATTTTACACCAGTGGGGGATCTGCCCCGTTGACTGCAGTGGAGCTGGGACATTTTACACCAGTGGGGGATCTGCCCCGTTGACTGCAGTGGAGCTGGGACATTTTACACCAGTGGGGGATCTGCCCCATTGACTACAGTGGAGCTGGGACATTTTACACCAGATGGGGACTTGCCCTATTGACTGCAGTGGAGCTGGGACATTTTACACCAGCTGGGGACTTGTCCCATTGAGCACAATGGAGCTGGGACATTTTACGCCAGCCAAGGAGCTTTCCCTTTGACTATAAGGAAAGCTCGCAGCAGACACACAAACTATCAGCTCGACTAGGATGGGACAAGGCAGAGCTTGTCGCAGCCGGTGGGTGGAAATGATGCCAAAGGCCAAGGCCAGCTTGTGGGAGTTACACCAAACATGAGCCTGTAATGGAAAGCGCGGCTGTAGAGCGGGAGGCTGTGCCAATGGCTCGTATTGTATAGCTGTTTACAAGGTGCAGCCAGGAGCTCTTCAAGGCTGAGACATAAACACAACCCAGCCCTGAGCCATATGCCCCTCCGCCCCCCCGGTACAATCACTGGGACATTCAGGGCTCAGCGCCTCTGAGGACTTGGGCCCGGATGCTCATGTACGTGTTTGGTTTCAGTGGAAGTTGGGAGCCTAAATCCTTTTGGGGATCTGGCTTTAGCACTTTGTTCCCAAGTCGGCCTGTGATCGCCAGGTGCCCGGCGTGTTGGGTGCGCCTAGGAGCCGCAGCCTCGGCTTACAGAACTGGGTTCTCATTTCTTTTTCTGGTCCTTTTTACCCTCTCGGAGACTGCAGAGCTGCAGGGACGCTTGGAAAGGAACGAACCACCAAGCTCTGGTATTCTCTATCCAGGCACTTCCCTGGTGCTCGGCGCTGCAATTCTGCAACACCTTAGGCACATGGCTGTGATGGCAGGTTCTCTGCACGCACCGTGTATGTCCCGCATTTTGAAAAACCAGTCGTTGAATCAATCTGTTCGTAGCAGACAATCTGAACAGCCCTGACTGCTTACAAGGCCGTGGCCAGATGACTCAGCAGGAACCACAGCCAAGTGGAGTCAGCGTGGGTTTTTCCTTAGCCCCAGAAATCAAACTACCTTAACACAAGCAAAACCCCTGGCCTGGGGCTCACCTCACTCCTGGGAGCGGGGCTGTGGGTCCCTGTCTTCCCAAAGGCAGCCTCAGCCCTCTGCCTCCCGCAAGCAACCCATTATAGCCCTTCCCCTGAACATCCGTGCAAGGGGAAATTGAGCTGAGGTGAACCCCTTGTGCACCAGGGAATGAGTAGCACCACCTGCATGCATGGCCCCATCCAGCCATAAATGCCCTGCACGGACAAGGGAAAGCTTCTTCAACAGGACGTGCCTGACGCCGTACTCTACTGCTTCCTAAAATCAGGTTCAGAAGGACACACGAGGGAGCATGAGTCCCACAGCCAGGGACTTGCTACTGAAAAAACTCTGCCCTGGGCCTCCCAGGATACGCCGCTAGGACCTAGCAGCAGCTCAGCTGATCTCTGCCCAGACACCTGCTCGTGGCGTCAGTGGGAATTCTACCCACGTCCCGCCTCTGCCTAATGGCCACCCAACCACCAGCTGCTGGATGCAACCCTACATGGCTCTGCAGAGCACTGTAGGGCCTGGCCCTGCTTGCCTCTTCCCGCCCACAGAAGGTCCTGTTGACTCAATGGGGCCAGTCCCATGAGGCAGACGAGCAGGTTTGGGGCCTGAGGACTCAGCAGCATTTTTTCAGTAGCGTCCATCTCAGAAATGACCTCGGGTCACATGGCTCTTGCTGACAAACACACTCAGGGAGGTCTCTCCACAGGCTCCCAGTTTGCTGAAGGCCAATACCTGGAAATCATGAGGGCAGGAGAAACAAATAGTTTAACTCTGTCTTTCAGTGACTGGCCCTGAGCCTTGGGATAATTCACTCAGGGGCCTCTCTAGCTCTTCCCTCCGCTGCCACAAACCAGTGGGTGATCTCCAGGTGAACTCACTGGCTGAGACCCAGCACGGCATCATCAAACATCGGCTTTGGGTGTCTCCGGGATCGTTCCCAGCCAGGTGAAGTCTAGCTAGGTGTGCCTCAGCACAGCAGCCGCGCGTTCCGCCCTAAAGGCCGGTTGAAGCCGCCGAATGGATGCAGATCAAACATTTGCCATCACGTGCACAAGGAGGAACGGGCACGTGTCTCAAGACGTTACTCCGAGGGTGCTGCAATGGCGATAAATGAGAACGACCTGGGCACCAACATCCTCCTTTAAGAGAAGAGGCGATGTCCTATAGGGGGGTCGTCCTATAGGGTTTTTGTACAATGTGCATGTGTGCCCAGCGTGTCATTCCTCTGGCTAGTGAGTGGCCTGCTAGGGGTTAACAACCTCCTACTGCTAACAGGGCTAGTCCTTTAGCTCATGCCGTAAAGCCCCAGGCTGAAAATTATGGATTCAAATCCTGCTGACAGTCCCTAGGGCAAGGGGGGTGTTTATACCTGCCTACCAGTATTATTACAAAACACCCTTCGGTTTACAGTGACAGCGTGACTGGAGCAGTTATTTAAAAGGATATTGTCTATTGATGAGCATTTTTACGTGCCCATCAGCGTAGTATCTGGGCATCAACAACAGTGTAGGAGAATTGGGCCCAATCTTGACGTCTTTAAGCCACGATTTCAAATGGCGTTTTGCCGGAATCCTGATGACTGAGTATTAAACTGAGTAAAGATTTCAGGAGTCCGCCTCGTAGTTTAATAACATTGTGTCTTCCCCAGGGCCGTCAAAAGAAACACTCCACGCATATGAAAAATTCCAGAGCTGAGTTACCGAGAGCACTTTTGATTATTCCACAATTGAATTCCTTTTCTGCTCTAGCTGCCGTTTGTTTGTCTATTGTCTCCACTTCGCTCAGCCTGGCCGGTTTGGTTTCTTTTTGATTTCTATTTATAGTCAGTTTCTCTTGCGCATTCTCACGCACTACTAAGCCAGTGCTGTTGTGTTAGGATTTCCAAGATAGCAGGGGAAGGTTTGACTCTTCAGTCTGTGCCACTCACCAAAACAAAAAACAAAAATATAGGCAAGACCTGGTTTTGTTGAAATGTTAAGAAAATCCTGACATTTCCTTGTGGATTGTCTATTAGGTTTCATAAAACGGTTTTTAAAATACTCCATTTTGGCACAGTCCCTTTAAAGTGGAAATGGACGAAGCTTGTTGTATTTGATATGGGAAATGGCATGAAGCTATGCAGAGCCAGATTCTGAGCTGTGGCCAAGGAGAACTCTGTGCAGCTCAGTGGGAGAGGTAGTGGCTTTAAGCTGCTTCTGTGCTCCCCTGGTCTGGACTGAACTGAGTTAGGTCTTTCCCAGGCACAAATAAGAGTGGCCCCAGGGCTGCTCTAAATTGCACCGGTTGCCATTGACAGCTGGGGATCTTTGAGACATGGGGATATCCCAGCCATGCCCCCTTTTTCCCCAGCCACTGTCCCTGTATGGCTGAAGTGGAGGGTATCAGAGCAGCTACACTGGCTCTGTGTCCCTAGAGGATCCCCTTACACGTGAGTGATCCTGATGTGGCTGGTTACACCAGCTCTAGGGCAGCTTTGTGCCAACGAAGCAGTGCAAAGCTCCCTAAACACGGCCCTGGCTCTAGCCCACAGGCCCTAGTCCAATAGTATTTGCCAAATACTATTCAGCAAAACACTCGAGCACTTCCCTATTCAGCAAAGCCCGCTGATTTACGTGCTGAATTAGGCACATGCTTAAAGTGAAGCATGTGCTTAATTGCTTTCCTAAATCAGTGACAATGGGCTTTATTTTAGCTTTGTGACACATGCACAAACCACTCCCATGGGTTAGGAATATGATTGTCATTTGAAAACATGCAAGGAATCGCTCCAGCAAACAAACAGCAGCCTAAGGCATATAGACATTCAGGCTTTCTAGCTAGTTACACAAGTATCCTGGGCCCAGATCCTCCATGGGAGTGTGACGGGATACACTCACTGCTGGTGGCGCCTCCTCCAGGCCATCCTAGGGATTAGTTCTGCCAGGCATCGCACCCTCCTCTGGTGGTGTCTTCACCCATTCTGTCGCACCCTGCCGCCCCTCTCGCTCCAGGAACTGCAGCCTCCTCTTCGTGACTCAGCCCTCTGGCTAGGTCTCCATATGGATTCCCCTTCCGGAGGTAGCAAAGTTCAGCTTGACCACTGGGCTCAGGCAGTCTTCCTGCTCACTGCCTCACCAATGCCACTTCAGCGGCAGCTGGTAGGGGGACCCGGGCTTGCCCTCCCCTCCGGTTCTAGCTCAGGGGCCCTCTAGTCAGCAGCCAAGGCCTGCACTGTCCTACCTTGCTGCTTTCCCCTGAGCCTTCTCCTACCTTTCTGGGTTCGCCAACCTCCCACCTCCCTCCTCTAATGGAGCAATTGCAGCCTACTTCCGGGCAGCTTCCTTCGGTTGCCTGTTCCTCGTCAGCTGGGCTTCATTCTTCGGCGGCAATTCAGCGGCAGGTCCTTCCCACTGAGAGGGACCGAGGGACCCGCCGCCGAATTGCCGCCGAGGACCCGGACGTGCCGCCCATTTCCGTTGGCCGCCCCAAGCACCTGCTTGCTGCGCTGGTGCCTGGAGCCGGCCCTGTCCCTGGCTTTTCCTCCAGCTGCAGCCTGGGCAGTTAATAGGCCTATCTGGCCACTGTAACCCCTTCCTGTCCTGCATGAGGTGGACACCCCATCACAGGAGTGAAATGCCTAAATACCTTTGAGGCGCTGGGCCCTTGTTGCCTTATCTGTTGACTATGTGTATTCGACCCAGTCTAGCAGACCGGTTTTGAAGCTTTGTGACTCTGAAAAGTCAGGAATTCTCTCTAGTTGCCCTAGTAATTGCCAAACACCCATCCCTGACCCCAGCCCAGTATTCATCCAGCAAGACACAAAACATACACCCTGTTTTAAGAAGAGAAAATATCATTATCTTGAAGCGTCAAAGAAACACCGACTGCCGCATTCGGCTTGTGCTTCTATTCCTTCAACGCTGCGATCCGTTGGATTTTCAGTGCCCAGCTCCATTGCGTACAAGGGAGCTGACTTGCCAAATATCTTTCCCTTGAATAGTGCCACTGCGCTGCTGACGTCCTGCTTTGCAGCGGGAGCAGTGCTATGTATTCAGAGGTACTTACAGCAGTGAGCAGTGCGGGGCAGGAGCAGGGAGCAGGTGGGGTAGAAAAGTTCCTGTTTGTGCCAGAGAAAGCGAGAGCTGGTGAACGGGGCAGAGTCCTCTGATGAATCCATTTTGGACAGCTCCATGCAGCTCTTCATGGCTGTATGCGGTGCTCAGGCACTCCAGTGGTAGCAGCTACATTCGAAACAGACCGAGCCTGAGAAAAGAGCGCAGTGAAATACTAGGAAGTGGGCTACCCGGGTTCTATGTCCATCTCTGCCATTTATTTTCTGTGTGGCCATGGTCAAGCCACGTAAATCATTCCGTGCCTCAGTTTCCCCCTCTGTTAAATGGTGTACGGATGCTGCTGCGGGAAAGTCGCTTGGGACACATTGCTCAGGGGAGCGGCGCAGAAGTGCCCTCGGGTTTCTACTTTTCAAACGCATCTTTTTTTGCTATTGCACACCCAGCGGGGCAAATTCAGCCCTGGAATGAAGTCAGCCCAAACCAGGGCTGGATTTAAGCAGCGCAAGCGTCTTCACATAACAGAACCAAAACCAAAACACTCCCTAGCAACCAGCCCTTTGGATCGAGGGCCACGAAGCTGCAGCAAATGCCATCCCGAGGCAGGTAGAAGGGTGGGAAGATCAAAAATCTCAGCTAAACTCCCCCCTGGCTGGCCCCTTCTTTGCCTGACACAGCAAGAGAGCGCCCCCTCCTGGCTCCCAAGTCACTTGCAACGGTTGCTGCCTCTTTCAAGGTGCTGTCAGTTGTAACAGCAGCTAGAAGGTCACTCTCTTTTTGGCACTCGGCTGAGCAAAGATTTGAGTCTGAGTCCCGCTCTCCTAAGGGCTGTCCAGGCCAAGCACTGAGTGCCAGCGCTAGCTCCCCTGTTCCCCAGGACATTTCTGCACATACTGTTTTTATTCTCTAAAGAGCAAAAGACACAACAGCCCCTTGAAGGGGACTGGGGAGTCGGGCAGGGGAATCATTGTTGCAGTAATTGGAATTGCCCCAAGAATAAATGAGCCGCATGTTATAGTAGCTCAAAGAGATGGGCAGAAGGTAGGGTGACCAGCTGTCCAGGCGTTATCTGGACCGTCCCAATATTAGGGGCTTTGTCTTAGAGATGCAACTCTATCCTCCCACCCCTGGGGGAAAAAAGTCCTGATTTTTCACACTTGCTATCTGGTCCGCCTAGCAGAAGGGCTCTTATAAACGTGGCCAGTGCTTTGGAAATGTGACTCATTCGGCCTATCGTGGAGAGGTATTTCAATTGTAGAAAACCTTTTAAGAGGCAGAAGGGATGACACTGTGGAGTGAAGTGCAGGCTTTCTTAGAAGGCCAATGGATCAGCTGCAGTTCTGCAGGGCTCTCTCCCCGGCCCCCGATCACTGGGGAATAGGAGGGGATCCAGACCTCACTGATTTAAATGGCATTTTACAGTGCTCAGGATCAAGATCCTAACTTGGCCTGATCCAATTCCCATCTAAGTCAATAGGTGTAATTCCCATTGATTCCAGTGGAGCTGGATCAAGCCCTAAACCACCTGAGGTCCGTTTCTGCTGCATCTTGGGGCTTTGCGTGGACTGGAGGATAAACAGCCTGCTCCCCTAGTTCATTGTAGGCCTGTCCCAGCCTCCCTCTCTTTAAATCACCAACCGCACTTTGCATCAGGGCCCACTGGCATTTTGCAGGCAGGCCTTTTCGGTGCTGAGGGCCATTTGTCAACAGTGCCCCAGCTTCCCCTTCTCATGTCAGCCGGACGGTGAGTTCAGAGTTTCTCCTTTATTCCCGACAGCCAATAATTATCTCCATTTCCTTTTTCTCTTTATCAAAAGAGGCCATTCTTCAGCCAAAAGGGATTACCTGAAACTGTACATCATCCGCTGACATCATGCACAGCGGGGGGAATCTACCCCTCCGGGCAAACAGCCATCACCCGGCACCCAGCAAGTCCCCCTCCAGCCCATAGTGGTGCATAGCCCCCTGCCCAGGGGTGGTTCTCACCCAGTATGCGTGAAGGCTCCCACACAGCCGGCATCCAGGGGCTAGGCCGGGGAGGTCTCCTTGCAAAAGAGCTTCTCCTGGGTGTGCTGCATGCATTCCGGCCACACTGAAATACTGTGATTCATTCAGCAACCGGGCCACTTCCTGTTCCCTTGCCCCAAAATAGAGGCCTAAAAATAGATCCTCTTTATACGTCTGGAGGAGAACTGAGTTGGAAAAGCCCGACATAAAGTGGCCTTTTATTGTGAGCTGTTGGAACTGCACAGCCCAGGGACGATACAGTCAGTGTCGCTACTGTGCTGGAAATGAACCGGGTCTGCGAACTGTGTTTCTCCTTGTAAATTAATGAAACTACAGGGTACCTGCAAACCAAATAATGATCCATCCAAAGTACACTGTTATGGAATGGCTCGTCTGTATGGGCACTACTACCCTCTACTGGATAGACTCAGAACTGCTCAACTGTGTGGCACAATCTCTACATTACAAGCCGCAAATGGGGAGTCTCCTTTCGCTCATGTAGTAAATGTCTGTGATTTTGGAGTTGCGCTCTAAGTAGACTGCGTGTGCAGGGCATCAGTGTGGACAGCTCAACAAAAGCCTCTCTTCTGTCTGCAGCAGCAGTGGAAATAAAGCAAGCCAAATGTAGGCTGCATAAAGAATGAGACAGATAATAATACTGTAACAGCAGGTTATAAAGCAATGAGCTGTGCTTGCCTGCAGTGTGTTCAGTTCTGGTCACCGTGTCTCAGAAAGGGTCGAGGAGAAATCCAGGGGTTTCACAGCTGGGAAATGAAAATGACTAGAGGTCTGGATAAACTTCCGTTGGCATGAAGAGAGGCTGAAAAGATTGGGGCTGTTTAATTCTGAGAGGAGATGGATAAAGAGGCCCAATGATAAAGGTTTACAAAATAAGGAATGGCACAGAGAAGGCAAATCAGATGCTGCTAATCACCCCCACACACACACACTATCAGTTATGAACAAGGGAACATTCAGAACAATTGGAAGGCAGCTCATTTCAAATAATAAAGGAAAATCCATTTTTTGCTCAAGGCACAATGAGCCTGTGGAACTCATTCCCACTGGATATCATTGAGCTCGACAGCTCAGCAGGATTGAGCTTTTCTATGAATAATATGAACATTCAGAGGACTTTTTCACAGGAAGTTTGGATGCGCTATAAACCCTCCTGCTTCAGGGCATAAGCCAAGCTCTAAATATCGGAAGTCAGGAAGTAACACCCCATTAGGGCAGTTTATCCCAGGTCTGCCTCCTGAAGGCTTTCCTGCACCTTCCTTTGAAGCAACGGGTGCTGGCTATTGTTGGAGACAAAATCCAGGGTGGGATGGAGCCCAGGTCTGATCTGCTATGGCAGTTCTGTTCCTAGGGAGTTTTTTTCCTAGCTCCAGGGCCAGTGACCTCTGTTGGAGCTGACGGCTCTGGGTTCTAGTCCTGGTGTAATTGGCTACTGTTCTGCAACACAGGAGTTTGTTTCACAATGCAGCCGGGGAAAGGCGGGGTGGGAGGCGTCTGGTGTATGCAAAGGTTAGGGCACCGGTGAATCACTGCTGGGAAGGCCTTTGTCTTAGGAGGATCCTGTCAGGGTTGTTTCCTGACCTTTGAGACGTGGAACATACCTGTGCCTGATTTATACCATTAACGGAGATTTCGAAGGCTAATGAAGTCATCTCCACTTCCTCTCGCCTCTTGATTGAGACCAATGCTCCTGCTTAGACCTGTCTCCACAACGGTAATTAAAGGCTTTATTGAGCTGAGGGAGGGAGGGAACCACGGTTCATCCTCAGGGTGTTTCCTGAGTGAAAGGGACAAAGGGGGGGGGAGTGGTCTGCTGGATTAGCAGGGACCCACTGGGAAATCCGAAGAATCAGGGGCCCTTTCAAAGAGATTTCCCTTTCCTAGGCATTGCTGCAACACTAATTAATAGTAACAATCATTTTTATTAATTATTATATCTGTCTGAGGAACACCTTGAGCCCACCCCAGCCCCTCTTGGATTTCAGCTGTCCTTCCCTCTGCTGCCAGGCCAGCAGAGAGCACATGAGTATGGCCCTTCATTATCAGTTTTTCTTTTATTTAATTTTCCCCAGGAATTTATCAGTGTTTATTACATCAAAAAATGGTGAAAATCAGTGCAAAACATTATTTACACTTTTTCTGGGTAAATATCGGGTTTATTTTGGTGGACGGAAAGACGGGGGGTGGGGGGAAGTATTCCCTAGATTCATGCTTTGAATCCCGTTCATCCATGTGGTTTGCTGCGGCACTAAAACAGAGCTCGAAACACAGGGCCACCTCTGAGTTTAAGAAAACAAGATACCACTAATCCCCAAATCAAACCTGTCATCTGAATAAACAGGTCACTGTTGTAGACTTGGAACTATTCGCCTACAAATATTTACATTTAATAATTGGGCCACACCGTTTACAGTGCACACACTCAACTTCAACCTTTTCTCCTGGTTTGGTTTTGTTACAACTTTCAAATACTTCCTTGTGTTCTGAACCGTATTCTGGTACAGATGGTCGTTTTCTTCCCATTTTAGCGTGTCAAATCTTTAAACCCTTATCTGCCAACAGCTTGAAATGTGTACGTGGTGGGCGTGAGATTCATCGGTACGTTCTGATGGGCACGCACTTCAGAGCTTGCGTGCGTGTTTGTTTATTGTGTGTATCTTCTAGCCTAATACATGGCCTTACTTCAACAGGCAGCTTTGCATATACACACATAATGCATTATGGTAGTACATAGAGCTCATGCAATGTATTGCATTTTCCAAATAAAACAAGTGATTGTTTGTATATTTGAATGATACAAAAGTAGGGTGAAAATCAGAAAAAAATGAATACTACTTTTTGTAAAACCCGCACATTTTTCAGTAAAAATCAGTTTAATCTGGAAACGAAGGGGCTTGCACATGAGGCAGATGTCCCAACCAACCCGGGCCATCATTCCAGCTCACCGCATTGGCAAGGTCAGGCTTGACAAAGCCCTGACTGGGATGATTTAGTTGGGGCTTAGAATAATAGAATCATAGAATATCAGGGTTGGAAGGGACCTCAGGAGGTCATCTAGTCCAACTCCCTGCTCAAAGCAGGACCAATCCCCAACTAAATCATCCCAGCCAGGGCTTTGTCAAGCTTGACCTTAAAAACATCTAGCCTTAGGTCCTGCTATGAGCAGGGGGTTGGACTAGATGACCTCCTAAGGTCCCTTCCAACCCTGATATTCTATGATTCTAAGGTTCCCCATAAGAAAACTTGATCCTAGTAGGGAAGCTCCCAGCCATGGGGCTCTCTGCATTGATAGCCTCCTCAGCTCTGGGGCTCCTCACACTGGCATGATTCAGTCACAGGATTCCCCACACAGGCCCTGGAAATGGGGTGCTTCTGACATCTGAGGGCATCTTCTGGGTGCTGATGGGCCGAGACCACTGCTGACCAATACTGTCTCATTGTTTCCTCGTACTGCCCCGTTGGTCTGGATCCATCTATTGTCTCTTGTCATAGACTTAGATTATACACTCTTTGGAGCCTGTCTGTTTGTTCTGTTTGTACAGCACCTGGCACAAAGGGGCTCCCTGATGCTATGATAATACAAATCATCATCCTCTAAGGTGGCTGCTGGGACTACAGTCGCAGTTGGATGAACAATCCAAGCGTCGGATAAATGTCTAGCAATTCAGGAGCCTGATTCACCCTGGGTTACTCTGATTTTGTGCCGGCATAACCCCATTGATTTCAATGGAGTTACACCAGTGTAAATCTGGAGCAACCCGAGGAATACTTGCTCTGGAATTGCTGCTGGGCAAGTCAGCCTGAAGCCCTTCAGGTTCTGGTTTGGGTTCTAGCTGACCGGAGAACCCAAAATGCATCATGATGTCATCTAACAGGTGTCAGGCAAGGGACCTTGGTCCACAGGGGAAAGTCTGGCCCTGAGTGGCTGCCAGCATTGGCACTGATGTAGCTATACTGGGGCAAACCACTCCTGTGGTCAGGTTGCACTGGTGTAAAGTGGACCTTGCACCAATGTAATTTACTCCAGTCATTTACAAGAATGAGCTGGGCCACCATGAGCCCCATCTCGCGCCCACACAGCGCGTCTGCTTTCCGGGGTGACCGCCCTGCAGCTGAGTCAGTGCAAACGTCCCCAAAGGCATCGGACCTTGCGTGTCCAAACTGGCCACTGGCAGCCCCAGAGTCCTGGAACAACCACCTCTGCCCCTATGCTGTGGTCGGCTTGGCCATGCCCCAGAACTGGGGGCGGACCCTGATAGAATTTGAGGCACCCAATTTGGAGAGTGCATTGGCAAATGTATGCTCGTGGGGCTGATTCTCCTTTGCCCTGTACCTTGGGCCAGTGCCCAGTGGCTGTGAAACACGCCCAGATCCGAAGGGTAGCAGGCCGCACTAGCTTTGCTGCACCGTAAATGACAACACAAGTGGCAGGGCTCCTCTGGATCAGCCCCCCTGGCTTTCCTTTTGCCGTAGCTGTCAGATTTCAAAGCCACTTTTTTACGGTGCTGAAATTTCACAGTGGCTTTCCTACTACTCCTAGCCCAAGCTTTCTGGCCTGTGCTTATGGCCCAGGCCTAGAACCCAGTGGATCATAAAGCTTCATTTCCCATAGTTAAGCGCCAGTTAACACATACGTGACAGGACCCTCACTGCTCCGCACTTTATTACGTGTGTCGGGTGGGGACACGCAATTCCTCTTTTATTCAGTCGTTACTTTAGCTTCAAGGGGACATTATTTTCCTCCCCCACTTCCTTTCTCACTTGCAGCATGAAATCAAGATTAAAAACACGACCCAGGGCCTACGGAGAAGGGGCGCTCGCCTAAAAAACACCCCCACACTTTTACAGCCCTTCAAGTGTCCATCATAAAGCAATTGTGGGCTCTAAAAACAGCTCCCCTTGTAAAAAAGCAGCATCCCACCCAGACCTGTCATTTCACTCCAGCAGCAAAGAACCACCTGGCCTCAGCCCCTGGAAGTAGGTAGCAATCATTGGGATGAAAATGGGTTTATTCCTCCCTATAAACCCATCTTGTCATTTTCAGCGGGGAGTGAAATTGACCAGTGATTTTCCTAATTAACCAGAGGTGTCAACTCTCCCTCAGCAGAGAGACCCTCCTCTTTTCTTATTGTCATGACACTTCCTCCTTCTTGCCCACCATTTGAAAGGAGCTCAAATTGAGCTGAAAGGGGAACCAGACAGGACCAAAGGGCTAGATCCATCCAGTCTCAAATTTACTTCTGACTTCAAGGGGAGCAGGATCGGGCCCTTGCTGAGCAGAAAGAGGGAAGGTGACTGGGGGCTGAATCAACGTGCAGGGGCCATCGGGCTGCTGCAGCTGCAGAGACAATGATTAGCACCTGGCAAAGGGGCAGGTGTCGCCGTACTGCCAGGCAGAGGCTCTGAGGGTGGGTTCGGAGATTGCCGTCTGTAGCAGAGACATATTTGAGACAGATAGGAGAACAGACAGGGGTAGATGAGAGGAGCATGGATGTAGACAGAGCAGCATACTAGGAAGGGAGAGAGATGCTAGCTGAGGGGGTCAAGGATGAAACAAACAATGAAGGCCAGGTCCTGGATCCTCAAAGGTATTTAGGTATTTTGAAATCAATGGGAGTTAGGCACCGAAATACCTTTGAGGATCTGGGCCTAAACTCCCCTGTTACGTTGCCAGGCGATGGCTGAGACAAGCTGGCCAGGCAGCAGCCTCTTGCATTGGCAGCTACCTGTGCTGGCTTGCTCTCTGGAAAAACAAAGGCCGCCAAGCTCTGGGGCTGTCGCTCCAGCACCTTCCACCAGCCTGACCGTCGCTCTGAATTTCTGAGACGTGGAAAAAGTAAAATGACCGAGGGGAAAACGCTGCAGCCAAAACGTTATGGTCACCGTGACGATCGCTGAATCAGTTCAGATTGAATGGCTCCATGGAAACCACTGGGCTCGCTCTAGGGCTTCTGTGGCTTTTCTCTCATCACAGGTACCGTCAGCGGCAGCGGGTGATGCAAAGCATCTCTTGGTAGCGCAACGGCTCATCCAAGGAGAGGAGGGGAAATCTAGGGCTATGTTCCTCTTTAGCCAGATACCTATAACTACAGCTGCTTTTCAAAGCCAGCACAATTACCAAGCCAGGACTTACCTAGCTTCCTCTCAGGGAGTGAGCCAGTGTGGGCGTGGGTAGCGCAGGGCCTTTGGGGGATCGTGTGCTGGAGAGAGAGCTTTTCCCCTCAGTGGTTGCCTGTGGAGATTCCACCTGCCAGGCCATCTCCCGAGGGAAATTAAAGAGTTTTGTGTCTGTTTCTGCTACCACACCTCGTGCTTGGGGTAGTGGTTTTGGCACTAGCAAAGCACAGGGAAACACGTCAGGTGAAATAAACGAGAGATCAAGACTCTGGATAGATAACTATCTAAAAGGTGCTTACACGGCCCATGTCATGAGCACCTCCCAGTCCATGTAGTTATCCTGCCAACACTCCTGTGAGGTAGGGCAGTGCTATTACCTTCATGTCACTGATGGGAAACTGAGGCACGGAGCGACTAAAGGTTAGATCCATAAAGGGATTTAGGCACCTAACTGCCACATTAGGTGACCAAGTTCAACATTTAGATCCTCAAAACCACCCTGTATGTGCCTAGGTGCCTACGTTTCTGACAGTAAAGTCCCCTAATGAACAGAATGTTGGGAATCATTAGAAAAGGGAGAGATAATAAGACAGAAAATATCATATTGCCGCTATATAAATCCATGGTACGCCCACATCTTGAACAGTGTGTGCAGATGTGGTCGCCCCGTCTCAAAAAAGATATGTTGGAATTGGAAAAGGTTCAGGAAAGGGCAACAAAAATTATTAGGGGTATGGAACAGCTGCCGTATGAGGAGAGATTAATAAGACTTGGACTTTTCAGCTTGGAAAAGAGACAACTAAGGGGGGATATGATAGAGGTCTATAAAATCATGACTGGTGTGGAGAAGGTAAATAAGGAAGTTTATTTACTCCTTCTTAAAACACAAGAACTAGGGGCCACCAAATGAAATTAATAGTCAGCAGGTTTAAAACAAACAAAAGGAAGTATTTTTTCACACAACGCACAGTCAACCGGTGGAACTCCTTGCCAGAGGATGCTGTGAAGGCCAAGACTATAACAGGGTTCAAAAAAGAACTAGATAAATTCATGGAAGATAGGTCCATCAACGGCTATTAGCCAGGATGGGCAGGGATGGTGTCCCTAGCCTCTGTTTGCCAGAAGCTGGGAATGAGCGACAGGGGATGGATCACTTGATGATTACCTGTTCTGTTCATTCCCTCTGGGCACCTGGCACTGGCCACTGTCAGAAGACAGGAAACTGGGCTAGATGGACCTTTGATCTGACCCGGTATGGCCGTTCTTATGATCTTATGTTCTAACGTTTGGCCAGTGAGCATGGGCAAAGCTGGCCACAGCCTGACAGCACTGAGCAGTTCAATGTGAGCCTCAGACTAGGGTGTTTGGGAGGAAATAGAGTCTTTGGGTTAAATTCAGACCTAATGTAAACAGGCCCAACTCCATTTCAGTCAGGCAGTCCAGACACTTCCACCTGTCTGCATCAGGTCCCTTGTTTTTAAAAGTCTATCTGCTTCTGGTGTGTATTTGCCACCTGAAGTTATTGTCCTTAGTGACATCATTACTGTAAAAATTGTAGTGATGTCCCATTAATCAATTAAGAGGGTGCATAAACAGCAGGGCCGGCTCCAGGCACCAGCCAACCAAGCACGTGCTTGGGGCGGCACCTGGTAAGGGGCGGCCAATCTTGGGGTGGCGGGGGGCAGCGCGGCTCGGCGCTCGGCGGGGGGGGGGGGGGGTCCGGCGGTGTAGTGCTCGGCGGAGGGTGTTCGGCAGCGCGGCGCTCCGCAGGGAGGGGTTCGGCAGCGCGGCGCTCAGCGGGGGGCGAAGGGTGTTTGGCAGCACGGTGGGGTGGGCGGGGGCTGTTCGGCGGCATGGCGCTCGGCGGGGTTTCGGCGGCGCGGCGCTCCGTGGGGGGCGGGGGTGTTCAGCGGCACTCCACGTGGGGGGGTTCAGCAACTCGGCGGGGGGCAAAGGGTGTTTGGCAGCGCAGTGGGGGGCGGGGGCTGTTCGGCGGCATGGCGCTCGGCAGGGTTTCGGCGGCCCGGCGCTCGGCGGGGGGTGTTCGGCGGCGCTCCGTGCGGGGGGGTTCAGCAGCACGGCACTCGGCGGGGGGGCGGGGGGTGTTCGGCAGCGTGGTGGGGGCTGTTTGGCAGCACGGCGCTCGGCGGGGGTTTCGGCGGCGCGGCGCTCGGCGGGGGCTGTTCAGCGGCGAGGTGCTCGGCGGGGGGGGGTTTGGTGGTGCGGCACTCGGTGGGGGGTGTTTCCGCGGGGCGGGGCGGCGCTGGGGGGAGTGTTACGGCGGGGCGGCGCTTTTTTTTACTGCTTGGGGCGGCAAAAAAGTTAGAGCCGGCCCTGATAAACAGATAGATAGAGCAGAGTAGCAAACTAGGCAACAGGAGACCAGGGTTTGAATCCTGGCTCTGCCACAGACTTACTGCATGGCCTTGGGTAAATTACTTCACCTTGCTGCCTTATTTCCCTCATCTGTAAGTGGGAATGGCATGGCAGAAGTACTAGATGGTGCTATTACACATGGTCTTAAAGTTCTTAGTGCGCGAACAAGTTTTCAGTCCATTGAAGAAACGCTGAGTTGTTTTGTTATGAAGTAGTCCTTTGAGAGAAGCTCTGCTTTAGTCTCTATAATTGGTGGCAATTCTTGGGCCAGAGTACTTTCCTGGGAGACGGGTGTGTGGGCTGAGATTTCTGGCAGAAGGGATTTCCTGCATGCTGTTTGTGACCGTCTCTGTGCCAGGACTGGTGTATATGTTTACTGAAAACAAGTTAAACTTAGCGTATACTCGCACTCCATGTCACTGATTTTTCCTCCCCTAGGAAGCCGATCTGAAAAACCCCAGAATTCTGCTGCCACTCAACAGATGGGTGCCGCTGGTCTTAGCAATGGGATGCTGTGCTCGGACAAAGGGGCAAGTGGGAATAATGAGCGCCACTTCCCAAGGGCTTAATGAGGCTTAACTCATTCATTTTTGGGAAGTCCTTGGAAAGCCTCCTATGGAAGGCACTGAAATGAGGCCAAATACTGCTACTAATACAGAAAACAGATGATAAACCAGCACAATCCTCTCTAAATGCAGGGCCAGGAACTTAGCTAGTGTAAACCGGCTTCACTCCAACCCAGCTCTTCACTGGGGTAAAGCAGCACAGCTTCATTCTAGCCAATGGGCCTGGATCCTTAACTGGTGTAAATCAGCACTGCTCCATTCAGGCCAATGGGGTCAGATCCTCAGCTGGTGTAAATCAGCCTAGCGCCATTCAGGTCAATGGGGCCAGATCCTCAGCTGGTGTAAATCAGCATAGCTCCATTGGCGTCAATGGGGCCAGATCCTCAGCTGGTGTAAATCAGCATAGCTCCATTGGCGTCAATGGGGTCAGATCCTCAGCTGGTGTAAGTCAGCGTAGCTCCATTCAGGCCAATGGGGCCAGATCCTCAGCTGGTGTAAGTCAGCGTAGCTCCATTCAGGCCAATGGGGCCAGATCCTCAGCTGGTGTAAGTCAGCATTGCTCCATGTTCTGCAATGTAGCATTACTGATTTCAATAGTTACAGCATTTTACATCAGCTGCAGGTTTTCCCCCAGATCACCTGGTTTCCTGTTTGAAGCTCTCTGGCTAATGCCCCTCATTGCTGGATTCTCTGAGCACCTGGTGGGGTTCAGGCTATTGCCCCTGGTGGGGGGGGGAGGGGAAAGCCGTGAAGTTTTTTTCTTTTACGTGACAATAAGTTTTTTATGCCTTGAGCCCTAGTTCCTGCCCCCATTACCCAAGGCCCCATCTGCACACACGTGTCACCACGCAGATGGGCCGTACAATCCTTCACGCCAGCGTAATTCGAGCGAGGCGGTGTTGGGGGGTGGCCAGGCGGGTTGCACTGGGGCTGGACCTGAGCCAGAACGTGGGTATAAGTGGGACAGGAGTGAAACTGGCACCCATTTGGCATTGAGTGGGCCGGGTTCCCTCCTCCGGGCTAGCGCAGCATGGCACACCATGAGGGGAAGTTGGCTTTAAGATTCTGGGGCCAGCTGGGGATCAGTCTGAGGCCTGCCCTAATCACAGCTGTCTGCCTATATCCCAAGGGGCAGTTTTGGCAGCTGGGGATCGCTAGAGCACGGAGACAGCCTGGCCATGCCCCTTTTCCCCTGGGAATGTCTCCTGTGCTCCGGGCCTGGAGGCAGTACAGGGTTTACAATGGCTCCAGTGGCTCCATGGAGCCAGGCCCATGCTCAGAAGGGGCCCCGGTCTGCTCCATTTGCACTGCGCCCCGAGACCCCGCTGGTTCCCTCTGCCCACCACTTGCTCCTCTTGGCCTGCCCGCCGGCTGGCTGAGGGCTCTTCTTTGCCCCCTGGCCCCACCCCCTGCAGTTGTGGTGGGGCTGTGGGCAGAGGTGGTGTTGTGCAGGGCACTGTGCATTTGTGGGTGGGTCTGGGGGGGCGCTGGCCATAGTGGGTCCAGGGGGTGGGGGAGCTCTGGCCATAGGGAGTCGGGAGGATGTTGGGCGGGGGGCCTGTGTGGCGTGGCATAGGCCCACCCCCGAGGGAAAGGGGCACGCTGGCAGCACAGGGCCGGGCAGGCCACTGTGTGTCTGGCAACTGCCAGTTTGTAAATAGTGCCCTCACATTGGGCGGAGCAGGGCTGCCCTTGCCATACCATGGCCCATTGCCTCTGGCTGGCCCCTTGCTCCGGGGACTGACCTCCCCGTGCCATGCTCCATTGCCTCCATGGTGGCCCACAGATATGTTTGGCGCCGACCGGGCCCACAAAAGGGTTAATCTGGCCCTGCCTGGAGGGCGTGGCTCAGAAGCTGCTCTGTGGCTTTAGACTGCCCACGGATTCCCCTTCTGCCAAGGGAAACCCCAGCCAGCCAGTGATGCTGGATTTCTGTCTGCTCTGTGCCACCAGCGCAGGGCCCAGTCGCCGGGCCCAGGAGTGCCGCGTCCACCCCCAGGGGCAGAACGGAGGTGACATGAAACATAACGCTCCACCCTGAGAGTGTAAAATAAACGAATGGGTCCTGTCTCCATCTTACACTCCCTGTGCTGGCCACGCCACCGACTTGGCTTCCCCTGGCACCGGTGTCGCCGTGAGACAAGGGAGGACGCCTGGCATGACAGCGGTGTAGCTGAGCGCGGGATTGGCCCCCACTGACTTTCTAGATGTTTGTTCCTTATTGTGTTTAAATCCTGTTTTAAAACGGATTTGTCCCATGGGACAGAGACACCTGGGACGGGAACAGGGCTCCCCACTGCTGCAATGCTTCTCCGACAGCCCCGTGGATCAAACACTGAACTTGGGGGTCAGGAGATGGGGGTCTAATCCCAGCTGTGCTCTGGCCAGCCGTGTGCCTTTGGGCAAGTCACTTCTGTGCCTCTGTTCCCCATTTTGGGGATGATGATCATGACCGTCCCTTGCGAAGCACAGTGAGATCCACAGATGGGGAACGCTAGAAAGGAGCTAAATGTTGGACTTTCAGCACTGTTATCAAGCCACGTCTGACAGCACTGCTGCCAGGCAGGCTTGGGCACTTTGTATAGGAACTGAGGAGTCGGCCCCTTGCCGGCGTCCAGCCAAAAGAGCTTGGCAGGCCACAAAAGAGGTGACTAGAGACACTTTGTATAGAGCTAATTCCACACCACACCTGCTCCCAGACCAGTGCTTTAATAGATAGGTCCCTCCTAGCCATAAGTAATGGAGCACCTGATCACCTAATTCAGAGGTGAGCAAACTACGGCCCAGGGGCTGCATCTGGCCCTCCAGATGTTTTAACCTGGCCCTCGAGCTCCGGCCAGGGAGCGGGGTCTGGGGCTTGCCCCGCTCCAGCTGGGGAGCAGGGTCAGGGGCTTGCCCCACTCCACGCAGCTCCAAGAAGCAGCAGTATGCCTCCCTCCAGCTCCTATGCATTGGGGCAGCCAGGGGGCTCCGCACACTGCCCAAAGCGCTGCCCCTGCAGCTCCCATTGGCCAGGAATTGTGGCCAATAGGAGCTGCAGGGCGGTGCCTGCGGACGGGTGGCGCCTGCAGACAGGGCAGCGCACAGAGCCGGAGCGGGGAGATGCTGCTGCTTCTGGGAGCTGCTTGAGGTAAGCGCTGCCCAGAGCCTGCACCCCTGACCCCCTCCCATGCCCCAACCCCCTGCCTGAGCCCTGATCCCCCTCCCACCCGCTGAACCCCTCAGTCCCAGCCTGGAGCGCCCTCCTGCATTCCCAACCCCTCATCCCCAGCCCCACCCCAGAGCCTGCACCCCCAGACGGAGCTCTCACCCCCCCCCCCCGCATCCCAACCCCCTGCCTCAGCCTGGAGCCCCCTCCCACATCCTGAACTCCTCATTTTTGGCCCCACCCCAGAGCCCTCACCCCCAGCCGGACCCCTCACCCCATCCTGCACCCCAGCCACCAATTTCATGAGCATTCATGGCCCACCGTACAATTTCCATACCCAGATGTGGCCCTCGGGCCAAAACGTTTGCCCACCCCTGGCCTAATTGCTTTGATCAAAGTCAATCAGTTCTGCACAGCTGATTGCTCATTACCGCTCCTAACCGTTTTTTTAATTGCCCTTTGTCCTAAGTCTTCCCCTGAATGAAAGTGCCACAGTGCTCCAAGAAAGATACTCTGGGCCAGAACCTCAGCTGGTGTAAAGTGGCATCGTCCCAGCTGCATCTGACTTCAGTGGCGCTCTGCTGATAGACACCATCTGAGAGACTTAGGGTGACCAGACAGGAAATGTGAAAAATCAGGACAGGGGGTGAGAGGTAATAGGAGCCTATATAAGAAAAAGACCCCAAATCAGGGCTGTCCCTATAAAATCGGGACTTCTGGTCACCCTAGAGAGACTCAGCCCACGTCTCACCACGAAGGGTGCCCCCCAGCGGATTCTGATGTACGCCGAAGGGAGAGAAGTTGACGGGCACCCCCTTTGCACAGAACAGGCCCTGCCTCCTGCCATCACAAAACGGTGGCGTGGGACTCCCAGTGTGCCCGAGAAGGCCGTTTCTAAGGTAAGCTGGTCCAACAGGCAGGACAAGACCCAACGGCCGGAAGCTGAAGCCAGACAAATTCAAACTGGAAATAAGGCACCAACTTAACAGTGAGCGCGGCTAACCCCAGGAACAAGCTCCCAAGGGCAGTGGTGCATTCCCCAGCTCTTGCTGCCTTCGGATCACGACGGGCTGCCTTCCCGGGAGGTGACTGGGACTAAAGCACAAGTTAGCATGCTCAGAACAGGGGTAGCCGGGTGGAACACTGCGGCCTGTTACACACATCAGACTAGATGCTCATCTAAAAGCTTTAAATACTAAGACCGTGACTAGTTCTCTCTGTACAACCAACCGGCAGTGAGCAGCCCTGAAACGCCCCCCTCTCCCTCTCCTGCCCTTATAACCAACTTCTGCCCATTCCCTTACACCCCAACCAGCCTGCCTCTATGGGAGAGCACAGACCGAGTTCAATCCTTGAGGGGGCCATTTAGAGAACTGGGATAAAAATCTGTGGGGATTGGGCCTGCTTTGAGCAGGGGGTTGGACTAGATGACCTCCTGAGGTCCCTTCCAACCCTGATATTCTATGATTCTATTCTGGTTGGGTTACACATGCAAGCAGAGTGGAAATGAGGTGTGACAGCGCCACCTACAGGCAATGTGTACACACAGCTAGTCTAGGTAAGAGTATTTTGCCCCAGCTGTGGCAATACCTTCCAAAGGGAGGGCACCACTGAGGGTGGCAAACCAGTCTGCACCTTTCGAAGCATTGGGCGCTGAATACCTAATTGCTGGTGCTAGCGGTTCAAGTCCCAGCAAGGTCAAGCCAACTCTGTGGAGTGTTCGCGGGGTAGGTAAATTGAGCAGCATGCAGTTTTCAGTGTTAGAGCCTGTAGGAGGAGACCTGGAGCCGGTGTGGACCTTAATCATCCCAGGCACTTTTTGTAGCTTGATCCCAATGTCTCTTCCTCCCTGTACTGCTCTGCAGTGCCCTCTGTGCTGCACCCTAGAGGTGGGTGCATTTCAGATGCCTTCTAGTTTGCTTAGGAGAGCAAAACGCTCCAGTCAGGCACTGTCTGTACCCTCCGCTCAGGCACTAACAGGCAATACAACACAGTCTGTCTCAGCCACGCGACCTGCACGGCTGTTCAGGCCATTGCCTCCTCACTGCTATTTCACCACATGTGTGAGCTGTTTCCCTCATCCCTGTGCGTATCCCAGCAGGGCCTAGGGGCCCCAGACTGAGCCCGGCTCTGCTAGGAGCTGTACAGAAACGGAGTGAGAGAGAGGCCCTGCCCCACAAGTTAACAGTCTGAATAGACAAGGCAGACGGGGTAAAGGGGATTGTGATGCGGGAGCCATGGTTGCCAGTGGGGATTAATGAATCCTGCACCCTGGGCAACCCTGCACAGAGACAGACAGACACACACACACACCCCACTGGCATTCACAGACTCCTTTGCGTGTGGTCTCAGCCGAGAGCCCAATGCCTGAATAAGCCACATGGCCCCTGCAGGGTTCAGGCCTACCTGGGTGGAGGCAAGTCCCCCTTGTCGCCCAGCCCTTTCCCGAGGCCACTGATGAAGTGTGGAGCGGCCAAGTCCTGCACTCCCCAGAGGGGCCAGCGGCTGGCATCAGGCTCCCCCTGCTCCGGCTCACTGCCTTTGCCGGCTGGGACGGGCTCCCACGCAAAGCCCCTTCCATGCTGGGAGGAGGCCTATTAATCAGATGGAAAACGCTGGAACCAGACTGGTGGGGCCCAGCATGGCCTTTCCTCTCCCTCCCCTTCCCAGCCAACAATGGGATTCATTTGCAACCCCCCTCCCCCAACTCCTCAGCAGCCCCTGCCCCGCTCCCCACCGCCCTGAAAAGGGGTCGCCTTCTTTAATTGACCTCCCCTTATTCTTACAGCAACAGGCGACTCCCTTGCCCCCCCTCCCCCCCGGTCTCAAACTGACTGGATTGCATGAGAAGCCTGGAGGCCGAGGGGGAATCGGGGGGGCGGGGGGGGGAGATTTATCCCAGAAGTCAGCTAGTCCCACCAAACGCAAACGCTCCATGGTGTTCTGGGAGTGAGCCAGCCCCATGTGTGGACAGGTCATAACCAATGGTTAGGAAAGGTTAAAAACGGGAAATGCACCTTCTTCCCCGGATTAGCGCCTGACTCTGCTGACATCGACCCGAGGGCTTGCTATGGTGCCAGCCGCCAGGACTGCTCGTTGCTGCGGCAGTTCCCCGGAGCACCCGCACTGGGGGGGGGGTTCGCCGCGGCCTTCAGTGGGAGCAGGATTAAAGCAGGGGGAAGACAGTGCCCACACTAAGATCCCTGCCTGGCCTCTCTGAAGCTGGGCTTAATATGTAATAATGACACCCAGCTCTTAGATAGCAGTAGGGCTCAATGTGCTTTACAAAGGAGGTCAGTGCCATTATCCCCATTTTACAGATGAGGAAACTGAGGCACAAGGCTGAGACATGACTTGCCTGAGATCACCCAGCAGGGCCGTAGCCAAGCTAGGAATAGAACCCAGGTCTTCCAAGTCCCAATCTAGGGAGCTACCCCCTAGACCTCTCTCTGGTTGCATTGAGGGCCAAAGGGAAACTGCCAGCCCCGCATTTAACTGAGAAATTGCAGAAGCTAGAGAGACAGTAGAGTTACTAGAGGCTCTAGTCCATGCCCCAGGGGTCCATACAGGATGGGGCCTATGCGCTAAGCAGCCCAGCCTGGGGACTCCACCCCTGCTAGGGGAGGCTAGTGCACAGCGTCTTCTCTAGAGCGCTTCGCCAACATCCAGCCCCAATTCCCCATGGCTTTGGCAACCTGGCAAGACTAAACATCAACAGTCCTCAGCATCCACTCTCAGCAGCCCCCTCGCTCCGGGGCCTAAGCTTTTCATTGGCTGAGCGAGAGCTGCACCAAAAACACTCTACATCCACCTGTCCCCCCGCCTCGGGCCTGTATCTTCCTGGCTGCCCAGAACTAGCAGGGCTCTCTCCCATGAGCTCTCTTCTGCCCCTGCCGTGAAGAGAGGACTGCTGTAGGTGGCAGGTTGGACAGGCCGTGCGGACACCACACACGCAACCCAGCTTGCAGGCCCCTATCGCAGCTACAAACAAGGGTCTTGTGGGTTAACTGCGTTTCACAACCAGGGGAAAGCCTCAGGCAGTTCAGGGCTTCAGCCAGCTTATGAAAGTTACAAAATCATGTAAGGGCACCCGGTGAGTAAGGTGCACAGCAGGGACCAGAATGCCAAAGCCTCCTGCCTCCCTATGCCATCTTCTAACCATTATCCTTAGTTACACGTAGTAGGGTAGCACCCAGCCGAGATCCGGGCCCCATTGTGCTAGGCGCTGTAGATATCTGTTGTAAGAGGCAGTCCCTGCCCCGAAGAGCTTCCAGTCTGCATAAACACAACACACAAAGGGTGGAAAGGAGCCCCTAGAGATGAAGGCCTAGATTCTCAAAGGCATTTAGGCACCTAACTCCCCTTGACTCCAGTGAGAGTTAGGCACCTAAATACTTTTGAGGATCTGGGCTGAAGCGACTTGCCTAAGTTCACACAGCTGATAAGCAGCAGAGCCCAGCTGTTCTGAGGTTCACCCAGTGCCATTCACTGGTCCATTCTGCCTCTCAGTAGTTGTGACATTGGCAAGGCGTGTCTCCCTTCTCCTAATGCTTAATTTTTATTTCCCCTTCTCCGTCTGATTTCTGCCAATTCCAGTGCCAACTGAAGGGGAATGAAAGGCCAGCTGGCCAGGACCACACCCGGCTGCTGTCTACTGGGTTAGCACTGGCCAGGGCGGAATGAGATTAATGGACTCAGTCCAGTTCTAAGTGTAATTGCATGTTTACTTGCAGCACATCATTCAGCCAGTAGGTGTCTGTGCACATTATAAGGTTCATGACCTTATAGGTGGGACCCCTGGTAAACAGAAGAGACCATGCGGAGACACGAGCTTTGCAGAAGCCTGGCTGTAGTTGTAATTGTTTTCTCTGACAAGCACGTGTGATTCCATACACCACAGCACCCAGTGGACAAGATGACTTGGTAACACTGTATGAGGGGCTCCGCTCTGTGATGTGCAGGAGGTTTGACTAAATGATCATTGTGGTCCCATCTGGCCTTAAACTCAATGGGGAAAAACCACCAGCCCCATTGGTCCCTTCCAGCCTTGCAATCTATGAATTGTGACTAGCTGGCCCTGCCTTGACCAGCTGGGCAAAGAGGCTCCAGCCACAGAATAGACCTTCTCCCCCTCGGAAGCAGCCCCTTGCATGGCTGCTACCCCACCCTGTGCCTGGTCAGTGGACAAAGAGAGGACTCTGCTTTCCAGGGGCTGTCCACACAGCCTCCTTTCCCCAGCACTGACTTGACTCAGAGAATCCCTGTGTGGAATAATGCAAGGACAGGATGCTCCAATGAGCAATAGGTTCCCAGGCAAATTACCGCCCAGTTTCCTAAATCACGCTGAGCGAGGCAAAAGGCAGATGGTTGGCGAGGTCTAAAGACAGAGACAAACACAGCCGGAAAGGCCCCTGCCCTGGTGACCGGGCAGCTGAAGCTCTGGCTTGTTTCAAAGGCCAGGTGTCAGCTCAGCTGCCTTCCACATCCCTGCTTCACCTGGGCCTGAGCCAGTTCGCTGCCTCAGCTTAGCGTCCCCCCCAGCTGTGTTTGATCCGTTAGCTCCCCCTGCAGGAGAGAGGGTGGCATGAGCACTTCCACCACTAGCCCAAGCTTCGAAGCCAGACCCTAGAGGAGATGGACCAGGAGTGTGCGAATTCAGCACTGGAGAAAGACACCAATTGAGCAGATACAGCACTGGTGGCAGCACAGCTCCCCTTCCCCTCCACCTGGTGCTGCCCTGCCAGCAAACCTCCATCCCGATCCAGCTAGCAACAACAGTTCACTTTCCACGACCCACATGCCCTTTGGCCCCTGGCTGAGACTGCCAAGGAGGGCGAGTTCGGCCCAGTGTAAGGAGAGCTGAGGAGACGCGGACAACGGCCCACTAAGATCCAACAGGCCCCTGAACAGCCATGGGAGGACAACACTCATTTCCCCTCCTCCCACCAAGCACTCCCAGCCATTCAGCCGCAGCTGAACAGTAATTAAATTGCAACGCAAAGAGCACTCGAGTCTGCTCCTGAAACCACATTCACCACGTTTAGTTTGTAAGCTGTTAGCCTGCACCCACCCCCTGGGTTAAATATCTAAGTTGGCGTGAGCTGGGCCCATCTCCACGGGAGGTCCAGCAGCTAGGATACTGGGCTGGGAGCCCGCAGAGCCGGGTTCCCGCCTCTGCCGCTGACTTGCTGGGTAACCTCGGGCAAGGCTCCTCTGGGCTACCAAGACAATCAAGGCAGCAGCTGTCCGGGCTGGTTACTGGGGCTGCTTTGGGTCCCATTAACCAGAGCAGAGAACAGCTGTCGTCGAACCAGCTCCATGGAGCTGCTCGCAGAGGTGGGACTAGAGCGAGGCACATTGCAGCAGTCCAGCATGAAGCAGCTTTGTTGATTCCTCCCTTCCCAAATTCCCATTGATTTACCCCATTGACCCTCCTCTCCCATCCCATCCCAGCCGTAGTCCTACCAGCTGAGCCAGGATCCACTCCCCTCTTCTCAGCCAGCCCACACGAGCCCAGCCAGCAAGGGGAAGGAACGGCTAGGACACTGGCTCCCAGTGCTGGAGGAACCAGTACCTCAGGGGGAGCAGTCATCCAGAGACCAGGTTTTGGAAGCTAGATTTGCACCTGGCAGCTCCCAGGCCAGTGCTGCCAAGTCAGTTCCATTCACAGGATTGCCCGTCCTTAGTGGCAAAGCGCGCCAGAGCGACGGCTCCGGAGCTGGACGTCCCTTATTTGCCCCCAGAGCACGGGCAGGTGCCACGCAGGTTCTCCCCACCCCTCTGACGCAGCCAGCAGGGGCGTTCGCTGTTGGTCTCCCTGCCGAGACTGGCTGCACTGATGGTTCCATGACCCAGTCCATTTCGCACCCTGCCCTGGTTTCCTAGCAGGTGATGGTGACCATCTATATAGTGACCATCTTACACATCCTGGGCAGATGCTCCAGCCCTCACGGAGAATGTCAACCCCGGCTCACTAACAGGCACAAACAAAGTTATCGAGGGCCAGGGACATCGCTCTACACCCAGGAGGTTAGTCTGCAGGCATGAGGGCCCCTGGGCTCAGCTCTGGAGAGCACAGGGCAGAATTGCTGCCGGGCTTCACAGAACTCAGTGGAATTGTGCCAGTATACAACAGCAGAGACTTTAGCCCCACAGAACTACAGAGCAGATATTCTGATCTCACTTCACATCCAGGGACGGTAGGGTACTGTTAGTATACGTTAGTCCAGATACAAGTTTAAGTCTCCAAAACGTCAAGTTCTTTTATTCTTGGGGGGAAAAGTTTACAAAACTTCCTCTAAGTAAGTTTAAAAAAAATTGGGGAAATTTAAAGGGAAAGTGTCAGGTTAAAAAAAAACCCTTCAGCACAGTAAAAAACACACAAGGATAGCAACACCTTTTAGGCTATTAAAGCCGAAACTGTTCATCTCCAGCTGCCTGGTTTTCAGGGACACACTGTTTACTTGTTATGTCACCCTCTGCTTGAAACAGACTAGATTCAATGTCCGTTTTTGTTGGTCATCATGTTCCAGCTGCTTTAACCTTGCTAGCACAGCGGGTTGCAGACATTCACCGCAGGCGATAGTCAAAATCCAAACAAGATCTCTCTTCTATTACCGTCTCTCCCCAAGATTTTCAGTAAAATTCTGATTGAATAGGAGGTTGTGTAGTTGATGTTGGTTTTCTAAAATACCTAACTCTGGGCACACAAGTACCTGATAAACATTCCCAAACAAAGGCCTCCATTCTGCAAGAGGTTCGCTCCTCCGCATACAGTTATCTCCCTGCAGATACACACGAGGGATCTGTGCACCTGGCTTTAAATCTTTTGTGGGCACAAGACACAGCAGGGCAGGGCAAGCTCAGCAGAATCAAAGGAATAGACCAGTGGAGCAGCCGTGGCCAAGCTAAGGGCTAGGCTCCGCTTAAAGGTTTTACCGGTGTAGCTGCAATTATACCGGCATAAGAAAGTGCGTTTGCTGGTATAGATGTGTCTACACTAGGCATCTATGCTAGGGCATCGGTAGCATAGATAAGGGCATTAAAAAAAAAAAAAACCCACATCAACCCTCTGGGCGAGATCCCCAGCTGGTGTGAACTGGTGCAGTTCAATGCACTCTCAATCCAGTGACTTCACAGCTGCACTGATTTGTACCAGCTGAGGATCTGGTCCTGTAACTTCAGTTTGGACAGCGTCCCTTTAAAACAAGGCCATAGCAGTCCCCGTCTCTCCCGCGCCTCCCTGCAGCTCAGTCATCTGAATCAGTGTCGTGGCGCCGGTTGGCGCGGCGGGCTGGGGGGGACCCTTTGCCATTTCCCTTGCCCCTGGAGGTTGAGTGCCAGCTGTGGTGGTCCCTGCTGCCACTCCTGTCATTACTGTGGGCTGGGAGCTGTCGGCGAGGGGGGCTCCCTCCCATGCCCTCGCTGCTGGAGGAGTCCATGTCGTGCTGCCGCCTGCCGGGCTGCTTCTGTGCCTCTGGGCCCGGTGATGAATGGCTGTCACGCCAGCCGCCTGCAAGCCGCCGGGAGGATGATGAATGGTCCTTGGGGGGTGGGGCTTCCCTCCTCCTCCTGCAACACAGAAGATGGGTCAGAGCCTGCGGGTGCAAACCCCGCGGCCCCTGAAAGGGGCAGTGAACAGACCCTCGAAGCAGGAACGGAGAGAGACAAGTGATAAGGGACCAGTCCCTGTATGCTGAAAGGACAACGCAGACAATGCTGAGATACTGCTCCGCACAGGGGAACGTAGCCCAGGGAACAATCCTACCGTCTGCATCTTCCCCTTCCCTCGGGCACAATCCCGCCCCCAGCCTTGGGGCTGAGCTCTGGGGGATCCAATTCTAGGACGACAAGAACAACGTTCTTCCAAACTAGGGGCCGGGTTCTGCTTTCAGTTACACCCAGCTAAACTGCCACGCCCAGTATCAATGCAGTTAACCCTGGATTTACGCCTCTGACAGATCAGAGTTTGGCCCTAGAAAAATGCATTCAGGGTGAGTTATTCTCCTGCAAAACCGTTCACGCTCGCTGTGCTGTTAAACCCAGTTCATTTCAGTCCATGGCCAGGCCTCCAGGCTGTAGTGACAGCAGTGCATTTATAATCAACTGTAGGTCACAAGGGCTGCTGGATGCATAGGGGACACCCAGGGAAATCTCCCTGATCTGCACAATGCTCATCAGCATGCCCAATGGTTTGCATACAAAGCACAGAGCCCCTCAGCCAAGATTTAACAGCTGCTGCTAGGGAGAGGCCGCCTGTTCCCAGGATTTCATTTCTTTTGCCACAATATACTCCAGGACGTTTACTGCTATTACCGCGTGGGTCTAGCGTACATCATCACCACTACACTACACCGGCAGATCCAGTGAGGGTGTGCTGCACTGCCCCTGAATCTCCCCTGTGCTCCCTCACCCAGACATTGGCCAGGGCTCTCCATGCCTCTGGTGCAAGCCAGCAAGGTCGCCCTGGTCACTTGGTTTTGAAAGAGGCAGCATGGGGGCTCGAGTCAGACCACTGGTTAAGGGACAATCTCCACATGTCACACACATTAATGGCATGGGTAAGGTGTGTTAAATGACAATCCTCCTCAGAGATCCCACTGAGCCAGTGGGAGGAGAGACAGACTGCTGGAGGTCCCCTTTGGACAAGGCCAGTTACTCTGTAGTCTAGAGGGGAAGGAATAAATACAATACAAAAAAAAAAAAAAAAAAAAAAAAAAAAGCCAGTAGGGTTGGTAGGTTTGTTTCTGGGATTTCATGAACATGTCCCTTAAATAGAGTGTGGCAGCAATTGGCTCACAGCGCCCTCATGTGTTCAGTATTTGCAAATGCATCAAAAAATGTGAATGCACTAAAATGTAACCTTCACACATCAGGTAAGCATGGGCCAAATGAGAAAAGCACTTGGGACCCCCCAGTTCTGATCTCACACAGCCATTCCCCCTGGGTAATCCCACGATCCTCAACTGAGTTACTCCTGGATTACACTGGCACAAGCGAGAGGAGAATCAGACCCCTTGTTTATGCTAAGAACTATCTGCACTGACTCCCATATACAGTAACTCCTCGCTTAACGTTGTAGTTATGTTCCTGAAAAATGCAACTTTAAGTGAAACAATGTTAAGCGAATCCAATTTCCCCTTAAGAATTAATGTAAATGGGGGGTGGGGGGTTAGGTTCCAGGGAAAGAATTTTCACCAGACAAAAGACACACACACACACACACACACACACACATATAGTATACGTTTTAAACAAACAATTTAATACTGTACACAGCAATGATGATTGTTAAGCTTGGTTGAGGTGGTGAAGTAAGAGGGTGGGCTATTTCCCAGGGAATGCCTTACTGCTAAATGATGAACTAGAACAGCTGAGCCCTCAAGGGTTAACACATTGTTGTTAATGTAGCCTCACACTCTACAAGGCAGCACGAATGGAGGGAGGGGAGACAGCATGGCAGAGAAAGACAGACACACACACCGTCTGTGAGAGAGAGATGAGCATTGCCCCTTTAAGTACACTGACCCCACTCTAAGTACATTGCCTTTTTAAGTACATCAGCAAGTTGAGACAGCAGCTGCTGCTAGCAAGCTCCCTCTGTCCTGAGCCCTGTCATGTCCCCCCGCTCTGTGGAGATGGGGTAAGCGGGGGGGGGGCAGGAGCAGGGGGGAAGGGGACACCCTGACATTAGCACCGATCTCTCTCCCCCACCCCCTGCACAGCAAGCAGGAGTCTCCCGGGAGCAGCTCCAAGGCAGAGGGCAGGAGCAACACAGGCAGTGGGGGGAGGGACAGCTGAACTGCCGGCAATTGATCGCCTGCTGGGCGGCTGCTGCACAGGGAACTTGGGGGAGCGGGGAGCTGATGCGGGGGGGAGGCTGCTGGTCCACCCTGGTTCCAAGCCCCCACCAGCTAGCTGCAATGGGCTGCTCTTCCTGCAAGCAGTGGACAAAGCAGGCGGCTGCCAAACAAGTTAGAAGGGAGCATTGCGCAACTTTAAACGCGCATGTTCCCTAATTGATCAGCAACGTACCAATGAAACAACGTTAAGTGAGGAGTTACCGTACTATGTCTGTGGATTGTGGTAGCGGCTAGGGCAGTGGTTCTCCAACGTTTGTACTGGTGACCCCTTTCCCACAGCAAGCCTCTGAGTGCGACCCCCCCCCCCCGTCTTGTAAATTAAAAACACTTTTTAAAAATATTTAACACTATTATAAATGTTTGGAGGTGAAGCGGGTTTTGGGATGGAGGCTGACAGCTCGTGACACCCCCCATGTAATAACCTCACGACCCCCAGTTTGAGAACCCCTGGGCTAGACAGACCTAGTCCTGAGCCAAGACCCCATTGTGGGAGGGGCTGTAGTCCCTGCCCCCAAAAGATCTTACAAACTATTCTGTAAGATATTAATATTGAAACATAAAATGTTCTAACTGTGGCTTCTCTCCTGCCATATGGGGTTAAGGTTTCAAACAGTGCGTAGAGAAATATTTAAAAAAAAAAAAAAATTTAAGAGCAGGAACCTTTTTTTTTTTTAAATGAGCTAATAGCTAAATACTAGCTTGACCCCCCCAATTACACTGTAAGTTGCAGTCAGACCAAAGTCTGTGTCTCTCCCTGATCCGACATCCTGTAGCCGTGGTTCTCAGTTCAGCACTGGAGATATGCAGGCTGGTTTGCAGTAGAGAACTAAAGCAAGAATCCATTCTACCACCACTGATTAAAATCCGAGGGTGTTCTGCCATGGACTCTGAGATGTGGAACTCTAGGTCGAATGGTCCAAGGAGCAGTGGGCTATAGACTGCGTGGAGAGAGAAGTCATTTAGCTCTTAATGGATGGAAGATTTGTACTGGTGCTTGGTGGGGGGGCATAGCAAATACAGAAGTTAATCAAAAGCTGCTGCAGGGAGGGCGGGGGAGAGGATGACGCACCGAGATTGGCAAGAGGCCCAGAAAATACCTACCTGCCGCAACAGAAGAGCGCTCAGCAGGTTACTCCATTGAACGTTTGCATTTCAATCCCCACCGGAGGGGGGGGCTGGCTCGGTATGACGGGTCAATCCACCCCACCGATTCCCCCCAATGAGCCTTTTTACTACCCGAGGAGCAAGCAGAGATACTCTTGGGTGGTGCTGCGCAACCACAGCTCTCCTCAGCTTGCTGTCGGTGATGGGGCATGGGGGGAGTGCTGTAGGCTTCCCCAGTTGGGTCAGACAAGCTACAGACACCACAATCCCCTCACCCCCTGCTACAATCAACCCCTGGAGCAGTGGCTGCATGTGGGCTCAGGGCATTGTACAGGTGTGGCAAAAATCAAGGTGCTGCCTCACCCGATGTTGCTAATGCCAGAGAGTCTTCACACCAGGTGTCCTACCCAGGGGAGCAAATCCAACTACCGTGTGTCGAGCCCCAGCTTTAGGCAGTCGCGGCTAACGCAACACCCCCCCACCCCATGACACACACACTGAACTCCCTTGGCTGGAGAAAGGAGAGAGCACAATGCAGCCGACACACTAACTGCACAAAGGCTGCGGCAGGGAGAGACTTTACAGGCTGCTTGTTCTCCCCACGCCTTAGGCTACGTCTACACTACACACCTTTAAGTGCCGTTACACGACGAGAACTCTCCCGCCGACAAAAAAAATGGGAAGCAGCAGGACAGCTCTCCCGCTAACAAAGCGCTGTTCACACCGGTGCTTTTCGTCAGTAAAACTTTTGTTGTTCAGAGAGGTGGGAGGAGGGTGTTTTTTCACACCCCTGAACTACAAAAGTTTTACCAAGGAAAGTGCAGGGTGGACAAAGCCTGAGTTTGTGAGCTCCAGGGTCAGGAAGGGGCTCAATACAGGAGTAACTGAGTGAAATTCTCCAGCTGCACAGAAGGTCAGAAAGTTGGTCTTGGCGTTAGAGCACTGGAGTTGGATGACGTGGTTTCAATTCCCAGTTCAACTAATATCAACTTCCTCTATGATCTGGAACTCTGTGCCTCAGTTTTGCCATCTGTAAAATGGGGCTATAATACCTAACACACTTCATGGGGCTATAATATCTAACACACTCACAGGTTATACAGGAGGTCAGATGAGAAGATCTAATGGTCCCTTCTGGCCTTGGAGTCTATGACTGCCCTTATGTTTGTACAGTGCCTAGCACAATGGTGTCCTGATCCCTGACTGGGGTCTTTAGTTGGTGTTGGTCCTGCTTTGAGCAGGGGATTGGACTAGATGACCTCCTGAAGTCTCTTCCAACCTTAATCTTCTATGATTTTAGACACTGCCATGAGAGAGAATGATAGCAGGAGCTCTGGTACCTTTCCCCATGATCTGGAGAGGGGGAGGAGGAGGTGGTGGCTGCTTCTTTCTTGTGATGTTTCTCCTTTTCCTTCTCTTTCTTGTGTTTTTTCTTTTTTTTCTTCTTCTTCTCCTTTTTGGATTTCTTGCTGCTCTCGGGCCTGCACGGGTAAAGAAACAGGGAGACATGCAAACGGCACCGGCGCTTCTTTTAAAGCACAGCTGCATTTGCTGTCCAGAGGCAAGTTGCCAGGTCTCAGCCCAGTGCCTGCCCAAAATGACTGACTGCTGTGGATCACTCAATGAATGTTTTGCAAGAACGGATTAAGCCCTGAGTGGCTCACAAGCTGCTGCAACTATCTAATAATCTATCTGTGTGATTGGTTGCTTCACTCACATGGTATTGTTTCTTCCACGCAATTAGTTAGCTCAGTGATTCTCAACCCGCAGGCTGCTTGCTGCCCAATCAGCACACAGTTGCGACCCATGCGATATCCTCATGGGCATATAGGTAGTATATACATTGTGCGGATGTGGCCCAAATAACACAGAGAGCTGCATGTGTGGCCCACAATGGTAAATACGTTGAGAACCACTGGGTTAGCCTAATCTTTATAAAACCACTTCTGCGCGGAAGGAAGTTAGTTTGGGATTAAATGAATCCCAGCTGCTAGCTCCAAGTTTGCAGATGTCCACACGCGAAAGGCTTTGCCGGCAGGGAGCTCTGTGAAATCAAAGCAGGTGCAGACGCAGCCAGAGGGGAATTTGATTTAGAGAGACACCCGGCTGTTGGGGAACAGCATCTCACGGTAGCCCACCGCAGCTCCAGCTGTGCGTAAAGTACAAGTGGGTTGTTCTTACCATCCCTCTTCTGCCTTCTCTTCCTTGCCCAGTTTTCTCTTCGCACCTGAGGCCTCCGGACTGTTTGCCACTCTCTGATGCTAGATTTCCAAAAGACAAAATGATGTACGAGACCGTCAGGCTGAGGGTGCCCATGGTTAACAACACAGAGCAGGTCCCACTGTTCAGAGCGATTACTGAGCAATACCAAGATTAAACAAGGTGGCAACATAGCTGGGGAGGGGGGGCCCAGGGCTGTCAGCGTGGAGCTCCTTCCTTCTCACTCTGCTGATTCCCTGCTATGTGGCGCCATCCATTGGATGTAAAGATTACACCCTGCAAGTTAGGTCACAGCCGCAACAGTGCTGGGGCGACAGCTAGTGCTGCCTGGCAGGAGGGCAAAGTGGTGCCATCTTAGACCCTTGCTCTAGAAATCCTTTTTCTGGGCCCCACCATGACCGTCTCTCACCCTCAAGCTCCTCCCAGCCATGACCTCAGCCTCGCCTTGCATTTCCACTCCCCACATCTACCCATGGGGCGCTCAGGGTTACCACACTAACTCGGCCGCTAGAGCGATCTCCCAATCCCAGCCAACCCCCAATGCTCACAATAAGGGATTTAATATTTTAGGATGTGCCATAGAGCTGGGCTGACCCCAAGTCAAACTCTCCTGAAGGTTGGGGGATGTGTTTGTATCAAGGGATTTGCCCTGTTACAAAGATAGGCGCTGGCTGCAAACTTTAGAGTTAGGCTGAAATGCTCCCAGAGTTCAAGGAGGTTGGGGGCCCAGAGAGCCAATTCAGGCTTATTTCTGTTATCCAGGTAATAAAACTATTACCCTCCTGCACAAAATCCTGCTCCCATGACATCAGTGACAAAATTCCCAGATCCATTTGAACAGATGGAGAAAGGATGGTGTCTAGTAAAAGCCCTGGCCAGGGGCTGAGGAGAGTTGAGTTCAATTCCCGCTCTGCCACAGACTTCCTGTGAGAGCTTGGGCAACTCACTTAGTCTCTGTTCCTCAGTTCCCCCATCTGTAAAATAGGGCCAATACTTCTGTACCTCACATGGGTGCTGTCAGGATAAAATCCACTAGTGATCATGAGGCACTCAGATATTAGTGAGGAGGGCCACGCCAGCACCTACACAGACATGCGAGTAGGATCAGCCCCTTTAAAAAACAAACAAACACCCCAATGCAGCCCTTAATGTGGAATGTGAAACTAACCCCAGAAAGTTACACTCTGGAGTTTCGCTTGGACGGTAAAAGTTAGTGTAGACGCAGCAGGGATCAAGCCTCTCCTAAGCTCTGCAAAGCACCTAGCACGCAGAACGGCTAGCACAGGGATGGAAAGACTTACAGTAAAAACAGAAAGCCCCAGTTTGGCAGCCTCTTTGTCTTCTTTGGAGAGCATCATTCTGCCAGCACCGCCACTGGGGGGAAAATAAAATGTAAAGATACACACACACGCATACGGCATGATTTTCTCTAGTCACCGTGAGGGCTGAGACGATGACGCTTTTGGAGCAATGTCTACTGGTTATAGCAGGGGACTGGCAGTCAAGAATTCCTGAGATCTGTTCCCACTCTGCTACTGAGTGGCTGCGCAATCTTGGGAGAGTCATTTAACTTCTGTGCTGCCTCAGTTTCCTCTTGGGGCATGAAGATTCATCTGTGTTTTGAACGGCCTTTGAAAACTCTCCGATGAACGCGCAGTATTACTGTTATTCCACAATGGCCCTGGACAGGAATCAATCTGATCAGGTTCCCTCCGCTTCTTTTCAAAATCCCCTTGCATTAAGCACTGCCTGCTCGTACACATCCTGTGCTTCCTGGACCCAGAGCCTAGGTTTCTGTTCCAATCCTTCCTATTAATCCACGTTCAACCTCTACAGAGGAGACCACCACTCACCCGAAAGGTGGACACATTTCTGCAGGGACTGGACAGATTCCAGCCTAAACAGGGGTTTCAACTTCAGCATATTATATAATATAACAAGCTAGTAAAAATACCCCTCCCATTCGCTCAAGGGGCCAACCCCACTGCCCCACGAGGAAGCTGCTCAAGGGTTGACTTTGGCTAATACGTTATGGTTAGATGGCTTCCTATTTGGAAGATTACTCCCAGTGGCCCATGGTCTGCTCTTGTAGTTGTGTAATGCGGTCCTCTGTACAATGGGAGGTAGTGTGGTCTGGTGGAACCACCACAGGGCCGGAGGGGTCTGAAAACACCCTGTTCTAACCCCAGCTCGCCACTGACTTCCTTTCCCTGGTGGGAGAGAGGAGAACAAGGAAGCAGCATGGAGAGACATGGGGGAAGACTGCCAAGGATGTGGAGGGATGAGCACTGCAGAACATAAGAACGGCCATACTGGGTCAGACCAATGGTCCATCTAGCTCAGCATCCTGTCTTCTAACAGGGGCTGGTGCCAGATGCTGCAGAGGGAGTTAACAGAACAGGGTAATTATCGAGTGATCCATCCCGTTGTCCACTCCCAGCTTCTGGCAGTCAGAGTTTAGGGGCACCCAGAGCATGGGGTTTTGTCCCTGACCGTCTTGGCTAATAGCCATTGATGGACCTATCTTCCATGAACTTACTTAATTTTGTTGAACCCATTTGTACTTTTGGCCTTCACAACATCCTCTGGCAATGAGTGCCACAGGTTGAAGTTGCATTGTGTGAAGTAGTACTGCCTTATGTTTGTTTTGTTTTAAACCTGCTGCATATTAATTTCATTGGACGATCCCTGGTTCTTGTGTGATGTGATGGGATAAATAACACTTCCTTATTCATTTTCTCCACACCAGTCATGATTTCATAGACCTCTATCATATCTTTTCCAAACTTAACAGTCCTAGTCTTTTAAATCTCTCCTCCTATAGAAGCTGACCCATACCCCTAACCATTTTTGTTGCCCTTCTCTGTACTATTTTCAATTCTAATATTATATCTCGGAGATGGGGCGACCAGAACGGCACACAGTATTCAAGGTGTGGGCGTACCAGGGATTTCTATAGTGGCATAATGATATTTTCTGTCTTATCAACCCCTTTCCTAATGGTTCCTAACAGTTAGCTTTTTGGACTACAGCTGTGCATTGAGCAGATGCAGAGAACTATCCACAAAAGCTCCAAGATCTCTTTCTTGAGGGGTAACAGCTAATTTAGACCCCATCATGTTTATGTATAGTTGGAATTATATTTTCCTCATGTGCATTACTTTGCACTTATAAACATTGAATTTCATCTGCCATTTTGTTGCCCAGTCACCCGGTTCTGGGAGCGCCCTTGAACTCTTCGCAGTCTGATTTGGACTTAACCATCTTGAGTAATTTTGTATCATCTGAAAATTTTGCCACCTCGCTGTTTATCCCTTTTTCCACATCGTTTGTGGTTTTGGGGTCACCAGATCTCCTGCTTTAGCCACCAGAGGTTCTAAAGAGCAGGGAAAAGCACTGGAGTTCTTATGCTAATGGAAAATAGCCCCATACCTGGAACTCCCCAGCCCCAAGACTCGGTCTGTATCCTTCTCATCACGCTCTGCTCCATCACGCTTACAGACCTCAGCGAGATCCTAGGAAGGAACAGGTTAGAAGGAGCAGTAAGTCCAAGGAGCTGACCAGTTAACCGCATCCGTGCATTAGAAGAACTGGAGGCGCTGAATTCTTCAACACTGTATTTTCCATAGTCAGGGGACACACAGAGAAGCACGATGGTAATCAGAGTGATGTGATTTTTTTTTTTTTAAATAAGAACTGATACTTCATGACCCAGCAGGGCTGGGAACATTTTGGAAGCAGCAGTAGAAATTCTTTATGGACCAAGTGAATGCAGGCTCCGAAATAAGAAAGCATTAAATGTCAATAGGCTCATGAGCCAAACCCAGATAACTTGGTAGGGAGAGGGCCTGTGGCCCTGCTAAGCGCCGCTTCCCGCTCCCTCCCCTGAATCTCTCACACAAAGGCCCCACATATCTCACACTCGGACGCCTAACTTACCTCTTTGCTCAGGCCCGTGGGCTGTTTCTTCACATTCTTGTAGCCCCTGGAAAAAGTAAAATCCAGACAAGTTACAAAAGCAAGCGATGGCTGAATCACCCGTTCGGGGAGAGGGGCTGGGAGAAAGGCAGCGAGACGCCAAGACTGCTTCTCCATCGGTTGAATTGTTTGAAGATCACCGAGTCACTAGACGCAGAGTTGCTATTACCACAAGACTGCAGGGAAGCTCAGGCTCAGCCAGGAAGTTGGGATGTTTACCCAGTCTAACCTGTTTGGCGCTCACAAATGCATTTGTATGTGGTTCTCAGACACCACGGTGATGGGCACCCTAGAAATATCAGACAGAGCAGGTTGCCTACAATCCCACAACACTGGATGAATTATTTGCACTATGACAGTCCCCAGAGGCCCTAACCAAGATCACGGCCCTGCCGCGCCAGGTGCTGTACAAACACACACAGTAAGAGATCAAAGAATTTACTAGCTAGGTAGCCACAACAGAGAAATGGTGGGAGAGGAAGCAGAGGTGACTTGCCCAGTTGTGACTACACATTTCAGATCAGATGAACCAAACTCCAAGGTGCTTTTTAAGCTGTGGTTCTCAATATGTCATAGGCCTTGGAGAGGTCACCTGTTAGACCCATTCGCCACGGACTTACAGAGCCGCCATCATGGCCTCCTGCTCAGCCAGCCGGACTGCAGCCAGCTCGGCTTCTCGGGAGATCTGCACGTCGCCTTGCTTCCCCTTTGCGTACCAGGTGAGGTCTTTGCCCTTCTGCCACCTGCCCACCGGAGCCATCAGGGAGTTGCCTGCCATTTAGAATAAGAGAAGCCTTCAAGAGACCTAAAGTGTTAGGCCAGTATGAAACGTCACTTCTAAAACAATATAACCAGACTAACGATAGATCACGCAGGGCACAGCATTGGGTGTCAGGACACCCAGGTCTTCCACTAACCTGCGGCGTGACTGCGGACAAGGCATTTCACTGTCCATGCCTCAGTGTCCCCATCTGTAAAATGGGACTACTGATCCTGAACTCCTTTGTAAAGTGCTTTGGGGTGAAAAGTGCTATGTAATAGCTAAGCATTATTCTTGACAAGGTCCAGGATGTGATTCAAAGGCTCTTGTATAGGTCTAGGGGCTGATCATTTATTCTGAGGGGAAAAGACAGCATTTGGGCCAATCTGTCCCAGCCATTCAGCTTCCACTAACAGCGAACAATAACATCTTACATTTCTATAGCACTTTTCATCCTCGGGGATCCAAAAGGGCTTTGTAACTCTATATGCATTGCTGCACTGAAATGCGGCCATCTCTGGGGTGGAGGGTGGCAGCCAAACAGCACACAGCACTATGCACAACTGGGGGAGGGAGGCTGGCCAGACCCCAGGGCAAACCACAAAGCCTACAAGAGTGCCATTTAACGAACATACTGGGCAAACAGGACCTCAGGTTTTTATATCACTACAACTCCCAAAGTGCTTTAGCAGCAATGCTGACTGTATGAATAGGGTTCACTTTGCCCAGCAGTGAAATTCAGTCAACTCTTGGTTGCTTGCTAAGGGAGGTGGTAAATTCTCCATCAAGCAGTCTCTTTAAATGGAGATTGGCCATCTTTTTAGAAACAAGCTGCTTTAATTCCACCCCAAATAATTGGGTTTCCCACCGGAATCACTTGGTGAGGTTACGTAGGAGGTCAGATTAGATGGCCAGAATGGTCCCTTCTGGCCTTAAAAAAAAAAAAAAAAAAAAAATCTATGAAACACAGTAGTGTTTAAGATCACCACCATGACACAGCTTTTAGGACACGAAGCAAAGAGCAACACCATCTCCATGTGAATAATATTAACACCAATATTCCCGTGTGTCCAGTTCCTAATTACCACACGGACAGGACATAAAATAACTGTCCCCCCGCGTCGGCAGCCTCAGCAGAGAGACCAAATCCTCCTGTTAGCTCCAGAAGTGGTGCTCTCAGGTCAGGATTGGTGCTCACAGGGGGATGGCAGCAGGGAAGGGGAAGGCATGGTGCCCATGCCGTATGCGTCCTGTAGGCATACAAAGGACACCAGCCTGTCAGGCGCCTTTCGCAAGAGCTGAATTCACACAAGACACGTCATACAATGACAAGATCAACTCTTACCCAGGTAATTTTCCCTCTGTTTATCCGTCTTCACATCCTCCCAGTTGAACTGGTCCTGCCCCCCTCGCACTCCTCCCCTGGATGAGCCGAACATGGTGCGGGAAGAAACAGCCGGCGGAGCTGGAAGTGAAATCGATCAGCACGAGGTGCTCAGATCTCTGCCCCGAATCGTCCAGATCTAGAAAACAGGGCAGGACAATCCCAAGGGTTACAGACCACATCTTACAGCCAACCAGCTTCCGCCAGACCCACCTCATGCCAGAGGGGGAAGATCTGCAAACCATGACCGGATGGTGGCAAAGGACTGATTTTCCTAGGAGGGACACTGACTGCTAGAATCTGCACTAATTCCTGCAGCTGGCACAGGATGCTGTGAATGGCAGCTTCCCGTGTTAGTCTGCCCCCACAATACCTCTGGGGGGATTCACCCCGCAGAGAGCGCCAGTGGCATTTCAGCTGGAGGTGCCTGCTCTTGTCTGGCTGGGGTTCTACAGGGGATAAAATGAGAGTGCACCCTTTGGGCACCCCCTTTTTGGCCCCAGGAGGGAGAGGCTAAGGCTGTTTTCTGCCAGCATGACCTTCCCACTGGCGAGCCTTCCTCCGCCCTTGGGTTTACACTAGCAGAGAGTGGTGGAAAGCTGAGCTGAATCCATCCCATTGTCCACACAGTGTGCTAGGTGGCACCATCCTAGCCCTACAGACGAGCAAGAATAGGTGGCCTGAGGCAGATTCCTTCAGCCATCCATGCCCTTTGCAGGCTCTCCCAAGGCACGTGGGGCAAAAGAGGACAAAGGTCACACCTAGGAGAACACAGGAGTTGCACGCCAGGGCAGACCCTCAGTTCTTTAGGGGCAGCATCCTGACACAGGCAGTGCAGCGATTCAGAGGAAGGCAAAACACGCCCATAGTGCCCCTGGCAGCATAGGCATGCGCACGGGGTGTGCCGGCTGTGCCCAGGCACACCCTAATGCAGGGGTGGGCAAATGGCTCCACTCTCCACGTGCAGCAAGCCGCCGGCCCCTCCCCCGCCTTCCCGGGCCAGCCCCCGCCTGGCCCCCCGCGGGTCTCCCCCCTCCCCCGCCTGCCACACCCCCACAGGTCTCCCTCCTCCCCCGAGCATCCCTGCCTGAAAAAAAGCAGCGCAGGCCTCTCCCGGCCACGCCTGCTTGTGCTGCTGCTGTAGCACATTCCTGCTCAACTGCTGTCTGCTGCCCCAGGGTCCTAGTGCCCCCCATCCCCAAATGGCAGGGCAGGCTGCCCTTACCCTGCCCTTCCGCCCTAGCCCTGAGTCTCTCCAATGCCCCAAACCCTTCAACCCCCCGCACCCTAATCCTCTGCTCTAGCCCTGAGCCCCCTCCTGCATCGTGAACCCCTCATCCCCAGCCAGAGCCCTCATCCCCCCACACCCTAATCCTCTGCCCCAGCCCCGAGCCCCCTCCTGCATCGTGAACCCCTCATCCCCAGCCCTCATCCCCCCGCACCCTAATCCTCTGCCCCAGCCCTGAGCCCCCTCCTGCATCGTAAACCCCTCATCCCAAGCCAGAGCCCTCATCCCCCCCCGCACCCTAATCCTCTGCCCCAGCCCTGAGCCCCCTCCTGCATCGTAAACCCCTCATCCCAAGCCAGAGCCCTCATCCCCCCACACCCTAATCCTCTGCCCCAGCCCTGAGCCCCCTCCTGCATCATGAACCCCTCATCCTCAGCCCCACAGCCCTGACCCCTGCACCCCCTCCTGCCCCCAAACTCCCTCCCAGAGCGTGCACCCCCTCCCCCTTCACCCCCTCCTGCTCCCAAACTCTCTCCCAGAGCCTGCACCCCTCACCCCCTCCTACGCCCCCACCCCCAGCCCAGAGCCTGCACCCCTCACCCCCTCCTGCACACCCACCCCCTGCCCCAGCCCGGAGCCTGCACCCAGCACCCAAACTCCATCCCAGAGTCTGCACCCCAGACCCCCTCCCCCACCCAAGCTCCATCCCAGAGCCTTAGGCAGGTGGGGGGGTGGAGTTGGGGGAGGGGCGGGTTCTGGGCACCACCAAAATTTCTAGAAACCTGCCGCCCATGCGTGGGACAGAGTGTCTGGCTCTGCGCGGAGCAAAACATGCTGCTAGGAGCCTCATGGTAAGGTGTCCGGGGCTGGGGGGGTTGGATAAGGGGTGGGGGTAGTCAGGAGACAGGATGCGTTAGATAGGGGAGTGGGATCCTGGGGGGGTGGTTAGGGGTGGGGGGTCTCTGGAGGGGGCAGTCAGGGAGCAGGGGGGGTTGGATGGGGCATGGGAGTCCCGGGGTCTGTCAGGGGGCGGGGGTTGGATAGGGGTCAGGGGACAGGGAGCAAGGAGGGTTCTGGGGGGCCAGTTAGGGTGGGGGGGGGTCTCTGGAGGGGGTGGTCAGGGGACAAGGAGCTGGGGGGGATTGGATGAGTTGGGCGTTCTGGGGGGCCTGTCAGGAGGCAGGGGTGTGGCGAAGGGTTGGGGCAGGCAGGGAGCAGGGGAGGTTGTATGGGTCGGGAGTTCTGGGGGTTGTCAGGGGGCGGGGAGTGGTTGGATAGGCGTGGGAGTCCCGGGGGCCTGTCTAGGGGCGGGGGTGTGGATAAGGGTCAGGGCAGTCAGGGGACAGGTAGGGGATAGGGTCCTAGGGGGGCAGTCAGGGGAAAAGGAGCAGGGAGACTTAGATAGGGGTCCTGGGGGATCTGAGGGGGGCAGTCAGGAGGCAGGAAGTAGGAGGGAGTGGATGGGGGCAGGGTGGGGCTCCCTGGGTGTACACCCTAATGAAATGTGCTGCGCATGCCTATGCCTGGCAGATTTTTCACAGTTGTATATGAGGAAGAGCAGGAGAAGCTTTTCCTGACCCCCATGGAATCCGATGTGCCCTGAAGCATGACATTTGATCTACCCCATATCTTAGCATGTATAACTATTGGTATTTTTATACTGTGCCACAAACACACACACAGATACACAACTTTGCAGACTCCTGCAAACACGAGTTCCTCCCAGCAGAGACTGCACAGGAGACAGAAGCAACACAACCTGCTTTCCCCACAGTAACAAGGAACAAAACCGGGTCTTTCTGTGCATCTCTGCTTTAGGCCCAAACACTGCAAGCTCACACTCTCAGCCACACGGACCTGCAGGATGAGGGGGTGGGGGTGGTTTTAGGGCTGTTTATTTTTGCGGAGCATGTTGTCAGCACAGCAATCAACCGTAACAGCGACCGACAGATGTTATACCTGCTCCTGGAAGTTGCCCGGCCTCTTTTTATATCCGGCTACAGCGTGCAAACATTCCTGCAGAGACAGCAAACCAAATTCTTTCTCTCGGGCCTTTCTAAAGGCACCCTAAAGCTGGTGCCTTCCCTCTGCAGGTAGCAGAGTTCCTTTTACCAGGAATTTAACCCCAAGCACCCCTGGCTTTAAGGCCGGATTCCAACCCCCCACCCGCCAAGCCAGTGCCTAATTACCAGAAGATGTTGCGTGCAGCATTCAAAGGCTCAATGCCCACTTCATGCTCCGACGGCCCTGCTGGGCCCCCGCGCTCCAATTTAGCTGCAGGCTCCAGGGCCTCTGTCCCTGCAGCTGGGCCCTGCCTTGCAATACCCTAAGGTACTGCAAGCAAAGGAAACCCCCAGGTTCCTTCCCCTCGGGCGGGGGCTGAGCAGCTTCCAGCCCGCGGCAAGGCTGCAGAATGCGGATCAGCCCCGCGCGAGACCCTCCCCTGCTCGCCCCCGGGGCAGCAATTTGCAAGAAGCAGGACTAGGACCTACCCCCAGCTCCTTCCGCCTGCTGCAGCAGCCCCATGCCTAGGGAGCTACCACTGCGATGGGCAGCCGGGGGGGGGGAGGAGAGCACAAGCTGTACCAAGTGGCTGCAGGGGCGGGGGGGGTGCACATGCAGCCGCTTGGTGCCTTCGGGTTTAGAAGGGAGGCGTCCGCGCTGCTTTGGTTGACGTCACAGGCACAGAGGCCGCGCGAGCCTGCAAAGGCTGTGCGCACGCGCGCAAGTGACTTCATGCCCCTGGAGTTCTAGGGGGCTGCTCCCATGAGCAAAGTCGTGTGTGTGTGTAAGGAGCTGAGTCTAAATGAACACCCCGAGGGGAGTTTTAACCCCCCTTCATTTGCCAGGTATTGACACAAAGCGGTAACAGCCAGGTCTCTTCTGAGTCCCCTCTTAACAAGTCAGTATTATTATTAACCACAAGTCTCCTTGGCTGGGCTGTTGTGAGGATTACATGATGTTTGTAAAGCACTGAGAAAATGCAAAACACAACGTATTAATTAATTTATTATGGAAGACCCTCATAAAATAAGCCCGACTGATAGGAAAGGCCCTATAAAATATGAATATATAAGACCCTATAAAATAAACCGGATGCATACCAAGGGCCCTATGAAATATATAATATATGAATATAAGACCCTATAAAATAAGCTAGATGTATATGCATGGCCCTATGTAATATACGATATGAGACCCTATAAAATAAACAAGGTGCATATGAATGGCCCTATGAAATATATAATATATAGGACCCTATAAAATAAATCAGAAAGATGCATACAAAAATTAATTCAGTTTTGAAAATTTTAGATTTGGAATTTTTTTTTACGTTTTTTTTTTTTTTTTTTTTAGAAAATGTGTCAGAGTATGATGAGAACAACTCTGGGTTCCAAAAGGGGGAGAACCCCTCACCTATTCTAAATCCCCAAAAGACCAGGCCAGTCAAAATAATTGAGCTTATATTGACAAAGTGAGGAAGCTTTCGGTTGGTCAGAAGGCCTTTCCCAAAATGGAGACGTGTAATTCGTTTGAACTATCCAGTCCTTCTCAAGCACACTTAATTGAGATGACTTGTTTCTATAAGACCGGGGAGTAAGGCTATGACTACATGGCACTTTTGTTGGCAGAGGTGCCAACTCCGTGGGTGCTCCGGGGCTGGAGCACCCAAGGAAAAAAACTAGTGGCTGCTCAGCACCCATCAGCAGCCCCCCCCATCAGCTCCTCCCTCTCCCCCCAGTGTCTCCTGCCCACTGGTGGGCCCCACCAATCAGACCTTCCCCCTCCCTCTCAGCACCTCCCACCCACTGCAATCAGCTGTTCAGCAGCGTTCAGCAGGTGCTAGGGGGAGGAGTGAGGGCGGGGTGTGCTCAGGGGAGTGGGTGGAATGGGGCGGGGCAGGGGCAGGAAGAGGCTGGGGAGGAACAGGGGTGGGAAGCAGTGGGGTGGGGGATTGGAGTGGGGACGGGGCCCAGGGTGAAGTGGGGGTCGATCACCCCCCAGCAACTCATAAAGACTCTTCTATTCCTGGTTCAGTGTGGCCAGGAGCATTTCCCTTAGGCTGGGATTTTCAAAGGAGCCTAAGGGAATTAGGTGCTTAATCCCTACTGAGTCACAGCCTTAAATGCCCTATACCTCACTTTTCGTAACAGCTAAGGACAATAATATGGGCAGGGAGGGTTATAAGACGTCATTCCTTAGTGTTTGTAAAACATTTTGAGATCCTCAGAGGAGAAGGGCTATAGATGTGCTTGTTATTGGTTGCTAATAATAAAAACACTTATAGAACACTTGTCATCCATAGATCTCAAAGCCCTTTACAAAGGAAGTTAGTGTCGTGTTCTAGGCCAGTGCACTATCCATTTGACCACACTGCCTCCCTACAGCCATTGGGCTGTGAAGGTACATTACTGAATGCTTGTTGGAACATCAGGGTCTTTACTAATTCCACACTTCTCATCTCAGGGTACGTCTACACTACCTGCCAGATCGGCGGGTAGCGATCGATCTATCGGGGACTGATTTATCACGTGTAGTGTAGATGCAATAAATCGATCCCCAATCGCTCTCCCATCGACTGCTGAACTCCAGCTTGGCGAGAGGCGGAAGCAAAGTCGACGGGGGAGCGGTGGCCGTCGATCCCGCGCCGCGAGGACGCAAAGTAAGTGATTTTAATTCGATCTAAGATACGTCGACTTTAGCTACGCTATTCTCGTAGCTGAAGTTGCGTATCTTAGATCGATCCCCCCTCTCCCCCCAGTGTAGACCAGGCCCAAGCCTCATCCCCGGTAGTCTGATGTAGCTCCCTGATCAAATCAGTGAGAAGACTCCTATTGGCTTCAGTGGAAGTTGGATCAGGCTCCAGAACCTTTATTTCACCATCTGAACAAAAGCCATTTGTGACTGGGGTCCCAGGGGAGCCAACTGAGGTCACTCAATTAGGGTGAACTGCAAAGATTGGGGCAGGCAATCCCCAAAGCTGGTGGATATTCCAATACTTAGATTTACCAAACCAGCACAAAACAGCTTCTATAACACCTCACTGGTTACCCAGAAGCCAACAACACAGTTCTCTTAAACCAGCCCAGTCTTAGGCCTCCACCCAGACACCCAAGTCAGTTATGATGAGGATTACTGAAAATCGTATTCATCATATAAAGAAGTTCTACCAATCCCAAAGGATCGGACACATTAACTCCCAGGTTAATGGATATTCCAGATTTTACCCAAATACACGCTTACAGCCAATCCTTATTAACTAAACTAAAATGTATTAAAAAAGAAAAGAGAGAGAGAGTATTGGTTAAAAGATCAGTATACATACAGACATGAGTACAGTTCTTGAGATTCAGATTCATAGCAGAGATGGTGAGCTTTATAGTTGAAAAGAGTTCTTTCAGAAATTTAAAAATTTTATTAAAGTGAATGTTTAAAATTAAATATACATGAGTTAAGAGGGAACGTACTGTACATCTGGGGTCAGGCTTGGGTTATGAGGGATTACAGGTATCGGTTGCAAGGGTGAAGAGATACATACATATCACATAACCGGCATAAACTCAGATTGGGGTGCAGGAGTTTTTAAAGTGTTAGTGGATAAGTGGGGTCGGGTACGCCACCCATGGAATGAATAAGGAGTCCAAGTCAGTATCGGTGTGGCGGATAAGTACCTGGGTGGGGTGCGTCCCTTGGTCCGTCAGGGAAGGAAGTGGGTTATTTCCCTGGTCGGCGGTCTCGGTTACTTAGTGTGGTATTGACGGTGTCCTGTGATGTGTTCCGTATAGATGTCTCTGGACCACCTGATGGTGTCGGACACCATGAGCTGTCTCATGAGCCGGGCGTAGCGTCGACCAACTCCGCACGCTTTCAGAACCGGCTCGTTGTGGGGGTCCCAGGAGCCCAGGGCTCCCACGATCAGGGCGTGTATCTGGACCTCGTAGCCCTGGGCTCTCAAGGTCTCGGCCAGCGGGGTGTACTTCAACGTCTTCCGTGCTCGGGCCTCGTGGAGAGCCGGTGACCGGTTTTCAAAAGGCACCGTGACGTCTACGATGAGGACCTTCTTTTCTGCATCCGTCACGACGATGTCGGGTTGCAGTCTGCTGTCTGTCCCGGGGATGGCGCAGTCGAGGGTGATCTTCCCCAGGGACGGTGGGATGGCTTTCACCAGCCGGTTCTGGATGGTGTTGTGGCGGTGCCGCCAGGCTCCAGAGTGTAGTCCAATGTTTATGTTCAGGGTGTTCCAGATTAGGACTGGGATCTCAGCCTTATGACTTAAGCATCTCCTGCAAGAAGCATCAAGCAGGTCTGAGATGACAGGATCAGGATCCAAGGGTCTTTTCTACAGCTTCAGGCCCTCTTCTGACAGCTCGGAGTCCTTAGCTGAACAATAGGCACTCATGGGGACTTTGAAGTGGACTCATTTCCTAAGCATCACCAATAATTATCTACACAGATTAACATAAGGCAATTGCCCGTTTTTCATCATTCTCAGGTGATTTTCTATACATTTCAAAGAGAGAGGAACACAGGGATATTTTATGTTTACAGTTCATTTAAATGTTAATATTCCCTATTTGATCTCTGAATCAGTAGCTATATTGACAGACAGGAACTGTCCGTTTACATAGGTAATCATTAAACAAGATATAAGTAAACACATACAATTAGTATCACCTTTAATTTCCAACAATATAGGTTTGCATTTCAAAGTTCTAGCCTATCTAACATGGAATGGCCCTAATTACCATTCACATACTTTATAACTTGTCTTTAAAGGTTGACTCTGAGCTATTTGGCCTGCAAGCTGCTTAACCCTTTCTGGCCATGTGTCAAACTTTGTATAAGATCCATTGCAATTATATAACAGTGGTAGCAACAATGGTTTGCATGGTCATATTTTAATCAGACAACGTCACACCATTGCTTCAAGCTTCTGTCTGTAACTGATCATCATATCATCATTGATTTTGTTTTAACTCTTAGCTTTACAGTAATGGTAAAAGGGTCATGAAAATTGTTGCATTTGAATAAGGACTGACCAACCAGAAAAGACTGAGATATGCTAATCTGTTCCCTTAAATTCCTAGATTTGTTTCTTAAACATGTACCTCCAGTAGTTAATATGGCCCAGATCCTTAATGGTATTTAGGCACCTGTCAAGGCTGTATCCCCACTTTGAACTTTAGGGTACAAGAGTGGGGGCCTGCATGAGGACTTCTAAGCTTAACTACCAGCTTAGTTCTGGTCCGCTGCCACCATTCCCTACCCTGGGAAGCTTTTAGAAACCTCTCACCAATTCCCTGGTGAATACAGATCCAAACTCCTTGGATCTTAAAACAAGGAGAAATTGACCCTTCCCCCCTCCTTCCTTTCACCAACTCCTGGTGAATACAGATCCAAACCCCCTTGGATCTTAAAACAAGGAGAAATTGACCCTTCCCCCCTCCTTCCTTTCACCAACTCCTGGTGAATACAGATCCAAACCCCCTTGGATCTTAAAACAAGGAGAAATCAATCAGGTTCTTAAAAAGAAGGCTTTTAATTAAAGAAAAAGGTAAAAATCATCTCTGTAAAATCAGTATGGAAAATAACTTTACAGGGTAATCAAACTTAAAGAGCTCAGAGGACCCCCCTCTGTCTTAGGTTCAAAGTACAGCAAACAAAGATAAACACTCTGGTAAAAGGTACATTTACAAGTTGAGAAAACAAAGTAAAACTAAGACGCCTTGCCTGGCTTTTTTACTTACAAGTTTGAAATATGAGAGACTTGTTTAGAAAGATGGGGAGAACCTGGATTGATGTCTGGTCCCTCTCAGTCCCAAGAGCGAACAACCCCTTAAAACAAAGAGCACACACAAAAGCCTTCCCCCCCCCCCAAGATTTGAAAGTATCTTGTCCCCTTATTGGTCCTTTGGGTCAGGTGTCAGCCAGGTTACCCAAGCTTCTTAACCCTTTACAGGTAAAAGGATTTTGGAGTCTCTGGCCAGGAGGGATTTTAGTACTGTACACAGGAGAGCTGTTACCCTTCCCTTTATAGTTATGACAGCACCTAACCCCCATTGATTCATTGGGAGTTAGGTGCCTAAACACCTTTAAGGATCTGGGCCTATGTTCTTTGACCAGGAATTGTCATAAGAACAGCCATACTGGGTCAGACCAATGGTCCACCTAGCCCAGATCCTGTCAGTAACAGTGGCCAGGACAATTTCAAGTGATCCATCCCCTGTCGTCCAGTTCCAGCTTCTGGCGGTCAAAGGTTTAGAGACACCCAGAGCATGGGGTTGCAACCCCTGACTATCTTGGCTAAGAGCCATTGATGGACTGATCCTCCATGAACTTATCTCACACTTTTTTGAACCCAGTTATATTTTTGGCCTTCACAACAAGCCCCGGCAATGAGTTTCCCAGGCTGACTATACTTTGTGTGAAGAAATACTTCAACTGCTGTTGATTAATTTCATCGGGTGAACCCTAGTTCTTGAGTTATGTGAAGAGTTAAATAACACTTCCTTATTCACATTCTCCACACCATTCATGGCTGTACAGCCCTCTGTCATATCCCCCTTTAGTTGTCTCTTTTCTAAGATGCACTGCCCCAGTCTTTATAATCTCTCCCCTTTTAATCAGTTATAACGAAGGCTAAGATTATGTCACAGATTATGGCATGGAATCCGTGAGTTCCAAAGACCTCCGTGACATTTTCCGCTTTAGCCCCGGTGGGGCCCCCACAGCTCCCTGCTGCCGTGGGTGGCGGGGGACCCTGCTGCTCCCAGCCACTGCGGCCGGCAGGGGACCCCAGAGCTCTCAGCCGCTGTGGGTGGCAGGGGGACCCCGCAGCTTCGAGGCACCATGGGTGGTGGGGGGACCCCACAGCTCCCAGCTGTAGGCCCCACAGCTTCAAGCTGCTGAGAGGATGGGGGGAGGGGAGGAGAAGACCCATCGGTGGGTGCTGGACTCCCCCCCCCTCCCCATTTTGTCAGTTATTTTTAGTAAAAGTCAGGACAGATCATAGGCTTCCGTGAATTTTTGTTTATTGCCCGTGACCTGTCCCTGATTTTTACTAAAAATAACCGTGACAAAAATCTTAGCCTTCGTTATAACCAGCACTTGGTCCAAGCATTCTTTCTGCAGTTTTTAGGAACACAGGAATTGCCATATTGGAACAGACCCGTGGTCTATCCAGTCCAGTGTCCTGTCACCAACAGTAGCCAGCACCAACTGCTGCAAAGGAAGGTTCAAGAAGCCTCCTAGTGGATAATTACCCTGCCCACAGGGGAACATTTAAGTTCACTAAACTTTTATACCATAAAGTTGTTCTCCTTGCCGCCATCATGGAATGCTGGTGCAGACACCGTTGTGTCTGGCCAAAGAGCGCCGAAGAGCCAGCTCACGTTCCTGCCAGTCTCTGGGCAGAACACACAATGCCCTTTAGTGGCAGAGGCGGGGAGTACTGCTGGGGCAGGTCAGGGAGTGCCTCTTATTAGAGACCACTTCTGGGGTGGTGTGATGGGGTGCCCACCCCACACAGGGCTGGAAGGGGTTAAAACAGCCAGGCAGGGCAATTAACTCCACAGGCTGCACCTGGAAGAGGAGCTAGGGAGCAGGGAACTACACCTCTACCTCGATATAACGCTGTCCTCGGGAGCCAAAAAATCTTACCGCGTTTTAGGTGAAACCGCGTTATATTGAACTTGCTTTGATCCACTGGAGTGCGCAGCCCCGCCCCCCCGGAGCACTGCTTTACCGCGCTATATCCGAAGTCGTGTTATATCGGGTGGCGTTATATTGAGGTAGCGGTGTAATTGGAAGCAGGCTCAGATGGGGAGGAGCAGATGGGGGTCTGTATAAAGCCAGGTAGCTGGCAACAGAAGAAAAGTGCAGGGAAGTAGGCTCCAGTCACTCCCTAAGTGGAGGGAGTTGGGAGGCTGGCAAACCCAGACAGGGGAAGAAGCTAGGAAGGTAGGAGAAGGCTCAGGGGAATAGCAGCGAAGAATGGGAGTGTAGACCTTGGCTGCTGACCAGAGGGCCCCTGAGCTGGCATTAGGAGTAGAGGGCGGGCCTGGGTTCCCCTACCAGCCACGGGGAACGTGGCACAGTTGGCACAGTAAATGGAAGCCTGCCATTTCCTATGGAGGGACTTTCATACCCTGCAAAGGGGGAATATGTATTGTGACCTGGCCGGAGGGATGAGTCCTGAAGAAGAGCATGTGGTTCCTGGAATAAGAGGAGTCTGCAGGGTGAGAGGACGGAGAGATGCTGACGGTGAGGGCGCAACGCCCGTCCAGAGCTAATCCCCAGGATGGCCAGGAGGAGGTGGCACCTACGGTGAGTGGGCCCTGTGACAGGTGGTGTTGACTAGGTGTGGAAGGAACTTCATCCAGCATTGCTCAGCCTCATGTACCATGCCCGAAAGTGACGGGGTGGGAGAGGAGTTAAAAGGGAGAGGAAAATAGGATACCTCCCCCATGCCCCCCCTCCACAAACTCATTTAAAAAGCACTCATGAAAGTTACAAGGAAGCCAAAGGGTTAAATGGCAAAGCTACCAAGCTCCTCTCTGGGCTGATCTTAAAATAGCTCATTAATCTCACAGTTTAAAGCCTATTTGCATTAAATGCCATCCCAAAGGAATTCAAGGTCTGTTTCTTGTCAGACATAATTAGATCTACAGCCTTAACCTTGTGCAGCGATAGCCCCCATGGATCCACACCTGCACACGCCATGTGCATCAAATTATTTATCCTTTATTCAGCACCACAATCTCTACAGATATTAAAGCTCAAACCCTGCCCCAGGGACATTACAGTGGTAGCCCCCGGTCCTACAAACACACACACCTTCCAATTTCCTCAGCCCCATTGAAATCAATGGGTAGACTACCCACGTGAGTCAAATTAAACATGTGCATAAGTTTTTGCTTGATCAGCACCTCAGTTGAACATGGGGAGTAGCAACTGACTAAGGGAGAAAGGTAGAAGGAAATGGCTGAGCAAGGGATACAGCATGAAAAATCATAAGATTGATAGTTGTAGATGTGGCATAGCTGTTTCCCTCTCAATTTTAGTTTTGCAGCTTATCTGCTGATCTGTTTACAATTGCTGTATATTTTGTGGGACGGATAGCAGGCTTCCTGCTTCTGATGTACTTAGAACATTTTTGCTATTACTTTTTGGGTCTTTGGCTAGCTGTTCTTCCAATTCTTTTTTGGCCTCCCTAATTATATTTTTACACTTCATTTGCCAGAGTTTATGCTCCTTTCTATTTTCCTCACTAGGATTTAACTTCCACTTTTTAAAGGATGCCTTTTTGTCTCTCACGGCTTCTTTTACTCTGTTGTTTAGCCACGGTGGCACTTTTTTGGTTCTCTTACTATGTTTTTTTAATTTGGGGTATATATTTAAGTTGAGCCTCTATTCTGGTGTCTTTAAAAGGTTTCCATGCAGCTTGCAGGGATTTCACGTTTGGCACTGTACCTTTTAATTTCTCTTTAACTAACCTCCTTGTTTTTGTGTAGTTCCCCTTTCTGAAATTAAATGCTACAGTGTTGGGCTGCTGTGGTGTTTTCCCTGCCACAGGGATGTTAAATTTAATTATATTTTGGTCACTATTACCAAGCGGTCCAGCTATATTCACCTTTTGGACCAGTTCCTGTGTGGCACTTACGACTAAATCAAGAATTGCCTCTCCTCCTGTGGGTTCCAGAACTAGCTGCTCCAAGAAGCAGTCATTTAAGGTGTCAAGAAACTTTATCTCTGCCTCCCATCCTGAGGTAACATGTACCCAGTCAATATGGGGATAGTTGAAATCCCCCATTATAATTGATTTTTTATAGCCTCTCCAATCTCCCTGATCATTTCACAATCACTATCATCATCCTGGAACGGTGGTTGGTAATATATCCCTACTGCTATATTCTTATTATTAGATCATGGAATTACTATCCATAGAGATTCTACGGTACAGTTTGGTTCATTTAAGATTTTTACTTCATTTGATTCTATGCTTTCTTTCACATATAGTGCCACTCCAACAGCATGACCTGTTCTCTCCTTCCAATATACAGGGGTCTCTCCTTCCAATATACAATGTACCCTGATATTACTCTGTCCCATTGATTATCCTCATTCCTCCAAGTTTCTGTGATGCCTAGTATATCAATATCCTCATTTAATACACTATACCCTCAAGGACAATAAGGCCATTGCAGAGAAACTAAATGAATTCTTTCCATCTGTCTTTACGGCTGAGGATTTAAGTTCCCCGTAAGCTGCAAGGCCGCGCAGCAGCCTTCCTAGCAGTGCACAGGCGCTCAGGGAACCTGCCTGGGGACCTGCCCTTCCCCCGGCCCCAACCTAGCCCAGCTCCCAACCTGCCACAGCTGGGGCACCCCTACCCCGGCCTGAACCCAGCTGCAGCCGGGGTGGCCTAGCCCGGCCCCAACCCTGACCTGGCCGCAGCTGCCCAGCTCAGCCCCGACGCAGCCATGGCACCCCAGCCAGGCCCAAACATGGGAGGAGAGGGTCCCTAGGTCCCTGCCAGCGGCTGAGTACAGTACCAGTGCTCAGACAGGCTAGAGCCCTCCAATGCCAGGCGGGGCTTAGCAGGGCTCCAGGGCAGAGCCCTTCTGTGGGGCTGCTCCCATGTAGCCAAGTGCCATGGGCTCAGTGGCACAGGATCGGGCTCTTTCTGACGGGGGGGGGAGGCTATGGCAGCCTGTCTGTCCTATGCACTGCGCTACAGACTAGGGCAATCAGCTCCTATTGCCCTGGCTCGCCACCCTGCTGGGGAACAATGGGTCTCTGCTGGCCTTTCATTTGCCCTGGGACCCCTTGGCTAGCTGGGAGCTGGTAGAGAGCAGAGGCAACAGGAGGCTGTGGGCTTGGAGCTGGGCCTGCCTGGCTGCCGAGAGCAGCCATCCCATTTCACAGAGCCCAGTTTGCCCTGATTCGGGGCCCCACCAGTGACAGCTCCGAATTGCCAGCCAAGGAGGGCACCGTGCAGCTGGGCTCCAGCGGAAGTGCAGCAGATCACTGGTGGGGGACACACAGAGCGAGCCGAGGAGGTCAGCTCCTTGGGAAGAGCCAGAGCATGGATCCCAGCAGGAAGGGGCCCTGGCCTGTCGCTGCTGATCACTGGCTCATATGCGCAAACAGTCGACACCAGCTGAGGCCCCTCCCCCAGCCCCGGCCCAGACCTGCCGGCGAAGGCGCCTATCCTGCGCCCCAGCCCCAGAGCTGCTTGGGGGGGGTGGGGGGGGGGGGAAAGAGAAGAGAAGAGAACCTCTCCCCCTCCCGTAGCCCCAGAGCACCCTCCTGAACCCCAAACCCATCCCTGGACCGACCCCAGAGCCCTTACCCCCTGCACCCAATCCTCTGCCCCAGGCCTGAGCCCATCTGTGGCCCCACCCGGAGCCCTCACACCCCTGCACCTCAACCCTCTGCCCCATCCCTGAACCCCTCATCACCAGCCCCACCTCACAGCCTGCACCCCCAGCCAGAGCCCTCATACCCCTGCACCCAACCCTCTGCCCCAGGCCTGAGCCCATCTGTGGCCCCACCCGGAGCCCTCACACCCCTGCACCTCAACCCTCTGCCCCATCCCTGAACCCCTCATCACCAGCCCCACCTCACAGCCTGCACCCCCAGCCAGAGCCCTCATACCCCTGCACACCAATCCTCTGCCCCAGCCCTGAGCCCCCTCCCACACTTCGAACCCCTTGGCCCCACCCTCATGAATTTTGTTATATGCACCAATATGGAGGTGATGCGTCACATATCACCTCCATATCAGTGCACATAACAAAATTCATTCCCCACATGGGTGGGAAAATTTAGAGGGAACACTGCTGAGGATGTGAGGGAAATTCCCAAACCTGAGCAATTCTTTTTAGGTGACAAATCTGAGGAACAGTTCCAGATTGAGGTGTCATTAGAGGAGGTTTTGGAACAAATTGATAAACTAAACAGTAGTAAGTCACCAGGACCAGATGATATTCACCCAAGAGTTCTGAAGGAACTCAAATGTGAAATTGCAGAACTACTAACTGTAGTTCATAACCTATCATTTAAATCAGCTTCTGTACCAAATGACTGGAGGATAGCAAATGTGAGGCCAATTTTTAAAAAGGGCTCCAGAGGTGATCCCGGCAATTACAGCTCGGTAAGCCTGACTTCAGTACCGGGTAAACTGGCTGAAATGATAGTAAAGAACAAAATTGTCAGACTCAGAGGAACATAATTTGTTGGGAAAAAGTCGTAATGGTTTTTGTAAAGGGAAATCATGCCTCACCAATCTACTAGAATTCTGATGGGGGTCAACAAGCATGTGGACAAGGGGAGTCCAGTGGATATAGTATACTTAGATTTTTCAGAAAGTCTTTCACAAGGTCCCTCACCAAAAAGGCTCTTAAGTAAGATGTCATGGGATAAGAGGGAAGATCTTCTCATGGATTGGTAACTGGTTAAAAGACAGGAAACAAAGGGTAGGAATAAATGGTCAGTTTTCAGAATGGAGAGAGGTAAATACTGGTGTCCCCCAGGGGTCTGTACTGGGAATATTCAACATTCATAAATGATCTGGAAGAAGGGGTAAACAGTGAGGTGGCAACATTTGCAGATGATACAAAACTACTCAAGATAGTTAGATCCCAGGCAGACTGCAAAGAGCTACAAAAGGATCTCTCAAAACTGGGTGACTGGGCAAGAAAATGGCAGATGAAATTCAATGTTGATAAATGCAAAGCCTCTATTTGCCAGGGGCTCAGAGTGGGTGATAGGGAATGGATCACTTGATGATTACCTGTTCTGTTCATTCCCTCTGGGGCACCTGGCATTGGCCACTATTGGAAGACAGGATACTGGGCTAAATGGATCTTTGGTCTGACCCAGTACGGACGTTTATATGTTCATACAAACACAGGACTGGAAGAGACCTCGAGACGTCATCTAGTCCAGTCCCCTGCACTCATGACAGGACTAAGTATTATCTAGACCATGAGATGATCACGGTTGAGGTATTTTTGATGAGTCGGACTGGAGGATCTTGCACTGCCAGTGCCCATACTGTATCTGAGTAGTGGATAAACAGAAACTTCAGTCTCCAGGACTGTCAGTCCAGTAGCTTTCACCAACACTAAATAACACATACATACAAAATGAAACAGGTGCACAGAAGAGAAAGAAAGAACCTTTACTCAGCTACGAACTTTCTCCTTATAACAGTAAGTTAGTCTCCTTCTCTGCAGGACAAGGTTGCCAAATCTTCCCTTTACACTTCCACAGATCCTCAGAACAAATTCATTTCTTCTTCCAAAATTTTCTGTAATCGTCCAAATTAAAATCATCATCCAACACTTGCTCCTGTTTGCTCTTAAGCCTTCTGGGATCGCGTTTCCGTAACCTCGCTCTTCTTTCGGCCTCGGAAAGAGTGTTAATGTCTACAGGCATCTGTGGAAGGGAACAAAAATTAATCAGTCAAAGGCATCTTATTCAAATACCTCAGTGTTCAAAAGGAGAGGAGTTTGCTGCAAAATAAAAATCCCAATAGAGGTTAATCAAATAGGAATCATTTTATTAATTACAATTCTCTTACTGATTGCTGGGGTTTCACTGGTTTGGGGGCAGATGCAGAAGTTATTCTGCATCCATCTGTTATCCCGAGGATGTATGATGTAGTAGTGAAAGGTCATCAGAACACAAGCATCTAACCTTCCAACAGGGGTTGACTGGGCAATGGGAAAAGTACTGTGGTATGTAGAGGTTGCAGTTATTAACACTGTGCAAAATAAGCTGAAAAAAAATAATGAATAAGTGGGAGGAGGGATTGGGTTTCTTTTCAATTAGGAAGATTGCATTTTTAAGTGGATTTATTACTGGAGAAAAGTGTTGGGCAAACAGCTCTGTGAAATGTAGTCCTGTGCTTATCCACACTAGAGATACAGCACTGGCTACTTCTCACCCCACCAGCCATGGTGCATCAACCCTGACTTGGATGGACCACATCTAGGCATGCAATGATAATTCAATTGGACTCATTCAGTACTAGGCCAATAAGAACCATTTGTGGTGGTGGTGGGTTTTGTGCTGTGGGCACCTACCCACTGGGAGCTGACCCAAGACCCACTAAACTTGTATGTAAGATCCATCAGATGGCAATGACTTTCAGTTTTGGGACTTGTTTTGTGCTGGTGACCTAAAGGTGAAAGGCATTTTATCCTATTACTAATCCCCTGAACCATCCAGACTCTGACCCACCTGCTCTTGTATTCAAGTGACTTTCCAAGGAGTAAAAGGATTTGGTTCCTGGAATCACCACATTCCCCCCCTAAAAGGCCTGTATCTCAGAGACCTGTCTTTGGCCAGAGGAGGCTGAGATCAGCGGGAAAGAGGGGGGCGGGGGTTGCCTGAAAAATGCCTGGAGCATGAGGTGGCTTCTGAACTGTAACCACCCACAGGACGCAGACAGGGCATTCATTACATTTCTAGGGTAGGGGAGATTTCAGCCCCATATTCTTATAAATGGGTGAGGGGAAAATAAAAAATTCTGAAGATTAGCCCCCTCCATCTTCAGTAATCCATTTGAAGGGAAGGGAGCACCCTTCATCATTCAGGCCACCACCTGGAGCAATGTTAACAGGCTCTAAAGGGAGATGCAGCCTGCCCTCAACAAGCAGGGATTAATGAATGTAACTTGGCCCTCTCAGGGTGGAGGCGGCTGGGGAAGCAAACTAGGAAGAAATTGGGATAGAGCTGAACACAACTTTCCAAAAATCCAATGTGATTGCTAATTAGTACTACTTCTACAGCTTTACAAAGTATTTATGATGTAGGAACACTGGAACAGCCACCCCAACAGTATCTAATGATCCACCTAGCCTGATGTCCTGTTGAAGAGATGACCATTAAAAATACTGGAGGCTCTACCTCCTTGGAGGAAGTTAATTGAACCTCATGTTTCATGATATGGAGACAACTCTGCCCCCGGACAAATGGACAAGCCTATTTGGAGGTTTATCACCAGCATCAAAGTGATCCATCCAGTCTAATATCCTGACCACCAATGATTTGATCCAATATGGCAAATCCTATGTGTGCATCAGTGACTGATACAGGATGCTTCAAAGAAAGTTGTAACTCCATCCTTCTCATTATGCAATATTGTGCAATACTCATATCTATTTGTGCAATACTCAATACAACCTCCATCCCAGCAATTCTATTAAAAAATAGATTTTGCTCAATATTTCTTACTGTAAGTATCCGCCTTGGCTCCTTATAGCGGATGTGAATAGTAGATCCATCAGGCCTGACCAAGAGCACTGGGTAGGACCTGCCGTACGTCTGCCTCTGAATGCGGGCGATGGACGTCCTGTTGGAGTTATGTTGGCTGAGGGATGTATGCAGATGGCAAGCAATGGGTAGTAACCTGTGCATTGCATCCTGACGCAACAAACTAAAGGGAATTCAAACAGGGCAGGGTTAGTTATTCTTTCCCTCCATTCCATAGGGAGGCAGAGAAAAAGGTAGTCAAGTTCAGTAGACTAACATCAGGGCCGGCTCCAGCTTTTTTGCCACCCCAAGCGGCGAAGAGGGGGAGAGAAAAAAAAGATAAAGCCGCGATCGGCGGCTGGTCTACCATGCCGCTTCATTCTTCGGCAGCAATTCGGCGGCCGGTCCTTCCCTCCGAGAGGGACTGAGGGACCCGCCGCCAAAGACCAGGACGTGCCGCCCCTTTCCATTGGCCGCCCCAAGCACCTGCTTCCTGCGCTGGTGCCTGGAGCCAGCCCTGACTAACATACATGACTACGGTCTTACCAAATTCATGGTCCATTTTGGTCAATTTCACAGCCAGAGGGATTTAAAATCTGTCAGTTTCACTATTTCAGCTGTTTAGATCTGAAATTTCAAGGTATTTTAACCATGGGGGTCCCGACCCAAAAGATGATCGTGGGGTGCAGGGGGGAGAGTTGCTGTTGTAGGGGGGCCAGGGGATTGCCACCTTCACTTCTGTGATGCCTTCACAGCTGGGCAGCAGCCCTGGAGCTTCCTTCAGCAGGGAAAGAGGCTCCCAGAGTTGGAGGTGAATCTGATCTCCCTCTGCTGCTGGGAGTGCCCTGCAAGGGGCTCCTAGCTGCTAGCCCCAGTCAATGGTGGATAAACGCATGGGCACTCCAGGAGCCATTGGGGGCAGAAGCCCCACGCCCAGGCACCCTGAGGGGTGGAAGCCCCAAGCTCAGCTCCGGGGCTGCTGCAGTGCAGAAGTGAGGGTGTACCACCCTCACTTCTGTGCTACCTCTGCAGGCAGGTCTGATCTCCCCACCAAGAGCCGCCATGCAGGGGAAGGACAAGTCCTGTCCTTCCCCAGCTCAGCCCAGACTAGCAGCTAGGAGCTCCCAGCTGGGGCACTCCCAGCAGCACAGGGAGATCAGATTTCACAGGGAAGGGCTTATTTTGTGGTCTGTGACATGTTTTTCACAGCTGTAAAAGGGGGTGCAGACTGCAGGGGGGGCTCAGGGCAGGGGTGCAAGAGGGGTGCGGACTGCAGGAGGGGGCTCAGGCAGAGGGTTGGGGTACAGGAGGGGTGCAGGGTGCAGCAGGGGCTCAGGGCAGGGGTGCAGGGTATACGAGGGGGCTCAGGGCAGGGGATTGGGATGCAGGAGGGGTGCAAAGTGCAAGCAGGGGGCTTAGGGCAGGGAGTTGGGGGGGTGGGGTACAGGAGGGGTTCGGGTTCCAGCCCGGCGCCGCTTACCTCAAGCGGCGCCGGGTGGCAGCGGCGTGCACTGGGGCCAGGGCAGGCTCCCTGCACCGCTCCCGGAAGCGCTGCGGCCCCTGGGGGACAGGGGGCTCTGCGTGCACTGCCCTTGCCGCGCCTCCAGGTACCTCCCCCGAAGCTCCCATTGGCTGCAGTTCCCCGTTCCCGGCCAATGGGGGCTGCAGGGGGCGGTGCCTGGAGCAAGGGCAACGCATGGAGCCCTCAGCCGCCTTGCCCAGGGGCCGCAGGGATATGGTGCCAGTGGTGCCACGGGCCGTATCCAAAGCCCCAAGGAGCTCGATCCAGCCCGCGGGCCGTAGTTTGCCCTCCCCTTCTCTACTCCCTCCCCCGGCCCAGTGTCTTCTATGTGCAAGCTGGGCTCTGCCAGATCCAGTGGCCCGTAGTGGCGGCCAGCAGCCCTGCAATCCATTTCTGTGGGGGAAAGGAAATTATGTGCAAAAAACATTAATTTCTGCAAAATTCTGCATTGCGCAATCTCACAGAATTCCCCCAGGAGTAACATTTCAACATGATAATAATATTCAGCGGATTATGAGTTTTCTAATGATACCTCACAAGGCATACTTTGTACAAAATATAACATAAAATGGTGAACATGGGGTACAGGGTCTCACAGTGACTGACTTCACTGGGGCAATCTGGACAATAAAGGCTGCAGGATCAGATCCTGTCGTAATGAGAATAACTACAAACTTTATTCTTAGTCATAAAAGGTCTGATCTTTTGAGGTACTGACTACCTATTGCAAGGAGGTGAGTGCTGTCAACTCCCACTGAAGAGAATGCCAGATTGCCCATTTATTCCATCAAAATGAACACACCCTGACCAACATCAGCCAGCCCTTTAGCCAAGTCACAGTATTTGGTATGTGAAGCTTACCCCAGAGTCCTGCTTACTGCTGCCATCCCGCTCTTAGGTAGAACCACAAAAGTCCAAGGAACTAGTTCAACAAGGGCTTTGTCTGGAATACTGGATTTAACCGCTGCATGAAACTATTCCATAAAGTTCTTCAAGGTAAGTGATCCAACTGTTACACCACAGCTCTGCACCATACACGTTCTTCTCTTTGTAGGTAACCTAATGACCAAATGGACCAAAAAGAGATGGATCAAGCAAAGCAGCCTTTTCTTGCTACTTTAATCAAATCTCTTCTGAAACTGCCCATTTTTTAAAAAAAACTTGCAATTCTGAGATACCTCATTAGCATTTTGGAATGTGCTTTAAAATAAAAAGTTAGTGTAAAGGAAGGTTCTGAGAACTGATGATTTCACCTTCTTTCTCTGCAAAATTATAGCATACGGCTGCTCATGTCAAGCCAATCTGTGCTCTGCATTCTTTGATCTTTCCAGGTAACAATGGTGCAACTTTCATTAAAGCAGAAACAGAAGATAAGGCAGATATCCAATGTATGACATTTAATTTTCTGCAGCAACATTTCTCATAGCCATTAGCAAGTTCACTTAATTCTTCATCAGATTTTATTATTAAGCCTTAGGAAAATAAGCTAATTTCCAAACACACGTCATCTGGAAACTGGCTAATTTCTAGAAGCCACTGGAGTTGCTGCGCCAAAGGAGAAGAGCTGTTTTCTAATGGCTGACAGATGGGTCACGTTGGGACTCTGCAATGGAGAAACCCATCTGGCTCTGCCTCTCTGCTCTCAAAAACCTACCTCTCCTCCTCTGACCCTGCTCTCCCGCTATGATGGTGGTTCACAACTCCTCTCATACGCCAAGAACCAGTACAGAGCTCAGAGCTCTGTGTGGCAACGCAATAATGGCAGCTGAGAGGAGAGAATGAACAGCAGGAGGAAATTGCTTTGGCAGGGAGGGATCATTGGTGGTGGAGGGAATCGCGTGCCTGGTGAGGGGAAAAGGAGAGGTACCCAAAACATGTACTCTTCAGTATCCCAAGGGTTAACACCTGCTCCATATTTCAGTCTAACTGCACCTGCAGGGTTAGTGATGATCCTGTTGTACAACATCAGGTCTGTCATGTGGGGTTACGGGTGTAATCACAGGAGGGGAGCAGTAGAGCCAGCACACATTTCAGACAGCTGGCTACACCCCTGAATGCATAGGGTAGGCTGCAGTGTGGCCCCAAACACCTCATACATTGATATCGACCCTCACATAGGAAGAAGTTATTTTCCCCCCTTTACTACAGTGGGCCAAATTTGTCCCTGGTTGAACTCTTTAAAGGGGCGACACCAGGAATGAATTTGGCCCAATATTTTCCACATATAAAATCTTTTAGCCATTCTGGTTACAGTATCGAGGGTGCTGTGTGAATTTTAGACACAAATTAACCAAAACCTGGCCATATTGCAAGCTGGGATCTCTGGGTAGGAGCCTCCTTCCTATAACCTTCCATGACTAGTCTGTGTAGCAGGGTCATGACTAAGCTCACACGCAACAACTTAAGACTGCAATAGCTTTTCCACTTGTCTGACTCTAAAAGCTCCCTAATGCTCCCATGTAATGGAGTTATAGCCTGCCCCTGCCTTCTCTGACCCCACTCTGCACGTAGCACACACATGCTAAACACATTACTATGTGTTATTTGTGTTGTGGCAACACCTGAAGGTTTCAAACAGGATCAAGCCCCATCACAATAGGGTGATGTACAAACACCTATCCAATTAGGAGCCCCCAGCACAAGATGGATCAGATCTTATCTTGCACTTGCAAGGACAGATTAATTGATTGAGGTATTATAACTAGAACTCGTATGATCCTAAAGCATCCCAACAGTGGGAAACTAGGAAAATAAAACCTACAAGGGCTGAGAAAAAGAAGTAGGGAGAAGCAGGGACAGAGTGATAGGCAGGGTGACAGGCTGGTGTAGCAGGGCAATAGGCAGTGACAAGAGCAGGGTGACAGGCAGTTATAGGGGCAGCCAGAGCAGGGTGACAGAGATGTGAGGGAGGGCCATGAGGATAACAGGTGCCCCAGGGGGCATGGCAGGAGAGGGGATGTGGGAGGCAGGTCACCCAGGGAACATGGGGGCAATAGGGCCAGGGTCATGGAGGTAGCAGGACTATGGTGCACAGAGAGAGCTAAGGCAGCAAGTGCAGAGGGTGTAAAGCCATGGGTCCAGAGGGAGCAGAATGAAGTAGCAGGCACGGGGGTCAGAGAGTCCTGGGATGTGTGTGTGTGGGGGGGGGGGAGGGGAGGGAGGCCATGGGGCATAGAGGAGGCTGAGGTAGCCAAGCGCAAAGGGGGGGGGCAAGTCATGGATCACAGGGTGGGCTGAGGTAGCTGCATGCTGAAGCGGGCTGAGGTAATAGGTGCATAGGGCCCTGTGGCACAGGGGGTGAGGTAGCGGGGGGGAGAGACCATGGAGCACAGAGGAGACTGAGGTACCGGGCGCAAGGGGGGGGGGGACACAGGCCGTGGGGCACAGAGAGGGCTGAGATATTGGGCGCAAAGCGGGGGGGACAGGCCATGGGGCACAGAGGGGGCTGAGGTATTGGGCGCAAAGCGGGGGGACAGGCCATGGGGCACAGAGGGGGCTGAGGTACTGGGCGCAAGGGGGGGGAGACAGGCTGTGGGGCACAGAGGAGGCTGAGGTACTGGGCGCAGGGGGGGGGGAGGAGACAGGCCGTGGGGCACAGAGGGGACTCTGGTACTGGGCACAAAGGGGGGGAACAGGCCATGGGGCACAGAGGGGGCTGAGGTACTGGGCGCGGGGGGGGGGGGGGGAGACAGGCCGTGGGGCACAGAGGGGGCTCTGGTACTGGGCGCAAAGGGGGGGAACAGGCCATGGGGCACAGAGGGGGCTGAGGTACTGGGCGCAAGGGGGGGGGAAAGACAGGCCGTGGGGCACAGAGGGGGCTGAGGTACTGGGCGCGGGGGGGGGAGGAGACAGGCCATGGGGCACAGAGGGGGCTGAGGTACTGGGCGCGGGGGGGGGAGGAGACAGGCCGTGGGGCACAGAGGGGGCTCTGGTACTGGGCGCAAGGGGGGGGGGAAGACAGGCCGTGGGGCACAGAGGGGGCTGAGGTACTGGGCGCGGGGGGGGAGGGAGGGAGAGGAGACAGGCCGTGGGGCACAGAGGGGGCTCTGGTACTGGGCGCAAGGGGGGGGGGGAAGACAGGCCGTGGGGCACAGAGGGGGCTGAGGTACTGGGCGCGGGGGGGGAGGAGACAGGCCGTGGGGCACAGAGGGGGCTCTGGTACTGGGCGCAAAGGGGGGGGAACAGGCCATGGGGCACAGAGGGGGCTGAGGTACTGGGCGCGGGGGGGGGGGGGAGACAGGCCGTGGGGCACAGAGGGGGCTGAGGTACTGGGCGCAAGGGGGGGGGGAGATAGGCCGTGGGGCACAGAGGGGGCTCTGGTACTGGACGCGGGGGGGGGGGAGGAGACAGGCCGTGGGGCACAGAGGGGGCTGAGGTACTGGGCGCAAGGGGGAGGAGACAGGCCGTGGGGCACAGAGGGGGCTGCGGTACTGGGCGCGGGGGGGGGGGAGGGAGAGGGAGGGAGAGGAGACAGGCCGCGGGGCACAGAGGGGGCTGAGGTACTGGGCGCGGGGGGGGGGGGAGGGAGAGGAGACAGGCCGCGGGGCACAGAGGGGGCTCTGGTACTGGACGCGGGGGGGGGGAGGAGACAGGCCGTGGGGCACAGAGGGGGCTGAGGTACTGGGCGCAAGGGGGAGGAGACAGGCCGCGGGGCACAGAGGGGGCTCTGGTACTGGGCGCAAAGGGGGAAACAGACCTTACCCCATGGTGACGCTGGCCGGGGACCCCAGGGGTGAGCCCTGTGGTTTGGGGGGGCGAGGTTCTGCGTCACACCTAGGAGACCCCAACCCACCAGCCCCCCGCGGCTGTCACGTCCCCACCCCAGAACCCACCCTCACGACTTCCTCCTCCATGATGGTTTAGCCCGTAGCCCAGCTTCCCACCATCACGCTCTGCCTGCCTGGCACTGTGCCCCTCCCCCCACGAGCGGACCCTTCGCTCAGCAAGGCCCGTCCCAAGCCGCACTCCTTACAGCCAGCACCCCGCTCCGCACAGTGGTCCAGCCCCACGGGCTGCCCCTTCTCAAGACACAATGGTTTACCCCTTCGGGGAGCTCACTCCCACTCACGTGACTAAAGCCCGGGCGCGCAGGAGGCCTCCAGTCCCAGCAGCCGCCACGCGCCGCCTTGTTCCCGCCCTTCACCTACCTGCCTACCTACCCTGCAACGTCATCACGCGGCGCCGGCGCCGCTAAGCAACGCTAAGACTCCAGAGGCTAAGAGCGCGCCGCCTGTCTCACGTGGGAGACGCAGGGGGCGGGGTCGCGCGCGGTGACGCGTGGGGAGGGTTCCCTATAGGCGGGGCTTCCCCAGCGCGGGGTGCCGGTCCCAGCTTCTCTCATGAGTTGGCGGCGCCTGTGCAGCGTGGCAGCGGCGGGTGAGTTGTAGGGGAGTCAGTCCCGGTTCCTCCTTCCCAGGTCCCCTAATACAGCCCCAGCGGCCCCGACTTCCTCCTGCAATGCAGCCCCATCCCTAGCACCCCCCCCGCGCCCTGTATCTCCCCTCCCCCAATACAGCCCCAGCTCCTTGTATCTCCCCTCCCCCCAATACAGCCCTAGCCCTAGCGCTCCCCTGCCCCTGTACAGCCCCAGCCCCCTGTACCTCCCCTCCCCTAATACAGCTGCAGCGCCCGCACCTTCCTCCTGCAATATAGCCCCATCCCTAGCGCTCCCCCCGCCCCCTGTACCACTCCTCCCCCCAATACAGCCCCATCCCTAGCGCTCCCCTGCCCCTATACAGCCCCAGCCCCCTGTACCTCCCCTCCCCTAATACAGTTGCAGCGCCCCCACCTTCCTCCTGCAATCCAGCCCCATCCCTAGTGCTCCCCCTATATCCCTTCTCCCCCCCATACTGTCCCACCCCTAGCGCTCCCCCACCCCTTCCCCCAATACAGCCCCATCCCCCTTCCTCCAGCCCCCTGTACCTCCCCTGCCCCAATACAGCCCCATCCCTACCGCTCCCCCCTGTACCTCCCCTGCCCCCCAATACAGCCCTATCCCCATCCCCAATACAGCCCCATCCCTACCGCTCCCCCCTGTACCTCCCCTCCCATATACAGCCCTATACCCCCGCCTATACAGCCCCATCCCTACCGCTCCCCCCCTGTACCTCCCCTCCCGCATACGGCCCTATACCCCTGCCTATACAGCCCCATCCCTACTGCTCCCCCCCTGTACCTCCCCTCCCGCATACAGCCCTATACCCCCGCCTATACAGCCCCATCCCTACTGCTCCCCCTGCCCCCTGTACCTCCCCTCATACAGCCCCATCCCCCCACCCATACAGCTTGTAGACATGCCCCTCATTGCTCGCGGCACAAATTCGCGGGAGACCACTCTTTCAAACACCAGTGCCCTTTTATTTCCTTGTATTTTCCCACCACCACTTAGATACAGCTTCATACAGTTTGCTATCAGGCAGGTAGCCCCTTGGGGAACAGCTTGCTCTTACAGCTAGCGGGGAGCAACAGGCCCTCACTTTCCTGTTCCTCCCCACCTACTTCCTTCCTGCTAGCTTTATAGGCCTTCCCCCATCAAGCTCACAGGCGTCTCCCCTTTAGGGCTTTAATCAGCCACCGCCTGTCCGCTCCAATCTCTTCCCCTTACTGGGAGCTGAGCTAGCGGGCTCTGAGCTAACAGGGGCTGAGTCAGTGCCATTTGGCCAGCACCCTGTTACACAGTCCCATCCCTAGTGCTCCCCCCCGCCCCCTGTACCACTCCTCCCCCCCATACAGCCCCATCCCCTTTCCCTCCCCAATACAGCACCATCCCTACCGCTCCCCCAGTACCTCCCCTCCCCCCATACAGCCCCATCCCTACCGCTCCCCATCCCTCCCCTCCCCCCAATACAGCCTGATCCCCCTTCCCTCCCCAATACAGCCCCATCCCTACCCCTCCCCTGTACCTCCCCTCTCCGGGCACCTCACCTCCCCCAGTACAGCCCCATCCCCGTTCCCCTGTACCTCCCTGTGCACCTCCCCTCCCCCAATACAGCCCCATCCCTAGTGCTCCCCCATTACAGCCCCATCCCTACCGTTCCAACTGTACCTCCCCCTCCCCCAATACAGCCCCATCCCTACCGTTCCAACTGTACCTCCCCCTCCCCCCATACAGCCCCATCCCCTCCCCCAATACAGTCCCATCCCTAGCGCTCCCCCGCCCCCTGTACCTCCCCTCCCCCAATGCAGCCCCATCCCTAGCGCTCTCCCCTCCCCCAATGCAGCCCCATCCCTAGCGCTCTCCCCTCCCCCTGTACCTCCCCTCCCCGAATACTGCCCCATCCCTAGCACTTCCCCAGCCCCCTGTACCTCCTCTCCCCCAATACAGTCCCATCCCTAGCCCTCCCCTCCGCAATACAGGCCCAGCCCCCTTCCCCCAGCCCCCATGTGCATCCCCCAAAATAGCCCCATCCCTAGTGCTCCCCCTAGCTCCTCTTCCCACAGCCCCCATACCTCATCATCATCATATTCCTATTACGCCTCTGGCGTTTAGGGCAGTGACTAAGCTCCTCCACTCCTGGCTGTTTCTGGCAAGTCTTTCAGTGATTCCCTAGCTGTGCCCCAGGTTTTTCGCTCGGCTTCCACAGCTCTTCGGCCTGTTGTTTTTGGGCGGCCTCGTTTTCGTTTGCCTTCAGGTGTCCATCTTATTGCTACTCTGGTGATGGAATCAGTTTCCATCTGAAGCACATGACCGATCCATCTCCAATGCCTCCTGGCAATGATGGTGCTCAGATCCTCTTGGCTGCACTTTGTCAATAGATCTTGGTTTGAGATTGTTCTGTGCCAAAAGATACGGAGGTTTTTTCTGAGGCAGGTTGTATGGAATTTTGGACATGTCCTACTTTCTCATTCCCCAGCATTCTGCACTCTAAAGTAGTGTTGAAAGTATGCAGCTCTGATAAATCTTGAGTTTGGTTTTGGTGTTGTATTTTGATGATTTCCAGACTGCATTATACTCCTGAAGGTGTTCCTGGCTTTACTGATTTTGTTCTGGATGTCCTGGCTTGTTCCACCGTCCTCTGGTGTCTGTGCCTTGTCGTGGTGGGACAGGTTGCGTTCTCTAATGATCCCCAGAGTCTGTGTCGGTGGGGGCTTTTTGCTCCTGGTAGGTTCAACCATGCCGAATTGGTCTGTGGGGGAGGTGCCGGACAAAACAGACACCCTGGTCCTCCAGGTTGAGGGTTAGGCACAGGGCTAACAAACCTGTATCGTAAAAAACAAAATACGTTATGGAAACAGCAACTGAGAAATTGACCATTACTATGTGTGATGGCCTTCAGGAGCCAATGACCTGTCTGACTGCCAGTGGTGAAAGCTAAAAGGAAGCCACTGGCATGAAGACTGAAGTGCTCAACACCAAGACAAAAACCAAACTTGGTTTTTGGAACGTATGAACAATGTATGAAACTAGGAAGCTAGCTCAGGGCACAGCAGAGATGAGATGCTACAGCTTACACATCCTGGGTGTCCGTGAGAGCAGATGGTCAGGATCAGGAAGATTAACAGCCTCGTGAGAAACTGCTGTTTTCTGGACGGGATAATGGACAACACTATGAGGGTGTTGCCATCCTTTTGAAGGAGGAGTGGAGCGTTCCCTGCTTGAATGGAAATCCATCAGCAGCAGACTTACGAGAGCCAGACTGAAAGAAAACCTAATAATATCACCCTGATTTAGTGTTATGCTCCGACAAATGACAGTGATGAAGAAGTAAAGGACAAATTCTACCTTACATTACCGGCAGAGTTAGGTTGTGGCGTGGTACTCTCTCTAACTATCGTCATGGGAGACCTGAATGCCAAGGTCGGTAAGGACAACACAAACAACGACAGAGCAATGGGAACACATGGGTGTGGCACGATGAATGAAAATGGAGAAAGGCTTGTTGATTTCTATAATATGAATGACCTAGTCATCAGCGGAACCCTATTTGAACATTGTGAAATTCACAAGCTGACATGGTATTATCCAAGTGGCAGAGATAAGAACCAGGTTGACCATATCATGATCAATGGCAAATGGCGACACTCCCTGACAGATGTGAAAGTGAGAAGGGGTGCAGATGTTGGCAGCGACCACCACCTTGTAACATCAAGCTACAACTGAGAAGTGTGGGTCCACCAAACAAGGGACATAGATGTTATGATATTGACAAGCGAAAGTCCCTTGAAATACAGAAAGCCTTCGTTCTGCAGGTAAAGAACAGGTTTCAAGCCCTTGCAGAGCTTGATGAAGAGGAGGGGAATGCGGATGAGGAGATCAACAAGAAGTGGGACAAAGTAACAGCAATTTATAAACAGAGCAATGAAGCTTGTCTGGGCTACAGGCAGAAGAGAAGAAAGGAGTGGATTACACCCAACACATGGAACACCATAGAAACCAGACGACCCCTGAAGAAAAAAGTTTGAAACAAAATCCCAGAAGCTGAAGGACAAATACCACAAGCAGTATAGCAAGGCACACCATGAGGTCAAACGCCTTGTGAGAGCAGACAAACGGCATTATATTGATAACCTGGCAACACAAGCAGAGGATGCAGCTGCTCGTGGTGAACAAGGAACTGTCTACAAAATGACGCAGCTTATCAGTGGTAAATAGCAGACACCAACAAACATTCTCATCAGGAACTAACAACCGAAAAAGAACAAGAAATGCGCTGGACAGAGCGTTTCAAAGAATTGCTGAACAGGGAGCCACCTAAAGAGGAAGCAAACATCCAGGAGGCAGAAGAAGATCTTGATATCAACACAGACACCCCAACTAAGGAAGAGATCATTCAAGCCATCAAATCCTTATAAAATGGGAAAGCTCCTTGCAAGGATAACTTGAATGCAGAATTGTTCAAAGTAAATCCTAAATTAGCAGGATCTATCCTGGCCCCTCTATTTACATCAGTCTGGGAAAGGGAAAAAGTGCCAGAGGAGTGGACCAATGGGGTTATAGTGAAGATACCAAAGAAAGGAACTCTGTGATTGTAATAACTGCCGTGGTATCACACTTTTATCTGCGCCAAGCAAAGTATTGTGTAAGATCATAGTCCCAGGGGTCGGCAACCTTTCAGAAGTGGTGTGCCGAGTCTTCACTTATTCACTCTAATTTAAGATTTCGCGTGCCAGTAATACATTTTAATGTTTTTTTGAAGGTCTCTTTCTACAAGTCTATAATCTATAACTAAACTATTGTTGTATGTAAAGTAAATACGGTTTTTAAAATGATTAAGAAGCTTCATTTAATTTTAAATGAAAATGCAGAGCCCCCCGGACTGGTGGCCAGGACCCGGGCAGTGTGAGTGTGTCACGGAGTAAGGGGGGACTCAGGGCCCTGCACCCCCGGCTTCCTGCGATTCACCATGACTCTCAGCCAGCCAGTAAAGCAGAAGGTTTATTTAAACGACGGGAATACAGTCCGAGACAGGTCTTGCAGGCACAGACAACAGGATACCCCTCAGTTAGGTCCATCTTGGGGTCCTTGGGCACCCCAAGCCCCCTCCAGAGGTCAGAGCTCTCCCTGCCTCCAGCCTCCTCACCAGCTAGCTTCCCCGAGTCTGCCTTCAGCGACCCCTCCCACAGCCTTTGTTCAGTTTCCCGGGCAAAGGTGTCACCTCGCCCCAGCCCCCTCCTGGGTTCTCATGTTACAGGCTCAGGTATTTCCCTTCAGTCATTCTCCCATCCCCCAATGGAGACCATCCTAGCCACACTCCCCTGTCAGCACTTACAGATCACAGTAAGAACAGTCCCAGTTCGTCACATCTCCCCCCTTCGAGACCGAACTGAGCGGGGTCACTTTAGCCAGTGACCCGGGGAAGTTCGAACCTACCCCCGTTCCCATGGATGCCCCAGCATCCCTCCCATTCCTGGGTGAGAATTACACCAGGCCCCTCCAGTTTCACTCCCCCCCTTAGGTCGGGGGTGCTCGAGGGCATTTGCAGTTCGCATGGGGGAAGGGTTATGCGGCCTGTGCCCTTTTCCCACCCCAATACCCCTGGGGTTCCAACTGGGCTGCGGTCTTCTCCCAGCGCTCCAGTCTGGAGGTCTGTGCTTCGGGCTCTCTTGGTTCAGAGCCCCGCTTTTAACCTTGGCCACCCTCTGGAAAGGCTCCTCTATGCTGGGCAAGGGTCCTAAAGCCGTTTTCCCCTTGTCCCGGGCCTTCCTTCCCCTCTGACAAGGGTCACAGGATCGGCAGTACTGCCGGACAGTAACAAAGACCCCAGGCCAGTAAAAGCTCCGTAGCAGCCTCTGCTGGGTACACCAGGTTCCCTGGTGCCCTGAGAGCGGGGTGTCATGGGCCCGGTACAGCAGCTGGCGGCGATACTTCTGGGGTACCACCAGCTGCCTCCTGAACCCCCCTGACTCCATTTTCCCTGGGGGAGCCCATTCTCGGTACAGGAACCCCTTCTCCCACAGGAACCTTTTCCGGCCACCTCTCCCCATGGCCTGTACCGCACCGAGGTCGGCCAGGTCCCTTATCTTCCGTAAGGAGGGGTCTTTCTGCACCTCGGCCTGGAACTCAGCAGCTGGGACAGGGATGGCCACCTGCTCTCTCTTGCCGGCTGGGTCTGAGGCCGCAGCCTCCCTGAGCCGTGTCCCTGGGCGTTCCCTCCCCACCAGGTTAGGGTCCTGCGCCTCGGGCAAGGCACCCTCCCCAAGGCCAGGGCGCAGTGCCCCTCGCCGGCTCTGACTGCGGGTCACAACCAGTGCACTTGGTGGGTTGCTTGACCAGTCCTCCAGGTCCCCCCCCATCAACACCTCAGTGGGCAAATACGGGTGCACCCCCACATCCTTGGGGCCCTCCTTGGCCCCCCACTTCAGGTGTACCCTCGCCACGGGCACTTTGACTGGTGTCCCGCCCACCCCCGTCAGGGTCAGGTAGGTGTTGGGCACCACCTGATCTGGGGGCACCACCTCGGGCCGGGCCAGCGTCACCTCTGCGCCCGTATCCCAGTATCCATCGACCTTCCTCCCATCCACCTCCAGGGGAACGAGGTACTCTTTCCGGAGGGACCGCCCCGCGCCCACCGTATAAACCAAAAACCCTGAGTCTGGAGCATCCCGCCCCGCAGAGGAGCAGGCCTGGAGCTCTCCTCCCTCCTTAGCAGGTGGTACTCTGCCAGCCCCCCTTCCCTGGGAGTGCTGCCTCTCGCCCGGCTGGGTCTCTACCCAGTCAACCCTCTGTGGGTTTGGTCTGCTCAGTCTGTCCCTGAGCCTGGGGCACTGGGCCCGTATGTGACCTCTTTGGTCACAGTGATAGCAGACCATGTCCCAGGGGTCCCCTCGAGTGGGTTGGATGGACCTGACGCTGGATCTTCCCCTTTGGTGGGGTTTCTCCGCATTTTCCCGCTGGGATGGCCCATGGTGACTCTCGCTCTGCGTTGAGGTGGGACTGTTCCTTTGGGACTCCTCCCTGCCAGCCCCTGACCGGCTCTTTACAAACTCATCGGCCAGCCGGCCTGCATGTCGCGGGTTCTCTGGCTTTTTGTCCACCAACCACAGCCTCAGGTCGGATGGGCACCGCTCATACAGTTGCTCCAGTACCAGCAGTTTAACCAGGTCCTCCTTTGTCCGGGCCCCAGCAGCCCACTTGCTGGCGTATCCTTCCATGCGGACGGCTAGTTGCAGATATGAGATCTCCGGGGTTTTATCCTGACTCCGGAACCTTTCCCGGTACATCTCAGAAGTCAGCCCAAACTCACGTAGCAGGGCCTTTTTGAATAGTTCATAGTCCCCTTTTTCCGCCTCTTCTAGTTGGCGGTACAAGGCCAAGGCTTTGGGGTCCAGTAAGGGGGTGAGAGCCCGGAGTTTGTCTGCAGGATCAACCTGGTGCAGCTCGCAGGCCGTCTCAAAGGCATCCAGGAAGTCATCCATGTCCTCCCCCTCCTTGCGTGGGGCCATGATGCACTTATCAAAGCTTCGTGCAGTCCTGGGTCCCCCCTCACTCACCGCAGCCGGGGGCTCGCGGCCCTTCAGCCTCGCCAGCTCCAGTTCATGATGCCTCTGTTTCTCTTTCTCCTCCCGTTCATGCTGTCTCTGGTGTTCACGATCCTCCAGCTCTCTCAGTTTTAGCTCTATCTCCCATTCCAGCCCATTCCGCTCCACGGATGCCGAGCGTCGCCGGGAGGATCCCCTGCTGGCCGGGGGGGTCACTGCGCCCTCGGTATTTGCTGGGCTCCTCCCCACCCTTCCCCTAGGCGTAGGAAGGAGGGGTCTCTGGAAGCCCTCAGCAGCCGGCTGACCACTCCCAGCTGGGACAGACACTGGGGCCTGCGCTGCATCTGCCAGGCTGCTTCCCTCAGAGACAGGGATCAGTTCATTCGCGCGATCTCCCTTCTCCAGCTGGGCAATGAGCTGTTCTTTGGTGAGCCTCCCAATGTGCACCCCCCTCTGCTTGCACAGCTCCACCAGGTCGCTCTTAAGCCGCTTGGCATACATCTTCCTGCTGGCCGCTCACAGGCCTGTGTGCTCACCGCTCCCCACAGTCTCCAGGGAGACCCCTAGTGTGCCAGCCCTTCTCGAGGTCACCACCTCTCTGCCAGGGTCGAGCTGCAGACTCCTCCCCCCCTGGGACCACTCGCTGCGATCCCCCGGGGGACCCTGTTACTGCAAAAGTCCTTCTCTCTGGTCACACACTCCCAGGGGTGATAACCGTCTCTCTCTGACTCCTCAGCACGCCTGGTCCCCGTCAATCCCCCTTCGTTTTACTTCTCCCCAGTCACTTACTGCAGGAAGCGCCGTCCACGGGGTGCAGTAGATCCCACCGCTGCCACCAGTTGTCACGGAGTAAGGGGGGACTCAGGGCCCTGCACCCCCGGCTTCCTGCGATTCACCATGACTCTCAGCCAGCCAGTAAAGCAGAAGGTTTATTTAGACGACGGGAATACAGTCCGAGACAGGTCTTGCAGGCACAGACAACAGGATACCCCTCAGTTAGGTCCATCTTGGGGTCCTTGGGCACCCCAAGCCCCCTCCAGAGGTCAGAGCCCTCCCTGCCTCCAGCCTCCTCACCAGCTAGCTTCCCCGAGTCTGCCTTCAGCGACCCCTCCCACAGCCTTTGTTCAGTTTCCCGGGCAAAGGTGTCACCTCGCTCCAGCCCCCTCCTGGGTTCTCATGTTACAGGCTCAGGTATTTCCCTTCAGTCATTCTCCCATCCCCCAATGGAGACCATCCTAGCCACACTCCCCTGTCAGCACTTACAGATCACAGTAAGAACAGTCCCAGTTCGTCACAGAGTGCCACTGAAAATCAGCTCGCGTGCCACCTTTGGCACACGTGCCATAGGTTGCCTATCCCTGGTCCAGCGTATATCAGAGGTAGTTGATAGCGTTCTCAGAAAAGAGCAAGCTGGTTTTTGGAAAGGGCGTGGATGCACAGACCAGATCATAATAGAACAGTGCTTAGAATGGCAATGGCAACTCTACATAAATTTCATTGACTTTGAGAAGGCTTTTGATAGCATTCACAGGACCAGCCTATGGCGTATTCTGCAGGCATATAGAATTCCTTTCCATATAATCAACGTCATCAAAAGCTTCTATTTCAACTTTATATGCAGTGTTGATCAGAGTGAGCTCAGTTTTGCAGTCAAAACAGGAGTATGTTGGGGTGTGTCGTGTCTGCAATCCTCTTCAACATTGCCATCGACTGGGTAATGAGGCGTACAACAGAAGACATGCCAAGAGGCATTAAATGGACATTCTTCTCATCCCTTGAAGACCTGGACTTTGCAGATGATGTCGCTCTCCTATCATATACCCAACACCATATACAAGAAAAAACAACTCGACTCAACGCATTCAGCCAGCAAATTGGACTGAAAATCAACCGCAATAAGACAGATATCATGACCTTTAATATTGCCTCACCATCACCAGTACGGATAGAGGATTATGTTCTCACCAATGTAGAAACATTCACATACTTGGGCAGCAGCATCAGCCAGGACATCTGGAACAAAATCAATAAAGCCCCATACCTCTCGTCCCCCAATATAGGCCCATCTCCCCAGGGCTTCCCTCAGCCCCCCCATACTCCCCCCCCAATACAGCCCCATTCCTAGATCCCTTCCCCGAGCCCCTGTTTGCCTCCCCAAATACAGCCCCATCCCACCGCTCCCCCCAGCCCTGTATCTCTCCTCTCCCAATACAGCCCATTCCCAGTGCTCCCCCCTAACCCCCCTTCCCACAGCCTCCTTCTGGCCCCAGCTCTCCCTCCCATCTCCCAATACAGACCCATCTCTAATACTCCCCCCACCCCACTCAGGTTCCCCTCCCACAGCTCCCCATGCCTCCTTAGCTTCCTGACCCCTGCACCCTCACTCCCACAGCCCCCCTTGTTCTCCTCCAACAATACAGCCCCATCCTCAGTGCTTCTCCCTTAGCTTCCTGCTTGAGCTCCCCTTCCACATGCACTCCATGGCCCCCAGCTCCCCTTTCACATGCACCTCAGGGCCCCCAGTTTTCTTCTCAGCCCCCTCCCAGAACCAAGATACCCCCTTCTCCACAGGCTCCCCCTCTACCTGCCTCTCCTTTCCCATCCCACCCTCTGGCTTCAGGGAGAATTATCTCCCACATTTGTGATAGTACAGGCTGTTGGCATTTTAAATGTCTCTGACAGCTTCTGCCCCAAAGCACTTTGCGGGCTGGATGTGGGTGATGCCAAACTCCGTGTGGGGGTAGTAGCCACCACAGCCCTCTACTTGGTATGGCAATTTCATACTGTGCTGAATGCACTGTTGACACCTGATCAATAGTGTTGAAATGAAGGAGAATCCCCTACGCTCCAACCCCCAAAATGCAGCCTCCCTTGGAAGGGAAATTTGGTCTGTTTAGCTGTGCATAGAAAAATCACCCAACAATACAGATCAGGGAGTGAAAAGCATGTGTCTTACTGCAGTGTAGACATGCCTTCTGTGTCTAGTTGCTGCAGCTCTTCTGTCTCTTGGGGCTCTTGTGTTGTTGCTTTATGGATGCCCGGAACAGGTTTCTAGTACCTTTCCATCTTTTCTCAATACTCTGTTGAAGACTGGCCTTTTCTCCCTATCTGTACCTCTTTGTTTCTCGCTCCCTCTGCAGTTACTTAACTCTGGGTTTGTCTATGCTTAAAACGCTGCAGCTGAAGACACTACCTATTCTGATGGGAAGGATTCTCCCATGGGCATAGGTACTCCACCTCTCTGAGAGGTGGTAGCAAGGTCAACAGGAGAAGTCTCCCATCGACTTGAGTGCTGTCTATGCTGGGAGTTAGGTTGGTTTAACCGCTTCACTCCGGGGTATGGATTTTTCACACCCCTGGAGTGACGTAGACAGACCTAATTTTCTAGCATAGACGAGGCCTTGGTTATAAAAGGGCCCCAATATTTGGGTATTGTACAGTGCTTTGTAAATAGCACTGAGTGCCCTGCTATGCACAGGGGACTTATGGTATTTGTATGGCACATCAAGTCCTGGCCCTACCCATCCTAGTCTCTCTCTCCTTCCCTCCTTGTTAATCCTTAGCAACCAGTGTAGATTTCTCTTGGACTGGTTAGTGCTCTTTGCTCTGATGCCTTTTCGAGTAATGTATTCCACAAACCCATTTCACTGCTGTCAGTTGAGATGATTTTCCATCTCCTTTTCCCCTGAACTGACCAAACTCAGGAGGTGTTCTTATGAAACAGTGTTTTCATAATGCTTAAATTGGTTTACTAGTGGATTATATTGATTTATCCTAATTCAGTAAGAAAGAGCTAAACCATTTCTGAACCAGTTTAAATAACTCGTCTAAGGAAGTTAAGCAGCAGCTACTAAACTAGATGCTTTTAAATCAGCAGGTTCAGGTAACTTAAATCCAGGACTTTTAAAAGAACTGGCCATAGAGCTCTCTGCACTGTTAACGTTGATTCTCAATAAATCTTGGAACACTGGGTAAGTTCTAGAGCACTAAAAGAAAGTGAATGTGTCAATATTTAAATAGTAGACAGGACGATCCAGGTACTTATAGAATTATCAGACTGACATCAGTGGTGGACAAGATAGTAGAATGGCTGATACAGAACTCGATTAATAAAGAATTAAAGGAGGGTAATATAATTAATGCCAATCATCCTGGGTTTATGGAAAATAGATCCTGTCAAACTAACTTGATATCTTTTTTTTAAGTGATTACAAGTTTGGTTGATTAAGTATATTACACAAATACTATTACCTTTGACTTCTGTAAGACATTTGACTTGGTACCACACAGCATTTTAATTAAAGTAGAAGAATACAAAATCATCTCGGCGTTCATTAAACAGATTTAAAAAACTGGCTGACTAGTAGGTCTCAAAATGTAATTGGGGAATCATTAACCAGGTGTGTTTGTGGGGTCCTGCAGGGATAAATTATTGGCCCTATGCTATTTAGCATTTTTATCAATGACCTGGAAGAAAACACAAGCATTACTGATGAAGTTTGTAGATGATACAAAAATCGGGGGAGTGGTAAACAATGAAGAAGACAGATCACTGGTACAGGACAATCTGGATTGCTTTGTAAACTGAGTGCAAGCAAGCAATATGTATTGTAATATGGCTAAATGTATACATCTAGGAACAAAGAATGTAGACCATACATACAGGATAGGGGACTCTATTCTGCGAAGCAGTGACTTTGTAAAGGACTTGGGGGTCATGCTAATGGAGCAGACTGCCTAGGAGGCTGTGGAAGCTCCCTCACTGACTGTTTTCAAAAGGAGTCTGGATTGCCATCTGTCTTGGGTGGTTAGACACAACAAATCCTGCATCTTGGGGGGGGGGGGGGGGGGGGGTTAGATTAGATGACCCTTGCGGTCCTTTCTAACCTTATGGTTCTATGATTCTATGCTGGATAATCAGTAAAACATGAACTCTTACTGCGAGGCCGTGGCCAATAGAGCTAATGCGATCCTTGGATGCCTAAACAGAGGAGTATCAAGTAGGAGTAGAAAGGATATATTACCTTTGTATCTGGCACTGGTGTGACGGCTGCTGGAATACTGTGTCCAGTTCTGGTTTCCACACTTCAAGAAGGATGTTGACAAATTGGAGAGCAGTCAAAGAAGAACCACAAGAATTAATAAAGGATTAGAAAACATGCTTTATAGTGATAGGTTCCAGGTGTGCAATCCCTTTAGTTTAACAAAGAGAATGTTAAGGGGGTGACTTATCACAGTTTATAAGTGTCAAATTTGTTCCCCAAGTAGGTAATTGAGGGATCTTCAGTCTAGCAGACAAAGGTCTAACACAATCCCATGGCTGAAAGTTGAAGCTAGATAAATTCAGACTAGAAATAAGGTGCAAATTTTTGATGGGGTAATTAACTATTGGAATAATTTACTAATGATTGTGCTGGAGTCTCTATTGCTGGAAACTTTTAAATCAAGATGGGATGTTTTTTGAAGAGATGTTCTTTAGTTCAAACAGGAAATAATTCAGGGCAAACACAATACCGGTCTTTAAAAAGGGGAACAAAAAAGACCAGGGGAATTATAGACTAGTCAGACTAACTTCAATACCTGGAAAGATACTGGAGCAAATTATTAAACAATCAATTTGTAAGCACCTGGAGGATAATAGGGTTATAAGGAATAGTCAACATGGATTTGTCAAGAACAAATCATGCCAAACCAATTTTAATTTCTTTCTTTGATAGGATTACTGACCTAGTGGGGGGGGGGAAGCTGATGATGTGATCTACTTTGGTTTTAGTAAGGCTTTTGACACAGTTCTGCATGACATTCTCATAAGCAAACTAGGAAAATGTGGTCTAGATGAAATTACTATAAGGTGAGTGCACAACTACTTGAAAGACTATACTCAAAGAGTAGTTATCAATGATTTGCTGTCAAAGTGGGAGGGTGTATCTAGTGGGGTCCCACAGAGGTCAGTCCTGGATGCGGTACTATTCAATATTTTCATTAAAAACTTGGATAATGGAGTGGAGAGTGTGCTTATAAAATTCCCAGATAACAAGCTGGGAAGGGTTGCAAACACTTGGGAGGACAGGTTTAACGTTCAAAGTGACCTTGAGAAATTGGAGAATTGGTCAAAATCAACAAGATGAAATTCAATAAAGACTCATGCAAAATACTTCCCTTAAGACAGAAAAATCAAATGCCCAACTACAAAATGGGGAATAACTGTCTAAGTAGTAGTACTGCTGAAAAGGATGCTGAAAAGGGTTATGGTGGACCACAAACTGAATATGAGTCGTTAATGTGATGCATCTGCAAAAAAGGTTGATTATGATTCTGGGGTGTATTAACAGGAGAGTTGTATGTAAGACACAGGCAGTAAATATCCTGCTCTTCTCAGCACTGGTGAGGCCCCAGCTGGAGTACTGTATCCAACGCTGGGCACCACAATTTAGAAAGGATGTGGACAAACTGGAGTATATCCAGAGTAGAGCAACAAAAATAAAACGTTGACAAAGCTTGATCTATGAGGAAAGATTAAAAATACTGGGTGTGTGTTCTTGAGAAAAGAAGACTGAAGGGGGACCTGATAAGTCTTCCAGTATGGTAAGGGCTGTTATAAAGAGGATGGTAATCAGTTGTTCTCCATGTCTACTGAATGTAGGACAAGAATCAATGGGCTTAATCTCAGCAAGGGAGATGTAGGTTAGACATTAGGAAAAACTTTTAACTGTAAGGGTAGCTAAGCTCTGGAATAGGCTTCCAAGTCCCCATCATTGGAAGCTTTTAAAAAGAAGTTGGACAAACACTGTCAGGGATGACCTAGGTTTACTTGGGGCATGGCTACACTTGCAGATGTAGAGAGCTTTGAGTTAAACCAGCCTTCGGAGAGCACAGTAGGGAAAGTGCTGCAGTCTGTCCACACTGACCGCTTCAAGCGCACTGGTGTGGCCACATTTGCGGCACTTGCAGCGGCATTGGGAGCGGTGCGTTATGGGCAGCTATCCCAGCATGCAAGTGACTGCAACATGCTTTTCAAATGTGGGGGGTGAAGTGTGATAGGGAGTGTGTTGTGTGTATGTGTGTGGGGGGAGAGAGTGGGTTTTTGGGGGGCTGAGAGCATGTCAGCATGCTGTCTTGTAAGTTCAGACAGCAGCAGACCCCCCCTCTCCCCTGCCCCTCTCTCTCTCTCTCTCTCTCTCACACACAGCGTTCCACAGTAATGGTTGCTTTGTCTCGGAGCAGATAAGCATGCCAGCTGTCAGAAACGGAGCTTTGAAAGGGCATATCCGCATTCCTGCAGCGATTCAGAAACAATGACCAGAGTGGCCACTTGACTTAAGGGGATTATGGGACATTTCCGGAGGCTGATCAGAGCGCAGTAATGCAACACCTCGTTCACACTGATGCCCGGGCTAAGGTTGTAGCTAAGGCGCAGCAAACGTTATTCTACTCGCCGATGTGGAGTACTAGGAGTGCTGCGGAGTCAGAGTGCTCTATGTGTGGATGGGTAGTGAGCTAGGGCACCCAGGGCTGCTTTAATGCGCTCTAACTCACAAGTGTAGCCAAGCCCTTGGTCCTGCCACAGCACAGGGGGCTGGACTTTGTGACCGCTCAAGGTCCCTTCTCAGCCCTACATTTCTGTGGTTCTTTGATGTCTGGCTTCCTGTATAATACAGGAAGCCATACTAGATGATCACAATGGTCCCTTCTTGCTTCATAATCAGTGAATTTATGAAATTGTGTCTACAGACTGGTTTTCACTGGTTGAAATAAATTGATTTCCGAACTGATTTTAGTTAAACCCTGGCAGATTTTGTATGTAGTGACTGCAAACCTGAACTGTGAACTGGAATTGTAGCTCCTAGATGATTTCCTCTGTAACCTTGGGCAAGTCAGTCAACCTTTGTCACAGCTTTCCACATCTGTGAAAGGGGAATAATGATGCCTGCTGCACATAGGTGTTCTGAGGGTTAATTAGCATTTGTTTACAAGTATCTTTGAAGATGAAATGTCTAATATTTGTGCCAAACAATATTACTGTGATGTGGAGTTTTAAAGTTGCAATTGGATATTTAATCAAGCTTTTATCTTGTCTTTTGCGTTGAGAGGAAGGAATTTTCCCTCCTATTGATTTAGTTAAGCCCAGCTTAGAAACCACTGAAGCAGAAAATATCTAATTACTGCAGACCCCAGCTGGGAGTACTATTAGGAATGCAAGCCACCCTCCATTTGTAGCTATTTATGTGTCTATGTATCCTTTGTGAACCAGACCGTATGGTAACATGGGGCAAATAGCCTCTTTTTATTTCCTAATTTGAATTTCGTGTGGCTGGATACGAGGTGATCCAATTAAAAAGTATGCTGCAATCTGATGACGATAGGGGTTCAGATAACTTCCTCTTCTGTTCAGCTTTGCAAAGCCTTTCTACTAAATTATTTCCATATAGATAGACAGCGGAAGCCTTTGTTTCCTTTCGGCTTGCCGCCAGCAGGCTGTCCCAAGGCCTGTTGATGTTAAAACCACTTGGATGAGAGGTACAGGAAAATAATTTATAGTGAAAACAAAACACAAGCTTACTGTGCAGGCTTTCTCAACCAGCCTGCCCGTCCCACGTGGCTATATGGGAAGGGTGTCCTGTTATAGAATAGGTTGGGAACCACTGAGCACCCTCTATAAAAGTCCTAAAGCACTTCACGATGCTTCTGATGCTTCTTCCTCCAGATCCCATTGGTTCCCCCAGGAGCTGTAGAGAGTGAGACGCCGCATTCCTTTCTGCCAAAGGGTTGATTAAGCATGCTGCCCTGGCATCACCTGGGAATGAAGGCGCTGGACTCTGATCCCTGAATAACAGAACACTGCTTTGCCACTAGCCTGCTGGGCTGGCCCTTTCTATTCTATGTCTATCAGAGCGAGAGAATAAGCGCATGATAGTCCAAATTAGTACCAGTCAAATAGCAGCTATGTGGTTTTGCCACATTCACGTCCCCTTTCAGCTGCATTGATGGATGGAAGGAGACAGTGCTTTAAAAAAAAACAAACAAAAAAACCACTTCCCCATTGGGAAGGTCCTTTCCAGGACGCACTCTTTTGTCGCTGTCTCCCACTGTGCTGCTCTGCTCCTATTCTGTTCAGTGTTCTGGGAGCCAAGTGAAACTTCTTAAAGCCTGATCTCATCTTCGATTCAGTTAACTGCTAGCATACATCGCACAATGGTGTAGAGCTGGGGGATGTGAAGGCAGGAGAAAGCAACCCAGGAATGTAAATGGTCAGAATGATCCTAGCACGATGTAAGGGACTGGTGTGTGTGTATATAGCCATGTTCACAGGGATATATGTGAGCCTTCTTGCGGTGTTTCATGCTACAGGTTACTTTTACGGTGGAGAAGGTACAGCATGCAGCAGTTGTAATGATCTTGAGTGTGTTAGCAATTTGAAAAAAATAAAATGCGTTTAGGACGGAGTTCTTTGGCAAAGATTGAAAATTGCACAGGGTCCACGAGTTGGGACTTGCAGTCGCTCCTGGATCGGGTCCGAGAAAGCACTGCCAAGCTGAGAGAACCCATGATAGGCTGAAAGTTCATTCTCTTGTGACTCCTAAGGCTAGCAGTGAATACTGTACATCTATTGAAAGCTGGTGTTTCACAGTTTCATGTGATATGAAGTAGTGGTTTCTGTCTCCAGCTGATCATGGGGTAGCGGCCAATCACTAAACTCATGTCATGGTAGCAGTGCGAGACTGTGGCGTGGAGGATAGTAAGAAGTTAATCAAATCACTGGTCTTACGGTCCAATAATCTCCCAGTATGGGATGGCTTAGAAACATTTATTTTTTGAGACTAGACCAAAATAAATCTCTTTAGGACCAGCAGACACTTGCAGATATTGGTCCTGGAGCAGAGATCAGAAATAGACATTTTTTGGTACCTGTCTGGGAAAGAAAGAGGAGTGCACAATTCTAGAGGAACAGCAGAGTGAGGAGTTGGAGTCCAACAAGAACCTAAGCCAATAAGGTCAAGGCAGTGGAAGTATTTAGCTTGAACTTCTTTATACTTTTAAAGTATTAATTATGGGCTAAACTACAAGGTCGTTGACTGGATAGATTGGTAAAAATGCTTCTAAAATTGAGCTAGGGATGAATTAGAGTAATTGATATTGTGGATATTCACACTCCCCAGTAAAAACCTTTGTGCTGCCCAGAGAGTTGACACACCTCTTTTTACTCACTCCAGTCTGAGGACTTTGAGCAGGGCTTCCCTCTATCTTAACACAGGTTGTTGCTTTAATTGTCCTCACAGCCTTTCTATTCTGGCTATTTTTCTTTTGCTGTTTGGAGAATTCCAAGAATTTCTGGTCTCTGTTTTATGATAACGTCTATACCATATACAGCTCACGAGAGCACTTTATAATCCCAGAAAGAGAGAAGCAAGGAATTGCTCTGTGAGTGTGCAGGTATATGTGTATATAACTTTATATGTTAAAGATTTTTCCTTTAGTGAGTACATTGTCCAGCAAACTTTCATTGCTAATACACCCAGGAATTTTTGACATAAACAATGGCAAAAACTGTATCTGTAACTGATGATTAAAAAAAAAAAAAACAAAACCTTGTTTGATTTAATTTTTGCTTTTAAAATAGGATATCTCCATTAATTTATCTCCTAGAACTGGAAGGGACCTTGAAAGGTCATTGAGTCCAGCCCCCCTGCCTTCACTAGCAGGACCATTTACTGATTTTGCCCCAGATCCCTAAGTGGCCCCGTCAAGGATTGAACTCACAACCCTGGGTTTAGCGGGCCAATGCTCAAACCACTGAGCTCTCCCTCCCTTCTGTTTTCTGGAACACAAGAAACTGAGTTTTTATTTTAAGAAGGTGCTGGGACATAATACACCAAATTCCAACCCAGAATGAATTTTTAGTCGTGTTTATAAAATCCTGATGCTGGAGGTTTATTCTGGAGTAGCTGACTGAGTGGCATTGCACAGGTCCTTTAACTTTACCATCATAGCTTCCAAAAAATCATTATATCTGGAGGGAGTGATTTAGTCAATTAGCATTGTGCCTTTTGAGGTCTTAGTGAAAATACTCTCTTGGCTTTCAAGTGGGCCGAGAAAAGTGGAGGTCTAGAATAGGTTGATCCCTTTGGGGAATAGAATTGAATGTTTAGATTACTTCCTTGTCTCTTATGCAGCGTGTGTGCAGTGTCTGTTCACCATGAAAACTTCACGCAGGCCATTCTGCTGTCAGAATGCTAATTAAGCACAAGTCTCCGCACGTGAGCTGACCGCAGCAATTCTGTTTCCCGAGCACATGCTGTCAATTGCACACTGCTGTCTACAATTGCTTTGGAGCATGCCCCACCCTAAGCAGCCTTCCTCTGGACAACAGCAGGTTATGATTCTTTACTGTTCAGTTAAGTTATCGCACTGGGCCCGAAGGGAAGGTACCATGTTATGCTACGATGTCTTCGAAGCCCAAAAATGCTGTGTGTGTGTGTGTGTATTGCAAAGTATTATTAATTTTTGCCATATTACTTAAAACTTCAACTAGATTGGCTTTCAGAGCTTTGAAGACCCGATCAGTTGTCCCATGGTTTAGAAGGGTGGGGATGTAGTGCTTATAAAGAACATGCTAAAAATAGGAAATGAGATTAAAGGTGTCTAATCCAAAAACCTCTCTTGAGGCTATAGAAAAAACTCTCCTCTGATCTTCTTTTCTACTCCTAAAACGGCTTCATTACCTTCTCTCTTCAAGCCTTTGCTAATCAGTACTAGTTTTGCTGAACTTTCTGTGCTCTGGCTTACCTACTGTGCTGCACTTCCCCCATGAAAATCAATGGAATAGTAGAGTACGCCAGTGGACGTCTGCTTGGATGTATATGAAATAGTCATCCTCCATCTAGGAGACATTTATTTATGCTACTGGTTAACATACTTGCTAGCAGGGAAAGAACAGTCATGTGCTAGGCACACGTCTCCAAAATACCAACAGCAGTGAAGGACTCAATTGTATACTCTGTCACGCTGTCTGAAGTGGCTCATAACTATGAGTGCCAATCTTGGGTCAGACTGTCAGAAAATGGGGCAGACACTCCAAACTGGTGGTATATTCTATAATTCGATTTCACCAAGCCAGTAATAAATGTGCACTCCTGGATCACTATATTAGTCTTGCCACAGAGTCACAAACAGTCCCCTTAGGATCTCTAGGATCTCTAGCCTACCGTGCCACCAGACAAACTGGACTTTGTGTTATTGAGCGCTATACCATCACATTAGCAACAGAGTCCTGTGGCACCTTTAAGACTAACAGAAGTATTGGAGCATAAGCTTTCGTGAGTGAATACCCACTTCATTCACTCACGAAAGCTTATGCTCCAATACTTCTGTTAGTCTTAAAGGTGCCACAGGCCTCTGTTGCTTTTTACAGATCCAAACTAACACGGCTACCCCTCTGATACTATACTATCACATTAGGTTACTCCCAACCCCGAAGGGTCAGTCACTTACCCCAGATCAGTGGATACTCTTGATCTCACACCGAAGACAACACTGGTGGCCAATTTTTATAGTAAACTATTAAATTAATTAATGGAGATATCCCATCTCCTAGAACTGGAAGGGACCTTGAAAGGTCATCGAGTCCAGCCCCCTGCCTTCACTAGCAGGACCAAGTACTGATTTTGCCCCAGATTCCCCAAGTGGCCCCCTCAAGGATTGAACTCACAACCCTGGGTTTAGCAGGCCAATGCTCAAACCACTGAGCTATCCCTCCCCCCCCCGAACTAACTGAAGATTTATTAGCTAAGGAAAAGAAATGAGTTATTGAGAGGTTAAAGCAGGTAAAATACATTAACAGGTGAGTCAAAGTTTGTAAGTCCAAAATGATAGCAGAGATGTAGTGATCTGCTAGGCTTCCATAAGTCTGTCAGGGTTACCAAAATAACTTTGGGGATATCAGTCTTGCATCTGGAACGCAACCCTGTGAGTGTTCAGAGATACAGGATCATTCCCTTTAAACCAGCATAGATCCTGCTCACAGAAGACAATCTGAACAGCTTCTTCACCTACTTGGATTTTGATGAATATCACCTGCAGATTGTGTCTGAATTTCCATTGTCGAACACAATGACCCATGCTTTGAAGTTAGCAATTTTTAACATTTCAAAGGCTTCAAACTCATGTGATGGGTAAACGTAACGTAAACACAATGTGAGAGCCAGAAACAATCCTTCATTAGTTTTCATGCAGTTTACACATCAGGTAAATTCTCATTTAATACTAACACACACTTTTGATCTAGGATTAATTAAGTACAGGGATATATATTGTGAGATGTAGTACGGGGGGGCTAGCTCAGTGGTTTGAGCATTGGCCTGCTAAACCCAGCATTGTGAGTTCAATCCTTGAGGGGGCCATTTAGGGGTTTGGGGCAAAAATATGATTGGGGATTGGTCCTGCTCTGAGCAGGGGGTTGGACTAGATGACCTCCTGAGGTCCCTTCCAGCCCTGATACTCTATGATTCATTCAACAGGTTACAGATAAGTAAAGACAATATCATTCACATTTCCTTTAAACCAAATTAATGTTGTGTTGGAGGCCAAGGCCAAATTAGCAGGGGAGCACTTGGATAAGATGCAGGATCTGAGAGCCACTATCAGGCCTCACATAAAGGAACTAGAAAACTCCTGCAGCTGTGCGAGCCTTGGAGAACTTGGATTTGCCCTCTCTGAGGTAAAATCTACACTCTGGTATCAGACTGCCACCTTCATGCTGTTGAGTGTCTCAGCAGGGTTGGTGAGAAAACAAAGCCTGTGGTTTTGCAGCAGTGCGCTTCGTGGTAGGCCATCTTCCACAAATGGTACAGTAAATGCTATTTTTGGCAAACGCTGGCACAGCAGTGACAATTGCCAACTGGCAGTGATCTAACAAATGTTCACTAGCAACCACCCACAGTGACTGCCTCAGCTATCTGATCTTATGGAAAGAATTGCTTCATTATTTGCAATTCACATATCACTTCTTCCTCCACCACCCCAACCTCTCTTTTTAGTCTGCACAGGCCTGCTGTGATGGTTGCCAGCGAAGGTGGAGAAGTGGGAACAAATTTGGGGGGGAGGGGAGAGATCCTTGGTTCTGCTTCATTTATCTTTTGAAACCAGACTCCAATAGTGATGTTCAGTAGCACGGGTTGTGAATCAGTCCTGCAATGACCTACAGGGTAGTTGGCAGTCCCTCATAATGTATAAAACAACATCCTTTAAAAATGAGGATATTAACATAGGAGTGACCCTGTTTACATTCTGACTCCCAAAGAGAAGGATTAGTGTTAGAAAATGTTCAATGACTATCCAGATTCAGAATTAGTTGGGATGGGGTGTTTTGTGTGTAGTAGTTAGAGAAGGAGACCGGGAGTCAAAACTCCTGGATTATATGTTCCTGTCTCTCCCACTGGCTAGTTGTGACCTTGGGCCAGGCACTTAATCTTTTTGGCCCAGATCCACAAAGGTATTTAGGCTCCTAACTTCCATTGATTTTTTTTATCCATCTATAAATTCATCTAATATTTGCATCCTATTGATGGTATGAGATTTAATGTTTATAAAGCACTTGAGATACTTTCCTGAAAGACACTCTCCAGAGTTCTTACACAATGGTTTCCTAAAGGAAGCTATAGACAGCTGTTGCCCAAGTGCATCCTATCTGGTTGGTTCTCAGATTTACTCTTTATTTCCTTGCATGGTCAAGTATCAGGGTGTAGCCGTGTTAGTCTGTATCTACAAAAACAACAAGGAGTCTGGTGGCACCTTAACAGATTTATTTGGGCATAAGCTTTCGTGGGTAAAAACCTCACTTCTTCAGATGCATAGAGTGAAAGTTACAGATGCAGGCATTATATACTGACACATGGAGAGCAGGGAGTTACTTCGCAAGTGGAGAACCAGTGTTGACAGCGCCAATTCAATCAGGGTGGATGTAGTCCACTCCCAATAATAGATGAGGAGGTGTCAATTCCAGGAGAGGAAAAGCTGCTTCTGTAATGAGCCAGCCACTCCCAGTCCCGATTCAAGCCCAGATTAATGGTGTTAAATTTGCAAATGAATTTTAGTTCTGCTGTTTCTCTTTGAAGTCTGTTTCTGAAGTTTTTTTGTTCAATGATAGTGACTTTTAAATCTGTAATAGAATGACCAGGGAGATTGAAGTGTTCACTTACTGGCTTTTGTATGTTACCATTCCTGATTGTCCGATTTGTGTCCATTTATTCTTTTGCGGAGGGACTGTCCGGTTTGGCCAGTATACATGGCAGAGGGGCATTGCTGGCACATGATGGCATATATAACATTAGTAGATGTGCAGGTGAATGAGCCCTTGATGGTGTGGCTGATGTGGTTGGGTCCTCTGATGGTGTCACCAGAGTAGATATGGGGACAGAGTAGTCAACGAGGTTTGCTACAGGGATTGGTTCCTGGGTTGGTGTTTCTGTGGTGTGGTGTGTAGTTGCTGGTGAGTATTTGCTTCAGGTTGGTGGGTTGTCTGTAAGCGAGGACTGGCCTGCCTCCCAAGGTCTGTGAGAGTGAGGGATCATTTTCCAGGATAGGTTGTAGATCGTGGATAATGCGCTGGAGAGGTTTTAGCTGGGGGCTGTATGTGATGGCCAGTGGTGTTCTGTTATTGTCCTTGTTGGGCCTGTCTTGTAGTAGGTGATTTCTGGGTACCCGTCTTGCTCTGTCAATCTGTTTCCTCACTTCCCCAGGTGGGTATTGTAGTTTTAAGAATGCTTGATAAAGATCTTGTAGGTGTTTGTCTCTGTCTGAGGGGTTGGAGCAAATTCGGTTGTATCTTAGGGCTTGGCTGTAGACAATGGATCGTGTGATGTGTCTTGGATGGAAGCTGGAGGCATGTAGGTACGTATAGCGGTCAGTAGGTTTCTGGTATAGGGTGGTGTTTATGTGACCATCACTTATTTGCACTGTAGTGTCCAGGAAGTGGATCTCTTGTGTGGACTGGTCCAGGCTGAGGTGGATGGTAGGGTGGAAATTGTTGAAGTCCAGGTGGAATTCTTCAAGGGCCTCCTTTCCGTGGGTCCATATGATGAAGATGTCATCAATGTAGCGCAAGTAGAGGAGGGACACTAGGGGACGAGAGCTGAGGAAGCGTTGTTCTAAGTTAGCCATAAAAATGTTGGCATACTGTGGGGCCATGCGGGTACCCATAGCAGTGCCACTGACTTGAAGGTATAAGTTGTCCCCAAATCTGAAGTGGTTGTGGGTGAGGACAAAGTCACAAAGCTCAGCCACCAGGCGTGCTGTGGCCTCATCAGGGATACTGTTCCTGACAGCTTGTAGTCCATCCTCGTGTGGAATATTGGTGTAAAGTGCTTCTACATCCATGGTGGCCAGGATGGTGTTTTCAGGAAGAACACCAATGCATTGTCGTTTCCTCAGGAAGTCGGTGGTGTCTCGAAGATAGCTGGGAGTGCTGGTAGCGTAGGGTCTGAGGAGAGAGTCCAAATAGCCAGATAATCCTGCTGTAAGAGTGCCAATGCCTGAGATGATGGGGCGTCCAGGGTTTCCGGGTTTATGGATTTTGGGTAGCAGATAGAATACCCCTGGTTGGGGTTCTGGGGGTGTGTCCATGTAGATTTGTTCCCGTACTGTAGCCGGGAATTTCTTGAGCAGATGGTGTAGTTTCTTTTGGTATTCCTCAGTGGGATCAGAGGATAGTGGCCTGTAGAATGTGGTCTTGGAGAGTTGCCTGGCAGCCTCCTGTTCATAATCCGATCTGTTCATTATGACTACAGCACCTCCTTTGTCAGCCCCTTTGATGATAATGTCAGAGTTGTTTCTGAGGCTGTGGATGGCATTGCGTTCTGTACGGCTGAGGTTATGGGATAAGTGATGTTGTTTGTCCACAATTTCAGCCTGTGCACGTCTGCGGAAGCACTCTATGTAGAGGTCCAGTCTGTCATTTCGACCGTCAGGAGGAGTCCATGCAGAGTTCTTCTTCTTGTAGTGTTGGTAGGAGGGTTCCTGTGGGTCAGTACACTGTTGAGTGGTGCGTTGAAAATATTCCTTGAGTCGGAGACGATGAAAGTAGGCTTCCAGATCACCGCAGAACTGTATCGTGTTTGTGGGGATGGTGGGACAGAAAGAGAGTCCCCGAGATAGGACAGACTCTTCTGCTGGGCTAAGTGTGTGGTTGGAAAGATTGACAATGTTGTTAGATGAGTTGAGGGTACCACTGTTGTAGCCCCTTGTGGCAGGTAGGAGTTTAGATAGCTTACTGTCCTTTTTCCTCTGTAGAGAAGTGAAGTGTGCATTGTAAATGGCTTGTCTCATTTTTGTAAAGTCCAGCCACGTGGAAGTTTGTGTGGAAGGTTGGTATTGTATGAGAGTCTCCAGTTCTGAGAGCTCATTCTTGATCTTCTCCTGTCTGCTGTACAGGATGCTGATCAGGTGGTTCCTCAGTTTCTTTGAGAGTGTGTGGCACAGTCTCTCACCATAGTCAGTGTAGTATGTTGATTGCAATGGATTTTTTACCTTCAGTCCATTTGGTATGATGTCCATCTGTTTGCATTTGGAGAGGAAGATGATGTCTGTCTGTATCTGTGCAAGTTTTTTGTTGAGGTTGATGGATTTCCACTCCATACGGCTAAATTTAGTGCCTTCATGGTGTCAAGTATCAGGGGGTAGCCATGTTAGTCTGTATCTACAAAAACAACAAGGAGTCTGGTGGCACCTTAAAGACTAACAGATTTATTTGGGCATAAGCTTTCGTGGGTAAAGCTTTCAGTTGCATCTGAAGAAGTGAGGTTTTTACCCACGAAAGCTTATGCCCAAATAAATCTGTTAGTCTTTAAGGTGCCACCAGACTCCTTGTTGTCTTTATTTCCTGCAGCTCTCATAAATGTCAGGTATCTTGAGTGTTGTTCATAACTTCCATTTAAAAACACAGCCTGCAATTCAATCAGCAAAACAGTTCTGAGTCACTAAAACTCTGTCCTTTAATGGAACCTTACACATTTTATCACTCTCTTTATTAAAAAAATCCTATACTGTTCCATAGGATTTTTCTTTTCTTTCATTCAAATACACACATCTTTTTAAATCTCAGATGGGATCCATTTAATTATCAGGGCACATTTTTGGCTCTTCTACATAGCCACCAGGTGGGAATCAGAGATGCTTCTGCATTAAAGTTATAGCCCTTACCTATTAAAAGGCACTGATGGAGGCTGTAAACAAAATGATCTCGCCAATAAAAAGCAATGGCTTCAATGTTTTGTTCTGCAACACCCAGTTGGAGATGCGAGTCTGATGTGTCCGTACCGATAGATAGCAGCTGTGTGTGTTGCTTTCAGAGTTGCTGGGGTGGGGGAACAAGAAACGTAAGTCTCCTTCCCTCTCTCTAACTTAGTCATCTTTTCTCAAAAGAGGGAAAGAGAAAGGAGGTGCATGTTCCGCCTCCAGTATCAAAAGCTTCAACTGCCTCCTGGGTATCATGAACCAGAAATGCCCGCCAGGCCTTCTTGACTATCAAAAGGCCCAACTCTGCCCTACTCCACTGGCAAACCCTTCTGCTTCTCCTGGACAATCTCTACAAAGCAGCTACGCCCTTTCCTCTTAATAAAGCTGTGGCATGTTGAAAATTTGGGAACAATATAAAATGGATTCATTTTGATATTAAAATAAATAACACGCTGGATACTGTACTATTGGACAGGTCATGGTAGAGGGCAGTGAGTGGGGGTGGCTTTGGGGAATCCCAGATATATAACTTGAGGGACCTGCAGCGTAGTTTAACAAACTGTCCAGTACAGATGGCCATGGGTATTGTCATCTGAATGCATTGTTGTTTGAAATAGCACCTCTCAAAGTCTGTGCGGGTAATGACACCTCCACCCCAAACCCAGATCTGCCTTTAAATAGCTAAAATGCTCAAATACAGTGGTGAACGGGCACAGCAAAAAGAAATGGTTACCCATCTTCTTGTTGTGTTCTCATACTGCTTCCGGCTACATCCATGCACATGCGATTGCCTGATCATTGCAGTCCCCCAAGTCACTGGAAGACATTTGCGCTCAAGCAGCTGGCATTCCAGGAGCTGCTTCCGATTTTGAGGCTCTCTGCCGCAGTCACAGGTCTTGGGGGCTATTGATGTAGCTCCACTTGATCATTGCATCTCTAGACCAGCCAACTCCAATGCAGAGTCAATTAAGGTGACACCGTGTAGCCCTGGGCTGATCTGCACTGAGTAGTAGGGGCTCAACTGGTTGGAGCTGGAGCGCACATGCTACAGGGTTGTCCTCCACTTGGTTGCCATAAATGAACCCTTGTGTGTGTGAGTGACAATGTTAGGGGTTTAATGGTGGCAAGAAAACTTTGTCATGATGTCGGTCGACTCAGCATTGGTGTTGCATCATACAGTAGATGTCTTGGATCTGTGCATTGCCTAACACGGCGATCCCTCTGATGCATTGCCTTGTGTGCTTGACTCTCCTAGCAACATCCGGGCATATATCAGGAGGAGCAATGCCCGTGAGGTTACCTGTGTTCCTTCAGTACTTTGGTGCATTCCACGTTCCTGTTGCGTTTGCTCCTTCTCAGATTTTATGCAAATACCCAACATGCATTGACCTCTAGCTGGACCCCTGTCAACCCTAACATTAGCACCCAATGATGCCAAAAGCTCACTCAGGTAGAGTTCCTCGTAAGGCCAGTTTAGTTAGATTTTTACATGGAGTTGTTTGGGTAGAAAAAAGAAATGATGAAAGCTGATAGGTTTTAATATTTAAATGGTTGGCTATTTTAAGTCAGATGTTTGTCCTGGCTTAGATGTCACTTTCTTTTTCTGTTGCTTTTGTTCAACAACTTGGCGCAGAACTGACTAGGAAAATGGTGTTGCCAGTTAACTTTCACAGAGGGCTGTAGGGCATGGCTTTAGACTGTACTAGGAAGCCCCAAACTAGGTTTATTTTTCCATTTGAATTCCCAAAATAGTACTCTTTGACTATATTAATGTTTCCAGACCCCTTTTATCCTACCAGCTATCTGTTCTGTTTCCAGGAATTGAGCCTGAAAGCCCAAATGATTGACCGTTTATATTACGGTGACGCCTAAAGACACCAATCATGATTAATTGTACCCTTAGTGTGCTAAGGCATATAGCAGGGGTGGCCAACCTGTGGCTCCGGAGCCACATGCGGCTCTTAATATGCGGCTCCTTGTATAGGCACCAACTCGGGGGCTGGAGCTACAGGCGCCAACTTTCCAATGTGCCGGGGAGGAGGGGTGCTCGCTGCTCAACCCCTGACTCTGTCACAGGCCCTGCCCCTACTTCATCTGTTCCCCCAAGGCCCCCGCTCCTTCCTGCCCTCTTCCCTGAGCCTACCATGCCCTCGCTCCTCCCTCCACCCCCCAGAGGAGGAGGTGCTGATCACTAGGGCTGCTGGCAGGCAGGGGGGAGCTGACGGGGCTGCTGAGGTATTACTGTGGCTCTTTGGCAATGTACATAGATAAATTCAGGCTCAGGTTGGCCACCCCGGCCTATAACAACAGACAGCTCAGAGACCAGTGGAGTGTTTGATATGCACCTGTGTTTGCATGCCCTTATAAGGGCAGACAAGATATTTTTGTAATTCCCAAATTATTTTATTGGAACAGTGTAATTCCACTTTGAGGCCAGCCTACGTAGTAAGTCCTGTTTTTCCTCTTAACATCACAAGGGTAATATACTGAGTATTTTGGTTAAAATGCCCCTGAATGTATCATGGCAAACGCTCCAGTCTAGCCACACACGTGTTACTTGCAGCACTGAATCAGACCTTTCTCGTTACATTTCAAAATTAATTTTTGTGCTGGAGAAAGATGCTAGGCTGACCGTTCTGGAGACTGACACCAAAATGATCAAACCTTAAAATGTGAGTTTAGGAGCCTAGCTTTAGGCCCGAAGCCCTTTATTTAGCTACAGCCCAAATATTGTACAAGCAACTGCGCAAACAGCAGCAATAAGATCTTTTACCACTTAAAAGAAAGGGACTGTCTCTAAGGAACAAGAATAGTTCAGTCCCCATGACTCAGTCAGTCTTTGGCCTTTATGCTGAGGTTGGGTGTCTTCCTCAAAGAAATACTGTAGCTTAACCTGAAATTATGGGCTTAATGCAGGATTCCTTGGGTGAAATTATCTGGCTTGTATTATGCAGGAAGTCAGACTAGATGATCATAATGATCCCTGTTGACCTTAATGTCTGTGCAGCTGCCAACGAGGGGACCAGTTGTGCTGATGCTTTTTGTGCTGTGGGCACCTGTCTAGTGGGATCTAGACTGAGACCATCAGACTTGCTTTACAGAGGCCATTAAAGAGCCATCAGATGGTAACACCTTTTTCAGTTTCTACTGACGTGGGCTGGATTGGCACTACTGATGTATGGGTGAAAATCTCTGCATTCCATTACCGTCCAAAGGGTTTTACTCACAGCTGTAATGCACACCGGGCTTACTCGGTACAACAGGAAACATGGCAATACATTATTTAAATCGTCCTGGCAGTTTTTAGCGTTTGTCTATCTTGCTGTCTGTCAGGATTATGCTAAAAATAAGCCTTAAGGTAGTTAGAAACCAGTTACTTACCAGAGTCCTATTAGTATGCAATCTCCAATTTGCCTGACCTCCTCCTAAGCCATATCATTTCCCCTGTTTAGACACAGACCTTTCTCCTTCATGACACTCAGCCGAGTTACAAATCATGCTATTGACAAAGCCATATTTGTAACTGTTACCAGAATGTTCAGAAATTATACAGGGTTCAAAAACAGAGCTTGGACCCTGCTCCTGGAGTTAGTCTTAGCACTGTATTGGCTAGAATAGTTGTTCTTGTACGTAAAGAACTGTTGTCCGCTTTGTAGCACCAAACTGCTAGCTACAACCCTGTGCGAACGCATTTCTCCAGCCAGTGTAGACTGGGCTATAGGCATAGGCCCTGTTCAATATGATTGGTTTGCAAACATGTTTATGGTGACATTTATAAAACTTGCAATGAAATACAGGCAGCAGAAACAGCAGCTAGAGGAGATTGGTATGATTACACAAAGGTGAAAATAGAAATCAGTAGTGGCATAGTAAGAGTCAAGGTAATGACTTAAACTAGGTTACAAAAATAACCCCATCTGTCTGCAGGACTGAGCTGGACATGGAATCTAGCATATGCCCATATAGCACTAAGCAGTGGGTCTATACCAGGGGTAGGCAACCTATAGCACGCGTGCCGAAGGCGGCACACGAGCTGATTTTCAGTGGCACTCACACTGCCCGGGTCCTGTCCACCGATCCGGGGGGCTCTGCATTTTAATTTAATTTTAAACAAAGCTTCTTAAACATTTAAAAAACTTTATTTACTTTACATACAACAATAGTTTAGTTATATATTATAGACTTATAGAAAGAGACCTTCTAAAAAAGTTAAAATGTATTACTGGCACGCGAAACCTTAAATTAGAGTGAATAAATGAAGACTCGGCACACCACTTCTGAAAGGTTGCTGACCCCTGGTCTATACTGTATTCTTGTATATTGGTAGATCCAGAGTCTGTGTTATGTCAGTATAAAATTAAACTCAGCGGAGCTACTAGTGTAACTCCAGAGTGTAACTGAGATCAGAATCTGGCCTAGTTCAATTTCAATAATTTTTGCTGTCTATGGAGAAAGGTATAGATCTGATTACTAATTTTTCCTCTATCTCTTTACAGCTGTGCCTGAGAGCTCAGCATTGAGAATGCAGTCAAAGTTGACCCAGATTTCCTTCTTTTAACTTGAATTAAATAGCAAACCCTTTCCCTATTGTACTTGTTTTTATAGATGATCATGTCTTTGCTGCTAAGACGTTCTTTTTATGGATGTGTAATATTTCAGATCAGTTACATATAAACAGTCACTTAAGTTGGTCCCTTGTATTTCTTAAAAAAACGAGTGTGCTTTGATGTGGAAGGCTTATGCTGGCATTTACCAGAGTGTTACCCGGGCATGCCTGGAGATTTAGCAGTAAGAATAGTAGGAGAGTGGAAGAAACCACAGGAGGAGATTAAAGATCAGCGGAGAGTTTTCATTGGCTCCTTTAAGATGGAGACTCTGTAATTAAGGATTTAGATGGTTCACAAATAGCTCAGCTTTCTGCCTGCTCGCTCACATTATCAGTTTGTTGCTGTTACAAAGAGCTGGATTTTATACTTCGACTAAAAGGGCATAAAAGTAAAAGGTAAGGCATGCAATTGGGGAATGCTGCTAATATGCCAGTGCTATTTAAGCAACCACGATTATCTCTGTCTCCTTTCCGGATCAGCTTTGAATAGAGTGCAGTTCCTGTAACAAATTTTGTTTGCTTTAAATTTCCCTTTCCTGTTAGTGGCTGTTAACGGATAGGAAAAGAAATGCGAGCAGAGAAAAGAAAATGTAAAAGAGGAGACAGCAAGAATAAAAATATCCAAGCACTCCCGACTGGCATATACAAGTAGGAGATTGAAGAGTTCTGTGTTTCAGGCAGCCTAAGGAATTCTTGTTAGCAGGCAGATACTGTGGTGAAGAGTGAATTATTAACGCCTAGATAAGCAGCAAAGATCCTCGTTGGCATTTGAGTGTCAGGGTGTGTTGGGGTTGATTTAATTATGCCCACGGGAGAGCTCTGTCCCATCGGCATAGTGCGGCTACTTGGGAGACCTTACTGCAGCTGCAGTGGTACAACTGTGCCATTGTATAGTCTGTAGTGTAGATGTAGCCTTAGTTACTATTCAGCTTTTGGAGGGCTGGAGAAAAAGCTGCCTTATATATCTGGTCCTTTCCTAGACCAAAACAGTAATAATAATTTGCACTTGCAGAGCCTCGTTGTTAAAAGCATTTTAATTAAGCCTCATCATGACCCTATCACTTAGCGATTATCCTTATTTTATGGATGGGAAAAGTGGACACCGAGGCAGAGAGAGACTGAGTGACCCGTGCAAGTTCATGCAGTGAGTTAGCAGCAGAGCTGGGAATAAAACGCGGGGCTCTTTATTCCTCATCCTCTGCTCTAACCATTAAGATCCCGTTGCCTTTTCAGTAGTTGGCAAGTGGACGGGAATGCATTTTCTCCACTTTGGTATCTAGCATGACTTTTGAAATTTAGTGGGTACTCCGCCAAAGACTAAGGGCTGGAAGGAAAGACAATGTAGGTTGAAATTCTAACTGTGAGGTTTATTAAACCGTGGATGTATATCCCAAGGGAAGTGATAAAAACTAGATAGGATAAAGCACTATTAAATATGCTGTAGGGACCAATTCCTGGGGAATAAATTAAATAATAATACAGACGCTCCCCAGGTTACGCAAACCGATTTACGCAAATCCGGATTTACGGAAAAAGTTCCGTAAGTTCCGTAAGCTTTTTTTTTTTTTTGCGTAATTGTCGGGTATACATTCCCGACTTACGGAAAATTCGACTTACGCAAGGCGTTCCGGAACGGAACGCCTTGTGTAAGTTGGGGAGCGTCTGTAAATCTAATGTGTCTTCATTTTCCAGTTGCTATGTTTTTATAAGAGTAAAATGGTACAGTCCCTACTTGAATAGTGCTTTTAATTAACTTCTTGGGGGTTCTTTTGTAATAAAATAAATTTGTGTTGGTAGAATCCTGTACAAACAAGACTTCCTTATGTATATAAAAATTCCCTTCTTCAGTGTATACAGAGATTAGTAGTTGTCAGGCAAGTGTCTGGTAATGCATAATATCCTGTATGGGGTATACAGAGGATTCGTGTGCTGATTTTGGAGCTTGCTGAATTTATAAATATAGCGTCTGGATGGACTGTGGAGCTGTGCAGATTAGAGTTAGAGATACACAAGTAATCCACCTGCTCTGTTCTACCTGCCCTGAGTCTGAGTTGTCACGTTAGCTAAGCCTGCAGAGCATATGTGACTGGGACTAATTCTGTAAGTGTCTAATTGTTTGTGTCTTTACGAGTTTGAGATGAGACCCACTGAATCTTTTAGTCCAGCAACTGTTACTAGTGCAGGATTGTTCCTTTGGGGGTGCTCTGCATGCCAATACAGGATGCAATTCATCTGCACCTGTATGAGCGTTGGCTAATTATTAACTCACCTCACACCCCAGGGAATTATGCAAGTGAACACTCCCTCTTCCCTTCCCCCCCCTCCCTACTAGGTAAGCAAACAGTCGCTGGTAGGTTGTGTCTGGCCCAAGGTCACGCAGTGAGTCAGTGTCACAATGGGATTGAGTAGAGGAGCTGCCTACTTTCCAGTTTAGGGTCCGAGCTAGGCTCGCCCGTGCAGGGAAGAAGGGCACTGAGACTGGGAATTCAGTATTGTGAAGGAATTCTCGCTCCTTGCCAAGTGTGATAAGAGGCTGGCTTTGTGTGTGTTTCTCAGATCACCACTACCCATCTACCACTGACCACCAACAGAAAGGCTTTATTTAACTTAAAAAAATTAGTTCTGTCATCTGTCTGAAACAGCCCTCTTCCCTCTACTCGGCATGAGAGCAAGATCCTTGCTGAGCGTCGCCTGCAGATGCTGAGCCAAAAGAGGCCGGGTCTGCAGAGAGAGAGCATTCAGAGCAGGGGCGGCTCCAGGCACCTTTGGTGGCGTGTCTGCGGGAGGTCCGCTGGTCCTGTGGCTTCGGCGGCAGGTATGCCGAAGGCGCGGGACCGGTAGATCACCCGCAGACACGCCGCCAAATCCGCGTGACTAGCGGATCGCTCGCAGGCGTGCCGCCGAAGGCCGCCTGACTGCCGTGCTTGGGGCGGCAAGTAACATAGAGCCGCCCCTGATTCAGAGATCAGAATGTACATTGGGATTTTATTTAGGGGCAGGTGGGGGCAGGAGTGTTACCTTTTAGTTGAGGAAAGACTTCACTGGAGTTTGAACCTGTAACCTTCAGTACAGGAGCTTCTACTGTTGGAGCTCAAGCTTGAGTAATTCCGCTACTTTGCTGTAGTAGACCCTTATCCACTTGTGTGGCTCAACCACTAGAGGGAGACAAAGACCCACTCTCTCCAAGGTTGGGGTATGTTTGCACCCTCATAAGAGTCCAAAATGTTGCAGCATGATAATGTACTTTTCTTGTAAACTTTCATGTAAACTCAATACTGATGAAAGTGCAGTGGTTCATAGCCATGGGGATCGAAGTCCTCACCTAGTCACAGAACGGTGGCTTCCATCACCACAGTGCCTCTGGTATGACCTGGAGGGGCCAACTCTAGCAATGAGGGGGTGTTAGGCACACTTACCTGTTCCATCCTCTGCTGAGGTTGTCAACTATTTATGGTGGAGGGGGGTTATGTGGACTCTTGTCCAAGGCAGACTGGACTGAGGCCACCAAACAGCTGTCAGAGGGTAATGGTTTTCAGTCACTACCATCCTGGCCAGGATTTGGTAAAGGTGAAGGGCTCTGCAATGTGTTACCAGTCTCCTAAGACATGCCCGTCTCCCTGGCTTTTTCCTCTTTGAAATGAGCAGTTCAGCTTGTTCATGATGAAAGTTCTGTGGCAACATCTACAGTGCCTGGGTCAGTTGCTCTTCTTTTACATCCCCGGCCTTGTGATTCAAGCTTTTATGGCTGAGTTGGATTCTCTTTCCCCATCCCTCCCAAGCTGCATCATCCATAAGTTTCTTATCGGTGTGTCACTTAGATCAGGAAGTGTTATTCCACTGGTGTCAGTGAAAATGAAAAAAATGAGCAAAACCGGTTCTTTGGCAGTTTTACTTCCTTGAGACCTTGCAGTGCAGATGTTTTTGCTCACCTTTATTAAACGCATGTGGTAAACGAACATCGCATTGTGTATATACAAGGTGTTCTATTGGGATAACAGATGACATTTATATAGACTGTAGGTACACTGGGGGAAAAACATGGTTTGGCTCAACAATTGAGTATAAAAGGGTCCCCTGACAACCTACAAACCAAATACCCATGTAAACATGCTTCTTTATACTGTCCAGCAAACTGAATACTAGTCCCTTTTCTGTTTAGAGAAAAGTCCATCCCTTGGGACTAAATGGTTCAGGGGCCGGGTAAAAGGAAAAAGGGAATCTTGTGCTCTCAGGATGAATCCTGCCCAGCTTAGTAGCCACTGGCATCCGTCTGACTGCTGCTCAGTGGGTCTATATGAAGTGAGTTTGATCTCAGTTCAGTTCCTTGGGGGCACTTGCCCACATCGCATTGAATTCACCCTATACTTGGCACTAGCTGTCCCTCTTGTTAGCAGTCTCAGTAGAGAGGCCATAACTGACTGGATCCTGGAGACTGAGCTCACTTTGGCCTAGGGATGTCCACTCCAGGTAAGGGTTGAGGCACAGTGGGAGGAAATCTTGTCCTGTTGCTGCTCATCCTGTGTTTGCTCTCTGGATAGAGGATGTTGCTCTCTAGGGCTGTCAGTCCAGCACATTTCATCACCATCACTAAACTAGTCACTTCAGCCATACATTGTGAGAATTTATGCTTATCTGATTTCATATTTCATCTTAGTTCCCCTCTACTGTTTCTTCTGATACCCCTTTTCCTCCCCTAGGCCGTGCCATTTGTTTGCTGATGATTGCGTAGTTGGCTGCAGTAGCTTGCAAGTGCATGTGGCATCTGCTGGAATCTAAAGCTGGCATTTCTTATGATTCTGTGTTTCTAACCAAGAGAGGTGTTTGGTTTTTTCCCATCTGCAGCCATGACGGGACCAAGACCGGTAGTTCTGAGTGGCCCATCGGGTGCAGGAAAGAGCACTTTGTTAAAAATGCTGCTTAAAGACTACGGCAATGTCTTCGGCTTCAGTGTCTCTCGTGAGTATTTGTGCGCAACCCAGCTGGGGGGGGCAGGGAAAGTGAAACCGAAGCTTAATAACAGCCAAGGGCCTGACTGCGTAGCTACTACACATAGTTTTCAACGTAGTTAGCCCCCAAATCATAAAAATTGCATGTTAGTTGTTGTGGCTTGGGTTAATGGATCTATCTTAACTTGTGTGCTAGTAAGTATGTTTACATAACTTGGGCCATGTTTTACTACTAGTGTAAATGTAACTTCATTAGAATTGCACCTTTTAAAGGGTTGGTATCTTCATGCTACACCTAACACAGCATGCAATGGATGTTGTTCAGAGTCATCCCTTCCTGGGATTTGTCTTTAGTCTTCAAGTCACAAAGCCCTAAAGCAGAACTACTTACAAACGTATGGCTTGTGTCCTCTAAACACCCCAAGAGAATTGATTAAGATTCCGCTGTGCAAGACCCCACCTGCTTTTCTGCAAGCTTTAACCTTTCTGTGAGTGGATTTAATGAGACCTATGTGGTCTGGCTGTTAGGGTGAGTCAGCAGAATAGTTCTGCTCTTCTATTCAGATTCTTATATCCTGACACTGAGTTACTTACCCGCTTGTGCCAGTGATTGTTTTGGCTCATTGATTTATTTTCCTGCTTAGAACTGTAAGCTATACAGCAGTCTTTGTTTTCTCTACATGAGAAGTGTGTGGTGGATTCCTTTAGTACATAAATAGCCCTATTATATGGCTAACTTACTGTCTCTCCCATCCACCTCCAAAATGTGGAGAGCTGTGAATGCTGATTTTATCATATATACTTTTCTAGTGCCCAGATACAAAGGTGGCTGGCACTCACCTAAGATAAGGAGTTAGATAATAAATGAATACCCCACGACTGGATCATTGCTACAGGACTCTGAGTAGATGACCTGTGATATAATCTGTGCTTTGTCTTTATTGATGTGACAAGAAGATGCTGTTTGTTTGCTTGTTTCCAGTAGCATTCTCCGAGTGGTAGGTGTTGTACGGACATATGGGAAGGCACAGTCTTTGCCCCAAAGTGATTACAGTCTCTAAAAGATACGTATTACTTGAAGTTGTGATATTCAATTTCAGATGGAAAAATGTTTAAATGGAACAGGATAAATGTAGCCCTCCCATTTGCAGGCACTAAAATGTATTTGATTGATAAAGTCTCTATCACTGGATACGGTATCCGGGAAGTTGTGCGAGATTTAAAGGTTAACCCAAATCTCTGACCCTTTGGTCCAAAGAAAATGAATTCAAAAAAGAAAAGGGAGGAGCTGATGGAGAAAGAGGAAAGCCAAATACATAACTATGTGCTGGTAGTTACAAGAAGGCCTTGCACTGAGCCTTGAAAATGCCACGGAGGAGTTCCAGAGGACATCCTTAGAGGCGGAGGGGTTCCACGGACAAGGTCCCCATGAACCCCCTGGCTTGGCCCAGTTCATATGGAACCTCAGGATCGAGAATAAGGATAATCCAGATGATCTTCCCTGTCTGAAAAGTCATGTTTTAGGTCTAGATTGAGGGCCCTCTATATTAGCAACCAGACATAGCCAATTTCCAGTCTAGAATGCACATTCGTGTTGCCCAGTTCAGACAAGTTCTCTTGGATCATTAACCGCTTTCTTTAAACCAATTTTAAAAAAATAATCTTTGCAAAATGTGGTTCTATTTTTTTGCCCTCTGTAATTTTTAAAAGAACGACGGTTGAATGTTAATGATGTTGCAGATTCTCAGTCTATAACCTGGGTGAATTGCATTCTGAATTTCCAGAGGATGGCTAGGTTTGAATTTCCAGTCTTTTTACACAACCTGTCCACTGCAAAACATGCGGTTAGCACCCGCTGCCTTAACTGACCACTTAGAAGTATCTTCAAGGCTTTGCGAACAATGACATTCATGTTGAAGTCCAGCTTTGCTGGGTCTCTTATTTTTGCTGGGACTTTGGGTGGTATCTTCAGGTCTACTTATCAAATGGATTTTTACTGCAGTAGGAACTTTCTGTACCAGTAGCTTGGAGGCTCTTGGCAAAATCCTGGCCCCAGACTTCCACAAATTCCTCTCTGCATATTTATACCTGCCTCTGGAAATTTCCACCACATGCATCTGACGAAGTGGGCATTCACCCACGAAAGCTTATGCTCCAATACGTCTGTTCGTCTATAACAGGGTTTCTCAAACGGGGGTCGGCGCTTGTGTAGGGAAAGCCCCTGGCTAGCCGGGCCGGTTTGTTTACCTGCCCCGTCCGCAGGTTCGGCGATCGCGGCTCCCACTGGCCGTGGATCGCGGCTCCAGGCCAATGGGGGCTGCGGGAAGTGGCGCAGGCCGAGGGACTTACTGGCCGCCGCTTCCAGCAGCTCCCATTGGCCCGGAGCAGCGATCCGCGGCCAGTGGGAGCCGCGATCGGCCGGACCTGCGGATGGGGCAGGTAAACAAACCAGCCCGGCCCGCCAGGGGCTTTCCCTACACAAGCGCCGACCCCTGTTTGAGAAACCCTGGTCTATAAGGTGCCACAGGACTCTTTGTCGCTTTTTATGGATCCAGACTAACACGGCTACCCCTCTGATCTCTGAATGTTGTGATTTTCAGAATAAGTTTAAAAGTGCTTGAGACTAAAAGACTTTAAAATGTCTCCCTTTGATACATGTATAATGCTTCTTTGTATGTCTCTAGCAACCCCAACAAAATCTCACATCACAAGTATCGGGGTAGCCGTGTTAGTCTGTATCCACAAAAACAACAAGGAGTCCATTGGCACCTTAAAGACTAACAGATTTATTTGGGCATAAGCTTTCGTGGGTAAAAAACCCACTTCTTCAGATGCAGTTCAGCACAGAAATAGACTTTGTCTGTTCCCTAGGCTGCCTCTGTTTGTTTGTTTGTTTTAAATCGGTGCACAGCACTTACACCCAGCTGATCAGTGCTTTTAGAAGCTTAGAGATGAGACTACATCCTCCTTTTGATCAAGTCCATTCCAACCAGTTTGAAATAAATCATTCATGTTGTGTTCCATGCTGACTGCCAAAGGGTGTATCACAGTTTCGAGAGTACATGATAGCATAGGTGCTGGAATTAGGGGTGCTGCTGCACCCCATGGCATGAAGTGGTTTCCATTATAAACAGAGTTTACAGTTTGGTTCAATGGCTCTCAGTACCCCACTATACAAATTGTTCCTGTGTCCCTGCATGGTAGTGCTTCAAAATAACACAACTTATAGTGGTCTCCATATGGATTCTAACTTGGTCTCCTACCTCATTCAGAACTCTGACCTTATTCATTAAATCTATCTATAGGAGCACCTCGCAGTCTTTTGAAATGAATTTATCCAATACTGTGGGGTAGGGAAGTAGAATTATCCCTGTTTTACAGAGGGGGAACTAGGGGCACAGGAAGACGTAGGTTAACCTAGCTACATCGCTCAGGGCTGTGAAAAATTTCACAAGCTGTGCAATTTAGTTAGGTCAACCTAATCCTCACTATAGACACAGCTAGGTCGATGGAAGATTCCTTCCATCGACCTAGCTACTGCCTCTCAAGGGGGTGGATTTACTAAAGTGATGAAAAAACCCCTTCCATTGCTGTCGTAAGTGTCTACAAGCATTACAGTGGCATAGCTATAGCAGCACTTGTAGTATGTACATACCAGTAGAGGGGTTTGGCCGGGGCTCATCCCTCTCCGGGGCGGCGGGGAACCACACTGCCTCGCTACTTCCTACCAGCTGCTGACGGGGAATTAGCCTGGCGACGGAAGTCACTCGCCGTGGCAGCAACAGAGGCAAACACAGACAGTCATTCGCGCCCGGCCCATGGTCAGCAGGCAGTAGCGAGTCAAAGGCTCAGGTCCTCAGGCAGGAGCTGAGCAACAGTTATATAATTGGCAGGCCCAGGCCCTGGGTCAGGGTGGGCAGCAGAGAGACAATGGCTCAGGCCCCTCGGGCAGGGGCTGAGCAAGAGCAGGCAAACAACCAGCCCAGGCTCTCGGCTCAGAGGGGCCTGGGAGGGGGGAGACTGCCAGCCACAAGCTGGGTGGCAGGGGGGACGCAGGCCTGCCCACTCCACTGTGTCCCAGCCCAGGGCCCTAGCAGCAGCAGACGGCCCGCTGCTGTGTCAGTGGGGATCCCGGCCGCAACACACTGACATGGGCTCTGGCAGTGCTGCAGCCAGACTAGGGTCAGCTGCCTCCAGGCTACTTCCTAACTCCCCCTCTAGAGGTACCTGGGTCCAGACGGTGTTCTCCGGGGGGGTCAAGCACCATGAGCTCCTCTAGGTAACTGGCGAGGGGCAGGCCGGGCAGCTCCTCCAGGCTCTGGTCGGCATCGGGCGTCGGCAGGTCAGGCCAGTCCTCGAGTTTGTTGTAAGTCGCCGGGGTCTCCCAACCAGGAGCTAGGCCACCTCCCGAGTGAGCTCTGGAGTCGGGCTTTTATACTTCCTGTCCTGCCCCTTGACCTCTGGGGGGCGGGTGCAGGACTCACTGGCTCCGCCCACTCTGGTGTTGAGAGGGGCTTGTCCCTCTCCAGGGCAGTGGGGAACCACACCACCTCGCTCCAACACCCTAAGGGCTTGTCTACACAAGGAGATTAAAAAGCAACACAGGGTCCTGTGGCACTTGCATCTGAAGAAGTGAGGTTCTTATCCACGATAGCTTATGCTCCCAATACTTCTGTTAGTCTTAAAGGTGCCACAGGACCCTCTGTTGCTTTTTACAGATTCAGACTAACACGGCTACCCCTCTGATACTTGACAAGGAGGTTAATGCACAGTAAACTAGGGTGTGAATTTAAAGCACAGTAGCTACCCCACACTGACTCCCTCAGTCAGTTTACCTTAATGCACTGCCGAAGTTTATTAAACTAATGAGTACAAAGGCATTCTCAGTGCACAGTAAGAATGTCTACATGGGAAGGCAGAGCAGAGTAGCTAACACAGGCTTTTTCCCCGTATAGACAAGCCCTAAGTGATTTGCCCAGTGTCACACAGGAAGTCTGTGCTGGAACAAGGAATTGTATCTGCGTCTCACAAGTCCCAAGTCCCTAACCACTGGGCCATCCTTCCCTTCTATAAGCAATGACTGAATCGTCTAATAATACCCACTTAAGGCACCTAGAAACAAAAGGTGCAAATTGGGTCCAGAAGCTTTGATCGAATTAAATAGAGAATCAAATTACCAAGTGATCGAATTGAAGCCTGTGTATGCTGCTGAGTAAGTGGCTTTGTATTGCTTTTACATTATTATATTCTTGTGTGAACTACAAAATTACAGAGACTGTGTTTGCTTCCAGATACCACAAGGCAACCAAGAGTCGGAGAAGTGAATGGCAAAGGTCAGTGTATTGCCCTTTGTTGTATTGTCAGATTAGGCAGGGCTACTGCCCTGAGAATTCTGGACGGCGTTTCCTGCTATGTAAAAGCTTGCAGAACCTGAGAGGAGTAGCTAGTTCTGCTGGTAGACAATGAAGAGCAAATAGGGCTTGTAACCAATGGATAAGTACATGTTTGAGCAAGTTTTGTTGTTTATGGGCATGTTCCGTGAAAGTGCAATTGCGGGGAAGTCAGACCTTATTTACTTAGAGTTTATGGAGTGTATTTACTTTAGTACGTGTCCAATAACAGTATTTTACACTTACATAGGACCTTTCATTCTGAACGATCCCAAAGCAGGGCTTTGGAGCGGAGCCCAGAGCTGGAGTGCAGAGCAGCTCCGGAGCAGTAGAGCTGCAGGTTTTTGCCTGGAGCTGGAGCGGAGCCGGAGCACAGCTCCAAAGCCCTGTTTTATAAACTGAAGATACAAACTATACACAGGGATCGCTTCACCTTCAAATGAAATGCAGCTGCCTCTGTTGTAGGAGGTAGCAGCTGCGTAATAGCACACAGCAATCTTATACAACAGTTTAGGACAGAATGTACCGAAGTGCTGAGTACTCGGCAGCTCTGATTAACTTCAATGGGACTTACTGGGTGCTCAAAACTTTTGAAAATCAGGCCATTTAATTTAGGTACCTACAGGTGGATTTAAGAGCGAAACTCTAGACACCCAGTTTTGAAAATCTAGATCTTAAAGGCCAACTACTAATAGTAAGGCTCTGGATTTCATCCCTATTCCAAGAGACCTTGCCTCCAGTAGCACAGAATAGAACCCTGGCCCCTCCCAAAAAGCATTCTGGGGTCATTGTTTTACTACTGACTTGGAGGGAACAGTGTAATTTAATTCAGTTGCCAGAGCAACTGAGGTTTAAAATGCAGGGACATTAGAGTCAACCCAGCACCGAAAAGCATCTGAAATGTTGTACTGGTGTCTTTATGCCTGAATAGCTCAAAAAGGTCCACATGAGATTTTTACCTACTTTCCCAAAGGAAAGTTTACCTTTCAACTGAGAAGAAGAAATTTCAGCCAAAGTGGGTTTTGTTTCGGGGACGGGGGCACAATAAGCCTCTAAAAATAGAGGCACTTAGGCTGAAATAACTTCTCATCTACTACTGTAGCGCGTTGTAAGCATGGCACTGTAATGAGAGAGGTCACTGGAGATCTGGAGAGTAGAAGAGGCAACGTAAACAGCAGCAACAGTATATCCGGCCAATTATTAAAGATGCATTGGAGATAACTAAATACCATGAGCGGGGTGCGGGGATCCGTTGTGTTTCTGTATGTGTTAACCAAGGGCCAAATTTTTTAATTTGAGTGCCTGAAAGCTAGGCACCTAAATAAGCATTTAGTTCCCTAACATAGGCATTTAGGTGCTTTAGTACATGTTAAGTCTCCAAATGTGTACACATGGCCCTGAGCCTTTATCTTGTTCTAAGTCAGATGGAAGCTGCACATTGATATAGATTGTTTTTCAATATTGCTGGATCCAGAGTACCACTTTGTGACCAGAGAACAAATGCAGAAAGAAATTGATGCTGGCGAATTCATTGAGCATGCGGAGTTCTCTGGAAACATATATGGAACAAGGTATGTAACTGTTACGCTGTATCCAATAGCTCATGTGGACTACGGATTGCCCATTTACTGGCTACCTGTGTTCTGCCCTGAGATGATGGGGAAATATTTTAACTTGCCATGACACTATTCTCTCCCTAGTCTAAGCTTTTCACTCTGGCAGCATGTCTGCTATTAATTTTATTCTGTCACTAGTAATTGGTGACATTCACCCGTGTGCAAAAGGTCAGTATCAGGCGTGTGCACCACTCAAATTTTGCTTAAGCCCCAAGATTTGAGTGCGAGAGAGTTCATAGTGCTCACGCTGGCCCTTCACAGAGGTGAATTTCACTCATACGGAATGTTTATAGTGCTCTTCATCTTCAAAGTGCTCTACAAAGATTAATTAAACAAAATGGGACTAAGATTCTGCATTCACTCCCTGTGTTATCCCCCAAAGGCCTGAGTGTGATCAGATCAGTGGTGAAAGGAAGTGACACACGACTCAATCTGGTACAGTAACGCTTACAAATTAATAGATTCTCTCTGGTGTTAGCACCTGCAATTAGGATTAAAGTGTAAAGTGGATTTTAAAATAGCATTGCTACTGGCATAAAAGTGATCATCAATGAAACACTAAATAAGCTGCAATATAAATTAAAAGTCAGATATCTTACTTAACACACAATCTCTGACAATTATTACAGCCCAGGTTGGATCCGAATGGCAAAAGTAAAATAAGTGCAATTGTTTTCTAAGATACCAAATCAGTAATAGAATGAGTTGATTTTAAAATTGCGAATACCTCTTAAGGGTGAACGGAAATGCTTTAAAAATACATGCAAAAAAAGTCTAAAGTTCCAAAACAACTTGTGATTTTGGGGGCCAAACTTGACAGTTTAAGGAGACCTGCCTTTTAGAGGTCAGGTGCTCAGCATGTTCTGAAAATCAGGCCCCTTTAAAGTGTCTCCAAAATTGGGGCAACCAAAATCACACATCACTTTTAAAAAATTAATCCTAAACTTCTGAGTGCATTATAAGAATATAAAATTACAGATCAATACATTTTTAAAACAAATGAAAATAATTTTCTCACTTTACAGTATCTGCCTACACTTCACTTCTAGTTTCTGTGTCTCTTGAAAGATTCGACATTATTTCCCTAAGGCAACATAAGGAAGGCAGCTTCCTGCTTTACTCTAGCATTTCTGATGTCACTGGCTTGCTCAGGAGGAACACGTAATCTTGACCTTCGATCTCAGCCGTTAGAAACCTTCCAACTCACCTTGAAGGAGAAACCAATTTCAAGCCTCTTGAATCCATGGATTCAATCTGCTAAGGGGAGTTTGCCTTTGAACAGGATTGTCCATTTAATCCAGGCCGCCCCTCTTCTGGGATACCTCTCAGGGAGCAAGCTGAGCTTACCAGCCCCAAATGGCAATGGCTGCTGTTTGGTCAGGAGAGTGTAACACAAACTCCTCTGCCAGGGGAGGCATTGGGCATGGGCCAGACAAAGATGTGGCACTCAGTTGGGTGTGATCGGTGTGAACTTTTAGGGCCCTGTCTGCTCATACATGAGTTACCAACTAAAGATTAAAAGAAAAATGCCATTACAGAGTGAAATGGAGAGTTTATTTTTTGCTCTTTTATGTCAGTTTAACTCTTTTCTGACTAAAATGTCATGATAGGGAGGAGAAGGGGAACGATGGAGAAAGAACTGGGGAAACAATAGTGAGTTGAGCTGGGATGGACAAGAAGAGCAGGAGAAGCCAGTAAAAACAGGAATTCTGTTTCGTCCCTTCCGTGGAGGAGGTGGTTGCGAAGAGATCTGACCGTACCACTGTGTTCTGCCATCCTGTTTCGATTTCCTGCACTAGCAAAGTTGCACACTCAGTACCTTTCTGGAAGAATTCTGGGGTCAGGTGTTAGTTAGTGACTAGCTGGGGCTCTTCCCTCTGAGTCAGAGCTCCAGGCCAGTGATAGGGGTGCTGTGCCTTTACAGGCACCACCCTCGGGGTGAAACAAAATGGAGGGCCTGTCTGTTTGTGGTTCTTAATGATCTCAAGGCATTTTTTCTATGGTTAAAGGTGGGTCTCTGGCTGAATTCCCACTCTGGTAACATATCTTGGGTAGTTAAGTGTCCCCTGCCGTTTCAGTTAAACCAGTGGTTCTCCACTTTTTTGAGCTCAGGACCCATTTGTAAATGTTTATGGCCTCTCACGACCCAGTAAATAGTCTGGGGTTGGAGGTCCTGGGGTGGTTTCGGTCAGATCCTGCCCCTGGGAGGAATGGGCGGCTGGATTCTGTCCATCACTCACCCCACAGTGGCAGCTCCTGTACTATGGGGCTGGCGGGGCTTGGCTCTCTGCTCCAGGCGTTGCAACCTATGGGGTTGCAGCGTCGCTCAGGTTTGACCCTGCCCCCCTTGACTGGACCAAATTTGTGTGAATGGAGTTGTGACCTGGCTCATGGGGTTGCAGTGGCACTCACTCAAATTTAGCCCACCTGGACTCCCGTCGTCATGACAGCTGGGCTAACCCTGAGTGCCGCTGGGACCCTAGAGGTTGCAGTACCTGGATCAGGTAGGCGAGCCCACCCAGCTCCGTGGGACAGGAGCTGCCACGCGACCCTTTGAAACATTCTGACGACCCAATTTTGGGTCCTGACCCACAGGTTAAGCAACCCTGAATTAAACTAAGTATTCTTCCCTTCCTGTCCTAAACTGTTACATCACATTAATGTGCCCTGCTATACAGCTGCCACGGTGCACCCCAGAGGCAACTGTATCTTAGCAGTGGGGAAGTATGTCCTGTATGTACGCTATACTGGTGTTTGTTTAGGCACACTTCAGAATCAAAGGTGCTTTGTAATAGTAACACATTTCCCCTCAGGTTTTCCCATCATAGAGACTAAGGTTTGTTTTCTCCATTCCCCCAGAAATGCTCTAGACATGATCCGTCAGACTAGTTAGGGCCGGATCCTAAGCAGTATTGAGCACCCCCAGTTGTCAGTGAAGTTACCGTTGTTCAGGATCCAGCCTTTTGCAGGTCCTAGAAATGCTCAGCGATGTTTGTTGTTGTGCTGCAGGAGCAGCTGGACCAGGACCCCATTGTGTTAGGTGCTGTACAAACACAGAATATAACACAGGCAAAGCATGAGTCTGATATCTGAATGACAAAATCCCAGGAACTGCTAATGCAGAAAGGGGCTGTTCACAGCTGGGTTGAGCACAGGCCTTTTCATCCAACAACTTTGACTGTGACTCAGTATTGGGATCATTAAACTTGACCATGAGCAATATAAGGGCCTCCTCCTCCTTCTATAGAATACTTCCAGTCCCTCCCTCTAACTTTCTCGGAGATTTAAATCATCTAGTGCCAACCTTTGTATAGACATAAACTTATTCCCAGAGTCCTGCACTTAGGAAGGAAGAATCCCATGCACTGCTACAGACTAGGGACCGAATGGCTAGGCAACAGTTCTTCAGAAAAGGACCTAGGGGTTACAGTGGACGAGAAGCTGGATATGAGTCAACAGTGTGCCCTTGTTGCCAAGAAGGCTAATGGCATTTTGGGCTGTATCAGTAGGGGCATTGCCAGCAGATTGACATTGGTGAGGCCTCATCTGGAGTACTGTGTCCAGTTTTGGGCCCCACACTACAAGAGGGATGTGGAAAGGTTGGAGGGAGTCCAGCGGAGGGCAACAAAAATGATTAGGGGGCTGGAGCACATGACTTATGAGGAGAGGCTGAGGGAACTGGGCTTGTTTAGTCTGCAGAAGAGAAGAATGAGGGGGGATTTGATAGCTGCTTTCAACTACCTGAAAGGGGGTTCCAAAGAGGATGGAGCTCGGCTGTTCTCAGAGGTGGCAGATGACAGAACAAGGAGTAATGGTCTCAAGTTGCAGTGGGGGAGGTCTAGGTTGGATATTAGGAAACACTCTTTCACTAGGAGGATGGTGAAGCACTAGAATGGGTTACCTAGGGAGGTGGTGGAATCTCCTTCCTTAGAGGTTTTTAAGGTCAGGCTTGACAAAGCCCTGGCTGGGATGATTTAGTTGGGGATTGGTCCTGCTTTGAGCAGGGGGTTGGACTAGATGACCTCCTGAGGTCCCTTCCAACCCTGATAGTCTGTGATTCTGAAATAGCGCAGGTTTCAGTGCAGACCTAGGGCCAAATTCAAACCTGGCGTAAGCGAGTGCAACGCTGTTGCTGCTCACTTAGCTGCTTATGCAGAGTCTGAATTTTCCCCTTCATCTTTTCTCCCTAGATATTGCCACCCTTTATGCGCTCTGCTTTGCCCATCTGTATACATTTAGGAGCAGATATTTTAAATCCAAAGACAGCTGCTTTGCTTTACCAGATATTTGTAGGTTCATTTCTACTGCACACCTGTGGCCATCTTATGAATGCAAGGATTGCCCAGTACTGAAGTAGGTGACTATACTTCACCAGACTAGGTGAAGCATTAGTCTATCTCCAGCAACAGCTAATGCTGTGCTGTGGATACAAGTTTCTTCCTGCCCCTGCCCCACTAGCTTATGCCCTGAAACATGGTGATGCCATTCTTCATACAATATTGTCCTTTTCAAGAACACCTTTCATCTCAAAGCGATAAAAGCAATCCTGAAACGCAGCCTTCTCTGAGCTGCAGCCAGCTAGTTCTCACACCATGCAGGCAGGGAGGGGAAATGTTAACCGAGGAAATTAGGAAAAAAACCCAAGGCTTACTGAAAGTGCGGTAGAAGAAAGCAGAGGATTTAAGGCCATATCCAAGAGATCTAATCCTTTCGTGACTGAAAGCTAGCATGCTTTTTCCAAGACATTTTGGTGATGGGAAAGATATAAGAACCTGAACCAAAGAGAAATTAACTTACTCGGGAGGTGTCAGTCATTTTGAAAAACAAACTCGCCCACAAACACCGCTTCTCTGATCACAAGGGCTAAGATTTTTTCAGACTGATGGTTCTGGATGCTTAATTGGAGACCACTTAAAGGAGCCTGTGTTCCAGAAAGTGCTGAGCATCCACTCTCTGAGAATCAGGCCCCTGTTAGATGCCTCAAGTTAGGCAGCCAAACTCAGTAGTCCCTCTGGAGAACCTTGACCAAGATCTTTGCTGAGTGTGTGCATGCCACTGTAGGGTCCAGTAATGTGAGGTGCTGAGAAATCGCTAGGAGTGGAAGAGACAGCACCTTGGGCATCTCATGGGCTTAAATCTGAGGATGGGGTGGGGGAGTCTTTGCACACTTAGTGTTAGAGCAATTTTTGTGGATTTGTGACAGAAAACAGTCGAAGCCATAGCTCTAGTCGCTAACATCTTCTGCAGTTTGGGGGGGAAGAAAGGAGAACTGCAATCCAGCCCAGTCAGTGAGATCGATGTGCAAGGCAAGCTCGTAGATCTCCGTGTTTGTATAGTGTTTGCAGCGATGATGATAAGGTGGGTTTAAAGGCTTTAGGACAGGATTAATGTGGAAATCCCAAGAATAACTTCGAAAGCCGGGATTTGTGTCACCTGCTGCAGCAGGAGAGGTCTTGTTAAATCCGTTCCTAACTCCAGCTTTCTGCTCCATCTTGTTAAAACAATTCTGGGAAGAGGAAAGTGGCCCCCTTTTCCATCTATCCTAGGTATTTGTATGGCCCCCATCACCGTAGCATCTGAAAATCTCACCATCGTTAATGTATTTATCCTCACTGCACCCCTGGGAGGAAGGGAAAGGTGATTATCCCTGTTTTGCAGGTAGGGAACTGAGGCTCTGGTAACAGAGCTCTTCTAGGGAGGCCTTGCTTCCACCACGATTTCCTTAGCCTAGGGGGACACCACAGCTCAGGAAACAGGATTCCCTAGGAATCACGCCCCACACCTGTCTGGAGTGAGCTCATCTCCTCAACCCTGGTGTGTGCAGCCATGGCTTCACTGTCCTAATTGTATGCTATCCTTCAGGTGTTGTGGCAGAAGAGGGTCTTGGGGGAGGGTTTGGGAGAGGAGGAGGTGGTAGGGACTGAGCAGATCCATTCAGGGAGATGTCCCATGTGTAAGAGGCAGCAGGGAAGGAGGCAAAGACACAGTGGTAGGAGGAGTGGACAGATGGGCAGGCAATCCATGGTAGCAGTAGCCCAGGTAAGGGAGAGTATGATCATTCGCATCCAAACCGTACCCCCAGGGAGAGGAGGTGAACAGCACATAGACAATGCGGGGACAAAACCAAACAGCCGCACCCATCCCCTAGAGGTTGTTTAGTCTCATCTTGTCTCTGTAGTGCTGTCCTGACAGTTTTGTCATGTAACTGAGAATCAAAATATGGACAGAACATTAGCCCGTCTACTGAAAGGTCAGATGGATTTTTTTTTTTTTTTTTTTGGGTCAGGTTCCATTTAAGTCATGAAGTTCATAGGCAGTAAGCGTGTTACTGATTAGAACTGGGAGAATTATTCTTCCTATAACAATTCAGGAGAATATAGGCTGCATTTTAGCACCCATCTTGTTAGGATGGGTCACCTTTACATAAAAAGGGCATGCTGTACAGACAGATACTGACAAAAGGAATGCTTGCTCACACACACGATAGCAACTGCTATCATACTAGCAGAGTATATGACCGTCTACACTCAGGCTAGGTCTACACTGCAGCGGGGGTCTGACCTAAGATACGCAACTTCAGCTACGTGAATACCGTAGCTGAAGTTGCGTATTTTAGGTCGGCTTACCTAGCGGTGAGGACGCGGGAAAGTCGACTGCTGCCGCCGACTCCGCTGCCGCCTCTTGCCGAGGTGGATTTCCGGAGTCGACGGCAGAGCGATCAGGGATCGATTTTACCGCGTCTTCAGTAGACGCGGTAAGTCGATCCCCGATAAACCGATTGCTACCCGCCGGATCGGCGGGTAGTGAAGACAAAGCCTCAGCTTGTAATCAGATAGCGGGCTGGACTAGCGGATCTCTTGAGGTCCCTTCCAGCCCTACCTTTCTAGGATTCTATGAGCACCTGTGGGGAGGGCCTGGGATCAGGGTTGGGTGGGGGCGAAGGTTCACAAGAGGAACTACAGCTTAACCTCTGCCTGAGAGTATGAAAGCCTTCTCTGAAGAACTGCTCTTTCTCTTATCCTCTGTTGCCACCATGTGGCCACTCAATTTAACTAATTTAACCCTCCGTAGCCACCTCAAAACATTTTCTCAGGTTTTCTCCTCTTACTCTTTATCATTTGTAGTACATGAGCCCCAGCCACGGACCAGAACCCCATTGTGCTAGGTGCTGTACAAACCCAGAAGAAGAAGATGGTCCCTGCCCCAAGGAGCTAACACCATTTATTACAGTATTCAGATAATTGGAGTCACTGCTCTTTAGATGTTAGTTTGTTCTAAGAGGATCATAGAGAGCATTTGGAGGGAAGGTCAAGGCATATCAGATGCAGCCCACAGTGGGGAAAGCATATGATTATCTTGGCCAGTCCAAAGGAAAAATATTTTAATACTCATCTTCTTAACTTGGTATCTAGGCAAATGCTCTGAAGGATACTGCATATTAGAATGGAAACTTGTGACCTCTTATAGAGAAGTAACCTTGTTCAGTGGCTTTTCCTCCTTAGTCCAAACATCTGTGATTCATAGATTCCCGGGCCAGAAGAAGGCCACTGTGATCATCTAGTCTGACAGCCTGTATAACACAGGCCAGAACTTCCCCCCAAAAGAATTCCTATAGCAAATCTATTAGAAAAAACATTGTCATGATTTAAAAATGGTCAGTGATGAACAATCCATAACAACCCTTGGTAAATGGTTCCGCCGGTTAATTACTTTCACTGTTAAAAATCTATGCTTTATTTACTGTCTGAATTTGTATAGTTTCAACTTCCAGGCATTGGATTGTGTTCTACCTTACTTCTGATGTTGTCACCCTCGTAGTCCTTAGGGATTTGTAGGGGCTCTGGTGTTTGAGCATCTCCAAAGAAATGATGTCATTGCTAGCCTGTAACTAAGATGCTCTGTGTTTACCTCAATGGAATGCAATGCCATCTCGTTAGCCATTTCCATACACTTAATTTATCTTGATGTAGCAATATGCACTTGTATGAAGCTCTCGGCACCTATATGGTTTTGTAAGAACATGTCAGATTCTGTGGTCTCAGCCCACAAAATCTAATTCTCCAGTACCCACCATAAAACTCCTCCCTCTTTGCCAGCCCCTTGTGAACAATTTATTCCCCCGCCCCCCTTCAGGGCAAGCCTGGGAGAATAGCTAGGCCTTCCAGCTTGCCCAGTAGGCCAATGTATGTGGGCCCTCTTGGAAAAGGGGGTGGAGGAAATCTAGAGTTGGGGACCAGTCACTGAGACAGTCCTGCTAGCCACCCCCTCCTATTGAATCCAAGGAGCTGTGATCAAGTCCCTTAGCAGACTAGAACTGCTGCAGTTTTCCATGAGGAAATAGAGACAACTGTTAACGAGATATGTACAAATAATAATGCCTGGCTGTTATGTAGCACGTCTATCTGTAGATCTCAAAATGCTTTCCAAAAGTGGTCAGTATCATTATCCCCATTTTACAGCTGGGGAAGCTGAGGCAAAGAGAGGAGAAGTGACTTGCCCAAGGTCTCCCAGCAGGGTAAGCTAGGAATTGGACCCGGGTCTCCCGAGTCCCCTGTATTATGCCCTATCCACTAGGCTACACTGCCTCCATTTCTGAAACTTCCACTTCTAGTTCACTCACCTCCCTCTTGTGACCATGTGGAAGACACCTTTAGGGACGGGGACTGGGAAATATCAATGCCAAAGAGAATGTCAGAGGTGCGGCATACTGTGTGAATGGTTCTTAATGCACGAGGAATAGATAGCTAAGGTTCCCTGGGTCTCCCTGCACGGCATCCCCACCCCAGTGTCCAGTAACTAACTTCTTCTCTCCCTCCCCCCCAGTAAAGCTGCAGTGCAGGCCGTGCAGGCACGGAACCAGATCTGCGTCCTGGATATCGACTTGCAGGGCGTCAAGAACATTAAGAAAACTGACTTGAAGCCGATCTACATCTCGGTCCGGGCTCCGTCCATAGAAGTCTTGGTGAGTGATCCAATTAATGGATGAATTCAGTGAAGTGATGAGAATTTCCTGCCTCCCCTCCATTGATCAATTTACTATATAACCCACAAAACAGGTAATGGATTTTGATCAAACCTCTGCCTATCCTCTCTCCTCCCTGCTCCTTGTGTTGGCTTTGTGCACGCTCAGCCTTCTCTTTAAAAGGCTCCGACAAGACCATCCTTCCCCCACTTTGTTTCTTCTGTTTTTTACCCTAAGTCCATTATGTGAGTGGTGTTCCTCCTTAAGAAGAAGAAAGGTCAGGCCGTGAGCTGCTGCCGCAAAGCCAGCTCCAAAGTGTCGCCTAACCGCTGCCATTTATACCTCCATGGCTGTTCAGTTGGCAGCTTCATTGCAAGAAGCCGCATAGTCCAGTGGCCTGAGCACAGGGCTGGAAGCCGGGAGCTCCTGAGGTCAAATCCCAGTTTGGACAGAGACTTGCATTGCGGCCTGGGGCAAGTCAGTTAACTGTTTGCTAAAGTGAGGATATACTTCCTTCCATCCCATGGCATGCGTGCAGCTTTATTGATCAAGGCCAGTGCCCACAGCCGGCCTCTTGATCTATTCCTTCTGGCCAATGGGCAGCACAGTGTCACCTAGCTCCAGAAACAGCCATGTGCCAGAGGAGAGGGTGTTTGAAATGACTTCCTGTTCTCTGCCTGTGGCACATGACAGTCTAGTCTCCTGTGGGCTGTAACACTTTGGTCTCATTCCAGTTGTTGGGTTTAGTGTGTGGGTGCTGGGTGGCGTTGGTGGCCTTGATATACAGGAGGTCAGGCTAGACAATTTGATGGTCGTTTCTGGCCACAAACATGATGACTGTGACTTGGAGCCTTCTGAGGGTGGTTGTGATGGCAGTAATGGGGCCTGGGGGCCAGGGCTGACTGTTCTCCTCCAAACGGTGCTTGGAACGTGCATTTACGCTTGTCGTCTTTGGGCTATAGGAAAAGAGACTGCGCGACAGACGGACGGAGTCCGAAGAGAGTCTACAGAAGCGGCTGAACGCCGCTCGCGTAGACATGGAACTTAGTAAGTACAGGAAGCTCACAGAGACACAACCCCAGTGGGGACTGGGGGCCAGGGGCGGGTGGGAGGAGAGCACATCAGAGTTTTTGGCGCCTTGTCATACACAGATGTCTAGCTCCCTGTCTCGGGGGTTTATGGCAGATCCGGCCAGATGAACTGACCACGACTATTTGGCAGCTGGGAGCTAATTGCAGGGGGAAGAGGGGATTCACTGTCCTGGATTGCCAAAGAGGGGCGGGGCCATGTCACCACTTAAACTAGCATGGAAATGGCAGCTGTAAAGACCTCACAGGCACCGGGTGTGTTTGTGAGAGAGAACACCTCAGCCTTCCATTGTCTGCGTAAAACCTTAGGCACTAACCGCAAAAATCCTCCTCTCCGGTCCCTTCCCCCTCCTTCTGAAAGATCAGGAGCCCTGACTCCCTTCCCTCACCCCTTGGCACAGCACCATGGGAAAGATCCCCTCCCCCTGACAAGCGGGAAGGACCTCCTAGCCCCTTCCCACCTCCCCTCACTCCTCCAGACCAGTTCTTCCCATCCCTGGCTTCCACTCCTGTTACATCCTCCCTGCCCCCAGTCCCAGGCATGAGGGGAATGGGGCAGTTCAGTCTCAAAGCTGCTAGGAGGTACTAGGGCCACTGATGTACTGTTCAGCATTACACTGTTCTTAGTGCTTCAGGGTTTGTGTAGAGCAGTGATCCCCAACGCGGTGCCCGTGGGAGCCATGGCGCCCGCCGGGGCATCTAAGTGCGTCTGCGTACTGGCCGGCGGACAAGCATCCGCTGAAATGCCGCCGACAAGCAGCGTCATCCAGAGGCGTCGCCGCCGATTTTCGGCGGTGCCTCTGGATGACGCTGCTTGTTGGCGGCATTTCAGCGGCGACGTTGCCGCTTCTCGACGGCATTTCGGCGGATGCTCGTCCGCCGCCACAGTCCGCGGTGGCTCGTCCTCTGGCGCCCGCCAGACGAAAAAGGTTGGGGACCACTGGTGTAGAGTGAATGGAGCTTGTTGGGTTTTTTGTTTGTTTGTTTTGGTTTTTTTTAGTACCAACCACACCATACAAATACTTTGACAGCTATTAACGCACTCCAGGGTGGCTGGGAGCACTAGGTTAAGTGTCAAGATTTTAATTTATTATGAAGTAAAATGAATTTCATTTTTTAACAGCTTCCCTTATTTCTATCTTAGGTCCTTACGTGGCCCCCCTCAGGGTAGTATCTGAGTGCCTCACAATCTTTAATGTATTTATCCTCACAACACCCCTGTGAGGTAGGGAAGAGATGCTATCCCCATGTGACAGATGGGAGAACTGAGGCATAGAGAGGTGAATGACTTGCCCAAGTTGACAGTCTGGTTTTTTTGTTCATTTTTGTTCTGTTCGTACAGCACCTAGCACGATGGGGGTCCCAGTCCATGACTAAGGCTCCTAGGTAAATAAATTCACACAGGTAGTCTGTGGCGGAAGTGGGACTTGAACGCAGGTCTCCCAAGTCATAGGCTAGTGTTCTACCCACTGGACCTCTTTCCCTTTAGTTGCATAGAGTTGTTTAAAGGGAAAATCTTAGAGTTGCCTCATCAAACTATACTTCTGCCTTTAAATTGCTGATGCTTTCCTTGTTCTATCCCATCTTCCACATCCACTCCTCTTACCTGGGAGAATCCTGTGTCATTTTCAGCTCTTAGCCTGATGCAATCTTAAGACTAGACTTGATCTAAGTAGAACGCAGCACGCTCTCCTATAAAACTACTTCACAAGGATGGCTTGACAGAGGAGATTATTAGCAGTGGCTGAAATAAAATAAGAATGTTAGGAGTCCACAAGAATTAGAGTCCCAAAAAAGAAGGCAAAGGAGCCAACGTTCCTTTTCTGTGTTCTAACTCCTGTTTTGATTCACTAGGTAATGAACCTGGCCTTTTTGACCTGATCATCGTCAATAATGATCTACAAAAAGCCTATTCTGAACTGAAGGAGATTCTTGCAGAGGTAAGTCATTTAGGGCTCTTCTGCCGGGGGTACGGTCGAAGCCATTGTAAATGGAGAGTCAACTGTTAGAGAGCATCAGAAGGAAATGCTTGACAAACATTCCGTTTCCGAGAGAAGGCAAAGTGGTAGCTAGGGTTATAGCCCTGACTCAGTAAGATGTCCAAGCACATACCAAACTTTTTAAGTATGAGTAGTCCCGTCGGCTTCCATGGGATGCTACTCCCATGCTGGACATGAGGCATTTGCTGAAGTACCTTGCTGACTCAGGGCCTTAAAGAGGGAACTCTAGTATGCAGATTTTTTTTTCCTGGTCCAGGACCAGTATTTGCAAAAGTTTACCCAGGGCAGGGGCCGTGTCTTCTGTAGTGTTGGACTGGGCCAAGCACAGTGACATTGGTCAGAACATAATCAGTTCTGACCTTCATGCACCCAAAGCCAGGACCCAGTTGTTGGCTTCGTGAGCCCTAAAGGTCACTGCTGTCCAAGCATTTACTTCTGAAGATTGAACATGGGTGTTGTAACAAAGAGCAGAACTTTAAGCTTGTCAATTAGGCTGGGAGAACTGTATCTTGGAAAGCAGGGCCTCTGAAAAGGACATGGGGTCCTGGTGGATAACCAACTCAACACAAGCTCCCAGTGTGATGCGGTGGCTAAGAGGGCTAATGGGATCCTTGAATGTATAAGCAGAAGAGTTTCAAGTAGGAGCAGGGCAGTGGGGTTACCTCTATGTCTGGCATTAAGTGAGACTCTTGTGGAGTTTTGTATCCAGTTCTGTGGTCCACAATTCAAAAAGGATGGTGAAGAATTCGAAAGGATTCAGAATAGAGCTACAAGAATGATGCAAGGTGTAGCCTGATATAGGGTGTACTGATAATATTAATTTGGATAATATGGGAATGTAATTTATTTATTTTATGTTAATAATATTAATAATAATTATTAATAATATTAATTAGTATGGGGTTTAGGCTTGCCAATATGTTTGATTAGAAGATAAAAGTTTTTGTTCTGAATTAGGCTTCACAGAATTTATAAAGAACCCTCGGGGGTATGACAGAAAGCTTACACTGAGACAGATATAGTTTTAAAGACTTTTTATTAAAATTAATAATAGTAAGTAAATGATAAAATACCCAGAGTTACAAAGTTACAATTGCATTACTGCTATTTAAAAGATATATATGATAATATAGTATTACATGCAACAAAGCTTTGGTTAACATACTTACACCCTTTTTTGATAACCTGGTGGTAAGAGACACAGGAACAGCCTTGCGGTTTAGGTTTTTTAATTTTTGAGTGAGGGATGCAGTGCTTAGAAAATGCTAAGCGCTATTAAAGCTGACTAGTGTTTACTTGACTAACTTAAACTTAAATAAAAACCTAATAAACAAACTAAGAATAAAACTTAGGGAAACCAAGCTTAGCCTAGTTCCCTTGAAACTAAAGTTTAAGAAAAGTTTCTTAAAGTTTAAGAAAAACAAGTATAGCCTACGAATAGTAGCAGTTATCGTAGATAGATAGAGTGGAGAAAGTAAATAAAAATTGAGTAAAGTGAGAACGGAGATAGTGAGAAATGGAGATGGAGTAAAGTAAGAACGGAGATACTTTACTGAGGTAGGTTACCTTTTTTATAGGGCAAATGCCAGACCTCCTTCCTTTTATGCCCAAATTTTATTCCTTACCCACAGAAATGTTAGGGTACACTTACCCCATAGGCTAGTATGTATGTGCATATTGATGACAGGTATGTACGCACATCAGTCTTTTGTGGTGTACTTGTTAAATCTGTGGGGAAAAACCCCTATGCCATTTTTTATTGTTTATTGGTCTAGATAAAAGGTCATAGACATAGGCGTGGGTACTCATCTATTTAGGTAACAAGCTATAGGTCAACTTTGCTTTTTGAGTAAAAGGTCTTAATATGGATATGCTAAATTTGCCTTAGCTTAACATACAGGATATGGCCTGTAGGTCTCTTGCATTACAGCCAAACTTACTTTAATATAAATCTATAAACCTATTACAATACATCAAATACTTAAACTATAAGAAAAGATATATATATATATATACACACGCAAGCAAGCAAGCAAGCAAGTTAGTCCTATAGGCTACATGCCCCAGACTGAATAATAGTAATGTTTTTAAAAGTGGGAATAGGTGAAATAACTTAATTTTTTATGGAATAAACAAAAATTTGGTTTTGTGACAGGACACTCCAAGGGCCCATATTAGTACCTCTTTTGGTTGGTAACCATGCAAAATTGGTTATTTTCAGCATAGGTTACCCTTTTCATTGGAGTTTTATATGTGGTCAGCCTTATTAGGCATGACGATGATGAATTCCGTACTCTCTCTCCCTGTAGTTTACACAGAACAGTGTTTGTTTCAAACACGTTACACCTACAGATGTACTGAGGCTCTTTTTAGAGCGACATCTGGCACTTTTTAAGTTGGAGTGTGATAGACCACCCGGGGAGGTGCATTAATGCATTTCCTATAGATGATGTTTTTGAGGTGACCTATAGAATGGACAGCAACCAATTGCCTGTACACATCCTTGTTTGGGTTAAACACTGGTAACAAGTCTGTGAATGAGACATACAAGGATTGTGCCATTATACAATTTTTTTGAAAGAAAACAACTGTTTTGGTTGGGGTGAGGTGTTACAGCAGACTACCTTCAGATGATTGGGTATGTTAGGATTTGGAGTGATCAACACCGGAGCCTTGACAATGGCCTGTTTTTGCTGCGATATTGCTTTCGTGTGTTCAGTCCATTTCCATTGGACACCTTTTTTTTTTTTTTTTTTTTTCCAGAGCTGGTACAAGGGACCTGCAATGGAAGCAAAATTGAAAATGAAATCCCTGTGGTACCCAGTTAAACCCAAAAAGGATTTTAAAGGGTCCTGTGGTAAAGGCAATGTTTGGATTGCATCTACTTTTTGTTGTGCTGGGGTTCTACCCCATTTTGTCAGGGTGAGGCCCAAGAAAGAGACACGATTGGCCATTAGCTGTGCCTTGGCCGGATTGCACTTTAGGCCTGCTTCCTTGTTTTTCTTAAACTTTAAGTTTCAAGGAAACTAGGCTAAGCTTGGTTTCCCTAAGTTTTATTCTTAGTTTGTTTATTAGGTTTTTATTTAAGTTTAAGTTAATATAAATCTATAAACCTATTACAATACATCAAATACTTAACTATAAGAATATATATATACAAGCAAGCAGGTTAGTCCTATAGGCTACAAAGGTCAGAAAAATCTGCTTTAGAGTGAGAGATTTTAAGACTGTTAATCTATTTATTTTAACAAAGAGGATGTGAAGAGGTGATTTGATCATGGTCTATAAGTACATGGGAGAAGATGTTTTAACCTGGCAGACAAAGGCGGAATGAGATCTGATGGCTGGAGGCTGAAGCTAGACCTATTCAGATAGGGAGCAAAGCACGCGTTTTTAACCCTGATAGTGAGAGAACCATTAGAACAATTTACCAAGAGATGTGTTCAATCATGTGAAGTCTCTCTTTAAATCCAGACTGGATGTATTTCTAAAAGATATAGTCCATTTCAGCCATAAAATACGGGCTTGATGCAAGGGTCACTTGATGAAATTCTATGGCCTATTCTATGCCAGAGGTCAGACTAGAAGATCATAATGATCCTTTGTGGCCTTACAATCTATGAAGCTATGAATTATTTACAGAGAGCAATACACGATCAATCGTTTTCTTCATCTGCTTGCAGGAAATCCAGAAGATCCAAGACTCCAAGAAGTCCTGAGTTCAGTCTGCTTGGCCGCCATTCCTAACGTGCTTCACAGCATTCTGTTCCAAGAGAGACATTCCCTTTAGCCTGATCCCCTTCTGAGTTACTATGACATTTATAGTAAAAAAACCAAAACAAAAGCAAAACCAACCTTATATTTATATTAGCCGGGGCTTCTGCCACTTTGTGCGCACGCTAAAGTGTCCAGTGCTCTTCTAGGTTTGCATGGAGATTTCAGACAAACAGTCTGAAAGTCCCTGTACTGTATTTCCTGAGCAGAATTATTCTGAATTCATTTGTATAGCCTGATGGTAGATACAGCCCATGCAGATACAATCAGTGCATGTAGTATGTGAAACTGCAAGCAGTAGTCTCCTCCATAGCATTTTTGGTGGATACTCCCTTCTCAGCCCTGGGCTGCCTGCACCAGAGGCCACCTGCAGAGGGAAACTGCTTAGTATGACCTGACTTGATCTTCCTCCTGCAGACAAATAGGTTAAAGTGTGAAGTGTCATCAGCTGGCCTGAAGTGACCAACTGAGAGAAGAGATGCAACTGAAAAGGAAAGAGACGGGCTGAAGACAAACTCGGAGAGAGGACGGTGCTAATGCTGGTGCCCCCCTTCTCCCCACCAAATGTTCCACTAAGAATCATAGAATATCAGGGTTGGAAGTGACCTCAGGAGGTCATCTAGTCCAACCCCCTGCTCAAAGCAGGACCAATCCCCAGACAGATTTTTGCCCCAGATCCCTAAGTGGCTCCCTCAAGGAGTGAGCTCACAACCCTGAGTGTAGTAGGCCAATGCGCAAACCACTGAGCTATCCCCATTGAAAGCTCCCACTCTTTCCCTTTTGTTCTCCCATTAGGCCAGTGACTCCAGCCACCATTCCTTTAGGTGGTTGACTGACATTCTCAGCGAGTCTCTCGGTTGGATCTCGCTACTGCTGCTGGCTAGGGCTCCTTTCAGCAGAGCTTGGGTTGCTCCAAACCTCAGTCCTCGTGCCCAGGATCTAGCCAGGTGAACGGCTGGGGTTGCTTGAAAAAATTGGAGACCCGCTTTATCTACCACGAAATAAAATCACGTCCTGACTTCTTCTGGCTCAAAGGAGTTCCTAGGGGAGCAATTGTTCAGCGCCTGCCTGCCCTGAAAGACTGTCGGGTGTGGTCATATATGTTGTTCTGTATGAATGCAGCGGTGGAAAGGTTTGGGTGTTCCCAAGTTCAACTCTTTGGGGAATTTCTTTCCAGGCTGTGCAGCGCTTTTATTCCTGGAAGAAATGTAAAATGCCCCCTTTTATTGTCAGAACAGTTGGAGACCTCTCTGCCTTTAAAACTTCAGGGTTTCCCTTCAACTTGAACATCTTAGAACCAGCTTAATTCTGAAAGATCCAAACCATTTTACACCTTTTCTCCTTGATGGTTTTCCCAAAAGAAGAGTCGTGGTTGCACCTACCATTCCCCAGGTTATCCCCCTTCCCCACCATCACCTACACCCATATGGTGAATGGTAGAACAGTAACGTTCTTTCAATGTCCATTTCCTCACAAAAATTGCATGTGATCTGACAGCAGTCTTCAAAGCTGAAGCTTGGCTCAGCCTGGTTTCCGGGAGGTTGTTCATTAATTCCAAAGTTTTCCCTCTCAGGCTCATCCCAACATGGATTGGGGTGGAATTAGCAATATCGTCTGTGCTGGGCCCTAACAACTCCAACTGTTAAGAGGAACAATGAGGACTGAAATCCTGTGTTCCTGTCATTGCCCTGAATCTGCAGGCAGACGAGCTCTATGTCTTAACTGAGTGATCTCTGTATTCCAGAAGAACTGTGTGTGTCTTAGGAGGGAAATTTCTCACTTATGAAATAATGCAGCATGGAGGGTTCGGGATAGCGGGGTGGTGGTAAAAACACCTGAGCCCTGACTACCCTTATGCTCCTACGAGTGCTGAATTAAAGATTTGGTTTTGTTTTTTACTTTTTATTTTTTTGCTTGTGCAGCCTGACTCTCTCATTGGCTGTGTGTATTATTCTGTCCTTGGGGTTCCTTCTCCCTTGAGAGTGCCCTGGGAGATGTGAGCATAAGGAGATTCTGGGAACCAATGCTACAAGGCCCTATGGGAGATATTACAGCCATGATCTAAGGACCAACAGTTCCACCAATGATATTTCCCATGAGGCCATCCTGTGTTTCAGGCCACGCTGTCCGTGCCAGGATCCCACAAACTTTTCCCTTATTGTAAAGATTGCCTGATGGGAGTTTAATCTGTGCCTGACCTATATCAGCACAGCAGGAAGCCCCCATGACCTTAAGCAGTTCAGATAACCCTAAATCGTGCACTAATCCCACTATACAAATCCCCCTCATCGATAAGCAGAAATTCCACTGCTTCCCCGAATGGGGCCCTTGAGACATGGTCAAGGGTTCTGGTATGTTCCAGCCAAAAGAGAACTGCAGTAATAACGAGTGACGTACAAAGCTGGTCGCTTAACTGAAGAAAACTGAGTGAAAAGAGCAGGGGGTAGGTGTTTCCCTGCCACCCAGCATGAGCCATTATGGCCTCGGGCAGGAGAGCGGGGCAAGGAAACTAATTTGTGTGCCAGCTACCAGAACCAAAGCGGGTCAACAAACAGCACTAAAGATGAAAAATTAACATTCTTCTCTCTTTTCCCCATCTGCCCCTTTTAATAGTCGACAGTAGTAGTAGTAAGACAGGTAAGAAATTCCCCCCTCCCTCCCTTGCAATATTTATTTTTTATTTGAGCGTGTTCTTCATTCCAATGACGTATCCTGTAGAGCATCAGCCTGGACTTGGTAGGTGGGGATGGACTAATGATCTAATAGGTCTGTCCCAGCTCTGCTGAGTCTGACCTGATGCCATTCCCCTTTTCCCTCAAACACCCTCTGAACTCTCATGATGCCAGACCCTCTACCTAACTCCTTTCAGTGCAATGGGAAATCAGAGTGGTAGCTGCCTAGGTGCCCAGGCCCCAGCTCCCTGTAGGGTCTCGGGCGTTGCAATGCTGAGCGTCCTGGCAGCTGATGGTTAAGTGCCTGGAAAATCACAGCAACGTGCTGTGATCCAGGAACCCGAGTTAGGCACCTAGGCTCCCTCTGCAATGAGGGGGGAGAGAGAGGCATCTTAGAATGCAATCTACAGAAGCCAGCATGCTAAGCCGGGAGCCCTGGCCGCTAGCCATGGGCCGATGCGGACAAGAGAGGTGTGTGCTAAGTTCCACTCCTGTCGGGGAGAGAGGTGCCTAATGCTATGATCCATGAACAGGAACCCAGCCTCTGGAGTCAGGTGGTTTAGGTGCCTAAGTCATTTCTGAATGAATTTGCTGCCTTCCTCGATCTGCACAAAAGACAGGGGGAGGGGCTGCTGCTACCACCCATCTTATATTTTTTAGCCCTGTAGTTGGAGCACTGAGCTGGGGTGTAGGAGAGCCCGGTTCAGTTCCCCCTCTTCCAAAAGGGGTGAAAGGATTCAAACGGGTCTCCCATGTCTCAGCTGGGTGTTCTAACCACTGAGCTGTGGTATATGCTGATGGGGGGTGGGAAGCCCTCCCTCAGTTTCTCCTGTTGAAACTGTTCCCCTGTGGGATAACTGATGATTGGAGCAGGGGACTGGCCCCTGGGTCTCCCACCTCCCCAATGGGTGCACTGATCATTGGGGTTACGGAGTCATTCTCATTTTTCTTGTCTTTCTGGCCCAATGACTATTTAACAGGAGAGCGTGAGGAAGCCCCTATCAGAATGCCCTAGAGCTCAGTGGTTAGAGCCCTCATCTGAGAGGTGAGACACCCTTGTTCAAATTCTTTCTCCCCCTCTGCTTGAAGGGGGGAATTGAACCTGCCTCTCCCACCTCCCCGATGAGTGCTCTAACTACTGGGCTGAAAGTTATAAGGTGGATGGCACCCCTTCTCCAGCAGTCAGATTTTGAGTGGGACCAATCCCCTCGGGGGCCGCCGAGCATGCCTACCACAGCAGGATCCGCAGGCAAGTTCAGTGGAAGAACACCAACTTCTCTGGGTTATGCATCGCTCTGGGGCTTAGCTGGGAGACAGGTCTCCAAGTACGCAGCAGTAAGCCCCGAGACAGAAACTTAGGCACCGAGTGAGCTTTTCCCTTGAAAACGTAGGTGCCAAGTGAGTTTAGTTGCCGACGTGGGAGTTTTGGAGAGCTCAGTGGAGCCCAAACTGGAACGTATACAGCTAAACTCAAAACTTAGGCACCAGATATTTCAAGGTATTTAGGCTCCCACTGGGAGTAGGGTGCCTAAGTACCTTTAAAAGTCAGGCCCCCTCCTGCTCAGTTGCAATTTAACTTTGGAAAGGGTTAGCTGCAGTCCAGGTAGTGGAGCACTAGAGGGGGCCCATGGCACTAAGAAAATTCATTAGGACCCTTCTGCCCCAACACAGAGGAACGGAGCTGTGTCGTGCATTGCCCGAACTGGTGTTTCTCGGGATCATTCTTTGTACCAGTTAGGATTCTGTGCCCATTACCAGCTGAAAATGCACCATGCTGTACCTGTGACTGTCCTTTAGCAAGCTCCATACTCAGACGTTCCCCTGGGCTCCCTTGAATTCTGGAAGGCACTGCAGCCAGTGTGACACACAAGAATTACTGAATCCTCAGAAAGTCCCCCTGAGCTCGATAAGTGGCAGATAGGGGTTCCTTCACTCAGCACTGACATGCAACCATCTCTGGGGTGGAAGGCAGCAGCTATTTAACACTTCATAGTGACGCTATGGAACAGCTTAGAAAAGGGAGCGGAGAAGACTAATGAACAAAGGGAATTAAAATAATCTCAGATTCTGCCCCAATAGCCCACCCTTACAATCCGTGCTCTGGGCTCTTTAAATGACCCCAATGAAATAAACTGGTAAGCATGCTATTTATAGTTCCATCTCTTTGTGTGGTGGACTAAAGCAATGAACACTTCATTCTCTCACGCTAATGGGAAGTGACATGCTCGGTGTCAGGATTATGATGCATGAAGAAAAAGAAAATGAGCTTAGATTGCTCTTGCAATCTAGGCAGTGGACTGCATTTCATTACAAAAGATACCTGGATGCTGTAGATAGAAACCCCAATGTAACGGCACAGGATTTTCGAATGCCTCTATGTTGTGATTGTCAAATTAAAGCCCAGTGTCTCTTTCCAACCTCTTGACCTGCTGGCAGCCACTGTCTGGAGGTGTTTGGAGGTGATATAGCTGAACAGGAGAAATGAACCCAACAGCCAGAGAACATGTTTTGTGCCTTTAAAATGCTGAAGAAGTTCTGGAGAAACTGGCTACTCAGAGCAGGGATGTCAAACACCTGGTTTGTGGGTTGGATCTGGCCTGTTTTAATGTATTTATGGGGCCTGTCTGTGGAAAGTATTCAGATTCTTTAGAATCTCAGCTCTCATTAAAAGAAATTAACCTTCCAAGTGTAAACCACTGCAGCATCTTCCTGAGTCTGCAGACAGCCTTAAACAAGAGTTTGGAGATACAGCTCAATGGGGTGTTAACTCTGAAGCCTAAAGATGACATAGCCAATGCCAACATAGTTCACTATTTCACCACGGATCATTTTAGCAGAAATATCCAAAATGTGTGTTCCAGCCTTAGGCCTACCTGAGGATCTTGGATTCTGCTGGGATGGAAATGGCTCAGTTATGAGCCTGGCTGCTACATGCTACAGAAGTGAGGCTGGAGAGAGATGGAGGGGAAAGGAACTTGGCACTTGTGCAGCACTGTGAAAATATAAAGTGGTGTGTGCGACCGTTAACTAACACTGCGATGTTACCAATGGCCATTTGCCGTGGTACGGCCTAATTCCAAACTAGTAAGGGCCTTGGGAATGGATAGTAAGGGCCTGATCCTGCACCGTTGATGTCTCTGAAGTGTGCATGTCCAGAGGCAGAAACTTAGGTACCTAGGGAATGTCTACCCTGACAAATTAGGCACCAAGTGAGTTTAGACACCTACAGGATTAGGCGGCAGCCACAAGGAGTTTTGTGGATCACAGTTGAGCCTAAGTCTGGGGTTTAGGGGCCTGAATATCTTTGTGGATCTGGGCTTGAGTGTTTTGCCATCAGAGCCCTAATCTTGTAAACCAGGGGTGGCCAACCTGTGGCTGCGGAGCCACATGCGGCTTTTCAGAAGTTAATATGCAGCTCCTTGTATAGGCACCGACTCCGGGGCTGGAGCTAAAGGCGCCAACTTTCCAGTGTACTGGGGGGTGCTCACTGCTCAACCCCTGGCTCTGCCACAAGCCCTGACCCCATTCCACCCCTTCCTGCCCCTTCCCCTGAGCCTGCAGTGCCCTTGCTCCTCCCACTCCCCCCCAGAGCCTCCTGCACACCACGAAACAGATGATGGGGAGGGAGGGGGAGGCGCTGATTGGCAGGGTTGCTGGTGGGTGAGAGGCGCTGGGAGCAGGGTGGGGGGAGTCATGGGGGGCTGCTGACGTATTACTGTGGCTCTTTGGCAATGTCCATTGGTAAATTCTGGCTCCTTCTCAAGCTCAGGTTGGCCACCCCTGTTGTAAACAGATACACGCAAGGACACTCTGGCTCTGGGGTGGGGTCCTATTGAGGTCACTAGCGCTCCACACAGGTAGATCCAATTGCAGGATTGGGTCCAGAATCAATTGAAGGGGCTTTCATTCTGTCAAGGGGGAGTCCTGCTCACCTTACTGGCATGAGCAATTCCATTATGGCCAACAGGGCTCCGCGTGAGAGAGGTGAGCAGCGGGAATTGGTTCTCGGTGGAGTCCTAATTCCACATTTGTGATGTCACAATCACTTCCATGACTGTGCAGCATGATGTCATAAACCCAGGCTAAGGACTTCATTGCAGGCTCTCACAGGGTGAGCTGGCCCTTTAAGAGGGTTAATGATGGCTCAGCTGCACCTGTGCCAGATTTGGCCTGCCTCCCTAGCTGGAGGCAATGGAGGACATCAGCTGAGAAGGAGTCAGGCAACCAGGAGGTGGGTGTGGGAGAGCATATGGCATAGCTGGATGGGTTTACAGCTACTGAAGGAGGGCTGCAGGAGGATGGGGTGGGGGCACTACTTATGGGGTCAAAGCAGGGAGAAGAGACAGCAGCGAGATGAGACAGCAGCAAGATGGAGGGGCTGCTGTAGATGGGGAGGAGTCCTAGGATCATGTGCTCTACAAAGAGCATGAAACCAGTCAGGTCATACAGGAGGATGTGCTGGGAAAGAGACTCAGCTCCCTCTTTTCCTCCAAGTTTGGCCATAGTGGTAGGGTGTCTAAATCTTTAGGGCTTACAGGTCCAGGAACCCCTAGAAGAAGGAGGCTGCAGGGTCCCCCTGTATTACCACCGGGGAAGGGGAAGTAGCGACTCTTGTTGTGAAGGGGAGGAAGAAGGAATTGTTGTGTCCCTGGCATGGGGCTGGGGTGGAAGAATGGCGTCTCCTGCTGGACTCTGATTACCTCAGAAGGGGTGGACTTCTGGGGTTGGGCCAGACAGCCAGCAACCAAAGGGGAGCAAAAGGCAAGTCACCTTAGTGGCCTGATTAGGCTGCAGACTAAGAAGATGCAGTTCATGTGTGTGCAGCTCATTCTAGCCAGCAAAGAGATCAGCCTGTAGGGAGCAGCCAGGAAAGAGGGCTGAGAGCACTGAAGGGAACAGGTAGTTAAACAATAACATGTACCAAGGGCCTGAGATGTACTTGGGCATTTGCTGAGCCCTTCTGGGCTGGTGAGAGAACCACCAACTCCCACAGGCTTGGAGCTGCTGTGGGAAGAGAGCAGGGGTGGGTGGGTGGGTAAAGTGTCAAATATTCAAAAGGAAACATTTTCCAGGCTGGAAAAGGGAAGCTGGGTAGTTCCTGGGAAAGGACCTTTCTGTCAATACCATTGTTCCTTTTCTCATGTTTGCTGTGGCGTGGAAGTGCCACTTCGAGGCTCAGCTAAGCAGTGACCCAGCACTAAAGCAGAAAGGTTGAGGCCCTGAGCTGGAGTGAAAATTAAACAAACGTTGGGGGAAAATACACGTAAAGCCCCCAGTAATCATCCTAAATAGACAACCCCTGCACATGGGCACCTCTGCTTTTTTACGTTTATACATCGACTACGCTTATGTGCAGTATGTTTCAAAACGAAAAATTACATTTAAAAACGAAAGGCCTGAGAGCTCTGCAGTTTTCACTCCATCTTTACTCAGCCAAAGCTCCCAGTGACCTTAAGAAGAGCCATTGCTCCTGAAAATCACGTAAGGGTGTGTTTACGCTGCACTAGAAAGCCGGGGCACTGAGTCCCGGAGCCCAGGTTAGCTGGCTCAGGCTGTGGGGCTATAACATTGCAAGGGTAGATGTTGGTACTTGGGCTGGAGCCTAGGTTCTGAGCCCTCCCCCGTTGCGGGGTCTAAATGAACGTACAGAAAATAGCTCCCTGCATGAAATACAGCGTTCCTTGCAAGGGAAGCTTAGCAACAGTCTCTGAGAGCTACTGCATCATTGTGAATGGCTGCGGTCAGAAAAAGAGAGTCCAGAAAATAAGATGGAAGCAGGGTGTTTAATTTTAGAAGTGGAGGGTAAGAGAAGGGTTGGAAGACCCCAAACTAGACAGATGAATGTCAAACAAAAGGATTTGATTAGCTGTGGTGTTTCTGAGGCGCTGTTTCAAGACAGACTGGAGAGGAGGAGGACTTGAGGATGGGACTGAAGTTGGAAGAAGAAGAATCTAAGTCTGTTGGGAGTTTGATTCTGTTGTGGCTGTTGGGGAGAGTGGTCATCACTCGCTCCTCGTTTACAGGGTCTCTTTCTAAAGTAACACCTTCATTTTTTAGATTCAGGTTGTATATTAATACTATGATTGGTGTCAGTGGGGTGGCACAGGTGGGAGGCAGTGCAGCCTAGTGGATAGTGTGCTACCCTAGGACTTCGGAGAGCATGTTTCTTTTCCCTGCCCTGTTGGATGTCCTTGGGCAAGTCATGTTACTGCTCTGTGCCTCAGTTTCCCCATCTGTAAAATGGGGATAGTGATACTGCCCTTCTTTGTAAAACACTTTGAGATCTACTGACAAAAAGAGCTATGTAGGTATTATTATATAGCTGCTCTATAGCTTCATTATTTCTCCGTTTACTTCAGCTAGGTACGTTGCTCATCCCAGTACTCTTCTTACAATACCGTTCCCCCATTTCCTTCCTTCCCCTGTAATTTCAAACCAATTCCATTTGCTCTAGGTATCTTAACAAAAATTGGGGAGGCTTCCATTGTGGGTTTCTCACCTAGGCTTTGCAAGTCACACGTTTAACTTCTCTCTTAAGTCTGCGTCTTCAGGCAATGCAGGAGAGGGTGCCACTTATGCTCCCTCTGCCTCCTTAGCAGCAGCACCTGGGGAATAACAGTAGGGTTGCTTTCTAATCATGGCTACTGACTTTTTAACGCTAGAGTCTCAGCAATGTGTGGATAACAAAGCCACAAAGATTTCAGAAGCTAAAGGCTCATAACATCAAACTTTGTTAAGGCGGTTCATAGGTTGGTACCAACATACTTGATGTGGTTCTGTTAATCCAAACATATTTCTCTCAATGTTTGGAGTGAAATCCTGCTCTACTGAAGTCCACGGCCCAACTCCAATTAATTTCAATGGAGCCAGAATTTCACTCTTTATATTTAGCAATATCCTTCTGCGGTGGCTTGAAGCTAGGATTCATAAACTGCTCAATCTTCCTAGCGGGTACAGTGCACAATGCTTTTGTCTTCTGTGTACGTGTGTTTCTAGGGCACTTATCGCTGTCCTGTCTGGGTGCCCTTAAGTGCTGGCCCCTTTTGTCTGGGACTCAGCCGTGTGATTGCTGACTATACTGTGCACTTTGTATGTTGACAGACACAAATATGCCAGGGGCGTAAGCGTCACAAGTCAGAACTGTCATGAAGCAGTACCCCTCCCCATTAAATGTCTGCTGTCGGGCTTCCAGCTTGCCTGCTAGATTCATCACACTGTTTTCTTCTGCCTTCAGAATATCTCCTGGTATTTATTGTGGTCCTCAAACCCTTAATAATTAAAGCAGATTAGATGAGAACAGTTGTTACTGTGTCTCAACAAAAAATGGCGTTGGGGACTGACGTACCAAGCGACACCTCTTGATACGGCTTCCCACGCGCACTGACCTACAGACTGTTGGAGCCCTTCTTTATCGTGAGTGACAGCTGAGTCAATGTGACTGTACAGCATCCTAACCACCACATCAGGTGGACTGATCTACCAATCCAACCAAGTAACCTGCCAGCTATGGCTAACTTAGCGCACTGGTTTTAACAGAATGTGCACCCAAAGAATGGACATGCTGACTAGAAGACATCCTGCCTGCTATACAAATGATTCACTTTAAACGTTGCTTTCCCTGTTTGCATTGCTTATTACTCAGTATTTCAAATAATGCAAAGTTGTGAAAGAAGGCTAAATGTTGAATATGCTAAAAAAGACATTCCAGTTGTGACACTGGCTGTCAAATCAGGACCCAGCTGTGTCTATTTATGTCTTAGTGGTTAGTTTACTGGAGCATGTATAATGTAAGTCAAAGGTTTTGGTTCTTAACTGAGAATCTAATTTTTAACAGTGGAGGCAAAACTAAATTAAGCTTGCTCACTCCTCTCAACATATCCCAGTTCTGTTGAGCTATTAACACTGCCTAGCAGAAAGGGAAGATTTCTTTTCGAAAGGACAATCAATCCTGTTTCCAAAAGAAAGTGCCTTCCACGCTAATAAATCTTTTAGAAGTGACTACATTTCTCCTTTAAATGGATGCGGAGTTCAATCTGAATGGGACAACACATAGAATTGTACTTTAGTGGACGAGAAATATACCAAAATATTGGTTAGCACCCTACAGCATATAGACTTTAATGCTGTGGTTTCAACCTTTTTTCATTTGCAGACCCCTAAAAAAAATTTGAATGGAGGCGTGGACCCCTTTGGAAAGCTTAGACATAGTGTGCGGTCTTTGCAGGATTGGGGCCTGCATCCTGGATCTTGCACCCAGAACTGCATGGGCAGACCCCTCTCCTTGTGCAGAGCCCAACAGAAGTCATTGGGTTTTGTTTGGGCATCAAGGTCTTAGTGCGGGATCAGGGCCTCAGTGCAGACAGGATGCCACAAATAACAGACGAGAATAAGGGAGACAGGGAATATGTAAGGAGGAAGGAAAAGGGTTACAATAACATCTCACACAGTCCCTCAGTAAGGCATGTACTCCTCTCTGTGGCGCTTTTGGATTTTTCTTTTTAATTAATTCCTTGGCAGCAACACCGGATGTGGGTGTTTAGCAGGACGTTGAATGGGGAGAGGAAGGTAGCTTGGAAATTGGACTCCGTGCCTAGGGAGTAGCATGAACGAAGGCCCAAAAAGTGGGCATGGGAGAAAGAAACCAAGGCTGGGTCATGGCTGTGATTGGTGGAGCAGAAGCGGAATGGGAAAGACTCGGGGGGAGGGGGGGAGTTATCCACTGATAGTGGCTGTTAATGTGGTGAAGAAGAACCTTGGGGGGGGGGGGGATGCTATTTGAGATAGTTAATGTCATGTTACTGGAGCTAGAATATATATTAACAGGGCTCTGCAGCCCTGCCAGCAGCAATCACTCTGAGCCCGTCTGAATGCAGAGAACGGCTCACCACAGGATCTGTTAGTCACTTGGCCTATATGATCAAATTACTGCCATTCGCTGCCAGTTTAACCTTCCTAGGGAAACAGGCAGAGCTGATCTCTCCTCCACTGGAAATCCATCTCTGGAACATCCTTGGGAATACTGTCTATCCCCTTCCCTCTATCTCTATGGTCCAGCATTATGGTCCAGTTTAAACCTCCTTCCATGCAGAGCTTGGAAGAAACTAGAGAAGACTTGGGGACACATGAGAAACTCTTTGCTGTTTGAGGAAATCCACTCTAAATACCAGACTATCCCAAGCTGATCTGGAGTCAGTCTGATGGGGCACTGAGTTCCCTCTACACCCACTGAATTAATGCCCTGTTGAGGACCTTCCAGGAGTCAGCCAATGTGGAGTTCTCTACTGACTTCAATGGGCCTTAGGTCAGGCCTAATCTGAGGCATTGATCTCTCCATTTGGATGAGGTGTAAACCCAAGGAACCGAGCACTTGTGTCCATTCAGGATCTCATGGCCTTCCCAGGAGCAGAGATGTTAGCTCTGGTATACCTGACCACAAAAAAACTTTCCCTCCCTTTCACTGTTGTCCAGTGTGCTTGTGCAACTGTTCCCTACCCCAGAAGCAGTTGCATTTTCAGTGATGGTGTCTGTACATAGTTTGTGAGGCACTTCAGTCCTTTAGCTGCTCTATCAATGTAAAATAATGGGAAAAAATAATTTAATTGGGAAATGTCAATTGTGTAAACAATGCATTTTTTCCTCTTGGCAGTGCATGGCACCATAGTACAGAAACTACTAATTGTATGTAGCTAGCTACGTGTGAGACTCCTGTTACATCCCTGGTGTTCAGACTCTGTGGTATCAGGAGCATACAATAACATAAGCAACAGCTTGGCCACTTTCCCAGCACTCTACAATCTAAATAAAACAATAAATAGACCTAAAAGTGATCAGGTCTGACTATAGTTGGTCTATCGTGAGTTCACTACACTGGAAGTAAAACAAAATGGTATTGTCTGCAAAGGTTGCTCATTCAGTGTCTCACCTTGTACAAGTCTAGGATCTTTTGTAAAATCTTTCGGACAAATTCTCTCTCCTCAGAGCTTCTCTAAGCCGTGTGACTTACGTGGATTTGCACAACCATGTGAGTGAAGATGGAATTTACCCATTACGTTTAAGACCAGAACAATGTATTCCCATGAATCCAGCAGATCCATTTCTAAGGAGGAAGCCATGTGATGCTGATTGCACGTTTTGTAAAGAAAAATTCAACCTGTGGCTTTCCTTTAATATGAACATCAGATTTAGGCCTCAGTTCAGTGAGATAGTGACGCATGCACTTAAGAAAGGTACTTCACCATAGCCTTGGCTTCAGACAGAGCTTTAATGTGTAAAGTGATGATGATTATTATTATTTAGTAACTTATTTATTAACCTATTTATCCATTTTCTTATCTATTTTCTTCTCTTATCCTCTGCTTTTCGCCCTGGTCTCCATTTCTTTCTTCAGTTTACTCTTGACCTTCAGGTACCACTAAAGCAACTCACCCAGTAGCAATAATCATGTAAAGTCAGCAGTCAGGTACATCAACACCTTGTCTATTCTGCTTAATGTCAGTTCTGTCTTGCTTATGTACATAATGTGCTTTACCCTGCGAGTACAGAGAGAAGTGAATGAACCTGGTCCACTCGTATTTATTAGGTGCTTAGATACTACAGGGATGGAAGCTGGACAATACCGAGCTAGATAAACCTTTTAGAATACATTATATATATGTAAAAATAGTGGGCTGTATTTTTCTGGCCAACTCCTTGGGCCGGAATGTGTTCAGATTTTGATCACAAAAATTCCATCAGGGTTTTTAAAAACTGCTGTCAGTGCAGCGCTGTGGTTCCATCCAGGCCTGCAGTAGGAATTTAGAAGCAAATGGCCCATCTTGCACAAAGCTTTCACAGTCCTTTCCAGTACAATGCTTATTATTATTACTTTTTTTTAGTACCAAGCTGCAAGAAAGCACCCAGCTGTGTGATAATCAGCACAGTAGACCGTGCTTGGCTACTGGCATTTAGCTGCAGGAGCACAGTGGAATCATTCCCTAGGACAAAAACTTGCTGATTATGGTGACCCCGGGATTCTTTGGTAAGAGTCATTATTATTTAACCTTATGTCTGCATAGCTACGGACAACCATTTCTAAAGCATCTACCCCCATAGTATCTATACGTGTCTTTGTTCTTATGGTCACAAATGTCAAAACAATGCTTCAGAACTAGGTGCTCTGTTAGAAATTCCCTGCCAGAGACTGTATTAAAGCACAGCTCAGATGAGAAGCATTATTTGGTTCTAGATGTTCAGTGACCTTTGCTGTGGGCATGTCGACACTGCAGTCACAGCTGTTGTACCACGTGTGTGTAGCCATACCTTGAATAACAATGGCGGTGCAGCTGCAGTAGCAGGGGCTGTACTAAGTCCGCCCAGGACCCTGGGTGTGTACTTGCCTGTGCTACCACAGCCTTGCTGCTGCTGCTATTCGAGGTAGCTTGCTCAAGTAGGTCTACATGTGCTGCAGTCGCACCTCTGACTGCAGGGTAGCCATTTTCTGTAATTCTATCACGTGAATTCAATGTGTCTTGTCCATGATGGAGCCTGGCCCAGCAGAGCACTTCAGCACATGAGTATGTGTCAGTGGGGGGGCTGCCATCTAAGCCATCGCACCAGAATTGAACTGGGGAGCTTTGCTGAACTGGGGCCTAATTCCGCTTTGGCTGGGTACCCGTCCTGCTTATTTGGGGCCAGATTCGGCTAACGTTACCGACGCAGCCTTGTACCTTCCCTGCATGTAGCTTCGTTGAACTCAATAGCACTACTTGTGCAGTGAAGAGCTATGCAACTGGAGGAAGGTTGGCAGAATCAAGGCCTTTGGTGTTTGGTTGAGTGCTACTGCCAGAGATGCAGCTTACGCCCAGTATCCAGCACTGATCAGAAGGAGGAGAGGCAGAGAACTTGGGGAATGCTAACGGGGAGTCTGATCCAGGTACAAAGTCATGAGGAGGAAGAGGAGGCAAATGGAGAGTAGCTTATGCAGAGTCTAGGGAGTGGGATGGAACGCAGGAGGGAATGAACTCAGAAGTGGGATCCAAGCCAATATGTAGTGACTGTGTGGAATTCACAGCTGCAGACGGCAACAGTTACTCTGGCTGGACACGTGCAATGGGCTGGAGACATGTATGGTCCATAACGAGGCTCATGTTAAAATAAGACCATTGGATCTTGTGCTGGCCGGTGTGTCTACCAGGGCCAGGAAGGAATTTAGGAATTTCTTCTCCATATCTAGCTTGATTTAAAAAAAAAAAAAAAAAAAAAAGGGGGGGGGGGAAGGGATGTGGTGTTTCACTGGTCCCTTACCCATCCTGTACAAGATATTGCTGAAAGCCAAGGACTGGGTTTGATGATCCAGTCTGGCCCATCCTCTGTTCTTAAATGCATCACTTAACCCTAGAGATCAGTCCAGGCCGAAACCGATACTCCGTAACGCTGAACCGGAATCTGAATTTCACGGTTTCAGGGCGAGTTGCACCTCTGTCCCCTTTGCGGTGTCTCTGAGTGCGCCCGCTCAGGACTCGTGCCTTTCTCTGTCCCAGGGTGGAATTCCACAATTCTCCTACCCTTAGCTGAGGCCTGGGCTACAGCAGACGGTGTGTCACGGTGCTTACCCAGCAGGTCGCTGAATATAGCGACCAAATGGCCTTTCTCAAACCGAAGTTTTGTTTTAACCATAGGAACAAAGCGTAAGAGAAAAAAGATTTTAAAACGGTCTGTTCTATCTAACGGCTTACCGCCCTCTGCTGGGAACCTATGCAGGCCTAGCGGCTTCAGACACCCCCGCAAGTCCTGTATGTCCGTCTGTTTTCCCTGAACAGCTCCCCCAGATAAAGAGGGAGTCTCTTTATCCAGCCAGGAGTTCCCCCTTCTTGTCAGTTCCCAGGCTTTTCCAAAGCAGGGCAGTGGGCTCCGCAGAGCCACCCCCATTCCCTGCGGCCTGCTGCTTCTAACAAGCTCCAGCTCTTCATCCACGTTTCCAGCTGGTGAGACAGTTGGGCGGCTCGACCTGTGAGTGTAAACAACAGAGCACAGCCCCACCTTCTCCTTACACGACTCTGATGTCTAGACGGTCTGGCAGTTCTAAATGGGGTGGAAAGAGACCACCAGGGCAGTTTCTCCCTTCTGATATTCTGACCTACGTTGCTGTGTCCCAGATAGCCCCTAGAAGCAGGATTCTGCTCCCCACTCCTGGAGGAGAGTGGTATCTTACCTCCACGCACACAGCCCGCCCCAGTACAGACTAAGTAAACACTCAGTCCTTCAGCCCTTTAAAAGAGCCCTGCTGGAGTTTTCTGGAACTCTTGTGATGCGGCTGGGACGCCAGGAGGAGAAAAGCAAGTCGTTTGGCCGGGGTAGTGAGCAGGCTCCCTGCTGAGGGTGGTAGCGCTTGGAGAGCATTTGGGGAATCAACTGTAAACAAGAATGTTAGTTTATGTCGGGGGAGATGGAAGCCTGGGGACTCCTGTAACTTTCCCCCTGGCCTCTGCTGTAAAGACAGGCAGGGTTCTAATGAGTAACTTCCCTTGCAACTGTGATTTTGATTTTTTTTTAAACCAGAATTAAAAATAGCCTCATTCTGCTTTAATAATTAACGGCTTTGCTGGTGCCTGAAGTACTTTGTGCATGGGCCAAAATGCACCTCTAGTGCTCCCTGCGTACTCATCCGGCAACACAGCCCACTAGCCCTGTCTCCAGTACAGTGCCAGATCCACGTGCTACAGACACAATTATACCATGTAAATCACAGAGAGGGACGTAGCTGAGTGAGCTGGGAGGAGAATCTTGGTCCTTTGGCTCCAAAACCTCAGGCTTCTGGTATTTGTGCTAAAGGAGACCTGCTCCGGCTAGCTGCGAGAGATGTCCCTTATCTTCTCTCCACCAACCCCTAGAGGGCAACATCGAGCACACTGCATGTCCCCTCATGGTACGTCCCAGTGGAATGATGATACTTCCGAGAGCCCCCCCACCGTGTTCTATTGCCCAGGCCCAGTATCGGCAGCAGGGCCCAGTGGTGAAAGGGTTAGTTGTACGTGAAAATAGTCATTCTGTCTTCAGCTTAGCATGCTGGAATTGTGACTCTTATTAACATCAATGGTGACCAAGTGGCTAGATCCTTGCACATTAATCCCCAAAGACTTAGATACATGTGTAACCCCTTTGGGGTTTAGAGAGCATGGCCCTTTACATTTTTTTCCTAAGTGGGAGGGGGAGAGTAAGAAAAAAGGAGGGAAACTCCAGGGGGCCGCGCTGGAGCTCCAGGGAGAGGGGGAGGCAGCCGGCAGACCCTGGAAAAGTGAAGCAGAGAGAACCTGCCCGAGGCCTGGGAAGGACAGGGCCGATCAGGGATACCCCAGGACAGGAGACAGGAGCAGCTCTGTGCCAGGGAGGAATTGCCCGAGAAGGACAGGCCGCAGCTGGACCCAGTATCACGGCTGCCCAGAGCTGCATGGGGCTGTGAGTACTGGGGCTTCTGACTCTGCATTGGGGACAAGGAGGGAGGCTGTAGCTGGTTAAGTGGGGAGGTGGTCGCTCTGTGTGGCTTTGCAGAGAGCGGCAGAAGAGGGCACCGGAGGGGTTTGTTGGGGGAAAGTTCACTGGCGCCGAAGACGACCAGGAGCACCCAAGACTCACCCCTGGACTGGAACTTTGCTCAGCACTCCTGAACTCTGTATGCAGACACATTGCTCAGTGTCTGCCCTTCCAGACTGTGCTACCACCGAGCTTGTGGGGCCTCGGCTTGGATGCAGCCCTGTTCTACTGCTCCCCCTATATTTCCCCTTGTTGTTTTTCTCCTCTCATCCCTCTGTAAATAAATATCTCCCTTTCTTATATCCATTGTACTTTCCCTGTGGGTGGGTGTGTTCACTCTGGGGGGGTTGGAACAGGTGCCCCTGGGGTGGAAGGGATTTTTCCTGCTGCATTCCTGCACGCGCCATCTCTTGGCCAGAGCTGCCTGGAGAGCAGACTCCATCTTGGCCACGAGGGCGCTAAAGTTACACATGGCCTGTATGAAGAAAACAAAATGATTATTCGAACATTTGTACAGAGGCAGGGAATGCAGGTTTTGAAGCTGTCGTCCAGAGTAGCTTCAGCCGCCTTAACTGCTGATGAAGAAGCCCCTTTAGAGGAAGGGTCTATTCCTCCCCCAAGGATGGTGCTGGAGGGCGTTGCTTGTCGGCTGCTTTTGAAAAGCTCTGCATGAGACTTGTGGAGAGATGCCAGGAACCCTCAGAGTGCATGTCTGAACAGGTGCCTGGCAGGGCAGCACTTTGGGTCTTCGTCAATGTGGTGCGAATGCCCAGGCAATGCCGATGGGTTCCGTAAAGCTCAGCTTATGTCTTAATTTCACATCTCAGTGCACTGATGTAAACCGCTCCCACGAAGGAAGGATACAATGAGCAGGTCAGAACAAGCTCTGGAGAAGGTCGATGAGATGGAGTAAGGCACCCTTCTCTCATCTCTCTTTCTTCCAACCCCCTCATGCTCTTGATTGCTGCATCATTTTGTTTCTTATTTAAGTGAGGTCAGAACGGCTTCTCCTGGGCTCTGTGTTAGAAGTGTGAGAACGTGGCTCATGTCATTGTCTGTATGATATTTTTGTTTGTATTGACTTTGCTAGTGCTTTTTATGTAGCCTGTTGTAAAACTAGGCAAATATTTAGATGAGTTGATGTACCTCCTGGAAGACCTCTGCGTACCTCCAGGGATATGCGTACCCAGGGTTGAGAACCACTGATTTAAAGTACTTACCGGGCCCTCATCACTGTGGTACCTGAGCACCTCACAATCTTTAGAGTCTTTTATCCTCAACACCCCTGCGACGCAGGGAGGGATATTATACAGATGGGGAACTGAGCCACAGACAGACCATAGCTGAGTCCCCACTGCATTACTGGCTTCTGTTTCAGTGGCATTTAAGCTCCAACCAACAGCCCCTGAGAGGCCACCTATGTTGAGTTCAAATCCCATTTGACTGGAGCTACAGACTTGTGTGTGTGTGTGGACTGGAGTTGGGTTACGGTTAACACTTGACTTATACCTCGACCTAACTGTGCTGTGAAGACCCACCCTAAGGGCTAGTCTACCCTTGAAATTCTACTGCGGCAGAGCTGTGCTGCTGTCTACACTGAAGCACTACTCTACCTTTGCCAATGGGAGGGATTCTCCCACTGGTGTAGGTAATCCACCTTCCTGAGAAGCGGTAGCTAGGTCAACAGAAGAATTCTTCCTTCAACCTAGTGCTGGCTATGTAGAGACTTAGGTCGGCTTAACTACACCACTCGGGGTGTGGATTTTTAAACACCCCTGACTGACGTAGTTAAACCGACCTAATTTTCTAGTGTAGACCAGGCCCAAGTGATCTGCCCCAGGTCAGAGGAAGCCTACGACAGAGCAGGGAATCTTGGTTCTCTAACCCTAGTGCCTTAAACACTGGGCAATCCTTCCTGTCTATGAGAGACTGAAAACAAAGAGTGGAAACGAATGGTCCATCCTCAGCATGGCAAAAGGTTAACAGTCACGAGGATCCAGAAGAGTTTTGGTGTTCGGTTTATTAACGAGCTGGAAAGGAGAAGGTCAACAGCGAGGTGGCAAATATTGCAAATGGACCCAACGTTATTTAGACCAGAGATGGCTGTGAGGGATTTAACAAAGCTAGGACCGTGGCTAGCAATTGAGTCAACAAATGCCTTGGGAATACCTAGTGCAGGCCTGCACAACTCGTAAAGCGGCGAGGGCCATATTACTCCAAAGAAAACAGCTGAGGGCCGAAACCCCCCGAGCGCCGCCAACCCCCCCCAGTGCCACCCAGCCCCCCCGAAACACAACCCCCCCCCCCAGCGCCGCCCGCCCCACGGAAACAACCCCCCAGCGCCGCCAAAACACACCCCCCCCCAGCGCCACCTGCCCCGCAGAAACAAACCCTCCTTCCCCAGCGCCGCCCCACCGAAACAGCAGTATTGAACCTCGGTAATTTGTTATAGCGGGCCCCTAAGGTAGTATAATTGAGGTAAAAGAAAAATGTCTTTTTGCTAGAAGTAGAATAAGATCTCCCTCCCCCCGCTTTGTAATCAGTTGCCCTGTTGAATGAATGGGGTGTGAATGAGGAAGGCGTGGAAGGCAGGCACCTCCAGACAGCTACAACCCTTGGAGAGGGCAGGGCCGGCTCTAGGATTTTTGCCGCCCCAAGCAAAAAAAAATTTTGGCCGCCCTCCCCTTTTTTTTCCATGCCCCTCTGCCCCTGGCCCCGCCCCAACTCCACCCCTTCCGAACCCCTTCCCCAAATCCCCAGCCCTGCCTCCTCCCCCGGCGTGCTGCATTTCCCCCCCCATTGCTTCCTGCGGGCCTCCCGCGACCTCCCGCCCTAGCTCACCTCCGCTCTGCCTGCTCCCCCGGGCGTGCCTCTCAGGCGAGGGAGGGCGGAGCAGCGGCGCGCGTTCAGGGGAGCAGGCGGAGCGGAGGGGAGCTGGGGGGGGCGCAGGAAGTAACAGGGGGGTAGAGGAACCGCTCCACCACCACCGCCTCCCCCGAGCGCCCGCCGCTCGGCTTCTCCCTCCCAGCCTTGCTGCGCAAAATAGCGGTTTCACGCGCGGCAAGCCTGGGAGGGAGGGGGGAGAAGCGGCGGCGGCGTGCTCAGGGGAGCAGGCGGAGGCGGAGCGGAGGCGAGCTGGGGCGGCGAGCTGGGGCGGCGGGGGCACTTTTCCCCCATGCCCCGGAGTCGGCGCCTATGATGGCCGGCGCCAGAATGCCGCCCCAAGAAATGTGCCTCCCCAAGCACCTGCTTGTTTTGCTGGTGCCTGGAGCCAGCCCTGGGAGAGGGGATGGGAGCCAGACCAGATCAGTAGAACAGGTCAGCCACCGATTCGCTGCTTGCCTCCTCCTCCCCCCCCCCCGGCTCTCCTCCTCACCCCCCGCCACTGCCTGCTCGCTTGCCTCCTCGGCCCCCCACCCCTCCGGCTCGCCGGCTCACCTGCCCCCCCGCCACCGCCCGCCCGCCCGCTCGCCCCCTCAGCCCCCCACCCCCCTCGGCTTCCCTACTGACTCCCCGCCACTGCCCACCCGCTCACCTACTCAGCCCCCCTCCCTCACCCGCCGCTTGCCTACTCACCCCCCCGCGGGCCGAACAGTGAGCCCACCTACTCAACCCCCGCGGGCCGCACAGTGAGACCACACGGGCCGCATGTTGTGCAGGCCTGACCTAGTGGAAAGAACAGCTTGAACGACTCCATGGAATTGGGTTCAGAATGAACTGCAACCAAATCAAGAAATAAGATCTTTGCTGTGGCATCACTGTGGAGGACTCTATTAGTATTTATTAATTAATTTATTATTTGTATTGCCATAGTATGCAGATTTGCCAGTCATAGACCAGGATCCCACTCTGCTTAACCTTTGCTCAAGGTGCAGCAGTGGTTAAGAAAGCAAACAAAATATGGGGCTGTATAAAGAATAGGATAGAAAATAATACTGGTAGTATAATAATGCCATTATTGTAAGCTCTCTATGGGGCAGAGACCCTGCTTTTTGTTCTGCGTTTGTACAGTGCCTAGCGCAGTGTGTGTGTATGTGTGTGTGTGTGGGGGGGGGCGTCTGGTCCTTGACTAAGGCTCTTAGGCACTATGGTAATACAAATAAGTAATAATAATAATAATTTGGAGACCTCAGTAAGATTAGTTAAGATTGTGTAAGGTTTGCAATTAAGGCAGGACTAAAAATCTCTCACCTTCCCACTTGGGGCTGGACTTGATTGAATTTCATCTCCAAATCTGTTGCAACAACTTGTCTCCATAGGCCCATTGAGTCTTCAGTATAATTGTTTTCAATGTCATAGTTACTAACTTTTGCGGAGGAAACATGCTCATGACATTATTAGCTTGGCTTAGCTGAGCCACATTGCACTTAATACTCTATAGATAGGACTCTACCAAATTCATGGCCATGAAAAACGTGTCACGGACCGTGAAATCTGGTCTCCCCTGTGAAATCTGGTCTTTTATGTACTTTTACCCTATACTATAAGGTTAAAAGTATGCAAAAGTACACAGCATTTCTTAAATTGGGGGTCCCGACACAAAAGAATGTCTCAAGGCTATTGTAGGGGGTCATGGTATTGCCACCTTTACTTCTGTGCTGCTGCTGCTGGTGGCAGCGCTGCCTTTAGAGTTGGCACCTGGCCAGCAGCCGCCGCTCTCCAGCCGCTCAACTCTGAAGGCAGCGCAGAAGTAAGGGTGGCGATACCGTGACCCCTTTACAATAGCCTTGCAACCCCTTTTTGGGTCGGGACCCCCAGTTTGAGAAACGTTGCGTCTTAAGGGCTTTACATGTTTATATTTTGCTGTTTTCAAATACATATTCATGTTTTGTTACAACACTGTGAAAATTAAGGTTTAAATATCTGAAACTGTGAAATTTAAGATTTTTTAAATGCTATGGACGTGAAATTTACAAAAATGGACCATGAATTTGGTAGGGCCCTATCTATAGATCTAAAGCAGCATAGCCAATATTTATATAAACACTTATCTAGGAAAAGTAGTGTGGTTTTGGTTTAATCAGTAAATATCACTTTTCCCCAATTATATTTAATGTCATGGTGGGAATACATAGACTTCGTGGCTCACTTGGTAAATTTTAATAAAAATATTGCAATAATGTTATGTTAAGATGTGTTGAACATCCTAACTAGTCCTCTGAAATACTACACATGTACAATGTGAGTGAAGTACTGTTATGAAAACATTAGCTGTTGCATTTCCTGACATCTAAATTTGAAAACTAGCATTGCCTCAACATATTTTTTTCCATTTAAAATAATATACGTAGCTATGCAAATATACTCAAGAGCATCTGTAAAACTTTTGAAGAGGTTATCAGCAAGGCAAATTGAAAGTGAAAATATGATGACACGGTTTATGCAAGTGATGCTATGTAAGGGTACGTCTACACTTATCGGGATCGATGCTGCGGCAATCAATGCACCAGGGGTCGATTTAGCGGGTCTAGTGAAGACCCGCTAATTCGACCACAGATCGCTCTCATATCGACTCCGGTACTCCACTGGAACAAGAAGCGTAAGGTAAGTCGCTGGGAGAGTTTCTCCCGTCAACCCAGCGTGGTGTAGACACCACAGTAAGTTGACCTAAGCTACGTCAACTCCAGCTACATTATTCACATAACTGGAGTTGTGTAACTTAGCTCGACTTACCCCCTTTAGTGTAGACCTGCCGAAGGTAAACTCTGAAAGGTAAGATGGGAATGATATTGCACAACTGGTTTTTCCTTTTGATACAAAATGATATTAAAAAACTAGCAGTAACAAACATTATTACATCGTGCAGCATCGGTGATATTACCGCCTTACCCCAAATAAACCACACTGGCACCCGCCAAACGCAGAACAGAGCAACTAGCCATTTCCTTAGGGCAGCATCGTATGGAAAGAAAGGCAATCTTACCTACGTAATTCAGCAACAAGGATGTAATTCTCTATTCAATTTCCTAGGTTGGCTTTACAAATTCAATAGGCACTTTTTCTCTATATATTTAGGGTAATTTCTCTAGAACTCCGTTGGTTTAATCTCTATTCAGCTTTACAGGATTGTCTTCCAGAAAGGCTTGAATCACTGGATATGCTTGAACCGTTCTTCCTTATTTTCAGAATAAACTGTTTTAAAAGGTCCTTTAGAGAGACAAGGTGGGTGAGGTAGTATCTTTTACAGGACCATCTTCTGTTGGTGAGAGACAAGCTTTTGAGCTTACTCAGAGCACTTCTTCAGGGTTGGGAAAGGTGCTCAGTGTCACAGCAAAATGCAAGGTGGAACAGATTGGTTATCATAAGGAGTTAACATGTTGCAAGGGGGGTGGAGGGGAGGTTAGACTAGATGACTCTTGTGGTCCCGTCTAACCCTAAGATTCTGTGATTCTAAGAGATCATTCAAGGTAAAGTGGGCAGGTAACACCTCTGCAGTCCTAGGACAAAGGAGAATTAGTGGGTTATAGACTCTTATGTGCCATAAATCCAGTGTCTTTATTGAGTGCATGATTTTTAGTGACTAGCTAAGTTATGAATTTAGCTTCCAGGCTCATCTTCTGAAGGTGTTGTGCAGGTTTCCTACAAGGACTGAGAGGTCAGACGTGGAGTGATCGCTTTGTGAAAAGTGTTCGCCCGTGGGTGATAGGGTGTTTTTGTCTTTTATCATTTTTCTGTGTGAGCTCATTAGAGAGCATAGTGGTTGCTTCATTTCACCCACATAGTTGTTACTGGGGCATTTAGCGCACTGGATGTGGTAGACCGCACATTGCGATAGGTGTACGTAGGACCCCCGGATCTTGAAAGGTGTGTTGTGGGGAGTATTGATCATCATAGCAGTGGACTGCAGACTTTGCCTCTGTTATGGCAGAGTTGCTTCGAGTTGGTGGGTCCTTGTCTATGGGGTCCGGTAATGCATCTTCTCTGCTCAGGAAAAAAATAACCTACAAATAGCTGCGCTGATATAAGCATTTATAAGGTCAGAGGTCGGACATGTAGAGAATTTGGGAAGGAAAAACGCACGTGCTTTTAGGCTGGTGTTTCTGGGGGTAAATCCAGTGCTTAAGCATGTTGGGTTGTCTCATTGTTTCACATATATTTCGGCAGCCTCCTGCCAAAACAAGTCCGGTAATATAAAGCAGACCCTCGAGCCCGCCAGAGATGTGTGTTCTGTGCACTCACCCAGCGTCTCTGCATTTTTGCTCAGCCAGAGAGAACAGTCAGGGCCCACCCCCTGCCCCTGACGTCTGGGATGTATTAGTGAGTGCATGGCTGGAGCCCAGTGCTGGGTAAGCCGAGGAACTCTGCACGGAGTGAACAGCCTGGACAAACCCTCCTCTTCTCTGAGCTCTTTACTGTTGCAGTCCTTATACAGTAGCCGTAGCTGTGTGCTTTGCTCCTGTCAGGCACCAGCTTTGACCCATGACTCTGTTCCTCTCCTGTGAAGAGCCAGGAAAATACAGTCGTGTGGCTAGGTGGGATTCTTTTTGGTCCCTTCCATGGTTTTTTGTGTGTGTGTGGCCTTTTGTGATGTTGTCTGAGCAGAGGACGGTCCATCACGGCTGGTAGCAAAAGGAACGGGCCATGAGGGGTGAGTAGCTGCGGGCAGTTTTGCCTGATGTACAGTGGATCTGGCTTGGTGAGTGTGGGAGGCAGTGACTGACCCAGAATGGTCTCAGTGGTATATGTGAATCTAAAGAGCAATCTGTGAGTGTGCAGTATGTGGTGTGTCTTGGTATTTTTTCTGTGTGTGAGCACACGAGTGCGAGGTGTAGGTATCTGTTGGGGTTTGTGTGCATGCATAATATCTGTGTGTAGCTTCTGTGCGGTGTATGTGGGTCAGTTTCGTGTGTGTATGTACTGGAAGAGCAGTCTGAGGTTTGTGCAGCCTGCGTGTGACAATGTAATGTCTGTGCATAGGGTGTCTCCGTGTGTGGGAGATAGAGAAGAGAGTGCATGTGTCTCTTAAGGTTTTGCATTATATGTAGATAGTCTATGGACACTGTATGTTGTGCTGGAAATTAATGTGAAAGACATGCAAAAGCAGGGAGCAGTATTATTGCGAACACTGTTTCTCTTTGGCTTCTGTGGGACACAGGATGTAGGAAGTGAAGAAGCAATACAGTCTAATCTAACAAGCATTTTTCACCAGAAAACTTTAAAACACTCTATGGACATAAATCTACTTGCATAGCATCCCTCTGAGGTGTGTTAGTATGACTGCCTGCAGATGGGTAAACTGAGGCACAGAGTGGTTAAGTCTGGTGTTTAAAGTCACACAGCATGTCTCTGTGGCAGAGCTGGTCCCAGGCCATTATTCTAAAAATAGGCTATCTGATTTGAGTGTGTCTTTAATTAGAGTTTTTAAAAATGGGTGGAATAATGCAGTAGCAATTCGAAGGTGATTTGGAGCGGGGTTGGAGGGGTGCAGGGGATGTTGTATGAAAGCTGGTAACCTTTAGGTAGAAGCTGTCATTTTTCTATTGAGCTGGGGGTGGACAGAGGAGAAGGAAAGGAAGAAAATCTGTTCCTAACCTGAGTGAACTGATGCTCATCTTCATGTTGCGTCGTCAATGTGGATTCCATCATGTTGCTGTGTCTAGGATGAGCACTAATTTAACGAGAGGGCTGTTCGCACAGAGCAGGGAGCGGTGCCCTGGTGGGGTCACACAGCAGCGGGGGACAGAGCCACACTGCGATAATGGGGGTGACAGTAGCAGTCACAGTACTGAGGAAGCTGCTTGAGCGTAAAGCGTGGGTCCTCCAGCAAAGGCAGATGGTGCTGAAGGGGCACTGTCTGTGTCGTTAGGGTGATGGGGTGCTAGCTGGAGGCCTTTAATTTACAGGCTGGCTAATAGCCAGTGGCACCATATGGGCAACGAAGACCCCAGGTTAAATTGATGGGCAGTCGCATGGGGACATTTGAGGGGCAAGGAAGGGGTCCAGGCTTAACCCAAACTTTTAAATGTAGATTCATGGGGTAGAAATAGTGAGGGAGGCTTAACCCTAATAACAGTCTGTACCTAAGCACTGTCTCTCCTTGCTCTGGGTGCTGTCCACTCAGAGTGCGCCAGTGTAGCGTACAGTCGAACGGAAGACGAGACATGACTGTTTAGTGTAACAAATAGAAAGTTAAGGGACGACTCGATTACAGTCTATAAGTATATACGTGGGGAACAAATATTTAGTACCGGGATCTTCCATCTAGCAGAGAAAGGTCTAACGTGATCCAATGGCTAGAAGTGGAAGCTAAACATGTTCACGCTGGAAATAAGGTGTAATATTTTAACAGTGAGGGTAATTAACCAGTGGAACAATTTACCCAGCCTCATGGTGGATTCTGCATCGCTGGTCACTTTTAGAAAAACATCCAATCTTGATTTTAAAGAGCTGCTTTGGCAATTACTTTGGGGGAAGTTCTCTGGCGTGTGTTAGACAGGAGGTCAAACTAGATGGGTGGTTTTCAAACTGGGGTACACGGACCCCTAGTGGTACGCAAGCTCTCGTCACGGGCTACACGAGGAAAATCCCATAATGGCGGACAACACACTTTATTTAGTAAGACTTAATATACCTATGATTAGATTACCATAACCCTATCTCAGACGGCGGTACGTGGCGGGCTACGTTATTTGGAAAGAGGCAGGCAGCCTAAAAAGTTTGAAAACCACTGGACTAGATGATCACAATGGACCCTTCTGGCCTTGGAATCTATGCATCTAGGACAAATGGATGGAACAAACGGAGGGTGGGTGACCTGACAGAGTCCTCTTAACTACTGGAGTGATCTACGCGTCATTTAAATCTGCTGCACAGACCTTTGGGGGGTGTAAGGAGGGGTATTTAAAATGTCCTTGATCTGAGCATGGCAGGCTGCAGTGCCATGGAGATGGCTGATCCTCCTGCCCCTTTCTGTGAGGTCCAGGGAGAGTAGTGAATGGAGGATACCCTCAGCTTGTGGCCCTTGGGGCCTAATGGGGGCTGATAAACCCATTGTACAGACTGGGTAACTGAAACTGAGGACCTGATTCTCCCTTGTACTCTGTCTCTTTGCTCTATCATTGTAATGAGGCCATAAAGGCAGGGAAGAGGCTCCCAGGTAATACCTATTGCTCTATCTGTTGGTGTAGGGCTCCCAGAACAGATCTACACTAGTCTGGCCTCTCTCCCAGTTCCCCTGGTGAAGGGACTGAGCTGGGGAAGGGAAGAGAAGGGACGTGACAGGGAAAGATTTTACTTCCACTAGTGTAATGTGGCAGACAATCCCTAGAAAGCCATTGCAGCTGGAGCATAAGCTAGAGCAGCCCCAAGGCTGCCTTTTGGGTAGGTCCATGGCTGTCCCGAGAGTGATATCTGTGCCAAGTGCAGGCATGGAGCAACAGAGAATCAGGTCCAGAGAGGTTAGGTTTCAGCCAAGGCCAGTGAGGGGGTCATTTGACCCTGCTTTCTTGTTCCCCCTCTGTATAATGGGAAGAATTGAATTGTGCTACCTGACATTTTTCTGACCAAAAATGGATTTTCAACCTAAACCAAAATTGTCTTGGAATGTTTTTCACTTTAGTTTATTTTTGAAAAAACTGGGAAAAATTTGACCGATGTATTTTATTGAAAACCAAACTGTATTCATTCATTTATTTATTTATTTACCAAAAATAGTTTTCAAAAAATGTTTAGGTTTCAGTTTCTGTTAAACACTGGAAAACGTCTCCTGGGGAAATCTGGTAAAACAATTCTTCAAAAAATTTCACTGAACTATAACAGGCATTTTTTCCCCCAACCAGCTCTAATGATGATCCCCACCTCTGTAAAGCACTGGGAGCCCTACAGCTGAAAAGCACTGCTTACGTGCCAAGTGGAAGCTCGTGAGACAGGAGCTCTTATTGTGTCTGTCCAGCACCTAGCACCAAGGGGCTCTGATTTTAGCTGGGCCCCCTAGGTGCTCGTGTTGTACAAATAGGAAATGTTGTTACTCTTTGTGAGTTAGTTCGCACAGTGTGGTAGTGCTTTCCAGACAGCGAAGCAGGGACAGTCCCACCTTGAAGAGCTCATGGTATAAGGCAGAGGGTACGGGAAGGAGAAGCGAGATGGTTATTTTAAAAGTTAGGTTCACTGGAGGCAGCACAGGACAAGTGGGCCTGTAAGAGGGGGTGGTGCGTGGGCAGGGTACAGGCTCTGTGGCTGAGCACGGTGGTGAGCTTGTACCGTGCACAGGAGACTGCCGAGGCAGTTGTGGGAGAAGATGACAAGCGAGTTGACATGGGTGAGAATGCGGGTGGTGCAGAGGGGGTGTAGCGTTAGGGGATATGGCTCGGAGGCGGTGTGGACTTGTGGTTAAAGGATAAAGGACGGACAGACCTGTAAGGGTGGGGTGACCAGAAGCTTAAATTTGCTGGGCTAACGGATGGGGAGCCAGTGGAGGGACTGGAAGTGGGGAAGGATCTGGTCAAATGGTTGAGCTGGGAGATGATCTTAGTGGCTGTATTTTGTATGGATTGAAGGGAGGCAACGTCTGTGTGTGTGCGTTGGGAGGCTGGAGAGGAGGCTGTTGTGGGGGTTGAGGGGAGATCTCGTGTGGGCCTGTTTGAGAGGTGTGGCTGTGAGGCTGGAAAGGAACAGGACTGGTCTCAGAGCTCTGGAAAGGGCAGGAGTTGCCCTGGTTTCAGAGCACTGGACTGTGCCTCCCACCAGGATGTTTCCCAGCTTGGCCGGGATGCCGACTGGTGTCCCTCTGCCAGGGTGAGAAGGCAGCTCTCTGTAACCACAAGCGCTGCGTCCCTGCATTGCTTTTCAAAGGCTGTCTGGGCATGGGGATGTGGTAGAATCATAGAATATCAGGGTTGGAAGGGACCTCAGGAGGTCACCTAGTCCAACCCCCTGCTCAAAGCAGGACCAATCCCCAGACGGTCTCGCTCCTGTGACCATCGATGGCGAACGCAGGAGCTTAGATCGCTCCCCTCTCGCAGACTCGGCTTTGACCTTATGCACAGTGCGGCGAACGATTTCCTCCTCCCACCTGACCGACCCACAGTAAATGATCTGTAACCCTTCTGCCAGGCAGAGCCAGCAGCAACCAGGGCCGGGTTCAATATCTAGGGGTTCCTTTCCAGCAATCCAACACAGAACCGGCTTGAGCCCCCACCCAGTAACCTGGGAAATTTATACATCACCCCTGGGTGCCTCTGAGAGGAATACTCCCCCCACTCGCAAGCACAGAGTCTGAGTGTAGAAAAGAAACTTTTCAACATTGGTGAGGTCCCATCTGGAGTACTGTGTCCAGTTTTGGGCCCCACACTACAAGAAGGATGTGGAAAAATTGGAAGGAGTCCACCGGAGGGCAACAAAAATGACTAGGGGGCTGGAACATGTGACTTATGAGGAGAGGCTGAGGGAACTGGGATTGTTTAGTCTGCAGAAGAGAAGAATGAGGGGGGATTTGATAGTTGTTTTCAACTACCTGAAAGGGGGTTCCAAAGAGGATGGATCTAGACTGTTCTCAGTGGTAGCAGATGACAGAACAAGGAGTAATGGTCTCAAGTTGCAGTGGGGGAGGTTTAGGTTGGATATGAGGAAACACTATTTCACTAGGAGGGTGGTGAAGCACTGGAATGGGTTACCTAGGGAGGTGGTAGAATCTCCTTCCTTAGAGGGTTTTAAGGTCAGGCTTGATGAAGCCCTGACTGGGATGATTTAGTTGGGGATTGGTCCTGCTTTGAGCAGGGGGTTGGACTAGATGACCTCCTGAGGTCCCTTCCATCCCTGAGATTCTATGATTCTATGAAACTTTTAAAAAAGGAGGGAAGTAACTTGGCATTAATTTGGGAAAACACAGTTCATAAACATAAACCATGAGTAAAAGACCCACCCCAAGTAGGTTGGACCTTGCCCTTTTCCCCTCAAGTTCTTAAGTTCAGCAACCCAAAAGTCCTCTTCACATGCCCGCCCCTTCTCTACTCCCCACTCTCACTTGCTGTCCTTGGTCAGTGCAGATCCTGTTTGAAATGGGCCACCCTCATTACCACTACAAAAGTGATTTTTCCTCCCTTGGTATTCTACTGTTAATTGAATTGTCTCGTTAGCACAGACCCCCGCCCCACACACTTAGTAAGGCAACTCCCATCTTTTCATGTACTGTGTATACTATATATACCTGCTACTGTATTTTCCACTCCATGCACATGATGAAGTGATAGGTTTCAGAGTAGCAGCCGTGTTAGTCTGTATCCTCAAAAATAACAGGAGTACTTGTGGCACCTTAGAGACTAACAAATTTATTAGAGCATAAGCTTTCGTGGGCTACAACCCACTTCTTCGGATGCATCCGAAGAAGTGGGTTGTAGCCCACGAAAGCTTATGCTCTAATAAATTTGTTAGTCTCTAAGGTGCCACAAGTACTCCTGTTATTTTTGATGATGAAGTGAGTTTTAACCCACAAAAGCGGTTCCTAATGAGTCTATTTAGCTGTATTTTTTGAACAGCTTGGGGGAAACAGGTTAAAGCAGTCTAGGAAGAACCCTTGAGAGTGTGCAGCTTCCTGACTAGTATCCCTGCCCCCACCCTTCTTACTTTCACAGGGCTCGGACATGCGAGCTCTTGTTTTACCAAGGTTCTTTACACTGAAAGTATCAGAGGGGTAGCCGTGTTAGTCTGAATCTGTAAAAAGCAACAGAGGGTCCTGTGGCTCCAATACCTCTGTTAGTCTTAAAGGTGCCACAGGACTCTCTGTTGCTCTTTACACTGAAAGTGACTCTCTCCTTTGGGACAGGTTAAGCACAGTCCTGCTTTTCTGTATTCCCACAATAATTACAAACATTGGCAACCATAATTTCACTACCCCCGCATTCAGCACGAACATAATTTGTGACCCAACACCAGCCAAGTTGATTACAATGAGCAAAACACCGCTCCATCAGCTGAATATCTAGCAAATCTAAGCAAAACAGGAGCAAACTGTATTTACATAAATGCACCCAGGGTCTCTTCCCCCTCCCAGCTAGCTGTCAGGGAAGCATTCAGGCCCTGCTTACAGATCTATTCATGCCCACTCTGCCTGCCAAACCGGAGCTGGGGGTACGTCCTGCATATGTCTGGCTGCTTCGGCCTTTGCCTCCAGCAGTAAAATACTGGAAGCGGCAAAGCATTACGTAAGCACAGAGTTAGACAAGAGGAGCATTTTGGCAGGCCCCGTAGCGCTAGGGTCCAGATGTCCCGATGTCCCGATTTTATAGGGACCGTCCCAATTTTGGGGTCTTTTTCTTATATAGGTTCCTATTACCCCCCACCCTCTGTCCTGATTTTGTCACCTTTGCTGTCTGGTCACCCTACGTAGTGCAGAGAGGTGGGTCCAGATCTGGAGCTCAGGCCTTGTCCACCTTGGGGGGTTTCAGCCACTAGTGTAGCTGCTCTGATGTAGGCAGGCAAAGCCAATATAAGCCAGTGCATCTCATCCTGATTTCAAGAAGGTGCAAATCACAGCGTCCAGTATAGTCTGTCTATTCTGTAGCTTGCATTGGTGCAGCCTCACCTGTGGGCTATAACTGGGGCCAATCTTCAGTGTAGACCAAGCCTCACTTAAACTGGTGTAAATCTGGAGTGACTCTGTTTGGAGTAAGGCCAGTGTACAGGAGAAAAGAATCTGGCCCCTAGTGTTTTGCAGTGGTCCAGCAGACCCATGTCCAATGTCTTTCCCCCTCCAGGTTGCACCTCCTGGTGTGATGTGCGATGATTATCCAAAGCTGCAGGGCAGGGAGAGCTGAGTTCTGCTGTGAGTGTGACATCCCCTCTGCCAACTGGATCACCGCTGCGGTCTCTGACGGTGATGAGTAGAACAAGGGTTAAAGAGGGTTTGCCCAGATTGAAATGGTCCCGGTGAACGGAGCAACTTTGTAACGGCAGCTAGTACTTATCTGTGTAAAACCAGCTGCAAACCCGCTGTGAGCGGCCACCACCTTGACAGATGCGCTGTGCTGCCTTCAGGATCCCGCACAGATGTTCCTCGTCCGCCCGACAGGAAGCTTCGTCGAGCCAAGATTAGCTGTAAGTACGGGTGTCTGCCTGTCTCGTAACGTGCATGCTCTGCGGCACTGTGTGTACGTACAAAAATAACCTCGAGTTAACATTAAGGCTGGAATGTCAACAGTCAGTAAGTGCCTATCTTCCTTCCGCACTCCCCCGCTCCGCTCCCCCGACGGCGGCCCCCAGACTTATTGCTGTGCTTCTAGGCCTCCTTGTCAGCATTCAGTCCCTAAATGGGCAGCTCCCTCCGAGTGTGAAGAGATGAAACAGATAAACAGATGCCTTAGACGGGCCTGATCCAAAGCCCACTGAAGCTGATGGAAGGGCTTTCGTGGCCTGCAGAGGGCTTTGGCGGCTCATTTCTTGGAGGAGGTGGGTCTTTGGGAGAGATTTGAATGAGTGCAGGGCAGTGACCTTGCGGGCCAGCTTGAGAAGGGAGTTTCATGGGTCGGAGGGGGATGTGGAGGGGAGAGGTGGACCGACAGCGCACCGGAGTGGGCATTGCTGGCAGAACGGATGGGGATGCAGGCCTATGCAGTAAGCCCAGCAGCAGGGCGTAGCGAGGGGCAGAACTATGTAGGGCATTGAAGGTGACTGCAGGGGGCTTAAACTTGATGCCGTGGAGCTGGGTGAGCCGATGGAAGGATTTGAAAAGGAAGTGACGCAGTCGGAGCCAAGGGCTGGGGAGCTGATCTGAGTGGCTGCGTTTTGTATGGACTGGATGGGGCAAGGGAACAGGTAAGTTACACTAGGGGGTGGCCTCCCTCACATACTTTTACACTCTCCGGTGAGCTGCCTTTCCTGATGCACCCCTCTCCGCGAGTCATGCTGAGTTGGGCTGGCTTACTGGGACAAATGCAGAGATGAATGTGTTGGCAGGCGGGGGGTGATGTCTAAGTTGCTGTGAGGTGTGTACCAAGGTCCCTGGTGCTGATGCCAGTTACACCACTGGCTTTTATGGCGTTGCCACTGTGAGAGCAAAATCGTGCTTGGCAAGGTCTCGGGGGTGAATTCTGCCAACGTAGACTCCCCTCTGTATTTGGCCCATCCTCTTCTGACACACACACAGAGCAGATCTGAACTCCCGTCCAGCTGGGAGACAGTAACTATGGCTCCCCAGAGTCACACTGCTTTGACTAGCCCCACATTGGAAAAGGAGCCTGCCCCAGTCGAAGAAGAGCTGGGCACGGGGTAACCCTTGGTGTGACAATGTGGAGGGAGCCGCACGTTTTTGATTGGCCTCTGACCTCCCACTGTGAGGCATTGGATCCTGCTCCAGTCCCACTGTGCAGCACCCAGCAACTCCTCCTTCCCCTCAACCACTTCCGTACCACGTGAGCCCATCCCAGGCCACCAAACTGTATGTGAGACAGCGTGATGAGCGGAGAAGTATATTTCTAGCCCCTTTAAAATGGGCAGCTCTAACTTTTTATTTCTTTTAGGATTCTTTCTATGTTCTCTTGCTAATAGCAAACAGGCACTCTGGGCCAGCGCAATCCTTGGAAATAATTGGACTTCTTGCTCTCTGAAAGTCCCATGCCCTTTGGCCTCATGTCCCTTAACACCACTCAAGGCGTGCAACAGATCCCCTGAAATCCATTGCCTGGGAGTGTCTTATTGCCTAATTATGGCCCCTCTGATGGCTTCCTGTTAGAGCTGGCATTGCATACAAAATCGCTTTCTTGGTATTAAAAGCTCTTGGCTCCTGATTAGACCCATGTACAAAATAAGCCACAATTAAAATTCTTCAAGTGGTTGCATACATTTTGCCTACAGCAAAAATCTGCACTTCTGTTGTAATCCCATGCGTATTTCCACCAAATGCTTGCTTCGCTCCTTTCAATCTGACTTTTTCTCTCTTGATCATAGGCTGCATTATATCATCTCTCTTAAACTTTGGTTTCATTTGTCTACTTTTGATCATTATTTATTTGGCACTACAAGCATTTAGGGTTTTACTGTGGACCATATGGTGACTTTAGCATCCACTGAGAGATTTTAAAAAAGACAGGAAAAAAGATCATTATATGCCAGGATTTTTTGGGGTATAATTGACTAAAAATAGTCAGATGATGACTTAAGTTTATCTCTTCAGACATGAAAAGCACGTAGGTGAGAACCAATGTGCCCTAATCATGATGCACCGAACCAGTGGCTCTGGAACACTTTTTATAGTGGGGGTGCTACACCCCCCCATTGCCCCTGTCTGAGCCCCCTGCCGCCCCCTAGAGCTGGGGCCGAGAGCAGGGCCGTGGCTTCAGGAGGGGAGGATGCACGCAGGGGGAAGGAGGCCCAGGCTGAGGCCACAGCTGGGGGCGGGCGCAGAGCCCCCGTGGGGCTGACAGTCGGGACCCCGGGCGTGGGGCCAGGAGCAGAGCCCCGCGTAAAACCTTGGGGGTACTGCAGCACCCCCCGCACCTATTCACAGAACTTAAGCATACATATTGGGCAAGACTGTAGCTACAGCTACTGAAAAACTCCTCAACAAATGTTCATTTGAATGCTTATGTAAATTGATTTAGCAGCGTCCATACTCCATTCATGTTTGCTTTCCATGACCGTTGTAGTGAATGGGTTCACTGGCAGGAATGTTTGCAGAAACAGATTTTCAAGTCAATAGTGCAGAAATGCAGAGAGCCAGTTTCAGATTGGTGATCATAAGTATTTACACCAGCAACTTGATCCAAAGAGTTACGTTACGTGCCATCCACTCAGCAAACTGCAACATGTCATGTGTCCTGTGTCAAGTTAAAACAGCTTGAATTCTGAATTCCTGCCAGAAGCTGTCTGCAATCAAACTACAGACTAAGAATTGTTCATAGAGGGCCACGTTTTCAAAAGCACCTAAGTGACTAAGGCCAAGTGTACGCTGGAAACTTTTGCTGATACAGCAGTATCATTCAGAAGTGTGATCTGTGTGTGTGACATTTTTATAGACTGGCAAAAGCCCTAGTCTAGAGACCGTTTTACACCCATAAAAATGTTTTTGCTGGTGTGGGTTATTTTGCTCAGGGAACCAGCATAAGCTATATCGGCAAAAGAACCATTTACCAGTGCAAACTGCATCTGCACTAGGAGAGTGAGCTGCTCTGGCTTTCACCAGTATAGCCAGCAACCTTTACTCGTGCCCTCCTGGCCTTAGAAGTCTAAGGGTATGTTTACACAACCCACCCGATTGGCGGGCAGCGATCGATCCAGCGGGGATTGATTTATCGCGTCTAGACTAGACGACCCAGTCCTAATGGAACCTAGGGACAGATCCAAACCGTAGCAGCTAACCTTTACCACCCAGCAGGAGCATGGAGGAACATGGCTCATGGTGACTTGATCGTCAATGGATATTTTAGGGGGATGCTCAGTCACAGGGAAGCGAGGTGCAGGGGAGAATTGATTTCTCTCTCGAATACGCCGTATTAGTTACGTTACAGTACAGCAGAGGCTCTGGTAGAGGTACTGAGTACATTCAAGGAGCTGAGTCTCAGGAGATCCTATAGAAATATGGCAGCATCACTCCTTGCTGAGAATGCCTGAATAAGATGATGATAATGGGGATTGAGTTGCAGTATCTATCGCCGAGAGAGACCCACACCAAGCAAGTAGTATTCACGTTGGTACATAAAGCAGCACTCCAGTTGGGCAAAGAACCTGGCTCTCCTAGACTGCCTGCAAAAAGAACAGGTTTTCTGACAGATACTATTTCTCAGTTTGTTTCATCTTGTTCGTTTTCTCTCGGAGCAGTAGATTGTTAACAAAATCTCTCCTCCACTGTTCCGCCCACTCATACAGAGACACGGGGGGTTGGCATAAGATTGAGGGTGAAAAACTGTTTGAGTGGGGTTAATAGACAAAACATGCAAGCATTTACATAATGCTGGCCCAAACATATATGGAGATATACTTATCTCATAGAACTGGAAGGGACCCTGGAAGGTCATTGAGTCCAGCCCCCTGCCTTCACTAGCAGGACCAAGTACTGATTTTGCCCCAGATCCCTAAGTGGCCCCCTCAAGGATTGAACTCTCAACCCTGGGTTTAGCAGGCCAATGCTCAAACCACTGAGCTATCCCTCCCCCCCCCAATGCCATACACACCCCATTTGGTGCACTTGAACGCCACACGGATGCTCTAAGTACACCTTGCATAGACAAATTCAGCAGGTTGTGTTACCACACGACAACACTCATGCTCACAAACTACTCCCGTGCACTCTCAGCACCACACGAACACCCCACACACGCTCTGCACGCGGCACGTACACGCAGCACTCCTGCTGACAAACACCGTGCATGCGCAGCAGTGTGTACACACCCACACTCAGAGCATTCCACAGACATAAGTGCACACCCAAATCACACACCTGCATGCTCTTTCTTATGCACACATGCACAAAAACACTCCAACATTGAATCACAGTGAGGAAACTCAACAGCAGAAGAGTCCTGCTGGAGACAGAGATGGGGCCTGAATGCTGGGGAAGCAGCTGCCACAGCTATATCAGTCCATCCGAATGACAGACCTGTCAGTTTAATTTGCATCTGGTTTGCTTAACATCCTTTATCTTACATAATGCAGCTCTTTATACAGTTGTGGTGTTTAATCAAAAGAGAAATTGAATCCACAGTGAACAGACTTTTCCAGGTACTTTAGAACTCTCGGGAATATCACTCGTAGCAGACTGCTTAGGAGAAACAATCAAATTCCCTGCAAGATCCTAAGAACTGAGACACTGGCGGGAGTAGCTGCTTTTTAATGCCATATTTGGTAAGCTTTGTCAAAACCAGGGACTCCTAATCACTTTTCCTGGTTGTTGCTGCTGAACGGCTGCCGCATGCCACCCCAGAGGTGGCTGCATTTCATGGGTAGGGGAAGTGCAGTTTGTAACGCACGTTGGAATCTTTGGGATGGAAGTCGCTCTGTAAACACCCAGTAGTGTTGTCCCTTGGAAAACGGCATGTCTGTTTCTTTATGGCCCGTGTTTAATGTAGGGCTTTTTTGGACGAGTTGGAAGAAGGAAATCCCTTTTCCGGAGAAACTTCACTTAAAAAAAAAATTGTCTTGAACTGGGACGAAACGTCAAAGGTGAGATTTTTTTTTTTTTTTTGGTGGGAAATTTTGAAGAGAAATTCCATTTCAGAAGAAGCAAATGGAATTTTTCATCCTTTCTCCTGGAAGGCTCTTGTCGATGTCAGTTGTGAAACTGACCAGAGCCTTCCCTGACCAGAGTGCCTGGCTACTCAGCCTCCCTTCCCCTCCCCTGCAGCTCCAGGAGCCAAAGAGGTGGGTGCTTTGTCTCCCCATTTCCCCCCTAAGCTCTAGAGATGGAGAGGCAGAGACTCTGGCTCCCCGAGCTGGCTGAGAGCTACAGCTCCTGGAGCTGGGTGGAAGGCTCAGCTGCAGTGTCCCTGGGCCAGGAAAGTTTTTGTCGATTTCCCTTGCGGGAGGTGAACCTTCCTGGCGGACAGCCGGGAACGTCATTTCAGTTTTCCTGCTGAAAAATTTCCAGCAAAACTAAAGTTTACCCCTGGAAAATTTTTGTTTTGTGAGAAGAGCATTTTTCCTCAGAAAATCATTTGAATGAAAAACATTTTGACTAGCGCTACGGGCCACATGATCATGACGGTTTGTACTTGTGTGACCCCCCCACCCCACCCCCTGGATGTGTGTGTGATATCAGGTTTCTTCTGTGCCCAATCTGCAGAGGGTAGGGGGCTGCTGCTGGGCTAGTTGAGAGCCTGGGTCTCTAACTTAAGCTGTAGCAGCCTGTGCCTTTTAGCTCTAGGGGTCCCCAGGTAAATTGCCAGGGTGTCAGCCAAAATGGTGACCGTCGCACTTTTTCCCAGTGGAGGAGTGTGCGTGGGTTAGGTTGTTACTAGGCAGGGGCTATACCTATAGCTGGGTGGACACACTTGTGCCATAAAATGCTATTGCAGGGCCTGCTGGGGCTGGGAGTACTTGCTGGGGATTTAGTTGTAATCTGCCCATTAGAGCTAAAACGAGAACTCTGTTTCATCAAAAATATCAAGGTTTCCGCCTCTGGGTTTCATTCCTCATCAGAATGAACACTTCTGACACTTTTCATGGGAGACCCACACCAGAATAGCCAATCACTTAGGGCACTCGCCTGGTATGTGGGAGATCTAGATCTAGATTCAAGTGCCTGGCCCAAGTCCGGCAGAGTGCAGATTAAAACCTGGGTCTCCCAAATCCCAGCAGAGTGGTCTAACCACTGGGCTATTTGGTATCCCAAGGCAGGTTTTGCTCTTGTTTTGACCAGAAATTCCATCCTCGACCTGAGACACCTTCCAGTCGGAACTGATACATTCTCGCAAACATTTTCAGTTTCAATTAAATCTGCATTTTCGGATGGGAAAAAAAAGCTTAGTTGAAAAATTCCCAGTCAGCTCTACTGCCAGTATAGCAACAATCAATGGAAAGTGACTATGTTGCCCCAACTCAATTGATGTTGTCTTTAAAATCTTTTTCCAGCATCCAGCGCCACTAGTGAAGGGTGCTGGATTGACAGCCCGGGCCACTAAAGCCTCCCATCTGTCAGCAGGACAGGGCCCCAGGTGGATGGGGAATTGCCTAACCCTATGGGCTGAGAGGATAGGTTAGCCTCTATTTAATCCTTTGCATCTCTGCTGAGATGGCCAACAGGGGCATCCTGTGGGCACCTGTTCCTTGTGAACTAGACTGAAATGACTCAGCCCGTTTCTTGTAGCCTTTGGATGGTAACCGCCTTCAGCATCGCTAGCAACCTGTCGGACTAGAGGTCAACGGTCCTAGACCCCATTATCAACCCCTCCCCAAGCCATCCGGGCTCCTGGCCTGCTTTTTGTTTGTTTGCGGAGGACACTTGTCACTCTCCTGTTGTGGGCTGTCTGAGCGAGGAGGCTCCAATGGAGCCCGTCACGGTGATGGCTCCAGCACGCGCTCTCGTTCGGCAGGGACGAAAGGCCGCTCCATGCTGCCTGTACAGCTGTCTTTCTGTAACCTCTCCGTGACTGTCGGTCACCCAAGCCGGTTACAACAAACACATGGTGAGCTGTGTCCGCTCCACAGTCTTTCTGCCTCCTGACTGTGTGTTTCCATGCTCCACCCGGCCGCTGAAGAGCGGCTGTGCCAATGCATTGTGGGAAAAGCTGGGCAGCTCTCCCATAGTGCACTAGCAACGGGCAGAGAGCCTGGAGCCAGCAGCGTGTGTGGTGGGTGGAGGTGCATATGCACGAGAGCCGTGCTACTCAGACCTCAGTGGTTCAGGAGCCAAATTAGTGATCAGATTACCCACAAGAGCCAGAGGAGTGTGAATGGATTGACTCTATAGCACTATAGTGAATGAAACAATCACACCGTGTTTTAATATCCCGTGCTGCGCAGATCTGCAGGAGACGCATTAAAGAGCCACTTGGGATGCGTGAGCCTCAGCGTGAGTATCACGACTCTAGAGTCTCCAGTTGCACAGAGGAAGGAGGATCTGCCAACCCGATACCACGGTCACAGCCCTTGTGGCAAAAAGCCGCGTGCCAGCTTACAGAAAGGCACTCATGTCCCAGCCTAGGCCTCTAGCAGGGGTGAGGCACGGCTGGCAGCCGTGGTTACTACCCAAGGGCCTGCTCCAAAGCGAACTGAAATCCGTGGATAGGCTCCCCCCCGAGTCCAGTGGGCTTCGAATCAGGTGCCAAGCGTGGTGTGTGGCGGTACGCTGTGCCTGGAGCCAGTTAGAAGGGTGGCTCAGAATTGTGGCATGGCCAGGCTGGGAGTGCCCTCTCCCGTACAGCAGTTGTGTTTCCTGTTAGTGCCGTGGGTAGCCAAAGTGCCTCTGACCTTGGCCCAGCAGGATACCAATCTATAAGTCAGAGAGAAGCCCAGCCGTGGCAGAGCCTGAAACAGCCTTTTCTGGTGGGCGGAGAGGAAGCGGGCTTTGCTGAGTGCTTCTCTGGATATTTTCTATGCTGTCGGTGAGCCCCGATAGGTCTCCCTGGTTCCCCGACCCCATGCAATAAGCTGCCAGCAGCAGACGGTTACCCTGACTAAATGCTGTATTGAAACTCTGCTAACCATGCGCTCTCGCTGTTATCCGGCCAAGGATTGATCACAGCGTAAGTGCAGGGGCCTGTGAGTGCTGTTCGTGCTCCCCGCCCACTCGGCTCGGCAGAGCCTGGGGGAGCAGGGGAAGGAGGCAATGAATCTCCCTGCTGTGTGATTGGCTTTGGTTCTGCTCCTCCGTCCCTGTCTGCCCTGCAGGGAGCGAGTGCATGGCATGCACGGTGGACCATCAACTATCCTGGCTCCCCCTGCGACACGTGAACAGTCACTGGTAAGCGATGACTTGGGGAAACGTTCCTGCTGTTCGGGGCAGAGAGCCGGATTCTCCAGATAGCGTGTCCAGATTCCCTTCGTCGCAGGGTGGAGCCCCATAACAATTCACTGATTCTGCAGTAGCTTTGGTTTATCGCCCTTGGCTGCTTTTCAGCAGCCATTCTCCATGGTTTCACTCTCGCACAGAGAGAGAACAGTGTACGTGATACTAGTTTTCAAGGCCTCCACTGCACAGCATAGGAGATGGCCTCTCTGTCTGCAGCTCTCTGAGACAATGTAGCTGGCAAGCCCATGGTGACGCTTGTGAAAGCTGGTGGCGGATCAGTCTCATTGGAGTAGGGTCTCATTCCCGTTTTGGCCGGAACAATCCCTTTTTTAAGACCTGTCCAGGCCCTTCCGACTTTTTTGGCCAAAGTGGGCCTTTGTCCCGTTTGCTCTTGCCAACTTGATCAGTTGGCAAGAGCAAACGGAACAAAGGCCCACTTTGGTCAAAAAAGTGGGGTGCAGAGGAACGTGTGGGGGAAGGGGGGTGAGCAGTGATGCCAGCCAAGTACTGGTGGGGGAGGCAGGACTCGGGCGGGGGGCAGGCAGGACTCACCTCAGCCTCACATGGGAGGCAGGCAGGTCTCAGGCAAGCAGCCATTCCAGCCCTGCATGGGGAGGGAGGGGCAGGGCTCGGGTGAGCGGCTCGGGCCAGCCCTGCATGGGGAAGCGGGGAGAGGGAGGGAAATGGGGCTAGCCCCATGTGGTGTCCCGTTTTACCTTTGGGAAATATGGTCACCCTACATGGGAAGCGCTCTTGGTTATGGGAGCAGAATTTGAGGAGATGAGGCCTAGGCTAGGTCTATACTGTAGCAGCTGAGAAAGCCAGTCAGCCACTCAGGGCAACTCTGCGCTGCCCAGGAGTTCTTGGGGGAGGGACGCCGAAGGTCCAAAGAGAGGCAAAGGGAAGAGTCTGCCCTGGTGGTTACCATGGATTTTCCAAAGACACAGCCAGTTACGGCCCAGCTCTCCCCTCCGGAGCCAGTTCTAGCATCCTATTATTTGGGGGGGACATCGGTATTCATGGGGGGCCCTGGATGTCACGACTTAAAAAACCACCCGCCTTCCAGGAGTCCAGGGACTAGTTGGACCCCTGGAAAAAATCTCCTCTTCTGAGAGTTTAAACACGTAATATTTGGCTATTGTATCAGTATTTTGCTGTGATTGATAATTTACATAAAGGATGGAGACGCTGCAATCTGCTGCCATTCCACTGCTTAATGCTAGATAACTTTGTACAGATTCTGGCCTTTCTGGCAATAATTTGGAGCCCCTTGAAGATGATTTTGTGGGGGGGGGGGATGTCCTCTTTGCCCCCCCAGTAACACTACGCCTGCTTTCCTCTTTTGTGCACCAGGCCATGCAAGAGATTGGCACGCTGGTAGTGTTGCCAAATACACATAGGCTTTAAGGCCAGAAGAAACACTGTGATCATCTCATCTGATTTCCTGCTTAACATAGGCCAGGGAATTTCTCCCAGTGGTTCCTGCACTGAGTCCATATGTGGAGGCTGCGCTTAGCCTTCCATGTGGTTCTATGCAGGAGCAAGGACACGTGGTGTTATGAAAATGGAGCAGCGGCGGTGAGGCCAAAATCACCTGAATCTCAAGACCCAGAAAACTTAAGGAGTGAGGAACAAGGGATGATCCTGCGGCTCTGGTTCTTGGCTAACCTTCATCTGCAAAAGACAGAGCTATCAACCCTTTGCTGTATGTAGGAGCTGATGCGATAAGGCCTAGAGGTACAGCAGCACTAAGAAAAGTCTATGGATATATTCGCCTGTAAATCCATAGGCTTAAAAAGTTCAGAAGAGGAGGAGATGGAACGAAATAGCGTATTCTGCCTGAAGCAGATCATGCAGCAGTTTTATCTGCCCTTGGTTTGTTATGTAGACAGGGCGTAGTTGGACAGGTTTGTTATGATCTCTGGAGTTTCAGAATTGCCAGCCTAATGCCAGGGATGGTTATAAACGTTTGTATTGGCTTGCTCGGCGTCGGCATCAATTACAATGGACTTTCTAGGAAAGTTGATTATTTAGATGTTGTTGACTTTTCAATGAAGACCACTAGGAGATGGTGTCAGATAGTATGAATAGATACAATACACTGCTTTGGGGTTCTCTTGTACTTGTGTGCCAAAATGTACATTGCAGTAATACGTATGGGTCAGTACGTTCAAACTATGATGTAGTTACAGTAACACTCAAAAGCTCCGTCAGAACAGGGGCCCATTGGGCGAGGAGCTGGACAGACACAAGTAGACGTGGTCCCTGCCCTGAAGATCTTGCAATAAACCTATATTTAGACACCTAAATAAAAGGGGTAATTTCCATAGATTCTGACCACTTGTGCCTCCTGCTGAAGTAAATCAAGGCAATTAGGTCTGGAGCCTAAATAGTCAGGCTGGTCAAAAATCGACAATTATTTTTTTGCTGCAGATTTTGAAGGAAATTGTTTTTCACCTGACGTTTATCAGTCCCAGCACTTTTGAGTGTTTGATTTTGCAACCTTAATGTTCTTTTAACACAGAGGTCCCCAAACTTTTCAGGGTCACGCCCCCCCTTACCCCTGTCCGCACGCGCCCCTCCCCTTGGAGCTGAGGCTGGGAGCAGGGCTGCAGCTCCTGGGGAGGTGGGGGACATGGACAGGGGCAAGGGGGCCACAGCTGGGGGTGGGTCTGGGGCCAGGAGTGGGGGGGGGGGGCCCAGGAACGGAGCCACGGCCAGGGGCCGAGGCTGGGAGTGGAGCTGTGGCCAGGCCATGGTTGGAGGTTGAGACTGGGGCCGGAGCAGAGCTGGGGCTGGGTGGCACTCCTTCCCTGTCCCCCGTGCCAGGTGTCTTCTTCCTCAGGTGGGAGGTGAACTCACACAGATGCACCTCTGAACCCTGGGTCCTCACTGACTAAGGACAACCATAGTATGAGAACACAAGGGCAGCTATTTGCTACTCTAAGGATAAGGGACCTGGTTTCGAATCTCAGACACCACCATGAAGTACCAACTGGTCAGCATTTTATTGGTAGCCGCTGTATGGAGCCAGTGAGTTCAGCTTTGACTGCAGTCCCTAAAAGGGACAAGACACCGGAAGCTTAGCCTGTGCTTCCCCTAACAATAGTCATGTTGTTGGACTGGCATGTTAGGCCTGAACCTCAGGGAGCAGACGACGTGCAGCACATCCAGGCTTCCGTGACTCCCTTTGTCTGGCACTTGTCTGCACCTTTGTAAATGCTGCAGCTGGCCATGAGCTGTCTGCAGTTCAGCTTCTCTGCAGCAGTAACTGGTACGGCAGGACGTCTGTGAGATCAGGAACAAAAAACCCCTTGAGTTGATTTCCCTCCCCCTCTCTCCCAGGGACACAAAGAGAACGAGGAGCAGGATGTTTTGCTGGTGTTTAATTTCCCTCTACGTCTGACCCAGGTCATCTCTGAGAAACGTGAGATAAAAAAGCAGGCAGGTCAGGGAGCATCCACTGCCCAGGTCGACAGGACCAAAAGCCAGGACCTTCCTTAAGAGCAGCGACTCTTCCCTTTCATGATGTTTGCTTGGCCCTGGACTTTCCATGGATTTTTAAGGACACAGGGGACCATTAGATCATCTAGTCTGACTTCCTGTATCTCCAAGGCCGTTACATTTCAGCCCGTTACCCCTGTATTGGGCCCGATAGCTGGTGTTTGACTAACGCACATCTTGATGGGGTTTATCCTCAGCACAAGTATTCCAAGAGACTCTACGTCACAATAATGAATAATGCTGCCAGCTGGAGACCCAGAATCATAGCAATGTAGGGCTGGAAGGGACCTCGAGAGGGCAGCTAGTTCATCCCCCCCCACACCGAGGCTAGATCATCCGTGACAGGTGTCCATCTAATAGTGATGGTGTAGGTAGCGTCTACACTGAAACAATATAGCAGCTGTGCCGCTGCGGCATTTTAAGTGTAGACAAGCCCTTAGCGACTTGCCCAAGGGAAGACTGATGGAGCAGAGAATTGAACCTGGGTTTCTTAAGTCCCAAGCTAGCGCCCTCACCAGTTGACTCCCCTCCCTCTCTGCAAGCAGTGGCGGATTAGGCCCATGGGGCCATGCCCATAGGGCCGTGCCCAGGGGCCCCAGCCAATTGGGGGCCCCCCCACAGGCTGGAACTCTGGCCCTGCCCCCTGCTCCTCCTCTCCCTCCCCCTGGGGTCCTGCCACCCTCTTCCCTCTTGAGGCCCTGCTCCCTGGCCAGGCCAGAGGGGAGCTGTGGTAGAGTGAGCACTGAGCATATTCCTCCTTTGTGAAGCTGCCCCCCACCCCGAGCCCCTCTCTTTCCCCCTCCTTCCCATGCGGAGCCGGGCCCCTCGGCCCCTCTCCTTCCCCCCCACTCCCGCGCGAAGCCAGGCCCCTCGGCCCCTCTCCTTCCCCCTCCCTCCCACGCAGAGACGAGCCACTTGGTCCCTCTCCCTCCCGCGTGAAGCTGCCCCCCAAGCCTCTCTTGTTCCCCCTCCCTCCTCTGCAGAGCTGTCCCGCCCTGATCCCTTCTCCTTCCCTCTCCCTCTTGTGTGGCTCATGCGTGGAGCTGGGTCCCCCCAACCCCTCTCCTGCCCCCCATTTTACACATGGCTGTAGTGAAACACACCGAGGTTAAGTGAATTGCCTACAGTCAAGCACCAAGTGAATCAGGCATCACTGCTAGGTAGAGAACTCAAGAGTCCTGACTCCCAGTCTCCAACACCTACCAGTAGACAACACTGTTTTAATAGAAAACCTCACGTCTCAGCTATTACAATATTTGGCCCTTAGGCAGAGTTCTCTGGCATAACGCTGTATTATGTGTACAGACAGCTGCAGCTGTCCATACTCACTCACCTGAAACTACAGGCTCCAAAACTACTGTCACAAGTATCAGCAGGGTTATTCATTCAAAACCAAACAATTTATCGACAAGATGGAACTTTAAGATAGCCACATTTTTAGTGCATTGCACCATTTATTTTCATTCATATTTATTTCTATGCTTCCTGGGCAGCTGTGGGGAGCCCCGGACCCTCCACCTGTCCTGGGCGAGGAGCCGGGGTGCCCGAGACCAGCCCATGGCCCGTGTCCCTGCCCTCCAGGGCACGTCGTCCAGGACAGGTGGAGGGTTCAGGGCTCCCCACAGCAGCCCCAGCTCTTACCACGGAATTGACTTCCGGCCAGGCCAGGAGGCAGGGCCATGGGGGGAAGGAGAGGAGCAGGGAGCGGGGCCCTGTGGTGGGGGTGTGGGGGTCTCCCCGATGTTCTTTGTGCTGAGGGCCCCAATAAATCTTATCCACCTCTCTCTACAAGCTGCCGTCATGTGCTAATCTAAAGTTTCTATTCAGTCCTGATGCAGGCAAAACTCCCACTGAATTCATGGAGTTTACAGCAGTGTAAATGGGGGCAGGATGGGACCTTGACTTCAGTGGAGTTTTCATAAGAGGCTGAGTAAAGGTCTCAGGATTGGGTCTGTGCATTTGTGTGTTCCGGCCTCGGCTGTGTCTGTTTTGGGGACACATTTCAAATCGACGGGAGTTTCCCCCTCAGTTCAGGATTGAGCCCTTCGTGTGGATTTAGGGTTATTTATTTTTGGCAGTGGTGGAAAACCTAGTAATCTTGATTAGCAGGCAGTGCTGCACCAAATTGATCCAGGCCCCCCATGGCGACTACCCCTACTGCCAGGCCCTTCAGCAGATAATTAAAGTTCATGTGCAGTTTCTTTCACAGCCTGGCATGTGCTGGGTCTACCAGCTGTGCAGCGGCTCGAATCAGGACACTTTTTTTATACTATTTATTTATTTAGGAAGCATTTATAGGGTTACAAATCCTTGCCGTGTATATATCAGCAACAAAAGAATCATTACAACAGTGAGCTTTTGTTTAAAGACATTATACAATAATACAGTCGTCATCTCTCTGTTTAACATGGTGTTACCCTATTACAGTATGAGCATCACGACAACACCCAGGACATGGGTTGTTCCTAGTGATTTTGTTAAACGGAGCGAACTCTTTAATTACACATATTTAACATGCCAGGCATGTGTATCAAATGCTAATATTCACAAAAATTGGATAGGTGTGCTGGTTGGTTTGTTTGCAGGTGAATATTCTCTGTCTGAGTGTGGAATAAATGAGATACAAGGTAGGCGAGGTAATTATTGGACCAGCATCTGTTAGTGGAAGGTGCAAGCTTTCAAGCTACTCGGAGCTCTTCTTCAAATCTGGGGAAGAAAGCAGAGTGTCTGAGGGCTTGCCTACACTTAAAACACTACAGTGGCACAGCTGAAATGCTTCAGTGTAGACATTACCTGCCCCGAGGGGAGAGATTTTCTCATCAGTGTACGTATTCCATCTCTCCAAGAGGCGGTAGCTAGGAGAATTCTTCCATGGACCTAGCACTGTCTATACCAGGGGTTAGGCCTGTTTAACTGCATTGCTCAGAGGTGTTGATTATAGTGACCAAATTTCCTAGTGTAGACCAGGCCTTAGATCAGATTAACTACGCCGCTCAGGGGGATGGATTTTTCACACTCCTGAGCAACGTAGTGATGCCGACCGAATTTCCTAGTGTACATGAGTCTTGAGATAAATACAGGTTGGGACAGATTGTTAAGCAGAAGGGGTAACATGTGAGAGATGGTCACTTGAAATGAAGTGAGTAATTGGGGGTTAGATTGTTATGCATAAAGGGTCTGAAGTGGACTGTTAAAGGTAGCAGGCTATGGGGCACATTACAAATTGTTGTAATGGGCCATAAAAGCAGTGTCTCTGTTATGTCCATGGCAGAGTTATACATTTAAGTTCCCAGGCTTGCCTTCTCTGAAGGTGTTATGCAGGTAGGACAAGTATGGAAAGATCAGATATGGAGTGATCACTTTGTAAAAAATATCAGGGGGTAGCCATGTTAGTCTGGTCCACAAAAACAGCAAGGAGTCCGATGGCACCTAAGTCTAACACATTTATTTGGGCATAAGCTTTCGTGGGTAAAAAACCTCACTTGCATCTGAAGAAGTGAGGTTTTTTATCCACGAAAGCTTATGCCCAAATAAATCTGTTAGCATTTAAGGTGCCACCGGACTCCTTGTTGTTTTTGTGAAAAGCGTTTGTCCACGAACGATCTGGTGTTTTTGTCGTTGATCATTTTTCTGCAAACAACATATTGAATAAATGGTAACCAAATAGCTAAGCATGTATTGGTCCTCTGTCTATTTTGCTGGGTACCTTTTTGGTGGCGGGCCACATCTTTAAGGCTGGTTAATGGCATAATTCAACAGCACTGTTCACAGTGGCTAAGTCCCATGACTGTGTTGTTTCATTGTGTAGAAGGAGGATCATTTTAAAGCTCTCCAGAGTGTGCATCGGGGACATTTCCCTTTGGCCAGGACTATGATCTAACATATTTTATTGATTTGATATTGGATTGCTAATTATATTGTGACATGGCAGGCTGCCCTGCAGAGGCCAGCAAGCAATTATACTTCCAGTGATCTGACCCAGTGTGTACGCACTGATTTATTTAAACGCTCGGCAGACGTGACCTTCGCTTGTGTTTGGGTTTCTCCAGTGCTGTGTGGGCGGGGATGGCTTGGCTTATGCTAGTGGTGTCTGTAAATGAAAAGTGACATGAGCTGCAATTCATTCACATGGCAGCCACATCTTGAATGTTCATCTGGAAGGAGCATATCCATGGTTGGAAAGGGGGGTTCACCTCTCAGATCCTGGTGGATCTGCCGGATGGCAGGACTATCCACCCCATGGCCCTGGACCAGCTCTGATGTTACCTCCTCCCCATCGTCTCCCCTTCCTAGGCAGCGTGGCTCTAGTGTATTGTTGGCAGCTGCCCTGCTCTTATAGGAGGTCCCACAGGGTGGGGTGGGCCGGAGGGGAAAATGATGTAAAGGTGATGCAACCTCGTGGCACAGTGTATGTCACCTCTGGCTCTGTCTTTGTGCATCCTGTGACGTTACACTCCATATGATTTTATAAAAATATGCTAATGAGTGTGACTATAATGTAACTGGAATATGCTTCATGCAAAAGGTCTCTTGTAAGGTGTCATTACAAGGTTTATAATCTACTGAGTTGTGGTCATCCTATTTGTATAAATGTATCATTCTTGTATCTGAAACTAGAAATATGAAATATAACTCTGAGGTCCTATTGTAATTATGTAAAGTGTGGGCCATTAATGGGGGTTTGGAATCTTGATGGCTCCCATCAACTAGGACAATTGGTTGTAAATGGCTCTGTTGACTTGCAAGCCTTCCTGTGAGTCAGGCCAGGATGAATGAAGGTTTGGGGTCTCACAGGACATGTGACCATGTCACCTGGTACTGGAATCCATCTAAAACCTGGTGCTTTTCCATTTAGAAGGAGGGGTGGGGACCCAGAGAGACAAAAGATTCCCGCCTTGTGCCAAAGCTATATAGGGGGGCGGAACAGAACAAAAGAGGCTTCAGTCATGAGAAGTCCCCTAGCTACCACCTGAGCTGGAACAAGGACTGTACCAGGGGAAAGGATTGGGCCCAGACTAGAAAGGAGTCTAGTCTGTGAAAGAAGCTTATTGGAACATCTCTGAGGGTGAGATTTATCTGTAATCAGTTTCTTAATGTATTAGGCTTAGACTTGCATGTTTTAGTTTTATTTTGCTTGGTAACTTACTTTGTTCTGTCTGTTATTACTTGGAACCACTTAAATCCTACTTGTTATACTTAATAAAATCCCTTTTGTTTATTAATTAACCCAGAGTAAGCAATTAATTCCTGGGGGAGCAAACAGCTGTGTGTCTCTCTCTATCAGTGTTATAGAGGGCAGACAATTTATGAGTATACCCTGTATAAGCTTTATACAGAGTAAAATGGATTTATTTGGGGTTTGGATCCCATTGGGAGCTGGGTGTCTGGGTACTAGAGACAGGAGCACTGCTTACGCTGTTTTCAGTTAAAGCCTGCAGCTTTAGGGGACGTGGCTCAGACCAGGGCCTGTGTTGCAGCAGGCCAGCGTGTCTGGCTCAACATGACAGGGTACTGAAGTCCCAAGCTGGCAGGGAAAACGGGCTCCGAGGTAGTCTCAGCACATCAGGTGGCAGTCCCAAGGGGGTCTCTGTGACCGAACCCATCACACATCGTTCCTCTCAAACAGCTCCTTAGGACTAGGAGTGGGTCCAGAGAAAAAAGGGAAGCAGATGCAGAGGTGACAATCCCACCCCTTTCTTGTAGAAAGGCCTCCCTTAGAAAGCAGTCTTCAGAAACCCCCTCTGCACCCTTGACACCCAGGGAGACAACCCCGACCACGTGAAGATCTGGACTTTGTGAGTTTTGCACTGGAAAATAGTTCGTGGATGTTTATTGGCATCAACCTTGTTGGCAAACCACCATTCATGCAAAACGGATGGAAAATACTGGGTGTAAGCAATTGTGGGGTCAAGGCACCATCTGGTCAGAACCTGCCATTCATGTTAGCAAAGAGATCCCTGCGCCCACGGAGAGGAGTGCAAATAGATTACAACACCAAGCAGGGGTTTGGATCAGTGCATTACAGACCCACCCTGGCGATAGGTGTTGGCTCTGGTGATTGAGCCTTGCTGACTTGCTGTTGAAAATGACTCACTTGCTCCAGCCTGGCTGTGAGGGAGGTGGGAGTGACTCTCCAGAGAGAAGATGGTGGGTTTGGGCTGAACAGTCTGGAGAGAGGAACCCTAGGAGCAGCCAAGCCCGATGGGATGGCGCAAACTGGAATTTGTGCTGGATTGTTGCTAGTTTCTTTGTTAACATTCAAATGTCAGCCAACGCTGCTAAATACAGAAAACCTCCTTTGCAGGTGTTTGTCCTTACGTTTGCATTATACATGTATTTGTTATAATCCAAGGCTATAGTCACTTTGAATGGAGATGGCTAGCTTGTTTTGAGGCATTTTTGTTTTTTCAACAAAAAATCAAAACTTTCTGTGTTTTTCTCAAAAAAACCCTCCCAAGTTGGTTAGTCGAATTGTTTAGCTGCTGCTGATCCTGCGGCTTGAGGATTAATCTGTCTTTAGACCGCAGAGCCACAGGTACGAAGCCGATCATCCTCTGCTTACGCGACCGAAGTGCTGATGAGACCAGAATGCTATCAGCTGCTGGCCAGAATTTGGGCCCTGGAAGGCTGGGCCGGGACTTTCTGTGTGGGACAGGACCTGGCGCAGTGGGAACTTTGAAGTGGGACATGGGAGAATTGAAACAGCTCTTCAGGAAGTCACGTAGCTAGTGCTAATCTGGCTGGGGATTTGCTAGGTGAAGGGAAACAAAGTGTTTTGGCACATGCTCAGCCTCGTCGTGTTTGTTTTAGGCAGAATTTGGAGAATAGGGCAAAAAGTTACTGCAGGGCTCCAAGAAAAAAATAGATGAGGGAAAAATATCAAGACAGCTAAGTACAAATAAACAAACTGGACACAGCCAGAATAGATCACAAGACCGATGCTGTCCCCGCTGACTTGGATACAGTCAAACACCCTTGTACTAGACATGCTGAGATCTGTGGTTTAAAGGATCTTGTGTTATTGACACTGCCTTAGAACATGGACAGCTATTAGAATCATAGAATATCACAGTTGGAAGGAACCTCAGGAGGTCATCTAGTCCAACCCCCTGCTCAAAGCAGGACCAATCCCCAACTAAATCATCCCAGCCAGGGCTTTGTCAAGCCTGACCTTAAAAACCTCTAAGGAAGGAGATTCTACCACCTCCCTAGGTAACCCATTCCAGTGCTTCACCACCCTCCTAGTGAAAAAGTTTTTCCTAATATCCAACCTAAACCTCCCCCACTGCAACTTGAGACCATTACTCCTTGTTCTGTCATCTGGTACCACTGAGAACAGTCTAGATCCATCCTCTTTCGAACCCCCTTTCAGGTAGTTGAAAGCAGCTATCAAATCCCCCCTCATTCTTCTCTTCTGCAGACTAAACAATCCCAGTTCCCTCAGCCTCTCCTCATAAGTCTCGTGCTCCAGCCCCCTAATCATTTTTGTTGCCCTCTGCTGGACTCTTTCCAATTTTGCCACATCCTTCTTGTAGTGTGAGGCCCAAAACTGAACACAGTACTCCAGATGAGGCCTCACCAATGTCGAATAGAGGGGAATGATCACGTCCCTTCATCTGCTGGCAATGCCCCTACTTATACAGCCCAAAATGCTCTTAGCCTTCTTGGCAACAAGGACACATTGTTGACTCATATCCAGCTTCTCATCCACTGTAATTCCCAGGTCCTTTTCTGCAGAACTGCTGCCTAGACATTCAGTCCCTAGGCTGTAGCAGTGCATGGGATTCTCCCGTCCTAAGTGCAGGACTCTGTACTTGTCCTTGTTGAACCTCATCAGATTTCTTTTGGCCCAATCCTCTATTGCTGTGGCATGAGTCTGCCTGCTTGTTGAGTAGGACGTTATCCGAAGAGCACCCAACACTGGTGCTCCATGATCTACTCTGAGCACCACCAAATGGGATGCCAGGTGTTGGCTTTAACCGATGAAGCCCTAAATTGTTTGGGACTTGGTTTACCTTGGAGCCTACTGCCATTGTCTACAGTTGCAATCAGTGGAGGTGTCTGAGCTAGAAATCCCTTGGTTTAAAAGGGCAGGATCTGTGGATGGGGGTTCACGGCAAGGGGCTTCTCACCCCTGAAAGTTGCTTTGATCATGAAGAGCCTGCATTGTTTAATCTGCTGCACATGCTGCAAAGCCTGGCTTTTGAAGCAGGTGTTGGGGACTGAGCTGGATTGATGGAGTGCGAGCTAGAAGTCCCAATGGGCTTGTGGTTAAGACGGGCAAGTTCCGTTGTCGTCATGGGGCAGTCCAAGGGTTATTAACTGGCTTGTAAATATCACATTGAATGCTGGTTTAAACCATTCTAAGTGTATTTGTATTACGGTAGTGCCTAGATGCCCCAACTGAGACCAGGGCACCAGTGTGCTAGGTGCTGTATGTAACCTTAATAAGAAACAGCGTTGCTCCCAAGAACTTACAGTCTAAATAGACAAGACAAAGGGTGGGAGAAAGGAAGTATTCCCATTTTACAGATGGGGAATGGAAGAGCTACAAAGGGATCTCACAAAACTGGGTGACTGGGCAACAAAATGGCAAATGAAATTCAGTGTCGACAAATGCAAAGTAATGCACATTGGAAAACATAATCCCAACTATACAGGTAAAATGATGGGGTCTAAATTAGCTGTTACCACTCAAGAAAGAGATCTTGGAGTCATTGTGGATAGTTCTCTGAAAACATCCACTCAATGTGCACTGGCAGTCAAAAAAGCGAACAGAATGTTGGGAATCATTAAGAAGGGATAGATAATAAGGCCTCTATATAAATCCATGGTACGCCCACATCTTGAATACTGCGTGCAGATGCGGTCGCCCCATCTCAAAAAAGCTATATTGGAATTCAGAAAAGGGCAACAAAAATGATTGGGGTATGGTACAGCTTCCTTATGAGGAAAGATTAATAAGACTGGGACTCCCTGCTCGCCTCCCCTGGCCGCTGGGTCCTTGCAAAGCCCGCGGCTGCAGCCCCCGTGGCCGGGCTCGGGCACCTCCCTGTCTCCTCAGGAGCCCAGGTGGTTCTGTGCTCCTAACAATATGTTTTAACATAAGTGGCGCGGGGTGGCAGCGGAGCTCCACATAAAACATGGGGGTACTGCAGCACCCCTCACACCCAGGGCCGCTGACGGGGGGGCAAAAGGGGCAGCTGCCCCGGGGCCCGGCGATTTAAAAGCACCCGGAGCTCTGGGCCGCCGCTGCTGCTATCGCACTGAAGGGCTGGCTGGGGGAGGCTAGCCCCAGCCCCGCCCCTTCCAGGGACCCAGAGCCGCCCCCCCCCCCCACCTTGCCCAGGGACCCGGCAATTCTGTCGGCAGCCCTGCCCGCACCCCTAGTTCCTGTGTCTATGGTCCCGGCTGCCGCCCCACGGCCCACAGCCAGGTCTGGACCCACTCCTGGAGTGGACAGGGATCTGGCTTTCTGTTTCTTGGCTGTGTCCCCGGGGGGGGGCCCGAAAATGAAGCTGCGCACAGGGCCCCACTATCTCTAAATCCACCACTGATTCCCATTGATCGGAGTAAAATATTCCTAGATTATAAAACCAGCAGGGGTAAGCACCTGCATAACACAGTATGACATTCCCCAGGGTACAATCTGGACTGTGGAACAGCTGTGTCCTCTCAACTCTCCAACCTAGGGAGCCTTTTACACTGCATCGCTGTGAGAACAACCACACTTGGTCTGTTTACACACAGCCTGTAGCATGCAAAATCACTCCTACCTGAATTATATGACTGCTTCGAGCCACCCACTCCTGAATTATATTGCAGAGTGACACCAGCAAATTCCCAGTCCCAGACATAGCCCCAGAAGAGTACATCTTATACTGCCAGCTCTTTCCTACTGTGCAGTAAAAGCTCATAGAAAGTCCCTCGTTTCATTAATAGAAAATGATATGCACAAACCCTGTTATCTCAAATGGAAGTTCCAGACACTGGTTTAGCTAAAACAAATTTATTAACTACAGAAAGATAGATTTTAGGTGATTACAAGTAATGAGGCATAAAAGTCAGAATTGGTTACAAAGAAGTAAAAGGTAAAACACAAACTAATAACTAACTTATCAAGCTAAGTGAACTTAAAGCAAAAAGGTTTTTCTCACCACAGGATCACAGCAGTCTGGCTGGATATTTCAGCCAAGACCTCTCCCCCAGTTTGACGATGCTCCTTTTATCTTTCAAATGTTGTTGATGCCATGAATAGAGATGAGGGGACAGAGGTGATTTGTATCCTCTGTTCCTCATTTTTATATCTTTCCCTCCTCTCTGATAATCATCTCCAGCTGGGGTTCAGGGGACAGCAAGTCTATCTGCCAAGGTGTAACTTTCTCACTCACACCCTTCTTCCTGCTAAAGAATGGCTGTTTGTCCAATTGATTTTGTTGCCACCTGGCTGAGGCATCAGTTTGCTCTTTTCTCTGAGGAACTGGTTTGTGTCTGCTTTTCTAAACTTGGAGCATGCCTCAGTAATGTTATACAGTAGAATCTTATAACTTTACATACAATGTTGCCATACATGTTTTACCAGAGCAATAATGATCAGCAAATTATGAATTTTCAAAAGATACCTCACAAGGCCTACTTTGTATACAATGTATCATAGTCTTGTAAAAGTGGTGAACATAAAGGTACAGTCTGTCACACACTGCCCCCAGAATCTCACCCAGTAATCCCTATTCAAGCCCATAACTTCTGTGTGAGCTAGAATATGTCTTTTAAAAAAACATCTTGAGTTAAAGACTGAGTGACGGAGAATCCACCACACCACTAGTTAAATTGATTCAATGGTTAGTTACCCTCACTTAAAAACTTGCACCTTATTTCTAGTCTGGAGTTGTTTAGCTGCTCTCTTCTACTGAATGGAGTATGGGTTTGAGAATCTGACTCCTACCAAATTGGGGTAGAGCTGGGAGTGAAAACCAGATGTCCTTCTCCTTTGTCTTAGCTCCACAATACGTATATTGTGTTTTTATAACATTCTCTGCAGGTCATTTGACAGACGTGCAAGCAGGATATTCTTTTACTGGTGCCCACCCTTTGTCTTTTGTTATGGTGGCTTTGTAGTAGCTACCCATGATCACATGCCCATGAGGTGATTTCTCTGTCAGGAAGAAGTGAATGAAGCAAGGGGCAAAACCTTTGATTGAGAAATTTGTACTATTCTTGGCAGTTCTGCAGATGGAACAATGAGACCCTTGAGAGTGGAATCTGAAATGATGCCTCATAGTGCTTGGTGGGGAGAGCTGCCTGCCTGAACCCAAAGAATGATGAATTGTCTTTTTCTTTTTTGTTTTGTTTTTAGTACTGAAGTCACCAACAGCAGTGATTTTTTTCAAAGCTTTCCGGCTATGCAGTGAAGATCTGCAGCTAAGAAGCAGCTATTTTTTTCCTCTCCGTGAAAGGTAGGGAACTCCTAATAATTCTGTTAATAATATACAGCTCCATGTGTATCTCAGGTAGGAATAAAATATGATTTTCACAGCAAGGGGGCACTTCACACTTTAACCTTTGCCTTTGCGAGATCCCAAGGTATTGACCCTTGTGATATCGACAAGATTGGGAAGCGTGAAACTCGGCTTACCTACTGTTTTCCCTTATGCCAACTTTCAAAGTCCATATAATGTCTTATGTTAAACATGAGCTTAAACTGTAGAATTGAGACTCCAGTCTGTATTTTCAATGCCTCCAAATTTGGATCTGAGGTATTGGTTCAGCCCATTAAAAAGCTGAGGGTGGGTGGCAACTTGATCCAGATCTGAAATAGAATGTGGGTAAGATTTTCAAAAGTGCCTGAGTAACTTAGCAGCCTAACTCCCAGTGAAACTCAAAGCTTTAAAAATTTTTAACTAAAGTCTATTTGCAAAATTGGGATCTGGATCCAAATTTGGCTTTCAAACACGACAAGCAATTTTCTATGGAAAAAGATCCTGGGAATGGCTCCCCTCCCCTGTATTGGGTGCTAAGGCTGCTAAAAGGGTGTCATAAGGAGGAGGGAGAAAACTTGTTCACCTTAGCCTCTGAGGATAGAACAAGAAGCAATGGGCTTAAACTGCAGCAAGGGAGGTCTAGGTTGGACATTAGGAAAAAGTTCCTGTCAGGGTGGTTAAACACTGGAATAAATTGCCTAGGGAGGTTGTGGAATCTCCATTTCTGGAGATATTTAAGAGTAGGTTAGATAAATGTCTATCAGGGATGGTCTAGACAGTATTTGGTCCTGCCATGAGGGCAGGGGACTGGACTCGATGACCTCTCGAGGTCCCTTCCAGTCCTAGAATCTATGAATCTATAGTCAGTCCGGTTTCCGTTTTCTTTCTCCCATGCATCAGCTGGGACGAGAAACAAAAACAGGAAAGCTGGATTGCAAAACCACAGGGACAGGTACCTGAAGCTATTGTTAACTCCTCTTGTTCAGTTGACTAGGCTTCATATCAACGGTGCCATTTATAAACGAAAGGCATTTTGAAAATTTAAACGCTTGTGAAAATGCCCTTTTGAAACCTGGAGGTTTCAGTAACTTTTTGTTGAAGTTGAGTTGCAGAGCACAAAGAAACTGTGTGTGTGTGAGAGAGAGAGACTCACCTGTTGTATCACATCTTTAGGACAGTAAGTTCACCAGGGCCTGGAATGTAAATGTACCTGTACTGCCCATACCACAATGGGGTCCTGGCCTGGTTGGGACACTAGAGATATGTTTACAGCCTCCCAGCCCGGGTAGACAGACCGGCACTAGCTTCACTCGTGCTGGTGCACTAAACGTAGCGGTGTGGCCGTTGCGGCACTAGCCACCCGAGTCCAAGCCCGGCTGACCCCTGGATCTGTGCTTGGCTGGCTAGTCTGAGCCACCACCTGTGCTGTAACATTCCCACTGCTATTTTTAGCACGCTCGAGCAGAGCTAGCGTGATCTGTCTCCCTGGGCTGGGAAGCTCACTGCCAGTAGCAGTATAGACATACCCTAGGTACTACTGTGATATCAATATGGCATTGCCAATCCCAATCAGGAATCATGAGTCAGCCCCCCCATAAATCATGGCATTGGTTTAAAAATCACTTGGGCTGTTTAATCATCTATTTTGGGTAGTTTGTGTTTACCTTGAGGTTTCTGAGCCTTCAGGGTGCACTTGGTTTGCATTTATAAGCTTTTCCTCACAGTCATGAGGGCTAGAAATTTACCGTTTTTAAAAACATGCATGCTGAGAGTCTCATTTAACCACATGACTCCAGGAGCTGAGGCTTTAAGAGAAACATTCATTCTCATGAGACCAGCAATAAAACCATGAGGTGGCAACACTGTATAGATGGTGATAAACACAAGGTTACGGCATATTGGTTATATCAGTTGTTCATTCTGCACTTGTTGTAATGTCAATGTGCAGAATAATTCTCCCAGCCTAGGGTTTTTTAAAAAAAAAAGAGAATTTCAGGTGCTCAATCAATGACTCAATGGCTTTTTGGAAATCTATTTAAAGTTCCTATTTGGCCCCCATTACTGTCATATCTGAGCATCTCACAGTCTTTAATGTGTTCATCCGCAGCATAGTGTGGTAGGGCAGTGCTATTATCCCAGTTTTACAAATGGGAAACTGAGGCACGGCGAGGCTAAGTGACTTGCCCATGTGGTCACACAGGAAACCAGTGACAGAACAGGAGTTGAACCGAGGTGTCCCAAGATTAGTTCCGTAATCACTGGACCATCCTTCTTCTCCCAGACAAAACCCCATTCTCTTTTCCTCTCCTACCTTCCCCAGTTCTCCCTGGACCAAACATGGCTGCATAAGCTGTGGCTGCAAAAGGGAAAAAAGCAGGCATTGTCTGTGCAGACAAAAGTGTGACCTAGCTGCCTCTGTGTGTCATTAGTTACTAGGCACCCACAATGAGTGTGCACCCTATTTTGGGCACTTCAGCATTTGCTGGCCCCGAACTGGTCTGTGTAGTGCAATGGTGGATTTGCATGTGTGGGATATGTTTCTGGGTGATTGTATTCCTTTGGTCTTAGCTTGTCTTGCAGCGCTGTGAAAATAAAACGAAAGGTCTCTTGTATGAGTGTTCATGGCTTGGTTGGGAAAACCCGGCATTTGGATGCACAAAATGAGGTGTGCGTGCATATTTTTGCAGGTAGAACCTAGTCAATGGGCCAGAACCTATGGTTCTGTTAGTGCAGGGGTAGGCAACCTATGGCACGCGTGCTGAAGGCGGCACGCAAGCTGATTTTCAGTGGCACTCACACTGCCCGGGTCCTAGCCACCAGTCCAGGGGACTCTGCATTTTAATTTAATTTTAAATGAAGCTTTTTAAACATTTTAAAAACCTTATTTACTTTACATACAACAATAGTTTAGTTATATATTATAGACTTCTAGAAAGAGACCTTCTAAAAATGTTAAAATGTATTACTGTCACGCGAAACCTTAAATTAGAGTGAATAAATGAAGACTCGGCACAGCACTTCTGAAAGGTTGCCGACCCCTGGTGGGTAATGCTGCCTGATTGGGCCCAGTGTTTCTAAGGGGAAAGAAGGTGAAATTGGAGCTCTAGACTTAGCAAATATAAATAGATGCATAACTTAATCTCCTTACTGATGGTTCCTGCCTGAATCTCTTTGCAGTGATGGAATGTGGGCGGGTTCTTTAAAGAGCTGTCGCACCAGTGAAAGGCGATGTACTGGTGAGGTAGAGCAAGCAGTGCATTTTGGGAATGCATTTCACTTTGGACTCCCATGCCTAGGGGATTATGAAGCACTGAGCAGATAGGTCCATTTGTGTCCCCGTGAGCCTGATTCTCCACTGCCTTTCCCCTGGTGGAACCGTTTCCCCCTGGGCAAAGTGGTGGTAAAATGCTACCATGCTATTTGGCCGGTGTTTTACATCTACTGCATGGTGACTTAGCGGAGTGTAAATGACTATATCAGGAGGTGCAGAATGAGGCTCACATATGCAGTATTGGCAACTCTCATGTTGTTTGGTATTTTTTCATAAAACCCCAGTTTTAGGAATCATGTGACCATGATTTCAGCTTTCATGGAAAAAAAATATAGTTTCTAAACTTCCTGGTTGCAGAGAAAAGCATGAAAACATGACCCGCGAAAGCCTCGAAAACCAAGTCAAATAAAGAGAACCCAACTGTTTTAAAATTTATTTTACATAACCTCATGAATTTTAAAATGATTTCATGATTTTTGAGAGTCCGATCCATGATTTTGGAGCTCTTGGGGTGGGCAATAGCATACGTTGAAACACATTAAGTATGTTTTCTCAAGCACAGATACAGCAAAGAACTTAGTTTTAATACATATCTTGGTGTGTTTTTAGGCTGATTTTTCTCTTTCACCAGTACAACTCTATTGACTCCAATGGAATAAATTTTGATTTGCATCAATGTAAAAGGAGAACTGGGCCCATTTAGTAATAACTTTAAAAATAACATAGGGCCATACCCTTAGACCAGGCCTGCACAACTCGTAAAGCGGCGAGGGCCATATTACTCCAAAGAAAACAGCTGAGGGCCGAAACCCCCCAGCCCCACCGAAACTCATCCCCCGCCCCGGCGCCGCCCGGCCCTGCGGAAACACCCCCCCTCCCCCAAGTATAAAGCCTCGCCGCCACTGCCCGCCCGCGTGGCTTGTCATCCCCCCCTAAAATAAGGGGAGGGGAAAAGGGGGACAGTTTGAAGGGATTTTCTGGGGCTATGAACTAAGGGGAGGGGAAAGGGGGGCAGTGTGAAGGGATTGGATGTGACTGTCCAACACACAAACACAGGGGCCGCAGGGAGCCCAGGGGGGGGGCAGTGTGATGGGGGCCGGGGAAGGAGAAGGCCCCTTGACCAGGGAAGGGGGCAGCAGTCGGGGCAGGGCAGGTGCAACACACACACACACACACGTCTCCCCTGGGGATGTCCTGGCTGCCCACAGACAGTTCAACCCCCCCCCTCCCCCCGATCACTACGGAGGCCGCCCTGGGACCAACCAGTGCAGTATCCGCCTCACCCCCAACCGAAGGGGGGGGCTTGGGAGGGGTCTCGGCCCAGTGTCCCCCCCACCCCCCGAGCTGCGGCTCGAGCCCAGGCCGGGCGCCCCTCCCATTGCTCGGCGCTTCCCGCCTCAGCGGGCCCCGGAAATGACACACCCACTGTACGCCAGGCGGGGGGAGCGGGAGATGGAGACACGTGCGGTTCTGGCCGTTCGGGCGGTTGGAGCGCGGCGCGCGCGTGGGGGGCTGTGAGGCGGGGCCCTCCCCGAACCCAGCAGCCCCACCCCACTGCTTGCCCACGGGCCGCACAGTGAGCCCACGCGGGCCGCATGTTGTGCAGGCCTGCCTTAGAGTCATGCTTAGCATTTACTTTGTCCTTCCTCAGGGAAAGAGAACAGATCCTCAGTACACCCTAAAGCAAATCCTGGAGGTCTTTATTTATCTTCACAGTACTTAGGCAGAGCAGTGAGTACTATGTGCCTTATTTATAAACACCCCTGGGTCTCCGTTAGAGTTTCATGTCTTTGCCTGTCTCTTTCTTACAAAGCTTAGTAAGAAACAGCCGTGTGAAGTGCATGAATCCAATACAGATTGTGTGTAACCAAAATGACTTAGATGGGTGCAGGGAGGGAATTTTCCTTCTGTCTTTGGGATTGGTCCCAGAAGGCTTATGCTTTCTAGTTTGTGGGGATTTTGTGGTTTGTCAGCTCTCTCTCCAAAGCAGAAATGAAAAAAAGATGTGCCCTGGCCCAAGGCTTCTGTTCCAACAGACAAGTTTCTGCTGCATCAAATCATCAGCAGTGAAGAGCGTGCTCTATATAGGACCAGATCCTGCGTTCTTTGTGCATTCAGCCTCCCATTTCAGTCACGGTGTTGGGTCGTGCCTGTGTGTGCTTTCTTTTTCCTTATTTATTTCAAATTTCTAAAATTTCGCCCTCTGGCTAAGGGCATAGTAACAGAACTGATTAAACACACATGCAAACCCGTCCCTGTTCAGAGGCAAAAGAGAGAAGAACAGTCCCTAAAACAACCAGTCCTTCACCTCTCCCTTAGCCAGGCAAACCCTTTTCACCCATTCGTCCATTTCATCCACTGGGTTTGTCTTTAACCAAGATTGTAAACTCTTTGGGGCAGGTCTGTCTCACAATCGGGGCCCTCTCCATCCTTTCTTATAACGCTGAAAAAAAGAGATTATGCCTTTAAAGATTTTCAAGTTTGAGTCTGCTAGACCCAGGCGCACTCAGAAATCTGCTGTCTCTCATACACACAGCAGGCAGTGTGTTCTAGTGGTTAGAAGCACTGGCCTGGAAGTCACAAGGCCTGGCTTCTGTTCCTGGCTCTGCCACTGACCTCCTGTGTCACCCTGGGCAAATCACTTTACCTCTGTTTTCCCACCCTTTGTCTGTCTTGTCTGTTTAGACTAAGAACTCTTTGGGGGCAGAGACTAGCACAAGGGGTCGCCAATCTCAGCTGAGGCTTGTAACAGGTACTGGAATACAAATTAAAACACACACAGGCAAAGGTGAAGTTTCCACAGGTGTCTAAGGGTATGTCTTCACTGCACACAAAGTCCAAGCTCTGACTCCAATCGTCCGACCGTACACAAATCAGTCTGACCAGGGTCAGCAGGCACTCGGGACCCAGGTCCTAGGACCCTGCTGGGGGACGGTTCAGAGCTCGAGTCCCGCTGTGCCTCTGAGAACCAGGTCCAGCAATTTAAACCCAGTGCGGTGTGGACGCTCTAGCACGAGCTTGGAAACATTGAGTTCATGAGCCTGGGTCCCACAGACCCAGGTTTACAATGCTGTGTACACAAACCCGAAAAGAGCCCATGTGATCCATGAGACGCTATCTTCTTTAACCCCTCTGGTGATGGCTAGGCCACATAGAAGCTGATGAATCTGTCATGCTCCTGTATCAGATATAAGACTAACTCCAGCTGTTGCTTATACACACCAGATGTGTTCACCATAAGATCCTTTGATGCTCTGCCAGGTAGGGTGACCAGATGTCCCGATTTTATAGGGACAGTCCCGATATTTGGGCCTTTTTCTTATATAGGCGCCTATTACCCCCCACCGCTGTCCCAATTTTTCACACTTGCTGTCTGGTCACCTACGTGCCAGGTGTGGGTGAAGTTCATTTAAATGAGGCATTTTACACACAGTGCCTCCTAGTGGCTGCATGGCATCATATGGATTAGCATTCCACTACGCAGCCCTCTATAGCGTTGGCTAACACAGGTGGGTCTTGGAACTCAGGCGGTAGAGGCTCATGGATTAAGATCCAGAGATCCGAGGTTTGCTGCCCACAGCCCACCCGCAATGTGAATGGAACATGATGCATCCGGATTACAAATGCTGGTTGTTTACAACTGGATCAAGCCACGTAATTTCTTCTTACTAGTCTGTGTTACTGTCCCTAGGAGAGATGCAGCATCTGTGTTGCCAAATATATTTGTGGCCAAAAGGAGCTTTTTGGTGACATGGATCCTAGAAATGAGGGCACAGTCGTCAGATCATTATATACAGGGGTGGCTCTATGTTTTTTGTCGCCCCTAGCACGACAGTCAAGCGGCCTTCGGCAGCATGCCTGTGGGCGGTCCGCTGGTCACGCGGATTCGGCAGCGTTTCTGCGGGTGATCTGCCGGTCCCGCGCCTTCGGCGTACCCACTGCCGAATTGCCGCCGAAGCCGCGGGAAGGGCAGACCTCCCACAGGCATGCCACCGAAGGCTGCCTGACGGCCACCCTCACGGCGACTGGCACGCCGCCCCCCGTGGCTTGCCGCCCCAGGCACGCGCTTGCTGCGCTGGTGCCTGGAGCCGCCCCTGATTACATACCTCTTGCAAATATATGTAAGCCCAAATTTTCAAATGCAGCTACTAATTGTGAGTGCTGGGAGCTCATTTTAACACCACGGGCCACAATTCCAGTTCAAGTCAATGGGAGCTGCAGGTGCTTTGTACCTCTCTATATCAGGCCCCTTAAAAAGCGGGGCACCCAGAATTTGAAGCCCCCCAAATGTAGTGACTAAACTTGAAAACATTAGCTCAGTTTCTCCAAGTTACACCCACTGAGCAGTGTAATTGGCATAGCTACGTTTGGTGGTGCGCTGTGTCTGCTTTCTCCTCATGACAGCTGTGGTTCCTTCCACAGTGCAACAGCTTCCAAAAGCTAAAGAGATTTTTCTTTGAATGCAGCCAGGAAGGCAGTCAATCCTTACAACTGCTTCAAGGCTTGGCTTCCGGCAGAAGCAGATCTAATTTGTCATCCAGCGGCTGTCAAAAGCACTGTAAAATCCTTGGACTCCTCCTGTGGAGAGAACAAACAAACCAATGGGAGATCGGTTGCGAGTGCAGGGACTGATTCTCCACCACCTTGAAACTTGTGTAGTCACTTACACTTGGGCAGAGTGGGTGTGCCGCGATTAGTTAGTGTTTTACACCTACTTTGCACTGGTATAAATGATGACACCACAGTGCCTGGGAATGGAGAATCCACTATCTCTGACATTGACCCTGCTTTTCAGTACAGACTTCCTTTGTCTGATGTTATCTGGGATGGAAACACATGCTAGAGCTCAAGGATGCTATCATGTATTGGCTGAGTTCCTGATCCTGCAACAGGATCCACACAGAGAGAGCTTTATGCTTGCTCAGAGTCCGCTGAAGTTAGTTGGATGCTGTGCAGATGTAAGGATCTAACGGCTGGGATACATTTGCAGGATCAGGGCCATAGTTCATAGGTGATGATGTGGGCCCTAGAGGCTGGCCCATAGAAAGGATATAAACCCTAGTACTACAGGTTTCAGAGTAGCAGCCGTGTTAGTCTGTATCCTCAAAAATAACAGGAGTACTTGTGGCACCTTAGAGACTAACAAATTTATTAGAGCATAAGCTTTCGTGGGCTACAACCCACTTCTTCGGATGCATATCCTAGTACTACAGACAGCTGGTGGAGATTCTCCTTTAGCCTAGATGATATAGACGCATGTTTTAGGAGACAAGGTTTCTGTCATTACAACTGGCTGTGATTGATGATTTGTGATGATCCCAGTGCTGGCTGCAGGGGTGAAGCACCGAGATCCCTCTCTGTCAGTGCCAAGAGGATAAAATCTGCCCAGTTTAGTTACCTCGAATCTGATGGCCAAATTGCCACATGCAATGAGGCAGCCACACAGGCAGGACCTGACAAGGATGTAAAGTTTGATTTCCCCCTATGGAAAGCTACAGGGGAAAGGGGGCAGGTTCCCACTGTAGAACCAATGGGGAGTTGTTCCTCTTCACCAGCTCTGGGGTTCCATGATCCCGCTCCAGATACTGGCCACCCTGGCTCCAATGCTCAAGCCCTGTCTGCCAACAGCCGAGCCGGGACCCCCTGGTTATGGCACAGTGCAAAACGGAGCCATGGAAAAGTGAAGGGGGCCTCGGTGGGAGCTAGAGCCGGCAGGTCACTTTCAGGTGGAGTGTCTCTCCATCGGAAAATGCCGTTTGGGTAAACGTGAAACGTTTCACAGAAACGTGTCGCCTTTGACCGTGACGTGTTTGGAAATGAAAACCAACCTTTCCATCGGGGCGCTAGGTTCCATTTTGCCCTTTTAAGAACGGGGCCGTTTCGATTTTCCCCTCGCTAAATGGCTTTTCATTTCGATTTCTCACTTGCCATCGGGCGGTGTAAAACAACACCAGTGTCAAATCAGAATGAAGACATTTGGATGGACCCCAAAATACAACTTTGTTTGTGGGTGTGGGATTTTGGTTCACGGAAAATGTTGATGTTTGTTGTTTTCATTCCAGAATGGAAGAAATTTCAAAATAGTAAAATTCCTCCACAAATGAAAAATCCGGTTCCTGCCCAACAGGAGCTGCTGGGCACTGGGCACTCTGGAAAATCAGGGCCCTTAGTTAGGTGCTTGGATATTCATTTAGGAGCCTAACTTCAGGTCCCTGATTTTTTTTTTTAAATAACTTGGCCCTACATCCTTAGTTCGACATCTAGATAAGTGGCCTGATTTTTTCTGAGGTACAGAGGGCTCTGTGCTGTAATTGGAGTCATCACATTGTCATTTTTCTGGGTGAATTTCAGACCAGAATATAACAGGAGTACTTGTGGCACCTTAGAGACTAACAAATTTATTAGAGTCTTTATGCATCCGAAGAAGTGGGTTGTAGCCCACGAAAGCTTATGCTCTAATAAATTTGTTAGTCTCTAAGGTGCCACAAGTACTCCTGTTATTTTTGCGGATACAGACTAACACGGCTGCTACTCTGAGACCAGAATATAACTCTTGGGGGGAATTGGCAAAGGAAAAAAGAACCCTTTGTATCCCCAGTGGAAAGGAATCTGCAGCACGTCTTCTTGGTGTTTACTCAGTCCATGAGTCAGCCTTCCCATGCCCCGCTCCCATTGGAGGGACCATCTCTATCAGGAAGCTTTCCCCAGCCAAGCTTCAGCCTTAGTCTCCAGGCTTCTGCAGCGGGAAGAGAGATTGATTTGAAGGAGGGGAGGAAAAGAAACAGTTTGAAGATCTACCTTTGCCGGCTGTTCCTGTCTAAGTTCCCTGGCCAGCAGAGTCCGTGAAGCGGGAAAGTGTGTGATTCTTTCCCTGCTGGGAACGAAGATACCAAAGCCAAGAAGGATGGGACAGTTTTGCAGAGCGCTGAGTCCAAGAATTCTCCGTATGTTGATTTTCTTTTCCTAAGCTGCTTTTAGCCTGAAAGTGCTGCTGATACCTGTACAGGAGCTTTGAAAATAATCCCCCTCTTGAGCCAGCTCTGTCAGTGCTCAGACATCTCCTATCTTCTATCTTTATTCTACTTCCTTTTCTCTCTCGTCGGGACGTCTGCATGGGAACAGAGGGCCCAATTCTTGATTGCTCTGCACCTTGTGCCATCAATTACACCAGTGCAAAATGCAACCATTCCAATTTGGTAGCATTTTATACACAATTCGCCCTGGTATAATCAACTCCACAAGGTGCAGGGCATGAGACACGTGGCCCATTTCTTTGCTGCATAGTGGGTCCTCCAGGTGCAAGGGCTGAGTGCCCCTGACTCCCATAGCCCTTGAGGGTTAGGGGTCTGATCTGGCTATTGATCTGATCTGACTCCTATTGACTTCAAGGGGGTTTGGATCAGGCCCTGGGCCTGGTACGTGTTCCCTGCTAGAAGTCACGACCCCCAGTCACGACCCCACAATCTGCAGATTGTGACTTCGCTGATTGCAAGGGACTAGGGTGACCAGATGTCCCGATTTTACAGGGACAGTCCCAATATTCGAGGCTCTGTTTTATAAAGGCGCCTATTACCCCCCACCCCTTGTCCCGATTTTTCATACTTGCTATCTGGTCATCCTACAAGGGACAAAGAAGCCGCAGGAGTGGTAGGGAGCCCGGATCAGTTAATTCTGGACTATTACCAAACAGGAGGCGAGGCAGCCAGAAAGCACCCTTTCTCCGCAGAATTGCCCGTTAATAGAATAGTCCCGGGAGGAGGCCCCCGCAGCTCTGTAACGTTAGATTTCCGCACCTAGAAATGACAAAGTTGCATCTGGAAGCACTTAGCTTTCAAAGGTCTTTTTCTGCTAGCTGGTAACAGCTTGTTGGGTTTGAAATGCTTCCGTCTGAGGAGCAGAGCGCCCTGTGTTGCTGGGAAAGGGGAGAGAACTGGCTTTTAGCCCTGCTGGGGGAGGGGTGGGAGGAGACTCTGAGAAGCTACCAAGGGGCCCGGTGCCCCTTGCATGCTGTTGAGCCAGGGGCTGCCCACTGGGATTGAAGTGGGGAGAGTTCAAATTAAGTTATAGTGAGATAAGGCCATCTGTCTCTTGAATGAGATCATCCACCTGGAGTCCAGCACACTTTGAATCACCGTAACTTTCCCGAGTGTCCCTGTGCAGACAGGGCCTTAGAGGAGCTTTCTGCTGATCCTTGTGAGGCCGAACGTCCTGAGTCACTGGCGTCCTCTGCTGCCTCCATTCAAGCAGCCCATCCCTGTGCAGCAAAACACGTAAGCATCTGCTTGACTTTTAAGTCCTTGGGACTTAAGCACAGGGGGTCTGGTGGACAGAGCACTGGCCTGGAATTCAGAGAACCTGGGCTCTATTCCCAGTTCTGCTACTGCCCTGCTGGCTGACCCTGGGCAAGTCGCTGCACTGTTCTGTGCCTCAGTTTCCCCATCTGTAAAATGGGGCTAATGATACAACTGTCCTTTGTAAAGCACCTGGAGAGCCATGGGCAAACCGAGCTAGGTATTATTATTTATTATAAAAGTTAAGCATGTCCTTAAGTGTTTTGCTGAACTAGAGCCTGTAATTGTCCCTGGCAGGGAAGCCTACATGACTGCTTAAGGAAGCAGCTTGTTTTCCTCCTTGAATAACATGATTCATGTGGTGGTTGCTCTGCAGAATTTCACCTCTTCCTGTACAAAGAGCTGTTCCTTGTGGGTCCTGTGAGATAACAAAGTGCAGCTGTGACTGGGCGGCTTGAAAGCAGCAGCCCCCGAAAACTGCCCATTCCTGTGTTTGCAAGTGGTGGACAGATCCCTCCAATGTGGCCTTAAAGACAATGGGCCAGATGCACAGCTGGTGTAAATCGACATTGCTCCACTGACTTCCGTGGCGCGATGCTGATTTACCCCAGGCAAGGAGCTGGCCCAGTCCGGGTGTGCTGTGTAACGTCTTCCAGACGCCCTCGGCCGGCCAGCCCTCTGCACACCCCGTTTCTGCTGGGAGTGTCCTGTGTTGGGGGTGTTGCTGGAGCTGGTTTCCCAGAGCAGTGTGTGTGTGCACCACAGAATGCAGCGACAGAGCTCAGTGGGAGAGGGGATTTCAGAGGTGCAGACAGTGGTGGGGGTGGGGAAGAGGTTTATTCAGGGGGAAGTGAGTTGAGAGGGAAAGTGGATGAGCTGGAGGGAAAATCCACTTGCAGCTGCTGGGCCTGGGGGACCCTGCAAGGAGGGCCTTTGGATCCTTCCATCAGACCCTTGCTCTCTCCCACACCATGGATGAAGCTGGCGGTTCAGCTTCTAAACCCTGGGGATCTCTCCCCGTGTTCTGTGCAGGGCCGCCCAGAGGATTCAGGGGGCCTGGGGCAAAGCAATTTTGGGGGCCCCTTCCATAAAAAAAAAGTTGCAGTACCATAGAATACTATATTCTCGTGGGGGCCCCTGTGGGGCTCAGGGCCTGGGGCAAATTGCCCCACTTCCCCCTCCCCCTTTGGGCGGCCTTGGTTCTGTGCAGACCTTGCAGCTCCACCATGCAGAAGCTTTATGCCTCACCGCTGGCTCCTTGGACCCTCCAGCTCTGTCACAGTGCAGTTATGGTGCCCCCCGCTCCGGCCTCCTCCGCCTCCCACTGCGGAGGACCCACCACTGCCGCTGCCTTCAGTGGGCCCCCGTTTTGCCCACGGGTGTCCGTGTTTGGAGCTGTGATTAGAGGTCGGGAGGTTCTGGAGCCTCAGGCCATCAGAACGACCATTAGCAAGCGGACCTGTTTAAAGAGGCTCTCCTGTGGAAATGGTGAGACACAGCAGGCCATGTGACCTAGTGTTGCTCCAGGGCACAAAGCCCACCCGGAAACCCCTGTGGATTTCATTCCCCCTGGCGGGATATTTTTAAGAATTCTGCACTTTACAATCAATGTGGGGGCAGGAATCGAAGTGCCCCAGTGAGTGTGATTGCTCACAAACGTGTCCTCTCCCTCGCACTAGGGTAAGGCAGAGGAAACTCAGTTGAATTGAGCTGCGCTGAGGCAAAACGCAGCGGAGGTCAGAATCAGTCCCAGATCCTGGAGTTGGATCCACGAGTGGATCCGTTTCCCCATTCTGAGCCCCATTGAAAGCAATGGGCCAGATCCCCAGCTGGTGTATGAACTAGTGTAACTCCGTGGAGTTGCGCTGAGTTACACCACCTGCACATCTGCCCCACTGACTTCACTGGGGCTCTATCCAGACACAGGGGGTGACCCACATTCATCCAACGTGAGATCAGGACCAATGAATGTATTTAGGGCCTGATCTTGAGATTGTTGAGCAGTCACAAAGCCGTGAGAACTCTGAATGGTGAGCAACTCTCAAAAACAGCCCCTTGGAATCCGCCCCATCTGTGCCTTTGGGTGCTAGGTTCGTTCGCTCTCTGGAGAGGGGGTAAGCATGCACATATACAAACATGCATATCATAAAGTAAAATAAGCCCGTGCTTCCCACAAGTGTCCCGTGTTGTCCTTTCTAATGTGAGATGGTGGAAAAACTCAGCCCGAAGATGGCCAGGTTTATGGAGTGGTAACCATGACATTTCCTAAAGCTACAATGCTTTTTTTTCCCTTCAGTCATGAATTTTTTTCCTCGTGGGACTCAGCTTACGCTTTGCATTTTTAAGCAGTAAGGAATGTGCGTTAGAAACGGTCATCTGTAAAGAATCCAGAGATCAGAGCTCATGCAATGTGTTACAGTAGGAGATACCACTTCCTAGTTTGTTCCTCTAACCCTCATGGACAAGATCTATAGAATTTAATAGAAAATAATACCGTTTTGCAAAAGGTTTCTTTTATTAATAGTTTTTATATAGCATTTTTCATCAGTAGATATCAAAGCACTTTGTTGTGGAATTACGTATTGTTATCCCCATTTACACATGGGGAAACTGAGGCACAGGGCAGTGATGTGACTTGTCCAAGTCACCCAGCAGGCTAGTGGCAGAGTCAGGAATACCCCCCAGATCTCCTGAGTCCCAGTCCAGTGCTCTACCCACTAGATCACATTGCCTCCTTTTTAAAAACCATTGTATAGGATTCAAAGAAAATTCTACCCTGGCTATAGGATTCTTTAGGATGGCTCCCAAAATCTATAGAAGGAATCTCAGTCTTTATTATATTTTTCATTCTCTGTTCAATTCTATAGGAGTTTAGAGTTGATTCTATAGACCCTATTACATTTCTATAGAACCCTATTAGTTACATGCCAATTAAAGGATTCCTTTCCTTAAAGGAAGTTTTATTAGCAGACATTGTCTTTGAAAGGAATGATGTGACTTTTCAGTTGTGTACTAGGGACCTGATCCAGGAGTTTAATGAGCTTTGGATCAGATTCTAGCAACCTACATTTAAAGAAGTAGTGCAGTCCTGTTGTGCACAGAACAGGTATCATGTGCTTCTTTCCTTGTAATATGTGATCACTGTTAAACGGGGCACTGCATAAGGGAGTGAATTGCTCAGGGAGACAAATTGTGGGTTTACAAAGCATTTAATTAATCTCTAGGTCACTGGTGCAAACCCAGCTCGCGTTGGCAGTAATTGAAGTCTGTCTCCAGCCAAAGGGTGTTCATTGACTACAGTTCAATGAGATGATGGACCTCTATTCAGTTTCTGACAGATGAGTAGCTATCTCAAACCCTCTGGCTCTGTGCAGGTCTTGGAGATCAGAGCTCGTGCAACTTCTTACAGTAGGAGATACCACTTTCGAACTCGTCGCTTTAACCCTCATGGAAAAGACCTATAGAATTTAATAGAAAAAAATACCTTTTCCATAAGGTTTTTTTTATTGATTATACTAGTTTTTTACATAGCCCTTTTCTTCAGTAGATCTCGGAGCATGTTATAGTAGAGTTAGATATTGTTATCTTCATTTATAGATGGGGAAATTGAGGCACAGGGCGGTGACGTGAAGAAAAGTAAAGTAGAAGTTGCAGATGCTTATAGGTGTGTAGGTGGCCCCTATTAATGTAGTGTCTGAGCCCCTCGCAATCCGAGTGTAATGAGCACTTCCACAGCTTGCTTTAAGTGTCTCCCCTCCCATCCTGACTGAGCCTAGACTACCCGAGAGAGGATCCATGCAGGTCAGAGTTGAGACACTTTGGAAGGGCAGCAGGGGTGAAAATTACACTGCTATCTCTGGTTCTGTACATATTCTCCACGCCCCAGGGCCATCAGTCCAGCATCTCTCCCCAGTGCTATGTATTCACTTTAAGGGGAAAATGAGAGAAATCTAAATGTGGACCATATCGTTGTCTTAGACATATGCCCCCAAGGCAACTCTGGCCTGATGGGAGGTGCATGCATATGTACATTAGGGCCAGAAGCTGGATTTGCATCGAGTCCAGAGAGATTGTAGTTGCCAGAAATGACTTCTTGGGTCCTCCAGAGAGCCAGGCGTCCTGCATCTTGCAGTGCATTTCCCTGGATCATTTCCACATTTTTTGAACCTTAGTAATCTCTGCTGGTGTCTTAGCAATGAGAGCGCGTAGGTATTTCCATAGAGTGAATCTGGATTCTTTCCATGTTTAGGCATTTCTCCTCCTCCTTTCACTGCTCCCAAACAATCCGAGTGAATAATCCACCTCCTTCCTGGCCATTATAACCTTGGAAGCCCTGAGGCATTCTTTCCGGAACACTTCGGTGACACACTACTCCAGATCTTAAATCCCATATTAGCTTCGTGCCACGTCTTGAGAACAGGCAGCCGGCCCATTTCACTGCAGCCCAAACTTTGCCCTGCAGATTACTGCCATGGCAACCTGCCAGGAGCCTGAGGCCCGCATACCATTTGCATGAAGTGGAGCCAGATGGCAGCTGTCCTCTTTAACGTGGAGGGGTTGCCCGTGGAGATCTCAGGTCCTATCTTACAATGCTCGGTCTTGAGCCGAGCAGCTGGCAAAAGGAGTATAGTGAGAGGTGTCTGCCTCACAGGTGCTGTAGCCTTTCTTAGACGTTCGTAAAGCGCTTTTGAAGACGAAGAAGGCAGTACTCTGGTGAAGTGAAGTGCCATTATTGTGATGCTTGAAGGTTATAGTCTGAAGCTCAGCTGACATGGGCGTTGATTCAGCCCAGCACTTACGTAAACAGATTCATAGCTCTGAGGGACAGCAGGGACCATTAGAACCTCTAGTCTGTCCTCCTGCATAACACAGACCAGAGAGTTGGATCCAGTTACTCCTGTGTCGAGCCCAATAACTTGTGTTTCAACAAATTATATCTCCCAGCATGGCATCCAGTCTCGATCTGAAGGCAACAAGAGATGGAGAAGCCACCACTTCCCTTGGTAGTCAGTTCAATGGTTAATCACCCTCGCTGTTTGTGCTTATTTAAGTACCTGTTTGAATCCCTCCCTATTCAGGGCTTAAGCGCATGCTTATGAGCTGTGCTGAATAGAGATGGCCTTAAGCATGCGCTTAAAACTAAGCCTACACTTAAGTGCTTTGTGGAGCTGGGAGCTTGGTGGGGGGGAAAAACACAAACATTTCCCAGAGTTGCTGCTGCAGTCTAAATGGAGTTGCAACTTACACCCACCGGTGAGGACGTGTAACTTAAATGCTGGGGGGGTGGTTAGGAGGGAGTAGTAGGGCCTAGCAAGGGGCCACAGCAGAGTGAGTCAGTCCTGGGGAGCAGTATGGAAGAAGGCACATGGGAGGAGATGAAGAAGTTGGTCACTGTCTCGGGCTGTGCCCTGGGGCACTATGCAAGCTACAATTGCTCCTCCCATTCCAATGCAGGGCCCTGTCTGACCTGCCCCACATGGACAGCCCTCCCCCCAAGCTTCTGCATGCCACTGACACCCCTCTATTGCCAAGTGAGTGCAAAGAAACCACCCAGCTGGCATGCCAGCAATACAAGCAAAGAGGGCATAGGGACTGGTCAGAGAAGACTCATGGCTTGGCACCTGGCTTGTGATGCCACTACCCAAACCAGAGGACAAGCAGACAGGAGAGGACGAGAGACTGAGCAGGGTTGGGTGACCGCAGGGCTCTGAGGTTACGTCTACACTGCAATTAGACACCCGCGCCTGGCCCGTGCCAGCTGACTTGGGCTCGCGGGGCTGTTTAATTGCAGTGTAGACGTTCGGGCTCTGGCTACAGCACAAACTCTGGGACCCTCCCACCTCGCAGGGTCCTAGAGTCTGCGCTCTAGTCTGAGCCCGAACACCTGTAGCAAGTTAAACAACCCCTTAGCCCGAGCTCCGTGAGCCCAAGTGAGCTGGCATGGGCCAGCTGTGGGTTTCAGACATGCCCCGAGAGAGCTGTCAGCCCTTTGCCAAGAGCCCTTAGGGGAGCTTTTGGCTGTTTAGCTGGGAGAGGGAACTATTATGAGTGGATCTGTCAGCTGTTTGACAGTGGGCTGTGGGGGCCCTGCATGTGTAACCCATACACCCCCTGGGTGTGGTGTTCTGAGAGAGAGATATCTCTCTCTCTCTCTCTCTCTCTCTCTCTCTATATATATATATATATGTCAGTCGGTCTGCTCTACAGCCTTAGCTAAGGGCCCTATGGCTTTTAGCTCATGCATTTAGCTACAGAGGTCCCAGATGTGGAGAAAGTAAATAAGGAAAAGTTATTTACTTGTTCCCATAATATAAGAACGAGGGGCCACCAAATGAAATTAATGGGCAGCAGGTTTAAAACAAATACAAGGAAGTTCTTCTTCACACAGCGCACAGTCAACCTGTGGAACTCCTTGCCTGAGGAGGTTGTGAAGGCTAAGACTATACCAGGGTTTAAAAGAGAACTAGATAAATTCATGGAGGTTAAGTCCATTAATGGCTATTAGCCACGATAGGTAAGGAATGGTGTCCCTAGCCTCTGTTTGTCAGAGGGTGGAGATGGATGGCAGGAGAGAGATCACTTGATCATTACCTGTTAGGTTCACTCCCTCTTGGGCACCTGGCATTGGCCACTGTCGGAAGACAGGATACTGGGCTAGATGGACCTTTGGTCATACTGGGTCAGGCCATTCTTATGTTCTTATGTTCGATCCTGCCCGCCGACGACCGGGGTCTGTCGCTGTTACACTTGGGCATGGAGCCATGTGATGTGGGTCCCACAGCAGCCTGCATAGACGCTGCATTAGGTGATGGCGGATGCCAGCAGCACCCTGTGTTGTAAAGTCCAGCTCCCAGTGTGTACAAGGCAGCACAGCTATCCCCATCCACAGGCACACAATGTGCTACGCAGAACAAGTCGAAATCCTGGCCCCATTAAAGTCGATGGCAAAATTCCCATTGGACCCCAGGGAGCCCCTGCAATAGCCACTTAAAACCAATGGGAGTTACAGGTGCTCACCCCATGAGGATTTGACCCTCTGTGGATAGTCCTAGGATAATTGCTCTGCCCTGGGAAGTAAATTAGCGTCTGGTTTAATGTTGTTGGAGCTGCTGGAGAGGTTAGATGGGGAACTGGGGAACATTTTCAGGAATATTTTTCTCCTGGAATTTGAAAAATTTCAACCAGCTCTAAATATTTTGTGTCCTTCATAATTTCCAACGGGACACTTAGGGGTAAACCTAAAACTTTGCGATGGCTCCAGCAGTGCCTGATTCAGCCTGGCGCTGAGCGCCTCCTGAGGAAGACACGAGATGGCAGCTGCACCCTTAGCCATCCAGGAAGTCACTCAGGGCCCTCATGCCTCAGGCCCGTGGGTCTCACTCCGGCACTCAGTGAAGTAAATTGAAAGACTCTCCCATGGATCTCAGGCCCTTACTGACCAATTGGCCGGCTAAGTCTACGGACGCTGCAATCTCGTGCCTCGCTCATTGGAGGCTGGTGACATCTGGAAGAGGGAAGGGTGAAGTTGCACCTGGAGCGAGTTTACAGTACACCTCTACCTCGATATAACGCTGTCCTCGGGAGCCAAAAAATCTTATCGCGTTATAGGTGAAACCGCATTATATTGAACTTGCTTTGATCCACTGGAGTGTGCAGCCCCGCCCCCCCGGACCGCTGCTTTACCGCGTTATATCCGAATTCGTGTAATATCGGGTCGCGTTCTATCAGGGTAGAGGTGTAATGTAAAAGATGATCAATTGTCTGCCCCCACCCCAAGGAGTCTCCACTAATCTCACAGACTTTATAACAGCAGGCGCTGGGGTGAGATATGCAAAGAGTCTTAACTCTTCTGGCAAACTCACAAAATCACCCGCTAGCTGAACAAAACCTAAAAAGCACGAGGGAGCTGCAGGTTCTGCTCTGACCAGAGACGGATGGCAGGGGTGTGATTCGACTCTCCAATGTCCATTCCGGGATGCAGAAATGGGCTCTTCACTCACTGTGGATCAAAACCAGCCTAGAGCAGTGAGGAAGTAAAATGACACCGCTGCCCAAACAAAGGGAAGCAAAGGAGCCCTAGGCTAGGTCTACACTACCCGCCTGAATCGGCGGGTAGAAATCGATCTCTTGGGGATCGACTTATCGCGTCTCGTCAGGACGCGACAATCGATCCCCGAATCGACGCGCTTACTCCACCAGCGGAGGTGGGAGTAAGCGCCGTCGACTGGGAGCCGCGGCAGTCGATTTTGCCGCTGTCCTCACAACAGGGTAAGTCGGATCTGATAGGTCGAATTCAGCTACGCTATTCGCGTAGCTGAATTTGCGTATCTTAAATCGACCCCCCCCTGTAGTGTAGATGTAGCCCTAGACTCCTAGGTCGATGTGTGCTGTTCCAGAGTGCCAGAGCGAAGGCTTTATTCTCCTTTAACCCCAAATTACCACTAGATGGGGCACTGTCCTCCCCTAAAAAGAGGAGCACGGTTAAAAAACGTCCCTTGTGCAAAGCTACTGCAGTGGATCCAATTTAACAGGGCTGGGGTGAGTCATGGAGGGAAAGGGGCATTTTTAATGACATGGCAACTGTGCTTTATAATTCTGCAAGCCACCAAATGTACTTTTAGAACATGCTTTCTTAGGTGGTTTTCAAAAAGACGGAAAACCCAGGCAATAGCTAGCCAGCCAGACTGTGTCTCTATTAGACCGACCACATCTTAATTTTAGGAGAGCTGGACTACTGAATAATGTATTCAAGGCCAGATGTTCAAAATAACTCTGCTCCCAAGAGCGCCCATGTAGGTACATATATAAGTGGACGGATTTTCAAGAGCCCCTGACTCTGTTACCCATTAAATGAACTTACCTGATTTTCAGCAACCAGCACTCAGCGTCTCCCATTGTTCTTACACTTGTAAATCTGGCCCTCAATGAATTTTGCTCTTTTTTCTGTTCATAAATTACCTCGGACAGGCTGTGATTTTCATTATTTTCTTGCTCCTTTGGAATTTTTCAGCCCAACATGCATCTCGCCATACACGTTGATCTATTCCCTTTGACTGCTGGCTCTTCGCAGTGTGTAATTGACCACCGGTGTCAGTTGGTATTTTTTTTCTCCCAGATTGGACGACTGAAACTTTTACCAATGGGAGAAGGAAAAAGGAGAAATTTCCACGTGGGCTGCCGAGCGCTTCCAATCCGAACGCTGAACCAAAAAAATTACTTGCCATGGAAAACTCATAAAAGGGGATATCACATCCTTCCAAAATGAGTTCTTGGGGCTAGTTCCTCTGATGATGTGAAGCAGCATAATGCCAATGGAGCTCTGCCAGTTTATACCAGCTGCAGATCTGGCCCCTGGTTTTTATTTGAACAAATGTTCACAGACGCTTTTTTCCCAGTATTCTCCTAATTCTGTTGTGGATCCTGACACAACAATTAAGGTCCTTGGGGAAGTCCTTGCTGCCAGAACCCCAAGTCTAAAATTATATAATATAGATGAGAAATTAGATGAAGTTATATGCATTTTCACTGCACTCATCGCCATAGTATCTAGGCACTAATATATATGATTAAACTTGAACAGTCAGGTGTTAATCTGTTGCTTGAGACAGTTAAAACTGAGGGACTTTTACATAAGGCCTGAGGGTAGATTTAAAAAACAACAACAACAAAACTTTTGACTGTGTTATTCTTAAAATCCATGTCAACTTTTGCTTAGTTCTGAGTTTTACAAGCATCTACTTCAGATGAAAGGAGGGAAAAGCATCTTCTAAACAACCAGAGGCAATAAAGACCAGATCCAATGCCCACTGAAGTCCAAAGAGACTTTCCATTGACTTCAGTTGGGCTTAGGTGTTTTTCAAAAGCTACCAGAAGAGTCTACATTTCAGAACACTGATGCCTGATCAAATTTGAATTTAAACAGACCCCTCTCAGACACACTTTTATTGTCATCTCTTTCCTGTCCAGGACAATGCTATTGCTTGTTCTGCCCAGCCATTTCCTCAGCACACTGCAGACAGAGCTAGTTAACCCAGTCCGCTGCACATGTTCAAGTTCCAATTTCCTTTCTGCTGCAACTGTTATTTTCCCCCCTGAAGTGCTTACAAATCACTGAACTGAGCCCCCTCCGTTCTGAGGGTGTGGAGGATGTGCTGGTCAATGTGCCGTCGTGCTCGGGCACTAATTTGCATGGGAGGTTTGTGACTCATTTGTCTGGCTATTCTACATGATTCCACTCATTGCCATAGCATCCACAGCCTTCAACAGTGAAATTGTTTGCTTTCCAGTTATTGCTATTTCTATTAGAGTAGCACCTAGAGGCCCCCACTGAAATCTAGGCCCCGTTGTGCTAGGTGCTGTACAGACAGTGCCTGCTCTGCAGAGTTTCCAGTCTAAATAGATAAGCCAGGGGGGAAAAAAAGGAGACTTGAGGCGCAGAGAGATGAAGTGAGCTGCCCAAGGTCAGACAGGAAGCCGGTGGCAGAACCAGAGCTTGAACCCAGCTCTCCTGGGTACCTGTCCCATGCCTTAACCATCCTTCTTGAACTCATGTCTTACTTAAATAGCATTTCACTGTAGGTCAGTGTAGCAAGAACCAGCCACAGGGCCAGAGAGGTTGGAAAAGTGCATGAGGTTTCCCTCATGGGAGCAAGGCCTTGTCAGCTCTATGTAGCCTTACTACCCCCACAGGTACCGAAGCTGTCTGCAGAAACGGCTCCTGCCTCTGCTTTAGTCCACAGGGCTCATGTACCCATCATCAACATGACTTTCCACAGGCTGTCTGCCACTGTGTGGGCCCTCCTGCATGTGATCTCTAGGAAGGCAATGTGCTGTGGTACATAGAATACCAGGCTATATACACCAGTTCCCAATTCTGCCACCTCCTTTTTGTGTGAACTGAGCAAGTCACTTCACCTCTCAATGTCACAGCTTCCCCATCTGCACAGTGCAGGGTGACACAGAGTTTGCCCACATCTGTAGAGTGCTTTAAGATCCGGGGGAGAAAAATTCTATAGAGGGGATAAGCATCATTCTTCATGGCTGCCAGGTTATAGCACTTTTCTAGGCCCTGGGTTAGAATCCAGCTCAGGATGTTAATGATCCATCCACTGACGGATCCTTGGTTGATGTGAAATGAGTCTGATAGCTTCATTTCATTTCCTAATGGACAAGCATCGCTGAAACCACCAGCGCAGTTGAACCAATCAGCTCCTTTGTTGGCCAAGAATTGAATAGGCCTGACAACTCTACTCTCCTTTCCTCCCATGAACTGCAGGCTGAGGCACATTGGGAGGACAATGTGGGCAATCCAACATTGTTGTTGCTTGAGGGGTACCTGACCAGCGGATAAATGGTGGCTGTCATTTTCCAGGACTGTCACTCTAACACCTAGTCCCCTGAAAAGAAAGTGAACCTCTTTATCCCTGAAATAATTATTATGGGCAGAGGAATTTCAGCTTTGCGTCGTCCCATGCTGTGATGTATCATGCAAATTGACATAATCCATTATGTTGTCTGAACAGTGGCATTCAGGACACAGAGAGTGCTCCTCAGCTGTGAAATCTTACAGCTGTCTGTACTGTAGAATAAAATCCACAGTGGATCTAATGACTATGTAAGGGTTCAGGGCTTGTATTTAGAAGACAATGGGCACACACAGCGATTCACTTATCAGCAGTGTGCTGCTCGCTTGCTGTTCAAGGGAGTATCTCCTCTCCCCGATGTAACTATTCCTCCAAGGGCGTCCAGTGCTGAGAAGAACGTGCAAGACGCACAAGGCTGGGAGACTGTATTTCAATGAAGCATTGTTGAATTAAAACAAGGCGCTGCATCCTGATTGGCTGCAGCTAGAGGTGCCCACAGTCGGACCACAACCCTCCGGCATAAAGCATTTTCTAAACAAAGGGGCAGAAGGGAGAACCAAAGGCATGTGTAAGTGTGAAGCTGCAGCTGAGCTGTACCACCCCCAACTAAATCAGGGGCTCTGAAATACAGATGTTGGGTGGAGGCATGTGGATGCTGCACTAAACCTAGGCTGCTGGGTCATTGCTGCTCTGTTAGATCTGGGGAAAAGATGTTACTTAAAGGTTAGATGTGGTCTTGGTTATCAGACTGGTCTAACTGATCCAGGCAAATTCAAGAGAGGGACTGATTTATTGCCGGGTACTGGAAGGTTTTTGGGTGTGGTGCAGAGAAATATTTTAGATGCACATCATTGAAACTGTCTCCACCATGCCCAAAGCAGAAGGACCTGGCTGTGGAGTTTAAGGATTCCATATGTAGCCATCTGATTCAAAGTGTAAAACACAAGAAATTAGAGTGGGAGTTCAGGGCTGAGTTGGACTTTCCAGATGTGGTTGGATTGACTGCGTGGTGGGAGCTGACGAAGGTTTTCTAAACCCTGCTGCTTGGAAGGCTGTCAAATGGGACCTACCGAAGGGAAACAGAAGGTTCTGCCTGGAATGATGTGCTGTGACTAACCCAAATGGTGAGCATTAACTAGGGGCTCTCCCCACACTCTTATCTTAGAGCTTTAATTTGCTGCTCTCGTGAACTCAACCACCTGAGATTTTGCTGATGTGCCACTGTGAGTTCAGAGAAAGCGTCTCTGAAAAGCTTCTCACATTTCTGGTGTGTGCGCCTGTGCACATATATGTATGTATGTGTGTGTGTGTGTGTATATATTATATATTTATATTTATTTATATATTTAAGCATTTGTGAATGGAAAGGTTCTCCAGATGGTCAGCTCATGGCTAGAACTGAGCTGAAAGAGGCAGAGGGTTTTCTCTAAGAGCTGTTGGGTCCCAGACTTGTATGAACAGAATTTCAAACACTTTATGAAAGACACACATGGATGAATTAAATTAATGCTGCTTGGGCTGTGCATGTTCTGGGAGCACTAAAATGACCAAAGATGTAAACATCACCACCCAAGTTGTTGGCTTGGAACAGGATTTAGATCTGTTTTTCTCCTGCTCTCTGTGGTCTCATGCCCTTAACAGCTTCATTGCTGACCTCAGTATGCCCATTTCTTAGCAATTCCTCTGTTCCAGAGAATTAAAACAATATTATATGACTTATATCAAAATGTTTAGTGTGTTTACATGAGAGGGTAAATAGTTTGTCTTAAATTCTAAACTTTCCCTTAAACCATGAATTTTTAAAGAATGTAGCAGTGGTGGAATCCCCTGCATTAAGAGAGAGGATGGTCTAGGGGCCAGGGCATGGCGCTGAGATGTTGGAGATCTCAGTTCAGTTCCTGGCTCAGCCACATACTTCCTGAGTGACCTTACACAAATCACTGACTCTATGCCAGGCCTCACTTCTCCATCTTTAAAAATGAGAGAATGGCTCATTACCTCACAGGGATGTGGTGAAAGTAAAACACACTAATGAGTGTGAGGTGTTCAGATACCACAGTGATGAATAGAAGTACCTACCTAGACAGCCCTTGAGACTGTTTTGGCCCCATCTTGGGAAGTGCAGATCGCCCTCAATGCCCACTGATGTTGGCCATTGCAGTCAACATCCTGTAGGGTGAAGGTGTCTAGCTACAGAAGAGATATACCAGGGATAGCAGCAATGCAAGTTACCCCACCAGAGGGTCTCTACCCTAAGCTGGACAACCACCTCCCAGGACAGAATAAATCCAGGTCCGTTCAGTCTAACTGGGGAGGGGGATGTTGTTGCTGTAGTAGTATAAATGCCTGTCCATTTGTGGACTACCGTCAACCAAACTCATTTCAGGTACCATACACGTAGATGCCTCAGGGTTAGTGCCCTAGAAGTAGAATAGCTGTGAAGGAGAGTAGAGCTCTGAAAGCACCCTGAGCAGTGATATGCTGCCAACATTTGGTGCCCAAGATTTGGTGGTGATGGGGGACTTCAACTATCCGGATATATGTTGGGAAAATAACACAGCGGGGCACAGACTATCCAACAAGTTCTTGGACTGCATTGCAGACAACTTTTTATTTCAGAAGGTTGAAAAAGCTACTAGGGGGGAAGCTGGGCACAGACTATCCAACAAGTTCTTGGACTGCATTGCAGACAACTTTTTATTTCAGAAGGTTGAAAAAGCTACTAGGGGGGAAGCTGTTCTAGACTTGATTTTAACAAATAGGGAGGAACTCGTTGAGAATTTGAAAGTAGAAGGCAGCTTGGGTGAAAGTGATCATGAAATCATAGAGTTTGCAATTCTAAGGAAGGGTAGAAGGGAGAACAGCAAAATAGAGACAATGGATTTCAGGAAGGCGGATTTTGGTAAGCTCAGAGAGCTGATAGGTAAGGTCCCATGGGAATCAAGACTGAGGGGAAAAACAACTGAGGAGAGTTGACAGTTTTTCAAAGGGACACTATTAAGGGCCCAAAAGCAAGCTATTCCGCTGGTTAGGAAAGATAGAAAATGTGGCAAAAGACCACCTTGGCTTAACCACCAGATCTTGCATGATCTAAAAAATAAAAAGGAGTCATATAAAAAATGGAAACTAGGACAGATTACAAAGGATGAATATAGGCAAACAACACAGGAATGCAGGGGCAAGATTAGAAAGGCAAAGGCACAAAATGAGCTCAAACTAGTACGGGAATAAAGGGAAACAAGAAGACTTTTTATCAATACATTAGAAGCAAGAGGAAGACCAAAGACAGGGTAGGCCCACTGCTTAGTGAAGAGGGAGAAACAGTAACAGGAAACTTGGAAATGGCAGAGATGCTTAATGACTTCTTTGTTTCGGTCTTCACCGAGAAGTCTGAAGGAATGCCTAACATAGTGAATGCTAATGGGAAGGGGGTAGGTTTAGCAGATAAAATAAAAAAAGAACAAGTTAAAAATCACTTAGAAAAGTTAGATGCCTGCAAGTCACCAGGGCCTGATGAAATGCATCCTAGAATACTCAAGGAGCTAATAGAGGAGGTATCTGAGCCTCTAGCTATTATCTTTGGAAAATCATGGGAGACGGGAGAGATTCCAGAAGACTGGAAAAGGGCAAATATAGTGCCCATCTATAAAAAGGGAAATAAAAACAACCCAGGAAACTACAGACCAGTTAGTTTAACTTCTGTGCCAGGGAAGATAATGGAGCAAGTAATTAAGGAAATCATCTGCAAACACTTGGAAGGTGGTAAGGTGATAGGGAACAGCCAGCATGGATTTGTAAAGAACAAATCATGTCAAACCAATCTGATAGCTTTCTTCGATAGGATAACGAGTCTTGTGGATAAGGGAGAAGCTGTGGATGTGGAATACCTAGACTTTAGTAAGGCATTTGATACGGTCTCGCATGATATTCTTATCGATAAACTAGGCAAATACAATTTAGATGGGGCTACTATAAGATGGGTGCATAACTGGCTGGATAACCGTACTCAGAGAGTTGTTATTAATGGTTCCCAATCCTGCTGGAAAGGCATAACGAGTGGGGTTCCGCAGGGGTCTGTTTTGGGACCGGCTCTGTTCAATATCTTCATTAACGACTTAGATATTGGCATAGAAAGTACGCTTATTAAGTTTGCAGATGATACCAAACTGGGAGGGATTGCAACTGCTTTGGAGGACAGGGTCATAATTCAAAATGATCTGGACAAATTGGAGAAATGGTCTGAGTTAAACAGGATGAAGTTTAACAAAGACAAATGCAAAGTGCTCCACTTAGGAAGAAAAAATCAGTTTCACACATACAGAATGGGAAGAGACTGTCTAGGAAGGAGTACGGCAGAAAGGGATCTAGGGGTTATAGTGGACCACAAGCTAAATATGAGTCAACAGTGTGATGCTGTTGCAAAAAAAGCAAACATGATTCTGGGATGTATTAACAGGTGTGTTGTGAGCAAGACACGAGAAGTCATTCTTCCGCTCTACTCTGCTCTGGTTAGGCGTCAGCTGGAGTATTGTGTCCAGTTTTGGGCACCGCATTTCAAGAAAGATGTGGAGAAATTGGAAAGGGTCCAGAGAAGAGCAACAAGAATGATCAAAGGTCTTGAGAACATGACCTATGAAGGAAGGCTGAAAGAATTGGGTTTGTTTAGTTTGGAAAAGAGAAGACTGAGAGGGGACATGATAGCAGTTTTCAGGTATCTAAAAGGGTGTCATAAGGAGGAGGGAGAAAACTTGTTCACCTTAGCCTCTAAGGATAGAACAAGAAGCAATGGGCTTAAACTGCAGCAAGGGAGGTCTAGGTTGGACATTAGGAAAAAGTTCCTAACTGTCAGGGTGGTTAAACACTGGAATAAATTGCCTAGGGAGGTTGTGGAATCTCCATCTCTGGAGATATTTAAGAGTAGGTTAGATAAATGTCTATCAGGGATGGTCTAGACAGTATTTGGTCCTGCCATGCGGGCAGGGGACTGGACTCGATGACCTCTCGAGGTCCCTTCCAGTCCTAGAATCTATGAATCTATGAATAAAAACATTTTAACCAGGGGCTCCCTCAAATTTTTTTGGCTTAAGTCAGTATTGAGTACAGCGTTGCCTGGGTAAAATAGCCTTGTTTTCCCTTCTTTCCCCTAAAACTGAATCATTCCAGTTCTCTTTTCCTGCCAAAAAACCCATCAGTTCCATGCTCTTTCCCACTCCCAAGTCCATCATCCTTCCTCGCTGGTACTTCTAGGCTTCTCCTTGAAACTGCCATTGAGATTCCCCTCTCGGCAGTTGTTCCTTGCAGCATCATTGGGGGCAGGTGGGTTGTTCTCAGGTCTCTGCTAGCAGCAGTGATGGCAGGTGAGACATCTTGCAGGCTGTGGTTGGAGTGGTTGAACAGATGAGGAGCGAGTCCTCTCTGGTGTTGGGCTGTGTGGCCAGCTGGGGAATGGCTCCTCTTTTGGTTCTTGTGGTGGGTCGGTTTCATTTTGAGTTTACAGGTCAGGCTCTGATCTAGGTTACACAGATGTAAATCCAGAGTGAAACTGGTTGGGAATTTTTCAACTTTTTTTTTTTTTCTATGGGGTCAGAAAATGCTGATGCGTCAAAACCATAACTTTTCACGGGAAAGGGGCGGTTTTGACAAATTTCACTGGGCAGGCTTCTCAGATCCAGGGGTAGAGAATTTCCGGTCAAAACCAGAAAGAGACAACGAGACAGAAACCCCCCAGAATAGCTAGATTCCAAGGCCAGAAGGGACCACTGTGACCATGTAGTCTGATGTCCTGCATAACACAGGCTGTGGAACTTCCCTGAAATAATTCCTAGAGCAGCTCTTTTAGAAAAAGCCAATGCGCTGGTGGTTAGCTCACTTACCCGGGATGTGGGAGATCCAGGAGCAAGTCCCTGCTTCGGATCAAAGACATGAACCTGGGCTATGTTGCTTCTGGAAGGCAAGGATCAGAAGGGTGGTGTGAGGTCTCATTTATTAGTGTGCATTGAGTTCATTGTGAGTTACAGGGGAAGGGTACTCAGGTAGTACAACCCGGGTGGTGCTCCAATCGCCAAGCGATGGGTTACTGTGGGCGGGCATCTCTCCGTCTTCCCTGTTGGAGCTGTTCCACTTTGTATAAATAATTTACATATCCATTGGGCCAGAGAGAAAGAGACTGACCCTCTAGCCTGAGGCTTCCTGGGATGTGGGAGACACAGGGACTGGAACATGTGTCTCCCACATCCCCTGAGTGCCGTAACCACCAGGCTATTCTGGGGTGGGTCTTTCTTTTCCTGTCTTTTTGTGACTGTTTTTTTGAAAACTCTTGGCTTTTGTCCCAGTGCAGAATGGGGGAAGTTTTGAAAGCTCATGGGACAGGATGGGAAAACCGTTTCTCACCCAGCTCTCACCCAGAATCACTTTACTGCTCCGGGTTTATCCGGGTGTAGTGGAGAAGCTGGCCCTCTGTTTTAAGGAGATTTAGGTTTGACTGATCCAGCTCTGAGCTGGATTAGCTCCACTTTGCAAAGGAAAAAATAGCCATTGCTGCTACATGCAGCAAGGTGGGGTTTTGGCTGGTGTGACTTTGTCTGAGTAATGCACTAGGGTGGAGACAGGCGCAACAGTTGAAGGGTCTACCTTCTCATGGCTCCCCAGAATGGGAGGCTTCCAAGGAACCAGCCAAAATAAATATTTTCAGCATAGGCAGGGATTGTCTGAAGGGGGTTGGAGGATGCAGGAATGTGCTACTGCCGGCAGCCAGGAAGGTGACATAACGTTGTGTGTGACAAGACCCTGAACTCATTCATTGAAAGGAATTCAGGAGTCACTTTATTGTGTGCCAACTTTGCAACAGGAGCAGGGAATCATTTTGCAAAACCAGACCGATCCGGGGATGCATAATCCCTATACAGTCTAGTGTTGCTTTGGACAGGAGTTCCTTCCATGGTTTAAAGAAGGGTGTTCTTTCTTCCAAGATTTAATGGAGATAGTTTGCACGGATGTCCATGAAAGATTAGGGAGCTGACAATCCCCAGGTCTACTGCAAAGGCAGATGATGCTTGTTAAGCAATTGTAAATTGGAATTCTTTCCAAACAGGGAGCGGGGAGAGTGCAATTAGGTTGTTCATAATCTGCCTTGGTTTTGTGGCATCCGAGTATGATGGGGCACCCGGGTGGTTCACCAGCAATCAAGCAGATGTATGGCACATGCTGCCATGCAGGGCTTGTTTAAGAGCTTGTGATAGGGCCTTTCATGGCTGGGCAGCCTAGTGGCTAGATCGTTGGTTGGTCAGGCCAAAGGGGGTGGTAGGGAGACCCAGGCCCTCCCTCTCCACTGGGTCCCAGCCCAGGGCCCTGTGTAGTTCAACCCCTAAACAGAGGGGATGGGTCTCCTTTTGGCAGGGGCTGTGTGTGGGGGTCAAGACCAGTTTCCCTGGGCTACTTCCTACAAGTCTCTTTAGTTTGGCAGGGGAAGACTTACTTGCCTCAAGTGGCTGCGCTGGCTGTCAGGTCGCTGATCCGTCCCTTCAGGCAGGCAAACAGACCTCCCCAGTCACCCCCCAACTGAGCCAGGCTCCCTTCTTTTCTCCCCCCTGCAGGCCTGGCATTGGCTGCAGGTATAGTGGGGCGGGGCTAGCTGAGCCCACCGGTTTTCTTTAACCCCTGCTGGGCCAGGCGGCGGTTTCTCTGCTCCCTCGCAGAGCGGTTGTAAAGAGCTGCATAAAGGAAGCCATTTGCAATGCACAATCATGGCCAACTTTATTGGTCCAACAAAACCCATCAAGAATGCTTCATATGCTTGAGCACCATCTACTAGCACACTTCCAGTGAACTAATGACCTCTGTATAGACAGAGCCCTCTCATAACAGGCTGAGGTGGCTCTGGAGGTGAAACAGTGGTTCATTCTCCATCCCCATCCAATCCTTGGCCTCTCTACTGAGGTGAGAGTCTTTATATCCCATCACGAATCCCCTGAGCCATCACCCCTCCTCCACCCCCCACACCCTGTAATTTGGAATTCCAGTCTCAGCAAAATAATACTGGAAAGGAATAATAGACAGTAATACTCATATGTCATCGTAACTTCCCCAGGCATCGGCGACAATAAAGGGGTCAGTTCCCATGGGCTGGAGAAGGTTGCCTTCATTTCAATAGCTGGAACTAGGTGTAGTTGAACTGCCCACACTGTGAAGTCAAACAATGTGATTTAGTGTCTGAAATGCTCTAGGTTTTTCTCTCTTGATGCATGGAAGGAGGGGCTGGCAGATGGAGGCAGGAAATGAAATCTGCATTCTCAAAGGCAATGACAATGGTGCTGTTCTACCGATCCTTTAATTTTCCGTTAGGCTTTGGAAAATGTTTCTTGGACATCGCAAATGGGCAATTAAACGAGGAGCAGAAAGTAACTGCGTTGGCCAAGGGAGAAAACATGCTTTCAACTGCATTTTGAAAGGGGTTGGCGGTGAAGTGATGGAGTAAAGTGGAGCTGAGGTCTTTCCAGATGGCGGGATCTGCAGACCAGAAAGCGCTTGCACCAGGCGTGGTGACATGGTGTGCAAGGGAGCAGCGGAAATCTGAATTAGATGAGCAGAGTAGAGAACCAATGGAAGATTTGGAAAAGAACAAGGGCAATAACAATAATTCACTGTGAAATGGCTCCTGGTATGGTTGGAGAGTCAGTGTGGTATTTGGGGAAGGAGGTGCCGGGGTTAATTTTCTCTGCACCAGCTGATGTCTGGAGAGCTGAGTCTTGGGGAGGACCCAGGGAAGGGACCTGCAGTAACCAAGATGAGAGGAGCTCAAGGCATAGGCCTGAGGGTGTTAGCAGGGGTGGAGCTGAGCGGGCGGTGTGCCACGGTGGTGGGAGGAGAGATCAAAGCGCCCAGGATAATGGTCAGTGTTTGGAAAGTAAAACCAAATAGAAAAATCTGTGTCTAGGAAGGAGACAGAACAAGAGAAACAGCTGCATCCGAGGCGGCATCTCCTACCCGAGAGAAGAGAATTCACCGGGGGCGGGGGCTGGGCAGCATCAATATAGCTGGACCAGAGGGGCTGCAGTGCAGAGGTGAATGCACCCAGGGAGCACAGGTGGGAGGGCAAGGCTGGCCACCATGAAAGGTCCTCACCCAAGAGAGGAGAAGGAAAAGGAGATGGGGGAGTTCAGGACCGAGGGTAGAGAAAAAGGAGGGGGATGGAGAAAATACACTGGTGGGACTTGGGAACAACTCTACAGACGTCATTGGTGAAAAACTGGCATCAGCTACAAGAGGGGTTGGGGTGGTCTAGTGGACAGGGTGCTGGACGGGGACTTGAAACCTGCTTCTGTTCCCAGCTTGACCACTGTGTCTGTTAGCACATCTCCTCACCTTGCTGGGCCTGTGTCTCCACTCCCACCCCCATGTCTTGTCTGTTTAGATCAGAAGCTCATTTTGGGGTAGGGCCTGTCCCGTATCGTGTGTGTGCAGCACTTAGCACAGCACGGCTCTGATCTTTGTTGGGGCCACTAATAAGAGTAGGCCCAGGCTCTGTGTGACCTCGGGCCTGTCCCTCAACATCCGTCCCTGTGGGTCCTCATCTATAAAATGGGGGTTTACCACCTCCGCGGGGATGCGCGGAGGCTGAATTCATCAGTGTCTGTAAAGCCTTCTGCGACCCTGAGATGGAGGAGGAGTAGAAAGGCAGAGCATTGTTAACGGCAAATCTGTAAGGACCCCATTAAAATGTCAACATGAATCAGTGTTGGCGAGCAAAGACAACATGATACGCCGGGCCCGTTCTCCCTCCACCCATGGCAAACTGCCGAATTGCCGCCGAAGAATGAAGCGGCGCTGTAGAGCAGCCGCCGAAGTGCCGCCGATCATGGCTTTATCTTTTTTTTTTTTTTCCGCCGCTTGGGGCGGCAACAAAGCTGGAGCCGGCCCTGATAACATTATTGGGATTTTTAATACTGCCATGCCGTTTTTACTGTAGTGTATGAATGACAAGATGAAGCATTCACTGTAAGTGAATGAAAGATGCAGCACGCAGGTGCTATTAATATCCAATACTATACTGCAGGGGTGGCCAACCTGTGGCTCCGAAGCACATGCGGCTCTTCAGAAGTTAATATGCGGCTTCTTGCATAGGCGATGACTCCAAGGCTGGAGCTACAGATGCCAACTTTCCAATGCGCTGTGGGGTGCTCACTGCTCAACCCCCTGCTCTGCCCCAGGTCCTGCCACCACTCCACCCCTTCCTGCAAGGCCCCTGCCCCTTCCCCCGAGCCTGCCATGCCCTCGCTTCTCCCCCCTCCCCACCAGAGCCTCCTGCGCACTGCAAAACAGCTGATTGCGGCGGGTGGGAGGCGTGAGGAGGGACGGGGAGGCGCTGATTGGCGGGGCTGCCAGTGGGCGGGAGGCGCTCAGGACTGGAGGGGGGTAGCGGATGGGGGGCAGCTGACGTATTACTGTGGCTCTTTAGCAGTGTTCATTGGTAAATTCTGGCTCCTTCTCAGGCTCAGGTTGGCCACCCCTGCTATACTGCAATCACTGCTCGGTGTAATGCTTATTACTAGTATCCTGTAGGACTTTGGTGTCTGCTGTTTCTAGCTACCGGAGGGCCTTATATAAAAAAGTACTGTGGTGTTCTACATTGTTGGTCCAAAATATTGCATGGATTGTAACATTTTGGATTATTACTGTACTTTTTTTTTCTCTAAGGGGAGTGATAAAACATGACACCCTTAGGGGTTTCCATTCTTACTTCTTCATTTTCCACCGGCACATGGATTGTGCTGAGGTTTTTTGTATAAACGAGCTAAAGCAAGGATGAACCAAAGATTGAAAGACTGGATTTTCAAGAACTCCCTCCCACATCATCCTTACCCCCTCCCTTTCCTGCCCAGGGCGAATCTCTCTCTGTTGCAGAAGTTTTCAAACCCCGGTTCTCCACGGAGCACGTCTACGTAGCTTCTGTAAGAACAAAGCACCCATCAGTCTTCAGAGGGCCAGATCCACAGCTGGTGTAAATCTGCATTGTTCCATTGAAATGAATGGCACTCTGTTGAGTCATGCCAGCTCAGGATCTAGCCCAGAGACACTTTCTGCTAGCTGTAGCCCAGTCCACGCTGCTTTAGGTTTCCTAGGAGCTTTTTGTAACAAACGAAAGTAAAACCAGTTTCTTCAGGCCCTTATTTATCTGTTGTTTCTTTGGTGTGAATTCAGCTGTGATCAAATTTGCAGACAACACCAAAACTGGAAGGGGGTAGCCAGTGTGCATGGAAGATAAAACAATCAGCAAGAGGACCTGAGATCAGAACAGGGGTTCCTGCAAGATTCGGGACTAAAATCTGATCCCCAGGGGTAGGAAGTTATCAGCACCGACAGGGGCGGCTCTAGCTTTTTTGCCGCCCCAAGCACGGCAGGCAGGCCGCTTTCGGCAGCATGCCTGCGGGAGGTCCGCCGGTCCCACGGCTTCGGTGTACCCACCGCTGAATTGCCGCCGAATCCGCAGGACTGGCGGACCTCCCGCAGGCATACTGCCGAAGGCTGCCTGACTGCCGCCCTCGCAGGGACCGGCAGGGCGCCCTCTGCGGCTTGCCGCCCCAGGCACGCGCTTGGAGCGCTGGTGCCTGGAGCCGCCGCTGAGCACCGATACACAATGTAACCAAGAGGGAGCAGCCATTGTCCTGCAAGAGAGTGTGTTATTTGATTTATTTGTATTGCAGTAGCTCTTGTAGATCCAAGTGAGGATTGGGTTCCCAGGGTGCTAGGATCGCACACACGCATTCACTAGGATGACAGTCAGTTTTTCTCCATAACACCAAACAAATACTGCTTTTTTCACACAACTTACACCCGAGAGCTGCTGCAGGAGAATTGTGGGGGCCGGGGTTGTGAGGTGCCCAGTGTGTCCCTTTAAGATCATGCCTCTGTTGGAACCCAGGAAGTTTGCACGGCCAATAGTGACGTTTAGTGCAAGAGGTGCTGGGGGTACACAAGCTGTTAGTTGCTCGAGCTCTGCTAATAACACATTAATAACCTGCACCTGTGTGCGCACGCACATCTGGATATGTCTTGAGAGGATTTCTGCCTTAAGGACTGGTCCACAGCATGAAACAGATGGAGAATCTCTGCTCTCTCTCTCTCTGTCCTAGAGCTGTGTACTGGCACCGAGCCCCATAGTACCCGTGTCCCTGCTCCATTGCATTGTCCCGCACTGAGTTGCAAAAGCATCACCAATTTTAAACAGCTTGGGAAGGGCTGACTGGTTTCCTCCACCCCACATCCCTCTTCCTTTTGCCTTATAAATGTTCATTCATGAAAAAATTCCCATAGTGTTGAAAGGGGGGAAAACTGGCCTCCACTGATGTTCTTGCTTCATTTCCGCGCTCAGGCCATGGTACGAACATGGTTGGATCTCCCTTTTTAATCTTTGTTTTCACAGCTGGATTTTTTTTTTCTTTTCTGCTTTTTATTACAGCTCATTCTCCGGAATGGCTGGTTTTAGCGCGGTGTATGCGCTCGTGTTTCCATGCTTGAACCAAAACCCCTGCCAGATTCCAGCTAGGCAGAAGAAGAGGTTGAAACTTGTCTGAGAAAGGGTGAACTGGGAAGCCAGTGAGTAAAAGCAAAAACTCACGGCACAAGCAGATATTTGAAAGGCCCCGCAGTTGTAAAAAACAAATAGAAAAATAATGCCCCGTGGTGATGACAGAAACAGATCTGTGCCCTTTGCGTTCAAGGAAGCCTTGGCACTCACAAGGATTCTTCCCAGTGGTAATTGATTATGATTGGGTCGAATCCTGAAGTCTTTATTAAGTGGGCATTCGGCCCCTACTTCAGCAAAATGCTATTAAAGTCAGTGGGAGTTTGGCTGAGTAAAGGCAGAGTAAGAGAGGAAGGGTGGTCATGTCGGGAAGGTGCCGGCATCAGATTCAGGAGACCTGGATTCTATTCCTGTCTCTGCCACAGACTCTGTTTGACCTTGGGCAAGTCATTTAATCTTCCTGTGTCTTGCCTGTAAAATAAGGATAAAAATATTCTGTTATATAACTCTCTTGGCTAGTTAGCTAGATAGTAAACTCTTCAGGTCAGGGGCTGTCTCTTTGGGGGGGGGGGTGTAGTGCGTAGCACAGTGGGGTCTTAATCTCTGTTGAGGCCTCAGGGTAACGAACAATAATTATCAAGATTTGGTCCCCATTGACTTCAGTAAGTGTTTGGCCTCAGTGAAGCCCTTCAGGATTTATAGGCATAATGTTCTTATCAATGGATTTCCGTCATATAGCCCCATTGATTTGCATGGCACTTTAGAAACCCAGAGGAAGCAATTCCCTGCCCCAAAGAATTTACAGTCTAAGATTCGCAAAGAGTCCTGTGGCACCTTATAGACTAACAGACGTATTGGAGCATAAGCTTTCGTGGGTGAATACCCACTTCGTAGACTCATAGACTTTAAAGCCAGAAGGACCACTGTGATCATCTAGTCTGACCTTCTGTATAACCCAGGACATAGGACTCCCATGAACTAATTCCTGCTTCAAGTGTAATAGCTGCAGTTGAACTAGAACATATCTCTTAGAAAAACATCCACTCTTGATCTGAAGATTTACAGTGATGGAGAATCCACCAGAACCCTTGGTGAGCTGTTCCAATGGTTAATTACCTTCACTGTTTAGAATGTGTGCCTTATTTCCAGGCTGAATTTGTCAAGCTCCAACTTCCAGCCATTGGATCTTGTTATACCATTGTTTGCTAAATTAGAGAGCCCTCTGTTACCGTATTTCTCTTCTCCGTGGTACCGAGGCATGCTGATTTTAAAAACGTCTTTCTTTAGTACCTGCTATTTAACATCCTCCTTAGTTACTGTTTGGAATGGAAAATATTTTTTCATCAATGTATGATATAACTACATCATCTGGCGTTCCCCAAATACAGAAGAGATATATTTATTGAACCTTTCTGCCTTTTCTGCATTATTATTGATAGTTCTACCATTTCCAGCTAGTACTTGACAAGTACCATTATTAGGATTCCCTTTTTTCCTGATATATCTAGAACATTAGTTCCCAAACTGGGGGGGGCATGAAGAAATTCCAAGGGGGGCGCGAGGCTGCCCGGCCCTTGAGCTCCTGGCCGGGGAGGCTAGCCCCCGGCCCCTCCCCTTCTGTCCACCCTCCCCTGTAGTTATGCCGCCGCGCGGGCAGCTTGCACCCGCCCACCTCCCAGGCTTTCCAATAAGCCAGTCCTGCTGCTCTGAGCAGCCTGGTAAGGGGGAGCAGGGGAGGGGGGATTGGATAAGGGGCAGGAGGTCCCAGGGGGTGTGTGTGGCAGTCAGGGGACGGAGCAGTTGGATGGGGCGGAGATTCTGGGGGTGGTGGTCAGGAGACAGGGAGTGGGGGGGTTGGATAGGCGTGGGAGTCCCAGGGGGCCTGTCGGGGTGGGGGTGTGGATAGGGGTCAGGGCAGTCAGGAGACAGGGAGCAGGGGGGGTTGGATAGGGGGTGGGGTCCCGGGGGGCAGGGGTCCCGGGAGGGGGAAGTCAGGGGACAAGGAGCAGGGGGGGTTGGATAGGAGGTGTGGTCCCAGGAGGGGGCGGTCAGGGGACAAGGAGCAGGGGGGGTTGGATAGGTAGTGGGGCTCCAGGGGGGCGGTTAGGGGCGGGAGGTTCCAGGAGGGGGTGGTCAGGGGACAAGGATGGGGGGGGGTTGGATGATGGTAAAGGAGAGGTGGGGGGCGTGAGGGTTTCTCAAAAATTAAAAAGGGGGCGTGATGCCAAAAAGTTTGGGAACCGCTGATCTAAAACAACAACACCCCCCCCCCCCAATAAAACCCCACACTTCTTTCAATTGTCCTTAACTCTTCTGGCTATGGAGTTCTCCTAGTGTCCTTTTGCATGCCTTATCGATTTTCTACAATTTCTAGCTTCTAATTTGTATTCATTGCTACAACATCCCTCTTTTCCCATTTGTTTTTATATATCTAATTATAGCTGCTTTCTCTTCCCCTCTTAGCCCAGTTTTTTTTTTTTTAACCAGTGTAGCATTCTTTCTCAATTGTGGGGTTGTGACTTTCTGGGCATTTAGTAAAACGTTATTAAATAATTCCCAGTAAAATCAGTCACATTTTTCTGTCTCTCATATGATTTGATTCCTAATTGTTTTGTGAAATTGGTCCTTATAAAGCACCAAGTGCTTATATACTGGTTTAGACTGTATTCTGTTTACACATAACAAAATGCATAAGGGCTTTATCCAATGGGCAGACTTCCCATTGATTTCAGTAGGGGACAGGGGCAGGCCCTAAGTTACGCAAGACCAAAAAAACCTACAAGACACAGAACAAGGGAAGCTTGTAAAGAGATTCCTGGTGGAAGAGGGGGTAGGAAGAAGTTCCTGGAAGAGAAGGAGGGATCTCTCTAGGTTCTTACATTGGTGTTCATCATTGGTTGTACCTGATGGGGATGGACTGATATGAACTGAGTAATGGGAGAGGAAGACAACCTTTGCAGCAGAATTTTTGATACATTTTCAGGAGGAAGTTTACAGAGCGTATAATGTTCAGTATCTTCCTTGGTGATAGAGCTGATCAGAAAATGGAAACGTAATTTCATGGGCATTTTCAAAACTGTTTCCATTTCACACGGTTCAAATTGGACCCATCTGTTATGAAAGTGTCACAATTTATCGATTAATAATATTTTTAGTGTAATCATGCTTGAATTCATTTTTAAACATTTGCATTATCCATAAATGAAAACTGCATTCAAAATCATTATTGAGCAGTCTTCATATACCAAAATCCACCCTTTCAATCAACAAAAACATTCAATACCTATTTCAAAGACAATTTAGATGAAAATTTCAATTTTGAAATGTCAACAAAACTTTTGCAAAAACTGGGAAATGTCAAAGATGTCAACAATTTTTTGTGAAAAATTCCGTTTTTGAAAAAAGGCCTTTTTCCATCGGGGGAAAAAATATTTGCATGAGGCAATGTTGACCAAACCTACTTAGGATATTTGCCATGGGTAAGGAAGCCTACCGTGCACAGCACATTGTGAGGAGGGGGAACGTTGACCAGTATACCCAGCCAAGCCTTGTTTGAAAACTGCCTTGTGAATTACAATGTCCACGCAGAGCAGACAGGCCCTTGACTTCCACGTGTCATCTGCAAAACTCTCCACAGAGTAAACTAACTCTCTGATAGCTAATCTCTCTCTCTACCAGAGGAATTGGATGACCTGATTTCAATCTGTGTCTTGGAAAGATGAACCTACCCTGCTGAGATCTGAACCAGTATAGATGTTCCAAAGGTGATTGTTACACTTATCTGGGCCAAGCAATATGACCACGGGGATGGGGTGTGGTAGGGTCCATTCCCACCTGTGACAGTGAGGTACTATGCAGTCTCTTTGCATCCATATCCCCATCTGTAAAGCAGGCCTTGATACTTACCCACCTTTTATAAAGTGCTTTAAGATCAGCTGATGAAAAGTTCTATAGCCATGTGCTGATTTTTATTGTCTCTCTCCTTGGTGCTGGGAATCAATAGCTTCCTGATGTGAGGTGTGATGCAAAAAAAAAAAAAAAAAATGCGTAAACCCTGACCTGAGAACAGCTGACCTATCCAATGTCAGAGGGGTTAGTATCCATCTATGTAAACACTTTCAGGAAGCCCGCTGTTCATTTTCTACAGCAGTCTGCTCTCTCCTTCAAATCAGACTTGCCATCCAGCCGTTAACAAATGTACTGAGTGACAGCACAGCTTTCACAATGCTGCTCCTCTCGTTGATTGGAAGGGGAAGGTATTGTACCTTGTCAGGGTTGATGTGCATGTTATTGTCTGTATGTGCATAAAGACAGAGGGGGGTATGTGTGTGTATCTACATATAATATAGGCTATTTAAATATTTAGTAGCAAAAGCTACACAAGAATGCTAAATCTTGGTTAATATATTAAAATACAGCTGCCTGAAGAAACTCATGAAGATCAAGCAGGGATTCTGGCCAGCAGGATAAGAAGGAGCATGTAGTAATGTTTCCGTTTATTTTAATTTTGAGTTGTTTGTAGATTTAAGAGCAGTCGGCAAGGGCACATTCACCCCATTTGTTTCCTCGTTCATCACATTCTGGTTTTCTTTTTCCTCCATTCAGGCCTTATTAGTAGTGGAAAAACAAGGCACGAAGTTGGATTTAAGCATCTGGCAATTTCGTGTTGGCTGTTGCCTTTGTGTCTCTGGCCTCCTTATTTAGCTGGTTTGGGACTCCTGAAATATGATGTCTGGTGTTCACCAGACACCTTCTGCATAGGCTCCTCTTTGCTTTCTGCCTTTCCCTGCCACACTGGCCTTTCTGAAATCAGGCTTACATTAGCGGCTTTGTTCATTATGTGCACTGATGTCCATATGTTGTTGCCGCTGCTAATAGTACATTAAGAATTGTCTCTTGGGATCAGACTATAATGTAAGCCTATAGCACCAGACGATAATAATTAGATAAATCATGATGCTGGATAGTACAGTCTTTTCTCCCTCACCACTGTTCTGTCCCTGTCTCTGAACCAGTTGGCTGTTGCACTGTACCCCAGAGGTGGCCGCATTTCCGGGGTACTCTGTGAAATGAAGCGCTTGGTCCTGCAGTCAGCCAAAACTCCCATTGGCTTCAGTGGGCATTTTGCCAGAGCGAGGACTGCAGGATTGGGTCCCTAGCGTGAGAAATACACAGCGGTCCAAATGCTGACGTCTTTTCTGAAGCCGAGGCTTTCGAAAGCAGGTGCCTAAATATGGCCTGAGGGGTGGAATTTTAAAAAGCGCCTAAGTGAGTTGGGAGCACTCAATAGGATTTTGGCTCCTAGGTCACTTAGGCACTTCTGAAAATCCCGCCCAGGCGTCTAACTTTAGGCACCTGAATAAACAGCCTAATTTCTAAAGTGCCAACCACCCAGCCGCTGACACTGGGGTCACAGGGCGCTCATCACGTCTGAAACTCGGGCCACTTATTCAGGCGCCTGAAGATGGATGTTGGGGCCTAACTCTAGGTTCCTGTTGTTACAAGTCTTGCCTAAGTCTCCATTTGGTCCTTGTTCAAGTGAAATTGCCATTGCCGTCAATGAGCGTTCTGCCTGGGGCAGCGGCTGAAGGAAGACTTCAAGATTTGATGCTGTCAGGGGTAAATTGGTTGTCATTTAGTGACTCCATCTTCCCGCCTCCTCGTCTGTAGCTGGCTGGATTTAAGAGGGGAGCTAAACAGAAGAAGATGGTTTGAAAAGGAACCAGAGACTGTATCAGCAAGAGCTTCCTCTTGTTCCTCCTTTATCTGCTCTTTCCATCTCTTTTCAAACAGAGCGAGGCATCTGAACTCAACACTCCTGGCTTTTAACAAAACCGTCCCTTGAAATAAGCATTTCTTTGGGTGAGGCTCTGATCCTGTTCACCGAAGGTCCCATGCAGGCATGGACGTTATAGTAGCTAAAAAGTCTCCCTGGTGTGCCAGACGTTAGCAAAGTTTCATCATATTCAGGCCAGTACAAGCAAACCGGCACGGGGCCATGCTGCTCAGACTCCCATCATCACCCCGGGAATGCACAGACCTTTCCCATCTGGAAGCTGGTCTGTGCTGATTCGCAGGGGATTTTCCCATTGGAACTCTTTCCTGTCCCTCTGTGACGATTTTGCTGGGGTTGGGCTGTGGCTGGTGTAGTCTGCCCATTTTGATTTTTGCTGGCATATCGAGGATTAATTTGGGAATGAAAAAAGAGACTGAAATCTTGATTCCAGATTCTCATGTTGGCCCCTCCCACAGTACAGCCCACAGCGGGGGGCAAGGAAATCTCGGCGAGGTTCCCCTCCTGGAGGGCCCTATTCGCTATGCCTTGTGCCGTGTGATGGGCGCCATCTTAGCTGATACTGGGGATTAAAGCAGGGACTTCCAGAGCTTAAAGCATGAGCTGCTGTAGCTTGAGCTAGAGCCAAGGCTCTGCAGGTGGGGCTGTAATGGACCCATAGGCGGCAGGTAAAATAGGTAAAACAGCCACAGGACGCTGTTTGCAGGTGTTTAGTTATTATTATGCACCATGCAGGTTCCGGGGCAGCTGAGGCGGCGGTATCTGGACTCCAGGGAGATGACTGATGATCCCAGGAAGCTGAGTAGCAGATACCAGCTCCTCAGCCGCCCCGGAACCGGCATGGCGCATATAAAAAGCTCAGCATTCTTCTGCTGGGCAGCTGGGGGAGGCGTGCTGCCTTTCCATCCAGCGCAGCTCAGGCCAGCCTGGGGCCGGCATTGCTTGGGCTGCTGGGGCCGGGGCCGGTGTGGCTGGGCCGGTGCTGCTCAGACCGGGGCTGCTCGGAGTGCTGGAGCCAGCCCAGGCCGGGGTTGCTTGGGCTGGTGTGGCTGGGGCTGGCCCAGGGCTTGGGTCGGTCGACTGGCGTGGCTCAGGTCGGGCCTGAGGCAGCTGGGGCCAGCCCTGCTTGGGCCAGCCCTGGGCCAGGGCCGCTCTGGCCGGCCTGGGGCTGGGGCTGCTCGGGCTGGGGCTGCTTGGGCCGGCCCGGGGCTCCTCCGGCGGCAAGGGAGGGCAGTGTTGGGTTCCGATGGGCCCGATGCTTCTATGGCTGGGGGGGGGGGGCAGAGGGGCCTCAGGGCTCCTCCGTGGGGGAGTACGGCGGGGCCTCGTGTGGAAGGGGCGGGGCCAGAGGGCTAGCCTTCCCGAAGGCAGTGTCCACCCTCTCTACCATGCATATCCCCTGTGGATAGGGCAAAGTGGGGACTTGTAACACACACTCATCAGTGGCTTATAGTCATTTAGTCAGGGCAGCAAGCAGTAGGCCTGGAGTTGCCCCCATATCACTCCATCAGGGAGCTGTGGTTCCCCAGCAACCTGAGTAATAGGCTGTGTGATCCACCCGCAAATCTCAGAGATCCCTCAATGTCTACGGGAGGCCAGGGGTATCCGTGCAGAGGCCCCCTGCCTCCACACTGGTTCTGGAGCCCCAGTTCCACCACCCCTGCTCCCTGGGGTATCATGGCTGTAGTGATACAACCCTACCAAGGGCTTCCTGTGGGGTCCCCCTTAAAGGGCGGGGGGCTATAAGAAAGCGAGTTCAGCCTCAGGCTGTATCACCTCCTACAGGGCTAATGGGGTGGGGAATGATGTGTATCTGGGCCTCTGTCCCCTGCATGACTAGACCTTGCCACTTCCTGTGCATGGCTCTCAACCGCTCGAGTGCCCTCTGCCTCCAGGGTGAGGAGGACGGTGCTGTGTAGGCAGCAGAAACCTCCCTTTGCGAGCAGGAAGGGGTAGGTCCGTACCCAGCCAGAATCCCGTCTCCCACATGCGGACCGAGAGGGCGGGGCCAGGACCAGCAGAGTCAGTGGGAGTTGTTCAGCCACAGCTGAGGAAAGGGTATGGACCTTATCTGTGAAGTCCCTCTTGAATTCTTCCTGTTTATTTGTGCATTGTGGTAGCACCAGGAGACTACAACCCCACTGTGCTGGGAGCTGCTCAAACACAGGCCAGAGAGACTCAAAGAGCTTAGTTAGCTTAATTGCAACCATGGATTTTGCAGGTGCCTAAAGTTAGATCCGGTCTAAACACACAGAGCTGCACACCAGTGTATTAACTAAAGGTGTGATGTTAAACTGACTGAGTTTGTGTGTGATGAGGATGGTCCTGTTTTCTCGACCTTTAATCATTTTTGTTGCTCTTTTAGAAAACATGACCTATGAGGAAAGATTGAAAAAATTGGGTTTGTTTGGTCTGGAGAAGAGAAGACTGAGAGGGGACATGAAAGCAGTTTTCAAGTACATAAAAGGTTGTTACAAGAAGGGAAACATTTTTCTCTTTAACCTCTGAGGATGGGACAAGAAGCAATGGGCTTAAATTGCAGCAAGGGAGGTTTAGGTTAGGCATTAGGAAAAACTTCCTAACTCTAAGGGTGGTTAAGCGCTGGAATAAATTGCCTAGGGAGGTTGTGGAATCTCCATCATTGGGGATTTTTAAGAGCAGGTTGGACAAACACCTGTCAGGAATGGTCTAGATAATACTTAGTCCTGCCATGAGTGTAGGGGACTGGACTAGATGACCTCTCGAGGTCCCTTCCAGTCCTACGATTCTATGCCCTGGTTTAGTTAAACCAGTTTAGTTAAACCCTGTGTGAATTAACTTGTATTGGTTTAAAACTGGCAGTGTCAGTTTAGCTCACTCTGGTCCATCAGTTTAACAAAATCACTTTAACATTGCACTGTCTGGTGCAACTGGTGTGTGTAGACAGGTCTTTAGCTGTGACCGTCCAGCTGCTTTAATCCATCTGTTGTTGATGGACAATGTGCATAATGCCTGTGTCATCACCAGTGCTCCTCTTATTAGATCCACTGCAAGAGTAAACTCACTCCCTCGCTCCCTTGGAATCACTAGATCTCCCAGTCCTGGAACAGAGAGTTTTCTATACCATAGCAAGGCATATATGTTCCCGGGTATATGAAAACAGGAGTGGGGTTGGGATTGGAAGGTGGAGAGGGAGGTGTTTGGAGCTATTAAATTGCCTGGATTATACTGAATTGTTGGAGTGTTACCTTGGCTGTATCTTGAAATTAGAATGTCCAAAGCATGTGGATGAGGGGCCATATACAAATGTCTTGTATAAATCCAAATAAACAAACATCAGCTCTGATTACTGGTCTACCCAGACCAGTGGCCAATGCTTGAGGGTAGTCAGTGGCCAATGCCTGCTTCTGAGGAAGATTGTGGGGAAACCCATAATACATCTGACCAGATATGCAATCCTGTACATAGCTGATCCTTACCAATTCCTCTTACATCCTGACACACGAGATTTGGGCCAAATGTAGATCGTACCATTTATGCAAAGTCATCAAGGCGTCCTTGATTTTGGTTCTCGGTCTTACTGGTTTGTTGGTTCCCCTCTGACACGGTGAATAGGTTCGTCATACATTTTCCCATCCAAAAGGAACCATTCTGATGATCTAGTCTGACTTCTTGCATAACACTGACCCCAGAACCTCACCCAGTGATTCCCACATCAAGCCCATAGCTTGTGGTTGAACTTATTCTCTTTCCATCCCTTTGCTCTCCATCTTTTTGTTTCTGCTCCATTTTCTTGGTGCTCATCCAATCTTCTGCTCCATGGGTCAGAACTGGCCATTTGCAGGTGTTGGAAAAACACCTTTGTGGAGCAGCCAGGGGTCTGGCTCTTCACAATGCCGCTTGACCTTTCAATGTTCCCGATTCTTTCCCATGCCCTTCGATCTTCTCCTCTGCCTTCCTTTGCGTTAATGTGCCTCTGCCATGTTTACTGCTGCACTGGGAGCGGAGCATGGAGTAGCAGCAGCAGCAGGAGGTGTGCAGCAAACGCATCTTACATGATCCCTGTTGTTGGGCATCCACTTCCTTTGATTTTGTATGAAGTTCAGGAAGGTCTGCGGCAATTCAGGCTCTGGACTCACTTCATAGGAGCATTCTTTAAAAAAGCCAGCGCTGGGAAAACTGGATGGAAATTTTATTATTTCCTGTTATGAGGGTTCAGGGAATCATGGTGGGTTGTTCAGGAGGAACCAAGGTCAGCCCTAATTCCAGGGACTACACCAAAGTGCTTGGGAGGGGCAGAATATCTCTGTTTTTTTTTTCCTCTTTCCTTCTTTGGCTGCCTCAGAAAAAGGAAGCAAATTGAAAAGCAACTAATTACTTAATTTGGCCTTTGCCTCTCTCTGTCTTTACTGTGCTTTCTTTGGAGTGGGAACAGACAAAGAGAGAAATGGAGGGAAGAATTATGCTGGACTGCCGGAGGCAATGGCCCTTGGGGAATGCCCTCCCTGTGTCGCCCGTGTGCACAAAGTTCCCTCTTAAGGGACCTCAGAATTTCATGTCTCTCACTTGGAGACCAGTTTTCATTAACTTTGATTAAACTAGCCATTATCATTAGAGACTAGAGCTGATGAGAAAATTGTCAGTGGATTGGTTTTCTGTCAGAAAATACGGTTTTGTCTAAATTGAAATATTTCATGGGAGTGTAATGATTTGGATGAAATTATTGATAGGAAAAAGGCTAAATGAATCATTTTGACTGCCCTTGTTTTGATAATGTTGAAAGGTTTCATTTTGACTTTATCATTTTGGTTAATTGTGTATAGACTGTTAATATTATAAATATTGTCAATGTAACATATACAGCGCATATTTAATAGTTCTTGTTTTGGCATTATCCAAGCGAAATGTTTTAGTTGGTTTTCAGAATTTTCATTCTGTGGGAAATTTAGAAATTCCAGCTTTTCATTCTGATTCTGAACGAACCAAACGGAGACATGTTGGAATTTCCTGCAGAACGGAAATTCCATTTTCCAGCCAGCTCTAACAGAGACACAAGGTTCTGATCCTGATTGGAACTTGCCCAGAGCTCAGGGAATCCAGATCTAGGGTCCACGTTTTCAGAGTGCTTTTGGATGCCCAACTTGATACACCTTTAAAGGGGCCTGGTTTTCAGACGCGTGCCCCTTTTGTGTGTTCTCCAGTTGGGCACCCAAAATCACGAGTCACTTATGAAAATTTTTGGGTCCAGGATTTTTGGTTGGGTCCTTTAAAGAACCAGCGGCCATTGGCCAATTACAGAGTTCTGATCTGAGTACAACTTTCCTCAGTTTCATCTAAAGAGTACTGATGGGTGCAAGGTAGAGACTTAAAATAACAAATGATGTGGTGTTGACTGGTGCTGTGCAGATCTGAGGGTTTGATTTGGGCCACTCTGTAGTTAAAATGAGGTAATTGCTCTACCCTCTTCCTCTCTTGTACTCTGAAAAGATATCATGAGAAAGTGGATCCCAAAATGGGGTAAACTTTTATGTTGTGGCTTTTTTAAATTCAGATGATCTTGAAGTTTTGACTAAGGACTTTGAATCGTGTTCTCTTAGCATGAATCCTGATTATCCCAGAGCCTTGAAGAACATCCAGACATTTGGATAATGGGTAGTTTGGATAACTGGGAGCTGCAGCTGTATAGCACCGGCCTGAAACTAAGCTCTTGCATTGCCTTGGATCCTATTATCGCAGAGGACATAACCAACATCCTGTTAATCTGGCGTTTCAGTTAATTAGGTTTCATTCATTGTCAGTGCAGGAATGGTGCCCCCAAAGTTAAACTATGCAAAATGCTATTTTTGCACACACACACACCCCCCGCTGCTGTGGTTCCAAGAATCTCCCCTGTGGGTCTGATTCATCGCCCAATAAATCACCCGTGGGGTAGGTACGAAGGGTGAGGCATACATGGCATCCAGAGAGGTTGCTGCTCTAATAATAATAATGCTTTGCATTTCCAAGGCACCTTTCATCAGTGGATATCAAAGCACATTACTAGGGCCCTACCAAATTCATGGTCCATTTTGGTCAATTTCACGGTCATAGGATTTTAAAATTAACCAATTTCACCGTTTCAGACGTTCACATCTGAAATTTCACAGTGTTGTAACCGTGGGGGTCCTGACCCAATAGGGAGCCATGGGGGGGGGCCTCAAAGCTGTTGTGGGGGGGGATCAGGACCGGCTCCAGGGTTTTTGCCGCCCCAAGCGGCAGAAAAAAAAAAAAAAAAAAGCCACGATCGCAATTGTGATCGGCAGCACTCCGGCGGCAGCTCCACCGTGCCGCTTTCTTCTTCGGCGGGAATTCGGCGGCAGGTGCTTCCCTCCGAGAGGGACCCGCCGCCGAACAGCCCGACGTGCTGCCCCTTCCCCTTGGCTGCCCCAAGCACCTGCTTGCTGGGCTGGTGCCTGGAGCCGGCCCTGGGAGGGGGTCACAGGATTGCCACCCTCACTTCTGTGCTGCCTTCAGAGCTGGGCTGAAGGCAGCAGCCACGGAACTTCCTGAAGCCAATTAGGTACCCAGAGGTGGGTCTGATCTCCCCCCAAGAGCAGCCATGCAGGGGAAGAGGAAGTCCCATCCCTCCCCAGCCCGGGACTAGCAGCTGGAGCCCAGTGCATGGTAGGAGCCCCCAGCTGCGATACCCCCAGCCCTGCCCCTTCCCCTGCCCTCCAATAGCTAGATTCCACGGGGAAGAGCTGATTTCACGGTCCATGATGTATTTTTCACGGCCGTGAATTTGGTAGGGCCCTACACATTACCGACATGAAAGAACTAGCACTCACCACGAGGTGGGTATGTATCATTATCGGAGATGGGCCAGAGCCAAATTCCCAGCACCGTCCACTTTGGAGAAGTCTGGATTCACACCTCCCTTTGCGGCTCAAACACATCTTTCATTATTGTCCCTGCCAGAAGGGAAATTTTACCTTCTCTAAGAGCCTCACACTCCCTTGCCAACGCTAAAGGAATCCCTAAGTGAAGCATTTTTTATAAATGGCACGTTCCCTGACTTTTCATCTTCTGACTTCAAGGCCAAACCCAGTGGTTTCTCACCCAAACGGCCACAAAATCAAGAGTTTTCCAAGCAGTCAAAGAGAATCATTACTTAAGGCTGCGTCAGTCTTTCCTATTAGTCAGACTGGCCGACTGTGCGGTATTAGCATAAACAAACGGCCCCAAATGTTATGGCTGTTTCCTAGGGCTTGTATCGCAGTCTCTTGGTTGGTTTGGAGCTGACACGCAGGTTTTCTCTGTGTGTCCCAGGCAGCCCCGAATCCCCGAGGGGCATCCTAACTTCCCTCCAACAGCATCTGTTCAGCATGATGAGGAGCAGTGTGAACTGCCCTAGCATGATACGGTTTATTTGTACATCGCAAACCTCATTGCAAAGCCCTGGGGAGACAGAGCGGGACGTAAGCTAGAGAGAATGCTGAGTGGGGAGACTGAAAGTGAGGGGCAGGCTTGATGCTAAAGCCCTGTGTGACATTCAGAAATTCAGGACAGCACCTCCAAACGCCAGCCCTCTTGTGCTGTCATCAGACGGAGGATCTCCTGCATGGCAAAGTACAGTCATCTCTGTAGGCCAGATCCCCTGCAGAATACAGCGTCACAGCGAGAGGCAGCAGTGACGGTGCTCGCTGTGATGACGGCAGTGACAAGAGATCTCAGAGCGGGCTAGAACCCCTCGAAGGCCACCTACTACCTCCTCTTAGCCACATGTGGAGTGATTGATTATCCCTCACTACAAAGGCATCGGAAAAGCCCTGTCCAGGGCCTCTCCACATTCTGCAAACTGTTTGGTTTAGCTGATGGTTGCTTTGGGGTTTAAATGAGTTCAGTGCTAGTAGAAGGTGTAGGATTTGCAGGCCTGGAGGCTGCTGTCTTCTGTTTATCTACAGAAGACAAGGTGGGTGAGGTAATATCTTTTATTGGCCCAACGTCTGCTGGTGAGAGAGACAAGCTTTCAAGCCACACGGAGCTCTTCTTCAGCTTCTCTCTCTCCCCAACAGAAGTTGGGCCAATAAAAGATATTACCTCACCCACCTTGTCTCTCTAATATCCTGGGACCAGCATGGCTACACCTCATCTCTACTGTTGAAGTACAGCAGCAATGCCAGTTTTGGTGTACTTGCAGTGTACCTCCAGTGCACTTGCACCCTGGGATGGACGGACCACAGCTAGAAACAAGAGACAAAGAGTCCTGTGGCACCTTATAGAGTAACAGACGTATTGGAGCATAAGCTTTCATGGGTGAATACATGCATCTGACGAAGTGAGTATTCACCCACGAAAGCTTATGCTCCAATACGTCTGTTAGTCTATAAGGTGCCACAGGACTCTTTGTCGCTTTTTACAGATCCAGACAAACACAGCTACCCCTCTGATAGAAACAAGAGAATCATTCAGTCTCTAGTCACTGCTGAGACAGCCAGCAAAGGCTGATAACTGAGACACATACCATTGAACAGTCCTCAGATAACCATGATTTTTGGTTATTTTCAGCTTGGGCTGGATTCAAACCAGTACGATAGAGGTATAAGGCTCTGTAGCCCATCACCAATCCCCTAAGCTAGTCAGGTCCCCTTTGGTGTGTTACTATTACTATTAATGTGTGTTGCACACATGGCGCAGCGGCTCCATTGTGCTAGGTACTGCACATACTACTCCTGGGGGAATTCTGCACTAAAAAAATTAAAAATCCTGTGCACAATATTTTAAAATTCTGCATATTTTATTTGTCAAAATAACGATATAATCACGCCAGTTTCAATTATTTTGGTAATTTATTTCAAAATACCTGTCAATAAGTACGTCTGTAACAAAACAGACAACCAAAGAGATTCAGGAAATGTTGTTTGACAAAAAGATTCCTTACTAGGTGTATTAATACAGAACTTTGAGTAATAATTCATTTAAACGACAATACAGAGAAGTATTTCCTGCACCCCTCAGCAGCAGTGCAAAGGCTTGGGGGAGTCAGGTAACAGAGGAGCTGGGGGAGAGGGAAGTAATTGCTGGAAGGAGCCTGGCAGTGAACCCCGTCCCCATGCACCCCCTCCACCCATCCAGCTACTGGCACAGGTGGGGTCATGTGGCTGGTGAGGTGGGCATCGGTGGAGCCATGCTGCTGGCGCTTTGGGGTTCTCGTCTTTTAATTCCACAGCATGAACCCTATAGCACCCTCACTCAGATTGTGTATGTCCTGCTGGGAGAAGATGTCTGTGTATAAAATCTTCCTGACAGCTTAATGCGCCGTAGCTAATTATTGTTTATCCAGGGAGGCTTCTGAGCGTCTCCTACAATATATGTTTAGCTGTGTGCCAGACAAAATATTTGTAAAGTGTTTTGGTTCATTATCCCTTGATAGGGATTTTTGTTCCATAGACAATACCTTGGACTCCAGAGTCTTAGCAGCTGATCCTACAGCCATAGCAGCAATTGACCTCACTGGGGTTGTTCATGGGATTGAAGGCTGCAGGATAGTGCTCCTCAGAAATACCCAGATCACTGGCAAAATAAATGACTGAGGCCCCAATCCTGCAATGGGGCGGACTCCTGCACCCACACTGAGCCCCAATGACTTCAGGGGACTGCTGCACGGAGCCACTTGCACAATCTGGGCCTAAGGGGCTGATCCTGTGAGTTGCAAGCACCTCCTGGATGGTGCTGTGTGTCCTGCACTTGCATTGAGGTGGTTGATAGGAAGTCAATGGGCGTTAACAGCTCTCAGCACCTTGCAAGGGGCCTGTAACATCTGGCAGGATATTGGCTGTGATGGAAAACATCTTGCTATATTGCTGTGTTAGCCATGACTGGAGTCCCCTGTGGAGGAGACCTATGAATGCTTCCAGGTTGTTTAATTGCCCTGCAAGGTGTTCCTAGTTGTTGAACCCTCTTTAAAATGCTCTTTCCCAATATAAACCCCTGAGTCTGTGATGGCCATGCAGTCTGTGATGCTGAGCTAGGTGGGGGAAGTCACTGAAACAGTCATTTTCTTGAGTTTGAAAGGACCTCTGTGCCTAAGCAGTTGTTCTGGGGCTACAAACCCATTTGCATTTAGCTCCTTGCATGAAAGCTCTCTGCTGTCAAGTGCAGATGGAACAGTGCTAAGCTGTTTATTAAATAGATGCTTTCTGAGTTCAAACAGCTTTAAAGTTAGAATGATTAAGTCCATCTACACTAGGCAGCTTCTTAAGGGAGGGTTTTATCATTTAGATAGGATGGTAAAGATGCTAACTCTCATAATATTGTAGCAAAAGCATTAAATATATAAATCCAGATTCACAAATGTTCTGAGATTCACTTAGTGTGTGTATGGTGAGGTGGGAGGGGCTATCAGGGGCCTATTACAGCTCCATGTTTCCCATAGTGCATCTGTGCCAGCCGTGGCTCTGGGGTAGACTAGAGTAGCCTAGGGGCTGCTCTGATTTACACCAGCTGGCGATTGTCCCCAAAGGACCTTTTCCCAGCTGGGAGCTAACACGCTGCACTCCAGCCACACCACTTCCTGCCCCCACCACGCCAATTTTGCCAGGTCTGGGTCTGAGGAGTGTCAGAGGCAAGCTGTGTTGGCTCCGCAAATTACCCCAAGTCAGCTGGCCAGCTCCAACTGTTCCTGGCCCCTTTGCACTGCAAGACTGGCACAAAGTGGCAGAAAGTAAGTAGAGAATCTGGCTCTTAATAGCACTTGTAGGAGACTTTCACGTTGGATTTGACAGCACAAGGCCCAGTTACACAAGTGAAGGTCCAGGCCCTTGGGAAGGGAAGACAATCACTGCTAAGGCAAAAAAGTTCCTTTCCACTGTCACAGATTAAAACGGCTCCCCTTTTCTGAAGCTGAGTACCCCGACGAAGCCTGCCATCAAGATGGGGCGGGGTCATGCTTGTCATCCCAGGCATATGCTTAGGATGGAGCGAAGACATGCAGGGGTTACCCTGAATTTGGGCGACGTTACTGTCTCTACACTAGGCTTTTTGGCCAACATTTCCAACCGTTGCTATCACTGGTGCAGCTCCCACTGCTGGGAGTGCTAGAGCAGCTAAGGCTAGAGGCAGCCACTGGTGTTTTAACCATCACGTCATCTAGCCCTGCTCAGAGCAGGTCTGCACAGCGCTTAATACACCCAGTGGCTGCCGGCACCTTGTCTACATTAGCACTTGCTGTCGCTACCACGGAAACTGCCCACGCCTGCTAAACTCCACAGCTAATAAAACCTAATGCCCATTCCATGGAGTGGAATCCTTTTCCCTGGACGCTCTCTGCAGCCTGCCCTCCTGCCCCATGCCACAGATGCCAATTCCAGTGGCATCGTGGCTTCCCACCTGCAAAGGGAGCAAGAATTTGATCTAATTTTGTGTCAATCAGCTGCTTTAGCAACATCTGCACACGACAGTCTGCTCCAGAACTGGTTGCAGCACTGTCTATTAAACACGGAGTGCCAGTGCATTGTATAACCTTCTTCACAAACGTGATTGCAGCTTGTAGTGGTGTCTTTGGATGATCCAGTTCATGATAACACAGTATTTATATTTTATAGCAAGGAATTGTGATCATCGGTGACAATAAAATTGTCCACACGGCAGAGCCTAACCCAGACTAAAACCTCACTTTGCTTAAACAACCTGGGCCTGATTCTGATCTCGTACACACTAATCTCAATCTATTGATGTCAGTGGGAATTACTCTGCATTTACACCTGTGTGACTAGGCGCCCTTTATGGTTGTTCACAAGGATAGTGAGTGAGCATTTAAGGTTATGTGGCAAACGCAAGAAAACTTGTGCCAGCAACAGGGCCCAGTGGGAGCCAGTTAGGTAACAGCAAGATAAATATATGGAGATATGCCTATCTCATAGAGCTGGAAGGGACCCTGAAAGGTCATTGAGTCCAGCCCCCTGCCTTCACTAGCAGGACCAAGTATGATTTTGCCCTAGATCCCTCTAAAGGGCCCCCTCAAGGATTGAGCACACAACCCTGGGTTTAGCAGGCTAATGCTCAAACCACTGAGCTATCCCTCCCCGAGAAGAAGGTATCTTGTTCTGTCTAAATAGCTTTGTCCTGAGGCAGCCTTCAGAGACCACATCAAGTTCCTTTTAAAATCCAGGAACTTGTCTGCTCCACTTCTTTATTTTTCCCTTCCAAACTCCAAACGTTCCTGCTAGAGGCTTTGCTTGCCAAGTTTAACTCCAGTGCAAATTTCTGTAGGTGAACTACAGACTAATGGAAAAATCATGACAACTTTTATTACAGTGGCAGCTGCCAACAGAAGGAAGTGAAGTAAAATCAACCAGAGAATTACACTGGTGTAGGGACAGAAACGGGCCTGGTGTAAATCAGCATCACTTCATTGAAGTCAGTGGAGCTGCACCGATTGATACCAACTGAGAGTCTGGCCCATAGAGCCAGATTCAGAGCTGATGTGTGAGGTGGTGTAAAATAGACATCAATGAATCGGTCTATGGGGGTTTAAACTGGTGTAATTGACGCATCGGGGGGCCAGAAGAAGTTGTACGTAGGGCTATGTCTACACTACAGCTTGTCGGCAAAACTATGTCGCTCACGGCTGTGAATAAACCAGCCCCCTGAGCGACATAAGTTACACCGACCTAAGTGTTCGTGTGCACAGCGCTATGTCTGTGGGAGAGCTGTCATAGCTTTGGCTGTTGGCGGAGGTGGTTTTATTATGCCGATGGGGGAGCTCTCTCCCGTCGGCATAGAGCGTCTTCACCAGACGCGCTGTACGTGTAGACATGGCCTTAGTGGAGGAGGGAGGAGTTGCCTAATTTAACATACGCCTCTTTTCCAACCACTTATTAGTTGCTTTTTCCACGACCCATCTCTCCTCCAGACCCCAGACAGGTAAGTCATACCAGCTCTGATTCAGTTAGACTCTGTAGGTTACCACCTTACACATCACTGAGCATATGTTGCCATGGCCTGCATGCCGAGAAGTCCTTAATACAAAACCTCCTCCAAATCTTACGCAACAAACCAAAACCTTTTCTTTATTATGTTGCCATAACAACATATTTCCCCCTCCTGATGTAATCATTAATAGATACATGTAAACGAGCTCTTGAGATCTGATGAGATTACAAGTTTGGTTGACAAAGGTAACTGAATAGATGTAATATACTTAGGCTTTTGTAAGGCATTTGACTTTAGTACCACACGACATTCTGATTAAAAAGTAGTACAGTACAATATCAATAGACCACATGGTAAATGGTTTAAAACTAACTGCCAGTCTCACAAAGTAGTTGTCAATGGAGAATAATCCCTTAATGGGGTGTGTCTAGTGCGGTCCCACCGGGATTGGTGCTACGCCCGATGCTATTCAACACTGTCACCAGCAAGCTGGAAGTAAAGAGAAAATGACTGACGACAAAATTTGAGAATGACACACGGGGTGGCAGAGTGGTCAATAATGAGTACAGGGCAGTCGTACAGAGAGCGATCCAGATCAGCCGGTAAGCTGGGCCAAAGTGCATTTTAATAAAACCTAATGTAAGTTTCATCCAGCTAGGAACGAGGAATGCAGGCCAGACCTACAGAATGGGGGGGGGGCTGTATCTTGGAAAGCAGGAGGGATAGCTCAGTGGTTTGAGCGTTGGCCTGTTAAATCCAGCGTTGTGAGTTCAATCCTTGAGGGGGCCATTTAGGAATCTGGGGCAAAAATCTGTCTGGGGATTGGTCCTGCTTTGAGCAGGGGGTTGGACTAGATGACCTCCTGAGGTCCCTTCCAACCCTGATATTCTATTCCTCTGAAAAGGACTTACGGGTCATAGTAGACAAGCAACTAAATAGGAGTTCCCAGGACCATGCTGTGGTAAAAGGCTAATGTGATCCTTGGATGCAGGGGTGCTGGAACAATTGGTATAGTGCAGGTGCTGAGAGCCATTGAATCAAACTGTAAACCCTCTATCTGATGGAAACCACTTCAAGCCATGGGGTGTGGTAGCACCCTAGTTCCAGCATCTATGCTTGGATGTATGGGGCAGGGTAGTGATTTTGCCTATGTGTGTGGCATTGGATAGACCAATACTAGGATACTGCGTACAGTTCTGGTGTCCACATTTTGTAAATGATATTTAAAAACTGGAGATACACCTCTACCCTGATATAACGCGGTCCTCGGGAGCCAAAAATCCCTACCGCGTTATAGGTGAAACCCCATTATATTGGGGTAGCGGCGGCAGGGTTCCAGCAGTGATTTAAAGAGCCCCGGGCTCCGGCCGCTGTGGGGAGCCCCGGGCCCTTTAAATCGCCGGCTAAGCCCCGCTGCCGCAGCCCCGGAGTTACCGCGCTATATGCGAACCCGTGTTCTATCGGGTCGCGTTATATCGGGGTAGAGGTGTACAAGAGCCACAAAAAAGTCTTGCAATGAGAGACTTAAGGAGCTCAATCTGTTTATCTTATGAATCAGAAAGGTCGAGAGTTGAATTGATTAGTGTATAAGTACCTTCAAAGAGAAAATACTGGGCACTAAAGGGGTTTTTAATCTAGCAGACAAGGCGGAACAAGAACCAATGGCTGGAATTTAAAGCCAGACAAATTCAAAGGCGAAATTAGGTACAAATTGTTAACCACTGGAAGAAACTACCAAGGGAAGTGGTGGATGTTCCATCTCTTGATGTCTTCACATCAAGACTGGATGCCTCTCTGGACGATACCAAACAGAAGCTATTGGGCTCAATGCAAGCGTAACAGGGTGAAATTCTGTGGCCTGTCATATGCAAGAGGTCAGACTAGGAGACCCGATAGTTCAGGAATGGGCAAACTTTTTGGCTTGAGGGCCACATCGGGGTATGGAAATTGTATGGCGGGCCATGAACGCTCACAAAATTAGGGGTAGGGGTGCGGGAGGGGGTAAGGGCTCCGGCTGGGGGTGTAGGCTCTGGGGTGGGGCCAGAAATGAGGAGTTCAGGGTCGGGAGGGGCTCCGGGTTTGGGGGTGGGGGGGTGAGGGCTCTGGGATGGGGATGAGGGGTTTGGAGTACAAGAGGGGGCTCTGGGCTGGGATTGAGGGGTTCGGAGGGCGGGAGGGGGATAAGGGCTGTGGCAGGGGATTGGGGCGTGGGGAGGGCTCAGGGGTGCAGGCTCTGGGCAGCGCTTACCACAAGCAGCTCCTGGAAGCATGTCCCCCCTCCAGCTCCGAGGTGTGGCCAGGCGGCACTGCATGCTGCCCTGTCTGCAGGCGCCACCCCTGCAGCTCCCATTGGCCAGGAACTGTGGCCAATGGGAGCTGTGGGGGCGGCACTTGCGGTTGGGGCAGCGCGCAGAGCCACCTGGCCACTCCTCCATGTACTATGTAGGAGCCAGAGGGGGGTCATGCTGGCTGCTTCCTGGGAGCCACGCAGAGCGGGGCAAGCCTCCAACCCCGCTCCCTGGCTGGAGCGCCGGAGCAGGGCAAATCCCCAACCCTGCTCCCCAGCGGGAGCTGAGGGCCAGATTAAATTATCTGATGGGCTGGATATGGCCAGCGGGCCATAGTTTGCACACCCTGGCAATAGTCCCTTCTGGCCTTAAACTCTATGAATCATGCATACCCCTTTGTGTTTGCACGAGAAGCAGTTCTCAAGACAATAAGGATACTGCCAGGAAGAGATGAGTTCAGGAAAAGTAGGAAGTATTTCAGGAAGATACTGCAATTCCCTAAAGCACATGTTTACGTCTGAAGAAAATCTCTGTTTAAAAGCCATTTTTAGAACAGTGATGCCTCCAATAAATAGCTTGCCGCCCCAGGCACGCGCTTGCTGCGCTGGTGCCTGGAGCCGCCCCTGCCTAGGACCAAGTAAACCTAGACCATTCCTACCTGGTGTTTGTCCAACCTGTCCTTAAAAACCTCCAATGACGGGGATTCCACAATCTGTCTTGGGGGCCTGTTCTGGAGCTTAACTGCCCTTAGAGTTAGAAAGTTTTTCCTAATATCCAACCTAAATCTCCCTTGCTGCAGATTAATCCAATTACTTCTTGTCCTACCATCAGTGAACATGGAGAACAATTGAACCTCAGCCCTCATTTTAACAGCCCTTTACATATTTGCTCAGTCTCCTTTTCTCTAGACTAAAATGTCCTTTTTTTAAATCTTTCCTCATTGGTCAGGTTTTCTAAACCTTTGATCATTTTTGTTGCTCTCCTCTGGACTCTCTCCAATTTGTCCACATCTTTCTTAAAGTGTGACACCCAGAACTGGACACAGTACTGCAGCCGAGGCCTCACTCGGGTTGAGTAGAGCAGGACAATTACCTCCCATCTTACATACGACACTCCTATTAATACACCTCAGAATATTCGCCTTTTTTTGCACCTGGAGGGGACAGTAGCAGCCTCTGTGCAAAACATTTGCTCTGCCAAGGGACTCTTCCAAGAGCATGTTACGATACAAACACCAATTTCTCTTGTCTCTCTCCAGGCAGACAGAATGCCCTTCATCCATGCTGCAGAATGACAGGGCTTGACTCCCAGTGGGACTTTGGCTCTTACCTATCCCCCTAGCAGGGTGTTAGAACTTGGGGCCTGCGTGCTTGCTGACCTGAGTCAGGCTGTGTGCGGACAGAAGGGAAGCGTGGGCTCAAACCTGAGTCAGAGGTTGGGCTTAGTGTAGACATACCTGTAAAGGCCAGTGATAGAATAAAATGCCTGTCAGGAAATTTCTAATCTTAGCCAATTTTTTCCATTTGTCTCAATTGTCTGAATTCAAGAATACCTGTTCCACTGCCATAAAATTCCACTGTCACCTAAGCCTTGGTCAAAAATAAATTAAAACAAACCTTCACACTTGAGTTTTTCATATTTCATTTTGATTTTGTGAAACGGATCCAGTTCCCCCCCAAAAAACTGGTGAAACTTTATGGGTTTCATTTGTTAAGTAGGATTGTTATTTGAGTGAAGATTTGATGAAAGGGCCCTTAACACATGTAACTGGAATGAATGAAAATCCAGAAGGAGAAGATTCTAAAAATTAATATATTTTTCTAATGTGAGCTATGTGATATAGAGATTCATAGATTTTCAGACCAGAATGGATTATTATGATCATTATTCTGACCTCTAGCATAACACCAGGACATAGAATTAGATTTATTCTTCTCTAGAGAATAGTAGTTGAATTACTATTAGTGTTTCATTGGAATTCTATCGAGGACTACAAAATCATGACTGGTGTGGAGAAAGTGAATAGGGAAGAGTTATCTACCCCTTCACATAACGCATGAACCAGGGATCACCCAATTAAATTAATAGGCAGCAAATTTAAAACAAATGTAAGGAAATACTTCTTCATATAACACACTGTCAACCTGTGAAACTCCTTGCCAGGGGATGTTGCGAAAGCCAAAAGTATAACAGGGCTCAATAAAGAACTGGATAAGTTCATGGAGGATAGGTCCATCAATGGCTATTAGCCAAGATGGTCAGGGATTCAACCCCGTGCTAGAAAAGTGATGCCTTGTGGCGTCAGGTCTGCATTGTTTTGTGTTTGCTTTCTGCTTTGCACGAAAGAAAACACAAACTGTTTACAGCAGTATGTATATTTCTGGCATTCTCTGTTCTTATCTCTGGATAGAAGCAGAAAAGCACTGGCGTCCGCAAGACCTGTTGCTTTTGGTGATATGAATTGAGTGAAAGCGTAATGGCTTGATTTTTCCATTGCCGTGCGCGTTGGGTAGCCATGTATTCTTGTGCCATGTGAGTACAAAGTGGGTATAAAACACTGTCATTTTGATTTGTTTTACACCTATCTTGTACTCGATTTGCACAGATGTAAATGGCAACACACTGCACAGAAAGGCTTAGTATAAATTGATGGAGCACTACTAGTCTGGTGAAAAGACAGGGGACTGGTGCCGGGCTATCAGGCCTTTCATCTCTAGGTCACTGCTTCAACTCCAACAGGATCTGTAGTGACTGGAAGTGACTGCTTGTGTACAGCTCGGTCCTGCCCCCAGTGGAGTTAATGGCAATTTTGCCATTGTCTTTAGTGGGAGTGGGAGCACGCCAATCATACCTTTCGTCTGAGGATCTCAAAGCACTCAGTGAAGAGAAGTATTTGATGGTCTGTGTGAAATGAGTTTGGGGTCTCTGTTCAGCTGGCAGTGGATAGGTGTCCCATTGTAACTGTACCACCATGCCACCATAATTACCAATGATCAGCACATTGCCTGGCAGTGCCAGAAGATGTGGGCCAAGGACTAAACTCCCATCTCATCCTTAGAGCTGGTCCCTCCAGCTCAGGACTGAGGCACATTCAGAGAGCAGTGGGGACATGTTACGCTCTGATGCACCCCAAAACGGCAATCCCAAAACACAAGGAAATTGAAGCAAGATGCGCTGGGAGGTGGTCAATCAAAACATGTAATAACCATGAAACGGCTAAGTCAGCAACAGTCTGAGCAAACATAATAGCAGGCCAAACACACACACCCCCCCGAGTCAGCCCAGGGCAGGGGGGAGTTCACTCTGCTGTTGCCCATGTTGCCTTCATTGGGAACCAGACATGTGCACTCAAGGGCAGAATTTGGCCGTAGGCATGTTGCAAAGTGGGTTTGTCGTGTTCTTTCAGCTGAGCTCCTATCCAGGCACGTCAGATCTGTCACCAGAGGTTCCCTGGTGCCTGTTAAGACATGAGGTGTCATTGTATTGTTGGAAGCATTGCTGTTCAGTACAAAAAATGTAGCCCCACTTCTGCCTCTGTAAGGAAGGGTGCGGTGGCCGTCAAATCAAAGCAGCATTAAGTTTTAGCTGCTTAGGCCTGTTTGATTTCTGTTCCCTGGCAACTTAGCTATTGGGGGCACCACTGGCCACATCAACCAGTGATTTGGAGCATTTATCAGCCCACAGACTCCTGTATTCAGGTGACTGCAGACAATCCAGAATCCAGACTGGATCCTGGTAGCCATTACAGCCTTGGTCTGGGCACCTGTTAGATTTCGTTAGCTAAGCACGGCTGGCCAGATAAGTACTTGGATGGGTGATCCAAGGAAACGTGAGGTGCTTTCGGGGGTTGACTCAGTATGTGGCACTCTTCCTTCTGAAACTGACCCAATACCCCAGCAAGATGCTTCGGGACAATTTGCTTCTAGGGGTGCTGTCTTCCAGATGAGACCTAAACCCAAGGCCCTGACTGCTTATGGTCATTAAAGATCCCATGGACTTTTTCTCAAACTTAAGTGTGTTTACCCCAGTGTCCTGGTCATATTTACATTCATATAGCTCACATTTCCCCTGTATTGTCAATGGGATATAGAGTTCTTTTTCACTTCCTGTCCCTGGAGATGGTGACATTTGAGCGATGGGTTAAATGATCCCTGTGCATAGTTTGTATATCATTTTAACTGTAAGGACTTTGAGACCTTCTGCATGAAAATCACAGTAAGATGCTGTAAGACTCTACATCCTCCAGCTGCAAAACCACAGGTGCCTAGAAGAGCTAAAGGAGAATCCCTGGTAGCAGTATAGGGCTTATGACAAACAGTAGAGGGTCATGGTGCACATATATGCTAGCCAGTGCATTGTACTGTTAATATTATCAGTTGAAACCGCTATGCCATCTCCTTGAACTGTTCCAAAAGGTGCTGTTACTTTCAAAGAATGTATTAACATAAATGGAACCCTTTGTGGGCTTTGTAAAATCGCAGTGTGGACACTCAAGCGCAGGCGTGGAAACAGAGTTCACAAGCCTGGATCCCACAGACCTGGATTTACCAAGCTGTGTAGTTGTACCCATGGTTACTCATGTCCCTCTCTGGCTAGCATTGCATTTTGCAGTGTCTTTTCCCCTCTCTAATTCTTTGTTGACTCTACCACTGTTGCTTCCTGCCTTCTGCACAGGAATTACCTCCTATGCAAACTTTCTGCCATACCTTTCGGTCTATTCTTAGCTACTATATTGAAACCAAATACTGATCCTATTGAAGTCAAAATGGCAAAACTCCCATTGACTTCGGTGGGGAAAGGATGTAGCCCTGAGATGGGCAGTAGGGTGGATTTCAGGGCTTGGTTTCTTTTTAATTCGGAGCTTTGTGTTGGAGTTCATATAAACTCCGATTTCTTTCTTTTCCCCCTTTCTGAGAATAAGCCAAGAAGCGAGGCATAGTTTTCAACGTTTCCTAGAATCCTTGGCACTGCCTACAAAGGGAATGGAAAAAGTCTGCGTTCTGCTTGAATACCGAGATCTCAAACAGCGTGAGCTTTTAGACAAATGCAGTGCTCATTTCAGAGGAAGCCTAAGTCATTAGCACGGTGCAGAATGGCCTGAAATGGTTTTTTTCTTATTAAGGTGCTAGTCTTTTTGTTTTCCACACATGGATCTTTCATCGACATATGCTTTCCATATGTTCCTTATTAGGCTTGCTTTCTATCTCACAGATCTGTTACTGACGCCATGAACTTATGCGATTAACTTGCTTAAGAAAAACACAGCAAAATTCCAGGCAGTATTCCTAGGAAAGCCCTGGGCAATGGGTTATTTAAAATGTTTTTATTCCCGCTTGTGTGGCATGTTCCACCTCCTCGCACCTTTGGATGAATGAGGACACTGGAATTTGTTCCTACATGCTCTGTTCAATCTTTGTTCCAAGACCTTTCTATAGATATTGGAGAAAGGGGAGGAGGGAAAATGGGACGTTGCTTTTAGCCGTTTTCCTGACACATCCAGGCAGGATTCTCGGGGGATGGGCGCTTAGCTGTCAGAGAGGCGGAGACCAACAGGATGTTTAAATACTTACCATAAAGTCTCCTTCCAAACTGGCAGGGTATGGGTTTGGGGAGACGTCGGTACGTTTGTCTACGGAAAGGAAAAGGACACTGATAGCAGGAAACTTTCTGATGCTTGGTTGGTGGGAGAGCCCTCAGCAAGAAACACAATGTCTCCGTGAGTAGCTTTTCCCTTCAGTTTAAAGGACTGTACAATACTTTGTGTATGAGAACAGAGCAAGAGGGTGAAAAGATTGGCTTGGCAAATCAGGAGAGAACTCTGGCTAGCCCAGACATTTGTCTTATTTCACTGATTTTACCATCTATTTTAAGAGTTCCTTTAGTTCCAAATTCTCTTCTCAGTTACACTGTATGACCCCAGTGTAGCCTGTACTGGTGTAAACGGGAACAGAATCTGAACCCTCAAGCCAGCCCCTGCTCTCAGTTACTTTTTCACCCACATAAGGGCTCGGTCCAAAGTCCAGTGAAGTTGGTGAAAAGATTCCATTGGTTGTAATCAGGCCCTAAAGAGAGTAAAATCTGACCGCCCCCCACCCCCAGTCTGTGTTTAATTATCTAGGAATGAAACATTTACTCGGTGCACATTTTGTAGGCTGAATTTGATTTTCAATTCATAGATTTTAAATCCAAAAGGGACCATTCGATGATCTAGTCTGAGTTCAATGGTAGGGAAGCTATGTAATCTAGCCCTCCTACCCACCGGTGCAGAATTGTTCCTTACTATTTTTGTCCAGTGTAAGTGGACTACATAGGCTCTTATATTGTACAGTGAAGATACATAGGTGCCTATATGGAAAATACATACTATTTTTCTTTTTTGTTCTTTGACAGCATGCATCACTGGGAGACGGTACATGACATTTTCAGAATATTGTCCTGTGGGTTAAGCTAAATTGATGTGAACATATCCTACAATGGAAACTTGGTTTATCTTATAAGTTCTTTGAAAATATAAAGGGAATATTTAAAAGAAAAACCTTATAATTAAAGCCCTCACAATTATATTTGGCAGATATATAGTTTCCTCAGTTGAGCAGTTGCAAAAAGCGCCCCCAGATTAAACTGAGCATTACAACGGGAGATCAAATGTTCCAAGTGTCTCTTTTCATTGTCTCCTGGGCTGGTTATATTACTCACAGCTATTTTGCCTGGAAAGGTGGGTGGACTCATAGCATTATAACATGGCTGTTAAGATGTATGAATTTGCCTGGTTCTCCCAGAACGATGGAGGCAAAAGTATTGCACTGGGAATTAAAGAAGCTACTACAGGCAAAATTATTTCCTAATCCCGCATACACTTAAACACGGGTTTAAGGGCTTGCAGGAGCTTGAAAGTACACTGGGCTTAATTTCCGCTGATAAGTGAATAGTTTGCTAAAAGTTTACATTGACTATTATAGGAATCAAATAAGAGGGTTAATTGCCTGTGGTCAGAAGCCATTATTCCTTAATTAATCCAATTACTTTGCAATCTCTCCCCCCCCCCCACCCCAATTTGGCTTGTGAACATTTAAAACAGTTTAAGGCTCCCAAACCTGCTTCCACTGGTGTTAATGGGAATTTGCCAATGACTTCAGTGAGAGCAGAATCAATTCCTTAAATCTTTGCTTTGCAAACTGACCGTGTAACCATACTGGTCAAGTCCTTATAGCCTTCCTCATGCAAAGCTCCCAGTTGAGACAACATTGAAGTCAATGGGAATTTTGCCTCAGTCGTCATTGTGAGATTTGGTCCCCTCTTCCTAGGAAGGGTGTGTATTTGACTGACGAACGGCACAAGGAATATTGTTGATGGTAAACCACAGTTGACGGGAAGTCTGAATCCCATTTAATGAACAGTGAACTAAAAGGGAATGCTCTACAGTCCCACTGACAGCCCACCGGCCGCATCCAGCCCACAGGACAATTCCTTCCAGTCCTCAAGGCATCTGCTCCCCTAGTGGCAGCTACCCAGAATACAGGGAACATCGCAGTGAAATGCGGCACGTGCCAGAGACCCACACCACAAAATGGTGTCCTCCACATGGCGTGCCCTCTCATACGGTGCGTGCGAGGATACGCTGCATGGAGGACGCCATTTTGTTTCTGTATGTGGCCTGCGGAGGTGCCACACAACTGCGCATGCGGCCCACGTCACTGAAGAGGTTGGACCATCCAAATTGGGGCCAGGTTTTTGAAGTAGCCTCTAATTTTGTGCTTGCAATGAATTGCAGAGGTAAATGATGTCTAAGTATGAGCTGGATCAGACCAGTGCTCCATCTAATTCGGTATCCTGTCACCACCCGTGGGCAGCACCAGATACTTTAAAGGAAGAGGCGAGTAACCCCGAAGTGGTCAATTATAGCATAGCCTGCTCAGAAGGGAAGTTTCTTCCTACCCTCCCTCCATTAAAGGTTGACTGAATACATGGAATTTATGCCTGCAAATAACTGAGCTTGTAATTTTGCCCACAATTGACAATGGACCCAAAACTAGATGCTGTGTTAAAAAGCCTTTAAAATTGTAACCCTTAGAGTTTAAAGAGCAGACAAAAATCATGTAAGATAGATAAGATGGGTGAGGTGATATCTTTTATTGGACCAACTTCTGTTGGTGGAAGAGACAAGCTTTCGAGCTCCACAGAGGTCTTCGTCAGGTCTGGGAAAGGTACTCAGAGTGTCACAGCTAAATACAAGGTGGAACAGATTGTTTAGCATAAGGAGTTAACATATATTCTAAGGGAGTACATCTGCGTACCCTTCTCAAACCAGACCAGAACAAGAGCTCTGTGTAAACGCAAAAGCTTGTCTCTTCCACCAACAGAAGTTGGTCCTATAAAAGATATCACCTCACCCACCTTGTCTCTCTAATATCCTGGGACTGACACGGCTACAACAACACTGCAAATAAAAATTATGTAATGAATTTGGGGTTTTTTTCCTACTTGCTCTTGTTGTTCAACGCAGGAAATCCAGAAGTGGCATGAGTTGCTTTCTGCATTGTCACAGGATAATGTGATCGCATTTCCTTGAGTTACAGCTTAATTACGCTTGTGTCCAACAAAGACCCTATGTATTACCGCTGCTTAGTCTTTATGAAGCACCATGCAGCGTTTCACAGTAACTCACAACAGAACTCTGTCCCCTACCTGTGCACACGATTATTATATATTACTTGTATTACCGGAGCGCCTCGGAGCCCTAATCATGGATCGGAATTCCATTGTGCTAGGTGCTGTATAAACACAGAACAAAAAGGCGGTCCCTGCCCCAAAGAGCTGACAGTCTACCCTTTTAGTTTGCTGGGTTGGTTCACGTTCATGGCTGGAGATACACCATTTGACCAAGAAGGCTTTTGAGAGACATTGGGATTCAACAGCTAGACCTGTGGTGTGAGAGACAGGAGACATGGGTTCTACTCCCATCTCTGCTTCTGACCTGTTTTGTAAACATGGGCAACTGTTTTGCCTCTTTGCCTCAGTTTCCCTGATCCGTAAAATGGGGATAATAAGACTGTCCTCCTTTGTAAAGCTCTTTGATGGAAGTGCTAGATGATTATTGTTATTAGGAGTCTTGCAGCCAGTAGGATTTTAAAGATTGGTGGTTCTGTGTTTATAAAGGGCTCATTATGTATAAAACTAGTAGCACTGGAAATTTCCATTTGACTTTACACCAGACCTCCGGACAATAAAAGAATTTTCACTATATTTCAAGTCCTGGGTCTGATTGTTATCTTCTTGGGAGAATCAAGGTTGTTTGTTGAGGGAGCAGCAGTGTTGTATTTGGCTCATATCCTAAGAAACATCAGTAGAAAAAAAGACTCCTACATTGCAAAGAGGAAGAATTTAGACATACAAAAAAAAAGTCACCTTGGTCCCAATCCGACATGCACTGATTTCAATTGGCTCAGGGAAAGCTCTCATTGACTTCAATGATCCAGAACTGGGTCCTTAGAGTGGAAGACCATGGGAAAGTATCAGTAATTCGGATAAAGTGATAAGAGCTTTCGGAAAGCTGATTCTAGCCCAGACCTATGTACAGTGTAGGGGATGAGAATTTCAAGCCATCCCTCTGGCTACAAAGAAATAATCAAAACCCGTGGGGCCTGATTCTGCTTTTGATGGCAAACCTAGTGTGCATGAGATCAGAATTGGGTCCATCAGTTTTACTTGTATCATGTGTAGCAGGATCGCTTGATCATCTTTGCTGGAAATGCATGGGAGAGGCATGAAAATGCATTGTGAGAGGAGAACACTCAGGATTTGGTCCTTAAATACATTAGTTGAGTAAACTAAATGGGCCAGATTCATCTCTGGTATAATTCCATTGACCAGCAGCATTAATGTGCCCTACGTTACAGCCAGCAGCAGCTGCATGCATCCAGGCCGATGATTCCTGGCTAGGAGTGTGAACGATCTACATGGGGGAGCTCTGCCTAAGGGGTATTGCTGGATGAATGGGAGTATCCAAATAGGACCAAAATCCTGCATGCTTCTGCAGCTGCCATTGCCTTCAATAGGCATTGCAGGTACTTGGCGCTTTGTCCTGGACACAGAGGCCCAGTTTATAGTGGGAGTCAACTAGAAGAGAGGTGGCCACATTTGGCACCGTGCTCACACCGTTGGGCGCGATATGTTGGGTGGTGTCTAGGTGCAGAGCCTCCCAGAATCCTCCTCTGTACCTGGGAAATGACTGATAGGGACGGAAATACTTTTTCAAGACCAATGGGGTCTTTAGGAGAAATGAGAAGGTAGCTGGAATCCTCCAAGAAGAAACATGTGCGTGAGAGCGAGGGGGAAGGGCAGAAGGACATGTGTACTGCTAAGAGATTAGACCAGTAGTCCCCAAACTTTTCAAGGTCGCCCCCCTTCCTCCCGGAGTTGGGACTGGGAGTGGGGCCGCAGCTCCCGGGGGAAGGTGGGGACACAGCCAGGGGTAAGGAGACCGAGGCTAGGACTGCAGCTGGGGGCAGGAGTGGGGCTGGGAACAGAGCTGCAGCCAAGGGCCTCGGCTGGGGCAGAACTAGGGCCAGGTCCGGAGCTGTGGCCGGACCGCAGGCTGGGGCCTCGGCTGAGGGCGGGGCTGGGACCCAGGGCCTCAGCAGGGGGCGGGGCCAGTGCAGAGCTGGGAGTGGACTGGGTTTGGATGGCGGTGCTCTGGATTAGACCATCTTCTGATAACCTTAGGTGAAATCCTGGCCCCATTGAAGTCAATGGGAGTTTTGCCACTGACTTCTGCTCGCCATAGTTTCTTATACTGCCCTCCTCATCAAACTGAGCACCTTCCAGTAGTGCTGTAAGTGACACAACTCCCATGTCTTACAAATGGGTTCGTTCTTTCTCTCACCATCTCCCCAGGAGAAGAAGTGTGTGTGGTGGTGGAGCATTTTGCCTTGGTTGGGTTTTTTGTGTTTGTATTAATATGCACACGCAGCTCAGGGGAGCTAGATTTATTTCACTGCATGATGGGCCAGACCCTGCACCGATGGAAGTGCATCTATGATGCCGAGCCAGGCCCCGTGTGTGTGATGTGTAGTACTGCTCTGCTTTAAAATGCAAACGACATGGGTCAGGGACAGTGTCTTCCTTTGGGTTGCAGATAGTACCAAGCACGCTGACGGGGCTCGGTGCAGAACGAGAGTCATTCATACAAACTGTGTTCCTTGCAAAGCACATTTCTGCAGTGCTGTAGTTGGGAGTCTGAAAACAGCAATCGCATTTTGCTCTCGATTACATTTTTTAAAAGCAGGGTTCAGAAGAGCCTGATCTATAAAAAGCAAACAAAACAAACAGCTTCCCATCTTGCATCTGCAATTTGGGCCTGTCAATAATAATTGCGGTATAATTATGCAGGCACCAATGAAGGTATGTAGCTGTTATGCCGCTCCCCTGGGTGGGTCGTCAGCAAAATGTATTGAATCTGAGACCTCTGGTTTGAGATGCATGGGCTGCTCCTGCCTGAGCTAAGAAACCCATTGCTGATAACTGAGGCTCTAGCTCAGGGGTGGGCAAACATTTTGGCCTGAGGGCCACATCGGGGAATAGAAATTGTATGGCGGGCCATGAATTATCACAAAATTGGGGTTGGGCTGCGGGAGGGGGTGAGGGCTCTGGTTGGGGGTGCAGGCTCTGGGGTGGGGCTGGGGATGAGGAGTTTGGGGTGCAGGAGGGTGCTCTGGGCTGGGACTGAGGGGTGCGGAGGGTGGGAGGGGGATCAGGGCGGGGGCAGGGGGGCAGGTAGGGGGGCAGGTTCTGGCTGGGGGTGCGGGCTCTGGTGTGGGGCTGGGGATAAGAGGTTTGGGGTGCAGGAGGGTGTTCTGGGCTGGGATCGAGGGGTTTGGAGAGCAGGAGGGGAATCAGGGCTGTGGTTGGGGTACAGGGAGAGGCTCAGGGGTGCAGGCTCTGAGTGGCGCTTACCTCAAGTGGCTCCCGGAAGCAGTGGCATGTCCCTTCTCTGTCTCCTACGTGGAGGCCCGGGCAGGCGGCTCTGCACGCTGACCCATCCACAGGCATCGTCCCTGCAGCTCCCATTGGAGTGTGTAGGAGCCAAAGCAGGGCCATGCCGCTGCTTCCGGGAGCCGCGTGGTGCGGCCCCTGACCCAGCACCCTGCCTGGAGTGGGTCGAGCCGCGTGGTGTGGCCCCCGACCCAGCGCCCCGGCTGGAGTGGTGCCAAACCGCGTGGTGTGGTCCCCAACCCAGCGCCCCGGCCGGAGCGGGGAAAGCCCTAGACCCTGCTCCCCAGCGGGAGCTTGCGGGCCGGCTTAAAACGGCTCGGCCCGTAGGCTGTAGTTTGCCCACCCCTGCTCTAGCTGGCTCATCAATCTCTGTCTCTGGCCCAACCACCACCAAGGCGGGGACAAAGTGCCAAACTGAATCATAGAATCATAGAATATCAGGGTTGGAAGGGACCTCAGGAGATCATCTAGTCCAACCCCCTGCTCAAAGCAGGACCAATCCCCAACTAAATCATCCCAGCCAGGGCCTTGTCAAGCCTGACCTTAAAAACCTCTAAGGAAGGAGGTTCCACCACCTCCCTAGGTAACCCATTCCAGTGCTTCACCACCCTCCTAGTGAAATAGTTTTTCCTAATATCCAACCTAAACCTCCCCCACTGCAACTTGAGACCATTACTCCTTGTTCTGTCATCTGCTACCACTGAGAACAGTCTAGATCCATCCTCTTTGGAACCCCCTTTCAGGTAGTTGAAAGCAGCTATCAAATCCCCCCTCATTCTTCTCTTCTGCAGACTAAATAATCCCAGTTCCCTCAGCCTCTCCTCATAAATCATGTGCTTCAGCCCCCTACCCATGAAAAAGATCAAGAAAGAAAGAAAGTGATTCAGACTCTTCCAGAGTGAATACAAGTTCAAACATGGTATAAATATGCCATGCACTGCTACAGACTAGGGACCGAGTGGCTAAGTAGCAGTTCTACAGAAAAGGACCTAGGGGTTACAGTGGACGAGAAGCTGGATATGAGTCAACAGTGTGCCCTTGTTGCCAAGAAAGTTAACGGCATTTTGGGCTGTATAAGTAGGGGCATTGCCAGCAGATCGAGGGACATGATCATTCCCCTCTATTCGGCATTGGTGAGGCCTCATCTGAGTACTGTGCCCCACACTACAAAAAGTATGTGGAAAAATTGGAAAACGTCCAGCGGAGGGCACATCTACACTGCCTCACAGTTCAGACCAAGGGGGTGTGACTAGCAGTGCACAGCAGAGTGCTCTGCTGTAACTACCCCCACATGGATGCTGTGGGCACTACTATTTTAGAGGTCCGGAGCTTGCACTAATGAGGTGCACTTGCAAATCAGGCAGTCATGTCTGCTTGCCTTTATCCGTGTGTCTGAGTAGCTGTGCTCTGAAAAGAGAAAGTGGGGAGGCCCTATTAAAAATAAAGCTAATGCTAACCCCAAATCTGTATAATAATGATATACTGTTTCTTCCCAGTCATCTGCCTCTTGCAAAACTCACATGCTTTTAAGTGACTGCTTTATGTGTGATTCTTTCAGGGGGTTGTATTTGATTTAAACTGTCTTAAGCATATGGTTTTCCAAAGGGTTTTAAAAAGCTCCATTACTCTGGGGAAAAAAAAAAACCCTGCTCCCGTTTGCCTGGTTTTGTGTTTCTTGGCTCGTTTACAAAACGGGCTTCAGGAATCAGAGCTGGATTCTGCAGGATGCTGAACATCCTCTAGCCCTGCAGCACCACTCGGGATCAGGTCTGTAATTCATTCTTTCCTGTATCAACTGCTGCCCGAGTGGCCCGGGCGAGCAGGATAGTGTAGGATCGCTGCCAGTTCAGAATACGGGGAACTCTGACACACCCACTTTCTCCACTGCCCTATAGTAATGTATGGGATCTCAGAACTTGCAGCCTGTTTCAAGACTCTGGTCTGAGGCAAATGAGGTTAAAACCAGTAGGCGTGCCACCTCCATAAACTGAAATCCCCAAGCTCACCGCAGCTGGTTCTGAGTACTTGCATCTTCTGACACATGCATCCAAACATGATTATTGTTTATTGTTTACATTCCAGCAGTGCCTAGGAGCCCGAGTCATGGACCAGGCCCCAGCTGCTCTCGGAGCTGTACAAACATAGAACACAAAGATGGTCCCTGCCCTGAGGGGCTTGCAGTGGTTGTTTACCAAGGAAATACTGTTTGAATGTCCCCAGAGAAATCTATCTATGGTACTGCAGCTGGGATTTGGGGGAGATTGGGATTGGCTGGGAGAGAAACTGGGACTGGCTGGGCAAGGAGACTGAGGACCGTAGGATGAAAGGGAGGCTGGGACTGGGAGCTGGAGTGGGGAGGAGAGAGGAGGCTGGGACTGGAATGGAAAGGAGATTGAGACAGAGCCGTGGAGGGAGAGGCATCTGGAATTAGTTGGGTGGGGAGGCTGGGACTGGTAGTTGCAGGGAGGGGAGGCTGGTACAGGTTAGGCAAGGAGACTGGGACTGCAGGCTGGGGGAGACTGGGTCTGGGAACCAGTGATAGAAATGTGGGAGAGCAGGGAAGACAAGCCAGTGGTTAGGGTACTTGACTCAGACTTGGGAGAGCCATGTTCAATTCCCTGCTGCTTCACAGACTTCCTGCATGACCTTTGGCACATCACTTAGCTTCTCCGTGCCTCAGTTCCCCATCTGTAAAATGGGGATGACAACACCGTTCTGCCTCACCTGGGTGTTGTGAGGATAACGATTCTTGGCTGCTCAGATACTGCAGTGATGGGGGCCATGTGAGGGGTGTGTGGGGAGGAGGAGATACAGGGACTTGGATAGCTAGCCCAGAGGGGGAGGTTGGGACTGGGTAGACAAGGAGCCAGGGATGGGGAAGAGCCAGGACTGGGGCAGGTTGGAGGAACAGGGCAGAGGGGGTCAGGTTTGTGGGGAATGGGCAGAAGAGTCCGAGCCACTAGAGCACACTCCCGTCCAGAGCCTGGACTGGAACCCAGATTCCTGAGTCTCGCCATTTCCCTGCTGTCCACAATATCCGTGAAACCCACCGGCAAAGCATGCATCTCGTCCCTCTGGGAGCCTGGTCCACGCAGAGCATGACAACCTACTCCTGCCGTCAGCAACTCCATTGGCTCACGCGGCAGAGCTGTGTGTGGTGGATCTAAAGGTTCCAGCCCTGCGGCGGACGCACGGGTGTCAATATGACGCCAGACGATGGAATTTCTGTTTTTTCAGTTTGCCTTTTTAAAAACCTAAGAAATTAACACACAGAACCCACCAAAAGAACATTATTAGGGTTGTAAAGTCAAGCACGCAAAGGTCGGGAAACACCAGAGTTAAGGTTGCCTGTGCAACCTTATCTCAGTTCCCTCAGACGCATGTATTATGATACCAACTTTAATTACATGATCCCATACTGCTTTTTCCACAGAACCTCGGCCTCATTCAGTGAGCAGCCTGGACAGTGCCTACTTAGTGAGCGGCTATTCAGTCGTTCCATGTGCAGCCCCATGACTTATTTACCACACACTATTCAAACCTTGCTCTTATTGATTTCCTTGTGAGCTTTTCCAGGGTGCTCATCACTGTAGTATCCAGTGCTTCATAAACACTAATTAATTTATCTTCACAACACCCCTGGGAGGTGGGGGAGTGGTGTTATCCCCATTTCACAGATGGAAGGGTGAGGCACAGAGAGATTCAGATTAAAAGTGTAACTTTGGGTGAGACGACTAGGACCTGATTCTTCAGCATTAAATAGCATTTTATTTGTTCAAGGCACCTGTGAGTGCTCAGCACTTCCGCAAATCAGACCCCAGGGTCTCAAGTTGGGCTCCCAGAAAATGAGGCACACACAAGTAGTGACCACCCGTGAAAAGTTTGGGTTAAGTGACTTTCCAACACTGCAGAGGAACTCTGTGGCAGAGGCAGGGAGAGAATCCAATTCCCTAGGGCAGCATTCAGCTGGCATAACCATGTGACTGTCCTTTCTCTTGCTGGGATCCCCTGTCTCATTCACTACACACCTTCCAGCTTCCACAGTAAATGAAGTAGGAATGCTACAGCTAGGAGAACACTTCACTGCCCACCCCTGATTGCTCCCCAGAACAGGCCCCTCCTGTGCATTGAATGAGGCAGGGGTTCTATGCAGGGGCAGCACCAGCTCTTCACGGTGGGGAGGCTGAGGTGGGCCTTAGCCCCCCTTCGCCACGAGGCCCTACCCCTCTCCGTGGCCCTACCTTCTGCTCCTCCTCTCCCTCCTGTGGCCTCGCCCCCTGACCCCATCGGAAGCCAGAGCCGGGCAGTGCTCGCAGCCACCACGGGTAAGAGCCACCCGAGCGGTGGCGGACCTAACTCTGGGGCTGGCAGAGCCTTCAGGGAGCTGCCCTGGGCATGCCCCAGTGGGCGGGGACATAGGCCAGAGACTGCTCTTGGGCACCCCCATCCCCAGCCCGGGCAGGCCAGCAGCTGCTGCTCTCTCTGCTCTGCCTTCAGTCGGAGAATGGCAGTTGCTACGGGTACCATAGATAGATTTCTCTGGTTACATTCAAACAGTATTTCCTTGGTCAGGGGCGGCACCAGCGCACCAAGCGCATGCCTGGGGCGGCGGCCTGCCGGTCGTCGTGAGGGCGGCCGTCAGGCTGCCTTCAGCGGCATGCCTGCGGGAGGTCCGCCGGTCCCGTGGATTTGGCGGCAATTCGGCGGCGGGTACGCCGAAGCCGCGGGACTGGCGGACCTCCCGCAGGCATGCCACCGAAAGCAGCCTGCCTGCCGTGCTTGGGGCAGCAAAATACATAGAGCCGCCCCTGTCCTTGGTAAATCCCCTGCCTCCAGCACCACCCCTGGTTCTGTGGAAAATATAGTATGTGAACTTGTGATTAAAGATTGTATCATAATGCATATGCACAAGGGGGCCAAGTTAAGGTTGCACAGGCGACCTTAATTCTGGCATTTCCTTACCTTTGACTGCTTGATTTTGCAACCTTAATAATGTTCTTTTAGTGTAGCTTTTGTGTGTGTAATGTGTACAGATACGTATGCTCTCAGTGTTTACGCTCCTATTGACTATCTCTTATATACTGTAATTGACTACTAGCATGTTAGGCACTCCACTGGTAGAATCATAGCTATTCAGCTGTGTCATAGGATCTGTATTGCTAACGGAGAGTCTCAGCTAGCATTTAGCTCAAGTGGTAGGGGGACCTGTGCTATTGGAGTAGGAGAATCAGATCTCTGTCCCCACGTCATCAAGTTCAAAGTGATGGTGGCATGCAGCATAGTGACAATTGTGAGATTCCTAAATGGCCATCGGTTTGTTTGTAGTATAAGGCCGTGATCCTGCAATGAATGGACAGACCTCTCAACCCACACGGAGTCCCATTGACTGGAGGGCTTTGTCCATGGGAGTTCACTATAAGATCAGGCCTAAACATATCCAATGCACTGCACTTATTTGTGCAAATAATGGAAACTACTTATAATGAGCTTGGGTATAGTGATATAAATTGTTTCAGTGACTTGCAATGTACAAATTACAATTCCACTTCTACTGAGCCTCTCATAATAGTGATGCTGATCTCTGGAATAAAATAACTTCACTCTGATATCATCCTGCTATGTACCAATGCCACTATTATAATGAGGTCTGTTGCTATGACCAAACAGAGCTGCATTAACTTATACGTTATGTTTTTTCTTCCTGCTTTTCTTGCAGGTTATAAATGATTAGCCCTTATGACCAACATGAGCTGGAGTTTTCTCACCCGTCTGCTAGAAGAAATTCACAATCACTCCACTTTTGTGGGGAAGGTCTGGCTCACCGTGCTGATCGTCTTCCGTATCGTCCTGACGGCTGTCGGAGGGGAGTCCATATACTCAGATGAACAGAGCAAATTCACATGTAACACCAAGCAGCCAGGCTGTGACAATGTCTGCTACGATGCCTTCGCACCACTATCACATGTCAGGTTCTGGGTCTTCCAGATCATCATGATCTCAACCCCTTCCATCATGTACCTGGGCTATGCCATCCACAGGATCGCTAGGTCCTCCGAGGAGGAGAAGAGGCTTAAGGTACTCAAGAAGAAGAAGAAGCAGTTTGCTTTGAACTGGCAGGCTGTCCGTAACTTGGAAGACCCTTTGGAAGCAGACGAAGAGGAGCCCATGATCTCCGATAACACGGTGGAAAATGAGGAGAAAGCCAAAGCAAATAAGAAGAGCAAGGAGCAGCAGAAGCACGACGGGAGGAAACGCATCCAGCAAGAAGGGCTGATGAAGATTTACGTCTTCCAGCTCATTGCCAGAGCTTCATTTGAAGTTTGTTTCTTGGTTGGGCAGTATTTTCTCTATGGCTTTGAGGTGGAAGCATATTTCGTCTGCAGCAGAGCCCCTTGCCCTCACACCGTGGACTGCTTTGTGTCAAGGCCAACAGAGAAGACCATCTTCCTCCTGGTGATGTATGTTGTGAGCTGCCTGTGTCTGTTGCTCAACATGTGTGAAATGTTCCACTTGGGGTTTGGGACCATTAGAGATGCCATTCGCAACAGAAAGATTAATAGTTTCAGGCAGCCTCCATACAACTATTCCTACTCGAAGAATATCTCCTGCCCTCCCGAGTATAACCTGGTCGTGAAATCGGAGAAGCCCGCAAAGGTCCCAAATAGCTTGTTGGCCCATGAGCAGAACTTGGCTAACGTTGCTCAAGAACAACAGTGCACAAGCCCAGATGAGAACATCCCGCCAGATCTGTCCACCCTTCATAAACACTTGAGGGTGGCCCAGGAGCAGTTAGACATAGCATTCCAGAGCTACAATGCCACTCAGGCCAACATGCAGCCTTCCAGAACCAGTAGCCCACCTTCAGGTGGGACTGTGGTAGAACAGAACAGGGTCAATACTGCCCATGAGAAACAAGGCGCTAAGCCCAAAGCCAGTTCAGAAAAAGGTAGTTCTAGCAGCAAAGATGGAAAGACTTCTGTATGGATATAATTGGGTGCTTGACCATAGCTCACAGACAGGGCAATGTAAGTAGAGGTTTGGTTTTTTTCCAGCATTGTCTAGAATTCAATTCACAGAGCACAGGCACAATTGTACGTGGGAGTAAATGTAGCTGAAGGATGAGTTGTTTCAAACGTTACATTTGAATAATGTCTTCTGGTGTGTTAACGAAGACACTCCCTTTCTTGCCTAGTCCATATTCTCTCTGGGAACCTCCATCGAGCTAAACTGTATGGTGCCCCCCCACCCTCCGGCACTGCTTAGGGGTGGGAGTAACAGCCTTTCTTCTTATGTCACTCACTAGCTGTTTGCCCAGGATGACCCACTGCAGGCTCTCTGCGACAGAGACTGGACTGACAAGCGAGCTGGCTGGCGGGAAGGGGACTTTGTTGATCATTCAGAAGAAAAGTCTTGACTACCCCGAGCAACTCATGTTCTGCATCATGAGGCTATAGTACTGTACTTGTGTTGAGAACTGTTTAATTACTAAATGTCCTTCCTCAAATTAATTTGAATTCCTCCGTTAAAGGGGAAAACGGTGACATGTTGCATAAACTGCCACGATCGACTAGCATGGCTTGTTTCCTGCCTGGATTCTTACATGCACTAACAAGCAGTCATTGGAGATGAACGCAACAGAGATTGCAGCCATGAGTTCTAACCAGGCATTAATGGAACATGAAGACTGTCAGAAGCACAGTAGCCATATTTTAAAGAATGTACGCGACCCTGAGTGATTAGCGTTGAGGTAAATGTTGTATCCTTTTTTTCCCCCCAATCAGTGTTGAACTGCAAAGCAAACGGGATCAAATGCTACGTAGCGTTTGCAGTCAATTTGCACTGTAATGATGCTGCAGTGTAGCATTGGTCCCAGAGCTGGTGGGAACTGAAGCAGTTTAGCGTTTTTTAACACTGCTACTGCACATCTTAAGCAAAAGTGCCTTTAAGCAACCAGGAAAATGAAATTCGAAGTTTCTAATGTCTGTGTTAACTCTTGGTAGAGATCAGAAGAGCAGTGCTCACAAATTTTGTTATCATGTACTTTTGTTTTAATCAAAAGCTTATAAATAGTTGCAGACAAATAGATCAATGCCTAGTGTGTACAGCGTGTGTGTGGAGACGTATATTTAAGTATATATACACACACATCTGAATATTATGTGTGAGATACAGATATATATAATATAATATCAACCCCACGATGATTTTTACAACTTCCCACTCCCACCAAAAAAACACCAGCTCAGAATGGTGGCTGATTTTCCTCTCTTGGAGGTCGAATGGCCAGCCCTTGGGCCAGATCCTCAGCTGGTGTCAGTTGGTTCAGCTTCATTTATTTCATCTGACCCAAGCTGAGAATCTGCCCGCTTGACTTTAATGGGGACAGGAGAGGGGCCATTCACAAAAAGCACTCGTCTGCAGTTTAAGGACCAAATCCCCCTTGCCTTGCTCACATGACTAGTTCCACTGGACTTGTGTACACCAGGTTATTTTGGCTAAAGTTTACCACCAGAGATACCCACAATGCAACGCTGGTGTAGACCAAGTCTATGCAACATGGTGCTTAACAATGCCAGTGGCCGCTGGCACCTTGTCTGCTCTAGTTCTGTCGGAGAAAGTGAACCGATGGTGGAAGAAGTGGGGAAATCTTAAGAAAAGAAGCCCAGTCTAGACACCACCATTGACTTCCACAAGGCTATTCATGTCAGTGAGGCAAGCAGGGTTAGGACCCTAAACGCAATGTGGCTCCAACTAGAAGAGTTTCTCTTTTTCAAACACTCTCGATAAGAAATACTTTGGCAATGTATCTGACTTGTACAAAACTGACTGTGTCTGTGGCTTTGTTGTGAATTAACTCCGGTAACGAGCAGAAATGTAATCCTGACCACTGGGAACATGGCTGGGTGATTTATCGGCCTGGGTGTCAGTGGACGTGCTGAAGTAAAAAAGTAAATAAATAACTGCCCCATTTTCTGCTCTGTTGCCTCTCGTGGAGAGCCTGATCCTGCCAGGTGCCTAGGTGTCCTCAATTCCTTCTGTGGCTTTGCAGGATGCATTCAAGAGCTTCCAGGATTAGACCCATAAATCTCAGACCACAATAAACCTCTAAAGACTCTGAATGAGCAGAGCACTTAAGAATGTGCTTAACTTTAAGCAAGTAAGTAGCCCTATGGGCCGACTCGTGCTAACGTGCTGTATTCAGTCAGGGCCTAATAAGGCACTTCCAAAAGCTCTACAACATCATCAGTGATAGTGACAGAGCAAATAATTGTTTTAAAAGGAATACAATGACCAGCTCGTGAGAGCTTCTGGCAAAAATGTTTCATATATTTTGCTTAGCCACCTATAAAGTAATTTAGGGTTTGATCCTGTTCCCATTGGAGGACATCTCCTGGAAGCAGAATCTGCTCCATATGATTGTTGAAAATGACTGAGTGACTCGAAGGAACTGATCACAAATCATCAGTTCTGTTTAAAGGAATGCAGCTTTATTCTGCTGCACGACAGGGCATGTGTAGTGGATTTCCTCAGCAGGATAGGTCAGGATTACTCCAGGGGTCTGTCTTAGGGAAGAACTCACTTTAGCCGTGAGTTTTGCACAAAAGGCTCCTAATATTTACAACATGGTGGGGGTGGAAGAAACATATCTGTCTGCTCCTCCTGGCTGAGTCCTTTCTCTTTGCTCCATGGAACGACTTTGCATTTTGTATGGAGTTAAATTATTCCTCTTGAACGTGGGCCATACCTAAAAACCAAGAGGGGTTGTTTGATAATGGTGGGTTCCATTAAAAATTAAATGTGCTGCAGATCCCTTGACCCTGGTGCATATTCTGAACAGGAGAGATGCCGTGGTGAAGTCAGGCCCACGGCTGGGTATTGGTTTATGCTTTATGCTGCCCAGTGTGGACGTTTATACTGCACATCTATGTGAATCTCCCTCGTTTAGCTTTGGCCCTGTGCCCCCACAGGCAATTAACGTGATGACCCTGATGGAAGCTCTGAGTAGACTGAGGGTTGGATGCTGCATGTTTTTTTCCTTAGAAATGACTCACAATGCAGCAGGCCCATTGAAACGTGTCCCCCTGGAGCAGAGCAGTGACTCTCTGCTGCCTGGGGGAGTTTGGATTGTATGTTTATCCTGGTTATAACAGCAACAACAGCCTCCAGCCCTCAGCATTTCCTGAATAATTCCTGCTGGGTGTAATTGACCCCAGGTTTCCATTGGACTCCTCAGCTAGTCATTAATCTTCAGGGAGTGTTCTGTGTGCCTCGGTTGTTGTTGTTCAATTCAATCCTGCTTTGATTGGTATTGCTGGACCGAGAATAGCCAGCCAGAGAAGCAGAGCCAGCACCTTGGCTCTGACTTTATTTGTAAGTATGGCTAATGCCGAGCATTTGCCCAGGAGGCAGAGAAACAAGCTTTAAATCAGACATCTCAGAGTCCATCACATGAGCTCGCTCTAATAAATGTATAATCAGCCCTTATTGTTTATTATATTAGGAAGGGATGCACAACTGCTTTGGGTCTGTGCGGGCCTTGTGAGCCCTGCCCTCCCTGCAGCCACCATCCCTGGGGCTGAGGACTGTCAGTGATTGCAGGATTTTGCTGTTAATACTCTCTTGTTGGTTCTAGTATAACCTCCTTTCTGAGTGGTCTATAATTATAATCTCTTACCACCCATGCCTAATGCTGTACAAAGAGCTAATTAACCCTCAACATGCCTGGAAGGTAACTATTATTAAGCCTCACTTTATCCAGCATGGTTAAGACACTTACCCAAGGCATCCAGCGGGTCAGTGTCAGAGACAGGATTAGACTGCAGCAGTTCCAAGTGTCCAGCCCCACGTTCAACCTATTGGCTCCAGTTCACCTGTTTTAGGCAGCCCGATATGTGGCATACAAGTTTTCAGTGTAGAAACATTTTCTGTTACAAGATGATTGTGTCGGGGCGGGGGGTTTGGTTTGGTTTGGTTTCCTGGCTTCACTTGCTGTGGTGAAAAGCAGATGACTTGAGAGCCGTGAATTAGGACTTGCTTGTGATGCCTTGTTAAAGATGGGATTTCAGAAGCCTCTCTGAATTTCCTGACCCTTCTGGGTAGCCTATGCCAGGTACTTAGTGTTACCATGGTGGTCAATGAGCTGTATTTCTGCTGGAGGGACACCAAATTATCGCCCAAACTAACTGGGCAGGGAAGTTGGGCCCTCAGTACCTATTGAATGTCTCAATGTGTGATTCTCCTTACCCCCCATTCCACAACATGAGCTTAACGGGTCAGATGATGATTGCAAGCATGTCAGCGTTGTACACAATAGTCCAAATTCTGTCCTGGTTCATTCGCTACCCCAGTCAAGTGAACCCGTACAATCAGTAAAGTTGCATGGGACATAAGATGGGGCAGAACATAACCCAACATTTTCCATATACCCCCATGCAGCTACAGTGCAGTGCTGAACAGCATGCCTGTGTGGCTAGGCAGTGGCAATGTGATAATAGTAGATTGCAGAATCCTGGCCTCATTCAACTCAATAGGAGTCTTGCCAGTGACTTCAGTGGGGGAGCATTTCACCCATAAAAGTTAGAGTTGGGAACGAGCTATGAAGTCACATCTGGGGCCAGTGCTAGCTCATTTCTTGCAGCACATTGTCCAGGGCTCTAGTATTAACTTGTAAAAGACCCGAGCATGGGGCTTCCACCACTTCCCTTGAGAGAATATGTCACTGTCTTAGAGTACTCAGGGTTAGGAGATTTTTTTCCTGCTATTCAGCCCGTAAGGTAGCCGTGACCTAGTGGTTGGTGATAAAACTGAATCAAGAGACCTGTGTTCTGTTCCCGACCATGCTACTGATAATCTCTGTGACCTTGGTTGAGTCACTTCCCCTCTGTTTCCTTATCTGTAACATACGGCTGATAACGTTTACCCACCTTGGTAAAGCACCTTGTGACCTGCAGGTGAGAAGACACACTCTGTGTTGCACATCTGCAGAGCGTCTCTAACCTCCAGCAGCCTTGCCGGTGCTGCCTTTGGGATGATCCACAACCCCAAATCTCTGTAGCACTCAGTGCAGCAAGAGTCCCATGGCTGAGAGGAGGGTAGCCTAGGCACACTCTTACACTAGGGGAATTCTTCCCCAGTCCCTTTGACTCAATTACAGCCCTTATTTGCCATGGGAGCAGCATGAAGAAGCCAAAGCAAGGAACAGAATTGGCCCGGAGAAACGTACATTAGTATTATTATGTGATGTTGCTGAATGCCCTCCCGTTACTCCTTTCACATCCCTTGGGGCCCTCCCAAGCTGTTCTCCTGCTTTTGTTGGTTATACCCTCTAAGGCCTTCAGAGGTCATCATTGCACCAGGCTACCGGGATTTAATACTGCCTCGCAAATGAATCTGTGCGGATCTCACAAAAGAAATCCCATTTTTTTATGGGAAGGAGAACTATTAGGAGGCACAAGAAACATAACCTTCTTAATGTGGCAAAAAGTTGGGTCCCAGATTAGGTAAAAATCCATCAGGAGCTAACCAGCTAACTGCTCATACAATTGCAACTAATTCACATGCAGCATCCTTCTTGAAAGAGATCACTATATGGTATGGGTTTAATGCTTTGCTTCTTTTACAGGTTAGTTGTTTCATTCACAGAGCAGATGGGTTTAGTTGTGTAGTTTGTTTAATCCTAAATGCTGAATATATTCACTAAAACATGTCAGATAAAGTGCTCATCTTTTTTATTCAGGGCCTGGAATGTCCCAGGTGGAAGCCAAATTACCTTGTTGCTTGCATTCCATTCCACTGGAAAATACTTGAACTTAACTAAAGGCCATAACAAGTCTGGGCTGTTACAGAGTTTCTGGGGGTTTTTGTACTAACTGTATTTGTATTTGAAACTTTTTGCGTATGAAATTGAACCTGTAAATATTTTTCAGTGTAAATGTTACATCTGGAATGTAGTTAGAATGTTACACATATTTGTCAACAAAACAAACCCCAGCTCTTTGGATATTCAATTTCCAATACTAATAAAATGGAATAAAACATACATATTATTTACAGTATGCAAAGTGTGTGGTATATTTATATGGCAAGGATAATTTTGAAGATGTTGGTGAGGAGAGATGGCAAAGACTTTTAAATCTAATTTGGTAGCCAATTCAACCATATATTTGCATGGATGTAGATACATAAGAACACATACTGGTCCAAAACCATGGTCCATCCAACCCAGTATCCTGTCTTCTGACAGTGGCCAGTGCCAAGTATTTCAAAGGGAATGAACAGAACAGCGCGATTGCGAGTGATCCATCCCCTGTGAACCTCAGCTTCTGGCATTTGGAGGTTGACCCTGACTGTCTCAGCTAATAGCCATTGATGGACCTATCCTCCATAAACTTACCGTGTCTAATTCTTTTTTGAACCTAGTTATACTTTTAGCCTTCGCATCATCTCAATGCAATGAGTTTCCACAGGTTGACTGTGTGTTGTGTGAAGTACTTTTTTTTTTTTTTTTTAATCTGCTGCCTGTTAATTTTATCATTTGACTCCTAGTTTGTGTGGTAAGTGAAGGGGTAAATAACACTTCCCTATTTACTTTCTCCACACCATTCATGATTTTATAAACTTTTATCATATCCCCCCTTAGTCATCTCTTTTCTAAACTGAACAGTCCGAGTCTTTTAAAGCTCTCCACATACGGCAGCTGTACCATACCCAAGTCGTTTTTGTTGCCCTTTTCTGTACCTTTGCCAATATATCTTGAGACGGGGCAACTAGAACTGCATGCACTATTGAAGGTGTGGGCTTACTATGGATTTATACAGAGGCATTATGATATATTTTGTTTTATTATCTATCCCTTTCCTCCTAATGGTTCCTAACGTTAACTTTTTTGACTGCCCCACTGAACATTGATCGGATGTTTTCAGAGAACTGTTCACGATGACTCCAAGATCACTTTTTGAGTGGTAACAGGTAATTTAGACCCCATCATTTTGTATGCATAGTTGGGATTATTTTTTTCCAATGTGCATTACTTGCAAAGTACTTTTGCCTTACTGTGACCTGCTGGTTATTTTCTGTATTCTGCTCTCTCTCTGTGCTAAGAGGCATTGCCTACAACTCCTTTAGGCATTGAGCTGAAGTAACGTGGAAAACTGCCTACATTTTCAAAAGTGACTTGTGATTTTGGGGACCCAACTTGGGACATCTTAAAATTTAAGCCACTGGATGGATCTTCTGTGTAGCCAGAACTACAATTTTTTGCAGGTTATAGAAAAAGAATAGTGGAGTAGATTAAGCCAAATGTTGATTTAGCATAAAGGTGACCAGTAAAGGGGGAGAAAAGCTTAAGTTAACAACTTCCTCCCTTCCTTCATATAAATGTTTCTGCTTATGTTTTATATTAGAAATTCAGATCTTGTCTGTCCTGTTTTTCCTCCGCTGGAGAACTAGGAGGAGACAGGACTTTAGAGGTATTGAGTGAGCAGAATCTAGCTACATTACAGGGAAAATTATATTTGTTCAGGCTGCTTAAAACTCATGGTTATCTGTGACCCTCTAACTCAAATCCATGGAAAACACTTGGGAGGAATATTGTCTTTGTTAAAGATTTACTACCTTTGCCCTTCCCGTTAAAAGGATGATCACCCACAAACTGTACCCTGGAAACCTCCAATGATTCCTCACAAAACTTTGACCAGTTCTATAGCTGATTGGAAAATTTTGATGAAAAACACGGTGGAAAAATCCACTATTTTCTCCATTTTTTGACCAGTGTTACTTCTCCACTCTTCCAACCCAAACAACAAAATAAGCCCATCAATTAAACCTTCCTAGAACCAGGAAAGAATATTTTATGACGTTCAGAGTGCACAACAGCATTTACTCACTCAATGCTGATTTACAACAGTGATGGGTGGGACAGGAAAACCTAAGAGATAAAAAGTCCACTGGTCAACTAAGGTCACCAGCAGGGCATCAAGTTACAAGTGATACATTATCAGAACCAACCTTCAGTGGCTGCATATACCTTGACGCTGTCGCTGGCTATAGCCTTTACAAATTAATCCTTTAGTGAGTGTCCTGTATGCCACATTAAGGGTTATAATCCCGCACTGTCTTTTTTGGTGATGCTCCATTGGGATCTTTGTCTCACACCTGGGCCGTGGCAAGTTGCTGGGGGGTGAAACAATTCCACTGCATTGCTCTTCACAGAAATGACATCACAGTGGAGGGGAACTAATGAGTGATGAGTAACACTAAATCTCTTCTTCCCAGGATTATGGCAGGCTAAAACTACAATGAAGATATTTGCTCAGGACCAGATCTTCTGCTGGGGTAAAGCAGCACTGATCTACTGAAGTCAATGGATCAATGTTGTTTTACGCCAAGAATCTGGTCCTTAAATTACTTCCATTTACAAATCTTTTCTAGGTACAAAACTCTCCCCTGCAATGGGAATAGCTCTCATTGCTCCTTCCCTTGGCTACGGTCACTTTAGGAGCTGTTTGCTGCTCATGACCCACTTGTGTGCTCTTTCAGAAATCATTATTGTAACTTTCTGGGAAGACATGTAGGTGCTTGTTGCATTTTGCCCATGTCATGGTTCAGACTAGGGCTAAAGAGGAAACCACTGCAGTTGATAGCAATGCAGCCAAAGTGTCGGGCCTGGGAGAGAGTCAACAGGTGACCTGACTCTGATCCCCAGCACTCCTGCGCTCTAGCGCATTTCTGCCAGCCTGAGCACAGATAGGGAAACTTTCTCAGGCCTTGGCTACACTTGCAGCTGTACAGCGCTGTGAGGTAAACCTGTCTTCGTGCAGCTGAGTAGGGAAAAGCGCTGCAGTCTGTCCACACTGACAGCTGCCAGCGCAGTGGTGTGGCCACACTTGCAACATTTGCAGCTGTGTTGGGAGCGGTGCATTATGGGCAGCTATCCCAGCATTCATGTGGCTGCAACGTGCTTTTCAAAACGGGGGGGTGGGGTGGATTGTGACAGGGAGTGGGGGTGGGAGAGAGAGAGTGCTTTTTGGAGCATGTCAGCTCTCTATTTTGCAAGTTCCAAACTCCCGCCCCCTGCTCATTCATTCACTCACTCAAAGCCAGCTGCAATCTGTTTACTTTTCTCTGTGGTACCAGCTTTGAAACCGGCACTTCCGCATTCCTGCAGCCGGTCACAACAATGGAGAGGATTGGCCACTTGACAAAGTGATTAGTACAGCGCTGCAAGCGTTTACACTCACACCCGTGAGTCGTAGCCACTCCGCTGCAGCTGTTATTCCTCTCGGAGATGTGGAGTACCTGCAGCGGTGTATCCAGGGAGATACAGCGCTGTAAGTGCCCTGTCAGTGTGGACGGGGAGTGAGTTACAGTGCTGTAACTTGCAAGTGTAGCCAAGGCCTCATACAGGTGCTATTCCCCGTCTAGAGAGCTGATGCTTTTCAGGCTGCTTTATGCTCCTGCAGCTTCCCGTCATTCAGCCACAGCCCTGTCCTCCAGCTAATTAAGAAGTGGGTAGCTCCATTAAGGCGGAGTTATCCTTGAGTGTAACTAAGCAGAATTTGCCTAAAACACAGATGGTGGGCCTCTTCCACACTCCTGTAGCCCCCTTCTTCTCCTGTCTAAACTAGTAGCGGCACGTTTGAGGTGGCCGATCCTGAGACGGATTTACTAACAGAACAAACAAATCTGGAGACTACCCTACTGCCTGTAGAAAACTGGGAGGGTGGTTTGTCAGGAGCCCAGTACTGAGCTGCCCGTTTAGTAGGACCAACCCTGGAGGCTGAACCCCTGGTGGTTGAAGCTACAGGCGGTTGTACTGGCATTACGAGCCTGGAAGCCATTATAACCCAAATATAGAACTGGGAAAGGTTGGCTGCCATTAAAGCAATGTAATCCCTCGTAGGACAGGCAGCCTGCAGCATTTATAGTATTTGTTTTGTTTTGGAGTTCTAAAAAGTGGAGTATTTCCACCATTTTTTATTTTTTTAATGGTAACTAACTGTTCAAATTCACCCCAATGCATTTGCCTTGACTTCAGTGAATTACACGAGAGATGGATTTGGCCAATTGTCTTTTATTAAAGAGATGCGTATAAAGTGACATGGCTTAGCCAGTATGATTCCAACAAATGGTACATTTCATTTTCCCCCCACACTAAGCACAGTACAAGGACAGCGGTCTTTTAAACAAACAACACTGTTAACTTGGTTGACACTGTAGCTACATAGGACAGTCAGGCATTTTTGTCAATCAGACGCGTGTTCTGTACATGTTGTGTTGAACCAGAGAATTCAGAGACAGCAAAAGAGAAAGGATTGGAAATTGTTTCAATGGGTTTGTTTTATACAAGGAAGAAAGCGACCACCCTTTAAGGCTATATAATGCCATGCTTATTGCTTGAAGCATAAAGGATCAGGCCCAAATGCTACACTGATGGCAAAACCTGGCCTAGTGTAGTATATTATCATCAGCTGTCGTACTTACAGAGTCAGGTATTACTTAGCATGAGTAAGGGTGGCAGTATCTGGCCCAAGACACATCAGTGTTCAGCAGCACAGCTCCCTAGCAAAATATGATTCTCTCTGGCCTCAGAACTGGCTGAGATCCTAGAGAAAAAAAAGGTTAATTAAACATTTTTTTAAGTCACCAAGAACTGAAAGTCTGAGGCACGTGCTGCAGGATGAAAAATGAGAGCTGATGGCAAGCACTGACAGGAAACTGCCCCAGCGCTCCTCTGTCATTCCTAGCCAAGAAGGAGGAACGGTCAGAGTGGTAACAGACGACAAGGGTCAGTGCAGCAAGTAGTTTTTGCATTTGAGTAAATCAAATGCCATCACCTCACTTGGCTGAAAATCCTAGCCCACTGCTTGTCATAATTCCCCCATTAGCTCTCTAGTGACCTGGAGAGGTGATGGAAAAGAGCAATGGCTGGGAAAGATCTGTGGGCTTGATTCACCACTGCAACTCCATTAAAATCAACTGGAGCAATGCAGGGTTAAATTAGTGTTTATGAAGAGAAGAGAAGAAGATTGAAAGGCAGATTCTCAGCTATACTAATTCAACTTCTGCCAAATTCATCCCACTGAAATCTCTGGCGTTACCCCAGCAATAAAGTTTTTTTGGCACCTGTGTCTCAAGGTTAGCAGATCAGTTTTTGCTTTAATCAACTCACTTTTAGTGGACAATTTTGCAAGGGAGCGGGTGCTCTTAGCCCCCAGTGATCTCAGTCAGAGTTGAGGGCACTCAGTATCTAACAGGATTGAGCCTTTAGGGCCATATTCTGCTCCCATGTAGACTGGTGTAAATCCAGAGTAAGCCAGTTGCCTTCAGTGAAGTTACTCTTGATTTACTACAGCATAACTGAGATCAGAATGTGGCTCCCAGTCCTATTGTTTGTAAAGAAGTTATCTTAACAAAATCCTCATTCAATTGGAGCTGTAATTATTTGTGCTGATATGCTGTGAAAAATATTTAATTGTTGCTGGATAAAAAGAAACAAAACACTTACTAAAGTTAGTTTGGATATTGCAGGTAAATTTAAGTTCCCTTTTTGAAAGGTAATGCAGAAACAGTAGAAACATTGCTAATGCTGCTTTCACTGACTGCAATGCAAACGTGGGAAAGCCGGGAAAATATGAATCAAAGCCACAAAAACCAGAAAGTCAAAGAAAGCCTCAGAAATTAGCCCACTTGATGTTGGACATTTGCTTTCTCTGACTGAATAGAATGTTTCTGTCATTCACTGTTCCCATTCAAAAAGCCTTTTATGTACCATGATTTTTGATACCGCTTGGGTGAAGGTTAGGATCATGCAATAAGCCAAAGCTAGACCTTCGCTAACCTTTAGGCTTCATGTAGGTACACAGATATAGACCCTGCAAAAGGAACTTCCCCCTCCATGCCAATGTTTACATGCAGTGTTGTTCAGCCACTAGATGTCTCTGTGTAATCCCGTGTTCCAGACAGGGTGTGGTGTCTGGTAAACAAGGACAATGCTGGAACTCAAGCTATGGGAAGGCTGTTTGTCTATAGCAGGGATAGGCAACTTATGGCACGTGAGCTGATTTTCAGTGGCACTCATACTGCCCGAGTCCTGGCCACCGGTCCGGGGGGCTCTGCATTTTAATTTAATTTTAAATGAAACTTCTTAAACATTTTAAAAACCTTATCTACTTTACACACAACAATAGTTTAGTTATATATTATAGACTTATAGAAAGAGACCTTCTAAAAACGTTAAAATGTAGTACTGGCACGGGAAACCTTAAATCAGAGTGAATAAATGAAGCCTTGGCACACCACTTCTGAAAGGTTGCCAACCCCGGTCTATAGTTAGCGCTGTGTTCTTTAATAAACCCCTTGCATTTAAGGGCTTGTCTTCACTACCCGCCCGGATCGGCGGGTAGAAATCGATCTCTCGGGGAGAGATCGTCGGGACACGATAATCGATCCCCGAATCGACGCGCGTACTCCACCAGCCCAGGTAGGAGTAAGCGCCGTCGAGGGGGGAGCTGCGGCGGTCAATTTGCCGCCATCCTCACAGCGGGGTAAGTCGGATCAGATACGTCGAATTCAGCTACATTATTCCCGTAGCTGAATTTGCGTATCTGAAATCGATCCCCCCCCCGTAGTGTAGACATAGCCTAAGACTGATTGTGATTCCAAATATATGCCATTCCCCCTTTGCACTGGCTTCTGGAGAGTCAGGTGTCACTGCAGTTCCTCAGGATTTGCTCCTGCCATTCTCTAGAACAGTGATAGGTGGAGGGGGTCAGCACCCTGAAGGATTAGGCCCTGTTTGATGGCTTTGAGGGCTGTGGAGCAATGGGGGAGATGAAGCACCTTGTGGGCAGCAGCGAAGAAGTCATCATCACTATAGAACTCAAACTGTAGGAAAAAGGGGGTTCCTCCCCATCCTACAGCCTGCTGAAATCTTTAGAAACCCCTCTTCCAGCTCTGTGCAAGGTAGGGAAAAAAGACCTAGCTTCATCCTTCAAAAGAAAGGCAGCTCATAACACATTTCACTACGCACCAAGGGGAAGAAAGGGGGAGGGTACATGCAAGATCATATTGAACCATCTATTTTCAACTGCCAACATTTATAACACTTTGTTCATAGTTAGCACCTTCCATTCAAGGAGCCCGAAGCACTTTGGCTCAGCTCAACTGGAAGTTAGGAGCCTAAATAACTTTGAGGATCTGGACCTTTGCCCTCAGTTAAGACTCAAAATGCTCCCAGTGAACATCATTTTACAAGTGGAGAAACTGAGGCAAGGAGTCTCATAAAAAAGTCTCATGTATGTCCAGCTCACCCAGCAATCACATCATCCTGCCTCTCTGCCTTTCCTTTCCAGTGTTCACCCTCATTACCAATGCTAGCATTTCCACATTGGCTAGAACCTTGCTAACTCATGCTAATAACCCAGCAGAATGGGTCTGTTGGAGGGAGTGTCCAAGGTCACCTAAAATCACATCCGCAGGTTGTTTCTTTTTCTTTTTTCTTCTCAACATTGTTTTTTTCTGTTTACGCAGCTGCCTAACAAGTGTCTGCTTTCATCTGGGAACACCCCGTGCACTAAGCAGAATTAAAAGCCAGATAACGCTGCATTGAAAGGGAGGGAAAAAGCTATGCTCTTCAAAAGTGGGCAACGGAAGGAATCTGGCTGCAGCTCAAGGCCAGCCATTTAAAAAGGGAGTCAAAACCATCGTAGCTACAAATCTGTTGCAATGGGACAAGGCTGCGTGCCAGAGAAAGCTGTGGCCTGTGGTAATGGTCGAGATGTTGCTGTTACGCTGCTAATGCTGGCACACAATGACAGCTACTGTAGAGGGAAATTCACCCCTGTTGCAGAGGGCCAATACAAGGGCTATGCACCATTTAAGTTCAAGGTCTGCTCCCTGTCAAGCAATGGAGGGGACAGGCACTTAGCACCTGCAGGATCAGCCCCTTTTATGGCTTTGAGTTCAGTGGAACACTAGCATTGTGAAGCTCACAAGTGGCTGCAGCCATGGTATGCCTCCTATCCCCATGGTCCCCACATTTTTCAGCGTTGCACTCCCTCCCTGCGGGGGCTAGCCCAGCCCCCCCGGAACATTCCTCCATTCCCCCTTAGGGGGGGCGCACCCCACAGTTTGTGGACTTCTGTCCTATCAGCTCCACAAGATCCCAGGTGACAATGTGAGCTAAGGCTGTTGTGGTGTAACTGTAAAAGCTGATTTTGCATTCACGCTGGGACCAAGATAGTTTGTATTTAAATGTAAATTAACTCAGCCAACATCACATTCAAGAGGTTGATTGAAACAGATGAAAGCTGGGAAATTCAGGATGAAGCTGACACTTAGGCTATGTCTACACTAGCAGAGTTTTTGCGCTGTCAGTTTCAATAGGTGATAGTGAATCGGTGAAAGAAAAGCGCTGGTTTGTGTACTCACTTCCACAGGCATCAGAGAGTGTTTACATCTGCAGCACTTCCATCGCTGATGAGAGCAGGGCCCTGAGGGCAGCTATCCCACAGTGCAGCTCTCTCCATTTTGACAATGGGCCTTGTGGGAAGGGGGTGGAGGGTGATCACGGGGCATCCTGCATCCCTGCACAGCCGCCTCTCCCCAAACACTGATCAGCTTCAGTAGCTCAGCATTGCTCCAAGCAGGTGATCGTCTGCTCCATGGAGCAGCCATTGTCACCTGGCCAGATGATAAGTGAGCACTTGCCAAGAAAACAGGAAGGGGAGTTTCAAAGTTCCTGGGGCTTTACAGAGGGATAGGTGGATGTCTGTTTACCTGACGTCAGAGCAGCAGAGCTGCTGGCCAGAGCGGTCGCCTACGCACTGTGGGATACCCTGCGGAGGCTAAAGCTCTGTAAACAGGAAGGATGTGTCTTCACTTGCACAGCACCGCAAAAGCATCACCGGTAAGAGCTGTACAGCTCTTGTGGAGGTGGTTTTCTTTTTGCTGTGAGTTTCACCGCAAAAAAAGTCATTGGCAAGTGTAGACGCTCCCACGGCTTTTGTGCAAAAAAGGGACTTTTTCCGCTTTAAATGGCAAGTGTAGACATACCCTTAGTTCTTGTTCATATTGTTGTGCCTTGCTGCGGACACCAAACATGGTATAAAACATCCCCTACTGTCCTGAGATCCTTGTAGAGGACAGAAAAGCTCTGAGGCAGCATGGATAGGCACTGGACTGGGAGTCAGGAAACCTGGGCTCTATCACTATTCTGCTGTATGACCTTAGGTAAGTTACTTTCCCCTCACTCTGCCATTCCCCCCTTGCACCCAGTGTCTGTCTTGTCTATTTAAACTGTAAGCTCAAGGTCAGAGACTCTCTCTTAACTATGTGTATGTTTAGCACAATGGGGCTCCAATTTCAGCTGGGGTTGTAGACACTACTGTAATATAAATAAGTAGTTCAGGGCTGAGTGGCAGCCTATACTCAATTGCTTCTGTCAGTTCTAATAAATTAATTTTTTTTTTCCAGTTTTGAAATGTCTTCCTCTCATTATACAGCTGAGATCCCAAGGGATAAGTTTTGCTGCAAAACTTCAGTCGGATAACTTTTGCTGTCTTGAGTTAAACATACGTGTTCCGAGCCTTGGTACACAGAACAGAGAATAAGCTTCTGGGGCAGGGGGAGGAGGAACAGAGCACACGCCTTTAGAGATGACTCGATAACATGTTTTAAATCTGGGAGATGATTCCACTGTAATAAATTGGAGTTTCAAGCAAGGCTATCATAGTTCTTAGCATATATTTTCCCTGGAGTTAGTCTAGTATTAATGAGCCAGGGAATGGTGATTTTTAGCTCTCACCTTCACATTAGCAAGGTCATTTTGACAAGACGCTTCCATCAGGGTTTTTTTATTTCAGAGCAAAGAAACATAACTCAAATTCCAATCTTATTAAACATTCTGTACATTACCATCAAATACCACAGCGTGTTAGCAAAGAAGCTTTTGATAATGTTCCTCCTCAGTTTTCATTTAAGCCTGGGGGAGTAGCAAACAGCTTAGAGTGCAGCAGAAAGCTTGGGAAATGCTGGAGAACTAGCATTAAGAGTCAGGCATCCAGGAAGGCAACTGGCAGAGCAGGAAAAAGCAGAAAGTCAGGAAGCAGAATCAAAAAGAGAATTAAACAAGGCTCAGGGAGCATGTAAGGAAGAGGAGTTTAAAAGAATAGTGAGGAGAGGCCCCAGCAGAACGGAAGCAGCAGTAAAAAACAGTTGGAAAAGCTTAACCGTTTGAATGGGGGCATTTTCCAGTGTACCAGCTACTGAGTACTCAGGAAGATTTGTATGTACCTGCTCCAGTGATTAAAGGAACAGCAGAGAAGTCTGGAAAAGATTAAGCAACACATTGAAGAAAGAGATGGACAAGCAGGGAGAGGCCCCGACCCCACAGGAATCATAGCACAAATATTAAATTGATTTTACTTGAGGCACTTCCCTTTGCTTCTTTAGAGAAAACGTACCTCAGTTCCATACGTGCACTATGACATGTAAATAGGATCCGATCTTCAATTCCTTAGTGGCTGGAGGATAATGTAGGTCTTATGTGATCCCACCAATCATATATCCTCTCTCTAGAGTTAATAGCAATGCAGCGTTTGAGTTCCTTAGCAGATATGTAGAAACATGTTGAATAACAACTGCCAAAAAAACAAAACAAAACAAAACTCTAGGTCCAAAACACATCCTCCTTTTCCAAGCCCTACCACGTGGCTGATCAATTCCCAGAGAGCAGGAGAAAGATGGCACAAACAGATGACCCCAGCTGTTTTAGTTAGGAGATGGCGCTACATAGTGTATCTATGTCAGAACTGCACCTACTGAGGACAAGCGTTGCAATTTAATCCTGACTACTTCAAAACCAAACATATTCAAAGAAAGCCAAGCATATGCTTTGTTCAGGTTACGTATGGGCCAGGTGCTAAGTTTAACAACAAAGATGGGTCCTAGCGGCCTAGTAGCTTGAGCATTAGACTGGGACTCAGGAGACCTGAGTTCTAAACCCAGTTCTGTCACTGGTCTGCTGGGTGACCGTGGGCAACTCGCACCTCCGTGCGTCAGTTTCCCCACCTCTAAAATGGCAAGACTGACCTCCTTTGTAAAGCGCTTTGAGGGCTATGGCTGGAAAACCTCCCAAGCTGCAGGGAAGGGGCAGTCTCGCCTCACCCTGGCTCATGCGATGGATGTTTGTCAGCCTCTCCCGGTGCCACCAGCCACTCTCTGGGAGGTGCCAGAGTAGCAGCCGGTACAGAGGCAGGGTGCTGCTGCTGCACCAGGCGGGGGTCAGTGTCAGGGCAACAGGGAGCCACCAAGGCCCTCCCAGGCCAGATATTGACTGGGGGGGGTGAACCCCCCAGTTGCCAGTGGGTAGGGTTACCATACGTCCGGATTTCCCCAGACATGTGCGGCTTTTTGGTACTCAAATCCCCATCCGGGGGGAATTGCCAAAAAGCCGGACATGTCCAGGGAAATAGGGAGGCAGCATAAGCCAGGGTCCGCCCGGCCCCAGCACGACCCGCCGGGTCCGCAGTGCAGCCCAGCCGCCCGGCTACATTGTAGCGAGCTCGGGCGGGGGGGCGCAGCCGTAGAAGGCGGTGAAGGGGCCACTGCTGCCCCCGGAGGCCAGGCGGACCGCGTGCCCCAGCCGAGCCCGCAGGACCATGGGGAGGCCGGGCCCAGCCAGCGGCTCGGGCTTCCCTCGTGGGCAGGGACTCCCCGGCCACTGGGGGACCCTTCCTGCGGCCCCGTCACCCCGCACGGCAGGAAGGAGGCTGCGGCGCGGGGCAGGGAGTGCGGCATGTGCCGGGGCTGCAGGGACCCGCGCTGCCCCGGTCGCCGCTGAGCATCCGAAGCCCCCGCCAGGCAGAGGCTGCCGGGTGAGCAGGGCAGGCGAGGGGGTGCAGAGGCTGCAGGGCGAGGAGGAGCAGGGCAGGCGGGGGGCGCAGAGGCTTTAGGGGCGGGGGAGGGTGCAGAGGCTGCAGGGCAAGGAGGAGCAGGGCAGGCAGGGGCATAGAGGCTGCAGGGGGGTGCAGGGGCAGGGCAGGCGGGGGGCGCAGAGGCTGCAGGGGGGGCAGGGCAGGCGGGGGGCACAGAGGCTGCAGGGGTGGGGGGGTGCAGAGGCTGCAGGGGCGGGGGGGCGCAGAGGCGGGGCAGGCGGTGGGGTGCAGAGGCTGCAGGGCGAGGAGGAGCAGGGCAGGCAGGGGCAGGGGGGTGCAGGGGCAGGGCAGGCGGGGGATGCAGAGGCTGCAGGGGCAGGGGGGTGCAGGGGCAGGGCAGGCAGGGGGTGCAGGGGCTGCAGGGGTGGGGGGGTGCAGGGGCTGCAGGGCCAGTGGGGAGCAGGGAAGCACTTAGCAACCCGCAACCAAGATCAGAGCAGGAGAGAGGAGGGGGAATGTGGGGTGCTCAGAGGAGGGGGCAGAGACTTTGGGGAAGGGGTTGGAATGGGGGCGGGGAAGGGATGGGGTTGGAATGGGGGCGGGGAAGGGGCGGAGTTGGGCCGGGGGCGGGACTGGGACCCCGTGGAGTGTCCTCTTTTTTAAATGTTTGAATATGGTAACCCTACCAGTGGGTGCCCAGAGGGCAAGGGTTGCCTGAGGCCTTCCCTCGCTGGCGGAGGCCCTGCCCTCTGACCCCATAGCTCCACCCGCAGGGCTGTGGAGGAGCACTGGGCGTGGCTACCTCCGGAGGGGCGGAGTTGAGGGGCGGAGGGCGGAGCGTTTTGTTACCACCCGCGCTCTGCCTCGCCCCCAACCTGACACACGCAAGATGGCGGTTGCGACTCCTACAGAGGTTGCTCCCGTCGGTCCGCCCTGACGGGCCTCTGTCTCTCTCGCGTCGCCATGTTGGTGAGGGCGGGCGCGGCGCTGCTCAGTCTACCCCGCCGCCCCCCCTTGTGGATAGGTGGGGGCGGAGGGATGAGGCGGCTGAGCGGGGGCGCCCCTCCCCCACCCGCGGCAGTTCGGTGCTTCCCGCTCAGCCGCGCGCTCCTGCGCGTGCAGGGACCCGAGGCGGACACGTTCTTGCAGGGCCTGCTCACTAATGACGTGGCGCGACTGCTGTGGGGCGGGGTGGACCGTCCCCCGGAGGGCGGGGTTCCCTCGCCACAGACCTCGCCCCCTCTACGCGCTCAGTACACGCATGCGCTCAACGTGCAGGGCCGGTGCCTCTATGATATCATCCTCTACAGGTGAGACCAATGCACGCGGGGGAGGGAAGACTTGGAAGAGACCATTGCTAGAGTCAGTACCACTATGTTGCGAATATGGGAGCAGATGAGTTTGCTAGCTGTGAAGTCAGATATGGATGTAGTGGACCTAATTGTATAACTTGGCCAGATTTGGTGCGTGCAAAGTTAATTTAAGAGCTGATTGAGCAAAACACTTAAGCCCTGGAAATGGGTGTAATTTAAATTAAGCATGTTTAAGTACCTTGCTCATTTGGGGCCTTCTTAAATTATTTGGTGTGAATTTTTTAAAAAGGTATCTTAAGTCATAAGCCCATTGCAAATTAAAGCAACCTTACAGTAGTAAACTTGCTGGCCTATGCCATGGAGGGAGAGATGCCTTTGTTTCACGTTTACAATGGTGGTTTATTATGAATAACTGTTGGGGAAAAATCCTGTTGAAAAATGGTGGTGTTCTTTTAATGTCAACTAGGCATAGCTAATGTTACAGGGCCTGATCTTGCCTTTGTCCGTGGTCAACTTTGTGCATTAGTGATGCTGTAATCCAGGGGTAGGCAACCTATGGCACGCGTGCCGAAGGCGGCACACAAGCTGATTTTCAGTGGCACTCACACTGCCCGGGTCCTAGCCACTGGTCTGGGGGGCTCTGCATTTTAATTTAATTTTAAATGAAGCTTCTTAAACATTTTAAAAACCTTATTTACTTTACATACAACAATAGTTTAGTTATATATTATAGACTTATAGAAAGAGACCTTCTAAAAACGTTTAAATGTATGACTGGCACGCGAAACCTTAAATTAGAGTGAATAAATGAAGCCTCGGCGCACCACTTCTGAAAGATTACCTGCTGTAATCAATGAGACCACTTACAGTGTGTAAAGTCAAGCGCATGTGTAAGTCTTTGCAGGATCAGGGCCATATCAGTCCTACAATATGCATTAGTTTAGCTTTTCTTGTTCATAAAAAAAGGTGGATGAAAGATCTCATCTTTCCCCATTTAAATTAATATGTATTGTTTTGTTCTCCCTTCACTTCTGTTCTTCAGAGGTAATTCCTATCACTACTATTTAAGAATTTTTGTGTATTTCCCATTTCACATACAATAATCCCCCAAGATGTTTCATGCAGTTGATCGTAGTTAAATGTCTTTTTTTAATCTGTAAATAGTGCCGGCACAATGGACTCTTGATTGCTGATTGGAGTCTGTAGGCATTATCACAATGTAAATAAGTAATAATAAGGTGCCCGTTTCTAATGCATCCCTCACTATAGTACTGAAGCACCAACTCTAAAAATGTTCTATGATGATATATGAACATATTGGCTTTGATTTTTCCACTGCCTTATGCAGTCATTTACATCTGTGCAAACTTGGTTTAAACTGCTACCAAAGTAGAATGGCAACATTGCACAACTCCTTTACATAATTGTAAGCAGTGACAAATGGGGCCCTTGGATATTCTCAGCTCAGTTACTATTACTTAACATTTATATTGTGATAGTGCATAAAAGGCATAGAGAGGTCAGGCCCCATTGTGATAGGCACTGTACAAAAATACACAGTTGCTGCCCATAACAAGTGGATGATGTGAACAAGCAGGCCGGGGTAGGGGAAACAGGATAACTAATATAATAGAATGTGTGCAGTTCTTAGCTATTCAGAAGTAGCGATCTCAGGCTTCATCTTCCTAGTTGTTATCAGATTACAGTTTAATCTACGCATTATGGAAGACGTAAGTTTTGAGGAGGGACTTCAAGGAGGACAGTGGTGGATTTAGAGTTAGTGGGGCCCTGTGCGCAGCTTCACTTTTGGGGCCACCCCCCCTGGGGACCCAGACAAGAAAAGGAATGTTCTCTCTTATCTCCCCGCCCCCCATTTTTCATTCTTTTTTTCTTCATCCTCCTCCTATATTATAAGTAATAGGTAGTAAATGAAAATAAAGTGAGGTACCTTGACTGGGGCAGGGGGTTGCGGTGCAGGAGGAAGTGTGGGGCTCGGGCTCTGGGAGCGAGTTCGGGTGCTGGGTGCGGGCTCTGGGCTGGGGCAGGGGGTTGGGGTGCGGGAGGGATCAGGGGGGCGGCACTTACCTTGGGCAGCGCGGCTCCCAAAGCGACCGGCACACCCCTCTGGCAGCGACTCCTAGGCGGGGGGGATGCGGGGGGGATCAGGGGATCTCTGCACACCACTGCCCGCAGGCGCCGTCCCCACAGCTCCCATTGGCCGCAGTTCCCAGCCAATGGGAGCTGCGGAGTCGGCGCTCGGGGTGGGAGCAATGCGCGGAGACATCCCCCCCCCCAGGGGCCGCAGGGACATGCCGGCCGCTTCCAGGAGTGGCATGGTATGGAGGGAGGGAGGCAGCATGGGCGGGGAGCCGCCTTAGCCCTGCTGCGCTGCTGCTGGAACGTCTCTGTGCGCCCCGTAGGGGGAAGGAGGTCAGCGGGTCTCCATGCGCTGCCTGGAGCAGGAGCAGTGCGCGGAGCCGCCTTTCTCCCCACCAGGAGCACGCAGAAACGTGCCAGCAGCCAGCCGCTTCCGGGAGCAGTGTGAGGCCACTGGCCACAGAATGCAGGCAGCCTGCCTGCCTGAGCCCTGCTGCGCTACTGGCCGGAACTCGGGGGCAGGTTGCTAGATGAGATTTGTCCTGCATTTTGGGAGCCCCCTGTCATTGGGGACCCTGTGCCACTGCACTGTTTGTTTCATGGTAAATCCGCCTCTGAAGGAGGGTAAGATGATGGCTTACTGGGACTGGGAGTCTTTTCCCACTTATTGAACGGGGTCAGGCATGGGTGAAAACACATTTGTCAGAGCAGTGGACAATTGGGTGCTCACGACTGGCATCATTGAGAGTGATGGCAGGAGCTGACCTTCCAATAATAGAATAACTTGGATAGGTTTGGTGGGACTTGGTGAATCTAAGTGTAGATTTCCATTCCTTTATAATTTTACAATTTTGTTTGCTTTCTTTGATTTGTTTTGTTTGTTTTAATAGAAAAAAGTATGGTGCAATCATTTCATAGTTGTCCAAAAGGTTGAGTACTAACATAAGAACATAAGAAAGGCCGTACCGGGTCAGACCAAAGGTCCATCTAGCCCAGTATCCTGTCTACCGACAGTGGCCAATGCCAGGTGCCCCAGAGGGAGTGAACCTAACAGGCAATGATCAAGTGATCTCTCTCCTGCCATCCATCTCCACCCTCTGACAGACAGAGGCTAGGGACACCATTCCTTACCCGTCCTGGCTAATAGCCGTTAATGGACTTAACCACCATGAATTTATCCAGTTCTCTTTTAAACTCTGTTATAGTCCTAGCCTTCACAACCTCCTCAGGTAAGGAGTTCCACAAGTTGACTGTGCGCTGCGTGAAGAAGAACTTCCTTTTATTTGTTTTAAACCTGCTGCCTATTAATTTCATTTGATGACCCCTAGTTCTTGTATTATGGGAATAAGTAAATAACTTTTCCTTATCCACTTTCTCCACATCACTCATGATTTTATATACCTCTATCATATCCCCCCTTAGTCTCCTCTTTTCCAAGCTGAAGAGTCCTAGCCTCTTTAATCTCTCCTCATATGGGACCCGTTCCAAACCCTTAATCATTTTAGTTGCCCTTTTCTGAACCTTTTCTAGTGCCAGTATATCTTTTTTGAGATGAGGAGACCACATCTGTACACAGTATTCGAGATGAGGGCGTACCATCGATTTATATAAGGGCAATAATATATTCTCAGTCTTATTCTCTATCCCCTTTTTAATGATTCCTAACATCCTGTTTGCTTTTTTGACTGCCTCTGCACACTGCGTGGACATTTTCAGAGAACTGTCCACGATGACTCCAAGATCTTGTTGATATACTGCCCATATCAGCACTAGTAGCACTCAGTAAATTCTGCATATCATTGGACTTGGCTCAGGATTAAGGTAAAAGACTCTGGTGAAACTACTTCTTCTGTTTCTTTTAACGTTGTATGTGTTACTTTTTCAGGCTTCATGAAAGTCAAGAAGAGGAACCAAATATCCTGCTGGAGTGTGACTACTCAGTGCTGGATTCTGTTCAAAAGCATTTGAAATCGTACAAGATCCGGAGGAAAGTAAACATAGCCCCCTGCCTTGATCTCTCGTTATGGGCAGTCATCCCAGAGGAACAGTCTGGAGATGTTTCCAGTACCCTTGATAAATGTGCAGACAAAACTTTGGTTTTAACTCCTGATCCCAGAGGAGAAGTCATGGGTTGGAGATTGATTACAAACAAAGAGGAAAATCCACTAAAAATTGTCCCTGGAAGTCATATAGGAAATATTAGCGATTATCATAAGCACAGGTACAAACAAGGTAAAGCCGATTTAAGTTTTATACGCTAGTGAATTAGGAAAATGAGGGAGATGTATGTTACTATGAGAACTCCATACTCAAGATCTAATGCAAGACACTAGAAGAAGTTAAATGCTAAGTATTGGATGTCTGAATGTGTTTGCTGACATGGTAGTAAATACAGCTCTTGTTTAATACTTTTGGACTACATTTGATGTAGTAACTATAACAATATTTTGAATACAGTATCCAGCTGCTGGGTTTTTTAAATACATGTATGGATGTGGGCATGCCTAAAGGATTACTGGTTTCCATATGGTCAGACATTTTTGTGGTTTGAGTCATTTTGATTATTTTTGGAATATTAACTGTGCTTGCTTGTTTGTTTGCCTGTTGCTGTGGGGAAAAAAAAAAACCGAATGTGGCCTGTTTAGTAAAAATGTATGACTGGATTCATAAAGAAATTTACGATCAAAGCGATATGTATTTGCTTTGAGTTGGTAACTAAGATACTGCAATCTCGTGTGTGGGTTCACCATTGTGCCCATGCAGAGCCCTATTGACTTCCACGGGACTCCAGCCAGGCATCAGATGAAATGAATCACTGGACAGGAAGTTGCATTTAATGTGGGCAAAGGGAGAAAAGTAGTATATATTCTTGGTGCTTCAAAGGGGCTATTTTCTCAAAGCTGAGGAAAATTACGAGTGAAGTTGATGGGGAGGGAAAATTTAGACAGAAAAATGTGAATGAAGGTTGAGAGTTCTTTAAGAAGAGTTTATTAGATGGCCAAAAAGCCACGATTCCACAATCAAGAAAAAGGACAATTTTGACTAAAAGCCTATCCTGGTTCAGTGGCAGAGCAAAGACAGTAATTATAAATAAAAAAGCAACATATAACCAAAGGAAAAAGGAGGAATAGATAACTTCTAATTTATATTTATTGTTATGAAGTGCAGATAATAAGGGGAGTTAAAGTCATCAGGGAAGAATCTATGGCTGGCAGGGCTAAGGACTATAAGGAGATTTTACTTAAAATCAAATATATTAGGAACAAAAGAAATCCAAGAAATGGTATAGGCCCATAACTAGGTGGAGATGGTAAAATTATTAATAATGATGCAGAAATGTTCAATAGATATTTTTCTCCATATTTGGAAAGAAGCAGAATGATGTACTTGCATCATATATGTCCGATGAAGTACTTTCCATTCTATTAGTAACTAAGGAGGATGTTAAACATCATCCACTAGATATTAACAGGCCTAGATAACTTGAACTCAAGGGTCCTAAAACAGTTGGATGAGGAGCTCTCTGCCCACTGATGTTAATTTTTAATTAATCTTCGAATGCCAGAGAAATTTCAGAAGACTGGGAGAGTGCTGATGTTGTGCCAGTATTCAAAAAAGGCAAGCAAGATGATCTGAGTATAGGCTGGTTAGCCTGACAAATCCTAGGCAAATGAAAGGAAAATCTGAAATGGGATTCAATTGATAAAGAATGAAAGGATAGGAATATAATTAATGCCAATCAATGTGGTTTTATGAAAAATGGTCTCGTCAAATAAACCTGATTTCATTCTTTGATGAGATTACAAGTGTGGTTGATTTTTGTAAGGTAATTGACTTAGTAATGCATGATATTCTGATTTAGAAAAGTGAGCAGTATACAATGTCAACAAAGCAATAATTAAATGGCTTAAGACCTGGCAAACGAACAGATTTCAAAGTATTTGTCACTGGGAAATCATCACTAAATGGGTTCGGTCCTAGTGGGATTTGTACTAGGTCCAATATTATTCAACACTTTATCAATGATCTTGAAATAAATATAAAATCGCTGTGGCCGACACAAGGATTGACAAAGATATATAATGATGAGGACAGGGCAGTCATACAGACTGGATCTGGAGCACTTGGTAAGCTTGGCACATTCAAACAAAATGCATTTTAAAACAGCCAAATTCAAAGTCAGACATCGAGAAACAGGGAATGTAGGCCATACTTCCAAAATGGGGGACTGTATCTTGGAAAGCAGTGACTCTAGGGGTTATAGTACACAAGCAAGTAAAGTATGAGCTCCCAGTGTGACTCTAGCAAAAGGGCTAATGTGATCCTTGGGTATAAGGGAGAATAGTGAGTGAGTAGGAGTGGGGAGGTGATTTTGCCTCTGTATCTGGCATTGGTGAGACCAACATGGGAATACTGTTGTCCACATATTTAAAAAGATTTTGAAAAACTAGGGAGGCTGTGTAAAAGAGCTACAAACATAATTTGAGAGCTGGAGAAAAATGTCTTCTAGCAAGAGACCCTAGAGCTCAATCTGTTTAGTTTATCAAAAAGACGATGGAGAGGTGACAGGATTAGTGTATAAGTATCTTCATGGAGAGGAAATGCTAGGTACGTACTAATGGGTTCTGTAATCTAGTGGAGAAAGGCATAATATGAACTAATGGCTGGAAGCTGAAGCCAGACAAATTCAAACTGAAGATAAGGCACAAACTTAATAGTGAGGAAGGGTGGTTAACCACTGGAACAAACTACCAAGGAAAGTGCTGGATTCTCCATCTCTTGCTGTCTTCATATCAAGACTGGATGCCTCTCTGCAAGATGCACATTAGCCAAACATAAGTTATTGGGAGCAATACAGGGGTAACTGTGTGAAATTTAATAGCCTGTGGATATACAGGAGGTCAGACTAGATGATCTAATTCCCCTCTTTTGGCCTTAAACTTTGTAGGGTCTGCCCTTCCAGATCAGATTGCAGGACAGGATCAGAGCCTATCTTAGTTAAACCACAGTTCTAGGTTTAAAAAATAAAGAAGGGGACTTGCGGCCTAATTTTCATAGATACTGAGCACCTGAAACTCCCACTGAAAATCAGTCTACTATTGGGTAATAACAGGAAATACTTCAGTTAAACTATATTTTTACCTTAAGTATTTAATATATTAGAGTCTGAGCTCCTATAGTACAATGAATCTATGGTCATAATGGAGATGGGTGCATAGTTTTTAATGGATCCACGCCGAGTATTTCCTTCAATAATCCTTCATCAGAAGTTATTCATATTGTCAAAAAGGATAAAATATTAACGTTTCCATAAAGCTGTTATTAACTAATTGGATGTTTTTTATTTCTCTGTATGCCCTGACTTTTAAGATAAAAAATATAATTGGGCTGATTGCTGAAGCGGTATTTTCATTTGACCATCCTATGTTTATTACATAGCTTATGACCAAAAATAGCTCTTTATTGACCCTAAAGTCTACTTATGTGATTAAGGTGAGCAGGATATGGCCCTTTGTATTAAATGTATATGGGTTCATTTGGGTCCAGTCCTGCCTGGTTTTGACTGCCCTCCATTTCAGTAGTGTGCTTGTGAATGCTCAAAATGTCAGTAGATCAGGTTCTAATACAGCTTTTTGGTTCATCTTTTAAATCAGCCTTTGCTAGCTCTGCTCAGTTATGACTAGTGATTTCAACTTGGGTCTCCAACCAACATATTGAAAAACCAATAATTTCAAACTATTTCTACTCTTTTTTTTTTTTTAATTACAGTTTTCTGAGAACAAGATAGATGCTAAAAGTGCTATACATTGTGAGAGCTGGACAAAACTTATCAGTTACTTCTATTTTCTCCCCAGGAATAGCTGAAGGCGTAAAAGACATCCCCCCAGGAGTAGCCTTACCCCTGGAATCCAACCTGGCCTACATGAATGGAATCAGCTTTACCAAAGGCTGTTATATTGGACAGGAGTTAACAGCTAGGACCCACCACACGGGTGTCATCCGCAAACGCCTGTTGCCAGTGCAGCTTTCAGCTCCTTTGCCATTGGGAAGCATCCCCGAGGGTGCTGCGATCTTAACTGAATCGGGAAAGTCAGCTGGCAAGTACCGGGCTGGTGGAGATGAACTTGGCATAGCTTTGCTGCGATTAGCGAACATAAATGAGCCACTTCATATCAATTTACCAGGCGACACTAGTGTGAACCTTACTGCATCTATACCTAACTGGTGGCCAAAAACTACCAACAAATAAATGAGGGATCCTCTGCAGTACATCTGCCTTACTTAATAAACTTTGTCTGATAAGCTGGGAAATTCATTCACTCTCATACTCCCTTCCATCATATTTTCCTTTTGTCTTTATCTTTTATTTGCAGCACTTGAGCAGGGTGTATTACAGAAGGGTCCTTGGGAGCTGGGCCAAAAGGCAGAAGGAACCTGATGCATCAGCGAGTCACTGACAAAACAAGGGCTAAAGTGGAGAAGCACATAGGAGAGCAGAGAAATATTCAGCAAAGTCTGTAAAGTTCACCTTGTGGAGTTCCTGCTGCTTGCTTCCCCTTAAGGGAGAGGTGTATGGGGAGGGAGATTAAGGAGACTTGGGCTGTGCTGGGCAACTAGGCTCCATCCCTGAAGATCCTTGACCCAGCCACAGCACTCTTGTGGCCCACGCTCTCCCTCTGTGCCCTCTACCGTACTTCACTCGCTCAAAGAGAGTGAAGACAGGCCGATTATTGCTAGTTGTATCAGTCCCATGGGAATTTGCAAGGTACAGAGGAGATCTCTGTACTGACTTCCACTACCTGGTTAGCTCACCCAAAGCCAAGGTCCCACAGCTATGCAAAGAGGGACTTCCACGGGCTCTGGGACCATAGAGGAGCCTGTCACAGAGACACTGCTCCCCAGCTGTGTGTCTGGGAGCTTTGCTGAGAGTTTTTGTTTCCTCCCACGACATAGTGGATGGTTACACACAGGGGTGGCTCTAGCTTTTTTGCCGCCCCAAGCACGGCAGGCAGGCTGCCTACCGCGGCATGCCTGCGGGAGGTCTGCCAGTCCCACGGATTTGGCGTACCCGCCGCCAAATTGCTGCCGAATCCGCGGACCTCCTGCACGCAAGTCACTGAAGGCTGCCTGACTGCCGCTCTTGCAGGAACCGGCAGGGTGCCCCCCGCGGCTTGCTGCCCCAGGCACGCGCTTGGAGCGCTGGTGTCTGGAGCCGCCGCTGGTTACATATAGCTTGAAGAGTCTCTTTGGAGCAGAGGGAGGAGGCTTGGCATGGGTGAGGAATATTAAGGAGTCCAGTGGGGCCATTAAGGAATCCAGCCCCTACTCTATGTGAGAGTGCCCTGTGTTTATTTGGGTGGTGCTGGATCTGGGCCCTGCTGAGTCTGCCCTCCATTGGATAGATCAAAACTTATTCTGAATATAGTGCTGCATATATTGAAATGCTGAAACAGGAGGTGGGAATAGGAATTTTATCACAATATGTGTCAAATGTTTTTATGTCAGGATTATTTCTGTGGTATTGTAAGGCTTTTTAACAGGAGTGTGCTGCCCATTTCTTTCAGTAGCATGTGTTTTTGCTACACTCTGGCCAAAATGTTTACTGTGAATGTTCCTTGCATCAGGCTTTCAGCACCGGTCCTAAATTGCTGATTGATGAGAACTTTTTTTGTCATTACTGTTAACTCTCTCTGAAGGAAAAGGAATGGATTGTACTGAGCGTTTGAAATAAGGATTTTGCTTTTAATACTTGACCACATGGGTGAGCAATGTATGCAGATGCTGTAACATCAGTATGCACTCTACTGCTGCAAGGTCAGCAGAGGGAACACAATGATCAATGGTATACCCAGAGCTGCCCTGCCACGGCCAGGATACTGGTAATAAAGGCCTGATCTATGCACTGGTTTTGTGCCAGTATAACTATTTCATGTCGGGGTGTGATACTTTACTGAAATAGGTACGCCGGTACAACCCCTAGTCTGCACACAATTATACTTGTATATAGATGCCTTCCCCATCCTTTATGGGAATAAACTATATTGATATGAACAACTTTATACCAGTATAACTGGTTTAACTTTGTCGGCAAATGTTGAGATTTTGGTTGGCAGAAATCACAAATAAGTGTACGTATATGCTAGAAATGCTACAGTGGGACAGCTACCGCTGTGCCACTGTAGTTGTAGGCACTTGCTTCAGCGACAAAAGGGGTTGTTTTATCACCGTAGTAAATCCACCTCTCTGAGAGGTGGTAGGAAGGTTTGACAGAAGAATTCTTCCGGTGATCTACACTGGGGCCTCGGTTGGCTTAACTATGTTGCCCAGGGCGTAACATTTTTCACAGTCCTGAGTGATGTAATTGAGCTGACCTAACTTTATAGTGTTGATGAGGCCTGAGTGTAGACATATGCAAAACTGTGCTGCCAAAAGGAAAATTTTGCCAGTAAAACTTTTTAGTGTAGACCAGGCCTAAGTTTATCCATGCTGACACTTTAAATATACTAGTATGGTTAATAGTTAAAAGAATACAACTTTATGTGTAGACAAGCCTAAATAAAGGTTCTAAGAACACATAAATAAAATATTAGGACCATGTGCCTTGTGATTCTTTAAAAAAAAAAAAAAAAAAAAAAAAAAACCATCAGGAGGCAGCCAAAACTCCAGGCTGTATGACTGTTCCCACATAATCTCTTCAAAGCCAATGAAGGGACATATCCCCTCCCCAAGGTGAAATTTCCACTCCTTCCCTGCCAACATGAATCTCAGCCCCATAGAGGGCTCTCTCTGGGGGATGGGGGACAGTGCCCTAGATATGCAGGAGGGAGTAACAATCCTGCCTTCTATGAGAAAGTGCTGAGTGGAGCCTGTGCAGTGCCCTATGGATCTGAGGCCTGCTTGCCACCCACACTCCTGTTCTTCCCAGCTGTCTAACTATTTTGCCCTTAACTAGGGGGTTTCGCCAGGCCCTCACTTTCCTCACTGCTTCACTACTGCCCCCATCCTCCAACGGCTTCATGTGGCCCACAAATAAGGCCTTGCTGATGGCTCTTACCGGGGGTTTCTCTAGCCACCTGACTTCCTGGGTGCTCAAACCTGCACCCAATAATTTGGGGCCCCTTTGGCTACTTTTCCCATCTTTGCACCTCCTTCCCACCCCACCGGCCTCCTCTGGGCCTCCTCTTCCTCACCCCCCTCTAACCCTAAACTAATTTATAGAAGCTGTGTGTGTTTTTTTAAAATCAATCAATCAATGTGAACTCAGAAGCGAGGTGTGTGGAAGAGGAGTGAGGGGGATGAATGAGTAGGGCCCTGATTGAATGGGTCTGGAAGGGGCCCAAGATGATGAACTACCCCCGTTTAATATTTGTTTGAAATAACCATTGTCCAAAGGGCATTTTGTCATTGCCTTGCTGTAGCCATTACTGTGAAGTGAAATGTATATGAAGAATGCTCATATTCGTTAAAACTCCTCAGGCTTGCTGTAAAAGGAATCTGTGGAATTACTCATTAAAAGTTAGCTTTGTCAATGATTTAATATTGGTGCTTCTGTGTGATTGGCCTGTAGGTTAGGTGGAGTTGGCATAGACAAAGGTCTTTTATTTGTCAGTGATAGTAGTACGTTAGTTTGGCAGATGTGCTTGTCTTCACAGAAGGGGTCTGCCCATATGCCCACTGTAGTCAATGTGGTCTTAGCCCATTCTGGATCAATGTCAAGATGTTAAATTAAGCATCCTCTAACTACCAGAACGTGAAGTTAAAAGATGAACTGGAAGGCTTGTTACCTGTCAAGACGGAGTTCACTTTCTGCCATTTCTCCTGCAGTGGATGATATCATTAATACCTTAAAGAGCAAGAAAGTGCACAAGAAGGGTTGTTTTAGGTGGTCAGTAAAGCAGCTCCTTGTGCTTTTTATATAAATCTCCACGTGCAGTTTGGGATCATCATTTTTCTTCATTTAAAAAAAGCAAAAAACAGTTTTTCTTTAAAGATTACCTGTCACTATTGGACAGGAGCAGGGGGTAGCTGCAATCTTTTGGCCACTGTTGTGTCTCCCTCCTTAATGCCAGTACAACTACCTGTGTTTTAACTAGCACTGATCTTGAAGACTTGTCCTAATAACAGTGTACGATCAGTGCCAAGTTTGTCTGACAGTCATCGTTCTGATGCTACAAAACTAAACTGCCTTTGGGATATAAGAAAACTGATAAAGAATCATAGAAATGTAGGACTGCAAGAGACCTCAATAGCTCATCTAGTCCAGTCCCCTGCACTGAGACCATCCCTGATAGGTGTTTGTCTAACCTGTTCTTAAAACCCTCCAAGAAATAATATCACACATGTTAAATATTTAAAAATAAAAGCATCTATTAAGGCACAAGAGGAATTGGAACTATAAAAGATAAAAGGAATCCTTTTTAATGACAGCAATTGTCCCAGTATTCTTCAGTTACATATAGGATTGAAAATCTAATGATCATTGTGAAATAAGTTACCTTTTTGTTGTTGTTGTTTTTCATAAAATGTTTATTGGCAGCTCCCACTTGAAGTGTTCCATCCAAGCTTTTCTAAACTCAACCCAAGTGTTAATCTTGATGAGGGTACTGTAGTGCAGAAGTACTCCAAGTTGCCCAAAGTAACAAAAGTCCAATTTAGCCTGTTACATAAAATTGTTTATAAAGTCAGCAAAAGTTAGACACTGTTTTCTAGGGTTAAATTTTAAAAAAAGTTGATGCAGCTTGAAATGAAAGAACTGGCTACTTTCTTCTTTACCTATTAAGTGAGAGATCAAACCGACAGTTAATTTCCAAACTTGGTCAAATAAACTTAGTCAAATAATAATCACTCTATTATTTTTGCTGAAATTCTTGTAATGAAATCCATCAATATGACATGTAAGTGATGCTTGGCTACTTACCCACGAAGGAAAAAAATGAAAAAAGGCCTATTTTCATTTTTTTGGGGCAAGGATATTTTCGTGCGATTGAAGAATTGTTTGGCTATGGTATTGACATAGGAATGAGTCCCTGAAGAGTACTTTTAGTGCAGTCTTTTTAGATTATATAAGTTTCCTCAGTATCAGTCAGTTCTTAGGTTGCTTATAGAGTTTTTTGTTTTGTTTTTAAGCTTGAACTAGAAATTAATCTGTAGTGCTTTAGACTTTCTGGATTCTCCGAATGTGACGAAACACTGTGTAGAGTGAAAACATTATGCTTATGCTGGTTTGTCAAGAAAAGCTTTTCCCTCTGCCACCAATTGCGCAAGCTCTTCTCAGAATATTTATACTGTACTACTGTACATGCAGCATGAATAAACACTGTCTCTTCTTTTCATGGGAGCTGTATCTGTTATTTCAGCTACATACACACATTTCTTACTGCCTCTTAATATGTGAAAGGCTTTTATATTACCAAGGGCTGGATATATGTATATATATAATTTTTAATAAACACGGATCACAATTTTCAAATGTGGATGCCTAAAGTTAGACACCTAAACACATAATATAGGCAACTAACTGAAAATGGCTGGATTGTCAGAGGTGTTAAGCAATGCCCATTGGTATCAAAGGGAGCTGTGTGTGTTCAGCACTTCTGAAAATCAAACCACTTTAGTTAGATGCTTATGCATGCACTTAAGCTTCCAATTAGGCATCAAAGTTAGGAAAAAATGGCTTTGCTTGTTATGAGGTTGCATTGAAATATACCTTCCAGGTGGTAAATAATAGAGTAAATCTAATTAATCTTAAAATAAGTTATTAGACTGACTGAAATGAAATAGATAAATCTATTATTTTATGGAGACATGGTATGTAATTTAATTAAATTTAACTTGAACTGGTCAAAAAATGGAAAATAACCAGTGGACTTCTTTTTCCTTCCACTGTTTTTCACATGAACTAAAATGTTTGATGTTTTCTCACTAGGTCTTTCAATGACTAATCTCAGCAAAAATTAAGAAAAACAACCACTACAGAGAGAAAAACACATCACTGCAAGCACACTGCCACTAAAACCATTATTAAAGGCAGGGCTGATAGGACCACCTATTATTAAAATTGATCAACACTTTCCATTATAAGACTCTGTTTTCAGTTTCTTATAACTTTGGCAAACTTTAACTGTCTGGGCTGAAATTTTCCACGCCAGGTCTCTGTGGCCAGTGGTATGGACTAAATGTTTTGGGGAAATTTCAGCCAAAACAATTAATCCGTTTCCGAGAATGATGCTAGGGGAAAAATACATTGTTTTGCCTGTTAAAATCTAGCACCTCCATGGGGAAAAAAGATAACAAAGGCTCTACTGGGATAGTGCTTAGGGGCTCCTACAGATCGCCCCCAGGATCCGATTTGGATATGTGATAGAGATCTCTACTATTTTTAAAGAAATAAATACTACTGGGAATTGAGTGATTATGGGAGACTTTAATTTCCCAGATATAGTTTGGAGGACTAGTGCTACTAATAATGGTCGGGCCCAGATATTCCTCAATGTGATAGTCAACAGAGTTATTCACAAAACAGTCACCGAACCAACAAGAGGTGATGCCATTTTAGATTTAATATTGGTAAGTAGCAAGGACCTCATAGAAAAACTGGTTGTAGAAGAGACAACCTTAGTTCGAGTGATTATGAGTTAATTGAGTTTAACTTAAATGGAAGGATAAACAAACATAGGTTGGCAACTAGAGTCCTGGATTTCAAAAGGGTAAACTTTTAGAAAATGAAGGAAATTAGTTAGGGAAGTGGAGTGGACTAATGTGGAGGATGCTTGGAATTGCTTTAAGTCAAGTTGCAGAAACTTGCAACCCAAGAAAGGAGAAAAAATTGTAGAGAAGGGTTGCAGATGAAATTGGATGAACAACCATCTCAAATAGTTAATTAAGAAAAAGTAGAAAGCCTACAAGGAATGGAAGAAGGGATGGATCAGCAAGGAAAGCTACCATTTAAAGGTCAGAAAGTGTGTGTGTGTGTGTGTGTGTAGGGGGGGATGAGAACTCTCAAAAGCCAAGCAGAGTTGGACCTTGTACAGGAAATTAAATAGTAAAAGGGTCTTTAGCCATATTAAGAAAACTAGGAAAGAAGAAGTGGGACCGCTAAACACTGAGGATAGTGTGGAGATTTAAAATAATCGAGGTATGGTCCAACACCTAAGTGAATATTTTGCCTCCATTTTTAACAGGGTAATGAAGAACTTGGGGGCAGTGGCAGGGTGGCTAATGAAAGAAGGAGGTGGAAGCCAAACTCAAATAGTTTAGTGAGACCAAATTGCAGGACCCTGATAATCTCCCTCCAAGAATATTAAAGGAACTGGCACATGAAATTGCAACCCCAATAGCAAGGATTTTTAATGAATCTCTAAACGCAGGGGTTCTACTCTATGACTTGAGAATGGCAAATACAGTACCCATATTTAAGAAAGGGAAAAAAGTGAACTACTGGCCAGTTAGTTTGACCTCAACTGTATTGCACCTTCAATCTTTGCACTGAGTGACCCCGAATGTAAGGGGAAGTCTGGCGGGTGGGATGTGGGTGGAACATGCCTCCAAGGGTTTGACTGCTTTTGATTTAGAAACACAAAAAGCCAAGTAACTTTTCTACAGTAAGCAGGTGAGTGCAGCATCAACCCAGCCTGCAGGTCCAGGCCCCTGCCCTGAACCTGGCCCCACTGCAGCCAGTTAGTGCAGACACTGACAGTGGCTTTCACATGCACACACTTGGCTGCTGAGAATGGGCCTCCAACTTCTCATTTCACACCAGGAGTTGGGCACGGAGCTGGCTGAGGAAACAAGGGCATTGCCCAGGTCCTGCTCTTGGGTCCCAAAGTAACTCCTGGTGTGGGCATATTGCTCCTACCCTTCCCAACCCGGAAATGGTTTGCTCCAACTCCCCCACGCTCTCTTCTAATCCTGAAATGGTTTGCCCCAACCCCCTCCCAAACTCTTTTTAACCCTGAAATGCTTCATCCCCCCCACCCCCTCCTTCTGACCGAAATGGTTTACCCTCACTTCCCTCCCACTCTTCCTGAAATGCTTTGCTCCCCGCCCCCATGCTCCCTCCCAGGCCCCTCACACTGCCCCTTCTAACCCTGACATGGTTTGCCCCAACCCCCTCTTTTCCTTCCCAGCCCTGAAATGGTTTGCCCTCAATCTCCCTCTGTTCTCCTTTCTAACTCTGAAATGGTTCGTCCCAGGCCCCTCACACTGCGCCCCTTTTAACCCTGAAATGGCTTGCCCCAAGTTACCCGTTTAACCCTGGAATCGTTTTCCCACTCTCCCGCCTAACCCTGAAATGGTTTGCCCTAACCCCCCCCCAACGTTCTTCCTTCCCACCCCTGACGTGACTGACACGTAATCCCCCCCAGTGCCCACATGCTCTCTTCTGATGTGGCTCCCCCTTTTCTAAGCGTGAAATGGTTCGTCGATGGTCCCTCACACGGCCTTCTAACCCTGTTTGTCTCAGGCCCCGCCTCCTACAATAATTTCTCCCAGTGACGTATCCCACTCTCACGCCCCCCTCCCCATTGGTTGTCAAGGCGGTTTCCCTTCCCCTCCCGCGCGCCCTTCATCCCGCTCTGCTCGCAGATTGGGCGACCGGAGGGTGGGAAAGAGCGCGCGCTGAGAGAGGGGAGAGAAAGCGCGCGCGGACGGGAGGAGGGAGACCGTTGGCTGCTCCGCCCATGCGCCTGGCTCCCGCCTCGCCTCGCGCCCGGGGCGGGGGGGAGCCGCTCACCTGTCAGTGGGTGAAGTGGGCTCGGCGGGCGCCACCATCTCGCGCCCGGGCGAAGGGGTGGAGACTGGGGCGGTGGTGGTGTAAGATGGTGGCTACTAGCGCCGAGCCGCTGGCTCCCCCCTGCGCGAGGGCCTCGTGGCCGGAGGTGAGGCCAAGCCCCACCCGCCCCCTCTCCCGGGTAGGGATCGGACCGGAGCCTCTCGCCGAGGCTGTGCCCTGTTCTCCGGTGGGCGGAGCTAGGAGGTCGCCTCGTCCGTCCGTCCCCCCCCCCCATTTTGTTGGGGGTGGGGGGAGTGTGCCTTGCTTGTCTATGGGGGCGCTTCTGCCGGGGGGGGGTGTGCTCCCCTCCCCCTCCGTACTAGGGGCGGGCGTGAATCCTAGTCCTCCTTCCCCCTCGAGGGCAGGGGGGCGGATGCGCCTTGCTGCTCTGTTGGGGGTGCCCCCCTCGCCTCAAATATTGGGACAGGTGTGACAGGCCCCCCACTTCTCTGGCAGTGGGGGGCTGGGCTGCTCCCTTCCCTGTGCCTGTTGTGGCAGTGACCCCCCGCATACACTCCCTGCCCTGCTCCTAGGGGGTCCTCTCAGGGCTTTCTAAGTGCCCCCCACTCTGGTACCTACCTGCTGAGGGGGCAGGCTGCTGCCGTACTGGCCTGACCCCTCCAACAGCACTGGCAGCGGCAACGGGTAACCCACTTTTCGGCCTGTCATCCACCCTCCCTGTTACCGCTGCCCTAGTGCCCGCTAGATCGTGTTCAAACCTTCCCGCCACAGTGTTTAAAGGGTTTCTTGGGGGTGGTGTTTGCAGACCTGGAAAGAGCAATTAAAAATCAAGTCGGGGCACTTTAATCACTTCCTGAAGCTGTTGCTCCCAGAGTATGACACTCTCCCCTCCCAGGCTTTTTTCAGACCACTTGAAGCACTGTACAAGGGTGACTGTTGAGGTATCGTCCCATCTTATTGAAAGTGTAATTGAGGGAAGTTATCTATTGCCAGAAGTTTTAAAGTGTCCTTCAGATCATGTTTATCTTATAGACTTCTGCGGGCCTAGCTCCGTTCATCTGGGATAGGGTATGGTCCCTGACTAAGGGCATGGCTACACGTGCAGATGCAGAGCGCTTTGAGTTAAACCAGCCTTCGTAGAGCACAGTAGGGAAAGCGCTGCAATCTGTCCACACTGACAGCTGCAAGCGCACTGGTGTGGCCACATTAGCAGCTCTTGCAACGGCCACAGAGAGCAGTGCATTGTGGTAGCTATCCCATCATGCAAGTGGCTGCAACATGCTTTTCAAATGAGGGGGGTGGGGTGTGACAGGGAATGTGTTGTGTGTATGTGGGGGGAGAGAGAGTGTGTTTTGGGGGCTGAGAGCATATCAGTATGCTGTCTTGTAAGTTCAGACAGCAACAGACATACACCCGCCTCTCTCTCTCACACACACAGCATTCCACAGTAATGGGTGCTTTGTCTCGGAGCAGATAAGCAGCGGGCTGTCGGAAATGGAGCTTTCAAAGGGGATATGCGCATTCCTGCAGTGATGCCAAAACAATGACAAGAGTGGCCACTTGACTTAAGGGGATTATGGGACGTTTCCGGAGGCTGATCAGAGCGCAGTAATGCAACACCTCGTTCACACTGATGCCCTGGCGTTTCAGCCAATGCGCACCAAGTGTTAATCTTCTCGCTGAGGTGGAATACCAGGAGCGCTCTAGCCCTGGAGTCAGAGCGCTCTATGTTCCTTGCCAGTGTGGACGGGTAGTGAGCTAGGGGGCCCGGGGCTGCTTTAATGTACTCTGCAATTATACTGGCCAAAAAGTGCAGTTTTATTGCTATAGCTTGTTTTGCTCAGGGAAGCAAGGGGTGGAATAAGCTGTGCCAGTAAAAGTGAAGTGTTGCCTGTATAAGTTAAGAGCACTTTGCTGGTATAATATATCACTATTTCTATACAGGTGAAGTGCTCCTACTGTAGAAATTTACTTAGTGGTGGTTGGACAGCCTAGACTCTGAATTATTTCTAAAATCACTAGGGTGTGGATAAATATTAAAATCTATTTCATGAAGAACTGACGTTAACAATTCAAGGATGTTATGCAGTTTTGAGGACAAGAGGATACCTTAGTGCTTTTTATTGATATTGCAAAACAGTATAAATGACGGTTGTGACTTGTTCTTATATGGTAAATTATATATATTTATATGTGAAAATGAAGAAGCATCTTCCTTTCCCCATCTCTATAATACATATTCCTGCCAGAAATTTGTTAAGAGGTTATAGGGAGAAGTGAAAGAATGTGAGAGGTGGTGGGCTACAGAAAATAATGACATTTCTGAACAGAGGGATGTCAGAGGAGAGTTGTGAAGTAAACAAGTACAAAAGCTTGAACTACAATACAAGGAAGCAGGAGTCATTTGTGTTGAAACTTCAGATGTTAAGAGAATGCGGAAGGGAATAAAATAGCTTTTACTGAACCTGAAATAAAAATTAAATGCATTTTATCCTTCACATTCAGTTTTGAAATATTGCAATAGAAAAAGGAAGGCTGTTCTCATTCCGTTATCTCTAATGATGAAAAAAGCAAGGAAAATCTAAGGATCGCTGGTAATACTTAAAGCCTGTCTACACATAGCTTTTGTACCGATTCAGTTGAATCCACAATAGGGAGCTGTACTGATTGAGTACAATATGATCACTCTTCTACTGGTATAACTGCATGTATAGTAGGTGGTTGAGTATCAGTGGGGTAGCCGTGTTAGTCTGTATCCACAAAAACAACGAGAAGTCCGGTGGCACCTTAAAGACAGATTTATTTGGGCATAAGCTTTCATGGGTAAAAACGCATTTCAGATGCATGGAGAAGAAGTGCATCTGAAGAAGTGGGTTTTTACCCACGAAAGCTTATGCCCAAATAAATCTGTTAGTCTTTAAGGTGCCACCGGACTCCTCATTGTTTAGGTGGTTTAATCGATTTAACTGAATACGTTTTTTCCCCCTGATTTAAATTGGTACAAAAGCTGCTAGACAAGCACTTTCAGATATTTGTAGATATTTCAATATTTCGGTCAACCGTTACTGTTCAGCTAAAGCATTTGTAAATCTTGAGCCAACTAACTTGCTAGAAAGGATTATGAGTGGAGGCTTGCATTCTATAAAACCTACTATATATAGAATGTGGGAGTGTGGTTTGTTCTCTGCTGTTCAAGATATCTTTTGCATCAGGCATGCATTTTTTTTTTCTTCCCTATCGTCTTAGTGGAGTAGAACTAGCTGGCATATCTTGACTGATTTTTTCACAGCTATGTTTACTTACTTGTGCAGAGCCACAGGGGGCTTTGCATACTGTTTTGGGATGGGGAGTGTCTGTGTGTTATTAATAAATCTAGTATCCACTCTTAAAAAAACAGACTCTGGAATACACTCCCCACCCGTTCATAATAATTTAAAGTTGATCACATTTTTAGTGTCAACTACAGTGTCTCAAACTTCATTTTGATGGCTCTGTCAGTTTCAAGTTTTTATTTTGCTTTTACATAAGTTGTAAGCCTTCAGAACAGGGACTGTGTATTTTCTTATATTTCAGTGAAGTGCTATTCTCAAACCTATGATGCAGTGGAAATTATGACATTTGAATGAATAGATTTTTTAGTAGATTAATGTTTTGGTCTTTTGTCGCCCCCTTCCCTGCCAGGGGTCAAACAGGTATGAAATTCTGCTTTCAAACTTTATTTGTAGCCATCAGCAGTCATGTTTCACCAGTTATGTTAATGCTTGTTTTTTTAGTATCTATATAAGTGCTATATAGACTGTCTTCAAGCATTTGCAGAACTGTGCCTTGAATTAATAAAATGTGTTTTAATACATCCAAATGTAAATGTATACATCTGGGAATAAAAAATGTAGGCCCTAATTAGAGAACCGGGGACAGAGACTCTGAAAAAGAGTTTGGGGTCATGATGGATAATCATAGAATATCAGGGTTGGAAGGGACCTCAGGAGGTCATCTAGTCCAACCCCCAGACAGATTTTTGCCCCAGATCCCTAAATGGCCCCCTCAAGGATTGAACTCACAACCCTGGGTTTAGCAGGCCAATGCTTAAACCACTGAGTGGAATGTGAGTGCCTACTGTAATATCATGGTCAAAAGGGCTAATGTGATCCTTGGATGTGTAAATGGGAATCATGACAAGGAGTAGTGAGGTTATATTACCTCAATATTTGGCTCTTGTGCGCCTGCCACGTGTCAGGTGTCAACTCAAAAAAGATGTTGATAAATTGGAGAGGGTTCAGAGAAGAGCCACCAAAATAATTAAAAGATTGAAAAAAATGCTGTATAATGATAGACTCCAGGAACTCAGTCTGTTTAGTTGAACAAAGAGAAGATTAAGGAGTGACTTAAATCACAGTCTATAAGTGCCTACATGGGGAACAGAAATTTGATCATGGACAATCTAGTAGACAAAGGTATAACAGGAGCCAAAGGCTGGAAGTTGAACCTGGACAAATTTAGACTGGAATTAGGGCTCCTAAGAGCTACAGTAATACACAGTAAATAATGAATAAGGTGCAGTTTTTTTCATAGTAAGGCCAATAAGCCACTGGAACAACTTACCAAGGGCTGTGGTGGATTCTCCATCAGTAGCAATATTTAAATCACAATTGGATGTTTTTTTCCTAAAATGTAAGCTCTAGTTCAAACAGGAATTAATTCAGGGAAGTCATAAGGCCTGTATTATACAGGCGGTAAGACTAGTGATCACAATGGTTCTTTTTGGCCTGACAATCTATGAATTCTTGGTCAGAGCATGGGTTCAGGGCACAATGCTGGAAACACTCAAGTGTGATCTACACTAGTGCTTATATTGGTGCAGATGCACTATTGCTGAAAAATGGCATCACACTTGTTAGTGTAGATGCTGCCAAAGTTTGTTATTAAGAACAGAAATTATCTATTGCCTCCTGGACTGCAAACCGTACATAGAAAATAACATGCTAATTCAGCATCAAGTTGCCATATATAGTGGAGTATTTGGTATGGTGTGCAATTGTGAAAAGTCAACCAACCCCTTCAGCTTCTAACTTAAGAACTGCCATACTGGGTCAGACCATGGTCCATCGTGCCCAGTATCTTGTCTTCGACATTGGCCCATACCAGAGTTTCAAGAGCAATGTACAGAACAGGGTAATTATGGAGTGATCTATTCCTGTCTTCCACTCTTGGCTTCTGGTAGTCAGAGGTATAGGGTCACCCTGAGCATGGGGTTGCATCCTTGACCAGCTTGGCCAATCGAGGGATGGATCACTTGATGATTATCTGTTCTGTTCATTTCCTCTGAAGCACCTGGCATTGGCCACTGTTGGAAGACAAGATACTGGACTAGACAGACCTTTGATTTGACCCAGTATGGCTGTTCTTAGGTCCATCAATGGCTATTATAAGAACATATCTTTCATGAACTTATCCAGTTCTTTTTTTGAACCTTGTTGTACTTTTGGCTATCACATCATCCCTTGGCAATGAGTTCCACAGGTTGGTTGTGTGAAAAAGTACTTCCTCTTATTTGTATTAAACCTGCTGCCTATTCATTTAATTGGTTGACCCCTGGTTTATGTTTTGTGGGTAAATAACACTTCTCTATCCACTTTTTCCATTCATGATTTTATAGATCTCTATCATATCCCCCCTTAGTTATCCCTTTTCTAAGCTGAACACCCCAATCTTTTTAGTCACTCCTCATATGGAAGCTGTTCCGTATACCCTTGATCATGTTTTTGCCCTTCTGTTAACCTTTTCCAGTTCCACAATATCCTTTTTGAGATGGGGCAACTAGAATTGGACAGTATTCAGGGTATAGGCACACCGTGGATTTATACATTGGCATTAAGATATTTTCTGTCCCATCCCTAGTAGTTCCTAACATTGTTGCCTTTTTGACCACTGCTGTGCATTGGGCATATGTTTTCAGAGAACTATCCATACAACTCCAACACCCCCCCGCCCCCCTTAAGGGGTAACAGCTTATTTAGTACCCATCATTATATATGTATAATTGGGATTATTTTTTCTGATGTGCATTTATTTGCACTTATCAACACTGAATTTCATCTGCCATGTTGTTGCCACTCAGTCACCCAGTTTTGTGAGATGCTGCTAATTCTTGACAGTCTGCTTTGGATTTAACTATCTTGATAATTTTTTATTGTCTGGAAACATTGCCACTTCACTGTTCACCCCCTTTTCCAGATCATTAATGAATATGTTGAACAGTACAGGTCCCACAGATCCTTGTGGGACCCCATTGTTCACCTCTCTGCATTGTGAAAATGGACCATTTATTCCTACCCTTTGTTTCCAGTCTTTCAACCAGTTACTGATCCATGAGATGGCCTTCCCTCTTATCCAGTGGCTACTTAGTTTCCTTAAGAGCCTTTGGTGGGGGACTTTGTCAAAGGCTTTCTGAAAATCCAAGTACATTATATTGGGGGAGGGATAGCTCAGTGGTTTGAGCATTGGCCTGCTAAACCCAGGGTTGTGAGTTCAATCCTTGAGGGGGTCATTTAGGGATCTGGGACAAAAATCTATCTGGGTCCCTTCCAACCCTGGTATTCTATGACTGGATCACCCTTATCCCCATGCTTGTTGACTCCCTCAAAGAATTCTAGTAGATTGGTGAAGCATAACTTCCCTTTACAAAAGCTGTGTTGACTTTTCCCCAATCATGTTTATCTAGGTGTCTGAAAATTCTGTTCTTTACTATAGTTTCTACCAGTTTGCTCAGTACTGTAGTTAGGCTCACTGGACTGTAATTGTCAGGATCTCCTCTGAAGTTATTTTTAAAAATTGGTATTATATTAGCTAACCTCCCAGTCATCTGGTACAGAGACTGATTTTAGTGATAGATTACATACAATAGTTAGTAGTTCTGCAATTTCATATTTGAGTTCCTCCAGAATTCTTGGGTGAATGCCATCTGGTGTTGGTAACTTATTACTGTTAACAGGTTTCAGTGGTAGCCGTGTTAGTCTGTATCAGCAAAAAAAAACGAGGAGTCCTTGAGGCACCGTAGGAAACATAATATTCAAAAACCAATAGGAGAACACTTCAATCTCTCTGGTCACTCAATAACAGACCTCAAAGTGGCAATTCTTCAACAAAAAAACTTCAAAAACAGACTCCAACGTGAAGCTGCAGAACTGGAATTAATTTGCAAACTAGATATAATCAGATTAGGCCTGAATAAAGACTGGGAGTGGTTGGGTCATGTATTTATACCTGCTCCTGTATTTTTAACTTCATACATCTGATGAAGTGGGTTCTAGCCCATGAAAGCTTATGCCCAAATAAATTTGTACGTCTCTAAGGTGCCACAAGGACTCCTCGTTTTTTTTGCTATTACTGTTAAGTTTATCAATTTGTTGGAAAACCTCTTCTATTGAGGCAACAATTTGGGATAGTATTTGGAATAGCTGATTTGTAACCCAAAACCTAGCTCTGATGAAGGTATCTCCCTCACATCCTCTTCAGTGAAGACCAATGCAAATAATTAATTTAGTTTCTCTACGATGGTCTTGTCTTTCTCAAGTACTCCTTTAACACCTTTGTCGTCTAGTGGCCCTGTTGCTTGTTTGTCAGGCTTCGTGCTTCTGTACTTGAAAAAAAATTTACTGTTAGTTTTTTACGTCTTTAGCAAGTTGCTTCTCCAATGTTTTCATGGCCTGCCTTATTATACTTTTACGTTTTACTTGCCAGAATGAGTGATCCTTCCTTCCTATTTTCCTCATTAGGATTTGACTTCCAAATTTTAAAGGATGCCTTTTTGCTTCTAATGGCCTACGTTATTCCGCTGTTTAGCCCTGGCGGCATTCTTTTGGTCCTTATACTGTCTTTTTTTTTTTTTTTTTTTTTGGGGTATACATTTAATCTGGGCCTCTATTATGGTTTTTTAAAGTATTCGCCGTGCTGCTTGCAGGCATTTTACTCTTCTGACCACACTTTTTAATTTCAATCTAACTATCATCCTCATTCTTTTGTAGTTCCCCTTTCTAAAGTTAAATGTTACTGTGATACGGGGTGTCTTTTAGTGTTTTCTCCCGTACAAGGCTGCTATCTTTAATTACATTATGGTTGCTATTAATGAGTGGTTCAGCTATAGTTAACCTCTTGGACCAGATCCTGTGCTCAACTGAGGCCTAAATCAAGAATTGCCTCTCCCCTTGTGGGTTCAATGACTAGGAGCTCCAAGAAGCAGTCACTCATAGTGTCTAGAAGTTTTATCGCTGTATCACGCCTGAGGTGACATTTACCTCGTCGGTATGAGAACAGTTGAAATCACCCATTGTGTTCTCTAGTTTTTATAGCCTCTCTAACCTCCCTTAGCATTTCACAGTCACTGTCACCATCCTGGTCAGGTGGTCAGTAGTATATTCCTACTGCTACACTCTTATTATTCAAGCATGGAATTTCTATCCATAGAGATTCTATGGTACAGTTTGAATCATTTAACATTTTTACATTATTTGACTCTATACTTTTTTAACATAGTGCCACTGTCCCACCCAGTCATTCCTATATATTTTGTCCCCTGGTATTACCGTATCCTACTGATTATGCTCATTCCACTAAGTTTCTGCACTGCCTATTATATCAATGTCCTCATTTAATGCCAGGCACCTGTTCAAGCCTTACTCAATAGTGGGCTGGCTAGGGTGACACAAACCATGACTCTCCGTGTCAGAAACAGAGAGATGTGGGTGAGGCAATATCTTTTACTGGACTAACTTCTTTGTGGAGGAAATAGTCTTTTTTCTTCTTTGTCTGTCACACTCACCATAACAAACATAACACTTTGGTCAGTGAATTGCTTCTTCATGGAGAATTACTCCCCCCAACCCAGTAATATATGGGACTTTTATTATCAGAACTCTTGTACTCCATTAAAGTTAAAATAATGAAATCCTAATTAAATCCCTCAGCTAGTAATACTTTCCCAATGAGTGATGTGTTCTGACTAGGGTGACAGATGTCCTGATTTTATAGAGACAGTCCTGATATTTGGGGCTTTGCATTATATAGGCACCTATCACCCCCCACCCCCGTCCCAATTTTTCACACTTGCTATCTGGTCACCCTAGTTCTGAGGACAATTTAAATCACTGTTGAAAGCATGTGATCACCATAAAATTGCTTCATCCCAAGTGGGGAATGGAGGAAGAATTAAGTTTTGCAGCACTTCTCCCTTTTCCACCGGCCCCTATCGGTTTAGATTTTAGTTTTTTCCCCCGGCAGCTCGGATAATCCTCTGTAGTAAGGAGGCTGTTTCTAGGGCTCTCACATTTGCAGTATATTACCTTGAGCCCTGTACTTTGTAGCTATTACACAATAGGGAGAAGACTACAATTCCCATAGTACTTCCACATACTGGTACTACAGTGACATCACACATGACAGGGCTGAGAATGGTTGTATAGCAAGAGGAACGAAAATGTAAGCTCGGTGTTTCTTTTACTCCTGTAGCAGGGCCTTGGGCAAGCTGAAATCCTTGTTCAGAAGAGGGGATTGCTGTTGCTGCAGCAGATGCATTTAAACGGGGGAAAGTGTTTGAAGGGGCTATGGGGTGGGTGACATCAAAGGGCAGGCAGTTCACAGTGTTTCTCTCAGTAGGTGCAGATTAGCGGCGACTCTGTCTAGGGCAAGCCGTGAGGAGGGAGTGCTTAGTGCTAATGCTGCTAGTTTATCTTCTGAATTCATACTAGGGGCCTTTTCGCTGCGCACAGACCAAGCCCCTGTCTGCCTCGCTCCCCTGTTTGTGTATTGTGCTGCTTCAGTGGGTGGAGAAGAGACGCTGGCCATAGCCTGGCAACAGTTTCTATATGCAAGGAGTACTGAGGTGTGTAGTGTGCGTGTGTCCCATGGCAGCGGTGTTTAGGGGAGGTGGACGAGGTTCAGCAGCCCAGGTTCAGCAAGGTACAAGACTACGCCACTAGACTTCATGGCACAGGGATCAGCTGGTGCTGTAGTGCGTATGGTTGGTATGTTTTAAAACCTCTGCTGCTTTTGCTTCTCCAGTGGCTTGTGTCGGTGGGAGGAACGCACTCAGGGAACGGCTGGTGGTAACGTTTGTGCAGGTTTATTTTGATGGAAGTTGATTCTCACACCTGGAATTCAGTGATATGTGCATTGTCTAGATCAGGGGCTATGTTTGGAGACTGTATGAAAATACTGCTGTTGTAGTGAGTGGAAAATACAGTTTAACAAAGCAATTTTTGCAGAATAATATTTTCTAAAGCAGCTAGATTGGTGGCGTGCTTAGAAGAAGCTGTGATAACCTAGTTGCCTGGCTGTGACCAACCTTTATAATAGCAATTTCAGTGGTGATTTATAAACACTTATCACAAAAGCCCAAGACTCCAAACTGCAGTTGTATGTTATTGGTCATTCAAAGGAGCCTTCTACTAGGGAAAAAGACAAATTTATTAGTAGGGAGGACAGCTAGGGATCACCATCTATCACCCCTTCACTCTAATCAAACTAACTCTGAACAGTTTAGTAACTTTCCAGCCAGATAATTTTTTCCTCTCATTTCTGTATTTTATGGCTTGTATTGTTAAATATCATGACACAATGTTTACCTCAATCTGCAATTTTTTTGAGACCTTCATCTGGGTTTCCCTGCTGTAGGAATTTCAAAAATTGCTGACAGAGGGAAGCAGTTTCTGAATCTAATTACAGTAGGCTAATATAAATAAGAAATAAATCCTTATATGAATGTAATAATGAGCTACCGAGTACATTTAAATCTTGGCACAGGTGAGGGGAGAGTTCTCTTACTTGATAACAAACATTGGCTTGTTGCAGCTAACTGCAACACAATTTCTTAATGTGTTAGGAATATTTTTATAAGTATCTGTTAGCCTATTTAAAAGTGAGAATATATTTTGAAGGACAAAAAGTGGAATTTTAACAGGTATTAAATAGTGCCCAAATCATCTTTTTTATTTTAAATAAAACTTTTGGAACAATATTTGGTAACTTCACTTTTACCTTCATTTTTTAAAATGGCAGGTTTGTTGGTTGTGTACTGTGTCCCTTTTAAGAAATATTTTTGAAAGGGTTATCTTATGATCTGTAATATGTGATTTATAAAAATATTGAAACCCACTTAAACTGACTTGGTTTTGTTGACATTTTAGTGGGTCAGAGTCATGTTTGTTTACCAAACTTGTGTTTAATAGTCCCTCCTGTTTCCCTGCTCTACCAGAAGACAATGGATTGTGAGAGAGATATGAATTAAAAGGTGAAGGGAAGTGTAGTTAGCTGATATCAAGCTTCATTACCTCTCAATAGATCCTGCAATGAATGACTGTTATTAAATGCTTTATTAGTGGTTTGGCCACTTAGGAATGTTAGGAATTGTATAGTTTCCCTATTGATAGGGCCAATAAAAGTTGTCTATTACCCTATCCCTCCCTTAAATGAAATATTCTTGAATAGACACCTACCATAATTTGAGTCAGAGCCTTTTGGAAAAGATTCTTTTAAACTGAATTTTGCAGACTATTCTAATACGTGACAACTTTATATGAATGCTTCATGAAGAGTTTTTGAAAGTAAGGAATACTTGTTATGTTTTAATAATCAGAGAGCAGAGCTATAAAGTCCTGAACTGTAGTAAAATAATCTTTGTCAGCAAGACTGTTCTGCACTTTGGGTCCCTTTAGTACTATTATGAAATAATTTATCATTCATTATACAAAGACTGGCTTCCAAAACTTGAAAGCGGGGGCAAGATCCTCCAAACTCTTTGCACCCGGAACAGCTATTTATATAAACGGTACTTCTGTGTACAGAAGTTTTGTGGCATCAGGTGACAGGTGTAATTTGTAGATTGATTCTTTTTCTTGGAGGTATTTGGGAGCATGTCTGATTCCAAAGATTGGAAAAAATTGGTGTAGAAACAAGGCCCTTATCTGTAATCTATTTTCATTTTAATTTAGTTTAATTTTACTGTATTTTAAGTACTAAGGCTGTGAATTTGACAGATGGCAATAACAAAATTAAGGTTCGTATGACCACATTTATTTGCTCACATTGCACATACATTAATGTTGCCAAGAGAGCTTTAACATTTGCATTTCTTGCTGTCTGAGTTTTGAATCTGCAACCTTAAAGTTGCATTAATGTTTCTGTATTTATTTTTTTTATTTTTTAATCTTTATTAGGAAAAGTACTATAGTAGTGCATACTTCAGAAGTACCAGTGTGTTGTTAGCCAGGGTGTGGATTGGAGACCTCTGTTCCCCAGTCATTTTTTCCAATTTTTTATGCTCTGTGGCTTTGCAACCCAGAATGGGCCTCCAGAGTGAAGGAGGTTCAAAGTAGGTGGTTTGAGAAGGAAGAGAATTCCTCAGACTTTTCAGTGCCTTTTCCACATCACCTGAATTGTAGAATTTGGCCTTCACTCCTGGACTTCAGATAGCATGGTAAGAGGATTGGCAACCTTTCTCATGTCACCTCAAAGTATTTATTTCAAATTGCCTATTCTCTGGAGGCCTAGATATATTCTGATGTGCAGAGCCCCAGAACTAGTGAAATTTTTACACTTCTCTGTAGTGGCACCCACATACACACTGCATCTGACTAGAAAGGCATAGTAAAGCATATATCTGTGTGCATGCTAGAACTCCTTCAAATCTTAATATAGTGACTATTTGAAAATTACATTGTTAGACAAATTCCCATTCGTCAGTGAGGATTATTTACTGGCTAAATTTGAGGTTTCAGAATTTTGGTGGTTTTTTTTAAAGCATGCAAGAAGATAATGGGAAATTGGTTTTTCCCTGCCTTCCCCACACATACATATCTCAGGTAACTCAAAAATAGCCCAATGAATTTCCACAAAAACATTCACCTTTTGACTGAGCCAAAGCGTAGATTGCTTTCATCCCAAAGAGAGTCTTTTTGTGCCTTAGGTAGGGGAAACTGGTATAATGAAAATCATTTAGCAACCTTCAAAGGATACTGTCAACTTAAAAATCATTCTTCTGTCTGGAAGATTTTATATCTATTCTAGTTACGGGTAATGCCTTAGGTAGGGGATAGAGAGTACTTGCCTGGATCCCTGCATAGAACTTGGGAGTGACTTAAAACCTGGGGTGGGGTACTGATGACTTCCCTCCCTAGACCCATGTACTGACTGAGGAAGCAATTGGAGTCTTGGAGTTAGTGAATATTTTTTCTATACAGGGGTCAGATGGGGATGAACAAGTGTTGGTGGGGCATCCATCACTCTCAAACCCTGTTAAGGGTCTGGAGATCACCTAGTACTAGCTGAGGCATATGCTCCCCCACCCTTCCGTTCAGATCAGAAGAGGCACTTAGCTGTAGGGGAGAAGGAGGCCCCTATCCTCTCCATGTGACTGGAGAGCAGATGTAATTGGGCAGAGGGCAAAAGAAGGAGGTTTGTCTCTCCCGGCATGACTATAAATCCAAGAATTTTTTTTAAGTTAAGAGACTTTGCCTCAATGTTGCTGCTACTGAAGAACCAGAACCAGTAGCAGAAGTGTGGATGGGGATGGGAGAAATCCTTCTAAACAATAGTAGATGAAGAAGATAAACACTTAATTAAATTTTTTTTAAAATAAATTTAAAATAATTCAGGGGATATTATTAAAGGTGCTTTGTGAGAAACATGAATTTTTAAAAATTAGTCAAACAAAATGCAAGCTGTCATTTTTCCTGTAACTAAAGCATTTGCTTCTGTCAAAGCTATAATGGAAGCACCTTCTATACTTAAGGTATCCCAACATGCATTTCAAACAGTGAATTATTTACTGCTAGTGCAATGAGTGTGCATGCATATTAGCCATTAAGTGCTCAGCAACAGCTCAGAGAAAGCTGTGGTCATTGAAAATCTATTCTATTGAGAGAGGGAATGTTGGCTAGGACACAAAGATGGTTCCATAATCTTTTCAAAAAGCTGCCATAGACTTTAACTTTTACTTGGACACCTACCTACATATGTGGCGTCACGGAGTTCCCCAATGATTTGAAATGCTCCCCAGTTCTAGGACATAAACTGCTTGCCATAGAATGCTTACCCCTCCCCACTTTATAATTGCATACCTGGTCAGATGCATTATTGTTTCTTCTGTATTCCTGTGAAATATCCAGTATAATACAATGTGATAGATGTAGTGATATATTAGATGAACTGTTGGGTCTTTTTCAGTAAATCTATTTCTACACACAGATGAATGTGCTAATAGCTGAGCCATATTGATCCTATACATGTTATTTAACAGATCAGTAAGGTCTTTGCTTACCCTGTGGTAGGCATGCAGTGACGATATCACAGGTTAATTAACCAGTGGTAATCTAACCCATGAGAGTGCACCCACACATATTATGCTGTCACTCCTTGTGTCCACACTTGTGCTGTATCTGGCCATGACAGACAATACATCTATCTGGGAGCATATCTCAAGACTGCTAGCACCCCGACTTGCTACATGGCTCTGTGTTCCCATTTACAGGGTGTTGTGGGGCAACTTGTCTGCCCACACTGGGAACTGTGGGAGGCAGTTTAATGGAGAAAATGCTTCAGTAAATTATTTGTTTTGGGTATATCGAAAATACCAATCAACAGAGGAATTGAAATGGAATAAAATTAGTCAAAAGAAAATGATTATAAAATAACTATTATCCTCTTAATGATCTGTATGTAAGAAAAGTGTGGAGAGAAGAAACGTCTTTTGAAACCTTTCACTTTTTTGTCTTTTTCTGTGTCTACACTAGCACTTTTGTCTGTATAACTGGAAAAATTACACTGATAGAAGCGCCAATGTGGACAGCGCTATGTTGGCGGGAGATGCTCTCTCCCATTAGGGGTGGTTTAATTATGTCGATGGGAGAGCTGTCTCCCTTTGACATAGGGTGGCTATACGGTGCAGCTGTATCAGTACAGCTGTGCCGCTGTAAGATCTATAGTGTAGACATGGCCTTAATCTAGTTTTGAAAGCTTGAATGAATCACTCTTTAGAATAGGCTAACAAACTTTTAATGGCTCTTGTGAAAACTCATCTGTTCCTGATTAACTGTCCTGAATAACTCCATGTGTAGACACTCATTCTGTTTAGTTGAACAGCTGTTGCACTGTAAATTCACACCCTACCTTAATCCAAATTAACTTTCAAGTGTAGACAAGACCTTAGTTTTAGCTTGAGCGACAGTAGGCAAGGTCAACCACCATCCGAGTTATAGTGCTGACATTGGCATAAACACTACAAATGACTTAGGATTTTACAGTGCGATAACATTTGGTATCCTGCTTTAAACAAATATCTGTCAGTGAAGATAAATCCTAAGAGTTTAACTTTTCCAAGGGATTTTTAGTGAACATTGTTCTACTGTATCAAACCCAAGAGACGGATGAAGCTGGAGAAATGGCAAGCATGCAAACTTAAATTAGAGGGCTGCATAGAGGCAAATTAATAGTCACCTTCTGTGGTTGAGCCTGTTAAGTCTTCACTGAGAAGTCCTACTTCTATAATAAATTGAGCTATGAATTGTACTGAAACTCATTGCTGATAATTGCAGAGTTTACACTCTATCTTTTATAAATGTACATATGGCCCACGCTAATTTTTTCCACCCATTCTCCAAGAGCCAAACTGTCACGCTGGGAAATCTTGTTTGTTGGGAATCTTCATTTGAAAGTTCAAAACTGGCTGTGAAATGGTTCAAAACTGACTTCTGAGGAGAGGCTGAGGGAACTGGGATTGTTTAGTCTGCAGAAGAGAAGAATGAGGGGGGATTTGATAGCTGCTTTCAACTACCTGAAAGGAGGTTCCAAAGAGGATGGATCTAGACTGTTCTCAGTGGTACCAGATGACAGAACAAGGAGTAATGGTCTCAAGTTGCAGTGGGGGAGGTTTAGGTTGGATATTAGGAAAAACTGTTTCACTAGGAGGATGGTGAAGCACTGGAATGGGTTACCTAGGGAGGTGGTGGAATCTCCTTCCTTAGAGGTTTTTAAGGTCAGGCTTGACAAAGCCCTGGCTGGGATGATTTAGTTGGGGATTGGTCCTGCTTTGAGCAGGGGATTGGACTAGATGACCTCCTGAGGTCCCTTCCATCCCTGAGATTCTATGATTCTATGACTAGCATATGATACAGATTTCATTTTTTTCTTGAGATATTGTTAATGCTGAACTATTTTTGTGGCCCTTTAGGTCCTACAAATGTTGATGTTTTGTAAAAAAACTGACTAATGTGAAGCTTTTAAATATTGCCCAAGTTATTCTTCAGTAGACTGCTGTCTTTATTTAATTACAGCACTTGGAAGTCTAATATCACTGAGTTCATCCTTTTGAAATTAGACTTCAGTTTACCCACTTGCTGTTTGTTGGTGAATGACACTGAAATCACTGACATCATGTCGATGAAAACTGACAAACCTAGTCAATTTTCACTCTTCTGCATCTTGCAGAAGCTCTGAGAAGCCAGGGAGACACTGGGAATGTCTGCCTGAAAACTTAAACCAGTGTGGTGCTGCCTTACTAACTTCTGTTTGCATTTGGAAGGTATCCTTTTCTTTTTAATGAAATTGTAAATTCTGCAGGAAGTTATGGTAATTGTCAGGGAAATTTTCCAATTTGTGCTGGACTAGTGGATTTTTCAAGGCTTGGATTGGAATATAGTACTGTCATTTTGCCTGAACCTTATTTACTCAACTATTAACAAGTTAATCATCTTTAATGTTGTTTCAGTTTTTGGCCTTCTGAATAATACATACTATTTTTCTTAAAATGCTGATGTTTCCGGTTAAAATTGCTAACCTTTGCTTTTCATGTTTAATTATCTTTAAATAGGGTACACCTGTGCTTAAGATTCTGAATTTCTGCTTATTTGGCAATGCAACAAACTTGGGAAAAGAGAATTTGTATTCTGATAGCGAGGACATGGTCAAACAAAGTGCCACTCTCAGTCATTACGAGCCACGGGTGAGTCCAAAGTAATTGCTTGCTTAGATGAATAGAAATGGAATTCTCTTACTGTTTTCTTTTTTTTTTTTTTCAGACTGAAATGTATACGTAAACCCTATATGGCGTGTCTTTAGGTTTCTTATATGCTAGAGGTGGAAAAGATCTCTATACAGAAGAGTAATCATAGATTCCTACAGCAATCAACAATTCCATGTCTAGTCTGGCCTCAAGTGACTCTAGTGATGATAATCTCATGAGCTTCTTTGGCAAAATATTCTGAAAAATAGTCGCAAGAAGTTGTTACCACTAGATAAATGCCCAGTGGCAATGTGAAATGAATTTATTTTCAGTCCACTTCCCAGCTAACTGTTATCCACATAGAAAAGATCATAAATACAATAGACACTATGCATCCTTGATGGCAATCAGGTTATAAAGGCTAAGGAAAGATGGGCATCAGAGAATGGTGGGAGTCCTACAAAGGTGATGTTCCTGCATCTGGTTAGGTCTATATTTTTATTTTTCTTACCTTGCTCTGGCTAGTAGATGTTTGACAAATGTAACGCCTTCCCATAAACAAGAAGTCCACAATTCTCTGGCTGCTGCAAAGGAGCATACTTTGTTTCCTTTCACCACCATACCAGAGCCTTCAAGCTGCCCCAAGGGTGGGTGTGGGGAAAGGAAGTCTCCACTACTCTACCACTTTACCATCCTCCTGGCTGCTGTCTGTGGTGGGCAGGATCTCTTCAACTCACATACCTTGTCCCCCAGTTTAAGTTTGGGGTCCTCCTGACCAGTAAATAGCTCTATTATTTACCTCTACTTCTGGTCAGTTTTTCAAGTGCCAGTAGAGTAAAAGTGATACAGTTCTTGTGAATTTCACTGCTGTCCCTTAGGGTTAATAGCAGTAAACACTGAGGCAACTCTAACCATTTTTAGTGTGCTCCAGGCTGGGAAAGTTAGCAGCGGCCACAGAGGTACTAGAACTATTTTTCTGCAGATTTAAAAAGGTAGCACACCTTTGTTTTACATTCAGATAACATTAAAATGGTTGCCTTAGTCGTTTGAACTAGAAACTGAAAAGGAACATAGTCAACTTAAAATCACACTTCTGTGAAAAGTTTTTACCCAGTATTGTTAAAAATAGCATCCAAGATACCTGTGAATAAAAAACTGTCTGGGTACTAATCTTTACAAGTTGGAATACCTGCTTCTTAGGATAGATAACTCTACAGGGTTTCTGTACTGAATTTAGCCAACAAAAGGTGTTTTGGCACTTCTGTGCTATTACAGGGCAGGTTTAATGCAGTTCGAGCAACAGAAGCCACTGTTTCAAATTGTTTGGGTGAAGTGAAGAAATTTAGTAGTAATCTCTATTTTAATTTGTTACTTATAAATCTCAAAAATTAAGGTTTTTTTTTAGCATTATATATCTATTAAAATAGCCAACATACTTTTCCCCGCCTTTATGTGGGAGGACACCCAACCTCCATTAACTATTTCTTTTTACTCTTCTCTCCCATTATATAGTGCAGCAATGTCCTCTTAATCAGGAGAGGGTAGGCAGAGTCTGGATACTCTGCATAACTTCTGACAATCCCTTTTGCCACAATATTAATGGGATTCAGAAAGAGCAGGGTTCTTTTACCCTCCCACTGTGGTTGGGAGGCCGTCTCTGTTGTGCTAACAGCTGCTATTGTCTTAACAACAGAAGGCTGCTCTTAGGCCGTGGCTACAGCACAATAAAGTCACCCCCAGCACTGTAACTCACTCCCCGTCCACACTGGCAAGGCATTTGCAGCGCTGTATCTCCATGGCTACAGCGCTGCAGGTATTCCACCTCCCCGAGAGGAATAACAGCTGCTGCGGAGTGGCTGAGAGGCTGGTGCTCCAGTGTAAATGGGGAGTAACCTTATTACGCAGTGATTGACCTCCGGAAACTCCCCATAATCCTTTTAAGTGAAGCTTCCTCTCCTTGTTTTGTTGTGATGCTTCTCTTTGTTTTGTTGTGAACTCCGGGCTCCCGGAGCTGCTTATCAAAAAAAACAAAACACAGCTACTGTTTGCTGTGAATGAGTAGAGGCAGGCAGGGGGGCTCCCTTTGGAACGCCCACAGCTAATGTTTGCTTGAAGAGAGAGGCGGCGCGGGGGGGAGGGAGGTCTGGGGTCTGTTTCGGCGAGTGGCTGCTTATGGGGTCCATTTCGGCGAGTGGCTGCTTATCTGGTCTGTGAGGGGAAAAAACAAACAGCTCTGTTTGCTTTCAGTGAGGGAGAGGGGTCGGAACTTGCAAGGCAGGGTGCTGACACAGTGTCCGCACTCCAAAAATCCACTCTCTCTCCCCCCACGCTCCCTGTCACACTCCACTCCCCCCCCTTTTGAAAAGCACGTTGCAGCCACTTGAACGCTGGGATAGCTGCCCATAATGCACCGCTCCCAATGCCGCTGCAAATGCTGCAAATGTGGCCACGACAGTGCACTGGCAGCTGTCAGTGTGGACAGACTGCAGTGCTTTCCCTACTCAGCTGTACGAAGACAGGTTTAACTCACAGCGCTGTACAGCTGCAAGTGTAGCCAAGGCCTTTAGTTTTCAACTGTGATTCCACAGCTGAGAGTAGGGATGTGGCTCTTAATGGTTGAGCAAATTGACTCCTCAAACATGCATGGCCTGATTGTGATGCCAAGAACAGAATTCTTATTATGTCCCAGTATTTACAGCTTGTTAAAAATGAGCTGAATGTTTGTTGTGGTGTGCGTTGAGAGAGCATGTATTCCACCAGAGTGCATTGTTATTATATTTCCTTTACCAGTTGGATAGGATAAGAGAGCTTGTTTTTTGGGGAAGGAGAGGTTTGTTCCCCCTGCTAGCTGATAAGAGAGATTGGGTGAAATCATGGCCACACTGAAGTCAATGGGGCTAGGGATTGCATCCATTTTCCCCTTATTGGTATCCATAGGGCTGGCCCTCGCGCCCCCTGGAGCCTTGTGCACATGCACCAGTATAAGGGGCGCCGCCGGCTCCATACCCTCTCAGTTCCTTCTTATGGACTGTGCTAATTGGCTGGAATGCCTTCTTGCTTTGCAAGGCTTTCCTAACAGTGATTTGGACTCAGATCTAGTGTATATAATTTTTGTAGTTAGTAAGTTTAGTTACCTGTCTTAGTATATATAGTGTAGTCCAGATAGTTATTCCAGTCTTAGAGGGACGTTGTCCCAGGGACTGGGCATGCCCTGGTCTCCGGGCTTCAAGCCATGCTCATCCTGCACCAAGCCTATGCCGGTGAGCGACCACATATGGCCTATCTGAAGTGCCTCGGAGAAGCTCATGTTAAGGAGAAGTGTGGAATCTGAAGGGGCTTCAGACCAAGGACTTTGAAAGACAGAGACATTCACCTGAAGGCTCTGCTAATGGAGGCAGCCCTCAGACCGGCCTTGGAGCCATCCCGCTCCAAATTGGTGCCAAGTACTTCAGCCTGTGTGCGAAGTGCACCGCCAGCACTGGGCTCTTTTTGGCACCATTCTCCATCCCCGGTGCCAAAGAGGAAGCACAAGAAACAATGTGTCGAAAGAGGGCGCTCCCTGGCACCGAAGAGAGACGAGAGGGGAGCAGTGGACGTAGTGAGACCTGTACCAGGCCACTTGTCCTCCCCAGAGCTGTGTCGAGCCCAGTTCGGGACCCACCTCCCACTCCTGGGAATGGTCGTGGTACCGTGTGCCGGCAGGCCCCCTCAACTCCAGAGGCCTTCCAGGCTGCAAAAGACTTGTTGTCCTCCTGATACCGCCCACCCCCTAAGGTCCCATACCTGTCAGGGCTATCAGGGACAGAAGGGTGCAAGGAGTGGAGAGCTCCTTCTCGGCATCGACGGTAGCGGCACCTACCAGGGGGAAGCTCTGCATGGCCCCCCCCTCCCCACTACAGTCCCCGACCCGGCATTGGTCACTGCTTCCCTGGCACCCCCTGGAGGCAGAACTGGGCATGGCCCCCCCATGGTCTCCAGGAAAAGAGTCCTCGTCGGAGTCTGAGGTGGAGTCCTTCGCCCTGCCAGAAGTAGTACCGGTACCTGTCGTGCGCACCAGACTTCAGTACTGGCCCCATGGCAGCCGCCTGGCCATCAGGACACTGGCCCATGCAGTGGTAGTATTGGAACCTGTGGAGGTTTCCCCTGGTACCGGGACCCCCTTCCCAATGGTCTTACTCAGTCGTGTAGGCAAGCCACTACTTTGTCCTCTGACACCGACCCTGGCTTCGAGGTCACGGAAGTGACCCCACTGGAGGTGGTGGTAGGGTTATTTAACCTGCTCCCGCTAGATGATTTTAGGACACATCAGGAGCTCCTGAAGAGGGTTGCCACAAACTTGGAGATAGAGGAGCTGAAGGAGTCCATTCACCGTCTGATAGATATCTTGGCTGTAGTGGCTCCCTCCAGAGTGGCCCTTCTGGTAAATGAGGGGGTTGTGGGACCAGTCAGGGGCAGGGTTCTATGGCAGACCCCTTCCTCTCTGCCCCCTACTTCAAAATGGGTAGAAAAGAAGTACTATATACTGGCCACCAGGTTCGAGTACTTGTATTCGCATTCCCCCACGGGATCCTTCATGGTGTTAGCTGCAAATGAGAGGGACAGGCAGAGGAAGCCCAGTGCCACCTCAAAGAATAAGGAGGCCAAGAGACTGAATCTTTTCAGGAGAAAGGTTTATTCCACGGGCAGCCTCCAGCTTCATATCTCTAACCAGCAGGTGTTGCTTGGGGGTATGATTTTAACTTGTGGGACTCAATGGCCAAGTTCAGAGACTCTCTGCAGCAGGAGTCGAGGCAGGAGTTCATCGCCATCCAGGAGGAAGGCAAGACTGTGGCCAGAGCCTCCCTACAGGCAGCTCTGGATGTGGCCAACTCAGCGGCCAGAACAATGGCGAATGGCCGTGGTTACCATGAGGCACATGTGGCTCCAGTTACCGGGCCTCTCGCATGAGGTGCAGCAGTTTGTCCAGAACCTCCCCTTCGAGGGCACCACTCTGTTCTCTGAACAGATGGACTCCAAGCTGCATGGTCTCAAAGATTCGAGGGCTACACTTTGTTCCCTGGGCCTGTACACACCCCCGGCCTCCAGGAAGCATTTCCAGCCTCAACTGCCTCCCAGATTCTCGGGGCCTTCCAGACATGATTCCTGTAAGAAGAAAGGGAAGGGCTACAAGTGTTGTCAGGCCCTACCTTCCACCTCAGCCTCCCAGTCGGGCTCAATTAGATACCCTGGTGCGTCCAGGCAGGCCTTTTGAGGGTATGCCTGAGGACAGCATACCAGACTTGAGTCAGGATCCATCCCCCCTTTTGGTTTTGGACTGCCTGTTTCCCTTCTGCACTGCATGGTCTCACATAACATGCTACAGTACATAACAGTAGAGGAAGTTCCTCGAGACTTGAGAGGGAAGGGGTTGTACTCCTGATATTTCATAATCCCGAAGGCCAAGGGGGGCCTGCGTTCCATCCTGGACCTGTGTTGCCTCAACGAATATCTCAAGAAATTGAGGTTCCGCATGGTCTTCCTGGCCTCCATCATTCCCTCTCTGAATCCGGGAGAGTGGTATGCTGCCCTCGATCTCAAGGACGCTTATATCCACATTTCCATCTTCCATGGACACAGAAGATTTCTTCAGTTTGTGATGGGCCAATGCCACTATCAGTTCAATGCATTCCCCTTTGACCTGTCAGCTTCCCCACAGGTCTTTACAAAGTATATGGTGATGGTTGCAGCTTACCTGGGACGTCGAGGTGTACGAATCTACCCATACTTCGATGATTGGCTGATCAAAGGCCATTTGCGAGCTCAGGTTCAGCACAGCGTTGCCATAGTATGGGCCACCTGTCGGGCGTTGGGCCTGTTGGTAAGCAAACAGAAATTAACACTAGTCCCAGTGCAAAGAATAGAGCTTATAGGGGCAGTGCTCGTCTCTACCCAGGCCAGGGCCGTCATAGCAGAAGCCCGATTCCGAACTATGTCAGATCTAATCGCCCGCGTCACAGCTCACCCGCTTATGAGTGCCCGGGTATGCCTCAGGCTGTTGTGTCACATGGCAGTGTGTACTTACGTGGTGCAATATGCGAGGTTACACCTCAGACCCCTACAGATGTGGCTGGCATCGATCTACTCCCCGGGCAGACACCACTTGGACTCAGTTCTCACGATCCCATCAACTGTCTTAACATCTCTGACTTAGTGGGTAGATCCGTGTTCGATGATGAAATGGGTGCCCTTTACTGCCCCGTATCCATCAGAGACCTTGGTTATGGACGCATCAGAACTGGGGTGGTGAGCCCACCACAACAATCTCAGGATCAAAGGGCCCTGGTCCCAGGAAGAGCTAAATTCAGGGCGATACATTTGGCCTGCCAGGTGTTTTTTCCCCAGCTGTCAGGCAGGGTTGTGCAGGTCTCAATGGACAATACGGCCTTGATTATTTTATGTCAACAGGCAAGGGGGAGCTTGCTTCTCAGGCCTGTGTCAGGAGGTCCTCTGTCTGTGGGACTTCTGTGTGAACCACACCGTCCGTTTCGAGGCAGCACACCTTCCCGGAGAACAGAATGAGTTGGCAGATCAACTCAGCGGGTCCTTTTCCATTCATCCCGAGTGGTCCCTTCACCCAGAGGTAGTCAATGCTATCTTCCAGAGGTGGGGGACTCTCCAGGTGGACCTGTTTGCCACCAGACAGAACAGGAAATGCCGCAGGTTCTGCTCGGTGCACAAGCACAGCAAAGGCTCTCTGTCCGACGCCTTCCTGCTCTCGTGGGCGGGCAGGCTGCTGTTTGCCTTTCCACCGATCCCCTTGGTTCACAAGGTCCTTCTAAAGATCAAGCGGGACAAGGCAAAGGTTATCTTGATAGCTCCGGCATGGCCACGCATTGGTTTAGCACACTTCTGGACCTCTCGGTAGCAACTCTGTTAGAGCTCCCATGACGTCTGGACTTGATTTCACAGGACCAAGGCCGGTTGCTTCAGCCGAACCTCGTCTCCCTACACCTGATGGTGTGGCTTCTGTGTGGCTAAACTCCGAGGAGTGGGCCTGCTCCGGAGCAGGTTCAGCAGTCTTGCTAGGTAGCAGGAAACACTCCATCAGGGCTACCTACTTGGCTGAACTTGTGGGCCTCTGAGTGGAATCTTTCTTCATCTCAGCCCTCACTGAAGTCCATCTTGGACTATTTGCTCCACCTGAAGCACCAGGGTCTGACTGTCTTCAGTCAAGGTTCACTTGGCAGCCATCTCAGCCTTCCATCCTCTGGTTCAGGGCAGATCAGTCTTCTCCCATGAGATGACGATCAAGTTCCTCAAGGGTTTAGAAAGATCTACCCACAGGTTTGTGCCCCGATTCCCCCATGGGACTTAAACCTGGTCCTGTCAAGGTTCACGGGTCTCCCCTTTGAGCCGTTAGCTTCTTGTTCTCTCCTACTCTTCTTGTGAAAGGTTGCCTTCCTAGTGGTGATTACCTCGGCCAGAAGGGTCTCCGAAATCAAAGCCTTGACATCAGAACCCCCATATACACAGTGTTCTTCAAAGACAACGTCCAGCTGCGCCCCCACCTGACCTTCCTTCCAAAGGTGGTGTTGCAGTTCATAACAACCAGGACATTTTTCTGCCTGTTTTATTTCCGAAGCCTCACAGCACTGCTGTGGAATGTTGGCTACATACTTTAAATGTTAGATGGGCCTTGGCCTTCTATATTGAAAGAACTAAGCCCTTCTGCAAGTCTACACAGCTTTTCGTGGCTGTGCTGAACAGGATGAAAGGTCTACCAGTGTCATCCCAAAGAATATTGTCCTGGATAACTGCCTGCATCCGAGCTTGCTATGAGCTGGCGAACGTCCCACCACCGGCTATCGTGATGGCTCATTCTACAAGACCCCAGTCTTCATCAGCAGCGTTCCTCGCGCAGATACCAGTCCAGGATAGCTACAGGGCCGCGATGTGGTCATCGATTCAGACCTTCGCATCCCACTATGCCATCACCCAACAGGCCCGTGACAATGCTAGTTTCGGTAGAGCAGTGTTGCAATCAGAACATACATGAACTTGGAGCCCACCTCAGGGGATACTGCTTGTGAGTCACCTAATATGGAATGGACATGAGCAAGCACTTGAAGAAGAAAAAATGGTTCTTAATTTTTCGTAACAGTTGTTCTTTGAGATGTGTTGTTCATGTCCATTCCCTGATCCACTCTCCTACCCTCTTGTCAGCGTTACCTGCAAGAAGGAACTGAGAGAGTGTGGAGTCGGCGGCGTCCCTTATACCGGTGCATGTTCACAGAGCTCCAGAAGGTTCTTGGGCTGGCCCTAAGGATACTACTAAGGGAAAAATCTCCAGCAACTGTGCATGTAGCGTGCACATACCTAGCCTGGAATGGACATGAGCAACACTTCGCAACTGTTGCTGTCAAGGTTCCTTCCCCACTCTGAACTCTAGGGTACAGATGTGGGGACCTGCATGAAAATCTCTAAGCTTAACTACCAGCTTAGATCTGCTTTTGCTGCCACCACCCAAATTATATATGAGTTATTTGGGAAACTCTGTTTACCTCCCTCCCAGAATATCTCCCTCCCAAGTACTATAACCCTTCCCGGGGTAGCCTTGAGAGACTTCTCCACCAATTTCCTGGTGAACACCGATCCAAACCCTTGGATCTTAAAACAAGGAGAATTTAAGCATTCCCCCTCCTTTCCCCCCACCAATTCCTGGTGAGTCCAGATCCAACCCCCTTGGATCTTAAATCGAGGAAAAATCAATCAGGTTCTTAAAAAGAAGGCTTTTAATTAAAGAAAGAAAGGTAAAAATCATCTCTGTAAAATCAGGATGGAAAATAACTTTACAGGGTAATCAGATTCAAAGAGCCCAGAGGAACCCCCTCTAGCCTTAGGTTCAAAGTTACAGCAAACAGAGGTAAACCCTCTAGCAAAAGGAACATTTACAAGTTGAGAAAACAAAGATAAACCTAACATGCCTTGCCTGGCTGTTACTTACAAGTTTGAAATATGAGAGACTTGTTCAGAAAGATTTGGAGAGCATGGATTGATGTCCGGTCCCTCTTAGTCCCAAGAGCGAACAAAACCCAAAACAAAGAGCACAAACAAAAGCCTTCCCCCCCCCCGCCCCCCCCAGATTTGAAAGTATCTTGTCCCCTTATTGGTCCTTTGGGTCAGGTGTCAGCCAGGTAACCTGAGCTTCTTAACCCTTTACAGGTAAAAGGATTTTGGTGTCTCTGGCCAGGAGGGATTTTATATATTGTACACAGGAGGGCTGTTACCCTTCCCTTTATAGTTATGACAGTTGCCCTTTGAGATAAGTTAGTAACCATTTTTTTTCTTTATTAAAGTGCCCTATAATATCAAAATGTTGTCCAGTCCACTCAGGTTAAGTGCCTTTTCTGCCAAGCCACATCTATTTCATTGGGTCACAGTGGGGAAGCGAGGCCTACTAAGAAAAAGGTATGGTGGTTACCACCAAATCAAACTCAGGCCTAGGTCTTGCAACAAGGAGGGCTTTAGTGTTCTGGTTTCTTGAGTATCTAACAGAGAGGGAGAGAGATTCAAAGCAGCTGAACAGATAGCAACACCCACTCTCCTGTGGGTTGGGGAGTGTTCTAGCAATACCTGAGAGACAGTGGAATGAAGACTGACTTTTTATTTATTTTGATTTAAATGATAACTAAAAAGATGCCTATCCAGGGCTTTAGGCACCATGACACACAGGAACAATGCAGTTGAAATCTCAGCATCATTAAAATGATTAACTGAGCAGGAGGTCAGCCAATCAACGACAATAATTTCTTTTAGCCCCTTTCTCATATAGGAAGTATACCCTCAGCCTTCTCCAAGAACCCTATCAAAAAGTTCTTCAAACATTTGTCCACATGGATCCCACTGTAGGTGTGTGTACTCCATGTGTGCAAGCCCAGAATCTTTTATCCAGCTGTATTCATTGGGGCTGCTCATGCATCCTGTACTCATGCCCCTCCCAAGGGTATAAAGAGTGGAGCAGCCCCAGCTGCCATTCAATTTCTTCTTTCTGCTCATGGCAGCAAGACAGAGCTACATGGTGTCCTTCTACTGCCCTGTAATTTCGTAGGTTGTTTAGGGTAGTTACTTACCGAGTTGACAACTGTTCTTTGTAGCCTATACATTTTATTTAGTGACCATTGGCCCCCTCAAAAAAGGCAAAATTTATTTTTTGTTTGAGTCTCCCCCGGTATTGAGGTGAAAGTCTGATGGCTGACACTGTCTTTAGGCTTTAAAATCTGCACTGCCTGTGAATCACCTGTGCCTGCAAATAGTGGACATATTAAGTGTCTTTTTTTGTTTAGGGAAACTGCATATTGTGTACAAATGTTCAGTTTGCAAATCCTTTTCTACATGCATGAAGGGAGCTAGTGATACCCATTGAAAAATGTTTCTGATGGAAAGGTCAGTGAGGAGTTTTCCCAAATTTGAAGTCCCTCATCAAAAGCAATCTGCTGTTTTAAAGCTGGTTGCTGCTAGTGCTTCAGCTACCAGAGATGCTACTTATGGTGGCTAGCATGCCTACTGCTCTAAGAGACCTCATGCTTTTCAAAAACATGCTGAGCCTTCTCTTCAGTCCTCTTCGAGTCAGTCAGTCTGACTCCTCCTGTCCAAGGTAAGAAGGAGCAGAGATCTTCAGATGGTGTTTGGCACCGATCACCGTCCCTGGCACCAGCTAAGAAGAGGTTTAAGCCTCATTGCTCTGATGTCTCCAAACTCGTTCCTTCCAAATCTGATCAGCACCGTGAGTCTTCAGGGACTAGGGAAGCCCTTCTTCCACTTGGTACTGTGTTGACTGTTCTCAGTGACCGATACCACTTCTTCAGTACTGATGCCATTGGTGCCGTCTGCCACAAATTCTTCAGTACCACACCTTAATAAGAAGACCCCATCTACTGAGACATCCACATTGGTACCACGGAGCTCGTCCACTTTGGTCCTGATTCCTATCTCAATGCAGGCTGCCTTTACAACCTCTGGGAACATAGTGATCACTCCAATACCGGAATCTCCTGTCTTTGATATTCTCCAATATTTACTAGATTCAAGTCCCTTCTGGTATGGGAACCAAAGGTATCGATTATGAAAGAATCTCCCTGAGACAGTTATCTGTGGTAACAATATTTATTTTTCAGTAACTAGTGTCTAGATCTCCACAGTCTGTTACAACCCCATAGATATATGTACCATCCTGGATGGAGTTCTGCTAGTCTGTATCTTTGTTTTATGACTGTAGAAGTGCTTCTTGTAGATTTTCTCCTCAGTCTTCTAGACTGGTTCCTGAAAGAGACCTAAGAAGAAGTCCTTCTTGTCATAGATCCCATACTTCTGACAGGTTTCAGGCACCTTACATCTTGTGGCATTATCTGCCTTTCCTGTATGGAATGCAGTCTTGGAATGTAGGTCAGTATGGAATCCTCAACATTTTCCTGCTCCTTATTCATCTAGATTCAGGTCTGAGAATAGATCACCTCTTCCTAAAGAACCATCTAAGATAGCACAACTCTCTAACCAGAGTTCATCCAGGAAGTTGAACAGGAACCTCATGGAGGACAATGAGGGACCAACCCATTCCTTTGGCTAGTTCATTTTCATCACCAAATAAGGCTATAGCACCATCTGCTCCTTCCACAGCCTAATATCAAGGCCTGTCAGGACCTCCTTAAAAGGATGGTGGAGACCTTAGATATACTCCTCAAAGTCATTCAGGAAAGTTCTCTCAAATTATTTGATATTCTGCATCCAGTCTCCCAAGTCTGTTTGGCCATGCCAATCAGTGAGAGTATCCTGGAGCCAGCTGAAAGGTTGTGGCATGCCCCATGCTTATTTTTACTTGTGATTTGTGTCAAGCTGCATTAGAATGGAAACTGGAATTGAATTACAATGCCCAAAACAGCATTTTAAAATTGTTTTTGGTTAAATAAAGCTACCTTAAATGTGCTGCATACTTTTTAAAATGTAAGTTTATCAAAACATTTTGCATTTGAACCTGATTTGATATAAAAAGGAAGTATTATCTGTAATTAGTTAATTGAACCGATTGTTTCTGGTTTCCATTTCCTTTAGATTTTAGAAACAGTAGCTCTCATCCTTTCTCACCTAGTTTTTATGCGTAGACTGGAAAAGGAAAGCAAGTTTTCCTGCCTTAAAAAAAAGAAAAAAAAAAAGTGAATCCATTTCTCAACTTTCAATGAAGTAGTCATTTAACAAACTAGTTGAATAAACTGAAATAAAGAAAATATTCTCTCTGCAGCTGTGTAAGAGGCTACTGTTATCAAAATCTGGTTAACGCTTCAATTAATGCACTTCCAGGTGCTTAGCACAGTGAATTCCACCAGTTCAGTGGTTTGACTTTCTTTAAAATTTCAGCATAAACATGTACTGTTTGAATATTATTTAGTTAATTTATTTTGATAGATTATACTAAGTTTTGCCCTTAACATAAGTCGTCACAATTTCAGATGTATTTTTAATAGGTTTATTTTTAAAAAGAAAAATCTGATTTAAATAACACCTGGTTTTTTAAAAAAATCATATGTATGGATTTGCAGAAACAAAGTTTTCAGAAAGAAAAAATATTACCTCTTTTAAAAAACAAACAAACTTCCTTTTTTCAAAAGAGGTGCCCTTTATTGTTCACTTTCATAAACTCCTCACATTGTAAAACTGTTCACTCTCTTTTCAAATCAGGTAAACGGCAAGAAACAAAAAATGGACACTCAGTTATTCTCCCCGTTGTTAGGAGGGATCACAAGTACACCACCACCTCTGGAATCATCCCGGCTATATAGTAATTGGTCTGTGTGTGGAGATGATACCAACACAGCAACTTCTTTACAAGACTGCACAAAAAAAAGGTATTAAATAAGTATAATCTTATGCTTTTTTCTGAAAGGCTGAAAGTTTAATTGGGCAGGAGTGTGAGGGTTTGGTTTCTAAGTATTGTAAGGAAGAAGTTATGGGATAACTCCAGAAACTCATGGGCAATAAATCACCTGAATTGAATAGTATTTATCAAATAACTGTGGAAATCATGGCTATACTTTTAAAATATGTGACATAAAAGTTCCTTATTATGGAACATAATGGGAAAGTCAAGTATCAGATAAATCTTGATCTTTATATAATGACAAAAAATTACCTTTTGAAAAGGCCTCCTTTTTACATCACGTCATTATGACCCTTTTTGGTGACAGAGGGAGCTGTTTTTTGTAACAGAAGGGGCACAGTGAATGCCAATTTCTTCCTCTTGTTACTGAACAGTACAAACGGATGGAGGTTAGGGGACATATGTGTGTGGAACTTCACCACAACCTGTAACGTAAGCATGCATACGCCAGCTTTCTGGGACTTATGCAGAGGTCTTCCAGGGGGTACATCAACTCATCTAAATATTAGCCTAGTTTTACAACAGGCTACATAAAAAGTCCATACAAACTAAAATTTCATACAGAAAAAATTAGAAAGTAAGCAATTTTTCAGTAATAGTGTGCTGTGACACTTTTGTATTTTTATGTCTGATTTTGTAAGCAAGTAGTTTTTAAGGCCTGGTCTACACTAACCCCCAAATTCGAACTAAGGTACGCAACTTCAGCTACGTGAATAACGTAGCTGAAGTCGACATACCTTAGTTCGAACTTACTGTGGTTCAGACGCGGTCCACACGCGGCAGGCAGGCTCCCCGTCGACTCCGCGGTACTCCTCTCGCCGAGCTGGAGTACCGCAGTCGACGGCGAGCGCTTCCGGGATCGATTTATCGCGTCCAGACCAGACGCGATAAATCGAACCCGGAACTTCGATTGCCAGCCGTCGAACTACCGCGGTAGTGTAGACCTGGCCTAAGTGAGGTGAAACTTGGGATAAACAAGATGAATCAGACTCCTGAAAGGGGTACAGTAGTCTGGAAAGGTTGAAAACCACTGGTCTAGTCTGTGGGGTGGGGCCGGGAATGAGGGGTTCAGGGTGTGGGAGGGGGCTCTGGGCTGGGGCAGGGGGTTGGGGTGTGGGAGGGGGTCAGAACTCTGGGCTGGAGTGCAGGCTCTGGCGTGGGGCCAGGGATGAGGGGCTTGGGGTGCAGGAAGGAGCTCCAGGTTTGGGGGGGGCTCAGGGTAGGGGGTTGGGGCGTGGACTTACCTCGGGTGGCGCAGCAGGGGTGCAGAGGTAGGCTTCCTGCCTGTCCTGGCACTGCGGACCGCACTGCACCCCAGAAGCGGCCAGCAGCAGGTCCAGCTCCTAGGCAGAGGTGCACAAGCAGCTCTTAGGCTCTCGCCCACAGGCACTGCCCCCCACCTCCCATTGGCCAATTCCCGGCCAATGGGAGTGCAGAGCTGGTGCTCGGGGTGGGGGCAGCACGCGGAGCCCTGTGACCCCCCTCCACCTAGGAGCTGGACCTACTGCGGCTGCTTCTGGGGCGCAGCACGATGTCAGAATAGGTAGGGACTAGCCTGCCTTAGCCGGACAGCACCACCGATGGGACTTTTAACGGCCCGGTCGGTGGTGCTGACCAGAGCCGCCGTGACCCAGTGCCTTACATTCCGCGACTCAGTACTGGATCGCGACTGGCAGTTTGAGAACCTCTGGTCTAGACTAGTCTCTCTCTCCCTTTGTTACATAACTCACCAGAGATGCCTGTGCAGCCCTGAGGGCCCTCACTTACTACATTTAGCGCTGCTAGATGATTTTGTTAAAATGCTAGCTAAAATTTACTAGCTCAACAAGTGGTGTATGATAGCCATTGAGCAACTCTGTATTGGTAGCAGAAGAGATCCGAAATAGGGGGTGTTCAAGTAAACCATGTGGAGATTGGATTCACTTTGTCTCCCATCAAGGTGGGCAGCTTATATTAAGTATCCAGAGACAGGAATCATGTTAGCTATTAAATTAAAGTTTTAATGGACACCCCAATCTGCACTCTGGGCCCTCACTCCTAGGCCTGGGCTACTTTTCCCATCTAATCTTTCCTACCCTCGTCATTCAGTCAGCTTATGAAACTGTTGTTGCAGCTGTCTGCTGTTAGGCTAGTCTGGCCCTGTGTTACCCCTTCTTTTGTCTACTCCCGTTTTCTTTCACATTCCTGTTACCCGGTTCTATTTCCTTTCCCCTTGTAGACCAGACATTTAAATGAGCACTCTCATGCTATCTCACATTTATCTTAGTCATCTTAAGAGAAATATGTGCATCTGTTGAAATATTTAGTGTATCTTTATGGTAGCTTTAGAAATATATAGGCAGCTGTTAACAATTAGAGAAGTTATACAAATGCACAGGGCCGGCTCTAGGATTTTTGCCGCCCAAGGCAAAAACAATTTTGGCCGCCCCCCCCCCCCCCCCCCGTTTTTTAATTACCCCACCCCGGCCCCGCCTCAACTCCGCCCCTTCCCCAAATCCCCAGCCCTGCCTCCTCCCCCCAGGCTGTCAAGCCTGGGAGGGAGGGGGAGCAGCGGCGCGCGAAACGGCTGTTTCGCGCGCCGCAGCCGCTCGGGATCTCCCCCTCCCTCCCAGGTTTGAGAGCCTGGGAGGGAGGGGGAGAACCCGAGCAGCCGCGGCACGCGAAACAGCTGATTCGCTCGCCGCTGCTCCCCCTCCCTCCCAGGCTTGAGAGCCTGGGAGGGAGGGCAGTAGCCGCGCGCAAATCAGCTGTTTCGCGCACCGTGGCACGCAAGCAGCAGCGGAGGTGAGCTAGGGCGGCCGGGGCACATTTTTAGGGGCGGCATGGCCGGCGCCAGAATGCTGCCCCTAAAAATGTGCCAGCTTGTTTTGCTGGTGCCTAGAGCCGGCCCTGCAAATGCAGACCTCTCTCTCTCTCTTTCTCTCTTCCCCTGTGTTCTTTCCATCTCTATCCCAAGTGCTGGCTATGGCATGCATTCTTACTTTGGGGTTGTTTAAGGCAAACTACCACAGTAATTTATTGGCACTTGATACCCATGATGACATTTGCATTTTCAATATAAATGTCTCATTTTAGTATTTATAACTCACTACATCAGAAATAGGAAGCCTAAGAAAGAATTGGTGCTGTGACTGGTTCCCCCTGGGTGCCACCTGGAACTGGGGTACCCACTGAGTACCCACCAGTCTGGGCTCCCTCTCACACTGTGTTGCTGTGGCAAGCTGCAGACCCACTCCCGGTCCTACACGTCCACCAGTATTTCACACAGGTAGGGACATGCCCAGCTGCAGTTACACGTAAGCTCTCTAACCACCAGCTTCCCAGCCTGGGACACCAGAACAGTACTGTCCTGCCCTGGTCAAATCTGGCCAGTATATGGGTTTAATACCGGGTCCGCCTCTCCCTCAATGTGAAGAGAACAATGCACACTTGTGGTAACTAAGCAGAGATTTTCCCCAAGCACTCCAGTCAAAGCTCACCGGTTTAGATTAAAACAAAAACAAGTTTATTAACTGCAAAAAATAGATTTTAAGTGCTTATAAGTGATAGCAAACAGATTAAAGTAGATTACCTAGCAAATAAATAAAAACCACAAACTAACCTTAATATGCCATATATACTCGTTCATAAGCCGAATTTTTTAGTAAAAAAGGGAAGCACCAGAGACGGGGGTCGGCTTATGAACGGGGATAGAGGCGGGAGAGGTGGGACACAGCCCCTCCCCCCAACAGAGGGAGCAAGGAGAGGCAGCACAGCCAGCAGATCCAGAAGGGAAGAGGCAGGGCCAGAGTCTCTCCGCTTCTGGCCACGCTGCTCTCTCCCCAGCCTCCGAAGCAGCTGCAGCTCCGGGGCTGGCAGGCTGCAGCGGTGCCGCTTGGCCCCGCCCCCCAGAGCAGGCTGTGGCCATGCCACCTGCCCACCAGAGCATGCTGCGACCATGCTGCCCGGCCCAGCTTGCTGGAACATGCTGCGTCCGCGCCGCCCGGTCTGGCCCACCGGAACAGGCTGCAGCCGCGCTGCCCAGCCTGCCGGAGCAGCTCCAACCAGGTCAGAGACATCCTCCCCTGGCCCTCCTCAGATAAGGTGGGAAGGGATGGGGAGAGTGGGGGGGGGGGGGGGTCCCAGGATAGGGGTGGTGTCTTGTGCGGGGTGGTCACAGGGATTACTCCTCTGACCCCCAGCTTGTCGCCCCCAAAACATTTCCCTACCAGCTGCTGTCCCGGCCCATCAGGGTAAGCAGCTGGCGCGCCAGGACACTTTGTTTACTTAGGTTTACTTCCGTGCCTGCGGACACTCGAGGTAAACAAACTATCTCGGCCCGCCAGCGGCTTATCTTGGTGGCCTGGGAGCCAAAGTTTGCTGACCCCTGAATTATCGGGTCGGCTTATGAACGGGTTATAAATTTTTTCCATTTTTACTTATCCATCTTGGGGGGGGGGTCGGCTTATAAACGAACTGGCTTATGATCGAGTATATACAGTACTAAATAGATTGGATATGAATTAGCAGATTCTCGCCCGGAGAAATGATACAAGCAGGCTGCAGATTTTTAAGGGGCAAGCTGCACTTGCTTTACAGCTTGGAATCCTCAGGTCTTTTATTCACAGGCTAGAAATCCCGTTAGCCTGGATCCAACACTTCCCCCAGTTTAGTCTTTGTTCCTCAAGTGTTTCCAAGAGTATTCTTGTGTGGGGAGTGAAGAACTCCAGATGATGCCACTCAAGGGGTTAAAGGAAGAGATTAAGGAAGATAAAGGCATTGCTGAGAAGTTAAAAAAATTTTTTTTTTGAATCAGTCTTCACTGGTGAGAATATTAGGAAGAATCACAGAAGTGTAGGACTGAAAGAGACCTCAATAGGTCATCTAGTCCAGTCTCCTCTACTAAAGTCAGGACTACATAACAGACGATTCCTGACAGGTGTTTGTCTAACCCAGGGACGGGTAAACTTTTTGGCCTGAGAGCCGCATCGGGTTTCGGAAATTGTATGGAGGGCCGGTTAGGGGAGGGGGTCGTGGCCACTTTTAAGTCTGTTATTGAGTGTCCAGGGAGATTGAAGTGCTCTCCTACTGGTTTTTGAATGTTACAATTCTTGATGTCTGATTTGTGTCCATTTATTCTTTTGCGGAGAGACTGTCTGGTTTGGCCAATGTACATGGCAGAGGGGCAATGCTGGCACATGATGGCATATATCGCATTGGTAGATGTGCAGGTGAACGACCCCTGATGGTGTGTGGCTGATGTGGTTAGGTCCTATGATGGTGTCCCTTGAGTAGATATGCGGACAGAGTTGGCAACAGGGTTTGTTGCGGGGACTGGTTCCTGGGTTATTGTTTTTGTTGTGTGGTGTGTAGTTGCTGGTGAGTATTTGCTTCAGATTGGGGAGCTGTCTGTAAGCGAGGACTGGCCTGTCTCCCAAGATCTGTGAGAGTGAGGGATTGTCCTTCAGGATAGGTTGTAGATCCTTGATGATGCGCTGGAGAGGTTTTAATTGGGGGCTGTAGGTGACGGCTAGTGGCGTTCTGTTACTTTTTTTGTTGGGCCTGTCCTGTAGTAGGTGACTTCTGGGTACCCTTCTGGCTCTGTCAATCTGTTTCTTCACTTCACCAGGTGGGTACTGTAGTTTCAACAAAAAAACTTCAAGAACAGAGTTCAACGAGAAACTGCAGAACTGGAATTAATTTGCAAACTGGACACCATCAAATTAGGCCTGAATAAAGACTGGGAGTGAATGGGTCACTACAAAAAGTAATTTTCCCTCTGCTGATACTCAGACCTTCTTGTCAACTGTTAGAAATGGGAGACATCCACCTTGATTGCATTGGCCTCGTTAGCACTGACCCCCACTTGTTAAGGCAACTCCCATCTTTTCATGTGCTGTAATATATATATTGCTTACTGTATTTTTCACTCCATGCATCTGATGAAGTGGGTTTTAGCCCACGAAAGCTTATGCCCAAATAAATTTTAGTCTCTAAGGTGCCACAGGGACTCCTCGTTAAAATTCTTTGAACATGTCAATGAGGTAGTGGATAAAGGAGAACCAGTTGATGTTTATCTGGACTACCAAAAAGGCCTTTGACCAGGTCCCTCAATAAAGAAACTAAGTAGGCATGGACTGAGAGGTAAAGTATTGTGACGGATCAAAATCTGACTAGGAGCTAGGAAGCAAAGGGCTGTGTCTACATTGCAAGTATTACAGCTGCACCTGCGCTGCTGTGGTGTAGATACTTGCTACAGCGATGGAAAGGGTTTCTTTTAAATCCACTCCCTTGAGAGGTGGTAGCTAGGTTGACAGAAGAATTCTTCCTTTGACCTAGTTGGTGTCTATACTAGGGCTTAGGTCAGCTTAATTATGTTTTTGAGGAGTGTGACTTTTTCAGACCTCTAAGCAACATAGTTAGGTTGACCTAAATTTTAGGCGTAGGCCAGGTTTAGGATTAAGTGGCCAATTTTCATCATGTCAAAATACAAACAGTATGATGCCTCAAGGTTCCATACTAGGTTCCTTTTTGTTTAATATATTAATGATCTGTAAAGGGGGGTGAGCAGTGAAGTAGCAAAATTTGCAGATGGCACAATTACTTAGGTTAGTCAGGACCAGAGAGGACTGTGAGGAACTTTTAGAGAGACCAAAACAAGCTAGGTGAACGGGCAACATGATGACAAATGAAATTCAGTGTTGATAAATGCAAATGGGAGGTAAAATTTTAACTAATGATATGTGTTACAATGTTCTAAGTTAACGGTATTGAATCAAGAAAGGGATGTGGGCATCAGAGTAAATGGTTCAATGAAGACGTCTGCTCAGTGTGCAGCTGTGATCAAAAAAGCAAACTATATTAGATTGCTTAAGAAATGAGATAGTGAATAATACAGAGGATATTATAATGTCTTTATATAAATCAATGGTCTGGCTTCATGTGGAATACTGTGTGCAGCACTGGTCACCTCTTCTCCAAAGTGATATTGCAGACCTAGAGGGGGGTCAGAGAAGGGTGACAAGAATGATCAAGGACATTGCAAAAATCTCATATAAAGAGCTTGAGAAGATTGGGATTGTTTACCTTAGAAAGAAGATAAATAAAAGGGGTCATGATAAAAGTATATAAAATAATACATTCAGTAGTGAAGGTAGATAGGAAACTTGTGTTCTTCCAGTCTTCTAACAGAAAAACAAGGTCTTCAATTAAATTGAAAGGTAGGAAATTCAGAACTGATAAAAAGAAATATTTCCCACAATGTGTAATTAAACTGTGGCAGTCGCTACCACAGAAAGTTGTTGAGGCAAGAATTTAACAAGATTAAAAAAGGGATTGGATACACAGATATCAAGAATATCCAGAGTTATAATTAGGTTAAAAATTGGTGGAACAGCCATTAAACCAATCTCTGACTATTATAGATCACAATCAGACCTAAAGTTGGGAGTGCGGGGGCGCAGATTACAGTAGGGTTATTACATCTTGTTGTATTTGGTGCTGGCCACTGTCAGAGACAGGATTCTGGATTAGATTGACCTAAAGTCTGATCCAGTATCACAATTCCTATGTATCCTTTTGTAGTAATTTTCATAGAGCTGGTTGGAGGATGTTGGGTGTTGTTCCCCCACTCTTCACAGGAGTATTGCAACCCACTTTATGTCTGCTCAGTCCCCACCCACTCTTATCTCCACAGAAGGCTGTTCTGGGGAAGAGGGAGGAAAAGGTGACAAGCAGGAAGATGACATCCCATCCATCCATCTTCTCTCCTTCCCACTCCCCTGTAAAAATTCTAGAAACCAAAAACAATGCTTTGTGCATGAAGGCAGAGATCTGCACACGGGGGCCAGGATCCTGGTGCTTTAAAACATGCTAGTTATTCAAATATGTGTTTACTGTCAAAGATATGATAGAAGATAATACTTAGCTTCTCATCTGCAAGGAACATTATTGCATTAATTCTTGGCAGGTGAGGAAGCTTCCTTTTCTCCCCCTCCTATATTTATAATATGTTACTGCTAAAGAAATCAGAAGGTAAACTTTTGTGTGTTTTCTCTTCATTGGTTGTTTTTTCTCCTAAAGATAGTATCATATCTGTCTGGGTTTTATTTTTCAGGGCACAGATAAATCTGTCTTACTCTGGCAATGGCCCAGATATGTTTGGGTTAGTGTCCAGCATCCTAGAGGAGCCAAACAAGCCAGAACCAGTTACAGATTGGTAAGTTTATACTGAAAACTTGCATGGTGTTGTATGTCTTACAGTTTTAAGTTTTATATATTTTATGTAACAGTAGATATTTGACAAGACAACTTATGTGTTGTCTGACATAGTGCTGAGTTTTAAGATATCATTTAAATAAGCTATCATCAAATTAAACTGGAAACATCTGTTACTAGTTCTTACTTGGAATAAACTAAAGTAGAAAGGCAGTCTTCTGTTCATCCTTCTACCAGCAGATGGCAACTGGAAAGAGAAATTGATGTCTTAGGTACTTTAGTTTTATTAAGAGGATTAATGGAGGTATGACTGTGGATATAGCTGAAGGTAGAGAGAGCTCATAATTCAGAACATTCTGAAATATATTTGTATTTCTAGATACTATAAAAATCTTAGGATTTTGAACTGATTGATCATTGCAGCGAAATCATTTTGAGTAACTGGCCTCTAAATGAAGAATTTTGCTGTAGCATAGGCAGCCTTTTTCATTCAACTAAGACAAATATGGAAGGTTTTATAGGAGTTTTAACTATTGTGGAAGTGGAAAAAGGAATAAAGGGAATTTGGACGCAGACATCTTAGTTTTCAACAGAACAGAGCAAGAGTCAAGCTAACGCTAACTCTAATAACGCGAGACTTTAAGGCAGGGCATGGGCGAGCAGGAAGCGAGTGGGGAAAACTGTAAGAGATGCTGTTTGACCTTGTGTTAGATAAGAATGGAACGCAGACTGTAGCAGGAACTATTGAGAAAAGTAAGAGATCAGGAAGGAATACGTATAAACAAGATGCGGCTGTTGATCATTATTGTATGCAACAAAAGGTATAAATGCTTGCCCTAATTGTTTATCTGGCAGAGACCTCCTGTCCTTGCGCACTCTCCCCCTTGCAATTGCTTGAGAATAAACTGTCTCTGATATGTTGCAAACAACCTAAGAGTGAAGACTGCGTTTTCTTCCACATTATATATACACAAGTCTATTTAAAAAAAACCCCATTATAATACTTTCCACATTGGTTTTAGTTGAGTGGAAAAGGCATTGTACCAAATGCTATGGCCGAATTTTTCAGTTGGAGGCCAGTTACTCAAAATGATTTAGCTGCAATGATCAATCAGTATAAAATCCTAAGATTTTTATAATATCTAGACATACAAATACATTTCAGAATGTTTTGAGTTGTTTATATATTTCCAGGATTTATGAACGATAATACCTAAGAAAACAAAAAAAACCCTGAATAGTAGCCAGTCCTGCAAATCAGTATTTTTTTCTTCAATGAACTTAAAAGGATAACGTCAGAAGCATAACATTAGTGTTGTATCTCTTCCCACATCACCCATCTGTCTTGTCTTTTTAGACTGTAAACTATTTGGGAGCGGGGACCAAATTTATGTTCTTCAAGGTGCCTAGCATACTTTTGGGTCCTGACTAAATAATACTTTGATGAAGTTTGCTAGTGGGATCAATACAAATCATATTGTAGGAACATGCAAGTAAAATTTCTACCATTTTTGTTTTCCAAATGCAAAAAATATTTATTTGTATGTAACAGAAGAAAATAACATGGCACTTTGAGTGCTATACTGATGAGATGCTTATTCAAAAGACAATGTCCATAAAGTTGTGGGAATACGCCAGCAAAGGAGGTACTGCCTTTTATTACTGTTGTGAATTTTGGAGTGTCTTCCTTTATAAAGAGAAGCTATGATATATTGATAATGCATAGTGATAAGAGCCATCATTTTTATTGTCATAAAGAAGAGCCCGTGTTTTGGGTACTGAAAAAGGGAGTTTGTGATGCTTTAGGGTGCACCTCAGACCAGTAAGGAGTTATGTTACCACCTGCCCTGTAACTCTGGGTGCCTTAAATGCTATGCTGCTGTGGCTCACAAGTGTGACACCAACAGCCAGCATACAAGCATGCAGGTCACATCCTGGTTTCCGTTGCCAAGTTACTTTTTCGAAGGGTGACCCCAACACTCTTTCTGCGCCCTCAATCCCGAATTTCCCCCAAACTGTCTTCCCTGTAGTGTCCCATCCTCTCCTGGAACACTCCCAGAAGTTAAGTTCACTGCTTCTTAAAAGACATAGAAAACAGCTCATTAATTTAACTGGGGTTTCACAAACACTCTGTTTTAATCAAAACACTGAATTGGTTTATAGTAAAAACAAGTTTATTAAACAAAAGGCCATAGTTGTAAGTGATACCAAGTATAAGCAATAAAGATAGAAAGGGTTACAAACAAATGAGTACAAATACAATTTTAAGATTAAAACTTAATTTCTGCAAGTTACAATCGTTTCCTCAGCAGGTTTCTCACCTATACTTAATACCCAAGGACTTCAACCGCTTTGGTTGAAGGATCCAACATTCTGTGATCTCTGACCTCTTTAGCTCCTCAAGTGATGGTGCCAAAATGGCTTTTTCTCTTTTCCCTATATCTTCCCAAAGTTCATTGACCCTGCTTCAAGAGGCAGGAAGGCTTCCTGGAGATGCAGTTTCCATCCTCCATGGAGATTGGTCATCTTTCCCCACTTGGTGTCCTGATGGCTTTGTTTATCTTGCATGTAAATGTGCCTTCATTATCTCTGCCTGACAACCAGGCTGGTCAGACATGCAAATACACATTCCTTTGTCTAGGGCAGACTGGGCTTATGCCTTGCTTGCCAAACTCATTTTAAGAACATAATTCTAGCACATATGAACTCTGTACACAAACTGTGCATACATCATGCAAGAATATTAATGATCAGTGAGTTTTAAGTTTTCTGATGATTTATTACATGCCATCTTTTGGGTAATTATCATGACAACAGAGTATTAGGTGTACTGAGCGTGTCAAGAGTTGCCGATGCAAAGTAGTGAACCATCAATGGCCTCTATCTCAGAATTTATGCAGAAAATTTGAAAGGCTTTTTTGTGTCTTTTGATACCAAATAGCTTGAGTTAAATGTATGCTTTTAAGGCATACACTTCCTATTTTTACCATGCCTGATCATTTCTAAAAAATATATGCTGGGAGAGGAAATTCTGCCATCACCCCCCCCTTCATGCCAGACACCTCTCCATGTGGTGGGTGAAGTGGATGCCCCAAGGGTAGGATAACGTACATTGTTGCAGCTTTTCTCCATTACCCAACTTCCTTCTGGTACCCAAAAGAGCTTCTCACAGAAATGTGATAGTATAGTGCTATATTACACTTCCTCAGATCTCCGCTGCACTGGGGGTCCTAGGGAACAACTTTGACCAGACCTGACGGCTTGGCTCCATTGGAACTGTGTGGCAGTTGGCTTGGGGAAGAACTAGAGACCCGGAACCAGTGCAGACACATAGAGCATGTGGATCTCTTGGAATTGGTAGGATTTGTTGGCAGGCCTTACAGCCTCCTGTTTGGGTTGCACTCTTTCTTGCACCCAAACATTTGGTGGGGAAATTCCACAAGGAGGATCTGAGTTCCCCCTCCTCCCTGCAAAAATTAGAACGGTGGAGACTATATAGATAACAGTGACTTTGCTGACTTCTCTTAGATAGATAGTATTCGGGAAAAGAAATCAAGATAGCGATTTGTTAGTACATTATTTCTCTTGAATTCTTATCCTCCCTATCTTAAAACATAATTAGTCGTCATAGAAGAGTGCTAAGAGGGGAGGCCATCAGACATTTTCAACTATTACAGGAGTCAAATCTGTATCTGATGGCTTACGAATATTGTTAAACATTGAGCAGGATGATGTGTATATTTAAAACAATGATTAGAAAACCTCATAGCAAATGATTTAAATAAATGTTTCCTTGCTGGGGGCAAAAACATACTTTTATTGAACAAGGAAAATGTAACTAAAGAAATAAGAATTACTGCAGAACATGGAATCAACTTTGCGGAGGTGTAAGGCTTAATTTTGTTTTAGAATACTATGGACTCTTTCTATGAAAAGTGCTATATAAGTTCAAATGTCAATACAGAAACTCTTAAAGAATAAATAATTAAGTCTTTGAAGATTATGAAGGGCAAATAGTAGTGATTGAAGCACCATAATGTGACACATTAAAAGTAGACTAGAAAAAACAATAAAAAATAGACTTTAGGAAATAATTATAGGCTGTCAACAGTCTAGTACACTTGTAGTTTTTTATCGCTAATTTCTGTGACAGAACTGCTTGAAATTATATCTTTAGCAAAGGTCTTAGTAGTAGCTTTGCATTTTGAAAAAACACTAAACTCTGAACAAAGCTGTAATGTAACATAAATGTGTTTGGTCATTCCTAAAAGTGCAATTCTATTTGTTACAGGAATTCTCTGTCGAGATTGTTTCCCCCTATGTGGGCATCTGACATTGGAAACAATGGTGACTTCTCACGTCTGTCTTCGAAGCACCCTTTACAAAGTAAAGATTTTCCAAACCTGATTGGCACACAGAGCTGTTACCAAGGACGCTTGCAAAAGTCACCTGATGTGGAGACTTTACACAGAGGATTTGAAGACCTTCATCTTATAGAGTCTTGGCTTTCTCCTTCTGACCCTTATACTCAGCCATCTGATGATATCTTGAACATTTATCCTGAAAATTCTGCTTTTGAAAATAATGCCATAATTCAGCAAGAAGGATTAGCATTTCAGAATGTACAATTTAATCAGCATGTTTGCAATTATGATAAGATGAAATTAAATGGAGACTGTGAAAAGAACTGCTCTGATTTTAGTAATTTTTCTTCTCAATGCAGAATTAAAGATGGCACTGGTATTCAGAAAGAGTATTGGGAAACTGACAGAGCAAGAGGCAAGCTTATGAAAAATGACAGACAAGAACAAGCAAAGTATTCCAATGATCTGTCTAGTCCAGCTGCTAATGGCACGTGGGGCAAAGTGTTCCAGGACAACCATTTGTTTTCTAAAAGATATGAAGATTTTACAACTTCTCATAAATCACAGCCATCTATTCACCCATCACTATATTTTTTCAATCAACCATTTACTAAAGAAAATAGTTTTCCTGGAGGAACAAATAGAAACCCACAGGAAACTCACATGCAAAATGGCCATAATAGCTTCAATTTGGGGGAAACCTGTAATAACACTGAATGTAAGAGCCATATTAATGCTAAAGAATGTTCTCGTAAACCTTCTGAATATCATTTATCTGTAAAAACTGCTCTACAAAATGGAAATTTTCATTCACCTTACCGTGGACATACGTGGCTGGATGGTAAAATCTTAAGTCCCACATCTACATCAGATATTGCATATAGGAAGCAAAACCAAGTAGTAACAAGCCCACAGTCCTCTTCAGGGGTTTCAACTATCTCCAATGGATCTCCCACACATCAGTCTGTAACCCAGCCCTCTTATTACTCGCAGTTGTCACCAGTACCCTATTCAAGGAAAGATGGAAGGTTACAAATATCAAATAGTGTTCCTAGTAACATGGGGGGTTCAAATTTCTTTGCAGAAAATCAGAAACAAATTAAACCTATTGGACATTCCCAGCATGATTCATTGACTAATAAAGGTCAGTATCGTAAAATACCCATTAATTTGTCACACAACTGGTTAACACAGCAGAATTCTGCAGCTGATGAGTCCGAAAAGTATCATAGGTTTCGCAAAAAGCAAAACCAAGATAACTCTAATAAAGATGAAAGAAGAGGTAGAAGGAATTGGATACCCCATCCTGGGTATGCAGGACAAAATCAGCAACAGTTCAACATGTTCCGAAAGAAGCAAGAACAGAATGGTGGCAACGTGTCAGATTTCATCAATCCTTCTTTTCTTCCTTCTTTCCCATTAATATCTGATTTTAAGCAAAATCCCAATTTTGCTCCATTTAATCCCCATCCATTTCCGTCAGCAAATAATTTTGCTTTTCCTCCATCACCATTTCCATTCTCAGAACTTGTTGATCTTTTTCACTATGACGATTTTAACCATTTGAATCCCTTCATTAATGACCTATTTTGTGGGGAATTAAGTGCGCCATATTTTGCCTTTCCAACTCCTTTTAACAAGTATAGGCCTCCAAGAAATCGCAGTGGACCTGCTAATGAGCTTCATATTCGATTGGAGGAGTGTTATGAACAGTGGAGAGCTCTGGAGAAGGAGAGGAAAAAGGTAATAATATATACCATAATAGACTTGTATGTAGGATGGTGATTATAAAGGAACAGCTAGGTAGAGTAGAAATTCCTGCATCTTACTGGTGAAAAGGAGCCAGTCTTGCTGCCTTTTTGAAATATTGTGACCTTTCATTCTACTCTAAATATTTTGAGCCCCATCTGAACACTCTATTTTGAGTATTCACAATTGTAAGAAGATACCAAGCAGTGTATCGTACAATTGTCGTACAATTGTGCATGAGACTGAGGTTCACCTTTCATTTTCCAGCCATACAGGAGTTAGGACCACTTGTTCAGCAGTAATTTTCTTGAACTAAATTACACCATGGTTGCTTAACCAAGTACCATCAAGCCCTCTTTGGCCAAAGGTCTTATATTATCTGGTGGCATGGATCCTATTCTTTGGTTCATGTTGTTCAGTGCAAGTTTGGTAGCCAGTAGTTACCACCATCCATGGATCGTGGAAGAGGCCGCTGATATGACTTGTATCGCGAAAGCCTGGACGGTTGATAAAGCCAGGGCCTTTATTAGTCCAGCTATTTTTGGATAGTACTCAGTTCAGCATGCACTGAGGGAGGGCCAAGAGGGTGGTTGTTTATATCTGACTTCAAATGTAAGAGAGATGTCACTCTAAAACATATTCTTTTGGCTTTGTCCCATCTTTATCTGCCCTGTATTGGGGTTTGCCCAGGCCCATTGTCATAGGTGAGTTTGATGTCCATGTGGATGACTTTTCAGGGCTGGTATCTTCTCAAAGCCAATATGTTAAACCTGGGATTATCCTTGGGAGTTTCAAACACAACCACTGCAGCAATTGAGGACATCTCATGTACTTGCTAGTAGTTCCTGGATTTGACTATCTGAGAGCCCTTAACAAGGTCTTATCAGTAGGCAGTTGGGAATTCACATCTCTAATCTGGTGTGACAAAGCTAGAGTTTAACCTTCCAAGGACTGTGCAAGATCCTTCTATTTACTTAGGTCTGTACCCAAGATTGGTTAACATTTTAAAGGTAATTTTGTTTGTTGGTTACAGATGTTAATTCTAGATTAATGCTTTAAAGTAGTACTTGAAATTTTTGGAAGTACCTTATTTTTACAGCCAGTTGTTGGCAGTTTAAAATTTAATAATGACTTCTTATTGTTTTAAATGCCCCCCAGAGACTTAAACAGCAGACCCATCTCATGCATCCATGTAGTGGTGAAAAAATAGAAGAGCTATAGGATGAAACACCGTTCTAAATATTTTAAAGGTATGTGTTTTCTCTTCAGACTGAAGCTGATCTTGCAAGAAACTTTCCAGGAAAGCGGGTATCTAGCTCAAATAACACTCCTGTTTCCCGACTTCCTGCTAACCCTTCACGAGTGGATCGTTTGATTGTGGACCAGTTACGAGAACAGGCCAGGGTAAGCATACTTACAGCATGGAATGTTCTGCAGGGATTAGTAACATCAGGTTATATGTTTGTGGGTTTATTATATTTTGTGGAGGATTTTAAAAAAATAATTGTTTTGGTGTTTGCAATATATTCGTTAGGTGCTCACCTTAGTAGGAAAAATGGAAAGGCTTCGCGGTACTCCTGTCCACGGGAATATATCCAAAACTCTGGAACATCATGTAGAAGCCATTCATGTTACACAAGCGAGGCGGAAAGATGAGATTGTTAATGCTGCCAATCCACAGAGACAAGGAGCACCTCGCTATAATAATGAAAAAGGTAAATACTTTTGATTGCTTTGTAGTTCTAAAAATTTTTTTTTTTTTCAATTTGTATTCAGTTCAATTTATAACACATTTTAAATGTTGTAATGGCAACAAGTAGACTTACTCCCTTAAACAGAAACGTTATATGTGTGCCTTTGACTTTAAAAGAGAAAAATCTCTCACTTGTATCAGGTAATTTCTGCATAGACTTTACTCTGTTTTGTGGTGTTGATTTTTAGACCCCTTCTTGTCACAAGATATTTTCTAGGTTAAAAAAAAAAAAGTCCTATTTATTATATTAAATAATCAGATTTTGTTAAAGACTCTGGATGAATTCCTACTTGTTTCAGTGCATGCTGTTACTTAACAGGTAGGGGATATGAGGGTTATCACTGTAAAAAGGTAGCCTATGACTGAGAATTGATACCAAACAAAAATATCTGCCACGTAAGCAATTCAGCATCCTTAATCAGGTTGTACTCATTTTAACAAATTGAGCTTCTTCATTAATAGTGATTGAGAGTGGGCTTTCATCCTTCTTAGCTTACAAAGTGAAAAATTGCTTGGTCTTACACCACTCATTAATTGATGTTTTGTCTGTCACAAAACCACTGCAAATTTGGCATGATTGGCAGCTTCTGCCGAGGAATAGCAAGCAAGAATGTTTGATGACAGGAGTCAAGTTCACTGGTGAATCAAAACCAGACCTCTTTTGTTGGGATCCCATCTATCCAATTTAGAGGCACCAAAAAAAAAGAAAAGAAAAAAGAAAAGTTGGGTTTCTTTGTTTTTGCTTTGTTTAAAAAAAAAAAATAAAAGAGGGAGGAGGATAACTCTTAATTTAAGATAGGAGCCAAGGATCCTAAGGTTAAGCATATTGTGAGCTAGTACTTTCCTGCTAGCAATGAAAAGAACAGGCTTTACCCCCAAATCTTAGTGTTGAAGAGTTGGAGTTCACTGCCAAGAACAGAACTTGTATTAGGCAGTTAATTGAAAGTAAGTAAATTCCACATGGAAAAGTCCGTATGTGCAGACTCCAAAAGTAGAATCCACAGTCACAGTTGAAAAATAAGACCATCATAATCCTGTGGACTTTTTCCTCTTAAAGATGTCAGACAGACTGGAAAAGCTGTCATAAAAAAAACCCCACATTTGAGCGAGTAGACAGATTCTTGTAGACTTCCACTGCAATTGCCTGTTTGGAGGAACTTATCCCAAACAAGGACAAAAGAATTAGCTTTTTAATGACAAATATCTCTGGCAGTTTTATTCATGCTAGCGCCAATCACATTTCCAGCCAGACCCTTCGTGGGTAGTGCACTAGTTAAAAGGCAGCTTTGGCTTCATCTGTGGGTTATATTTTCAAGCAAGAAGTTGCTACTTTTGTAGTGGTGATTCTGATCTTTGTAACCCAGGCAAGAATCGCGGAGAATTTCAAGTAGAACAAAGTCTTTGTCTACCTCCACACATGTTCTCCAGAAAGACCATACATACTATAAATCTTGCATCTCCTTTCAACCAGTCCAGATGCAACAAGAAAGAACGCTCATCCTATACAGGCAAACTGAAGATTAGATCTTATAAGGAGACAAGACAAGAGTTAGTCTTTCAAGGTGTTTTCTCCTTCATGATTTCTTGATTCGTTATGATTATCCACAAAGAATAAGTATCTTACACCAGTGGTTCTCAAACTAGGGCCGCCGCTTGTTCAAGGAAAGCCCCTGGCGGGCCAGGCCGGTTTGTTTACCTGCCACATCCGCAGGTTTGGCCAATCGCGGCTCCCACTGGCTGCAGTTCGCCGCTCCAGGCCAATGGGGGCTGCAGGAAGCGGCGCGGGCCGAGGAATGTGCTGGCCATCCTTCCTGCAGCCCCCATTGGCCTGGAGCGGGGAACCACGGCCAGTGGGAGCTGCGATCGACCGAACCTGCAGACGTGGCAGGTAAACAAACCGGCCCTAGTTTGAGAACCACTGAACAAGCGGCGGCCCTAGTTTGAGAACCACTGTCTTATACAGAGCAGTATATTGTGATGGATCATGTTAAATGTTGCAGAGAGAGCCAGGGTAAAGTAGAAGGCTGCCCTCCATCCATCTACATCAAGAGAACATCCATCTGTGCCAATAATACAATTTTTGCTCCATGTTCTTGGCTGAATCCAGATTGCAGAGGGCCCAATATCTTGGTTTCAGATCAGTGAGACTGAAAGTGGTTTATTGCTAGCTTGCTGGGAACCCTAAAGATTTCATAGTGGATACTAGCCAAGTCCAGTGCATCCAGGGTGTATTTCTTAAGTGTTGGTCAGTCTGTTCTATGATTGAAGGACGAAGGGTGGACTTACTCGCTGAGTGAGGCATTGGCTATCTCCGTCAGGTGAAGCTCCAATTTACTTTTTTAAAACCAAGCAGGAAGGGTAGATATAGGACTTGCAGGTTTGGGATTAAATCTCCTTTAGGGAGTGCAATAATTCCTTTGTTGTGAATGGGCTGAACTCAATGAATGACAACATATAAGTTGTCACAGTATCTTGAAGGAAAGTAAATTGTTAGTACAAAGTTCTCTTTTTCTCCTGCTTTGTACGTCAGCACCATTTGTTACCAACAGCCCGTGTTCTGGAGTCTGAATTTATCTCATAACTTCAGTGCATTGGAAAGCCAAGAATATAACTAAGGAAATATGGTTCTTCTTCAAGTGCTTGCTCATATCGATTCCAATTAGGTGTGTGCGCGCCGCATGCACGATCGTTGGAAGATTTTTACCCTAGCACCACTCGGTGGGTTGGCTGAGGCGCCCCCTGGAGTGGCACCCTTATGGCGCCGGATATATGCCCTTGCCGACCCAGCGCCCCCTCAGTTCCGGTCATTGGAACTGTGGAGCGCAGCTAGCTGCTCTCCACCCTCCCTAGCATTTGTCTTTAGTACGTGTTAATAGTTCTCATTAGTGATAAGTAGTTGTTTACAGTTGTAGTAGTTAGTGTAGTTAGATTAGTTTCTTTCTGAAAGAGAGCGGGGTCTTTCCCCCCACCCCCCCTCACCCGGCCCGGTGCCTAGGCCCATGCTGGGGTCTCCGGGTTTCAAACCCTGCTCGGCTTGCCTGAAGCCAGTGCCGATGGGAGACCCCCATGACTCCTGCCTAAGGTGTCTGGGGGAATCCCACCAAGCGGACAAGTGCCGCATTTGCAAAGCCTTCAAGCCGAGGACCAGAAAGGAGCGGGACTCTAGATTGAAGCAGCTCCTCATGGAGGCGGCACTTAGCTCAGTCCCTTCCACTTCGCGGGACCCGGCACCATCATCGTCGGTGCAGAGTGCCCCTGCGGCACTGACTGGTCCAGCACCGCGTTCGGACTTGTCGAAAGATGCGCGCCAGATCTCCACGGCGCCGGTCCCTGTCTCCGAGTCAAAGGAAGAAGCATCCCATGCCGGTGCCGGCCGCTTCCAGCTCGTCGGCTCACCAACCGCCGGCGCCTCCCACACCGCAGCCAAAGCCGCGTCCGTTGCCGGAGCACGTAGGACAAGTAGCGGCTCCTGCACCGTCGACTCCGGTACCGCAAGGGCCGTCAAGTCCGGTGCTTGTGAGCTCACCGGGGCTCACCGTGGTTGAGCTGGGACTGCCTTCTACACCAGAGTCCTTCTCAACAGCTTTCAGAGTAGCAGCCGTGTTAGTCTGTATCCGCAAAAAGAACAGAGTACTTGTGGCACCTTAGAGACTAACAAATTTATTCTCAAATAAATTTATGCTTCTATTCCACCGACGGCCAAAGGAGTGGAAAGGAAGTACTTTGTTCCCTCTTAGGAATACGGGTTCCTTTACACACACACCCAGCCGTGCTCCCTTGTCGTGGCTTCGGTCAACGAGAAGGAACGCCACGGCCAGAAGGCCCCTGCGCCTAAATCAAAGGACGCTAGGCGCCTAGACTTGTTTGGGCGCAAGGTGTACTCGGCGGGAGGCTTACAACTCAGGGTGGCCAACCAACAGGCACTCCTGAGCCGTTATGACTATACTTCGTGGGTATCTATGTCCAAATTCAAAGAGTTGGTCCCACAGGAGTCCAGAGAGGAGTTTGGAGCTCCAGTAGAGGAGGGCAAGAAGGTGGCCAGAACCTCCCTACAAGCCTCTCTGGACGCAGCGGACTCGGCAGCTAGGACCCTGGCCTCGGGCATAGCCATGCGCCGCATCTCATGGCTGCAGGTCTCTGGATTACCTCCAGAGTTGCAACAGACTCTCCAGGACTTACCCTTCGATGGCCAGGGTCTGTTCTCTGAAAAGACAGACTCAAGGCTGCACAGTCTGAAGGACACTTCCGCTTTGTGGTCAACCAGCAGCACTTCCAATTCACCGTCCTCCCTTTTGGCCTCTCCACGGCCCCCAGGGTGTTTACAAAGTGCATGGCTGTTGTGGCTCCTTCCCTTCATCGACAACGGATTCAAGTGTTCCCGTATCTCGACGACTGGCTCATTCAAGGTCGCTCCAGAGATCAGGTGCAGTCTCATGTTCAGACCACCATTACCATGTTCGATCGACTAGGCCTACTGCTCAACGTCGCGAAATCTACTCTGGTACCAACACAGAGGAGAAAATTCATAGGAGCAGTCTTAGACTCTGGCCTAGCCTGGGAACTTCTGCCGGACACGCGCTTCCAGTCCATGGCGAACATAGTCCGTGGCCTGCAAACCTTCCTGACCTCAACCGTGAAAACATGCCTATGCCTCCTGGAACACATGGCATCCTGCACGTATGTGACCAGGCACGCCAGACTACGACTACGTCCGTTGCAAGCCTGGTTATCAACAGTTTATCGACCAAGTCGGGACAGCTTGAACATGGTGTAGTTACCATTCCACCAGGAATATTAGCCTCTCTAGACTGGTGGCTGGACCCCAAAGTAGTGTGCGAAGGGGTGCCATTTCATGCCCCACAGCCCTCCGTGTCCCTGGTCACGGACACGTCATCCCTGGGATGGGGGCCCCACCTCGGGAATCTCTGTACACAGGGACTATGGTCGGCAGGAGAGTTATCCCTACACATCAACATACGGGAACTCAGAGCAGTGCGCCTGGCGTGTCTAGCATTCTGACAGCGCATTCAAGGCCGTTGCGTGGCAGTCCTCACAGACAACGCCATGGCCATGTTTTATATCAACAAGCAAAGGGGAGCCCGGTCGTCCCCCCCCGTCAGGAGGCCACTCGTCTGTGGGAATTCTGCATAGTCCACTCGATCCATCTGGTGGTGTCGTTCCTCTCGGGAGTCCAGAACACCTTAGCGGACCACCTCAGCAGATCATTCCTGGCTCACGAGTGATCGGTTCGCCCGGATGTCATCCATTCTGTCTTCCGGAAGTGGGGCTTTCCCCTGATGGACCTATTCGCCTCTCGCGACAATCGGAAATGCCAGGTGTTCTGCTCTCTCCAAGGTCGCTCCCTGGGTTCTCTCTCGGATGCCTTCCTAATACAGTGGAAGCCTCACCTGTGCTATGCCTTTCCTCCATTCCCGCTAGTCCACAGGGTCCTGCTCAAACTGCGCAGGGACAGAGCCCGGCTGATTTTGATCGCCCTGGCATGGCCCAGGCAGCACTGGTATACCACTCTCTCCTGGAGCTGTCAGTGGACACTCCGATTCCACTCCCGCCCTGGCCAGACCTGATCACTCAAGACTACGGACGGCTCTGTCATCCCGACATGCAATCTCTTCACCTCACAGCGTGGATGCTGCTCTCACTTGGTTCAGCAGGTACTTTTGGGTAGCAGAAAGCCTTCTACCAGGTCCACATACTTAGCCAAGTGGAAACGTTTTTCCTGCTGGTGCGCCCGGAATCATAAGACCCCCCCACGGGCGTCAGTTCCTGTCATATTGGACTACCTCTTGTCCTTAAAACAGCAGGGCTTGGCGATATCATCCATCAGAGTGCACCTGGCAGCTATTTCAGCGTTCTGCCTGGGTGAAAACGGGCGTTCTATCTTCTCCAATCCCATGGTCACTAGATTTCTCAGGGGGTTGGAGCCCCTACGTTGGATCTTAACCTGGTCCTCTCCAGGCTCATGGGTGCCCCCTTTGAGCCCATGGCTACCTGCTCGCTCCTGTACCTTTCCTGGAAGACAGCCTTCCTTGTAGCTATCACCTCGGCGAGACGTGTATCGGAGCGTAGAGCTCTCACATCGGAACCACCGTATACGGTGTTTCATAAGGACAAGGTACAGCTACGACCCCACCCCACCTTCCTTCCTAAGGTGGTGTCTGCCTTCCAGGTCAACCAAGATATCTTCCTTCCAGTCTTTTATCTGAAGCCGCACGCTTCTCGACGAGAACAGCAGCTGCACTCCCTAGATGTTCGCAGGGCCCTCGCCTTTTACATTGAGCGAACGAAACCTTTTAGAAAGACGATTCAGCTGTTCATAGCTGTGGCAGACCGGGTGAAGGGCCTCCCGGTCTCCACCCAGCGCATCTCATCCCGGATTACATCATGTATCCGTACGTGCTATGACTTAGCTGGTGTCCCAGCTACACACCTGACCGCCCACTCCCCTCGGGCTCAAGCTTTGTCCTCCGCCTTCCTGGCTCATGTACCCATACAGGAGATCTGTAGGGCAGCGACTTGGTCATCGGTACATACCTTTGCTTCCCACTATGCCATAGTGCAGCAGTCCAGGGATAATGCGGCATTTGGTTCAGTGGTCCTTCGCTCCGCGACATCTCACTCCGACCCCACCGCCTAGGTAAGGCTTGGGAGTCACCCAGTTGGAATCGATATGAGCAAGCACTCGAAGAAGAAAAGATGGTTACTCACCTTTGTAACTGTTGTTCTTCGAGATGTGTTGCTCGTATCCATTCCAAACCCGACCTCCTTCGCCTCTGTCGGAGTAGCCGGCAAGAAGGAACTGAGGGGGCGCTGGGTCGGCAGGGTCATATATCTGGTGCCATAAGGGCGCTACTCCGGGGGCACCTCAGCCAACCCACCGAGTGTTGCTAGGGTAAAAATCTTCCGATGATCCTGTACGCGGCGCGCACACACCTAATTGGAATGGATATGAGCAACACATCTTGAAGAACAACAGTTACAGAGGTGAGTAACCGTCTTTTCTCTAATAACAGGGTGCAGTCTTTCCGGTGGTTTCTTGGAATTACATTACTATAATACAAATTGTTGGCTGAATTCAAGAGATTTTTGTCTAATCAATAGATGTCATGGTTGTATATTCGTTCTGTTGTGATGTGGTTGCATATTCTTGTCTTTGTAGATGTTCTTGCTCTGGCAGCTGCCATTAAAGAGTTAGCTGTTTCCACACGCAAGGCTCGTACTGCTTTATGGTGTGCACTGCAGATGACTCTACCAAAAACCTCCTTCAGCACTCCAGTGAAACAGGAGGAGGTCGAAAGGGCATTGCAAGAGCTTTGTCCAGGAAACGCAAGCACAAAAGAAAAAAATAGTGCAGATCCTGAAGACAAGGGAAGCAAAAAAGAAAAACATGAGGAACCCACACAGATTTCTGAATAACTGTGCAAGGAAAAAAAAAAAAAAAAAAAAAAGGAAGAAAGTGAATTGCATTGTGCTGTGGAGAACTTTTTTGCTAGGTTATCAGAAAAAATAAGGATAACTCAACTGATCAGTGCTGCAATTTTATTACTGTAATTCTGGTGTTGACAAATATTTCTTGTAATAGTGTTATTGCAGTTTTAATATTGCTGGTATTGCAGTGTCTTCTATGTAAGATAAAGATTTTATTAATAAGGGGAACTGGGCAATAGCTGACCATTTTCTTGACCACTTAGCCAAAGCTATGTATCAGCTGTGACTCAAGCCATGATCTGAGAAACCAGTGAGTGGCTAAGCTCATTTTGATTCTTTTCTTCATTTATTCGTTATAAAATGTAGCATACTTTAGAAATGTCATTTTTAAAGGGTATTTCATAATTATTGGGTTTTTTTGCACAATTATATATTCTTTTAAGTGCCAGAATGATTGCTAAATAATGTAATTGTTTGTACTGTCACTCAACACTGAATAGTCCACACTTCTGCTTTGCTATTGTGACAGGGTGTCAAATCTTTCAGGTAATTGCCAAGAGTCTGATTGGAATAATCAGAATTTAATGTTAGTTACGTGACGTGCTTGTTCTGCCAATTAAAAGTTACCAGCTGGACTAATCTAAACCAAAAGTTCCCATAGTATAATCCTTGTGACAAAATTTTTACATAATAAATAAATGAAGAACTAATTTAAGGAATTTTTAGAGTTGCAGTACATTGCATTAAAATACATATTGGCAGTTAACATAAAATTGTCACTCAGACTTAGAAATTAGATTTACTGATGCCTCATGGTTAAAAACAGCAAGTATGCACTTAATGAAAAATTACATGGTTATTAATATGTTTATGGTACTTTAATTTTCAGAAACATTCCATATTTATTTTAATGTTTTGATTAAATGTTTATTTAAAATTCTATTTTAATAATATACAGTTGGGTCTTTTGCCAAACCTTCCTAATAATCAGATTTAATGATTTACTCAGGAACTATGTATATTATATATAAATATACACACAGTATATAGGGGTTTTTTGAGGGGTAGGGATGTTTGCAAGATATTTACACAAAGCCCACTATACTAGGTTACCAAAGCTGTTTAACGGATTTGTTTTAGCATGAGAAGATTTCATATGTTTAGTTGCTATTACTAGTCTTCATCCTGTGGCTTAGACAATCAGAAGTGTTACGTATCAATGTGAATGTACAGAGTGAGAATTAGAAAAGGATGAATAATTCATATTTTCATCTTATCACACTACTTATGAGTATTTTAATGCTTTATCAATCGTGTCTTAATGTTAGATTGTCTTTCAAAATGTACTAATTACCAAGTATGTTCTTAGGTGTTAGTATATTGATGAATGGCTTTGGAGAGCAGTTCTTGTTTTAAAAAAGAATTATGTTGAGGACAGGAGAAAAAGTTCAAAGACTTAAAATGAAGATTTATCTGTGTTTCATTATGTTATGATGTTGAATTCAACACTTTCTTGATAAATATATAATTCTGTTTGCATATACACGTACTTGCTAAATATTCCAAACAGTCTGTAATTTTGAACCTGTGAATGTTTCTAGAACATCTGTAGTCTAGTTCTATTAGTACCAATATAGTACCAGTGGTAGTACCATTATTAATGGTAATGAGGTGATGAGTGCATCATTTTGTAGAATAGGAAGTCACTAAAGCCTCATTTTGATCCACTGATTAAACAAAGGAATCATTAGAAGGCAGAATCTTATTAAAAGTATGCTCCACTTTTTCTAAAGAAAATTTAATCAGTTTCAATGGATATTTTTAAGCCTTAGTCTAAAACTAAACATTGGTAGTGAAGAGAATTATTTGAATGCTGTGTGAGTGTATTTTGTGTGTGTGTGTGTGTGTGTGTGTGTGCAATCTGTTTGCACTAATATCTGAAGGTCAAATGTGTTTTTGTGAAAATATAGGTGGGTTGAAAAATTTTCAGAGTTTACAGTATTTGAGTTGTGGATGGAATTTAAGTTTTTGAGTTATGATTACTATGTTAACAGGAAATAGAATTTGAAAGTCTTGATTTGCATTTCTGTTTACAGAATAATTGTAGTCTTGCAGGATTGTTTTGTAGCATTGAATGTATTGGGCATATTAGGTCCTTATTGTATTGTTTGTATGTAAGTTACTGTGAAGGAATGTGATCTTAATCAGTTCATAATATAGTTAATGTGCCTTTAAAAGTCTTATTTTTCAAAAACGGTAAGTAACTGTGTATGCTCACTTCAGCTTTCTGTTGCGATTTGAACATAGTAACATCTTGGAGTTAGGAGAAGTGTCTGCTTTCATTTAAAGCTGAGGAATGTACCTTCTGTAAGATGCTTTGGCTGAGTTAAATCAATAGGCTTTTGAGAAATTTGCACCTTGTTTTATCCTGATTTGCCTGGATAGAAATACAGCCTTAACCGTGTTAAGATCTTGATTTGTTTCTTGTGCAGTTTTATCTCTCAATCACCAGCACTTTTCTGTTTTGTGGAAACTTATAAATAATTACAAAAAGAAAAACTATATCTATGAAGTTACTTTTTTAGTATAAATTGTTTTACAATTTGCTTTTTGAAAGCACTTTCTTTTTCTTTAGTTTTTTACTTTTCAATAGTGCAACCAAATCTGTCAATTTTATAGCGTGGTGAGTCATTTTTCTTTATTAGCAATACTACAATTAACGGTGCAAAAAAATAAGGTGCATTACAATGTACTTATTTACCCTTTGTTGTTAGAAGTTGAAAATGTGTGGAATAAAGTAGTTTTGAGCAACTTTTTTAGAATTGGGGAACTGAAACTACAATTCCTCTGCTTCTTATTTGCCAGATAAGCTTTAAAAAGGAAATTGTTTGCATATAATATATGAAAGCTAACTAATGAGAGTGAGGATAGGCCAGTGTCAACTTAAAAAAATCAATTCCAGATAAAGGTTGCTTTCCTTTTTTTACTGTACAAAATAAAACTGGTCTAAAACTTGTTTATGCACAGTAATAACTTAATGAAAATAGTGTTTTTTTCACAAAATTAGGCTATTTCCAATATATATGGGAAAAATAAGTTTACTTTTATTTTTATGACAGATATACAAAGATTAATAGTGTCTATATTTTAATATACTGTTTGGTGTCTGAAGTATATCTTTTACATGTATGTTGGTCAATCTCATTTAATTAAAAACAAATTTTACACTGTTAGTGAAATATTACTGAAGAAGGCTATTGTGAGTTAATCTATTTAGTAGACCCAACAGAAATGAGTGAAAGTATACATTTAACTAAAAGAAACAAGATGTCAATTGTTAATACTTAATGATTAGTCAATTTAGGCTTATTTCAGTGATTCTGTAAAATAACTGGATATTTAATGAACGTTGGAAAAATATCACTTCTACCTCTTGTGTAACACTTAACTTTAAAAAAGGTTATTTATACTACACAGATTTCTGTTGGGACATACTTTCCTTTTTTGAAAGTTGATGCACCTTAACTAGTGAATTTGGTGTGCATTTTTTGTTTTCTGTTAGACAACTCCCTTATGTGGAACACCAGGAAGCCTTGCGGCTAGATTGTGTTCACTTGTGTAAAGTAACCTACCATGCTGTGTACACTTACATATGGTTTATATTAAGAAAAAGGTACAGTAGAAAGAGATGCTAAGATTTGTATTACATGTATGAAAGTCACAGATTTATGAGAATCCTGTAATAAATCATGGCCAGTGTAATTTTCTAGCATTTTTTATGTATGTGATTGTTTCCTTATTTAAATAATCAGTTGTGTTGTATGTACGTGGCTAATAAATAGTTACAGCTATTGTTTTATTCAGTTCAACTCATGTTACTTATCAGCTGCTCTTCTATATGTGAGGTGTTACTTGTTTGTTTGGGGTTTTTTTGTAATTCACTGAAAAGACCTGTTGTATGTTCTGGGTAACACTTACAGTTATAAAAATAATTAAAGTATTTCATATTTTAAGTCCCTGATTGTATTATTTCAGTAAATTTATGTGGGGTGGTGGGAACATTAGATGTCAATGGGTAATACTTGTTTTACATCGGTCAGTGTTAATAAGGAATATCCATTATTCTAGTTTCCAGATGTGAGGTCACATATATGAGGTGCAGAATCTTTCTAAACATCAAAACGTAAATGAATTAATAAACTACTAACTGATAATACATGAAAGGAGAAAGTGTTAGTAAATAACCTAAGTAACTTTCACCTTTTTTCCCCCTGTGCAAGCGAGATTTCTACAAGGGAATTCAATCTTGTTGGATAAGTTGATGTACAACTTAGCTGTAATTATTTCACAAAGCATCACACTTCAATTTCTGTTATGTTAGCACTTAGAAGCCTCAGTCCTGATCAGACCATTGGGCTAAGTGCTTGGCAAACACAGGAAGACATAGGCCCTTCACTGAAGAGCTGACACCCTAAGACCCTGATCCTGCAGTGAGATATGTGCAAGCGGACCCCTGGGCCCACACAGAGCCCCACAAAGTTGGTGGAGCTCTGCACAGACCCAGGTGTGTGTCTGTGTGCATTTTGCAGGTTCAGGCCTAAGATGACCATCGGTATTCAAAGGGTAGAGGAGAGGATATAGGCAACATATGTAGAATGTTCTAGATCTATTAAATTACGTGTTTCTGTTTCATTTAATTCACTGTGTGATCCTTTCTACTTTCATTTTATATACAATATATAAAAGCTTATTTTGTATAGCTTGCATGACACGTTTTGAGAGTATATTATCAGTTGCAAATCCAAACAATGTAAAATCAATGGAAGAATTCAGACTTTTTTTTCTCATGGAATGTGGTGCCAAATTACCTCAGTCCTCACCCGAAAAAGATTTTAGGATCAGGAATTAAAACTTCCACATGATCTCCTTTCTGGTAACTAAAATAAAATATTTAATTCAGTCTAATCCCTTTCTATCCCCTGAAGTGGAAGATTTTCTCAACTCCCCTTATGTATGAAAAATTAAAATATGCTTTGTGACCAGGTGGTTCCCCAGTCTGTTCCAAACCGTGCATGCAAGTTGTAGGAAGTCGAAATCTATCCCTTCCTATGGTGTGGTTTTATTTCCCAGGCAACTCAAAATGATATTCAAAGTCAAGCATAAGCCTTCTCCCCAAGCATGACTACTTACATGTTCCTCTTCAAGGACTGTTAAGCCTACCTCCCAGGTCCTCCTCCCACAGAGAGACACTCTCACTTCCCTTATCCATAGGCGTCTACAAGCCACCTGCGACAGTGCATCTGCAAAATGATGTTTTGTATCAGGATCACTGCCTGACTGTTAAAGTGACTTAAAAATTAAAGAGTCCACAGTCTTCCAGCATGACTAATTACAGTAGATCACAAATACAATACCAGTGGCTAAATTCTGTCCCTGTTGCTCTCCCCTCCCTGCTTCATGCTCTTCCTTACGGCTGCATAAGGTAGCTGAATTGGTTTGATAGTATGCGTGGGAGCCTGTGCACCCTCTGTATTCTGTGGAGCACTTCCCCATGGGACTGCTGCATGGACAGATATGTTGGAGCCTGGGGTGATTACATGCAGCTCCATAAGCAGAAATTCCCTCCCTTAGAGGTGAAGCACAGGAGGTACAGAGCCTGATGTGGTCCTGAGGCATTATTAGCTGCTGTGTCATGCAAGTGCTTTATATAATAATACTTACCGTGATGTTTTATGCTTTCAGAGCATTGTACAAACATTAATCCCCAGAATTCACCTCTCCCCATTTTTCTGATTAGAATCATAGAAGATCAGGGTTGGAAGGGACCTCAGGAGGTCATCTAGTCCAACCTCCTGCTCAAAGCAGGACCAATCCCCAACTAAATCATCCCAGCCAGGGCTTTGTCAAGCCTGACCTTAAAAACCTCTAAGGAAGGAGATTCCACCACCTCCCTAGGTAACCCATTCCAGTGCTTCACCACCTTCCGAGTGAAAAAGTTTTTCCTAATATCCAACCTAAACATCCCCTACTGCAACTTGAGACCATTACTCCACCGAGAACAGTCTAGATCCGTCCTCTCTGGAGCCTCCTTCAGGTAGTCCCCCCCATTCTTCTCTTCTGCAGACTAAACAATCCCAGTTCCCTCAGCCTCTCCTCATAAGTCATGTGCTCTAGCCCCCTAATCACTTTTGTTGCCCTCCGCTGGACTCTTTCCAATTTTTCCACATCCTTCTTGTAGTGTGGGGCCCAAAACTGGACACAGTACTCCAGATGAGGCCTCACCAATGCCGAATAGAGGGGAATGATCACGTCCCTTGATCTGCTGGCAATGCCCCTACTTATACAGCCCAAAATGCCATTAGCCTTCTTGGCAACAAGAGCACACTGTTGACTTGTATCCAGCTTCTCGTCCACTGTAACCCCTAGGTCCTTTTCTGCAGAACTGCTGCTTAGCCATTCGGTCCCTAGTCTGTAGCAGTGCATGCGATTCTTCCATCCTAAGTGCAGGACTCTGCGCTTGTCCTTGTTGAACCTCATCAGATTTCTTTTGGCCCAATCCTCTAATTTGTCTAGGCCCCTCTGTATCCTATCCCTACCCTCCAGCATATCTACCACTCCTCCCAGTTTAGTGTCATCTGCAAACTTGCTGAGGGTGCAATCCATGTCATCCTCCAGATCATTAATGAAGATATTGAACAAAACCGGGCCCAGGACTGGCCCGTGGGGCACTCCACTTGAAACCGGCTGCCAACTAGACATGGAGTCATTGATCACTACCCGTTGAGCCTGACGATCTAGCCAGCTTTCTATCCACCTTATAGTCCATTCATCCAGCCCATACTTCTTTAACTTGCCGGCAAGAATACTAGGAAATACTGTATTAGGAAATATAGAGAGAGATTAAGGCCAGTTTGGGGCATTGGGGAATGGGCTGAAGGAACAGACCTGCATCATACCCTCAGATAATGCAGAGCAGTCGTCAGATGAAAATTTACAAAAGGAATGTATTACTTATTTGTACAGCTTCTAGCCCAATGGGTCCTTGGGGTCCTCAGATGCTCCTGTAATACAAGTGATATTATGAATAGGAAGACTCCATTGAAGCTGCACTGTCAGGAAGTGGGAGAGGAAGACTGTCACATCCCAGAGCCATTGTGAAGATATAAGGTCTGTTAAGATTGCCCTAGTTTCTTGTGGAGATCTGAGGATCTGCAAGGTTTGGGGGGCAGAATTACATGTTGTTATGGGGGTAAAACCCCACCATTGCCCTGCTCCTCCCCCATAAAACAATTGTGGGAAACTCCACCGAAGAAATTGCTTGCTCATGTCCATTCCATGTCAGGTGTGTGTGTGTGCCCCATGCACCAGTGCTGGAAGCTTTTCCCCCAGTGGTATCCGTAGGACTGGTTCTAGTGCCCTCTGGAGTCACATGCATGTGCTCCGGTATAAGGGGTGCTGCCTGCTCCCCCCCACCCCCGTTTAGTTCCTTCTTACAGTGATGGTGTTGAAACGTCCTCTTGCCTTGGTAAGCCCTTAAACCAGTGTTTTTTTTCTCTCACTTAGTCTATTTAGTGTATCTAGATTAGTTAGTTTTAGTCGTTGGTTAAGTGTAAATAGTAGATAGTCCCGCGGGTCTTAGCGTGCCCCGATCCCCAGGCTTCAAGCCGTGCATGTTGTGCAAGAAGCCCATGAGTGACCCCCATCAGAGCTGCCTGAAGTGTCTTGGGGAGACCCATGCGTGGGATAAATGCAGCATCTGTAAAGGGTTCAAAACGCGCACCAAAAAGTAACAGGAAATTAGACTAAGGGTACATCCAGACTACCCGCCGAATCGGCGGGTAGTCATCGATTTATTGGGGATCGATATACCGCGTCTCATCTAGACTCGATATATCGATCCCCAAACGTGCTCCCGTCAACTCCGGAACTCCACCAGGGCGAGCGGCGGTGGAGGACCCGAGGTAAGTCGAAATAAGATACGTAGACTTCAGCTACGCTATTCCCGTAGCTGAAGTTGCGTATCTTACATCGACACCCCCCCCCCCCCCCCGGTGTAGACCAGCCCTTAGAGAGCTAGTGATGGAGTCAGTTCTCACACCAGCTTCCGAGCTGGTCCGTTCAGACTCTGTGCTAAGTACATCAGTGTCGGTAAGAAGCGCCCCTCTGGCACCGACCTCCTCCTGGCACCAATCCCCATCGCTGCTACCCACCAAGGGGCATAAGGAGCAGCATACCAGGAGAGGGCACTCCCCGGCATCATGCAAGGGCATAGGGAAAGTTGGGGATGAGTTGAGACCCGCGCTGGGCCGCTCGTCTTTCCCGGAACTGGGGCAGGCAGCAGCCTCTCCCCTTAGACTTCCGAGCCTGACCCGGGACCTGCCTCCAACCCCAGGGACCGGTAGGGGTGCCCAGCACCTGACGGTACTGTCTGTGCCGGAGGCGTTACAAGCGGCCAAGAACATACTTTCATTGCCGGTGCCGCCAACAAGAAAAGAGATACCAGGAACCCTCGTTGATACCATCGTGGTAGTCCCATCTAGAGGCAAGCCCGCTAGGGGGCCCATGCAGTGGTCTTCATCCCCACAGCACCGCTCCCAAGTTCCGCACCGGTCACCAGCGTCTCATCACCGGTCCCTGGAAACGTGCTGTTGGTCCCTGGACCCTCCATGCCGGTCCCCAGAACCTCGGCACCAATTCCCGGAATCCCAATGCCAGTCCCTGAAACGTCGATGCCGGTCCCCAGATCCCTGTCCCTAGAATCTCTGCGCCGGTCCCCAGAGCTGCCACACCGATCCTCAGAATACCACCGCCAGTCCCCTGAGCACCGTCATCGGTCACCAGGTACACGACATCACTCCACGGAGCCCCAGTACGCTCCCCAAGTGCAAAACACCGGGACCCCCATACAGTGGGGAAGCAGAGGCAGCAGCAGCACCACCTTGACCACCAAGGGAGAACCCTTCCTCCTTGGACTCAGAGGGTGAGGAGATCACTATGCCCAAGGGCCAGGCATGCCCTGCATTGGCTTTCCCCCGGGCCCATCAACGAGCACCTGGCCACAGGTCAATGGGCTGTATCATGGCAATTCTGGAACCCATCGGGGTTCCCCCCCGCCCCAGGATCCCATTTGCAGCACTCAATCTCTGGGGCATCAGAGAGGCTGTCTGCAACCACGTTGCTCCTGACTTAGATGAGGGATTGGACCAAGGTGCCCAGGCACTAGCACTAGCCTGAGACCGAGGCTGCCCCAACCGGGGAGGTGGAATTGGTCCCTCTTCCCATTCTGGTCTCATCCTCTTCCTCACCTGATGAGGCAGTGGCGGGACCTTCGCACTTAGTTCCATAAGATCACACATACCTTACATGGAATGGAGATGGAGCAACACATCTTGAAGAAAAACAATTACAAGAGGTAGGTAACCGTTTTTTTTTCTTGGGCGCTGGTCTGTCTCCTTATCAAAGGCGGTTGGATTTATGCCTCTCTTCTTGTAAAAATTGGAGGCAACTCAGACTTGCCTCTGGGGCTCAGAGCTTTGGCCATGCTCCTTCCAACTGACAAATTTCGGCTGCCATTCGTACAATCAAAGGCATTTGCACGCTCCCACCTTCTTTACTGGCATCCTAGCTTTTAAGCTTATGTTGAGGCAGCAGCAAACAAAGCCTTTTTTCACTCTTCCTCCCTGCAGGGAAGCAAAATTTCCAGGGCTTTGTCCCCCAAATGGCATGCTGGGAAACTTCTTTTCATTTATTCCTCTACCCTCTCCCTCCTTCTCACCACATAGCAGAGCAAGGCGGGGAAAGAAAAAAGCCCAGAGATGCTGTGTTTGTGACAAAGACCCTCTTAGAAACCACATAAATTCATAGATTCCAAGGCCAGAAGGGTCTGTTGTGATAGTCTAGTCTGACTTCCTGTATAACACAGGCCACAGAACTTCCCCAAAGTAATTCGTAGAGCAGATAGTTTAGAAAAACATGTAATCTTGATTTAAAATGGTCAATGATGGAGAATCCACCATGACTTTTGATAAGTTGTTCCAATGGTTAATTACTCTCTCTCTCAAAAAAATGTACATCTTCCAGTCTGAACTTGTCTAGCTTCAACTTCCAGCCTAGGATCATGTTATAACTTTCTCTTCTAGATTGAAGAACCCAAGTATTTGTCCCCCATGTAGGTACTCAGATTGTAATCAAGTCACCTCTTAATCTTCTCTTTGTTAAGCTAAACAGGTTGAGCTCTTTGAGTCTGTTGCTATAAGGCATATTTTCTAGTCTTTTAATCATTCTTGTGGCTCTTCTCTGAACCCTCTCCAGTTTTTCACAGTTGAATTGTGGGCACCAGAACTGGACAAAGTATTCCAGGAGCAGTCACATGAGTGCCAAATACAGAGGTAAAATAACCACTCTACTCCTACTCGAGATTATGCATCTCCGGATCACATTAGCCCTTTCGGTCACAGCATCACACTGGGAGCTCATGTTCAGCTGATTATCCTCCATGACCCCCAAATCTTCTTAAGAATCACTGCTTCCCAGAATAGTCGCCCATTTTGTAAGTATGGCCTCCATTCTTTGTTCCTAGATGTATACATTTACATTTAGCTATATTAAAATGCGTATTATTTGCTTGCATCCAGTTTACCAAGCAATCCGGATTGCTCTGAATCGGTGACCTGTCTTTTTCATTATTTGCCACTCCCCCAATTTTTGTGTCATCTGCGAACTTCATCATTGATAATATTATGTTTTATCAATGACTTGGGGAAAAAAATGTTACATAGCATAGGGCCAAGGACCCCACTGGAAATACACCCACTCAATGATGATTCTGTGTTTACAATTACATTTTTAGACCCATCAGCCAGTTTCAAAAAGCTAACTTCCCCTTTTTTTCAATGTAACTTTTCATAGGCCTCTCTACTTTTCTGTGTCTTATCTAGAACATGAAGCAGAAGCGCCAGTAGATATTTCCTAGATAGGGGAACAATGAATGATTCATGTAATCCCCGCAGGCAAGTCCTTCCAGGGGATGAAGGGTCAGATGCTTTAAGTGGCTGGAACAAAAGGGTAACTTGAGACCCACTGTCCAAATCAGCTCGGCAACAATGCCCTTAGCCCACACATCCATTTCAGCCTTGGGTCCACAGAGTCCATTAGGTATATTGTTTTTGGGTGAAGGCTGTGGATGGAACTTCAGAAATTAAATGTTGTAGGAGTGGTTCTGGTTTCAGGACCCAGATGTTCCCTTCCTTGGTCCCTTCGAAGTTTTCTGGTGGGTGCTCAGTGCACAGGGCCTTGAATCATTTGGAGACTTTCCTGGGGTTCACCCGATTGCAACAGATTCTTAGAAGGTGGACATCCTCACCACACTTACAGCAGAAGTGTGAGGGATCCTAGGGATGATGGTCTCATCAGGGGTGGTGATCCTCATGCTCTCAGCCTCTCTAGAAATAGTCTGTCTCTCTTATTCTCTCTTGGTCAGGTGGACAAGTTCCTCAACTTCTGGTCATCTGAGAGGGTGGCACATTATTTTCTGGGGGTCTCATGGACAGGACAGCTACTTTCCTTTTGGAGTTCTGCCAGATGTTTCTTCATAAGCATGGTGTCAGACTGGTTCATCCCTGACCGCTTCAAGGGCTCTCACTCTCACATAGGGTGACCAGATGTCCCGATTTTATAGGGACGGTCCCGATTTTTGGGTCTTTTTCTTGTAGAGGCTCCTATTACCCCCCCCCCACCCCCTGTCCCGATTTTTCACACTTGCTGTCTGGTCACCCTACTCTCACAGTTCCTCTAGTTGGGCTCTCAGGAGTCTTTCAAAGACCGTACATGGTTCACAAGCCAAAAAAAAAAAAAAAATTACAACTATGTATAACAGCGCCACCTGGTGACTCCGGCCATAACAATAATACTGAATTTCAAGTGGTTTACGTGATTCCTATTACATCATGGGTCATTGTTTGTGCAACTATAACCTGAAGCAATTGTTTCCAATTTCAGAAATCTCATGGCAGGCATTAGCCTGAAAGGTCTAATTCTTGTCTATTGTTTTAAGTGCTGTTGTGCTTTGAAAAGTGACTATGTAGAAGAAGAGACAAGGTGGGTGAGGTAATATCTTTTATTGGAACAACTACAGTTGGTGAGACAAGCTTTTGAGCTTACACAGAGACCTTCTTCAGGTCCTGTTTCTTCAGGTCCTGAAGAAGAACTCTCTGGAAGCTCGAAAGCTTGTCTCTTTTTCACCAACAGAAGTTGATCCAATAACAGATATTGCCTCATCCACCTTGTGTCTCTAATATCCTTGGACTGACACAGCTACAACAACACTCCCTATGTAAAAGTAGCACATTCTTACTCAACCAGTACTATTTCCTGTGTGTATTTGGGATGTTATCTGCTTAATTTACGGCCCCAATAAGTATTCACTACTTTTCTCTCCTGTTTACCCATGCACAGATAGTGCAGGTATGGGAGAATGAGCGGGATTCTATTCAGCATTGTGCATTATCAACAGTTATTGACTAAGTTCCAGTTGTGGAATCTTCATCAGCAGGAATGTGTAGACTAGAATGAATTCTTGGATTCGAGGCTGTGTTTAAGGAAGTGGTAGTTGGGCAAATAACTTTTTACTTGTAATGTGAGGCAATATGACCAGGAGTCACAGAGGCAGAAAATCTGCAATCTCACTATGCCATTTTTGCAGAGTCAGTTTTCAGAGCAGAACCACACTTTAATATTTGGAGAAAGAGTGGCACCGTCAGTTTTGTTCATTTGCTGTTTATTCATTGTTGTTCTGCAAATGTCCTTGGTCAAAGAAGCCAACCCTAAAATGAGCTCTTTCTTCCACAAACCCCGTTACTGATCTGAAAGGGAATTCCTCTTTTTACTAAGGAGACACTTGTAACACAGATAAACTTTGCCAACAGCCTGTTCTCCTGTCGCTGTTTAACAGCTATCACTTGGCTCTAGGATACACACTTGAGAAGCAGTCCTGATGAATACTGGCACCGCAGCCTGTTACACACAAACACATACACATGCACACTCACACCTCTGCTGATTTTTTTTTTTTTTTTTTCCTCTTTGGATGGGCCGATTGAGTCCCTAGAACTATGCCCTTTCGCCTCTCTACCAGATGAAATTTAATCTCTCCAGTAAATGACACCCAGGGCTATTTTGGAGCTGGGAGGCAGAAGGAGAGCAAAGCACGTCAGCAATTCGAGTGGAGGAGGACAGCCAGGGGAAGGGGTGGGGCCGGGGGCAACACAGCCTACACCCCAAGCAGTGGAGACACTGCAGGGGGACTAGGGGACCTTTTACTGCACGTCCGCACCATCGCTGGGGTTTCTGTTTTATTTACTGGAAGGGAGGGGGGACCAAAACCCAGATGGTCTCCCCATGTCCCCCACACCTCATTTTTCCCCTTTTCCCTGTGTGTCTCTCAGTAAGGATCTGCTTTCCCTCACCCCGATGAGAGCCTCTTGCCTTCTCAGACTCTGACAAGACTCCAGGTAAGGTCCTGAGGGTGTATATTGGGGAGCAGCTCATCTGAGGAAGGCAGAGGGACTTGTTCATGGCTGAGGGAGGAAGGAGGTGATTTCGGAGTCCACATTAATTACATCTGAGTGTTTATTGCCTTGTTAAAGGCATTTGAGGTGAAAGACGACAGAGCTGAAGGTCAAGGAGACATTGGCCTGAGCAGTATTTGGATTGTTTCACTGGATTATTTTGCCTGGGCGACCAGAAGTCTAAAGAACAGCCTCCAAAAGAGAGTTGGAGAGGTTACTTGCGGGGGATTAACTTTGACCTTCGTAGCTTGTGGATGTCAACCTGTGTGACAGATGGGCTTGGTGTGGGGGGTGGGGAAGCTGGGTGTTGGGAGGGAGGGATGTTATTTTATTTCATTTCCAAGGCATAAACCAAGTGTTGCTTTTCTCTTTGGTAAGTTTTTTCACTGAGCTCCTCTCTGTCCCCATGTCGGTGCCAATTCAAGCTGCAACCCCCCACTCTCAGCTCGCATTTCTGCAAATGGCTCTGAGGAGAGATGGAGCCGGACAGCTGGGGCTATTTTCGGAGCGACAGCTCAGGGGGATGGAGCGGGCGCGATGGCAGTGACGTCCACCTTTTAAAATACAGGCGTGTTTCTGGAGAATGCCATTGTCACAAAGGGGATTGTTCTTTTTCTGTGTGTCTTTTTGTTTTGTTTTGAGAATAACAACATTTTCTGGGTGGCCTGGCTGTTTAAAAATGTTAAAAGGTTATTTCCATTATATCTCATTACAGCTGGGTGTTAGCTGTACATTTAAGATGTGGCTCTAAAGTAGGTTGGGATTGTTCTGATCTAGAGTCTTGGTTTGGGCCTATCGTGTGTGTGATAGATAGATTAGATTGCCACATTACAGCATTGCTAACCTCAAGCATTCAAAAATCGTGACTCAGCCATAAAAGAGAAATCCTGAGATTTTTAAAGTTGGGGATCTTTTCCTTGGTTTACTGGTTGCTGAATATTCAGTGTGCTTTAGGGTTCCATTTCAGTCTTTTTTTCTGCAATCACAAGGGCTAGAAAAGTACTGCTTTTAAAAATGAAAGCTGCAATTGTCACAAGAATAGCTTGTCTCAGGAGCTGGGGCAGCAGGGAAACACCAAATAGTGCAAGACTTGTGATAAAAATGATGAGGGTTATGACTCCCATGAATTGCTAGTTATGACCCTGGCAAGCTAGGGTAGTATCCCTCTCCCCATCCCTCCCACTCTGCCCTGTTTTCCTCAGTGCCAAAGGGCAGGAAGGATGTTTCCCAAACTCCAAAAGCTCCAATGTATTATCTATTTATGCATCATCGTGTCAGCACGTCTGATGGTTTGTAGTGCATGTTTCTGTACAGAAAAATAAAAGGCACGGATCCTGCCTCAACAAGCTAACTAAGGGCCTGGTCCTGCAAGATGCTGAGTGCTCATTGAAGTCAGTGGGAGTTGGTGCTCACACCTTGCAGGAGTGAGTCCCAAATTAGGTCCCAATCCTGAAATGAGGTCCGTGTGGGTGGGACCCTGCCTTGCATGGAGCTCATTGCAGGATCAGGGCTGTTTAAGGACTGAGGGGGAAAGAACAACAATGGATGGCGAGGGATGAGGTTTTCAAAAAATAAGACCATCTAGGGCCCTGATCCAGCAGATGAGTTTAGGCCCCTGAATCATCTCATTGATGTCTAAGGTCTGCTCACATGCTTAATGTTAAGCACATAATTAAGAGCTTGTCTGATTTGGGATCTGGGGGTGTTGTTTCTGGAGTGTGCACATGCTGTGTTAGTTCTGGGGGGGTTTGTAATATTTTATTTAATTTAGTTGCACTCGATTAGTCATCAGAACTGTCCAGGCGGCTGTGGCTCAGAAATAGAGGTTATTAAAGCTAAGGGGAAGGACATTCCAGCCACTCACATGAACTGACCTTTGAGGATGCCAGGTGGTTATGCTGTCCCTTACGACTGTGTAGATCTGTAGTAACTCCCTTGGCTTCAGTGGAGTTACTCCAAATTTAAACTGGCACAACTGAGATGAAAATCTGGCCTCTCAGTTATGGACGCTAGTGCTGCTATGAAATGGTCACCGGTGAATTCTGCCACATTTAAGGCTTTTAGGGTAAAATTCAGCCCAGGTCAGATGATCTATGCATACATCATTTAAGTAAGGGTGTGAGTGGTAGACAGAGACATCTGCAGGTCCTTTGCACTAATGTGAATGTCATCCTTGCACATTCAGTCTGGTGTAATGTTTGGCTCTGTCTGTTGATTATGGAGCCACTTGAATAGCTCTGTAGTTAAGTTTGCAGCTGGCGTGGAATGCTTGCACGGGGGCTCTCGTCTGTTTGTTTGTTTAGTAAAGCTAGCTCATTCCCTGGGAGCTCATGAAAGGTAACAGGGCAGCCGGATCACTGCAGTTTGCCATTAGCAGCTCTTCTATAGACGTCAGTGGAAATTAGCACTTCCCTACTTCGTTGCCCATATAACTTTTCTTCCCAGTTCAATATTTTAATTATGTGTTTATTTTGTATAAAACAATCTGTCTGATTGTTGCATGTAAATCACAGAATAACAGTATTCTTTATTTTATTTTATCTGATGACATGTGGGGTGTTTTTTTCTGAAAGCTCCAGCTCCAAGAGTCAGGTGATTATATGCGACTCTCAGCTATCTTTAAGTAAGTTTCTAGCCCTCATTACTGCAGAGAAAAGCTTGGAAATGTTACCTCCAAAGTCTCAAAAGCTAGAAAGTACAGAAAAAGGCACCACATTTAATATTTTAAAAATATCATGATTTTTAAGCCAATCTCATGATTTTTGAATATGTGGGATTGTCACTAGTGTTGTACAGTGTAACATAGAGTGGTAAAGAATAAACAATTATTGTTGTCCTCAGTCAAACTTGAATTCCTATGGCTTTTTAAAGGACAGAGTGAAAGCTGACTCTGGATTTCAGGATGTGACCCATATGTAGCAATCTGCATGGAACTTGGAGGGAGGAGCACTGGTTGCAGGAAGGAAGAGTTTGGAGGAGGCACCCGGAAGTCAGTCTGTGGGCACATGGCTAGAATGCTAGCTGCAGCTGTAGCACCTGCGTAAATAGTTTTCTTAATAAAGAACCAGTTTAGTTTTAGAAACACAAAGTCCTCTCATGTTACTACCCAGCATGTGGTACATAAAATATGGTGGCACTAGTCAGCCTAGTGAGACTGACAGCAAGGAAGAGAGTGTGACTAACAATCAAACAAAGCAGCACCTGGAAAGAGAGCAAACAGGCAGCATGGAGGGTCTCAAGCCATCAGGAGGTGCCATTTTCTGGCAACACCTCTGGTTTTGGCTAAGATTTTACCTTGCATAGTTAGGTTCAGAAATCCACCTCACGCCTGCCTAACATTTTTAAAGCTACTGATTACAAATCTGCATAACATATACACAAATTTACCTCAGGATGAATTTTATTGGATATATAGTCCAGTCCTCATCACACCTCACAATCACGTTTGTACCTGGTCACTATGATAGTGACTTTTTGGCAGGTCTCTGTTGAATTCTGGGACAGACCTCGGGTCTCATATATGGTTGTCACATGGACCCTTTTAACTTTCCCTCCCTCAGTGTTTCCTCAGCTTTTCTGTGCTCTTTGCATGATGCAGACATAGGCTAGGAATTTCGAAACACCTCCAGTTTCAGAAGTACCTGGATTTTTGCTGGGATTTACTCAGTAGATTCATAGATGTGAAGGCCAGAAGGGTGATAATCTAATCCAGGGGTTGGCAACCTGCAGCACGCATGCCAAAGGCGGCATGCAAGCTGATTTTTAGTGGCACTCTGCTGCCAGCCAGAGTCCTGGCCACTGGCCCCACTCAGCCCGCTGCTGCCCTGGATGAACGGAACCCCAGGCCGGCAGTGGGCTGAGCGGGGCCGGCAGCCGGGACCCCGGCTGGCAGGGGCTGGTGGACGGAACCCCAGACCGGCAGCAGGCTGAGCGGCTCAGCCTGCTGCTGGTCTGGGGTTCTGTCTGCCATCCGTGCTGCCGGTCTGGGGTTCTGTCCACCGGCCCCTGACAGCCGGATTTCCGGCCCCGCTCAGCCTGCTGCCAGTCTGGGGTTCCGTCCGCCGGCCCCTGTAAATGAAAATTTATTACTGGCACGCGAAACCTTAAATTACAGTAAAAATATGAAGATTTGGTACACCGCTTCTCAAAGGTTGCCGACCCCTGATCTAATCTAACCTCCTGTATATGACAGGCCAGAGAATTGTATCTAGTGCCTCCTGCAGTGAACCAATGCCTTGTATTGTGCTCCTAACTCCCTTTAGGCATTCCCCACCCAACTTCTTTAATGCCAGTTTTGTCCCCTTTGCAATGGGTTACATAGCAAGGCTGGGATGAAGTATATTGCTTAATAATAATAATAATAATTAATACAAAGCCCAGAACTATTTTTTTCTACCTATAGGCCTGATGCTGGCAGATGCTTAGTGCCTCTTGCAAAGTCAATGGGAGTTGAGGGTGCTTACCAATTTATTGGACTGGGCCCTAAATTAACATATATGCACGTAGCCCCATACATCTTCTTTATATATATTTATTAAGCTTTTTCAATCTTTTTTTCTTATAACAAACCAAACAATGTCTAGGTGCCAACCTATACAACAGATACAGAAATACGAGCTACCAGAAACAAGAAAACACCAAGATATTTTCACAATGCTTAGATTCCCATGTATTAATCAGAATATTTCCAGCACACAGATTTTTATGGCACATATCACACAAAATTAAACAAACAAACAAAAATCAAAGTCAAGGGGAAATGGTGGTGTATGGGAGGGTGCAGAAGAGACAAAGAGGAAAGGGGACATGGAGGGAGTGTGTGGATTTACCTCCTGTGGGGCTCTGTACAACCCCAGTGGTTAGGGTACTAGCTTTGGCGACCCAGGTTCAATTCCTTCCGGTGTGATCTTGGGGGTTGGACTAGGTGACCTCCTGAGGTCTCTTCTAACCCTAATCTTCTATGATTCTAAGTCATTTAATCGCTCTGTGCCTCAGTTTCCCATCTGTAAAATGGGGATAATGGTACTTCCCTACCTCACAGGCATGTTGTGATGATAAAGACATTAGCAATTGTGAAGTACTGTGAGAACTATGGATGAAAAGAGCTACATATCATTTTATTATTATCAGAAAGTAATGTCCTTTCATGAAGATTTTAAAGGGAGATAAGGAATGGAATGAGTAGGACTTGGCTTGTCATGTTGTACCTTTAAAGAAGGCTTAGGGAAAGGCCGTGGATTGATTCATTTGTTGTTTTAATTAATGTATCTACCCACCGGTTTGTGTTGCCCCAGTGTAGTGGTCCATGTAGTTTGGCATTGTGCTATTTATTAACAACAAATCAGTTGCGTCGTCTCAGGCGATAACTTAGTATGATCAAACAGGGCCCTGCGCCTGCATAAAGGAACCCACTGCCTTAACAGCAAAGCATCCGTAGCCCTCTTGTTCAGCAGCGTCTCTTTCCAGGAGCACTTTAAACTCCCCTGCTCTGTGGCCTGTACTGGCTGCTGACTGGTTCCCAGATTGATTCTGAGATAGGGGGGTTGATCTACGAAACCTGAGGCCTGCCTAAGAGGCCCCCCACTCTTCCTGTGACACCCTGCCTCAGTTGCTGTCAGCAAGGTTGCCTGAGGTGACGCTCCTTGGTAGAAGAGAGAGGAAGTGGCTGGCAGGGCAATCTGTTAGGGCTCTGGACTTTTTCAGCTCACTTCCTCCTGAGGGAAATTCTGACGCCTTTGAAGTCGGTGGGAGTTTTGCCATTGATGTCAACCGGACCAAGAACTCACTTCAGGTCTGGAACTGTCCACGTTTGTTACCGTAGAGGGTGTGATAAAAGACCTACCCTTTCTCCCTTGCTTGTGTGGAAAGTGGTGTAGGGTAGGGAGGGGTAGCAGTGGGATGGGGACTGTGGGAGGTGGACTAGTTGTAGTTAGATTTATGATGTTGCTGAGATACTTGATTTCATTGGGGGTAACTGACGGGTCTGTTTCAGTGTCTTTCCTTAATTTTTTTTTTAAGACAAGTGAATTCACAACACCTATATTGCAGAGTAATGAAAATCCATATAAATGAATGAATATATAAGTCCAATTAGACACATTAATGTAAAACCAGACTACCACTCTAGCCCTCAGTGCATTCGTAGATAGCGGTATGTAAGTGAAGACATGGTCCCTCCCCTACATGCTGAACTGGGGAGGTGATATTGAATATGTATGATCAATATTGTAAAATGTACAAGACAAACTGAAATGGGCATTTTAAGCTGACTTCACTTGATAAAGTTTAGTTAAGGTCTAGTTCCAGTAGTACCATTGCCTATGAGACTTAGTGTGGTGCTTGTGGCATATTTATACCATGTTTGAACTTGTATTCACTCTGGAAGAGTCTGAATCACTCTCTTTGTTTATTGATCTTTTTCATGGGTGGGGCTGTAGAAGAGACCACACTTGTTAGCACTGCATGGTCTGCATATGCTGCCTTGTCTGCGTATCTATCCATCCATCATTTCTAAGATGCCTGCCGCTGTGGTACAATATGCTGTCACCAGCTCATTTTAGTGAGCAGCACTCTTTTTTGTAGCAGTGTTGCAAGCTGAGCAGGATGCAAATGCCCAAGCCCAAGGCTAATACTTTCCAGAATGCCCCAATTTCAACACAGTCTCTCTCTCTCTCTCTCTCTCTTTATTGTGCTAGATGATGTAGCAACACGTAATGTCCTTCATTTGTGTTGGTCCAGTCTCACCATGCAATTAGAGGCAATGTTTTCAGGGTTGAATGTAGGGGTAGGAAAAATGGCTTACAACGTCCCAAATTTTTAAATTTGCATTAAACATACAGTCTGTCCTATTCCCTTGATATGTTCTCCAAGGAGCTAAAGATATGGTCCCGGAAGCACCCTCTGTACAGACGGAGTGCTACACTCTGAAAACTTCCCAGATCAGACCCTCCTGACTCCATCACATGCAGGTTCCTGAATGGAGCAACATGATGGAACATCCCCTGATAATTCATCTGCAACTGATGATGTGTGGCACCCCACTGTAGTCACAAGTATATTTGTATTATTATTATTTATTTGTATTCTCATAGCACCTAGGAGCCCTTGTCAGAGACCAGTGCTAGGTGCTGTACAAACATAGGACAAAACGACAGTCCCTGTCCCAGACAGCTGACAACGAAACAGATTTTTGCAAAAATTATATTTTGGTGACTGATTAAATCTCAAATATTCTAATTCTAAAAATGATAGATTTCAACTTTCACTCCTCGTATCTCCAAAATGCCTTTGAATGATTTAAATTAATATTTAACTCTTTCAGTAAAGAACCACCATCTTTCACAAAACACTATAGTACATAAAATCAGCCTTTAGGATAGGGAAAATGTTAATTTTTAATACTTCATTTCCCTCCTGCTACTTTAAGTATTTTTCTCAATCGCTGGATTTCTTCTAGCTGGCCTGATTGGTGAGTCATCACCAGTGCATTAATGCAGTGCCCCACAGCATGTGCCTGGCATGCTGCTAATTTTCCCTGAAACTGTTTTTGTGAGAGCAAATTTTTTTTATTATAGCCTGCCTATCTATCATCTGCGTATATATGTATTTACGCACGCAGTGTTGTTGTAGCCATGAGAGAGACAAGGTGGGTGAAGTAATACCTTTTATTGGACCAACTTCTGTCAGTGAGAGACACAAGCTTTCAAGCTTAAGCCCCACCTGAGTGGGCTGAGGTAAATCCCTGTAAAGGGCAGCAGGTGGCTGCAATGGGGGAGGATGTTCAGGAAGAATCTGTCTGGGGATTGGTCCTGCTGTGAGCAGGGGGTTGGACTAGATGACCTCCTGAGGTCCCTTCCAACCCCGATATTCTATGATTATATGATTCTATGAACAAAGACTGCTAGGAATGAGCAGGCTCCAGCCGTGTCCTGGGATTTGAGACTAAGATTCCAGCTGGGAAGGGCTGGGAGTAACCTACTAAGACAGGAGCGATCCTGGGCAAGCAAGGGAAAGCGTGAAAGCTTTCCGGGCAAGGAGGCCAGGGGGCAGGAAGCAAAATTTTAATTCAGGACTTGGAGTTATTGGCTGTGAATAAACCCACACTCCAAAGAGGGGTAGTTTGACCTCAGAAAAGTGTGTGGAATCTGTGTTAGGAGCTCTTTGAGGGCGAAATTATTAGCAGGATACCACAGACACACCCCTGGCCACGAGGTCGTGCTTGGGTGGCTGCCAACCCTGTTACAGCTACTCCCTACTGAGTGCCGCACAATCACAATTGGATTTTATCCTTTCAATGCCTCTGGGAGGCAGGGCATTGCTATTATCCCCATTGTACAGATGGGGAACTGAGGCCCAGAGAGATTAGGTGACTCACCCAACGTCACACGGGAAGTCTGTGGCTGAACAGGGAATGGAACCCAAATATCCTGAATGCTCAGTCTTTCCTTCCTGCCACAGTGACAGGCACTATAGAAACTCATCAGAAATAATAAAGACAGTCTGTAGATTGAATGTGTGAATCCTGCCCTGATAGTAGTGATAGAGAAAGGACAGTTCAGAATGATGGGTCATAGAATCATAGAAGATTAGGGTTGGAAGAGACCTCAGGAGGTCATCTAGTTCAACCCCCTGCTCAAAGCAGGACCAACCCCAACTAAATCATCCCAGCCAGGGCTTTGTCAAGCCGGGCCTTAAAAACCTCTAAGGAAGGAGGTTCCACCACCTCCCTAGGTAACCCATTCCAGTGCGCCACCACCCTCCTAGTGAAATAGTGTTTCCTAACATCCAACCTAGACCTCCCCCACTGCAACTTGAGACCATTGCTTCTTGTTCTGTCATCTGCCACCACTGAGATCAGCCGAGCTCCATCCTCTTTGGAACCCCCCTTCAGGTAGTTGAAGGCTGCTATCAAATCCAGGGTCGGCTTTAAGCCAATTCACCCGATTCCCTGGAATCGGGCCCCGCGCCAAAGAGGGTCCCCCTCCGGGGGTCTTCGGCGGCATTTTGGCGGCGGGGGGTCCGCTCCGGGGGGGTCTTCGGCGGCATTTCAGTGGCGGGGGGTCCTTCGGTGCCGCGGAAGACCTGGAGCGGACCCCCCTCCGCGAAGTGCAGCTGAAGCTCCGGACTGCCGCCGGGTATTGGAATCGGGCCCCGCGGGTCATAAAGCCGGCCCTGATCAAATCCCCCCTCACTCTTCTCTCCAGACTAAATAACCCCAGTTCCCTCAGCCTCTCCTCGTAAGTCATGTGCTCCAGCCCCTTAATCATTTTCGTTGCCCTCCGCTGGACTCTCTCCAATTTGTCCACATCCTTTCTGTAGTGGGAGGCCCAAAACTGGACGCAATACTCCAGATGTGGCCTCACCAGTGTCGAATAGAAGGGAATAATCACTTCCCTCGATCTGTTGGCAATGCTCCTACTAATGCAGCCCAATATACCATTAGCCTTCTTGCCAACAAGGGCACACGGTTGACTCATATCCAGCTTCTTGTTCACTGTAATCCCCAGATCATTTTCTGCAGAACTGCTGCTTAGCTAGTCGGTCCCTAGCCTGTAGCAGTGCATGGGATTCTTCCATCCTATGTGCAGGACTCTGCACTTGTTCTTGTTGAACCTCATTAGATTTCTTTTAGCCCAATCCTCCAAATTGTCTAGGTCACTCTGGACCCTATCCCTACCCTCCAGCATATCTACCTCTCCACCCAGTTTAGTGTCATCCACAAACTTGCTGAGGGTGCAATCCATCCCATTATCCAGATCATTAATGAAGTTGTTGAACAAAACCGGCCCCAGGACCGACCCCTGGGGCACTCCACTTGATACCGGATGCCAACTAGACATGGAGCCATTGATCACTAGCCATTGAGCCCAACGATCTAGCCAGCTTTCTATCCACCTTATAGTCCATTCATCCAATCCATACTTTTTTAACTTGCTGGCAAGAATACTGTGGGACACCGTATCACAAGCTTTGCTGAAGTCAAGGTATATCATGTCCACTGCTTTCCCCATATCCACAGCGCCATTTATTTAATCATAGAAGGCAATCAAGTTGGTCAGGCATGACTTGCCCTTGGTGAATCCATGTTGACTGTTCCTGATCACCTTCCTCTCCTCTAAGTGCTTCAAAATGGTTTCCTTGAGGACCTGCCCCATGATTTTTTCAGGGACTGAGGTGAGACTGAGCAGTCTAGTTCCCCAGATTGTCCTTCTTCCCTTTTTTAAAAGATGGGCACTATATTTGCCTTTTTCCAATTGTCCAGGACCTCCCCCGATTGCCATTGTCTTCAGTTAACTCTGGATTGCCCCCAACGTGCATACGTACATCTGTTAACCACTGCTGTAATTTCCCCATTTGTAGTTTTACAAATATTTATGATAAATGTATTTTAAAGATTAAAAAATAATGTGGTGAAGGAGTTGAATTTCATAGTAGCCACGGGGTGTGCTAAAGATACATGCAGAAACCTACAGGCCGGTGTGGGACATGGTCCTAAATGTTTACTTTAGACAAGGAATGTCTCCCTATCTCAGGAGGGAAGTGTAAGAAGGTTTCTAAAGTCAGTATAAAGCCTATGATGTGTCTGTGGTAGTAGCTTTACGGTTCACATCCTCTTCAGGCTGCAGCCACTAGGGGGCTGTCAAGCGCATAGGAACTGGTCCAACATTCTGTCTAGCAGAAAGCAATGGTGACTATGGGTGGTCAGGAAATGCAGTTTTTTCCCCATGAAAATTTTCAGTGAAAATGTTTTATTTTTCATAGAAAATTTTCTTCAACATTTTTTGTTGAAAAAATGAAAACTGAATGTACTTTTTTATTTTATTTTTGAATTTTTATATTTTTTTTACTTGTTTGGCATTGAGAGAGCAAACATGGAAGTGTTTGGGTTTAAAACCGAAAACCTTCTGTTTTTGGTGGCCAAAAACTGGGGGGGGGGGGGGGGGGAATTGGTTTGGGGATTTTGGATTTTTTTTTAATGAAACCCTGAACATTTTCAGCAAAAAAGGAATTTTTTTTTCTTCACAAAAATTTCTGTTTTGTCAAAAAGCCATTTTCTGTCAAATGTAAAGTTTCCAATGAGCTTGAACAGTGACACATTGCAGGAAGGAAGAGAAAATAATGTTTTATTAATGAATAATATTATCATTATAAAGTTTGTGTATGAAAGGAAGATGACATTAATTATTTGGTCCAGGTGGGCTTCTAAGGCCTTCCCAGAGTCTCAAGGATAGCTTTATTATTTCCCCATTCAATAATAATCATAGTAAATACATTAATACAATTGCTGCAATTATGAATCTACATTTATCCAATGATTTCCTAGCACTTTACCAACATTTAATTGCTTTTGGGAGGCCAGTGTTTTGATCTCCAACTGGGGAAACAGATACTAATGATTCATTTGTATTTTTAAGCATTATTTGTAGTATAGTGATGCTAGATGCTATGCAAACACATTGAGAGAGTGATGAATTTACAGTCTTAATAGCTAAGGCAGACAAAGGGTGGAAGGGGAAACTGAGGCACAGAGCGTCAAAGTGACTTGTTCAAAGTCACGCAGCAGGCCAGTGGCAGAGCTGGGAATAGAATCCAGGAGTCCTGATTCCTTGCTCAGTAAGTTTTGCTGATTTTGGAACTGATGTCAACATTGAAATATGAGTCAGAGGAGAGAAGGGGAAAAAAGCAGCTGTAGAAATGGTGAATCATTCTCTCAAGAGACTAAAGCAGGTTTTTAGGCCTGGTCCTACTGATGTGTGTGTGTGTGTGTGTGTGTGTGTGTGTGTGTGTGTGTGTGTGTGTGTGTGTGTGTGTGTGTGTGTGTGTGAAAATCCTGAGAGCATTTGTCATTGGGTGATTTGGTGGGTGGGTTGGTGGCAGGCAGGGAAGCCAAACTGCTGCAGGATTATAGAGGATATTTCTGTCCCACTGACGGCCTAACGTTTCCTTTTGGAGTTATTGAGATGAACAGCAGTCCACCATGCCAGTCATTGAACTGCTTTGTGTGGGAAGCTGAAGGTAAAAAAAATCAAGGACATAAAAAGATTGGCAATTATCACTAATTAGAGGCCTCAAAGATAGCTCAATGGGTATTAGAATCCCCAACAGGGAAGGGTTATTTGGCATGATAGGACTGAGTAGATATAGTAGCATACTGAATTGGGACCGACAGTGATCAAGTGCTTCAAATCATTTCAGGAGGTCTTCCCAAGAATCCAATAGCTGGCAAGTTTGTTCTCTATACTGCGTGCTAATCATGCTCCCAGTGGAGTTTTGCTCTTGCCAGCCATTAGATAGCTCTGTAGCCCTCCTTGTATTTGCTAGCCAAATCCATGAAGGAAGCTCCTTTCACTCGTTCTCACTTAGGAAAAAGAGATTCCACCCCCGCAGCAGAAAAACAACCAACCAGGAATCCATGTCAGGGCTAGTAAAGAAATGTGAGGAGGCTCCCAAGGGGACATGTGCTGTGTGGAATCCATTGGGAAGATCAAATGGGTTAATATCTGTAACATTGCTCTTCAGTCCTGCAGAGGTGTATGTGTGAACACTACATTAATGATTAGCGCTGCTGCTAATTGCTTTTAACTTTCTCAAGACAAGGCAATGTCAGAATTGTCCTGACCTTTAGTTCCAAGCAGTACTTCAATTATTTTCCCTTTGCTGATCTGTCCTTGAACAGCTGGGAGCTATTGCGCAGCAAGCATTTAAGGCAGCACTAAGTAGGCAGGCAACAAATGAGAAATCTTTCCGAGAGCTTTCAGCCAAACTTTTTTTGAGGAGCCTGACACCCATTTGGATTCAAACTTGCAGTCACCTTTGGAAATGCTCAAGCCATTATTCTGCATTTTCTACAGGAGGTGCAAGTGGCTGCCACTCACTAGCTGTCCTCAGTGAGAAATTAGCCAGAGTTAAATGGTTGTCTTAAATAGCAATTGAGGAATAAAGAGGATATCACCAATAATACACTAGGCTTGTCTGTCTGTCCTCCTAAACACTGCCCCCTGCTGGGTGGAATGTCCTTCTCAGGCCCATGCTAGTCCATGAACACAGTGTTCTCTGCTGCCCACAGAGGACAAGACATGTGGAAGGGGAGGGAGAGGGACATAAAATGGATAAAGAGAAAAGCAGAGCAAGGTGGGAATGAAGAGGACAAAAAGAGATGAAGGGGAAATGTTGATGGAAGGAGAACAAGTTGAGAGATGAAGGGGAGACAGAGAGATGCAAAGGTGGGTGTGAAGAGGAGAAGAGAGTGCATGGAGAAGTATCCTTGATGTCACATTCCCACCAATCCATAAATATATCATGGGTATCTGATGGTCCTTGGTAAAAAAACGGTCCATAAATTATAACCCATTAGTGCTGCTTTGTTTTGCTAGTGCATAGATTCTAAGGCCAGAAGGGCCATTACGATCATCTAGTCTGACCTCCTACACAACACAGCCCTTGAATTTCACATAGGGATTCCTGTGGTAGAGGGTATCAGAGGGGTAGCCGTGTTAGTCTGGATCTGTAAAAAGCAACAGAGAGTGTTGTGGCACCTTTAAGACTAACAGATGTATTGGAGCATAAGCTTTTGTGGGTGAATGCCACAAATGAATGCATGCATCCGACGAAGTGGGCATTCACCCACGAAAGCTTATGCTCCAATACATCTGTTAGTCTTAAAGGTGCCACAACACACTCTCTTGCTGTGGTAGAGGGAATCACTTGTCCTTTTTACATAAATGATTAATACTATTGAGCCCAAATTGAATTGTCCATAAAAGACCTGTAATGTCCCTAAAACTTGCTGACTGATAATGCAAAATCGGTGGTGGAAATGCAGTGGACTGATAGCTATTGCTCATCTTGTTGCTTTATGTGATAAGTATATTGGCATCACTGTATAAAGACAAAGCAAACGTTGTGTGCACACACATATATATCAGCTTTCTCTTGATCCTTCTGTTTTCCTAGGAAACCAAGATGGATTACAGTTCCTTCAGTGGAGCCCCAAGGTTCCTGACTCGGCCTAAGGCCTTCATGGTGTCGGTGGGGAAGGATGTCACCCTGAGCTGCCAGATTGTGGGAAACCCCATCCCACTGGTGATCTGGGAAAAGGATAAGCTTCCGATCCAGTCGGGGGGAAGGTTTAAAATGGTGGAAGATGGTGATCTGTACCGGCTAACAATTTATGACCTGAGCTTAGAGGACAGTGGTCAGTATATCTGCAGGGCCAAGAACACCATTGGGGAAGCTTTCACTGCTGTCAGTATCAAAGTTGGGGAGGAGACGACAGTGACGGAATCGGCCCCTTACTTCATCCAGAAACCCTCCTCCATCAGAGTGACCCTGGGAGACGATGTTACGTTCAAATGTAAAGTCCAGGGCAGCCCACCTCTCTCTGTGAACTGGGAGAAAGATGGAAGGCACGTGAGGGGCTGGTCTGACTCCAACCGCTTCCAGATTGAGTCCCTCGGGGAGTCAAATGCTCTCAAGATCCAGTGCGCTCGGTTGGGGGACAGTGGGACATACATGTGTCGGGCGGAGAACCCCATTGGCTCTGCCAGTGCTACCGCCACCCTGGTGGTGGACACACATGGTTCTTACAGTCCGAGCAGCAGCCATCTAGACACAGGCTATGGCAAGACTGCCTCCTTGCTGTCTCATTTGCAAAAGAGGCGCGAGGAAATCAGGAAGATGGACACATCCATGCTCGCAGCCGCCGATTCCATAGCTGCCCCAATGTACTCCGCTACAGAGGGGCTGTCTGGTATTGGTCTCAGCCTTTCTCTGGATTATGAGAGGGCTGCCAGCCTCACCGCCAAATCAGCCCGCAATGCCACCTTCGGGGTGCTGACGCGTACCTTCAACGTGACGGAGGGGAAGCACGCCAAGCTGAGCTGCTATGTGACAGGAGAGCCCAAGCCGGAGATCGTATGGAAGAAGGATGGCGAGGTGATTGCAGAGGGGCGCCGGCACATTGTGTACGAGGACGAACAGGAGAACTTCGTGCTGAAGATCCTTTTCTGCAAGCAGGTCGATAACGGGCTCTACACCTGCACAGCCTCCAACCTGGTGGGACAGACCTACAGCTCCGTGCTGGTGACTGTCCGAGGTGAGCGGTTATGTTTAATTATCCATTGGGCCCTGTTCCTACTCCCTTTGTCATCAGTGGGGATGTGAACAAGGGGGGATGTGGTTCAGTGACAGGAGAACTAGTAATGTCTCTAGTTTTTACTCCCTTTGGTTTATCCAAGTCTCACACACAACTGTTTCCAAATGGCTATAGAGGGAATTCCTTCCATCCAAGTCCTCTCCTCAGTCTATCCTGGATTCCCTAAAGCTCTGGCTCCCTCCTAGGTCTCTCTTCTCAATGGAGCCATCTCTCACCATTACCTTCTATTCCTGCTCCTTTTCCCAGCATGCTTTGCTGTAGGGCCTACAATTCCCATGTGCCCCTGGAACTACCATCCCCAGAATGCCTTTGTTCTGGGCAGAAGCCAGGAACAGGGCAGAGCTGGACCAGGGAACTCCCTTAAAAGCAGGGGCGGCTCTATGTATTTTGCTGCCCCAAGCACGGCAGTCAGGCGGCTTTCGGCGGGGTGCCTGCGGGAAGTCTGCTGGTAACGCGGATTCGGCGGCATGCCTGCGGGAGGTCCGCCAGTCCCGCGCCTTCGGCATCCCCGCTGCCGAATTGCCGCCGAAACCGCGGGACTGGCGGACCTCCTGCAGGCATGCCGCCGAAGGCCGCCTGACTGCCGCCCTCACACCGACCGGCAGGGCACCCCCCGCAACTTGCCGCCCCAGGCATGCGCTTGCTGCGCTGGTGCCTGGAGCTGCCCCTGCTTAAAAGGCCAGCAAACCCTGCTTGATAGTCTTTCCATTGACTTCAGTGGAAATGGACTGAGATTCTGGTAGAAGAGTGTGACAAATACTAAATGGACTCCTCCATAAAGGAAGTTTTCTTACTCAGTTTTGAATTTTTAAACAGTTCTCTCATTTTGCAAAATTTCAGAGTAACCCATTTGCACTCTAAAATGTCCCTGTGAAAAATGAATTTACATATGAGAATTTTACTTTGTATTTTTTAATGCAAAAATAATAATTTCATGGAAAATGATTTCTAGCTGGAAAAATGACCTGGAACAATATAACAGAGTTCTGCATTAAATTACGTGACAGTTTTCCAGCACATTCTCTATTATCTTTAATACTGTACAGGATTCTAATACAAGTGCATTTTGCAAATCAGCATTTGAAAAGATACTGTATGCAGCTTTGCCAACCCTAAGCATTCAAAAATCATGAGTAAGGCTCCAAAAATAATGAGATTTAAAAAAAAAATTAATGTTGGGTTCTTTTTATTTGCCCGCTGTGGCTTGGGGTGTGTTTTTTTTTCTTTTTGTAAGTCTTTATGGTTCATGTTTTCAAGTTTTTCTTTGCAGGCATGAAGACTAGAAACTTACTTTTAAAAAAAAAATGTAAGCGGAGAGTCTAATATAATCACATGACTGCAGGAGCTGGGGCTTTCAGGAAAACAGCAAATAGAGCAAGGCACACACAAGAATTAGCAACAAAATACATTTGCTTGAATTAAGACTGAATAAGGTTTTTGTGTTCTCTACCCAGTGTCCTTTAATAGCCTCAATTTACTTTTTTCAGCCTCCAGTTTTCCCCAGCTTTTAGCCCCATCCCTTCTGCCCCCCCCCCCCCCCCCCCGCTCCCCCCAGCTTATGGCCTGGTGTCACAGCCACTGTCTTTCCTGTCAGGGAAAATCCAGGGGACTCCTCTCCAGAGTCCATTGCTGCTGCTCCATATGGGGCCTACTCCTGCTCCCATGGAGCTCCATGGCAAACCTCCCATTCACTGTGATGGGAGGAGGCCCCGGGAGCTCAGTCCTATGAGGAGCTAAGCGATGTCCGGAAGGCACAGAACGTCCTCGGCTCCTGTTGATTTCAGTGCGGGCACTTGGCCTCTCCCAGGAGGTGGCCAGCACCTCACAGGATGGGACTCAGGGCCTGGCCATTGTGCAGGGGCTCAATTTGGGGGTGCAAGGAAGTCCCTGCCTTGGGTATCCATCCCACAAGGCCAGGCATAATGCCAACGCCCCTGAATGCAGGGATGGCTCTCACTGGAACATCAAGTTGCAGGCCAAATTCCAGCCCACACAATAGCAGCCTGCCGTTCACATGCCCAGCGCGCTGCTCGCCCTGTCTTCCACAGAGGGCTCGCTGGGAAATGCCTCCTCCTGCAAGGGCTTGGCTGGAAGCCAGTCTGCTCACCTGTTTCCGACACTGGAACATGCAGTCATGGAAGCTTGCTTCAATCCAATAGCTGTCCGATGGCCAGCCTCTGTCGCATTCCGTGTCGACAGGTGTCCTCACAAATGATAGGGCCGCATCACTGGGTCCCTTGCAGGCAGATTCAGCAGAGGGGCCAAGGCCTGAATGGGCCTAGAGGCCCATTTTGCTTTTTCACCCCTAGAACTAGTCTCTCCCAGTCAGAGGTGTGGCGTTGGGGCAGCTTGCCCTGCTCCTGCCCATGGTGTACCCGTTATGTGGGCTAAACAGGTGACTGCTGTCTCCAGGGATGTCAAACTGAGCACTCTTACCAGCACTCAATTCACTGAAAAATGAATGCAAACGTTCTATTGGGTGAGTTGCCCGTGTGGAGGAAAGCAGGAGACAGGCCTCAAAATATCAAACTCTTTATAAACCTGGAAGGAAATATGCCCTTCTGATTTTATTGCAAATTCTCCTAAACCAGCAGCCCCAGGTCACACAGACAGAGATCCTCAGACACTTTTCCCTTAGCAAATGGATAGTTATTTTTATGCAATTTTGCAAATTTTATCCCTCCCTTTTTTCTTTTTCTTTTGTGAAATGTTGATGAAATCTTCCGCTTGCACTTTTTTTTACACTAAAATATACCAGAAATGCAAAACCCTAGCATTTTTGCAGCAAGCCAAAAATAGGCTAATTTTCGCTTTAAAAACAAAACAAAAAAAAGGAGGAAAAGAAACCGGTTAGGCAGTTCAGCCCATTTTTCTGTCCATGTCTTGTGATGTGGGGGCAGGAGGGCGGGGAGGAGAACGGGGAACCAACCCATCCAAGTAGTTTTGCACTTTTGCTGTCTGTATATTTAAACTGTTTAGTGTTTAGGACTTTACTTGATCCCTTAAGGCCTCATTCCTGCGATATGAGCCAAACAGGTTCTGCCCGAGCGGATCATATTGAAGGTTCTTGGCCTTATTATTTGGAGTCAGTTGGAAAATTTTAAAAAATTCAAAATTTTGACCAACAGCCCCCTCCCCCAAGAACAATTCTTATATATATACAGTGGATTTCTCCCCATTATTCAACCATCGCTGCCCTCTATATTATGTTAAAATGTTGCACATTTATCTGTCATATAACTGGCCACGTATTTGGAATCTGTTGGGCATTTAAATAGAAGATAAGGGATGGAGCATCACAAGCTGGAAATATTGCATGTTGTTTCATACAGCTGCCCTGCCACACAAACCTGCTAATAGACTTGACACCCACTGGTGTCCCTCTTCGAGGACTTTAGCAGCTATGTGGATTACTGTTGACCATTCGTAACTGAGGAGGAGGAAATTTTGGGTACAGAGCTGGGGTAACAAACACTGCCCTCTAGGGGCTGATCCAAAGCCCATTGAATTCAGTGGAAAGACACCCAGTGACATCAATGGGTTTTGGATCAGGCCCTGTATCCATTGCCCATATATCTCATCCTACATTATTTTGGATTGAAGGAAAGAATGTGATCCAGTAGATTTTTTTAAAAAAGAAAACATTTGTAGGTTGTGTTATGATTTATTATTAGACATAATAAAGGAAATAAAATCTACAGGGTGTAAAAGGGTTAGACTAGATGACCCTATGGTTTTATGATTCCATGATGCATTCTCTGGTGGATGGGGAAAGACTTAGATGTGCTGGAAAACATCTAGAAATAGCATTATTGAAAAGGGTTTTAGAATGGTGTCAGTCTTATCCGTTCCTTCTGGAAGCTCTAGCATTAGTCCCTGTGACATGGAGAGTATGCAACTGCCAAATCCCTGATCATAGCCCCAGCGGAAAATATTAGTTATCAGTGTTCATTGTCAAGCAACGTAAATGAGTCAGAGAGCTAAAGTGGAAATGTTTATGGTTTGTTTCTTTCTTCCAGTTACTCTGTTCAGGCTTTCTGATCTATGATGGAATGAATGGAAAATGTGTGTGTGAGGGTTATAATTAAGTTTTGGATAGTGACTCCTTGTGCCACCATGAGTCCCTCCAAAAAACACATCCCCAAAAGATGAAACAAAGAAGCGAACCTTTAGTCTATTATTTATATAATCGTCTGTGTGCCATAGCCTGGCATTTGGGCAGCACATCTCCATTGAACAAGCAGGCCTTATTTTGATAAGGCAGAAGCAGCAATAATGTTCTCCAAGTGTCCACCTTTCAGCCAACATGACCCTACAACATGTCTACGTACACTGATACGGGCATATTTACGGGGCCCGTCAATGTTATGTCTCAGGCATGTGTACTATTGATTATTCATGTCTAGAAAGATGTCTCCATCGAGTATTTTCCTAGGTGGCAGATTTTTTTTCCAACCTCATATTTTACAAGTATTATTTTTTCTTTCTTTGGGGGATTTATTGTTGAATTCAATGATGTCTCTAAAGGATATCTTTGCTTTGGCTATTAAAAGGCAAGTAAATGCTAAACAATTTAAAAGAGCAGAGAAGTAAATATTTAAAAAGTAATTTATATTGCCCCCTAATAACTACTTTGAAAAACCTTCCAGTGCAGTCAGAGTCAGTGGGGGTGGATCATGTGTTTGTAAGCAGCCCAGAATCTATAAGAACACAGCAGTCATTTTTCTAAGAATTTTGTACTAAAGCTGATGAAAAATCAGAATTTTCATTCCACAGGAAATTCTGATATTGTGACATTTGTTTTATCCCCAATTGAGATGAAAAATAGAAACAATGAATTTTTTTGTGGAATGAAAAGTTCTGAAAATGTTTTAATTGGAACTTTCAAAACATGTCCTTTTGATTCAGTTGGACATTACATTGCATCCACCTGAGCTGCTGCGGTGCATCATGGAAGTTGTAGTGCAGGTGCCTTGTGCCCCCATTCTCCTGTATGGTTTGAGCCACCCAACTGGACTACATCTCTCATGATACACTGCAGTCATTGCAACTCAGACAGAAGGAAGCCCTCAGTGCATCATGGGAGACGTAGTCCAGCTGGAGACCACAGCCCATAGGGGAGAATGGAAGAATGAAGCAATCAAACTTCAACTCCCATGAGGCACCGCAGTGGCTCAGGTGGATGAAGATTAATGTCAAACAGAGCCAAAACTAAAAGTTTTGATTTTGTTGAACAAACTGAACTGTTTCGATTCTGGTCAACTTGACATGAATAGTTTAGAGTTTCCTAATGGGAAATGGAAAAATGTCAGCAAAATCAACATTTTCCTGTGGAAAATTTAGATGTTGCAGAAGAAACCACATGTTCCACTGGAAAAAACAAAACAAAACAACAACTGATGGAAAATTCCAGACCAGCTCTAATTTTTTACAGAATCCAAACTCAGGAATTGATGGCTTTTCTTCACTGAAACAGTGGGGAAATTTGCCACCCTGCACTCCACCTGAATTAGTATTTGTGGGTAAGAAGTGGAACTGCCAGACACCCTGGTTGTCCTCACAAGACTAGGCATTCTCAACCATGATCATATCTAACTGATAATGATGAAAATAAATATCACAAAGAACAGGAGTACTTGTGGCACCTTAGAGACTAACAAATTTATTTGAGCATAAGCTTTCGTGGGCTACAGCCCACTTCATCAGATGCATGTAGTGGAAAATACAGTAGGAAGATATATATATATATATACACACAGAGCACATGAAACAATGGGTGTTACCATACACACTATAAGGAGAGTGATCAGTTAAGGTGGGCTTTTATCAGCAGGAGAGAAAAAGAACTGTTTGTAGTGGTAATGAAAATGGCCCATTTCCAGCAATGGATGGGCCATTACACAAAGTAAAACCATTTCCCCATGCTTATTCCTCCCCCCCCCCCCACACACAGTTCCTCATATCTCCTTGTCAATTGCTGGAAATGGGCCATTTTCATTACCACTACAAACAGTTCTTTTTCTCTCCTGCTGATAAAAGCTCACCTTAACTGATCACTCTCCTTATAGTGTGTATGGTAACACCCATTGTTTCATGTTCTCTGTGTATATATATATATATATCTTCCTACTGTATTTTCCACTCCATGCATCCGATGAAGTGGGCTGTAGCCCACGAAAGCTTATGCTCAAATAAATTTATTAGTCTCTAAGGTGCCACAAGTACTCCTGTTCTTTTTGCGGATACAGACTAACACGGCTGCTACTCTGAAAATAATTATGTTTGCCAAGTCTGCCATCATCATGATTACTATTATATTATTATTTTATTTATTAAGTTTCTGATTATAAATAGTGAATAAATTATTAATAGATGTTTTGAAGATGGTTAATCAGTTGTTATAGAGTCTGACAGGTCAATCGGTTGTTTATAACCATAACATTTAACCTTCTATAACACCTTTTACTGATGTGCTTATAATCCTTTGTATCAAATGCTACTCATGTCTGTAACGTTCTGATAACATCTAGTGATAATTTATTAACCATTTATGAATGGAAACTTAATATAAAGTATGACCTATATTACAATAATGCCTAGGAACTCCAATCAAGGATCAGGGTCCCATTGTGCTCGGTGTTGAAAAAAGAAGAGTCCCAATGAGCTTACGATCTAGATGTCAGACAGGACGGGACAGGTGGACCCAATAGGCAAGTGTTGGAGTAGGGCTGTCAAGTGATTAAAAAAATTAATCGCAATTAATTGCGCGATTAAAAAATTAATCACGATTAATCGCACTGTTAAACAATAATAGAATACCATTTATTTAAATATTTTTGGATGTTTTCTACATTTTCAAATCTATTGATTTCAATTATAACACAGAATACAGTGTACAGTGCTCACTTTATATGTATTTTTTATTACAAATATTTGCACTGTGAAAAACAAAAGAAATAATATTTTTCAATTCACCTCATACAAGTACTGTAGTGCAATCTCTTTATCATAAAAGTTGAATTACAAATGTTGAATTATGTACAGAAAAACAAGTTTGTTTAAATTTGCAGAGATAATGCTGCCCGCTTCTTGTCCACAATGTCACCTGAAAGTGAGAACAGGTGTTCTCATGGCACCATTTTAGCCAGCGCCACAAGATATTTACATGCCAGATGGAATGGTGGCCAAAGCATGAAGGGGCATACGAATGTTTAGCGTATCTAGCACATAAATACCTTGCAATGCCGGCTATAAAAGTCCCATGTGAACGCCTTTTCTCACTTTCTGGTGACATTGTAAATAAGAAGTGGGCAGCATTATCTCCTGTACATATAAACAAACTTGTTTGTCTTAGCGATTGGCTGAATGAGAAGTAGGACTGAGTGGATTTGTAGGCTCTAAAGTTTTGCATTGTTTTGTTTTTGAGTGCAGTTATGTAACAAAAAAAATCTAAATTTGTAAATTGTACTTTCACGATAAAAAGATTGCACTAGAGTACTTGTATGAGATGAGTTGAAAAATACTGTTTCTTTTTGTCATGATATATAAAATTACAGCCTGTCTCAAATTTATTAATGAAAACAGCTTCCACTCTGCTTGTTTTCTAGCTTTGTCTCTCTTATTTACCAAAGATCACATTTTGCCTGGAACTCTATATGGCACACGCAGACACCTCGTGGTTGGATAACACAAATACAAGCACATATCACATACATGCCTGACATACATACATTAATAAATACATAAATACAAGCACATATCATTATATAAATGCCTGACCAACATGATTGCCTTCTATGATGAGATAGCTGGCTCTGTGGATATAGGGAAAGCGGTGGACGTCATATATCTTGACTTTAGCAAAGCTTTTGATACGGTCTCCCACAGTATTCTTGCCAGCAAGTTAAAGAAGTATGGATTGGATGAATGGACTATAAGGTGGATAGAAAGTTGGCTAGATCGTCGGGCTCAACGGGTAGTGATCAATGGCTCCATGTCTAGTTGGCAGCCGGTATCAAGTGGAGTGCCTCAGAGGTCGGTCCTTGGGCCGGTTTTGTTCAACATCTTCATTAATGATCTGGATGATGGGATGGATTGCACCCTCATCAAGTTTGCAGATAAGCTTGGGGGAGAGGTAGATACGCTGAAGGGTGGGGATAGGGTCCAGAGTGACATAGACAAATTGGAGGATTGGGCTAAAAGAAATCTGATGAGGTTCAACAAGGACAAGTTCAGAGTCCTGCACTTAGGACGGAAGAATCCCATGCACCGCTACAGGCTGGGGACCAACTGGCTAAGCAGCAGTTCTGCAGAAAAGGACCTGGGGATTACAGTGGACGAGAAGCTGGATTTGAGTCAACAGTGTGCCCTTGTTGTCAAGAAGGCTAACGGCATCTTGGGCTGCATCAGTAGGAGCATTGCCAGCAGATTGAGGGATGTGATTATTCCCCTCTATTTGGCACTGGTGAGGCCACAACTGGAGTATTGCATCCAGTTTTGGGCCCTCCACTACTGAAAGGATGTGAACAAATTGGCAAGAGTCCAGCAGAGGGCAACGAAAATGATTACCGAGCTGGGTCACATGACTTATGAAGAGAGGCTGAGGGAACTGGGTTTATTTAGTCTGCAGAAGAGAAGAGTGAGGGGGGATTTGATAGCAGCCTTCAACTACCTGAAGGGGGGTTCCAAAGAGGATGGAGCTCGGCTGTTCTCAGTGGTGGCAGATGACAGAACAAGGAGCAATGGTCTCAAGTTGCAGTGGGGGAGGTTTAGGTTGGATATTAGGAAAAACTTTTTCACTAGGTGGAGCACTGGAATGGGTTCCCTAGGTAGGTGATGGAATCTCCATCCTTCAAGGTTTTTAAGGCCCGGCTTGACAAAGCCCTGGCTGGGATGATTTAGTTGGTGTTGGTCCTGCTTTGAGCAGGGGGTTGGACTAGATGACCTCCTGTGGTCTCTTCCATCCCTAATCTTCTATGATTCCATACAACACTATGCTATTTTTGAAGGATATATATGAGCCTGATCGGCCACAAATGGAGTTGCACCTATTTTGTTTTAGATACTATTCTGCAATTGTAAAGAAAACGGAACTGATAAAGATGTATAATTTGACTGATTGCTTCACATAGAGAAGTGAATCGAAATTGGTGTATCTTACACTTTCTTCTGATGCCCTCAGCGTGTAAATTGCAATCCCTTAGATTGACACCCTGCTGTACAAGGGGACAACCAGGAAAATTTATCCAAATTAACTAAAGGTCTGACTGTAAAGTAGATTAGTTCAACTGCATAAAGCCCTTGTGTAGATGCTCTTATTCAGAAATAAAGTTGCCTTAATTTAATTTAGATTCTTATTCTTAATTGAATTAAGGCCACTTTCATTCTGAATAAGAGTGTCCAGACAAGGATTTAATGCAATTTAACTAATCCTCTTTAAAAGTTAATTTGGATTAATTTTTCCTGAGGCAAGTGTTTCTGTGTACACAAATTCTAATTTATACATCATCTCTGAATTTGACTCATGGAGTCTTATACTCTCTGGTTTTTGCTTTCCTGCTGTGCCCCTCGGTCCTTGCCTCTCAGCGTATCAGTTAGAATCATAGAATATCAGGGTTGGAAGGGACCTCAGGAGGTCATCTAGTCCAACCCCCTGCTCAAAGCAGGACCAATCCCCAGACAGATTTTTGCCCCAGATCCCTAAATGGCCCCCTCAAGGATTGAACTCACAACCCTTGGTTTAGTAGGCTATCCCTCCCCCCACTGAGCTATCCCTCCCCCAGAGGGACAGATTCAGAGGTGACAGGAAGTGGGGTGCAAGGTTCATGTCAGTTAGTGGGAGGAATATAACTTACATGCTGAATGGGTCAGAGAAGGTTTATGTTACATTAGCTTTGACTCCCTTAGATAAACGTAGACTGGCCTCTCTATGAGGCCCTTTATGGGGGCTCTGTACTGTGTAAACTCATGCACACCTAGGCAGGGTGGAGGCAGAGAGTGGGACCCAGAGTGGCTGGGAACAGCCCCGGGAGCAGGTAGGAACCCCCGGGACCCTTCTTGGCAGCCTGGAGCTGACTACCCTCCCCGTGCTGAGTCTCAGTATCTCCCTTCGCTCCCCCTCCTATCCCTCTTGCACTCCCCGCCCCATTCGCAGGAAGCTTCCACACCCCCCTCCACTCCCTGACAGTGACTGGTGGGTTACTGACAGAGCTGCTTTTAGAAGGCGCACTGTGTAGCGGGCAGGAGGAAGTGTTGCATGCTGGGAGACAGGCTCTCACCTTTCCCTGCCACAGCAGGCGGGTGTGTACTTTAGCCTTTCCTCCCCGAAGGGGATGCTGTTTTATGCCTTCTTTGCCGAGACGCAAGGCATGTGGGTAGAATAACCTCGTTTCCAAAAGTATATTCCACACGCCTCTGAAGTTTACAGCCTGGAGGCTCCCCGCCTCCAAAGCACAAATCCAGGATGGTTTAGGGCCTAATCTCTGTGGGCATCCAGCCCCAAGAGGGTTAAATGGTCTCTTGCTGGGCTCTGATGTTCCACCCAGTAGAGAGAAAGTGCTGATGTGCATGCATTAGCCATTCTAGCAGTGTTACAAGGCCACCGAGCTCCTTACAGCGGCGGCTCCAGGCACCAGTGCTCCAAGCGCGTGCCTGGGGCGGCAAGCCACGGGGGGCACCCTGCCGGTCCCTGTGAGGGTGGCCGTCAGGCAGCCTTCGGCGGCATGCCTGCGGGAGGTCCGCCGGTCCCGCGGCTTCGGCGGCAATTTGGCGGTGGGTACGCCGAAGCCGCGGGATTGGCGGACCTCCCGCAGGCATGCCGCCGAAGGCAGCCTGCCTGCCGTGCTTGGGGTGGCAAAAAAGCTAGAGCTGCCCCAGGCTCCTTACAGTTGCTCTTATCAGAACCTGTTCCTACAGCCTTCACCAGGTGTCAATTTATCTCTCCCCAATTGTGTGTCAGAATATTAGGAAGTGTTAGGGATGCACTTTCAAAGCATTGTCTGATGATTTAGCTACATAGCTGCTGTTAATATTCAACGGAAACGGTATGAATGAATCCCTTCGTTTTGTTTGTAAAATGTATCCCCTTAATGCATTGTATCAGCTTCAGCACTTCTGTTCTAAGCTGTTTTCTACCTAAATAGGAACAATGTAGCCGAATGGCCAAGGCAGTGATGGAGGAGTTAGGTGACTTGGGTTCTAGTCTGACTTCTGATCTTGTCAGTGAGGAAGAATGGTCCAGTGGTTAGAGCGCTAGCCTATGACATGGGAGACCTGTGTGCAATTCCCTGTTCTACCACAGTCACATCACCTCTCTATCTCTGTTTCCCCACCTATAATATGTGGATAATAATCCTTACTCCTCCCCCCCCCTTCATAAAGTGCTCTGAGTGCCTCATACAAAAAAACCTGCAGGAACAGTTGTTATGCCCTCCTTGAGAGGCCATGACCCGGCACAGCGTGGACTTTTACAAAACCTGTTTATGTCATCTTGTCCGGCTTCAGCTGCCTGGACAGACTTGTATTTATTAGGCCAAGTTTCTAAAGCACACAGAGCAAGCTTTTCCAGATCTGCGTTGCTGCATAAGATCATCCCGGCCCATTGTTCTGACTACGTCATCTGCTCGGAGTCCCACCAGTGGCTGCCTCTTCCCCGCCATGCAAGCCACATGCTCACTGGCATTATCGTAAAGACCATTAATAATTTAGTCCTGCCCTACCTGTCAGATTGATTAGCGTGGAGTTGACTCCACCAGTAGTGCCAACCTGTGTCACCCATTGGTCCATATCTCCTTCCAAGCACTTTGGTGCTTTCTCCTACACCGACCCTTGTGTGTGGAACAAACTCCCTGAAAATAATCTACAAAGCCACTACTCTGTCCCTCTTCAACTCCCTCCCGTAGGCTCACCCTCTGCTGGGATGCCTACAGAACATTGCTGGGTGATAACGGTGCAACCCATTGCAGGGCTATAGTGTACTTAGCTCACATTCCCCTATTACTGTTACCTTTTCCTATCTCCCCCAGATCCCCACTTGTTTAGTGTTTTTTATTCACCTGTTGTGTCCTGTCACTAACAGGGAATGGAAGTTCTGCAAGGCCAGGACTGTCTGTTTATTGCATGTTTGTACAGCGCCCAGGATAACGGGGCGTGATCCCTGATTAGGGCCTCTAGACACCATTACAGTGCAAATAATAACAACAATAATAATGAATGACGCATATACTTTTCTATTTACTTACTTGCACGTTAGGTGCCCCAATGATGTCATAAGTTCTTGTTCCTTTGTTTCATTTCTAAGAGCCCACAATACCGTTCAAGACAAAACTGAAGGATGTTGAAGTTCAGGAGAAAGAATCTGCCACCTTCCAGTGTGAGGTGCCCATCCCTAGCACTGAAACGGCCTGGTTCAAGGAGGAGACCAAACTTCAGCAGAGCAAGAAGTACAGCATCGAAGAAGAGGGGACGTACCGCCGGCTCACCGTCCAGAACGTCACCACGGACGATGACGCCGTCTACATCTGTGAAATGAAGGAGGGGAGCAGGACCATCGCGGAACTGACTGTCCAGGGTAAGAGAGAGAATCCACTGCAATAGGTTTCTCCTTCCCTTTTTGTGCCCTCCCTCTCCCCCGCCCCCTAAAGGTTTTTGTTTGTGTGGGCTAAAGTAAATCCTGCCTGACAACGCTGATGATTTCATCTGGAGTTGAAACGAGCGTTTGCATTTTATGCTCTGGTGGGTGGTACACAGTGTATTGGGAACGTGATTTCAAAAGGCCTGCAGCGTTACTAGCACAGTGGAATGATCCCATTGAGGGGTTGTTAACAGGGATTGAACCTGGAAATCCCAATCTGTAAGCATGAGTCTGTACCACTTAGGGGAAAGGATTTGCGGCCAGCTTTTTAAAGGTAGTTAGATGCCTAAAGATGCAAATAGGCACCTACTGGGGTTGTCAAAAGCTCCTAAGAGCCTGTCTCCCATTGACCAAAATCTTCCCCAAATCCTTTAGCTGTAAGCAGTAGCAAACTCAGAAACGTTCTATGTGGACCAGCCACTGGAGGGGCATAAAGCCATGCTGTCCTATTGCAGGTTACAAGAGCACAGCACTACTTTGAGAGTAGGGCCAAGAGTCAATCGTTGGTGACTGATGGGGAAAGTAAACGTTTTGGTAGGGTTGACAGAAAAAGTGAGTTCGTTTTCACTCTATACTTTTTGCAAAAAAACAAAAGGCCATTTTCTGAGGCAGGAAAGTGTCATTTTGCCACTAAAAGCGATGATTTTGCTAAGAGAATGTAAAAAAAAATAAATTCTCAATGAACATGTTTTCAAGAGGTTGTGATGAAAATTCACGAAAGGCAGCACGAGGTGATGAGAACAGGGAACTTCAGTCCTAGAACAAATCTGTGACCACATCACTACTTCACAGGTGGATATTTGAGTTGCTCACATTAATGACTGTACCGATCACACTTCTCTAAGGGCAGGTCTTCACTACAGGGGGGGGTCGATTTAAGATACGCAAATTCAGCTACGCGAATAGCGTAGCTGAATTCGACGTATCAGAGCCGACTTACCCCGCTGTGAGGACGGCGGCAAAATCGACCTCCGCGGCTCCCCGTCGACGGTGCTTACTCCCACCTCCGCTGGTGGAGTAAGAGCGTCGATTCGGGGATCGATTGTCGCGTCCCGACGAGACGCGGTAATTCGATCCCCGAGAGATTGATTTCTACCCGCCGATTCAGGCGGGTAGTGTAGACCTAGCCTAAGAGCGAAATTCACCTGGGCAGGGAGCAACCCAGGGGCTAGGCACTACTTAAGTCCTGCTTCAGCACTATTGTTAGGTCTTAAGTGGTGTCAGTCTTGCACTGGCTGCGTGCACAGGGGTGAATTTCACTTCCATCACCTGAGCAATAGACTGGGAGCCAAGAACTCCTACACTGTAAACCCAGGTCTGCCTCTGACTTCCTCTACAGACTTAGGCAAATAGCATTCCTGGACTCAGTTTTCCCATCTGCACTATGGGGCGGGGTTTTCAAAAGCACTGACGTTTTGATGCTAATCATATTTCCCTATAGAGCTTTAGCTCCTTATAATTACTAACAATATAGGGAGCATTGTTTAAAAAGGAAATGTATCACTAAAGTTACCATTCAATATGGGCCTCAGCTGCAGAGTTCAGATATTGAGCCAGATCCAAACTTTCCTGAGTTTACGGCTGTTCTTCATCAGGGGTTTGGTTTGCCCCATAATATGGTTTAGGCTGCAGTGGCAAAATCTGGATGTATCCAAATCCAGATGCCAATTTTCCCAAAGTTTGGGAGCTTAGGGTTGATGTGTATTGAGATCTAGGGTTTGGGCCAGTGTAGGTTTCTCAAAAACACAGAGACATGTTTGCAGAAGTGTCTGTTAATTTTAAGTTTGTTGATTCACCTACATGAAATCTAAGTCCGATAGCTGTGATCCTGATTCTGATGTTGATTCTACTTATGTAAATTCTACTTATGTAAATTATAATGATCTCCATTGAAACTAACGGAGATACACTCTTATAAAAGCTAAAGAACTGAATTTGGCCCTTTTCATTTCCGGTCTGACTGTACTCTAATCAAAGGCCATGGAGGAATCCCACTGTAAAACCTGGTGGCCCCTGCCAGATCTGTATATACAAATGCAGGTTTTACACCTGCAAACAAATGGAGAGGTGCAAGCATTATGGGAAATTTGACCCAAAGAGATGCAGGAATTGATGAAGGAAATTACAACCCACTCTTGGGAATGTATTATGGATTCCTTGATTAATTGTGAAATTATAAAATTTAGAGACGAAAACTGTTATGCACATAAAGAAGTTAGATAAAAAACATAAATAAACTGGCATGCACACAAAGAAGTTAGATAAAAAACATAAATACTCTTGTTGAAAGGTTGCAATGTTACAATGCTTTATTTCTCAGAATTCAGAATAACTCCCCAAAACAGAGAGCGACAAAGCAGGCTGCTCCCTAAAAGTGAGAGGCACAACTCATCCCACTTTACCCTAGGGTGGGTGGCTGCAGACTCACTCAGATGACCAATGTCACATGGCTTCCCTCAGAGCCCCCTCACTTGCAAGCAGGACCAGGAAATCCTCACACTTAAAAATCTCTTGTTATTTTTAACACAGATTCCAATACACCACAAAAATGATGTTGTGGAGCATCTGATCCATCTTTCTGTAGTATTCATTGCTCCATGTGGGGTGGTGGTGGTAAACAAGACAAAGAGGATAACCCTATTAATACCGAGGAGTCTGGTGGCACCTTAAAGACTAACTGATTTATTTGGGCATAAGCTTTTGTGGGTAAAAAACCCCACTTTTTCCGATGCCCCTATTAATACCCCTCCTCTCCTCTTCTGAAAAAAAAATCCATCCATGACATGAATATCGTTACAGCTATTCATATTTGCAGCTTTGCAAACAAAAGTAACTTGAGCTCACACTGCAGGATGTAAGCTGATCTCATGTGGGAGTCAGAAACGATAATTTCCCTCCATGTCACAGCAGTACACACCCAGCTAAATGCATCCCATACTGGTCAATCCCAGAGATGGGATATTGAATACTAGCAATAGAGTACTTGTCTGATCTGCCATGGTTATGGATACAATTTTGTCAAGGTAAAATTATGCGTAATGCGTACAGTCACAATAAAAATAAATAATTTCAAACTATGGTCATGATAACTTTATGGACCCTGCTGATGAGCACAAACAGTTCATTAGCTCACTTTGGTCAGGTCCTCTTTGAAACAGGACTATCTGAAGCCTGTCTCCCAAGCAAAGAGGAAAAAATTCAGAGGGAAGGGTTGTAGACCAAAGTGGATGAACAAGGATCTCAAACAGGTTATTAGGAGAAAGCAGAAAGCCTAAAAGGAATGGAGGAAGGATGGATCAGCAAGGAATGCTACTTTTTGGAGGTCAGAAAGTGTAGGGGGAAAAGTGAGAACTGTCAAAAGCCAAGCAGAGTTGGACATGGCAAAGGAAATTAAAACCAATAGTAAAAGGTTTTTTCAACCATATAAATAAAAGGAAAACCAGGAAGGAAGAAGTGAGACTGCTAAACACTGAGGATGATGTGGAGATTAAAGATAATCTAGGTGGGGCCCAACACCTACACTAATACTTTGCCTCAGTTTTTAATAAGGGTAATGAGGAGCTTGGGACAATGGCAGGGTGGCTATTGGAACAAGAATATGGAAGGAGGTGGAAGCCAAACTCAAAACAGTTTAATGGGACCAAATTGGAGGGCCCAGATAATCTCCCTCCAAGAATATTGAAGTGGCACATGAAATTGCAAGCCCAATAGTAGAATTTTTAATGAATCCATAAATTTGGGGGGGTCTACCCTGTGACTGGAGAATTGTGAACATAGTACCTATATTTAAGAAAGGGGGGGGAAAGGCGATCCATGAAACTATGGGCAAGTTAGTTTGACCTCAATTGTATGCAAGGTCTCAAGAACAAATTTGGAAAGAAAAAGCAGTTAAGGACATAGAGGTAAACAAGTAATTGGGATAAAATACAACATGGTTTACTAAAGATAGATCATGCTAGACCGACCTGATCTCTTTCTTTGAGAAGATAACTGATTTTTCTAAACAAAGGAAATGCAGTAGATCTAATCTACCTGGCTTTCAGTAAGGCATTTGATACAGTTCCACATGGGAAATTATTAGTTAAATTGGAGAAGATGGGGCTTTAATATGAGATTCGAAAGGTGGGAAAGGAACTGGTTAAAGGGGAGACTATATAATGGGTCATGCTGAAAGGTGAACCGTCAGGCTGGAGTTCCTCAAGGATTGGTCTTGGGACGAATTGTATTTAATATTTTCACTAATGACCTTGACACAACATGCAGGCATGTGCTAATAAAATTTGCAGATGACACAAAGTTGGGAGGTATTGCCAATATGGAGGACGATTAGAATATCATGCAAAAAGATATGGATAACTTTGAAAACTGGAGTAATAGAAATGGGATGAAATTTAATAGTGCAAAGTGCAAGATCATGCACTTACGGATTAACAACAATAATTTTTGTTGTAAGCTGGGAAAGTATCAGTTGGAAATGGCAGAGGAGGAGGAAGACCTGGCTGTGCTGGTCGATCACTGGATGACTGAGCCGCCAATGTGATGCGGCTGTGAAAAAAGCAAATGCAATCTTGGGATAGCTCAGGCAAGGTATTTCCAGTTGAGATAGGCAAGTGTTATTACCATTATACAAGACACTGATGAGACCTTATCGGGAATACTGTGTGCAATTCTGGTCTCCCATGGTTTAAGAAAGATGAATTCAAACTGGACCAGGTGCAGAGAAGGGCTATTAGGATGGTCAGAGGAATGGAGAACCTACCTTATGAGAAGAGACTTAAGGAGCTTGGCTTGGTTAGCCTAACCAAACAAAGGCCGAGGGGAGATATGATTGCTCTCTATAAATATCTCAGAGGGATAAATACCAGGGAGGGAGAGAAGTTGTTTAAGTTAAGAGCCAATGCTGACACAAGAACAAATTGATATAAACTGCCATCAATCAATCTAGGCTTGAAATTAGATGAAGGATTCTAACCTTCAGAGGAGCGAAGTTCTGGAACAGCCTTCCCAGGGGAGAAGTGGGAGCAAAAAACCTAACTTGTTTTAAGATTGAGCTTGATAAGTTTATGGAGGGGATGGTATGATGAGACTGTCTACAATGGCATAAGGCCCATCCACAACTGCTGTTAGCAAATATCCCCAACGGCTGGTGATGGGACACTAGATGGGGAGGGCTCTGAGTTACTACAGAGAATTCTTTCCCAGGTGTTTGGGTGGTGGATCTTGCCCACATGCTCAGGGTCTAACTGATCACCATATTTGGGGCTGGGAAGGAATTTAGAGTCAGATTGGCAGAAACCCTGGTTTTTTTCACCTTCTTCTGCTACGTGGAGCACGGGTCATTTGCTGGTTTGAACTAGAGCAAATGGTGGATTCTCTGTAACTTAATTCTTTAAATCAAGATCTGAGGACTTCACTAACTAAGCCATAGGTTATGGACCTACTACAGGAATGGGTGGGTGAGGTTCTGTGGTCTACAATGCACAGGATGTCAGACTAGATGATCATGATGGTCCCTTCTGCCCTTGTAGTCTATGAGTGGGACTGGATCAAAGCAACTAATACACTGTTAATGCACAACAGCCGATTGAAGTGAACTAACAAACTGTTAATGTGGGGTAGCAGGATCCATATAAATGGCAAAATTCACAGTTCCGTGATTGTGGTGACCTTTCATGGTTGAGTTGAAATAAAGGGCAATATTCACGGGTTCCATGACAGTGTGCACCAGGACATACTCATATCCTTAGCCATAGTGAACCCTACCTCCCCTGGCAATTCAGGATTGTTACCTATAGGAAATCCCCTAGTGCCATCTTGAATTAGAATCGTTCCAGCCATGGGGGTTCTGGTGCTTCCTTTTAGAGATGGTTCCAGGTCTAAGATGACCTTATTCATAGGACTGTTTTCCTGATGTCCCACCCAAATTTACCTGGGATCAGTTTCATCCATAACTTTCAGTTTTTCCTTGCAAGTCATGAACATTTCGAAGTTGCAGGAAAGTAAAAGACCAGGAATAAGTGAGTTTGACCCAATGTAAATTGCTTGGTCTGCTCTGATAATATCTGAGGTTCTTAAAGTTATTTCCTGTTAGATCAGGTGAGTGGCATATGCAGGCCATCAATTATGCCAGGCATTAGACAAATTTAGTGGAGAACTGTAGAGATCTATCTGCTTTCGAAGACACAAGCTTCCTTTGTGGACTCATAGCAGTTGCAGATCATCAGATCCATCCTTTGCAAGGGCAACCTATACTATCTATTGCCCCAATAGAAGACATATCAAATATTAACCTGAGAGGGAGATTTTCACCTTTTCATAGCTTTGTAGATTTTAAGGATAGGAGACACCTTTACACCGGGTGGTGGTGGTGGTGGTGGGGGGGGGGGGGCGAGAAGAGATATTTAACCTAAAGGACAATGTTGGCACAAGAACAAATGGGAATAAATTGGCCATTACTACATTTAGGCTGGAAATTAGAACCATCAGAGGACTGAGGTTTTGCAACAGCCTCACAATAGGAGGAGTGGGGGCAAACCAGCTAACTAATTTTAAGATGGAGCTTGGTAAATTTATCAGTGGGATTATAGGATGGGGTTGCCTGCAATAACAGGGGAGTGTGATTGATGACCGAGGAAGTCCCTTTCGATCCTATGTTCCTGTCTAGACTGACCTCCTGCACAACACGGGCCATAGAACCTCACTCAATTATTCCTATATAACAAACTCGTATGTTGTGATTGAGTTAGAGCTTTTGGCACTGTTTTGATCTAGCTGATCTGGGTACCGCAGTATTCTGCGTCTGCTGTATTATGACTGTAGTAGTTTTCTTTCATACAGGGAACATCATTAAAAAACTGCCACGGAAGACTGCGGTCCCCATAAACGACACAGCCATATTCTGCGTGGAGCTGGACAATGAGTGCCAGAACATCCGCTGGCTGAAGAATATGGAAGAAATGAAGCCCAATGACCGAATCACCATCACCTCATCTGGCAAGCAACATACGCTGATTATCCGGGAGTGCAAGATGGAAGACGCTGGGGAGATCGCATTCCTGGCTGATGAGTGCAGAACATCTACCCAGTTCACTGTGTCCAGTAAGCTTTCCTTTATTCTATATTACAGCGAGCGTCAGAATATAAGAATGGTCATACTGGGTCAGACCAATGGTCCAATCTAGCTCAGTAGCCTCTCTGACAGTGGCCAATGTCAGATACTTCAGAGGGAGTGAACAGAACAGGGCGATGATTGAGTGATCCATCCCCTGTCATCCAGTCCCAGCTTCTGGCAGTCAGAGCCTTAGGGACACCCAGAGCATGGGGTTACGTCCCTGACTGTCTTGACTAATAGCCATTGATGGACCTGTCCTCTATCAACTTATCTAATTCTTTTTGCACTCAGTTATACTTTTGGCCTTCAGGTTTAGTGTGTGTTGTGTGAAGAAGTACTTCCGATTGTTTTTTTTAAACCTGCTCCCTGCTAATTTCATTGTGTTACCCCTGGTTCTTGTGTTTTGTGAAGGGGTAAATAACTCTTCTTTATTCACATTCTCCTTACGATTCAATAATTGTATAGACCTCTGTCATATCCCCCCTTAGTTGTCTCTTTTCCAAGATGAACAGTCCCAGTCTTTTTAATTTTTTGTCATACCCCTAATCATTATTGTTGCCCTTCTCTGTACCTTTTCCAATTCTAATAGATCTTGTTTGAGATGGGGCGACCAGAACTGGACACAATATTCAAGGTGTGGGCGTACCATGGATTTATATAGTAGAATTACAATATTTACTGTCTTATTATCTATCCCTTTCCTAGTGGTTCCTAACATTCTGTTAATTTTTTTGACTGCTGCTGCACATTAAGCGGATGTTTTCAAAGAATTACCCACTCACAAAGATCAAGAATACACTCTCAGTATAATTATTTCCTGCTAGTGCCATGGTAAGCTAGATGCTATACAAAGACAATAGAAGGTCCCATGCCTGTTCCAAAGAGTTTATACCATAAATGTGAACTTTGTTAAATTATGATAATATCAAAATTAGAGAGAACAAAAGTTCCAGGGTGAGAGTGCAGTATATGTGTGTATCTCTGCTGTAACAGTCTGCATTGAGCACAAAATGGCTGTGTGGTGGGGCGGCTGCCCCACACAGGCAGGAGAAGGGTTAAGGCCTTGGAGAGGCTGCACAGAAACCAGGCAATCAGGAAAGGGTTTATTGGGAGAGCCAGTCAGGAGAAGGCTTGCTGGAGCAGCCCATATATAAAGGGCTACTCAGCAGAGCAAGGGGCAGTCTCTTCTTGAAGGGAAAGGGGAAGGACTGTCTGCCAAGGAGCACGGGAGATACTGCAGTGCTGGGCAGGGTAGCAGAGTAATAGGGGAGCTCTTGGCTGACCATGGCCAGACTGATGTAAGCGGGGGAATGGTCCCGCTATTGTGGGGTCTTTCCTGGCTTCTGCACTACCCCGGTGAAGTGGGCTAGCGAAAGGATCCGAGTCCTCGCTCCCACTTCCTTTACCCAGAGGCCTCCCTGCCCTTGAGGACTCCCCTTCCACTCTCCTGTCTGGCAGAGTCCTCGTAAACCCCGACAAGGCTGGGCCCAGGATTCCTGGGGGGCTTGACCCCCAACCCTGCTGTGGTCACCTAGGACAGGGGCTAGGGTGTCCCCACTCCGGGGTACTCTCTCTGCACTGGGCACCTCCCTGACCCACTGATCATTTTATACAATTTAAAGCAAATACAAGTTGTTTAATTAACAATTACTTTTAAAAAAGAATAAGGAAAAATGGGAAAGGTTAAAGGAAAACCCATCACCCTGCTCTGTGGCAGGGATCATCACAAGCAGTGTCTCTGGAACGTCAGGGCAGTTCACAGTCTGTTCCTTGTAGGTCCCGGGCCTCCTTCTCAGGCCCTGGCTGTGCTGCAGAGACGCTGTGGGTTGGACACTTGCTCTGGCGGTGGCCACATGCTCTCAGGCTCTAGGTGGCAGGACCCTTCTTCCCAGCGTCGCCCCCGCCCTGTCGGGGTTACGATCCCCCTCCAAGTCTGGCCTGCAAGGCCTCTTGGCTGAGGTATCTCCCTGCGCTGGGCCCACTGCCAGGGTCCCCCTCACTCTCCCCAGCTGCTCACCGCACCCGGCTCCGGACTGCTCCAGCCCCAGCTCCAGCTCCACTCTGCCTCAGCACGGCTGCTGCTGCTGCTCTGCCTTCAGCTCCCTGGGCTGCTTCTCTGGCCCCTCTGGCTCTGGTTGCTACAGCTCTGCCCCCAGGACAGGTCTGCTCTGCAGGCTGCTTCTGTGACTCTGCTCCCAGCTCTGACCTGCTTCCTGGCTGCTTGTCTGGCCCCTCTGGCTCTGGTTGCTGCAGCTCTCCTCCCAAGGCAGGTCGGCTCTCTCTGGGCTGTGCTCTGGCTTTGGGGCTGCAGCTCTGCTCCCAGCAACTTAGCTCGGGCCCCTGCTCTCTCCTTAGCTCGGCCCCACTCTGTCTGACTCAAGCCATTCCAGTTCACACGGAGGACGGGACCCCCCTCGCCTCCTGATTCTCTGATTAGCTTGCCCGCCCTGTCAATCAGGCTGATCTGGAGCATTGGCCTCTCCCCATTGTTCCTGGGGACTGTCAGTCTCAGGCTCCTGATTTGCCATCGACCCTTCCCCTTTTAGTGCTGGGAGCTAGCCAACCAAAACACCCCCACTGAATGTTAGTAAGGGGGCAACAGTCCCCTTACATTCCCCCTTGCTAAAATACTGCCACATCCACCATATTCACACCGGTACATCCGGGCCCCATAGGAACAACATATACCCACATCATTTTATATTAACAACCCATTAGCAATTATCAAAAGAACATTTAACATATTTAACATTTCACATCTACTTTTTAATACCATACATAACACTATTCATTAAAACACTACATAGAACCAATAACATAATTATTTTTAAGTCTAACAGGAAGTATGCCCTTATTAGCCCTCTGGGACCTTCTTAAGACTGGCGCCCTTATTAGCCCTTTGGGACCTTCTTAAGACTGGCGGTTCGTTACCCATATTTTCTATTTTCCTATCCTCGGGTAATACTGGGTCAGTTTGAAGGATCTGGCCATTCTTGTTAGGGTTTGGGTTTGCCCCACTCTGTATTCGGTTTGTGGGACTAGAACCATTTCCCAATTGGTTTCAGCCTCCTCGGGGTGTACTGATCTATGCCTCCTATGGTCCCTGTCTGGACTAAGAGTGCAATGTTTCAACTGGTCCCTATGTACTACTATCCCAGGACCTCCTCGTTCAGGCTGGTTAGTGTACACTGGCAGTTCGGGATTGTTGTGGGTGACCACAGTGGGGGGATTTGGCTTCCATTTGTCCTGTATTTTATTACATCTCCGGTGTCTACGGCTACGAACTGGTACACAGGCACCAGATCTGATGAGAGCCCCACTGGACTTGCTAACATAAGTCCTTTTCCTACTTTGGGCTGTGTCTTTAGTTGTACTGAGAGCAACTTTCCAGGCTGTCTTCAGCCTGTCATGGTGACCTTTGACCTGGTCATCATAATTGGTCACCTCATTCTTAGAAAAGATTTCTTGATGCTTCTCTGGCAACGCCCTTATGTTAGCCACATGTGCAGGAATCAGCCCTTGGCGTGCCGCTTGAACTGGAACTGGCAGTCTCCCATCACATCTTTCTTGAAGAAAGGTAACTCGTCCTCCCTTCTCCCTCGTCACCTGCAGCTCATTTCCTGGTACACAGCTGTGTTCGTCAAGGATCTTCCCTCTCCAAGGAGGAATAACGGTCTTCCGTTCTCTGCCCACTTTAACATTTCCCATATGCCTTGTGGGGCCCAGGGAAAGACTCTGCCTCTCCTCTCGAGCCAGTACTTTACTCAGCACAGCATTCTTTGTAGAGTGCTCGTGACAGTTCATCCTCCTGGTCCTTTTTCCTGGTAAGAGTAGCTCCTTCAGCTCACTAATGATGTTCATCCCTAGAATCCCTGGGACTCCTTCTCCTATATGGCTCCCTTTTGAGGCTTTGTCTTTCAGGATGAAGATGCATTTTCCTGGCAGTGTCTGGCCCATATACTCTATGTCTGCTTCAAGGCACCCCACCCCTGGGATTGCCAGTCCATTAACAGCTGTTAGACGTACAAACCGTGTGCTGTGCATGGTCAGGTCCTTGTCCTTCAGATATTTTTGAAAATGTGACTCAGTAATGGTGGTGACTTCTGAGCCAGTATCTAACAAACATCTGGTCTTCACCCCTGCTATACATACTTCAGCAGTTAGACAGTCTCCAAATGCTCGCTTACAGAAGTCGCTAGATATGCTGGCACTGCCCACGTTCCTCTCAACACTGTATGCAGAGGGATTTTCCACGAAGGACAGGCCTAGGAATCCTTCTGCCACTGCTTGGCCTTCTACTGTAGATGGACCATTTGCTCCTGGTGCCCCATTGGTTTCGAATGCCTGGGACTCTGTTCTCCTTCTCAGTGGACATTCTCGGCTAGTATGTCCTGGCCTTTCACAAGTGTAACAAATGTATCTTCCCAGCTCGTCCTTCAGTGGGGCTCTTTGGGATCCCGGTGCCCTTGGATACTTTGGCATACTAATGGGATTTTTTTCTTTCATCAACTCGGTCATCACTTTCAGCATCTCCCCCTGTTGGACTGCCAGTTTTTGGACAGCTTCACTTAAGCTTTCCAATGTTAGCTCTGTTTGGGGCAGGGCCTTTTCCCCAGCAGCTGCATTCACTAGGCCCCCACTTCGTGTATGGGGGTTAGGCTTGGCCGCCTCTGCCACAGGAACTTCCTCTTCTTCTGACCACATAATGGCAGCCTGCATGAGTTCATGGAACTTCTTACTGGGCTCTTCTTTAAACCTCCTTTTCATTTCACGTCGGAGGGAGTCATCACGGAGCCCCAGCACCAACTGCTCTTTCAGAACCGTATCTGGGTCTGGAACTCGCTGAGGGTCTCGCCGCTCCACTTTGCTCATTCTCTCCTGGAGGTCATATGCGTATGCCCGGACAGTTTCACCAGGCTCCTGCTTTTTCTCAAAAAACTCCTTTAGTCGGGTTCCAATAGGTACCTTGTCTCCATACACTTTTAGGAGGAGTTCAAATACCTTTTCCACATCTTTCTTGTCTGCCACTGCCATGAACTTTACTGTGGCCTTGGCCTGGCCCTTGAGGTGCTCCTCTATGAAGTCCACATGATCTTCTTCAGGTACTCCTAGCACACGCAGAGCCGCCTTCACAGACTTGACCCACTCCTCTACTGTAATGTCTCCTGGTCTAGTCGGGAAGCCACCAAACTCCGTGACCTTCCGCTCCCGTGGGACATAAATAGTAGGGGGTTTCTTAGCTTCTGCTGTCTGTTGGTCTATTACTGCCTTGGCCAGCGATAAGGCTTCTCTCTGTTCAGTTCTAGCTTGCTGTAATGCCTCCGCTTGGTCTGATAATCTGCGCTGAAGTTCAGCAAACTGGGTTCGTAGTTCTTCAATTCCAGCCATGGTAGGGTGCTCAACCAGGCCCGGACCGTGCTACTAGAACTTAACCAGAAAACCAATGGGATGGACCCTGTGGATAGGATCCTGTTCGTGACGCCAATTATGTAAGCGGGGGAATGGTCCCGCTATTGTGGGGAACTTTCCTGGCTTCTGCACTACCCCGGTGAAGTGGGCTAGCGAAAGGATCCGAGTCCTCGCTCCCACTTCCTTTACCCAGAGGCCTCCCTGCCCTTGAGGACTCCCCTTCCACTCTCCTGTCTGGCAGAGTCCTCGTAAACCCCGACAAGGCTGGGCCCAGGATTCCTGGGGGGCTTGACCCCCAACCCTGCTGTGGTCACCTAGGACAGGGGCTAGGGTGTCCCCACTCCGGGGTACTCTCTCTGCACTGGGCACCTCCCTGACCCACTGATCATTTTATACAATTTAAAGCAAATACAAGTTGTTTAATTAACAATTACTTTTAAAAAAGAATAAGGAAAAATGGAAAAGGTTAAAGGAAAACCCATCACCCTGCTCTGTGGCAGGGATCATCACAAGCAGTGTCTCTGGAACGTCAGGGCAGTTCACAGTCTGTTCCTTGTAGGTCCCAGGCTCCTTCTCAGGCCCTGGCTGTGCTGCAGAGACGCTGCGGGTTGGACACTTGCTCTGGCGGTGGCCACATGCTCTCAGGCTCTAGGTGGCAGGACCCTTCTTCCCAGCGTCGCCCCCGCCCTGTCAGGGTTACGATCCCCCTCCAGGTCTGGCCTGCAGAGCCTCTTGGCTGAGGCGTCTCCCTGTGCTGGGCCCACTGCCAGGGTCCCCCTCACTCTCCCCAGCTGCTCACCGCACCCAGCTCCGGACTGCTCCAGCCCCAGCTCCAGCTCCACACTGCCTCAGCCCGGCTGCTGCTGCTGCTCTGCCTCCAGCTCCCTGGGCTGCTTCTCTGGCCTCTCTGGCTCTGGTTGCTACAGCTCTGCCCCCAGGACAGGTCTGCTCTGCAGGCTGCTTCTGTGACTCTGCTCCCAGCTCTGACCTGCTCCCTGGCTGCTTGTCTGGCCCCTCTGGCTCTGGTTGCTGCAGCTCTCCTCCCAGGGCAGGTCTGCTCTCTCTGGGCTGTGCTCTGGCTTTGGGGCTGCAGCTCTGCTCCCAGCAACTTAGCTCGGGCCCCTGCTCTCTCCTTAGCTCGGCCCCACTCTGTCTGACCCAGGCAATTCCAGCTCACACGGAGGACGGGGCCCCCCTCGCCTCCTGACTCCCTGATTAGCCTGCCCGCCCTGTCAATCAGGCTGATCTGGAGCATTGGCCTCTCCCCATTGTTCCTGGGGACTGTCAGTCTCAGGCTCCTGATTTGCCTTCGACCCTTCCCCTTTTAGTGCTGGGAGCTAGCCAATCAAAACACCCCCACTGAATGTTAGTAAGGGGGCAACAGTCCCCTTACATTGAGGCCCTGATGCAGAGAAGGTGCTAGGGCTACGGAGGATGTGGCTCAGGGAAAGTGGGCAGCGGGAATAGGAGGAGGGGCAGTAAGTGGCTGCCAGCTATAGGATCCTTGGGCCGGGACCCAGACTAGTGGGCGGGCCTGAGTCCTGCCCCCGCCCCCCGTTTGCCCCTACGTGCCAATGAGGAGAGGGGCCTAAATCCAGACTGCAGTTTGTCCCTGAAGCCAGGGGCTAGACTAGGGTTACCATATCTGAACTTTCAAAAAAGAGGACACTGGGGGGTGGAGGGGTGTGGTAGCACCACCCCCTAGCCACTCCCTCCCACTTCCCACCCCTGACAGCCCCCCCAGAACCCCCGATCCATCTAACCCCCCCTGCTCCCTGTCCCTGACTGTCCCAACCCCTCTCCACACCCCTGCCCCCTGACAGCCCCCCCAGAACTCCCGATCCATCTAACCCCCCCTGCTCCCTGTCCCTGACTGTCCCAACCCCTCTCCACACCCCTGCCCCCTGACAGCCCCCCCAGAACTCCCGATCCATCTAACCCCCCCTGCTCCCTGTCCCTGACTGTCCCAACCCCTCTCCACACCCCTGCCCCCTGACAGCCCCCCAGAACTCCCGATCCATCTAACCCCCCCTGCTCCCTGTCCCTGACTGTCCCAACCCCTCTCCACACCCCTGCCCCCTGACAGCCCCCCCAGAACTCCCGATCCATCTAACCCTCCCTGTCCCTGACTGTCCCAACCCCTCTCCACACCCCTGCCCCCTGACAGCCCCCCCAGAACTCCCGATCCATCTAACCCCCCCTGCTCCCTGTCCCTGACTGTCCCAACCCCTCTCCACACCCCTGCCCCCCTGACAACCCCCCCCGAACTCCTGACCCATCTAACCCCCCCGCTCCCTGTCCCTGACTGTCCCAACCCCTCTCCACACCCCTGCCCCCGACAGCCCCCCCCAGAACTCCCAACCCATCCACCCCCCCTCCCTGTCCCCTGTCCTCTGACTGCCCCCCTTCGGCAACTCCCCCCCTTACCGTGCCGCTCGGCTTAGAGGAGGTGTCTGGCTCCACGCCCGAAGGAGCGCCCCACCCCGCCTGAGCACTGCCGAGCGTGCTGAGGCTGTGGAGGAGGGGGGGAAGCAGAGGAGGGGCTCTGGCCGCCGCTGCCAGCCCCGCCGCTGCGTTCCCTCACAGGCGCACAGCCCCGCCCCCCAGCGCAGCCAGGCGGCGTGCTAAGGCTGCAGGGGATGGCGGGGGGAGCCGGGAAGGGGCTTTGGCTGCCGAGGCCCCAATGCGAGCGGCGCTCGGCCGCCCTGTCAGCCGCTTTTCAGTCGATAAATAGCCGACCGGGGGGAAATCCCGGACATTTTTAGATTTTTAGAAATCCCCCCCCGGACGGCTATTTAAAGAGCGAAAAGCCGGACATGTCCGGGGAAACCCGGACGTATGGTAGCCCTAGGCTAGACTAGAGACTGCAGTTGGCCGCTGAGGCAAGTGGAGGGACTGAGGACCGCCTGTTCCCCGAAATGGGGGAGACAGTGGGCTGGGGCAAAGCAGGAGGGCCATGTCCTGAAGAGGACACCGCGGTCCAGGAGCGACACCTGGGTCCAGGTGGTGGAGACGGTGGAGGAAGTGGAAGTAATGGCGAGCGAGACACCGCTAGTAAAGAACGTCCTGGTGGTCCAAGAGAGCTATTTCCCAGCACGACCAGCAGGAGGCGCTGCGGCCGTGGCTCTGTACTGTTACAGGCAGTGATTCAGAACTAGGGCAGGGGACTTCTCTCCATTTAAAGATGCAGTACACAGATAGCAATTCACACAGGCAACCTACAGTGCCTTTGTTTGTGTTCATTGTTTACAGAGCACTGTAAATGTGCCAAGTGCTTTAAAAACTCTATTCCCCAAATGCTTAGGTGGTTCTCTGAGTGGTCTCTGCCCTGTGGGACTGACACCTCCTGGCTACTGAATCTTCTAGAGGTCAGTGCCCATTGGGGTTGCTTGTCCCTCTGTCCTTCTCCCCTGCAGAGGATTGTGAGGGTATAAAAGGAATGGGGGGGGGAGTGGCCTGGAGCCTCTAAAGAAGTGGGGAAGGTGGGCAGGGAGTGTGAATATGCAAAGGTGATGCTCTCTGAGAACAGCTCCAGGTGAGTAGAGCTGGGCGGAGAATGTTTCCTGGGGGAGTTCAAGATTTCAAAATTAGTTTTTGTTCCAATTTGGAATAAAACCTGAAAAATTGAGGTTGGTTTTAAAGAGGGATTTGGAGGGGAAAAGGGATGGTGCTTTGTTCTTTCCAAGCAGTTAGCCCTACCTTATCATCTCCACTTTACACACAATTCTCTATAGAGAAGTATTTTAAAAGTTGGGAAGTTCAGACTCTAGTTGTGGAACTAGACAGTCACCCATTCCCATTATCACTGATGGCATGTCATTCATTAAACACCCAAGCAGAGGTGCTAGAACAATTTGTTTAGTGGGGCTGCTGAGAGCCATTGAACCAAACAGGATCAGTCCCATCATTAGCACTGTAACAGTTACTGAGCTGTTTATCAGTATCTGGCAAAGCACGCAATATCACATGACCTGCAAGCAAAACCTTATTGTATTGATTGACTCCGGTGTTCACATTATTAAATTGTAGCTGGTTAACAATGGAGATGAAAACTTTTAAGAAGCTGCCCTCTCACAAGCATATCTCTCGCTATTAAATATTAAGTTAAATATATAACAGTAAGGCCCAACAATCTGATTTCAGTAGCTAGATGTTCTTCTGAACCCAAGATGAATGTTAAAGTAGTGGGAACTTTGACCTAGGTGGTTTGATCGTCAATAACCCAATGGGTAGTGTGACAGTGTATCATATAACACTGGAATATATATTTATGTAACTAAGGAAGAAGAGTGGATCATGCCAAGGTTTCCTATTTTTACACTTCATGTGCTACCATGCTTAAGTGTTCCGTTAGAAAAGTGCCATGTTAGCTACTTGAAAATCCCAGGGACTGAGTTCACATCTTTTTAACTGAGCCATACTGGGGTAGTGTTGGCTGGTTTCTTAGCCCTCATTAAAAGAAGAATGCACCTCCCTCATTCTCCAAGGTTTGTGCTTTAAAAAATCGTATTATTATTACACTCAATTTATGGATGGGTAAACAAAGGCACAAGGTAGAGGTGCAATGTAGGCACAAGATGAAACTTGCCCAGAGTTACTCAGTAAATCAGTGACAGATATGGGAGGGAATCGAACATATCAAACGATGCCGACGCCTGCTCTTACCACTAGGAAATGCTGCCTCTCAGAAGGTATTTAGCCTCTAAAGTAGTGAACAATTCTGATCAGACTTTGGCCTTCTCCAGAGACTTCAGGACTTACCCAAGGAAGTTTTAAACATAACTCTTGGATAACCTACTGTACACAAATAGTTGCAGAAGTAGAAAGCTATGGATGGGATTCCATAGATGGCCTGACAGAGCATCAGAACAAAAACTCAGGCTCCCGGAAAGCTGGGGTTCATTTGGGGGAATTGATTTCATTTCATTTTTTTAGTTCTTCAGGATTATTCCACACACAAGGCTCTGGCTGTCCATACATTACTAAACAAATGTATGGCCTAGAAATCGCAGTGGAAGGTACAAACAGCAAGTAACCAACTCTTGGGAGCTCATGTTACAAAGGGCCATGTGGATGAGGATGCCATGATGTGCTGAGATTGGTATATCATTGGCTGTCAGAGATAGGACAGAGGAAAGATTCTTAAATGGTATTTCACTTCAGAGCTAGGCCAAGCATGTGTGACCAGTGACAGACCAGCACAAACACTGTGATCCTAAAGACCCGCCATTATTCATTCATTTTCTCTGTCTCAGGCTTATCTATCCCATCTCTCTAGTGTTAATGTCTGAGGTTGGCCAAATTACAATGAAAGGGCCAGATCCTCGCCTGGCATAAATTGGTACTGAAGTCAGTGGAGAGATGCCAGTTTACATCGGTTGAAAGTCTGGGCCAAATTTTAGTTTTATTATTGAATCAGATTCTAAGTAAGTAATATTGCTCTGTGCAAGGGAGTGATCAGGCCCTCATCACAGGTTGCTCTGTGTGGCATAGATCTATATTATGCACAGGATAGGGTGACCAGACAGCACATGTGAAAAATCGGGACAGGGGGTGGGGAGTAATAGGAGCCTATATAAGAAAAAGGCCCCAAAATCAGGACTGTCCCTATGAAATCAGGACATCTGGTTACCCTAGCACAGGATGCACTACCACTGCTGTCTGCTGGAGGTGCTGACACACCAGTAACACCAGCAACATTCTGATATTCGCACAAATCACTTCAGGTACGGCTTTTTGGTGGTGTAGCAGCATTGTATATACAAAGGGCAAAATTCTGCTCTTGTTCCAGAGCAATTGTGGGGATGTCGCTGGTGTTACCCTGGATTTACACCCATGAAGCAGAGAGGGAATTTGAATGCCCTCACGGGGTCATTCTAATTATACTACTGCTTAATACAACAAACTGTCCATTAAACTACACTGCCCAGAATCTTTACAGGAAGTTGGCTGTCTGTATTTGGCATGGAAAAATTAAGCGTGATGAATTGTGAACAGCAAACTTCAAGGTCTTTAGGTTAGGGAGCTCCCCAAGGCCAACTCCAATGTGTGTACAATATACCGACCATCTCCTTCAGTGAAGGAATCTTCTGGAGTTCCCCAGTGTGCTCAGCAGCCATCTGGTACTACTGTGCCTACAGCCCACTGTTACTTTAAAGCAGGGCCGCCCAGGGGGGGCAAGTGTGGCAATTTGCCCCAGGCCCCGGACCTCACAGGGGCCCCCACGAGAATATAGTATTCTCTAGTATTGCAACTTTTTTTATGGAAGGGGCCCCCGAAATTGCTTTGCCCCAGGCCCCCTGAATCCTCTGGGCGGCCCTGCTTTAAAGGGATTGCATAAACGTAGGGAGAGAAGTGCTGGAAGAAGGGTTTGATTTAAGTAATGTTCACACCTTCTGAAGAATCCCAATTAAGATACATCTCACCAGGGTAACAGTGTGTAGTGATACCAAAGAGGTGATCCATTATTCTAGCTGAGCGTTACTGAAATAAAATAAGTTAACCCGGCTCCATCTAAGCCTGTTACCTGGTCAGTATTGGTCTGTGTGTAGGGGTCAATAGTAATTTGTGTACATGTGTGAAAAGGTCAATAGTAGTTTATGTGTGTCCTTGGGGAATGGAATTAGTGGTGTGTGTTGGGTCTGTCATATTTTGTGTGTGAGAGAGAAAAGGGGTACAGTCGGTGGACACCAGTGATGTGCGCGCGCGTGTGTGTGTGTGTGTGTGTGTGTGTGTGTAGGGTCCATGATAGTGGAGGTGTGTGGGAAAGCAGACGGTGAAAGATGTGTGTAGTTATAGGGATTATTGGTATTGGGTGTGTGGGTCTAATGGTAGTGTGTGTTAGAGGTGTCAGTTCTTTGGGGGTACTGAGTGCTGTTTTGTGTATGCTGTGTGTGTGGATGGTCAGTAGCGTTATGTGGGGCTAGTGATCTCCGTGATTGTCTAGGGAGACATTAGCATTGTGTGTGTACATGGATGGGGGGATGATACTGTTTGAGGATGTGTTTTTCTTCAAACTCCTTGCTTGTCCATCTCAGATTAAGACTGTTTGAAACAATCCGTGTATTGATGTCATCAGAGGAGTATGAATGCTAATCCGATTCCTGATAGCCCTAGCGTGCAGGGGCCAGCGTGTCTGTCATGCGCTGTGGTGTTTTCATTCCACAATATGGTTCTGTCTGTGTTTTTATCGCACTTCAGCTCCAAGAAAACCCCCCTCTCGTCCCCCATCCGACCCCGTGGTGAAAAATAAAACAGAAACCTCAGTGACGCTTGCCTGGTCCCCTCCCAAAATGGAGCAACTCATTCTCATCGATGGCTACCTGGTGGAACGTAAGAAACTGACTGGCTTTACCTGGATGAGATGCCACCAGTCTCACATCCCCGTCCCAGAGTTCACAATGAGCGATCTGGCAGAAGAGGCAGACTACCAGTTCCGAGTGTCTGCAGTCAACAGCTATGGGCAGAGCTCTTACCTAGAGTTCCCAGGAACCCTGCACCTCGGTGAGCCACACAAAGGGATTCAGACCACTCAGTTGACTAACAATATGGCCGTGATCTTGCAAGTCCTTGCCGTGTGCATAGCAAAGCAATGCAAGGTGGCTGCGCTCCAGGACGCGTGCGAGCCAGGCTACGCATTGAGCTCCTGCAAGGTTAAGTGCTAGGCGCAGGGAGCTCTGCATTGAATCTCAAGCCCTTGCTGCCTAGAATGCAGAACTGTAGCTGAAGAGACATTATCTTAAAGGCACTCTTGAGCAGGTCAGTGAGCCAACTAGCTATGTGTTCCTGTCTTGGACCTCAGTCGCACTGCTCGATGGGGTTTATGTGATGATTGTGCAGTCACACTCTTGCAGACAGGATCCGGTTCCCTGGTGCTCCCTGCTCCACTCTGCCACTTTTTAACCTTACAAGTCTATGGAGAAATGTGGGGATTGGGTTTTATTTCTGGGCTGCTGGGTTCTCTGCTAGAGGGTTGCTGTTTGTCTGTGATCTATTGTATTGCGTATTTGTTCGAAGAGATGAGGTGGATCTGATAGGTACCTCTTGCTATTATTTTATGACTCTATGGGCTATGTAAGTAAAATATGCCCAGCATTCTACCTTGCAGGAACAAGCCCTAACTCTGTACCCTAACACCACTGAGCTCCTGCTGTGGAAGTCAAATCCTGCAGCTCTTCCACAGGCAAAATGCCCATTGCCTTCAATGGGTGCAAATGTTGCGGGATTTTGGTCTATTATCTTCAGTTTCCTTTTTCTCCCCCTAAGAGTTCTAAGCATAGTAGGCAACTCTTCACAGTGTCCTCTAGCTTCAGATTTATGTTTTGCTCTTCTCTGACAGAACCAGCATTGGCTGTGAAAACTCCCCTGACAGATGTTGAAGCTACTGCAGGAGGTGATGCTACCTTCATTGTTGACCTCACAACCGATTGTTCTGGCACCTGGTACCTTAAGGGCAAAGCCATACAGAGCAGTGAAATCTACATCATTCGGAGAACCAAAACCACCCACCTCCTCACCATAAAAAACGTCACCAAGAATGACGATGGAGCAGAGGTGAAATTTGTCGCCAAGAATGTTGAAACCAGTACCAAGATGAACGTAAAAGGTAGTTACTTTGATCTCATCCATTTCTTCCTTCAGTCAAGGGAGGCAGGGTGGTCTTGTGGCTAGAAAGGGGCTTGAGTGTTGAAGCTTCTAGGCTCTATTGCCAGCTCCTTTACTGATTTGATATGCGACCTTAGACAAGTAACCTAAGCTTTCAGAGCCAGATTCTGATACCTGAGTAGTACCTCACTGACTCTAGTGGCATGACTTGAGGAGTAAGGGAATATTCAGTGTTTCTAAAAGCATCAGAATGTGACCTTGAGTTGCCTAAGATTCCCTCTCTGTGAAATGAGAATAACAACATTTACCTGTTTCACAAGGCAAAACTTAATGAACATTGGTAAAGGGCTTGTTGACCCTTGGATGAGAAATCCCTGTGGAAGAATGTTTAAAGTATTAATGCTTAGAAGGGAGTGCACAGCTGATTGGGTGCCTCATACAATGCAAATATTGATGGTGAAATTCACTGCAGTACAGAAGTAACTTCCTAAACATTTCTTAATCCCCACTTAAGCCCTTCCATGGGGGCGTAAATGGGGTTTAAATGTTTGTACAGCCTTGCGAAGGGGCAGTTTCACCCCAAGGACATTTGACCTCTAATTTGTTGTGTGCGATTGTTCTGACAAATGACAAAAAAGAGATGTTGGAACTTTAACATTAGGTGCAGTGCAGAGGTCGGGAGAGTCTGGGTTTTCCTGGAGCAAAGGCAGAGTTACACATAATGGCTTGTTAAGTTAAAACCTGAATCCATTCATTGAGCCACTCTAGCAGAATGGTGGCTTAGCAAGGAGAATATATGACATGTGGTGGGACCCTTGGTTTGAGGATTGTGTTCCTGCCTTTATGGCTAACGAAGCTTGGCAGGTTCTGATTTTAGCTCTGCTGCAGAATATACTATGCTTGCCAGATGCTAAGATGGGGTGGCAGGCAGTAAGTGAGGTGACTTCATTTCTGGCACTTGCACTTTAGAGAGAAAGATGGACCTGGGGGAACAGAGGCCAAAAAGTGGGAAAATATTCACCTGGGGGGAAAATGATACTCTTATTTACACATTCTGACTTTTATTGAACTCTGCTGGATTTCTTCTCTTGTCTTGGGTGCGAACAGGGTTGAACCAACCATGAGTTTCTTCTGTGACTGGTTTAATATCCCAGCCTACAGGGAGAGGCACTGGCTGCTTTAGTGTCTAAAGGGAATTCAAGTTGCCTGTGGAAGACTTCGATTGAGGAGAAAGGTTTAAAACCACGGCTTCAGTGCTCAGAGATACGTGTGTAATTGATTATGAGATTTTGGAGATAGCATCATATATGGTGCTCTACAAGGCATAAAAGTCAATGGGACAGATTCTTATCTCATTGACACCAGTGTAAATCCAGACCAAGTCCACTGAAGTAAGTGGAGTTGCTCCATATTTACACTGGAGTGAGATCAAGATCTGGACCCAGGTTCCTTCTGAGGGGAGCTTGCAACCTAATGCAGACATATATCATATGTAAGACAGTATAATATAATAATTCTTTCTTTCTTTCTTTCTTTCTTTCTTTCTTTCTTTCTTTCTTTCTTTCTTTCTTTCTTTCTTTCTTTCTTTCTTTCTTTCTTTCTTTCTTTCTCCCAGCTGCTGCAGTAAGAATCACCAACAAGAGTGGAGATATAGAGAAGGTCTCTGCTCGGCTGCGTGAGGAGGCACAGCTTTGGGCGGAGCTTTCAGACGCGGCTGCTGCTGTGAAGTGGATGAAGAATGGGAAGGAAATCCAGGCCAGTCCAAAATACGAATTGAAAACAGCAGAGAAGAAACGCATCCTGAAAATTCACAACATCACAGCAGAGGATGCTGGCATTTATGAATGTGTCTGTGAAGGGGATGACATAGTCTATCAGCTCTCAGTGAAAGGTGCATGACATTGCTGGGCTGTTTCTGGTGAATGGCCTGCCCCCAGCCAGTGTGGTCTTTATGTGACAGAAAGGGAGCTCACGGAAGTTAGTGACACCCACAGCTCCAGTAGGAAGCGGAAGTACCTCCCTAGAGAGCGGTGGTGTGTGTGAGGTGAGGAGTATTTGGAAGCTGACACCAGACCCTGAGCTCTGTCAGTAGTAGAGGCTCTGCCATATCATCCATCCTGCTTCGTGTCCCGGAAAGCAGATGAGAATGTCAACTGGAGCTTGGTGTTGTTGAGTGAGCCTGGGCTGTAGGAAAGGGAAAGATGGTCTTGTGGTTAAGAAACCAGCTAGCTGATCAGGAGACTCATAGACTCATAGACTTTAAGGTCAGAAGGGACCAATATGGTCATCTAGTCTGACCTCCCGCATGATGCAGGCCACAAAAGCTGACCCACCCACAACAGAATCTTCCAGCCTGCGACCCCTGCCCTATGCTGCGGAGGAAGGCGAAAAACCTCCAGGGCCTCTGCCAATCTACCCTGGAGGAAAATTCCTTCCCGACCCCAAATATGGCGATCAGCAGAACCCCGAGCATACAGGCAAGATTCTACAGCCGGACCCTCATTTTACCCGCGATGGCACGTTAATGCCTAATTGACTAAAATCACGTTATCCCTTCAAACCATTCCCTCCATAAACTTATCAAGCCTAATCTTGAAGCCAGAAAGGTCTTTCGCCCCCACCGTTTCCCTCGGAAGGCTGTTCCAAAATTTCACCCCTCTGACGGTTAGAAACCTTCTTCTAATTTCAAGCCTAAACTTCCCCACGGCCAGTTTATATCCATTCGTTCTCGTGTCCACATTACTACTGAGCTGAAATAATTCCTCTCCCTCCTTGGTATTAATCCCTTTGATATATTTAAAGGCATAGGTTCTATTCTCGCCAGGGACACAGATTCACTGTGTGACTTTGGTCAAGTCACTTAGGGTATGTCTACACTGCCATAAATCACCCACAGCTGGCCTGTGTCAGCTGACTTGGGCTCACAGGGCTTGGAGTGTAGATGCTCGGACTGGAACCCGGGCTCTGAAAACCGGTGATGGGGGAGGGTCCCAGAGGCTGGGCTCCAGATTGAGCTTGAATGTCTACACTGCAATTTTATAGCCCCGCAAGCCCGAGTCAGTTGACATGGGCCAGCCATGAGTGTTTTTACTGATCCAACTTTAGTTAAAGTGAATGGAGTAAGGCCCTCTGGGAATCAGTGTTTGCTCTCGTGGGAATCAGTGTTTGCTCTCAGTACATGGAGGATAAGAAGAGGTGTGGGGAGCTGTAAGGCTTGATCCTTTAGTGTTTGTAAAGCACTCATATGCAAGGCACAATAGAAAGGCAAAGTCTCATAATTGTTTTTTATTTGGTGTTTGCCAAGCTTTGTACAGATAAGGAAAGTTCAGCTTGTCTTTACATGGTGTCACACAGCTCGTATTGTACCTCAGCTCATGGTAATCCCCTTCTGTGCACCTTCCTATGGTTTGCTTCCTGTTCATTTAACAGGTATGTTGGCTACATGTCTGCTTTAACATTCAGCCCCTACCATGTAGCCTTTGACCCTCTGCATAAAATTAGTGGCAGGGGCGGCTCCAGGCACCAGCTCAGCAAGTGTGTGCCTGGGGCGGCAAGCCGCGGGGGGTGGCCTGCCAGTTGCCATGAGGGGGGCAGTCAGATGGCCTTCGGCAGCGTGCCTGCGGGAGGTCCACCGGTCCCGCGGTTTCGGCGGCAATTCGGCGGCGGGTACGCTGAAGCCACGGGACCGGCAGATCACCCGCAGAAACGCCACCGAAGCCGCGTGACCGCGGACCGTCCGCAGGCACGCCGCCGAAGGCCGCCTGACTGCCATGCTTGGGGCGGCAAAAAACATAGAGCCGCCCCTGATTAGTGGATATAGGCTTAGTGCTTACAAACCTTCAGCCTCCTCAGGGAAACTTAACGCTCAGTCAACCTGTCAATGGGAGTGTTTCCATTGACTTCTATGGGAGCTGGAGCTGGCTTGAAAGGGCCCTGATTACACTGGCTGGATTTTCATCCAGTTGTCTAATAAGGTGGGCAGTATAAAACCTGGTACAGAGCTTCTACTTTCTACTCAGCACTGGTGAGGCCTCAGCTGGAGTACTGTACTGTGTTCCCATTTAGTTTAAGGAAGATGTGAACAAATGGGAAGGAGGCCAGAGGAAAGCAACTATAGTGAGAAGTTTGGAAAGCCTGGCCTACAAGGAAAGGTTGAAAGAACTGGGTATGTTTCGCTTAGAGAAGAGAAGGCTGAGGGGGATCATGACAACGGTGTTCAAATACGTGAAAGGTTGTTGTAAAGCAGACGATGTTCAATTGTTCTCCATGTCCCTCAAGGGTAGGACAAGAAGTAATTGTCTTCGTTTGCAGCAAGGGAGGTTCAGTTTAGATATAAGGAAAAACTATCTAACGACGATGATAGGTCAGCACTGGAACAGGTTACCAAGCGAGGCTGTGGAATCCTCGTCACTGGAAATTTTTCGGAACAGGTTAGACAAACACCTGGCAGGGATGGTGTAGGTTTACTCGATCCTGCCACAGTGCAGGGGGCTGGACTAGATGACCTCTTGAGGTTCCTTCCAGCCCTACACTTCTATGATTCTATATTGTAGCCTGTTGTCAGACCAAAAACAGGAGTTATATTACTCAAAGGTCACGTGGCAGGGTTAGGGCATTTGGCATCTGATCCTCATCCTGCAGACCTTATCTGGCCAAAACTCCTGTTGACTCCAGTGAGGGTTTTGCCTAAGAAAGGACAGCAAGATTGTGCCTTCAATGCATTTGCCTCAGACGTGGCCTTCCTCCTTTTCTCTGAGAATGGTTGTATGAGGAGCTGACTGGAGGAGCAGGAGAAGGATAAGTTAGTTGTGTGTGGGGGGGGAGGTCAGAGGGTTAAGAGAGGGGGAAGAATCTTGACTGTTTTGATGGTGTATGTGGAGCAGTTTACACAGCTATTATTGGTAGCGCAATCCTTTTTCTTTCATCATCCCATACTGAGGTCCAAATTCTGCTCTCAGGTTTTCACGCCAGGCTCTGATTTCAGTGAATATAAGACTGTACATATCCCATAGGACGATTTGGTCTCTGACCCTGAGAATATGCAGAGCAGTGATCCGGGCAGGGTCCTATATTAAGCACAGTAACACAAATAGAGACCTAGCCAGCTTTCTCCCAACCTATGAGTGGCTCCTCCTAACTGTGTGTATCTATGACACCCCCTCCCCTTTGTCAGCATTTTCTGGCCTGTGACCTCCTTCAGGCTGTGATTCTCTGCCCTTCCACCAACCCACCCACCTCTACCTGCTTGTGAGTCTGCCGTCTCTGTTAACTCTCATATGCCCATGGGAGGAAGCAACATACATAACTGATACGTGAATGCTCACTTGCTAGATTCTTCAGAGAGCAAACAAAACAGGCATGAACACACGTGAAAATAATTCATTCAAAAATGCAGCTATTTGTGGAGAGCTTTTTGCTGGCTACACCTGGCTGCAGAATGATTTAATTCTCATTCTCTCTCTGTCCCTGCCTCTCTCTCAGTATATATTTTTTTCACTCCGTCAGATCAGCCCACAGCTTTATATTGGATTAGCTGGAAGATATTCACAAATGTTTTCACCTAAATGTAGCTCTCAAACGAGGGATCTGTGTTAATGTTTTTTTGATGCTGCGTTGAGGGAGTTACATTTGAAACTCCCACTGTACTCACGCTTTGGCTGCAAATGTATCCTCTTTGGCATCTTTTTGGTTGCTGTAGTTATTCTTTTTTTTATCCAGAGCAGTCTTTACACCAGAAGCTAGTGACTGAATGGAGTCCTAGAAAAACTAGAACAGCTAACATACCCCCACACCTTTCTCAGCCATTCTCCCATTTGTCTGTTTACTCACTTGTTGTGTGTCATCTAAATCCTAGATTGTGAGAGCTTTGGGGTAGGGACTGTCTTTGTTTTATTTGTTTGTGCAATTCCTTAGCATGATTGGCCCTGATCCCTGTTAGGGGTTCAAATGCTACTGCAGTACAAATTGTCATGAATCAAATTTTCATCATTGTTTAATCAAGTTTTTTAAGATTGTTTTTATCGGGAATCCCTCCTTACTACTGGGCTGCCCAGATCTCAAAGCATCAACTCTGCTCCTGAGCTAAAGGAGAATTCCCATTAGTTATAACTGACAGCAGCGCTAATGTTCCCTTCCAAGCATGGGGAGAGACTGGAAGTTGTATTCTCAGCTTCTTGGCTCCCAGACTGTGACTGAAAGGGTCTGTAGCTATTTTCAGTAGACATGATTAGTAACCTGGATAGTAGAGGTTGGGCTTCTGCCCAGTGGTGGTGTGAAGGAAATTCTGCACATTCATCCCTGTAAGAAAGAACAAAGATTTTTTTTAAAAAAAAAGTTGGCAGTATCGTAAAAAGAGGGATGAATTTATTTACAGTGTATCAAGCACTTCAGTGCCCAGCAATTCGATGTTGGTTTCCCTGCACATAAGAGCACAAAAACCATATAAAAGTTGTTCAGATTTTTTTTCTTTAAATTAAGGGTAAAAACATATCTATGTATACTTCTGTCAGAGTAGCTTTGATCATACTGGACCAACAAGCAGATTTAAACTTTTGCTGTACTTTTTTTAAATGACATGACTGAATTTTAGGACATTAATTCCTTTACTTGGAATAAATGGTATTATGTCATTAGGCACATATTTTGAGTTAATAATTATTGCTACTGTTGTGTATTTGGATCTACACGTTGAATGGGGTGAGGTTATACTGGTGAATTGATTATTCCACTACAAATTGGTATAACACTGGGTTATTTTAAGTCTTTTGTGTTCTAGTTAGTTTCCTGTAAGGGATGTCTTTTCATTTTTAGAGGGTGTTGGTAATTCTGTAGATTTATAGTACAGTACAACTCAAATTATCCAGATTACATTTAAATATCTTGTAAGGTACAATTATTTGCTATCTAGATAAATACAGTGATTTAATAAGCCTCAATGTTTCCCCTAATATTTGTTCATTCTCTCTTCCTCTCTTTCTTCCATTCTTTCCTTCCTGCCTCATTAAGATTATTTTGCAAGTTAGCATCTTGGATGATAACTGAAAATCACCCACTGTTGAAACATGAAATTCTTATTCATAGACCCAAATGTAGAGTACATTCTAAGGCAGCCTTTACTCACATGAACTGTCCTCATTCACCTGAGTAGTCCCATTGACTTAACGGAACTGCTTGCACAAATAAAGCATATGACAAAGGCTTCCCGGATCAGGTCCTAAAATAACAACTTGAGGTAATTAGCCAAAACAGGAATCCAGGAGCAACCTACTAGATCCTAAGTGCGGGGTGGGGGGGTGATGGCCAGGGTGACCTCTCAAGGTCCCTTCCAGCCCTACTTTTCTATGATTCTGTGATTCCTAATTAAAGCGTCTGTAGCTGGCTTCATGGATAGATGAACTGACAATATGGACACAGTTCCTTACTAGTGCCATTTGCCATTTTGTTTCAGCGCTCGTGCACTTCACGAACAAAGAGAAAGCCGGTGGTGTTCTCATCGCCACCTCTGGAAAACAGGCCGAGTTTGTTTCTGAGACCTCTGAAGCCAATGTCATGGTGCAGTGGTACAAAGACGGCAAAGAAATCAAACGCACAAAGAAATTCACCCTGGAGGATAACGGGAAGCTGCACAAGCTCATCGCCTCAGCTGTAACAAAAGAAGATGAGGGAACGTACATGTGCAAAGTTGGAGAGGACACTCTAGTTTTCAATTTAAAGGTCTCAGGTGAGTTCATGAGGCAAGTGTGAGCAGGGCTTATGTTGGGTACAGGAACATTATCACTTAGATTGTAAGCGCTTTGAGACAAAGGCTGCCATCTCTATGTGTGTACAGCACCTAGCACAGTGAGGCCCTGATCTCTAGGCACGTCTGCAATACACGTAAACAACAGTAATAGTAATATTCAGGTCACTAATGGAATGACTAGAGATGGGCCCAAGCCAAAACCTCAGATCGAAACACCCCAAACTTTGGACAGGTTTGCATCTGGATCTGGGTCTGAATCCTGTAGTTCGGTCCCATCTAGAGCACATTGCCTCAACAATTGATACTCCCTTTGAGCTCCCTCCTGCGAGAGGGGGTTTGAGAGTCTTGGGCTACCTTCTGAGAAAGCCTTGGTGCCCAGTTAAACTCGAGTTCTGCGCTCCTGTGGAACGTTTGTGGTCTCTGAGTGCGAGTCATTCCCTTAGGTAGCTTGACCTATCCCAGAAGTAGAGTGCATACCCCTCAGGCCAAATGAGGGGGAGTCCTAGAACTGATTTATTCCAGAGCTGGACAGGGGATGGATCACTTGATGATGACCTGTTCTATTCATTCCCTCTGGGGCACCTGGCATTGGCCACTGTTGGAAGACAACAAGGAGTCTGGTGGCATCATGGCTACCCCCTGATGTTGGAATACAGGATACTGGGCTAGATGGATCTTTGGTCTGACCCGTATGGCCATTCTTATGTTTAGAGCTAATGGTATTGAGGAGACATCATAAAAAATGCTCTGTGAAATCCAGCCAACTCCGCACACAGGGATTGGTGGGAAGTTTTTCTGGATTTGTTTCACTGGATTTTGCTTTGAGCTTCATCCTCAAATGATTCCCAAATCTCAAAACTTGAAACTACCAAATTTCATTTGGTCATGGTCAAAACTACTGAATTTCACATTGTTTCCACCAGAAGCTGTAGCCTGGCTCAGGCAAACTGGACCCATGTTTACCAAAAGATTTGGAAACCTCAGTGAACTTTCTGGCAAATGGGCTGAATTTCAAGCTGCTAAGAAAACCCTAAACCAGACAGGTTTCACGTTTTATAATAAAAAATGTCCAGAGTGCTAATCAGAAGCACTGCTAGGCAAGAGGCCAGAACTAAGACCGGGACATAAGCTACCTTTGTGGTAGTGAATGTTCCCCAGAAACCTCTAATGCAGGACTCCAATGAAGCTATTATTCCACAGTCAAATAATTTTTGTAAAAATAGATTTCGCCTAATGATAGATAAGTTTTAACAGAAATGTTTGTTCATTGGTGCCGTAGAAATGGGTAGCATGGGTGTATCATCTTAGCTGTCCTTGGGATACTTGGCGACCTAAAGCAACAGGTGCTGCAGAATAATATGTAATGTTAAACTAAGGTTACTTATCACTGACAGCCATCAACTTACTCTGCAGCAGGCTAGCTTGATTGAGTGCCTGGTATGAAATACATATTACGCTCACTGTTGCTTGTTAGCATGAGCAATGGGATGTGTCATACATGTTTGTTCCTAGATTAATCTACAAAGTGCTGATCTCCATGCAGCTCAGTGCCACTTATGTCATCTTCACTTTAATGTTAACCCTTTGCAAATGCATTCTGGGGAAAAAACCCCAAACTACAGCCCTCATTGTAGTAACCCCCAACCTGGATCATTAGCAGGGTTTGAACCATAACCTTCAGTGCCAACGTACAGGCCTCTACTATTTGAGATAAAGGAAAATGCCATTAAATGCACGCAGCAGTAGGCTTTTATTATTTGCATGGACTGGCTTCTTCTTTTCTCAAGACTAAACATGTCCAATTTTTAATCTCTCCTTACAGGTCAGGTTTTCTAAACCTTTTATCATGTCTATTGCTCTATTCTGAACTCTCTCCAGTTTGTCCATATCTTTCCTAAAGTCTGGTGCACAGAATTGGACACAATACTCCAGCTGTGTCCTCACCAGTACCAAGTAGAAGGTCCCTTCCAGTTACCCCCCATGTCTTACATATGACTCTCCTATCAACTTCTACCCTTAGCTACACTCATATGCAACTCCCTTAGTGACAACCATGTTGTCTTTACACTCTGTAACCATACTCATCCTTCCTGCGTTAGGCTGAAATACATAGCACCAGCTTCTGCACATGGTTAGTGTATCCACAGCTCCCATGGAAGTCGGGGGATCCATTTTTAGTAACTCCCTGGAGGGGTCATCAGAAGGGTTTGAACTTGGGACCTTTAGCACAGACCTCTACCACTTGAGCTAAAGGAGAAATTCCAGTAGCGGGTAGCTGTAGTTGGCTGTTATCATCTGTGAACTGGCTACTGGAGGGGAATGAAACACAAGCAAATTTACACATGTAAATTCTTCCATAGATGGAACCCCAGGCCCTGGAGGTCACTAACATTGAAATCATGCCAGGGTGTAACTGGATTGTTCTTATGTTGCTCTAGGTTAATGGAGGGGCACAAACTACTTTTCCTTCTTCTTTTTAGATGAAGTTGTTAAGTTTGTCCACAAGCCTAAAGCAACGCCAGAAATTTCAGTCAGTCCTTCTGAGGGTCTAGAGCTGGCGTGTGAGGTCTCGGTGGCGAGTGGAGCTGTTGTGTGGAAGAAGGATCAAACTGAGGTTAAGCAGGACCAGAGAACGACAGTCACCTCCCAGGGAACAGACCGAAAGCTCATCATCAAGAATGTGACACAGCATGACCAAGGGAGCTACACCTGTGAATCAAAGGATGACAAAGTAACATTCCAAGTCAAAGTCAAAGGTGAGCGGATGCATGAAATCTCAGGAGCAATAAAATACTTAATCCTGGATAGCATCCTGCATCTAAGGTGCATCCCCAAACCCTTTTCGGGGTAAATAACTCTGCCACAGCACTTGATTTTCAGTGAAGCCTGAAACCTGCCTCTACTTTTGCATGTGCAATTGGATGTCCACAAATAATTGCACGTGCAACATGTTGTGGCTGCAGAGGGTAGCTCTTGGATATCTAGCGACCTGCCTGCACCATTGCACCTGTAAAATTAGATGCCATTGCACCTGCAGCATCAGGTCCACAGAATTAAAACACAAAATAATAGCAGAGTCAGGAGTGGGTGAGAGAAACTAAGGCTTGGTCTACACTTACCCCCCAAGTCGAAGTAAGGTACGCAAATTCAGCTACGTGAATAACGTAGCTGAAGTCGACATACCTTACTTCGAACTTACCGCGGTTCAGACACGGTCCACACGCGGCAGGCAGGCTCCCCGTCGACTCCGCGGTACTCCTCTCGTTGAGCTGGAGTACCGCAGTCGACGGCGAGCACTTCCTGGTTCGATTTATCGCGTCCAGACCAGACGCGATAAATCGAACCCGGAACTTCGATCCCCAGCCGCCGAACTAGCGCGGCAGTGTAGACCAGCCCTTAGAGATGTAGCTAAAAGTAAAGAGGGATGTTTGAAGTGACACAGAAAAGCTCTTCCAAATAGGAGCTGGTTTTTGCAGCGTTCTGCAATGTTCTGGTTGTTCTTTCAAAAGTTTACAACTGAACATTGACTTAATACAGCTTTGAAACTTTATTGTGCAGAGAAAAATGCTGCTTTTAACCATCTCAATTTAAATGAAGCAAGCACAGAAAGAGTTTCTTTACCTTGTCAAATCTTTTTTTTAAACTTTTGCTTTATTCTTAGTAGCTTACATTTAGCACAGTACTGTACTGTTTGATTTTTGTTGTTTTTGTTTCTGCTGCTGCCTGATTGTGTGCTTCCAGTTCCAAATGAGGTGTGTGGTTGGCCGGTCAGTTCGTAACTCTGGTGTTCGTAACTCTGAGGTTCTACCATTTGTGGTTATTGTGGGCCACGTCTTGCTTTGCTGTCCTTTGAAATCCTCCATTGCTACCAAATAGTCTCTTGCTCACTGCCCCAGTTTTGATAAACTAGGAGGCAGGAGGGCACCTGCTGCAAAGCTATCCACAAGCTAATCAGGACTAAGACAGGGCAGTGTTTGGATGGGAAGCTACCAAGGAACATGTAGGTGCGGGAAGAAGTCAGTGGAATTACTCTAGATCAGGAATGGGCAAACTTTTTGGCCTGAGGGCCACATCTGGGTATGGAAATTGTATGGCGGGCCATGAATGCTCACAAAATTGGGTGTTGGGGTGTGGGAGGCGGTGAGGGCTCCGTCTGGGGCTGCAGGCTCTGGGGTGGGGCCAGATATGAGGCGTTCAAGGTGTGTGAGGGGGCTCTTGGCTGGGGCAGGGAGTTGGGGTGCAGGGGTGGAGGGTCAGGTCTCCAGCTGGGGGTGCAGGCTCTGGGTGGGGCTGGGGATGAGGGGTTGGGGGTGAAGGAGGGTGCTCCGGGCTGGGACCAAGGGGTTTGGAGGGGGATCAGGGCTGGGACAGGGTGTTGGGGCATGGGAGGGTGTCAGGGGTGCAGGCTCCGGGCGGCGCTTACCTCAAGCAGCTCCCGGAAGCAGCGGCATGTCCCCCCTCTGCCTCCTACACAGAGGCACGGCCAGGCGGCTCTGCGTGCTGCTCTGTCCGCAGGCGCCACCCCTGCAGCTCTCATTGGCCATGGTTCCCGGCCAAGGGAAGCTGCGGGGGTGGGGGCAGCGTGTGGAGCCCCTTGACTGCCCCTACGTATAGGAGCCAGAGGGAGGACATGCCACTGCTTCTGGGAGCCGTGCAGAGCGGGGCAAGCCCCCAACCCCGCTCCCCGGCTGGAGCGCCGGAGCAGGGTAAGCCCCGGACCCCGCTCTCCATCGGGAGCTTGAGGACCACATTAAAACATCTGGATGGCTGGATGCAGCCCCCGGGCCATAGTTTGCCCACCCCTGCTCTAGATTTATACCAGGGTGACTGACAGCAAAGCTTAGCTCTTAATGTTTGTGAAACTGTGAGATCCTTGGACTAAAGTTCAGTGTGGTGGTGATCAGTCAGGGTCATCACGTGATCGCTCTTTATGGACGTTTGGTGCACCAGCCTACAGCAGCTTTAGAGGATAGTGTTTTCTGTTGGGAAAGAAGGATGGTCTTGGGGTAAAGGCATTGGGTTGGGAATCAGTAGATCTTGGTTCCGTTCCTAGCTCTGCAAGAGATTTCTCATGTGACTTTGAGATATTCCTCTCTCGATGTCTCAGTTCCCCATCTGTAAAATGGGAACAAAGATAGGGAAGCATCTCAGAGGGCTGTTGTGAGGATATAGTCATTAACGTTCCTGAGGTGCTAAAATATTACAGTGATATGGGGAGTGTTTCCTAAGCCCCATGATAGGAGATTGCAAAAGGACATACGTGACTGTACTTCCATCTTGCAGAGACGGAAGAGGTGTTTGCAAACAAGGAGAAGGTGCAGAAGGAGGTGAAGGCCATTCTGACAGACAGCGCCACCCTCAGCTGTGAGGTGACTCAGGCCAAGACTGAAGTGAGGTGGTACAAGGACAGGAAACTGATCACCTCCAGCAAGAAATTCAAGGTGGAGTCTGAGGGCAAATCCCGGCATCTGGTCGTGGAGCAGGTGGAGAAGAAAGATGCTGGAGAGTACACCTGTGAGGCCGCAGGCCAGAAACTGATCTTCAAAGTTATCATCACAGGTGAGTGAGATGCTCTGATTTATATTTCGTTGACTTCTCTTTCTGGGTCTTTTCTCATGTTCTCTGCTGACATGATAAAATGGATTATTTCATGTTCTTCTGTTCTTGCTTTGAACTGTACTGCCATGAGGCTGAGGAGGGTTGGACCAGACTTGGGGCTAGTCTGGAGACACAAGGTCTCTGCAGGTCTCCTGAGGTTCAGATTCTGGGGCTGGAACATGTATAAAATGTCATCAGGCAAAAGCAGCTTTAGCATGTCCAATGCAATCACGTCTACCCTGTCCTCCCCACTGCTGCTCAGCCTGAAAATCACTAGCTCTCCTCTTTCGTTCTCTCTTCCTTCCTCCTCATAATAGCCTCCCTCTCACAGAATCATAGAATATTAGGGTTGGAAGAGAACTCAGGAGGTCATCTAGTCCAACCCCCTGCTCAAAGCAGGACCAATCCCCAACTAAATCATCCAAAGACACAGACACACACAGGGGCGGCCCGTCCATGTAGACGAACTAGGTGGTCGCCTAGGGTGCCAAGTTAAATGGGGTGCCAAATTCGAGGAAAAAAATCAAATGAAAAAAAAATGAAAAAGATGAAAAATACAAATAAAGTAACAACGATGTCATTATTTCAATTCCCATGCGCATACGGAGGGAATATGAATTATAATTCATTTCTTTACATTTCTGAGAATTTATTAATATGTCAAATCTTTTACTTACTGCAAAAAATTTTTTTAGCAAAAAAAATTTTCAATTTGCAACGTAGGGTCAAGATGACCCACTCCTCAGTTTTGATAAGCAATAACTCAGCCACAATGAAACACATCCACCAGCGGCAAGAGCTGCAATGCTAGCGACACCTAACTCGAATATACATCATAGCCGGAAATTCATGTAGAGCGGAGATATCGCGAGTTGATACATGTCAAAGGGTCGTTTTAACACACGTCGCAGGTAGATGGTTAAGAATCGAGCGAATACTGTGGAAAATTGTGTTTCTTGGTGCCAAAGAATAAAGAATAACGTATTTCAGCATTATAAATCCAAAATGTGAGTATCGTTAAGCGTTATTAAACCTTAGCGTTATTATCGGGCTGTATAATTATGAACTTTTCTTTGTTATAACTGGTTCACATCTACTAAATAAGGTCCATAAAAGAAAAGTAACAGCGTTAACACTTAATAGACTACGAAAGTGATGATGTCGCACTCCAAGCGGGTAACCGTGAGAAAGGGAATTACTTTCCAAACAACCAGTGTCGGATTATAACATCGAAAAAGGTCATTTTGTTTCCGTGTAAACGCTGTAACTAACTGTTTTAATAGGTAAGTGAGTGTATGTTACTAATCATTGAACCTTTAAGCAGTGAAAAGACGTGTTGGGATGGCTGCAATGTGGTTTAAATCGCCAACCATGTGGTGGGTGTGTCAGCCATCCTTAATGCTATAATGCTTGCAGTCGGGAGCACAGTACATAATAATAATCAAATGCCCCATGGCAGAAAGAGGAAAAAGAAAACCCTCAGGAGCTGAGTATCGTAAACGAAAGGCTGAGAAGGAAAAGGACCTAGCAAAACAGCAGGGATCCTTCCTGAAATATCTTCTCTTTAATCCAAATAAAGATGGAAGCAGTTCACAGCATCCAGATGAAGGAATTTTACTTGGAGAGGAGGTTAGCTCACTTCTAGATAGAAGCAGTTTGGAACATCAAGATGAAGGTATATTACTTCAAGATGAGGGTAGCTCACATCCACAGAAAAGCAGTTTGGAAACTCAAGATGATGGAAACTTACTTCTAGATGAAGGCAGCTCACAGCATCAGACTGATATGGAAGTGGAGAAAATGTATTCACCTTCAGAGACACATGCAGAAATTGAAGTAAATGAAGTAGAAGGAAGAAAGGATGAGGAAGTTACAAACAAGTTACAGTATGAGGACCCAGCTTCATGGCCCAGATGTGATCACAGTGTGTGGCAAATTCTCGTGGAACATGGACCTGAACAAGTTCATGAATTTCCCTTCCCTAAGGATGGAAATAAAAGAAAATTCTCTGCTCAGCATTACAAGAGGAAACTCATTAAAGGGGAAGAAATTCATTGAAACTGGTTACAATATTCAGTGTCGAAGGACTCTGTGTTTTGCTTTTGCTGCAAGTTGTTTAGAAATCAAGCAATTGGTACATCACTTACTGAAACTGGTTCGAAGGACTGGAAAAACATATTTTCAATTCTCTCTTCACATGAAAGAAGTACAGAACATTTGGAATGTTTTCAAAATTGGAAAGAACTTGAATTACGATTGAAAAAAGAAAAAACTATCAATGAAGAAAATTTACGTGTGATGAAGGAAAAAGAAGAATATTGGCAACAAATATTAGAGCATCTGATTGCTTTAGTGAGAGTTCTCAGTGGGCAAAATTTAGCATTCCGAAACCGCGGTAGAAATGAAAAATTATACACTCCAGGTAATGGATACTTTTTAAAATTTGTTGAATACCTAGCTGTGTTTGATCCAGTCACGAAGGAGCATCTACATAAAATAACAGATCATGAAACACAGGTTCATTACTTAGGAAAAAATATGCAGAATGAACTGATTCAAATCCTAGCAAATGCCATTAAAAAGAAAATTATAAAAGCTGCCCACTCTGCAAAATACTTTTCAATAATACTGGACTGTACACCAGATGTGAGTCATGTTGAACAAATGACGACGATCATTCGTTTTGTGGATGTGGAAAAGTCTGCAGATGAAGGTAATGTTGAAGTGCTCATAAAGGAACATTTTTTGGGTTTCGTACCACTGAAGGAGATGACTGGAGCATTTATGACTGAAACTATTCTACAAGAGCTTGAAACAATGTAATTATCTGTTGAAGACTTATGTGGCCAAGGCTATGATAATGAGAGTAATATGAAGGGTAAAGACAATGGTGTGCAAAGGAGAATGATGGAAATCAATCCTAGGGCCTTTTTCGTTCCTTGCAGTGCGCATTCTCTGAATTTGGTTGTCAATGATGCTGCTAGATGCTGTTTGGAGGCAAGCAGTTTCTTTGACCGGGTGCAACGTGTTTATGTGTTTTTTCTCAGGCTCAACATGCTGTTGGGAGATTCTGACTCGCCATGTGAATTCTCTAACTATGAAACCACTTAGTCAGACAAGATGGGAAAGTCATATTGATGCTTTGAAGCCTCTTCACTATGAACTTGGAAACATTTATGATGCCCTAATTGAAATTTATGATGATACTACCTTTACTGGATCATCTGGCAATACTGCACGTTCAGATGCAGAAGCTCTTGCAAACGGCCTTTCCAAGTTCAAATTTGTGACTTCACTCATTTTGTGGTATAATATCCTTTTCGACATTAACCTCACTAGTAAGCAGATTCAGGAAAAGAACTTGAATGTACATTCTGCTATTCAAAAACTGCAGCAAACTAAAAATATTCTGGAGGAATTCAGAAGTGATGAAGGGTTCGAAACAACACTGGTAGATTCTCTTGAGCTTGCTGAATCATAGAATCATAGAATATCAGGGCTGGAAGGGACCTCAGGAGGTCATCTAGTCCAACCCCCTGCTCAAAGCAGGACCAATTCCCAACTAAATCATCCCAGCCAGGGCTTTGTCAAGCCGGGCCTTAAAAACCTCCAAGGAAGGAGATTCCACCACCTCCCTAGGTAATGCATTCCAGTGCTTCACCACCCTCCTAGTGAAATAGTGTTTCCTAATATCCAACCTAGACCTCCCCCACAGCAACTTGAGACCATTGCTCCTTGTTCTGTCATCTGCCACCACTGAGAACAGCCGAGCTCCATCCTCTTTGGAACCCCCGCTCAGGTAGTTGAAAGCAGCTATCAAATCCCCCCTCATTCTTCTCTTCTGGAGACTAAACAATCCCAGTTCCCTCAGCCTCTCCTCATAAGTCATGTGCTCCAGACCCCTAATCATTTTTGTTGCCCTCCGCTGGACTTTTTCCAATTTTTCCACATCCTTCTTGTAGTGTGGGGCCCAAAACTGGACACAGTACTCCAGATGAGGCCTCACCAATGTTGAATAAAAGGGAACGATCACGTTCCTCGATCTGCTGGCAATGCCCCTACTTATACAGCCCAAAATGCCGTTAGCCTTCTTGGCAACAAGAGCACACTGTTGACTCATATCCAGCTTCTCGTCCACTGTGACCCCTAGGTCCTTTTCTGCAGAACTGCTACCTAGCCATTCGGTCCCTAGTCTGTAGCAGTGCATGGGATTCTTCCGTTCTAAGTGCAGGACTCTGCACTTGTCCTTGTTGAACCTCATCAGGTTTTTTTTGGCCCAATCTTCTAATTTGTCTAGGTCCCTCTGTATCCGATCCCTACCCTCTAGTGTATCTACCATGCCTCCCAGTTTAGTGTCACCTGCAAACTTGCTGAGAGTGCAGTCCACACCATCCTCCAGATCATTAATAAAGATATTAAACAAAACCGGCCCCAGGACCGACCCTTGGGGCACTCCGCTTGAAACCGGCTGCCAACTAGACATGGAACCATTGATCATTACCCGTTGAGCCCGACGATCTAGCCAACTTTCTATCCACCTTACAGTCCATTCATCCAGCCCATACTTCTTTAACTTGGCGGCAAGAATACTGTGGGAGACCGTATCAAAAGCTTTGCTAAAGTCAAGGAATAACACATCCACTGCTTTCCCCTCATCCACAGAGGCAGTTATCTCATCATAGAAGGCAATTAAGTTAGTCAGGCACGACTTCCCCTTGGTGAATCCATGCTGACTGTTCCTGATCACTTTCCTCTCCTCTAAGTGTTTCATAATTGATTCCTTGAGGACCTGCTCCATGATTTTTCCAGGGACTGAGGTGAGGCTGACTGGCCTGTAGTTCCCCGGATCCTCCTTCTTCCCTTTTTTAAAGATGGGCACTACATTAGCCTTTTTCCAGTCATCCGGGACCTCCCCCGATCGCCATGAGTTTTCAAAAATAATGGCTAATGGCTCTGCAATCTCATCCGCCAACTCCTTTAGCACCCTCGGATGCAGTGCATCCGGCCCCATGGACTTCTTGTGCACGTCCAGTTTTTCTAAATAGTCCCGAACCACTTCTTTCTCCACAGAGGGCTGGTCACCTTCTCCCCATACTGTGCTGCCCAGTGCAGCAGTCTGGAAGCTGACCTTGTTCGTGAAGACAGAGGCAAAAAAATCATTGAGTACATTAGCTTTTTCCACATCCTCGGTCACTAGGTTGCCTCCCTCATTCAGTAAGGGGCCCACACTTTCCTTGACTTTCTTCTTGTTGCTAACATACCTGAAGAAACCCTTCTTGTTACTCTTAACATCTCTTGCTAGCTGCAACTCCAAGTGTGATTTGGCCTTCCTGATTTCACTCCTGCATGCCTGAACAATATTTTTATACTCCTCCCTGGTCATTTGTCCAATCTTCCACTTCTTGTAAGCTTCTTTTTTGCGTTTAAGATCAGCAAGGATTTCACTGTTTAGCCAAGCTGGTCGCCTGCCATATTTACTATTCTTTCTACACATCGGGATGGTTTGTTCCTGCAACCGCAATAAGGATTCTTTAAAATACAGCCAGCTCTCCTGGACCCCTTTCCCCCACATGTTATTCTCCCAGGGGATCCTGCCCATCTGTTCCCTGAGGGAGTCAAAGTCTGCTTTTCTGAAGTCCAGGGTCCGTATTCTGCTGCTCTCCTTTCTTCCTTGTGTCAGGATCCTGAACTCGACCATCTCATGGTCACTGCCTCCCAGGTTCCCATCCACTTTTGCTTCCCCTACTAATTCTTCCCGGTTTGTGAGCAGCAGGTCAAGAAAAGCTCTGCCCCTAGTTGGTTCCTCCAGCACTTGCACCAGGAAATTGTCCCCTACACTTTCCAAAAACTTCCTGGATTGTCTGTGCACCGCTGTATTGCTCTCCCAGCAGATATCAGGGTGATTAAAGTCTCCCATGAGAACCAGGGCCTGCGATCTAGCAACTTCTGCTAGTTGCCAGAAGAAAGCCTCGTCCACCTCATCCCCCTGGTCTGGTGGTCTATAGCAGACTCCCACCACAACATCACCCTTGTTGCTCACACTTCTCAACTTTATCCAGAGACTCTCAGGTTTTTCTGCAGTTTCATACCGGAGCTCTGAGCAGTCATACTCCTCTCTTACATACAACGCAACTCCCCCACCTTTTCTGCCCTGCCTGTCCTTCCTGAACAGTTTATATCCATCCATGACAGTACTCCAGTCATGTGAGTTATCCCACCAAGTCTCTGTTATTCCAATCGCATCATAGTTCCCTGACTGTGCCAGGACGTCTCTGCCTAGCACTCCTCCTTCTTGGAACACCATCCCATGGTCGAAGAATCCAAAGCCTTCTCTCCGACACCACCTGCGTAGCCATTCGTTGACTTCCACGATTCGACGGTCTCTACCCAGGCCTTTTCCTTGCACAGGGAGGATGGACGAGAACACCACTTGCGCCTCAAACTCCTTTATCCTTCTTCCCAGAGCCACGTAGTCTGCAGTGATCCGCTCAAGGTCATTCTTGGCAGTATCATTGGTGCCCACGTGGAGAAGCAGGAAGGGGTAGTGATCCGAGGGCTTGATGAGTCTCGGCAGTCTCTCCGTCACATCGTGTATCCTAGCTCCTGGCAAGCAGCAGACCTCTCGGTTTTCCCGGTCGGGGCGGCAGATAGATGACTCAGTCACCCTGAGGAGGGAGTCCCCGACCACCACCACCCTCCTCCTCCTCTTGGGAGTGGTGGTCATGGAACCCCCATCCCTAGGACAGTGCATCTTTTGCCTTCCAATCGGTGGAGTCTCCTTCTGCTCCCTTCCCTCAGATGGGTCATCTAGTCCACTCTCCGCATTAGTACCTGTAGAGAGAACATGGAAACGATTGCTCACCTGTATCTCCATTGCTGGTCCATGGACGCTCCTCTTTCTCCTTCTGGAGGTCACATGCTGCCAAACTTCTTCACCATCTTGTCCCTGCTGCGCCTGCTCTGAATCTTCCAAACATTGTGGCTGTAGAAGCATCTCCTGATGTCTGTCCAGGAAATCTTCATTTTCCCTTATGCAACGCAGAGTCGATACTCATTTCTCCAGACCTCGAACCTTCTCTTCCAATATGGAGACCAGCTTGCACTTTGTACAGACAAAGTCGCTTCTGTCCTGTGGAAGAAAGACAAACATGGCACAACCTGTGCAGGTTACAACAGCTGATCGCTCACCTTCCATATCACCTTCCTCTTAAGAGCTTCCTCAGCTGTTGCAGGAACTACTCAGAGAAACCAGCAGATGAAAGCCTCAGTGAGCTCTCTCCAGGCGAGCTCCCAGGCAAACTCCCTCTGTTAGCCTCTGCTGTTCGCCGCTCAGCTGATTCGCTGCTGACTGCCCTTATATACCAGTCAGGCCCACCAACACAGCCCCCCTAATGCAGCACTTAGCGTACCTCCTCTCGGACAGCTCCCAGGCAAACTCCCTCCGTTAGCCTCTGCTGTTCGCCGCTCAGCTGGTTCGCTGCTGACTGCCCTTATATACCAGTCAGGCCCACCAACACAGCCCCCCTAATGCAGCACTTAGCGTACCTCCTCTCGGACAGCTCCCAGGCAAACTCCCTCTGTTAGCCTCTGCTGTTCACCACTCACCTGGTTCGCTGCTGACTGCCCTTATATACCAGTCAGGCCCACCAACACAGCCCCCCTAATGCAGCACTTAGCGTACCTCCTCTCGGACAGCTCCCAGGCAAACTCCCTCTGAAGAAATAGACTTTCCGACAGAATTTGAACCAGAGCCAGTTCGCATTCGGCAAAAGAAACAGCAGTTTTCGTATGAAGGACGAGACACACCCATTCAGAACCCAAAACAAAGGTTCAAAGTGAATTTCTACTTCACAGTCCTTGATACTGCTATTCACTCAGTTGACGAAAGATTTCAACAGATGCAGCAGCTAGAGTCAGTATTTGGCTTTCTATATGATATCCACAGCTTGCAAAAGAAAACAGCAAAACAGATAAGAGAATTTTGTATAAAACTGGAGTCGGCATTGACACATGAAAATTCAAAAGACATTGACGCTAAAGATTTGTGTAGTGAGCTTCAGGCTTTTTCAAGATGATTTAAGAAACATTCCACTCCTGAAAAAGTCCTGAAGTTTGTTTGTGAAAATAAACTCAGACAGTTTTCCAAACATTTTTATAGCTCTACACATTCTTTTAACTTTGCCAGTTTCCGTAGCTAGTGGGGGAACGTAGCTTCTCAAACTTAAAATTGATAAAAACACATCTGCGTTCAACAATGGTGCAAGAGAGACTTGTTGGACTTGCCACAATGTCAATAGAGCACGAAATAGCTGGAAAACTGGATCTAAAAGAACTAGTGACTGAATTTTCAAAACTTAAAGCAAGAAAAGTCATGTTTTAAGAGCACAGAGTGTTTTTTATTCAGAGTGTTTTGTAAATACAGGTTAAAGTTCATTGAAGAGTTTTCTTATTTCTTTCTATGTTGGATGTGGTGGTAATGGCAATTAAAGCAGGATAGCGGAATGGATGATTTTGGATTTGTAATAAAAATTATAATTAACATTTTTAATGCATTTTTATTTGAAATCGGACTGAAATGTCATCTAGCTGTCGTGTACAAATCTGAAAATTTTGTGTCTCTATTTTATCTGATCTCAGAAACATTGGTTGGACAGACAGACGGACAAACCGAATAATTAAGCTTCTGTTTAAAAAAAAAATTCTTAAAAAAAGATTAAAAAGAAAAAAGGGGCAAAATGTTTCCCAGTTTACCAAAAACCTCAGCCTAGATCTGCCCTTAGGGTTTGCGGGTGGGAGGTGCCAATTGCATGATTCGCCTAGGGCACCAGTTGCTGGCAGCTAGTCTAGGGTCGCCCCTGGACACACACCACTGGCACCTACAGGTTGGCAGGGCAAACAGATCAGCAGGAATCAATCTGACATCAGGAATCATAACATTCAAAAACCAGTAGGAGAACACTTCAACCTCTCTGGTCACTCAGTAACAGACTTAAAAGTGGCAATCTTGCAACAGAAAAGCTTCAAAAACAGACTCCAATGAGAAACTGCTGAACTTGAATTAATATGCAAACTGGATACCATCAATTTAGGCTTGAGTAGAGACTGGGAATGGCTGAGCCATTGCACACATTGAATCTATTTCCCCATGTTAAGTATCCTCACACCTTCTTGTCAAACTGTCTAAAATGGGCCATCTTGATTATCACTACAAAAGTTTTTTTTCTCCTGCTGATAATTGCTCATCTTAATTAATTAGCCTCTTAGAGTTGGTAGGGCAACTCCCACCTTTTCATGTTCTCTGTATGTATATATATCTCCTCACTATATGTTCCATTCTATGCATCCGATGAAGTGGGCTGTAGCCCACGAAAGCTTATGCTCAAATAATTGTGTTAGTCTCTAAGGTGCCACAAGTACTCCTGTTCTTTTTTCTTAGATCAGCAGTAGACACACTCATTTGCACACACATACTGTGCGCAAAAAATATATATTTTGCATACTGTGTTAAAAAAATCCCCTCCCCAAGTCCTCAAATGTGTGGCAAAGTGAACAAAAATGGATACGTGTGTGTGACTGGAATGAGCAGTGAGTTGGATTTCACACACACGTTGTGCGCACATCTTTCATCCAGCTTTCCTCCCCACCCTCCTTTCATCCAGTGACGGTGGCATCTAGCGTGTTCTCTAAATGGATCTGGGACCCACGGGAATCTTAAGGTGGCTGTACAAGGTCAGCTCTATTCTCGGAACAACGAGCAATGACCCAAGCAGATTTTTCTCTTTCAAACATCATTTGATTTTGAGCCTCTGGACATTTTAGGAACTACATTTTTCTGTCACTCTGACAGTGATGGGGTTTCTTTTGGTATCTTAATCATTTTGCAAGCGGTTCAGATGTCCAGTAAATAGCAGCTAAGGCCTCACACTGGCATTGATATGCCTGACATATCCTGAGCCATTTCAAAATAAACTGAAAATGAGATTCAATTGGATGGAAGTGATGGGAACATCTGCCGGTTTGATCTAGCACCTGCCAATATTCTCCAGCTTTTTGCTGCTCCAGAAGCCTCTGGAGCCCCATGGCATCAATGGCAAATAATGAGAACAGCAAACAGTCCCTGATGCTGAATTTTATTTTCATAAAACAGTTCAGTGGACAGTTTTGAGTAACAAATAGATTCCTTCAAATCCAAGTCTCTTTGTGGATAATTAGCCAGTTGAAAGAGGGATACATTAGTCAGATCAATTATTTGCAATAAACAGTTTGAGCAGCAATGGTGTTAACCCTGAAGACTAATGATGATGGATTGAATGACAACATTACTGTTTCACTTCTGATCATTTCAGCAGGAATACCATCTGCTCTGGAATTATAGGTGCATCTGGAGCAAAGAATATCAGCACTTCCCTCCCATAATCTGACTCTCGCTATCTGTCAATATAATCAATCTCTTCTCATCTATTTGGTCTCATATCCATTTAATCTACTCTATGTTATCTGTCTTTCCCCTGTTGGTGAAGTATCAGGTATAAGCCACTGCCAGAAGCAGGCTACTGGTGATCCAATCCAGCACAGTTCTTACTGTCTTAAAACAGCAGGAATTTGGACATTAACAAAAGCCTTCCAGTGATTTATTTGGTATTAGGTTAGATTAGGGACAGATTCTGGGTGTGCTTCTGCAGGTGCGGTAGATGACAGAAAATTCTTTCTTCTCCCTGTGAACCCACACAGGGGCAAGGTGCCGTGAAGTTATAATGCTACCAGGAATGTAGGGGGTAGTACTTGGGAGACCTGGGTTCGAGTCCCAGTGGGACTTACTGTGTGTGTCTGGGCTAAATCACTACTGCTCACTGCATCAGTCTCCATAGGCTGTGGAACATAAAGTGCTTAGCAAACATGATGTGCTCAGTGTGGTTATTAATCAAGGTAGAAATTAGGCTAGGGGGGTAACAATTCATTAATAAATTGTAAGATCAGAAGGGACCATTATGGTCACCTTGTCTGCGCCCCAATTAAAACTGAAAAGACAAAAACTAACTTCCGCCTGGCAGAGAGGCAGTTGTGCTTAATTGCTTTTTACTTTATATAAAGCAGGTCTCATCCCCGGATCCCTGTGCTTGTATGTCGTATGCCCCCCTCTCTCTCCTTCATACTTACTGTCTGTTTAGATCGTGAACTTATCAGAGCAGGCACCATGTCTCCCTACGTGTTTGTACAGCACTGGGCATAGCGGGACACTAATCCTGACTGATGCCTTTGGGTGTTACTGTAACACAAATAAATAATGTTTTATTAGACACACAAAGGAGCCACAATGTTGGGAGGCCATGGGCCCTCCTACTTCCGTGTCCACTAGGGGTCCGAGCCAATACGGGGTGCAGCTCCAGTGTAAAGAGTGTAATCTTTGCTGCTCCTTCATCACCCCTGGAGCCATTCTCCTTGCCTCAGTCTTCTGTAAGCAGAATGCCTTTGGGAACTGCTGCCCCAACATGCTGTATCTCTGCTCCCTGCTAACACTGCTGTGGCTTCAAGTGCACCATAACCCATTGGCCAGGGTGTTACATGTTCAGAGAAGGTGAGTCTGTTACAGAGCTCGGCTACAGAGATTGGGCTCTTTAGCTCAAGCTGTAGCAGCTTGTGCCTTTAGCTCGGGAGGTTCCCGAGCCAAGATGGCCGCTGTTGCACTTCAGTGGGGCTCAGACTAGGAAGGAAGCTTTCGGAGAGGAGAATGCAGAGCAGGAGTTGATTTAAAAAAATGAAAGTGTGATGGGGACTCTGAAAAAACCCGGATGGTTTGCCATTGCAGATGCAAGGCCCCAGAAAAATTCTGAGATGTAGCCAGTGGACAAAATGGCTGCCCTGGCCAAGCCTCAGAATGACTGAGTGCTGTTTGCATGAGAACCCCAGTGTTTTCAGTTCTCTTTCAAACAGGGTGACTTCAGAGCTGCATGGGATAATGCGGCATCTTACTCCACCTCTGTTGTAACTAGAGAGCACTATTCAGTTACCATTGCTGTGTTTCGCAGACATGCGACTGTAACGTGACATGCAGGTCCATCAGCAGCTCCCTGGAAAACTGATCCAACCTTGAAATCAGTTCTTTTTCAGTGGCTGGTGCCTTAGTTGCAGAAATCTTTATTTTACTGGATTCTCCAGAAGTGCAGTGACTTTCTGGGTCTTAATTTATCCGGTTACCATTGCACTCACATTGGTTTTCACAGTTCTTATGCGACAGGGCCCCCCTGGAAGCACAAAACCTTTCCTTTTAAAGGGGTAAATATTCAGTGTGACGCACTGGGATAGACTCATAGACATTAAGATCAAAAGGGATCATTATGATCATCTTGTCTGACCTACTGCATATTGCAGGCCACAGAACCTCGCCAACCCACTCCTATAATAGACTCCTAACATCTGGCTGAGTTACTGATGTCATCAAAACATGGTTGAAATACTTCAAGTTACAGCGAATCCACCATTTACACTAGTTTAAACCTGCAAGTGACCCATGCCCTATGCTGCAGAAGAAGGTGAAACCCCCCCAGGGATGTAACCACTCGCCCTCCTGTTAAGGGAAACAAGAACCGAGCATCTACAACCTTGTGCACTGGACCATATATGGGCACCAAGGAGTTGGTTCTGCAATCTACATGGTTTTAAAGTTAATTGTACACAGTGAATGCTCATAAAATCCTAATGTAGAGGGGCCAGATCCTCAGCTGGTGTAAATCATCATAAGCAATTTCTGTGGAGCTACACTGACCTATGCCAGCTGAGGATCTGATAATATGTCTATTTTCTCAGCAAAATTTAATAGCTTGCTTAACTTTAAAAGTATTTCTGTCCCTTTCTGAATGGTAAGGGTCATATTCATTCCTAGTATAAATCTAGTGAAGTCAGTGGAGTTACCCTTGGGATAAATTTGACCCTAGCAGAGTCAAATTTATATTGACTGGCAATTAGCAAATTCAATATATTGAATTATATTGACTGGCAATTAGCAAATTTATTCACAATATGTAACATTCCCAATATTAAAGGAGAAAAGTAAGATTTAGGGGATGAAATCGTTAATCTGTAATATGTATGGCCTGTTACTTGATCATTCATATAGATGACATCCAGTTATGTGAGCTGTTTTATGAATTATTGTATTAATATATACGTCTAATCAGTCCATATTCACATAGGTCTAACATTCAGACCAGTGTTAACTGGGCCACTTTTTTTGCCCCTGTAATTCTGAGTGCAAATAATTTGCATCCATTGTAATACATTTAGATGTCTAAGTACTGACTGTGTCTGTAAATCAGTTTAAATGTGTGAATCTCCTAAATTGCACGAGCAGTTATTTGTAGGCACAAATAGTGGATGCAAAAATGGAAGCCACTGTTTAAAAATCTGTCCCTAAATACCTACTGCCTGATTCTCCTCTCCCATACATCAATTTTACACTAGTGCAATCTTTAGACTTCAATGCAGTCAATTCTGATTTACAGTGGTGGGAAAGGAGAATCATACCACTTTTCATGTATGTATTAATGCAGACCATAAATCAACATATAAATGAAAAGATATAAAACAACATTAAGTACAATATGCAGGAAGAAAGAAACTGTTCCATATAAACCACTCTCAAACAGGCAATGAGAACTATGGCATAAATTGTGGAGATTATCAAACTGTGACTTGCTAGTCATTGGTTAGCAAGATGGCTGACCATATCCTTTAAATGGATATATTTAGTTTATCATTTATTAGTCGTGATAGCCTTTCAATGCCAGTTCATTTGCTGAGGTAAAAGTATTAAGGTTCTACTTTGGAAGTAAAGGTGTTTAAATACTTTATTTGCTGCCAAATATACTAGATACATTAAGGTAAAATCCCCAGGCTACACTGCTGAATGTACCATGTGTGTCTCAACATTCATAGATTTTGAAGGCCGAAAGAAACTGCCGTGATCATCCAGTCTGACCTGCATCACTCAGGCCAAATAATTCCACCCATTATTTCCTACATTAAGCCCATATTTTGTGGTTGAGTTAGAGCATATTTTATAGGAAGATACCCAATCTTGATGTAAAGACTTCAAATGTCAGAGAGCGGATGTCAATGGCATATTACTAGTCCACAGCAGCACTGCAAATGTGATGGAGTTGGCTTATCCCCAAGAAGATGAACCAAAAAAACCCCCAAACACCACCACCACAACAACAAAAGAAACAGTTTTTGGATGTTAATATTGGAAGCTGGAAAATATGCAGGGCTGCCTACCTAAAAAGAGCACCAAGATACCAAGGATTTGGAGAAACCTAGGGAGTGTGTGGTAGAGGGTTCATTTATAACATGCTATTAATGGAGTCTGGAACTATAAGAACCATGTTTCATCAAACGAATGACTTTATTCTGTAAAAACACTAGATACATGTAACAGTCCATTGGCCATGATAGATTTATTCCTTCTGTGGTTCTTCTTTAATTTCCCCATCTCAGAGCCTGAAGAAGTGTTTGCAAACAAGGAAAAGGTGCAGAAGGAGGTCAAGGCCATCCTGACAGAGAGTGCCACCTTGAGCTGTGAGGTGGCCCAGGCCAAGACTGAAGTGAAATGGTACAAGGACGGGAAACTGATCACCTCCAGCAAGAAATTTAGGGTGGAGTCTGAGGACAAATCCCGGCATCTGGTCGTGGAGCAGGTGGAAAAGAAAGATGCTGGAGAGTACAACTGTGAGGCCGCAGGCCAGAAATTGACCTTCAAGATTATCATCACAGGTGGGAGGGATTGTTTCCTTTCTACTCATGCAGTGATTTGTTGCAGTTGTTGAGTAAAGCATTCTAGAGTGAGATGCACTTCCTACATTGCTGGCATCTCAGCTCTGAGTGAAGGAGGCTTTTGAGGGAACTTTGGGTTTTGCAACAATATTGTGTATACATTTACAGAGTATGCAAGTAAAATGGGGAAGCACCTGAATCTTCTTAGTCGGTAGGTGTTTTGCAGGAATAGCGTAACATTTTACAAACTAGGTTGGAACTCTGAACTTATACTTGGTATCCATCAGTGCATCCTGGGTTCTCTGCAATGTCTTCATTTACTTTGAAAAAAATAACAGAAGGAAGAAATGTTGATCCTTTCACCTACCAAAGGGGAAGGAAAGTTTTGCAAGGAACATCTCAGCTAAATAAGCTAAAGGGAGGCTTGAGAGGATAAATTCATATTTGGATCTGAGATCGCTCCAGAGGAATCATGAGAGGTGGAGTCTGGGGATTGGGGGTGGATTATTATAAAGGAGAGGTGCTGGCAGGTCCATAGTTAAGATGGCATATGGACTTGCACTGATGGTGGAGGGGGTCAGGCAGAGGTGAGAAACATGCGGCGAAAGATGCCTCGGGGGCAGAGCTGTCAGCTTCTCCCTCTGTGGACTCTGGATGGCATCAGTGAGGAAGTTTAAGTCCTTCTAATTCCTTTTCCATGGCAGAGAGAGAGGATGTGTTTGCAAACCAGGAGAAGGCGCAGAAGGAGGTGAAGGCCGCCCTGACAGAGAGTGCCACCCTGAGCTGTGAGGTGGCGCAGGCCAAGACTGAAGTGAAATGGTACAAGGACGGGAAACTGATCACCTCCAGCAAGAAATTCAAAGTGGAGTCTGAGGGCAAATCCCGGCGTCTGGTCGTGGAGCAGATGGAGAAGAAGGACGCTGGAGAGTACACCTGTGAGGCCGCAGGCCAGAAACTGACCTTCAAGGTTCTTGTCACTGGTAGGAGAGAGTATTTTCTTTCAACTTAAGGGCTGATTTGCTGCCATTGTTGATTAAAGCATTCTAGAGTAAGATGAATTTCCTGCCCTGCTGGCACCTTGGCTCTGAGTCCAGAGGGCTTTTGGGGAGATTTTGGATTTTGCCAAAATATTGAGAATAAATTTACAGAGTAAGCAGGTAAAATGGGGAGGCGCGTGAATCTTCCTAGTCCGTGGATGTTTTGCAGCAGCAGCGTAACATTTCCCAGACAAGGTTGGGATTCTGAATGTATGTTTGGCATCCATCCTTTGAGGTTTCAAAGGGGAAGGAAATATTTGGATGGAAGATGAAATAACTGAAGGGAGCCCTGGACTGATAAATTGAGATCTGGATCTGAGGTCACTCTCTAGAGCAATCATGAGCGGTTGAATGTGGGGGTTCGGGTTGGTTTATTATGAATGAGATGCCATACAAGCTCCACAATGAAGGTTGAAATTGTCCCTGTAGTTATGTTTTTCGGGGTCAGGCAAAGTGGGAGAGACCTGAAACTAATACTGCCTCAGGAAGCATTACCTTTTCCCTGCCTTCTCCTTCTCTGTTCTCTGGATGTCACTGCATGAATGAGGGAGTTTAAGCTCTTGTAATTCCTTTTTGTGGCAGAGATGGAAGAGGTGTTTGCAAACCAGGAGAAGGTGCAGAAGGAGGTGAAGGCCGCCCTGACAGAGAGCGCCACCCTGACCTGTGAGGTGGCCCAGGCCAAGACTGAAGTGAAATGGTACAAGGACGGGAAACTGATCACCTCCAGCAAAAAATTCAAAGTGGAGTCTGAGGGCAAATCCCGGCATCTGGTCATGGAGCAAGTGGAGAAGAAAGATGCTGGAGAGTACACCTGTGAGGCCGCAGGCCAGAAACTGACCTTCAAGGTTATCGTCACAGGTGAGAGCGAATATTTTCTTTCAACTTAAGGGCTCTGAGTCCAGAGGGCTTTTCAAGAAATTATGGGTTTTGCAACAATATTGATAAAAATTTACAGAGTAAACAGGTAAAATGGGGAGGCGCCTGAATCTTCTTAGTCGGTGGGTGTTTTGCAGCAGCAGCGTAACAGTTTCCAATCTAGTTTGGGATTCTGAAAGTCTGCATGGATCCATCCGCGCCACCCTGACTTCACTTTAATGCCTTCATTTACTTAAAATATAACAGCACTCCTCAGAGGGAAGACATGTTGGTCATGTCAGCTATCCGAGAGGAAGGAAAGTTTTGCAAGGAATATCTCAGCCCAAATAAGCCAGAGGGAGGCTTGAGAGAATAAATTCACATTTGGATCTGAGATCGCTCCAGAGGAATCATGAGAGGTGGAGTCTGGGGGCGTGGGGTGGATTATTATAAAGGAGAGGTGCTGGCAGGTCTAAAGTTAAGGTTGTACATGGACTTGCACTGAGGGTGGGAGAGGTCAGACAGAGGTGGGAAACGTGAAGCAAAAAGTGTCTCAGATGCAGAGCTGTCAGCTTCTCCCTGCTTTTTCCTTCTCTGTTCTCCGGATGGCATCGCATCTGTCAGGGTGTCCTCCCCACTCTGAACTCTGGGGTACAGATGTGGGGACCCGCATGAAAGGCCCCCTAAGATTATATTCCACCAGCTTAGGTTAAAAACTTCCCCAAGGCACAAATTCCTTGTCCTTGGACGGTATCGCTGCCACCAACAAGTGAGTTAGACAAAGATTCAGGAAAAGGACCACTTGGAGTTCCTGTTTCCCCAAAATATCCCCCCAAGCCCTTCACCCCCTTTCCTGGGGAGGCTTGAGAATAATATACCAACCACATAGGTAAACAAGGTGAGAACAGACCAGACCCTTGGGTTTTTATGACACTAAAAACCCAATCAGATTCTTAAAAAAACAAAACTTTATTATAAAGAAAAAAGTAAAAGAAGCACCTCTGTAAAATCAGGATGGAAGGTAATTTCACAGGGTAATAAGATTTGAAACACAGAGGATTCCCCTCTAGGCAAAACTTTAAAGTTACAAATAAACAAAGCATAGGGAAAATTCACAAGCTAAAACAAAAGATAACATAACACATTTCCTTGCTATTATTTACAATTTGTAAACTTAGATGCTTATTTCAGATATGGCTTTAGGAGATGTATTTTTCCTGCCCTGGTCCCTCTCTGTCCCAGAGAGAACACAAAGAAAGCCCAAAAACAAAACTTTCCCCCAAAGTTTTGAAAGTATCTTCTTCCCTTATTGGTCCTTTTGGTCAGGTGCCAACCAGGTTATTTGAGCTTCTTAACCCTTTACAGGTAAAGGAGGGATTTTATGCTACCCTGAGCTGTATGTTTATGACAGCATCAGTGAGGGAGATTAAGCCCTGTAATTCCTTTCCCCCGGCAGAGATGGAAGAGGTGTTTGCAAACAAGGAGAAGGTGCAGAAGGAGGTGAAGGCCGCCCTGACAGAAAGCGCCACCCTGAGCTGTGAGGTGGCGCAGGCCAAGACTGAAGTGAAATGGTACAAGGACGGGAAACTGATTACCTCCAGCAAGAAATTCAAGGTGGAGTCTGAGGGCAAATCCCGGCATTTAGTTGTGGAGCAGGTGGAGAAGAAAGACGCTGGAGAGTACACCTGTGAGGCTGCGGGCCAGAAACTGACCTTCAAGATTGTTGTCACAGGTAAGAAACATTTTTTTTTTTTCAACATAAGGGCTCTAAGTCTAGAAGGCTTTTCAAGAAATTATGGGTTTTGCGACAATATTGATAAAATTGTCAACAAATGACAATTGATAAAATTGTCATATTGATAGACAATATTGTCTATCAGGGATGGTCTAGAGTCTATCAGCGATGGTCTAGACAGTATTTGGTCCTGCCATGCGGGCAGGGGACTGGACTCGATGACCTCTCAAGGTCCCTTCCAGTCCTAGAATCTATGAATCTATGAAAAAAATTTAGAGTAAACAGGTAAAATGGGGAGGCGCCTGAATCTTCTTAGTCGGTGGGTGTTTTGCAGAAGCAGCGTAACAGTTTCCATTCTAGTTTGGGATTCTGAAAGTCTGCATGGATCCATCCGCACCACCCTGACTTCTCTTTAATGCCTTCATTTACTTAAAAAAAATAACAGCACTCATCAGAAGGAAGAAATGTTGGTCATGTCAGCTATAAGAGGGGAAGGAAAGTTTTGCAAGGAACATCTCAGCCCAAATAAGCCAGAGGGAGGCTTGAGAGAATAAATTCACATTTGGATCTGAGATCGCTCCAGAGGAATCATGAGAGGTGGAGTCTGGGGGCGTGGGGTGGATTATTATAAAGGAGAGGTGCTGGCAGGTCCAAAGTTAAGGTTGCACATGGACTTGCACTGATGGTGGGAGGGGTCAGGCAGAGGTGGTAAATGTGAAGCAAAAAGTGTCTCAGATGCAGAGCTGTCAGCTTCTCCCTGCCTTCTCCTTCTCTGTTCTCTGGGTGGCATTGCATCAGTGAGGGAGATTAATCCCTGTAATTCCTTTTCCCCGGCAGAGATGGAAGAGGTGTTTGCAAACAAGGAGAAGGTGCAGAAGGAGGTCAAGGCTGCCCTGACAGAGAGCGCCTCCCTGAGCTGTGAGGTGGCCCAGGCCAAGACTGAAGTGAAATGGTACAAGGATGGGAAACTGATCACCTCCAGCAAGAAATTCAAGGTGGAGTCTGAGGGCAAATCCCGGCGTCTGGTCGTGGAGCAGGTGGAGAAGAAAGACACTGGAGAGTACACCTGTGAGGCCGCAGGCCAGAAACTGACCTTCAAGGTTCTTGTCACTGGTAGGAGAGAGTATTTTCTTTCAACTGAAGGGCTGATTTGCTGCCATTGTTGATTAAAGCATTGTAGAGTAAGCTGAATTTCCTGCCCTGCTGGCACCTCGGTTCTGAGTCCAGAGGGCTTTTGGGTTTTGCCACAATCTTGTGAATACATGTACAGAGTAAATAGGTAAAATGGGGAGGCGCCTGAATCTTCCTAGTCGGTGGGTGTTTTGCAGCAGCAGCATAACATTTCCCAGACAAGGTTGGGATTCTGAATGTCTGTTTGGCATCCATCTGAGCCACCCTGGCTTCTCCTTAATGCCACTGTTTCACTCCTAAGGACATGTCAGGGTTTGATTCACCGGTGCCCTGTCCCTTTAAAGATTGATGGTCTGCCCAGGTGTTCAAAGGGGACAGCTCTGATTGCAGCAGTCAAATTTGGTGTGAAAGGACTGAGTGGCAGTGAGCCTTGTGCAAGCTGGGTTTGTTTGTCTTTGGATTCTGTGTTTAATAAACCCCCAGATTTGAAGCTGTCCCTGGCCTGGGAGTGGAACCTTTTGTGAGCCAGTCTCAGGGACAGTTTTAAATCTGGATTTTCATTAAGCTGGGTATCCAAAAACAACACAACTTGCACAAGCCCCATTGCTGCTGAGTCCTTTCAGAGAACACACAAGTCTGCTGCTGCAACCAGCGCCATCATCACCTGAAAACCCATCTGCAGACCTTTCATTCTTAAAGGGACAGGGCACAGGTAAATCAAACCCTGCTATTCCCTTATGAGTCTTCTTCTTAGCGTATGCACAACATGCCCCATGTGGCATGTGACCAGGGTTCATAACCGAATTTGGTCCTCTGGTTGGATCATTAGCTTCCCCAGCTTGGGCCAGGTACTGACAGGGAGTGTGACATGAATTCTGATTCATGCCCCTCTCCTTATGAGCGATACACAGTCATTTACTTCTAAAAACTAACAGTGCTGCTTAAAGGGAAAGAAGATTGACGTCCATTTAGATTTCTAAGGGGAAGGAAAGGTTTGTAAGGAAGATGTTGGTGAAAAACCTAAAGGAAGTCCTGTGCCGATAAATTGAGATCTGGATCTGAGGTCACTCTCCAGAGCACTGATGAGAGTTTGAATCTGGGGGTTCGGGTTGGTTTATTATGAAGGAGACGCCCTACAGGCTCCATAGTTAAGGTTGAAATTGTGCTTGTAGTTATATCGTTCAGGGTCTGGCAACGTGGTGGAGACTTGCAGAAAGCAGCCTAAGGAAGCAGAGCTGTCAGCTTCTCCCTGCCTTCCCTTCTCTGTTCTCTGGGTGGCATCGCATCAGTGAGGGAGATTAAGCCTTTGTAATTCCTTTTCCTCTGCAGAGATGGAAGAGGTGTTTGCAAACAAGGAGACAGTGCAGAAGGAGGTGAAGGCCGTCCTGACAGAGAGCACCACCTTGAGATGTGAGGTGGCCCAGGCCAAGACTGAAGTGAAATGGTACAAGGATGGGAAACTGATCACCTCCAGCAAGAAATTCAAGGTGGAGTCTGAGGGCAAATCCCGGCATCTAGTTGTGGAGCAGGTGGAGAAGAAAGATGCTGGAGAGTACACCTGTGAGGCTGCGGGCCAGAAACTGACCTTCAAGATTGTTGTCACAGGTAAGAAACAATATTTTCTTTCAACTGTTTGCTACTGTTGTTGGTTTAAGTATTGTAGAATGAAGTGCATATCCTTCACTGGAGGCATCTCGGCTCAGATATTTCGTATTGAGTGATACACAACCAATGACTTTTTAAAACCAACAGTGCTTCTTAAAGGAAAAGAAGATAGTCGTCCATTCAGGTTTACAATCGGAAGGAAGGGTTTGTAAGGAAGATGTTGGTGAAAAAACTAAAGGGAGTCCTGTGCTGGTAAATTCAGATCTGGATCTGAGGTCACTCTCCAGAGCAGTGATGAGAGTTTGAATGTGGGGGTTCAGGTTGGTTTATTATGAAGGAGACGCCCTACAGGCTCCATAGGTAAAGTTGAAATTGTACTTGTAGTTATATCATTCAGGGTCTGGCAACGTGGTGGAGACTTGCAGAAAGCAGCCTAAGGAAACAGAACTGTCAGCTTCTCCCTGCCTTCGCCTTCTCTGTTCTCTGGGTGGCATCGCATCAGTGGGGAAGTTTAAGCCCTTGTATTTCCTTTTCCCCGGCAGAGATGGAAGAGGTGTTTGCAAACAAGGAGAAGGCGCAAAAGGAGGTGAAGGCCGTCCTGACAGAGAGCGCCACCCTGAGCTGTGAGGTGGCCCAGGCCAAGACTGAAGTGAAATGGTACAAGGACGGGAAATTGATCACCTCCAGCAAGAAATTCAAGGTGGAGTCTGAGGGCAAATCTCGGCGTCTGGTTGTGGAGCAGGTGGAGAAGAAAGACGCTGGAGAGTACACCTGTGAGGCCGCAGGCCAGAAACTGACCTTCAAGGTTCTTGTCACTGGTAGGAGAGAGTATTTTCTTTCATCTTAAGGGCTGATTTGCTGCCATTGTTGATTGAAGCATTCTAGAGTAAGCTGAATTTCCTGGCTTGCTGGCACTTCAGCTCTGAGTCCAGAGGGCTTTTGGGAGATTTTGGGTTTTGCCACAATGTTGAGAATAAATTTTCGGAGTACGCAGGTAAAATGGGAAAGCGCCTGAATCTTCTTAGTCATGGTGTTTTGCAGCAGCAGCATAACATTTTCCAGACGAGATTGGGATTTTGAACGTCTCATGGCATCCATACGAGCCACCCTGTCTTTTCCCTAATGCCATTGTAGTACTCCTAAGGGAATGATCGCTCCCTAGAGCAATCATGAGATGTTGAATGTGGGGATTTGGGTTTGTTGATTTAGGAAGGAGATGCCATACAAGCTCCATAGTTAAGGTTGAAATTTCAGGCAAAGTGGGTGAGACATACAGCTAATACTGCCTCAGGAAGCAGAGCTGTCAGTTTCTCCGCACCTTCGCCTTTAATAGTCCCTGGATGGCATTGTATCGACGACAGTGTTTATCCTGTAATTCCTTTTCCCTCGGCAGAGCCCGAAGAAGTGTTTGCAAACAAGGCGAAGGTGCAGAAGCAGGTGAAGGCCGCCCTGACAGAGAGCGCCACCCTGAGCCTTGAGGTGGCCCAGGAAAAGTCTGAAGTGAAATGGTACAAGGACGGGAAACTGATCACCTCCAGCAAGAAATTCAAAGTGGACTGTGAGGGCAAATCCCGGCGTCTGGTCGTGAAGCAGCTTGAGAAGAAGGACGCTGGAGAGTACACCTGTGAGGCCGCAGGCCAGAAACTGACCTTTAAAATTATCATCACAGGTGAGAGAAAGAGGTGTTTACATTGGTATTCTCTTTGTGACCTCCATTTTGATTTTCACCTTCAAATATTTTGAGTTAATTTGAACGATATAATATTATTTGCTGTTTTATTCTGAAGACTTGAACTGAAGACAGATGGGGCCCAATCCCTAACTAGTGTAAATGAGCAGTGCTTTCTTGACCTTAGTGTGGCGATGCTGGTTTATACCAGCTGAGGATCTGGTCTATTAGGGGGAATTTCAATGAGTGGAGTTATTTTGTGAACGGACACCGGGGTACAAACAAGGACTGCATTTGGAGGGGAGGCCCAAATAATAACCATGGGGTGTGAATCAGCTTTCACTTATACTGAATTTACACCATTGTAACTCCACTGATTTCAAAGGAGTTATTCCTGATGTGCAGACATATGTGAGAGAAAAATCAGACCCTCATTTTATGAAAACATGAAGTTTCATGTTCTTGGATTTTGAGATCATCCGACAATAGAGACATTGTCTGATTTGGAAGGGATAACTGCATGCCTAAGTAATAAGTGCAGTTATCACAATGGTGGCTAGGTGTGAGTCTAACTGATTCATGGCATTCAGAAATGCCGATGTGTGAGCAGCAGTGTTCTCAAGTTAGATGCACATTTGATCAAGCCCATTGTATCTATATAACGTTCACCACGTCATTCGTTGTGTCGGTGATCAAACCTAAGACCTCCTCAGCTAAATGAATGAGCCTCTACTGTTCAGCTAAAAGGCACATCTGTCTTAGTCAAGGCTATAGCAGGCTAATCAATCTCTAGCTGGCCTAGCCACCACTAGAGGGGGACAAAGTGCCATTCTGAGCTGGCAGGGGTTACATATACAAGGCACTGTATTTCTTCTGGATGCTGGAGCATCAGCAACACCTGATTGGTGGAAGGAGAAGTGTTGCATCTGGGGCTTGAATTTAACGAAATGTGGCCCATTTCAAAATTGCATGAAATGTGACACAGCTCAGCTAATGAACTTTACATTGTGTTGGGAATATTTTGTGCAGCTCTAACTGTACATTCAGTTTTTAAATCGCTTCTCCCCCTTGCAGAACCTGAAGAGGTGTTTGCAAACCAGGAGAAGGTGCAGAAGGAGGTGAAGGCCGCCCTGACAGAGAGCGCCACCCTGAGCTGTGAGGTGACCCAGGCCAAGACTGAAGTGAAGTGGTACAAGGACGGGAAACTGATCACCTCCAGCAAGAAATTCAAAGTGGAGTCTGAGGATAAATCCCGGCATCTGGTCGTGGAGCAGGTGGAGAAGAAAGATGCTGGAGAGTACACCTGTGAGGCCGCAGGCCAGAAACTGACTTTCAAGGTTATTGTCACAGGTGAGAGAGACGCTTACTTTGATTTGTTATTTTATTGTCCACTCTTCCGGGAGCGTTTCTTTGTGAGTGATGGGATGTTAAATAAGCAATATATGATCCTCTAGCACTCAGCTACGGCAGAGTGCAACTAGGCCTTCTGGGTGGGTGTAACTTCAAGCTCATTTGTAGTCCCACTGTCTTCAATGGGATTATGCCTCTGCTTTAAAGTTATGCATGTCCTAGAATCCTTGAATATCAGGTCCTGCAGTAGCTTGCTGAATGGTGGTCTTGGTGAAATACAAATTCTATGAGATTTGGCGTTTGGGTTCAGATGAACATCCACGTAGCTCAGAAGCTCCTCTGAACGTAAGAGGATTTATTTGAGTCTCTTTCTGCTATTTAGTCATGTTAAAATCTCACAAAAACAGGCTCTCTCACAACACTTCTGGTGCTTCCTGCTTTTGGCAAGGTCAGCAGTACAGTGAGAATAGGCCATCTCATTGCGCTCTGGTAATTTTCGATCTATTTGCTGTCTGAACCAGAAAGTGAAAAGTTGCCTGTGGTTTTTTTTCTTTAAATAACAAAAAGTGGACAGAAAAGGTTGTGTTGGTGTTTGGGGCAAAGTTTCTGTTCCTTTTTTATTTCTCTGAATTGATTTAACGAGCACTATATTCTGCCACCATAGTTCCCAAACTTGCCAAACATTTTCTGTGCATTGTAGGGGCTTATTGGATCTTATCCTCACTTCTTGTATCATACCTGTATTCTAGCTTGTAAGTGACTGGAATAGTCCTGGGAGTAAGTCAGGGCCAAATTTGGGTTATCATCTTGTGTTTATGGCATTCCACTCTTTTGCCATGAAAATGATGGTAATGATTGTAACATTGTTTCAGCCTTCTGACTTGGCTGCAGGGTTAAGTAGGAGGTGCAGGTGGAGGGTGTGAGATCACAGGTCACTTTTTTATTTTAGATAAGGAAATCTTTGGTGATTAGTGAAGGTGGGAGAGGGAAATTATGACAGATTATAAATACGAGACTGAGAGGCAGAAATTGGCCAAGAATAAACAAGAGCTCATGTTAGCCTCCTGTGGTGGAGCATAGTTTTTTGGGTTTTGTTTTTGTTTTAAAGCCAGGAGCTAATTGGTGTTTCCTACTGCACACAACAATGCAATACTTCCAGCAAGAGGCATTGATTGTTTGCATCTATGTACACGAGAGAGCTCCATAGCTTTAGCCCAAAGGTTTTTCTCAAGATGATGGATGATGAAGTGCATCTGGCTGAAATACCAGAGTTTGCATGAGTACATACTGTAACCTTGGATGAAAGCCTAAGGATTTTCCGCTACTCAGGGCTTCTGGCATAAGGCTGAGACATGATAGGTTTGTTTGTGTAAATGGGTCTGGTGGTTAGCATAAGGGATTCCGACGTGCTAGGCTCCGCTCTGCTTTGCTGCTCTCTTGCTGCATGACTGTGGGCCAGTTACTTAACCTGTATGTAACTGAGTTTAATCCAGCTGGAAATGGGCATGTTGATACTTTCCTACATCACAGGGTCATTGTGAGAATTAATTGGTGTGTGTGAAGGGTTCTGAAATCCTCACATGAAGGGTGCTGTTTACCTACAAAGGTTCCTCTAAATGTTCTCTGCTTGCTGCTAGGAAGGATGGTGCAGGGGCTAAAATGCAAGCCTGGGACTTGGGCAAACCAGGGTCAGCTCTGCCATGTGAGGCTAAATACATAAAAGATTGTGAGCTGCTCGGCCACTGTAGTACTGGGGGCCAGATAAGTAGCTTAGGTACATTATTAACATGTCTTACAAGCACAAATTAGTTGAGTCTCTGCACACCTCTGTGAGATAGGTGGTATTATCTGTATTTTACAGATGGGGAAACTGAAGCACAGAGAGAATAATGATGTGCTTCTGCTCCCATTGAAATCAATGGGAGATTTGCCATATACTTCAATGGCAACAGGTTTGGCGTCCAAAGTGACTTGCCCAAGGTCACAAGGAAATCTGTGGTCGAGTCTCCTGACTCCTCCGCCTGTGCCTTAACCCGAAGATCGTCCTTCTGCCTCATCTCTCGGCATTAATTTGTGGTGACATTCAAGTGAATTCACCAGAGAGAATTTGTGAGAGCAAGTGCCATGCCACTCAGGCAGACCGAATCAACTGAAACCTGCAACTGGGAAGAACTCCATCACCTAAAATTGAACTCCATACATCTGGGGCAGGGCCTGTCTCTTTGTTCTTTGCTTGTACAGCCCCTAGCACAGTGGCGTCCTAGTCTAGGACTGGGACTCCTAGGCTGTACGACAAAGGTGCCCAACCTGCAGGCCACACACGGCCCACCAGAGCATTTCATAAGGCCCACGGCCTGCTTCAACACAATATACTAATTGCTGATTCATTAGCATTTTGTTATCATGTTTACAACATTTTAGTTTACACAAGTGTGTAAATAGACAGTGTTGTACATCGAAACAGCCTATCTAAATACATATGGAACAAGCTGAACTTAAAATATAAATCAATACAGGTGCCTTTAAATCCTATTAAAATATGTAGAATCTGTTTGGCCCACACAAGGTTGTGCTTAGGTTTTAGGTGGCCCTCCTGTGTAGCAAGGTTCGGTACCACTGCTCTATGATAACACAAATAATAATGATCTGGAATGAAATGAATTGTACATATTAGCGGCGATGTTGGGTTTGTATTAGCACATAAAATCCTCTCCCAAGAGTCAGAAGACAGGGTCCAATGGGGACGAATTGGCCCAGAGGGATACAGTTGTTCTTCCCTCAGGGTCTTTGCAGAGAAATGAGCATACCCATAGGTGTGACACAAAGAGCCTTGTGGCTCTTCTTTCTTGCAGAGGGTCCAGAACACATCAGCCATCCTTTACCCGCACTGGAAAATCACTCTGTGCCTAACCTTTCAGGCCAGATGCTTATCAAACGCACAGTGAACTTAGAGGGCTCTAATTCCAAGGAGGAGCACTTGTCATTTTGATTTGCAGCTGCCGTGGGAAGCTCTGCATGCATCACATATGACAGGATTATATCCCATCCATTCTAGGAGCTATGGAAAGAACCATCTAAATAATTGACAGGCCTGGCCTCACAATGGTGAACAGCACTGGATATCACCGTGGCCCAAGCTCTGCGAAACTAGGTGGTTTCACATAACAGGCATTTCTGTGAATATTTCTCATGGTTTCAGTCTGGATAGGTCTGCCTCATCCCTTTTCCACCTGTGTTTTGCCTTGAGCTTTGGGTTTGAAGCAACTCGATATTTAAAAGTGCAGCTTGCTTAAACCCACCATATTTCGCTTGATTTCCCACTGAAAACATAAAACCATGTGAATTTGGGTGCAAAGCTACAAAGCAGCCCAGGCTTATCCAAAACTGCGTCCAGCTTTGCTGAAAAGTTTTGTAAATCTCAGCGAACCTTTAGATGAATCTGGATGGAATTTCAAGGTTATCACAAAACCTGAAGCTTGAGTTCTGGTCCAAGGCCCATTAAAGTCCATAGAAAGAATCCCATTAACTTCAGTGGACTTTGGATCAGGTTCAGGCATGTGGTTTGAGATTTCCTTGTGATCTTTTTACAGAGCTGTGATGGCAGGTCTATTGCAATTGCCAGACTGGATCAGACCAATGGTCCATCTAGTCCAGTATCTGGTCTTCTGCAGTGGCCAGTACCAGCTGCTTCAGAGGATGGTGCACTTTGACCTGTGGGCAATTATGGACTAGCCTGGCCATTGGGGAAGTCTCTTCCTGACCCCAATTAGTTAGAAGTTGGCTTGCATGAGCGTTCATGGCCCTTCCAAAGTTTTTTTTTTTTTTTTTTTTTTTTAAGTTCCAGCATCCTCCTGGGATTGGATCTTGAATGAGTGATCACCTTTATTGCTTCACTCTGGAGATGGTGTGAAACTGCAAAATCTGTCTCTGGATCTGTGTTAAAGTGCAAACTTTCACAAAATTCAAGGAAGTTTTGAATCTGGAGTTCCAATGACATGAAATTTTGGATTCTGATCTAAAATTCCCCCAAATTCAAGGGGATGTGGATCCAATATCCTGGTTCAGACCTATTGTTCTTTCGATTGTAGCTCTCCTGGTACTGTGGCAGAGTTTAGATACTAAAGGAGAGATCTGAGCCAGGTTTTAGATTTTTATATTTTGACAGGATGGATAGTTCTCCCCCAAGCAGCTTTGGCTAAGGGTAGGTTCTGTCATTTAAAAGATCCAAGGTCAGAGTTCTGTCCAGCTTTTCTATTAAATAAGCCATTGGAAGTTGGTTCAGTAAAAGATATTACCTCTCCCATCTTGTCTCTAACATTAAAATGGTCAAACCTAGATTTATTTTAAAACAGCCTCAGTCATTAATGGGGAATCTGAAACCCTCTGCCTCAAAAGGAAGGTTTGTTTCTTGACTATCCCCTCTCCTCCTGTTTGCAGAGGCAGAAGATGTGTTTACAAACAAAGAGAAGGTGCAGAAGGAGGTGAAGGCCGTCCTGACAGAGAGCGCCACCCTGAGCTGTGAGGTGGCCCAGGCCAAGACTGAAGTGAAATGGTACAAGGATGGGAAATCAATCACTTCCAGCAAGAAACTCAAAATGGAGTCTGAGGGCAAATCCCGAAGGCTGGCCGTGGAGCAGGTGGAGAAGAAAGATGCTGGAGAGTACACCTGTGAGGCCGCAGGCCAGAAACTGACCTTCAAAGTTATCGTCACAGGTGAGAGACTGATTTCTCTCTTATTTTCCATATTGGAAAACTGAAGCACAGAAAAGTTAAGTGACCTGCCTAAGGTTGTGCAGGGAGCCAGTGACAAAGCCAGTTTGGCTTATGAAAAATTTAAACCAACCCACGAACCAACTGAAAAGTTCAGGAGTTTATGCATTAAACTAGTCCTTGATTCTGGCCTGGCATAATTCTGGAAAAGTAACAGAGGTGGGTGGTTTATTTTTCTTTTTAATTAGAGAACACTGGTGAAATTTTGGAAAGTTTGAATCCCAGAATGTGGACTCTTTTTTTTTTTTTTTTTTTTTCTAGAGCCACCTTTATTTTGGATTGCAAGATAAAATGTATCTCTCCTCTTGTTTATATGATTTAATGTGTATTTTCTTGCAGCACCATCATCCAACTGATGATATTCAGTGAAGTTCTGATGGACAAATGTTAACAAATACATTAGTTTCTTCCATTGCAGATTTTAGAAAATCATGGTAATTAGAGATGGAAAAACCCTTGTAGGTCACCAAGCCCATCCTCCACTGCTAGTGAAGGATTGTTCCTCCTAACACTTGTTGGTGTGGTCTAGTTTAAATGACTCAGGAGATGGACACTCAAGAAATATGAATTGGGAAAAATCTTTGTAAACCTGCCTTCTGGTAATGAAGATCAAAGTTGGGGGAGTTAACTTTTTAAATTGTTTCCCCCAATCTCAGAACCTGAAGTTGTGTTTGCAAACAAGGAGAAGGTGCAGAAGGAGATGAAGGCTGTCCTGACGGAGAGCACCACACTGAGCTGTGAGGTGGCGCAGGCTGAGACTGAAGTGAGGTGGCACAAGGACGGGAAACTGATCACCTCCAGCAAGAAATTCAAAGTGGAGTCTGAGGGCAAATCCCGACGACTGGTCGTGGAACAGGTGGAGAAGAAGGACGCTGGAGAGTACACCTGTGAGGCCGCAGGCCAGAAACTGACCTTCAAGGTTATCGTCACAGGTGGGAGAAACTCTTTTTTTTATTTCTGTTAGGAGACTAAAGTAATTTTATTTTTTAAGAATATTGTCCACCGTTTTAGGAGCAAATTATGGGCCAGAGAGTGGCTGCTGTTGCTTTGGTGCAGAAGTTGGGGGGGACTTTTAAGAAAATATATATACACCTCTAGCTCGATATAACGCTGTCCTCGGGAGCCAAAAAATCTTACCGTGTTATAGGTGAAACCGCGTTATATCAAACTTGCTTTGATCCACCGGAGTGCGCAGCCCCCCCCCCCCCGGATCACTGCTTTACCGCGTTATATCCAAATTCGTGTTATATCGGGTTGCGTTATATCGAGGTAGAGGTGTATTTGTAATGGATTGCAGGATCTTTAAGGCAGGGAGAGCCTCTTCGCAGTATGTTTGGAAAATGCCCAGTATATTGTGACCCCTTCCCGAATATACATGAATAATAATAGTGCCGCAATCCCTTTCCCTCCCGTAAGTCCATTGATGCAGCCAGAATGCCAGAGAGCCAGCAGATGACTGTTCACACCACTCTCAACCCCAGTGAAGTTGCAGAGGGGAGCCATTGTGGAGTGGCCATGCGGTGGTATCTGCCCCTCATGGACGGGCGCTCTCCAGGTCTGCCCAGGAGAGGCTGGCGGGGAAGGACATAACGGGGCTGGGGATCTGCCTTTCCATGAATGCAGTGGCCCTAATGCTCCATGTGAGTGGCATGGAGGGGCAGAAGGTGAAGTGCGCTGACGTCTGGTGCCTGGGCTTCCGATTGGGAGAGTGGATTTCACCTTCCCAGCTCACCCACGCTCCTTTGCAGACAGTCTGATTACTCCAGCGTTATGTGGGAGATGAGCATTTCATCCTGGGTGTAAGGCTACGTGTGTGTGAGGTGGGCAGGCTGGTGCAGTCTGATGGTCCTGGCTGGGAGGGGATGGTGTGTAGCCAGATGACCAGTAGCACTGCGAGAATGCATTCTGCACCCTGGTGCTAGGGAAGCAGCCTGTCTGTCTCTGTGCACTACAAGGATGACAGCTCTGGCATCTGCCTCTCAGATGGTGCAGCTCTGTGACACATCCCAGTGGAGCCAGGGCTGCAAAGCCACAATCCAGCCCTGAATATAGAGGAGAGATGTCACCCGTCTGATCTCAGTCCTCTAGCAATATACAAAAAGGTTTAATTATGATTTCAAACAATGTATTAAGCACCTGTTACCCTCGGTGCTGTGCCTTAAGCAAATTCAGTAATTGAATCATAAATTCAGCTCGGTGGGCCACCAGGACCTTGTCCTAGCTGTAGGAAACAGCCTTCTCCCAAATCTGCAGAGACATTCAGGTGCAAGCAGCAGAGATTAAACAGTTGTTATTCAAGCAAACCAAACTGCACAGAGGGCGTGTGAGCCAATGGGTAGGGCACTGGACTTGGGGCTCAAGAGAGCTTGGTTCTATTCCTGACTCTGCTATTGACCTGCTGTGTGGCCTTGGTCCAGTCATTTCCCCTCTGTGTGTCTGTTTCCCCTGCTACCCTTTGCCTATTTAGGTTGCAAACTCTTTGGTGCAGGGACGGTCTCCTACTGTATGTTTGTGCTGCACCTAGTGTGGTCCTGCCTCTAGGTGCTACTTTAATATTATTGCTGCTAATAACAACAAATATGAGAAATTATGCAGTCACAGTGGGATTCTAGCTCATGTTGTCAGGAAGGGAATAGTGTAGTCAAGGCCCTGCTGCTAAAAACTGCGCTTGGCCTGATCCTTGGAATGACCAGTAAGGACTGCCCAGCTGATCTGATTTGCCTTGATGGGACCTAGAATGAAAACATACCATGGTGATAAGCAATATGGCCACCTTCCTGGCATGCTAACATAGACCCTTAACTGTTTTGTCATAGCTCCTGTGAAACAGTAACAAGAAAGTTTACCGCATAAGAAAACCTGAAAATGTTTTCTGTGGTGATCTGAGAACTTTAAATGCATGTTGTCAGATTGGAGACATGGATTTAATTGTTCCCCTTAGGTCCTGATACAAGTTTTGGCAGCTTTCAGGTTATAGATTCACTTACTTTGAAATGTTATCTTTTTTCAGAGCCAGAAATCATATTTGCAAACCAGGAGAAGGTGCAGAAGGAGGTGAAGGCTGTGCTGACAGAGAGCACCACCCTCTCCTGTGAAGTGGCCCAGGCCAAGACTGAAGTGAAATGGTACAAGGACGGGAAACTGATCACCTCCAGCAAGAAATTCAAAGTGGAGTCTGAGGGCAAATCCCGGCGTCTGGTCGTGGAGCAGGTGGAGAAGAAGGATGCTGGAGAGTACACCTGTGAAGCCGCAGGCCAGAAACTGACCTTCAAGTTTAATGTCACAGGTGGGAGAAAGACCCTCCTGAATTCCCAATGATACTGTCATGTCTGAAAATGGGCTAACAACAACAGTAACAAATGTGTGCAGTGAGACAGACCCTCAACTTGTATAAATTAGTGTCGTTCCACTGCAGGCTAGGAGGTAGGCTCATTTATGCTAGCTGAGGGTCTGCCCTAATGTTTTGCATATACCAAAATATCAGGGTGTATCAATATGTCATAAGAGTGCATCACATTATTAAATTGGAGATTTAATAATAAATAAAGTAATAAAAATGATATACTCCTTGCAGAACAGCATGATACTTTTATAGACACATAGGGAGAAATAAATTAAGAAGCACAGACAAGGGGAATAAAGAGAACTGTTCAATTGAGATTTGAAAAGGGGCAGTGGGAGAGAGGCACAGTAGGGTTGTTCCAGCTGGCAAGAGCTGCAGAGGAGGTGGCTTTTGCATGAACAACGGTGAGATGGAAGTCAGTGGAGCCCTAGTGATAGTGGAGGAGCTGGTCCTAACTGGTGATGGGTGAACCAGTGTGGAAACTGGTCCAAACTGTCACTCAGAATTCAAACCGAATCTGGACCAAACTTTTTGAAGTTCAAAAATGTTGGACTTTAAAAAACAATCAGACAATTTTCTTGCTGCCCCTGCTTTTCCCATAGTCAGATGTAAAGTACCTAATTATCACAATAGGTTCTTCTTCTAGCGCCTGACATTGGACAGCATCCCTGTTCAGGAAAGCCTGTAAGCATATGCTTAACTTTAAGTTGCTTAAGTGCTTTCCTGGATTAGGCTTTGGCATTTCCAGCCTCAGAGGAAGCCAGAAGTAACAAAAACCTCTTCTTGCAAGATTCCCAGCCTGGCTTTGGAGACTGAAGAGGCTGGGATATGTTTTTTGGAGAAGCATCCACATTTTTGAGTGCTCATCCAAACTGATCTAAAGCTGTGAATTTTCGGAGGTCCTTTCATTGTAAGTTTTTGCTCCTGATCCAATGAGATGCTGCATGCCTCCTGCCATATGTTAAATGCCCTCTTCTCCTGAAAGTTGCCTGCAGTTTGCAAGATTGGACCTGATTCAGCAAGGTGCTTAACTTGGGTAACTTTAAGCATGTGAAGTCAAAGGGACTGCCAGCTGCTTCAAATTAAACATGTGTACACTTGTGTACCTTGCCGAACCAGGTCCTTAATTAGCAGAGTATTGTACTAGTAATAGTATTCTTTGGAAAGAGAAGTTCCTGCTGGGAATGACCATGGGCGAGATCACTAAGAGTCCGTTCTGGGAGTCTGTGTTGTCACGTTGGTTTATGATGGAAACATGATCAAAGAAGGAAGAACTTCTGCATTGTATGGCCTAATTAGCAACAAACAAATATATAAATAGAGACATTCTCCAGCAGCAACTGTTGTTGTTGGCAAATGACAAATTTCAGAATTTCCAAAGTTGGTGCATGTCGATGTGCTAAGACGTGTTAGATGGGCTAATTTTATTTTAATCAGTCATTTTTCTCTTTTCTTTTTCCTACTCAGAGCCAGAATCTGCATTTGTAAACCAGGAGAAGGTGCAGAAGGAGGTGAAGGCTGTGCTGACAGAGAGCACCATCCTGTCCTGTGAAGTGGCCCAGGCCAAGACTGAAGTGAAATGGCACAAGGACGGCAAACTGATAACCCCTAGCAAGAAACTCAAAGTAGAGTCTGAGGGTAAATCCCGGCGTCTGGTCCTGGAGCAGATGGAGAAGGAGGACGCTGGAGAGTACACCTGTGAGGCCGCAGGCCAGAAACTGACCTTCAAGCTTGAAGCAGTAGGTGAGTGTTCTCTGGCACACTCATTCTGGGCAGAATTGAGGTCAGATTTTTCATCTGTAAAACATGTACTTGGAGTGAATATTTTATATTCCTTAATTCCTGGTAGTAACTGGGCCAAGATCTGCCCAGGTGTTACATCCCTGACTTCAAATAAGCTACACCACAGATTAATTTATCCTATTCACTTTCTCGGTGCTGTGTAGGTGTAGTTGAAGGCAGAATTTGGCTGATAATCTTTACGTTGTATAACACAGTGCTACATGGTTTATTTTTACATTGTCTCCTTCACAGACACAATCTCAAATCGTTTCACAGAGATAATGGGCTGAAAGCGAGATAGAAGTGGAAGAGTTTTAAAGAGGAGAAATGGTGACTTGGAAGAATGGTGCTAGTTAAATGGAGTAGCAGCGTGTGTTAAAGGCCTGATGCATTATGGGAGTTAGAGATGAGGCCATGAGAGGAGGAGAAAAGTGAGCCCATAGCGTAGTAGGTACAAACAAGGAAAATTTTTTAGGGTGCAGCAAGTCCACAGAGTTGAATTTGAATTAGTACCATGGTGACAGAGTAATTTTCATACGAAAGAAGAATCTTAGAGGCTTCCAGATGCGTGTTTATGTACATGTGTATTTTTTTCCATTATCTTTGATTCTATAAATTACCTCTATGAAGGAACAACTGATCATTTCCCACTCAATCCAAGATAAAAGAGACAGCAGGTTGCAAACATTCAGCCGTATCCCTGGGCTATGGGGATCACAGGACAATTTTTGGGTTATTTTAAGAGTCATGGAGCAAAAAATGGTTGAGAACGACTGTTCTAGGGAGCAGGAAACCAGCCTGTTTGTTTGTTTGTTTGTTTTGATTACTTCTCTAGAACTGGAGGCAAAATTCCAAAAGAAATTTGTCCAGAAAGAACCAATCATTGTTCAGGAACATGAAAGCATCACACTGGCCACTTCGGTAACACATGAAACGGCCGTAGTCAAGTGGTTCAAAGATGGAACTGAGATCAAGGGAAGCAAAAAGTATGAGATTAAGGCTGACGGGGCCTCCAGGACTCTGACTGTGAAGCTGGCTGAGGGCAAAGACAGTGCTGTGTACACCTGCGAGACAAAGAGCGACAAGCAGGAGTTCAAAGTGCAGGTGAAAGGTGAGAGGAACAGCAGCAGGCGCGTCAGCTTAATTCCCAACAATATATAAATGGAGATATACCTATCTTGTAGAACTGGAAGGTCATTGAGTCCAGCCCCCTGCCTTCACTAGCAGGACCAAGTACTGATTTTGCCCCAGATCCCTAATTTGCCCCCTCAAGGACTAAATTTACAACCCTGGGTTTAGCAGGCCAATGCTCAAACCACTGAGCTATTCCTCCCCCCAATTTTTTTTTTTTTTTTAAATGGCCCCCTCAAGGATTGAACTTACAACCCTGGGGTTTGCAGGCCAATGCTCAAACCACTGAGCTAGCCCTCCCCCCCAAGTCAAAGTCAAAGTCAAAGTCAAAGTCAAATGGATCTTGCTCGGGGGTGGAGGCCAAGGGGCTGCAGTTGAAAATCCTCCTCCCCTCATCATTGCTCAGCTCTCAGGGCCCTTGTGTCATGGCTGCTGAGATTCTGGCTCCAGGGTCCAGCAGATCCATTTCCCTAAATGTCCATACAGAGCAAAGCAAGATGCTTCCTACTTCCACCGGGCTAGTTCATGGCCCATATTGCATGCTCGAGTGGGGAGGAAGGGGGTCATAAGGTGCCCCCTATTCCTCGGGGCTTGCTATCCAGTTACAGGTAGCTGTATGGGGGCAGAGCACTATTCCATTTCCTTCACAGGTGGGTGGGGTGTGGGCACAGCAGAGCCAGCATGGAGGTGGGCATAAATTGTGCCAGGAGACGGGCATGGGGAGGGATAGCTTAATTCCCCATGGAGCAAGCAGGGACAGAAATGTGGCTCTGAGCCACAATTTGGCCCTTGCTGTGTCTCTGGGGTTGGGCTGCTTTCTGCGTCCCTTTATCAAGGCAGGTTGTAGAAGATGACAGTGTAGCCCAGAGTGTTGGAGTTGCACTGGCCCAGAAACAAATGGATTCTCCCGTTTACCTCACAGGGCTGCGCTCTACAAATGAGTTGTAGCTGGGGAGCTGTGGGGAGAGCTCTGCTTACCCAGGCTGGGGAGAAGAGGGCAGCTGCTGCTCCCCTGGCCACCCTTTTACTTTAACCTCTGACGATAAAGCACAGTGTGGTTTTGGGCAAGTCACTTAGTCTCTCTGTACTTCACTTCCCCATTTACACGAGATTCCACTCCTTAGCAACCCCTCAGCTGCCTGCAAAAAGTTGCCATGGTCTGGCCATTGCCAATAAGCAGAAGGCAGGATGGCAGGGCTGCAGCCAGGGAAGGAAGCACTGGAACGTGCCAACCACGGGCTGTGAGCAGATTGGCGGGGCCAGCCAGGGAAGGCCCATCCTATCACTTCCTCCCCTGGCAACAGCCCCGCAAACCTGCCTGAGGCAGGGGTCTTGCTTCTAGAAAAAGTTCTCAGTAAGCGGCACACTGTTGCCAATATCCAAATCTCATGAGAATTAAAGTCGATGGAACAGGATGGATTTCCAGCACAATATTGCTATTAACTGGAAGTTGTTAATATCAAGGTTGCTATTAAGGGCCATCCACTTTACTTCCCTACCTCACAGGTGTGTTGTGAGGGTAAATATATTAAAGAGGGTGAGGTACCCAGGTAGTGTGGTAATGGGGGTGATATAAGGGGCCTTGGATGGATGGATGGATGGATGGATGGATAGATAGATAAAAAGCAACAAAGAGTCCTGTGGCACCTTATAGACTAACAGACATATTGGAGCATAAGCTTTCGTGGGTGAATACCCACTTCATCAGACGCGCGTCTGACGAAGTGGGTATTCACCCACGAAAGCTTATGCTCCAATACGTCTGTTAGTCTATAAGGTGCCACAGGACTCTTTGTTGCTTTTTGCAGATCCAGATAAACATGGCTACCTCTCTGATACTTGGATAGATAGATGTCTATTTCATTAGGAGGGTGGTGAAGCACTGGAATGGGTTACCTAGGGAGGTGGTGGAATCTCCATCCTTAGAGGTATTTAAGGCCCGGCTTGAAAAAGCCCTGGCTGGGATGATTTAGTTGGTGTTGGTCCTGCTTTGAGCAGGGGATTGGACTAGATGACCTCCTGAGGTCTCTTCCATCCCTGAGATTCTATGATTCTATGATTCTATTCTATGTCAAAGAGGTGAGAGAGATTGTGGAGAGAGATACCTGGGAGTGGAGGGTGAATTTCACATCCTGGGGCCACAGAACAAAGGCTGTATCATCTCCTACCCCAAAGCAATGATGGTAGAGAGTCTATGCTAACATCTCCCTGCCAAGGAGACACGTGATGTGATAGCTCAGCAGGTGAGTTCGGTTTATCAGGTGGAAGGCAGAACAAAAAGGAAAAAGGAGAGGACAATCCCAAACCCAGGCATTTTAAGGCATCATTCTGACACCTCTCCTTCCAGAATTAAAAAGGGTCTAAGATTTCTTTTGTATTTTATTTTATTTTAGAGGACTCACTCTAAGCTGCCAACTCAATGGTCTGTAAGAATCTGATGGATTTGTCGCTTGATAAATATGCTTTCAGCTGTGTGTCCATTCCCACTCTCTAAGGATAGGCAGCCAGCCTATAGGGGCGTTGGACCAGCAGTTAGAAGCCCTGGGCTCTATTCCTGACTCACTGTGTGTGTATGAGACCCTGGGCAAGTCACTAATCTGCTTTGTAATCTTAGTGTCCTCCAGTGAAAAATGGTTTTTTTTGTGTTTTACCCACTTTCATGACATGTTTTGAGATGGGTGGATGAAAAGTTGCTATTATTATTACTGAGTCAGAATTTGCGATGTTGTTTCTATTGCTGACAATCTCTTGAATTTCCCACCTTCCTCTGATCCAAAAATCCCCCTATTTAAAAAAAAGGGTTAAGAAAACAATCTTCTGATCTGTTCTGCGTTCATTGTTTTCCTTCCAATGAATCTCAGAAATCCCTGTGAAGTTTGCAAAGAAATTAGAAGCGGTCAGTGCCGAGATCGGAGGGACCATCTCTCTGACCTGTGAGCTGAGCCAGGCTAAGGGGGATGTGCTGTGGTACAAGGACAGAGTTGAGGTCAAACCCAGCAAGCGCTTCCAGATTCGTGAGGATGGTGTCAAGCGGATCCTGACCATAATGGGACTCCGGGCCGAAGACAAGGGAGAGTACTCCTGTGAATCGCGGGACGACAAAAGCAGCATTCAGGTCACCCCCAAAGGTACCTTGCCAGATCCATGACATTGCGTGTGACATCCTGCTCCCCTCCCCTTCCATTACAGTGCTAAAGAGCTGCATTAAAAAAATTCTGCCTGTGTTAAGAGGTCAGGGGACATTGTTGCTAGCATGCAGAAATGTATGTTGTAGCTGGGAAAATAAGGGCTCCCATCTTACAGTTAATGAATAGACAGCATGACTGCCATTCTGAAAGAGAAAGATGCAGTGTATATTGTAGGTAGAAGATCCCTAGAAATGATATTTAAATAATATTTAAACAATGATAAAAATCTATAAATTTAAGTAGCAGCAACAATAAGAGCTAGTGCAGAGTCCTGCTAAAGTAGTATGTGGACTTAGTATGGGTTGATTGTATCGCCCTCTACAGGATATAACTTGCTGCTTAACCAAGTTTCTCTTTTATCTCACATGGCAGAGCCCTGTGATTTTGGTGGTGAAAGTCCCGGGGTCAATCTTGGTATTAGTATATGTGAAGCCACAGTTTGTTACCTTACCATGTCCACTTTAAAGTCCAAATTATATGTGAGCCTTAAAAAGTCTCCTCCTAGGACCCAGTTTGAACTATGGCGGTTTAAGAGGATGTTCAGATTCTGCATTTGGATGCTCTATTTTCAATTGATTTCATATACAACGAAGGGCAGAACTCTGCTACCTTCCTGCAAAAGTGGCGAAGGTTCTCTTTGCAAAGAATGTTGTTGTGACTTTGAGACTGAGCTGGGGTCTCATGTTAGATAGGCTGTGGACTTGTTGGTCCTGATATTGCATGTGAGGTTGGGGTTAAGGATCCTGAATCTAGACCCAGGATTTTCCCTTACACGCTTGCTCCTATCCTAGGGATGGCACCTCCATATATAAAAATTGGACAGTGAGATGTAATGTGACTATGTTACCATGAGCACACACTGTCACACAATGAAATATCCATGGCAAAACCATGGTTTACTGAGCCAGTCTGCCCTCTGGAGGTGCTCGCAGAATGGGGGATTGTCATGCATGTGCTGCTAAAATGTCTCCTCCTTCTCTGTCAGTTCCTAGAGTGGTGAAGTTCACTACAGGCCTTCACAACGTGGTGTCTGAAGAAGGAAAAGAGGCCACGTTCAAATGCACCGTCTCCCCCAACGATGCTGCAGTTACATGGTACAGCAACGGTGTCAAAATTGAAGCCAGTAAGAAACACGTGATCTCTCAGAAGGACACCAACCACAGCCTCACCATCACTGACCTGACTCTGGAGGATGCAGCAGAAATCTCAGCCAATGCAGAGGGTGTGGAAAGCAAAGCCACCCTCACAGTCCGAGGTGAGAGAGTAAGGTCCCTTTGACTGACTGTCATCCACACTGTGGGATGTGTTGTTTTGTACGTTCCTTCTACTGACTTTCTGAGTTGGCCATAGGGATGAAAAATGCATGTGTTCCACATGTTAGAATAGTGCCCAGAGCGTTGCAGTGCTGGAGATGCTGCTTCTGTTCACATGGATTTTCCCCAACTTTGATTTCTTCAGAAGGCACCATTTTAATCTTACTTTAGAGCCAGTTTTCTGGAGTCTCTCAACTTTTACTCTTGTCTCATCTCATTTGCCAGAGGCGCCGGTGACGTTCAAGAAGAAACTGGAGCCCAAAACGGTTGAGGAGAGGGACACGGTGACCCTGGAGGTAGAGCTGAGCAAGCCTTCCGTGGAGGTGAAATGGATGAGGAACAGCATCGTGCTGCAGTCCAGTGACAACGTCGAGATCAAGGCCGAGGGGACGAAACACAGCTTGATGATTAAGAACATCACCTTTGCCGACCGGGGCTTCTATTGCTGTGAGACTCTCGAAGAGAAGACCCAGGCCAAGCTGAATGTGCAAAGTAAGTTGATGCCGAATGTCCACCTGTGCTGTAGCCAATGTTAGGAGGCTGGTTTTGGGAATGTGGGTGTTTCCTCTTAGCGTGCTGCCAATCAAATGACTGTGCGGGAGAACGTGAACGCTGGAGCTACCACAGCTGATTGGTTGTTTGCTCTGACCTCCTCCTTCTACTGTTTCCAACTACCACAGTCCCGTGTCTATTGGCTTCACTCCCCCTGTTCACCATTACACCTCTGAGCTCGTCCCTTCTCCCCCCAAATTCCCTCATCCCTTTCTATTCTGTCTTTTGCCCGATGCGTTTGCTCCTATGAAATCATTCCTCTTCCCACCATTCCATATCTCTTCCTTACAGTACCCCCAACAAAACAGCTCTTGAAATGCAATTAACGTTAAAATAACAAATCCTCTACCAACAAGTGTTTGAGTATTCAAATAAACTAACGCTCTTCAGTCTGTAACCTCTGTAATTCAGCCTCCTTCCCCGCATTCCCTTTGTCTTCATTGTAACGCCATATCTTCATTTAGGTTGTATGTGCTTCAGGGCAAGGATCTATCTAGTTATATGTCTGTAAAGCACCCTTAGAAGTTTGGATGCTATATAAATAATAAATGATATTTAGGCACCTTTTGAATATCGAACAGATGAAGAGAGAGGTTCGAGAGGCTGAGCCCTCATGTAATGGTCCAGATGTGAACTTGGCGATTTCTGCTGAATTTGGATATGGTGTTCTGGCTCATGTCTGTATCTAGTGTGTACACAGGAAATCCATAGAGCTAATTGTTCAACAGTGAGAAATATTCTTAACAGGACCAGAAACCATGTGAAACTCACCTGGCTTTGCATTTTGTTAAAATTCAAAACTCAGATGATCTTTGTGGAAAGGTTGAAAACCTTGGGGTGAGTTTTTGACCAAACCCAGGCCAGTTTATGGCTTTGCCGTGAAATCCTGTGAAATTTGTGGGTTTCAGTGATTTCAGTGGAAAGCCGGGTAAAGTTCAGTCTTGCGGAGATTTTGGGTTTGTTCAGACCCAGAGTTTAGAGGTTGCGAACGAACGTGGATCAAAAGCAAAGCAGCTGCTGTGAAACATCCGTAAGGCGTCTGGCCTTAGAGCAGCTTTAGCTAGTCTAGATCCCAGAGTTATAAAGTGTGATGCTTCCCAGGGGCACCCAGGGTTGTGAGGCGCCTAAGGCACCAGCCCTTAGCGTGAGGAAGTCTTGTCTGTGCCTGCTGTGGATTAGCTCCCTGAAATCACCAGCCTCTGGCAACACAAGCACTGCCTGCCAGGCCTCTGCGGGCCTCGTTCTCTCTGTACAGGTTAGCGATAGGCACACGCCAACCTCCGAGACCTCTGAGCAACCCTCTGCAGGGCCCAGCCCCTGTGCCACTGGACCCACAACTCTTAGACTTGCTATTCCCAAAGTACACAACGGTCTATAAGATTCAACGCAGGGGGACCACTTTACTTAACACACAGCACATAAAGATGTGTAGTGAAAACAATAATAAGTTTATTATCAAAGAACATGGATTCTAGAGAGAGAAAGTCAGAATATTGGAAACAAATGGTTACATATAAAACAAAATCATAACACACTTTACTTTCTGGACCCTAAACTTAACTAGCAAAGCATTCCCCTATCCCCAACAAAATAGCTTACCCATGTCCTTTCCCTGGCATTTCCAAGCCCACTGGCGGCTTGTCCTCACAGATGGAAGGAATGAGGTTATACCTCTGTACCCTTTTGTTATGCCCCCAGAAGTTCATTGTCCTTATTTGTAAACAGGGCTCTGCCTTGCTGGTCACGTCTTCCTGTATATTTCCTTTCTTAGAAGATTTCACAATCAAAGGCCTGCTAAACCCAGGGTTGTGAGTTCAATCCTTGAGGGGGCCACTTAGGGATCTGGGGCAAAATTAGTACTTGGTCCTGCTAGTGAAGGCAGGGGGCTGGACTCGATGACCTTTCAAGGTCCCTTCCAGTTCTAGGAGATAGGATATCTCCATTAATTTATATTTATTTTTTTATATTAAAGGTATAAGAAATTGATGCCCAAGTGTATAAAAAAAAGCCAGGTCTGTGTAATCTTTTTCACACACTGTTTCTATAGTTTCTTCCTCTTCAGAGTTTTCCTTGCTGTCCTCTGACAAGACACACTGTTTTAATATCCAGATACAGGATAGTTATCAGCTCTGGTGGTCAGAAGGGACCGTTATGATCATCTAGTCTGACCTCCCGCATGATGCAGGCCACAAAAGCTGACCCACCCACTCCTGGAATAATTCTCTCCCTTGACTCAGCTGTTGAAGTCCCCAAATCATGATTTAAAGACTTCAAGTCACAGAGAATCCTCCAGCCAGCGACCCCTGCCCCATGCTGCGGAGGAAGGCGAAAAACCTCCAGGGCCTCTGCCAATCTACCCTGGAGGAAAATTCCTTCCCGACCCCAAATATGGCGATCAGCTGAACCCCGAGCATGCGGGCAAGATTCTCCAGCCAGACCCTCTGGAAAATGTTCTCTGTAGTAACTTTTAATATCCCATCATTGATCATTGTTACTAATTACCAGTGATGGCACGTTATTGACCTATTGACTAAAATCACGTTATCCCATCAAACCATCCCCTCCATAAACTTATCAAGCTTAATCATAAAGCCAGGTCCATGAGCTGTAGAATGATAATGAACAAAATGTATGCAGTACCTGTTTTTTCTGCAAGTACCATATATCTTATTTTAGAAGCTGCCTTTCTTCAGTAGTTTAACTGTTACAATTCAAGCTGTAGGAGAGGAAGGCAATTAAATACAATAGAAGGCATCCTTCTTTGAAGTGGCTTTTGATATGTTACCAGGAGTATATTGAGTTTTACAGGCTTTGAGATTTTAGCATCACTTTAGTCCCCTTGACCTGTATTTTTTTTTATTGAGAATACATTGGAAAGGGAAACATTGTCAAATAAAACTTGGCTCAAAATTTGGCTTTTGTAAAAATGTGTTTTACAAAACCTCAGACCAACAGAAATGTTCCCACGACTTAAAAAATAAATTCCAACGGAAACAGTTCTTTAAAGCCACGTAAACATATCATGCAGTGCTTGCAACCCATGCAGTGTAACTTTGGAATAATACAGGACAACTTGTATGTGAAATAACCTTAAATAAAAGTGAAACTGACTAGCACGTGTTCATTGCTCAAGCTGCCATAAATTTATAAATCACATATATAGAGTTGCGTGAATGCATCACAATGAATTTGGCTCCTTTTCCTGCTTTTAGTACATCTGCTAGCAAATAGTGATTGCCTCAAGTTTATTCATTATTAAAAGAAGGATTTTTTATTTGAAATTTTTTATTTTGTTAACTTCGAAGATTAATCTTCAACACACCTATTCATTAAGGGGCTGTACAACGTAATAGAGCAGCCAGTAGACATGCAAAAATATTTGGTACATGGTATTCCAAGTTTGAATTTTCTGTGTTAGTTGTGGTTGTTCACATCAATCACATGACATTACACTCTTTTTAACTGGATGAACATTACCCTTTGCAATTAGGTTTTCAGCACAAATGCAAGTGAAAGGATGATCTTGTATTTACGACACTGGACTAGGATTTAGGAGATTCTGCATTTGATTCTACCATAGACTTCCTGTGTGTGAGCCTACACAAATCATTGAATCTCATTTGCCACAGTGTAGCACAGGGGGCCCTGATCTAAGTTAGGATGTATACGCACTCTAATAATACAAATGATAAATAAGCATAAAATATTTGGAAATTCATGAACACTTTCCATGAACGCTTGTAAGGTTAAACTTAACCTTCATGTTCCATGAACATTTGTGCTAATATACTTAGACTACTTGCATGCTCATAGGGAACCCCCCCCCCCACAAAAACAGTGAGACTATGGACAAAGTAAATTCACATTTAAATTAGAGCAGGAATTTATATAAATAGTAGGCAGTAAATTAGGTATTTAAAAATTCTTTCAATTACAATAATCTCAGGCATTGTTAGTAACATTTAAAAATCTATTTTTTAAACATTATTAGTAACTTTTTAAAACTAAGCAACCTTTAACCTGAGTGTCCCTTTAATATTTATAATGTAAAATGTAGACTATACGCGATAAATCGATCCCCACTGGATCGATCGCTGCCCGCAGATCCGGCTGGTAGAGAAGACATACCCTTAGAAAACCTGTACTATGGAACTTAGCTATAACTCAAGAAGTTATGTACAGAAATCCCCAGCCTTCTGTCTTAATTGTACTAGACTGTTTGGCTGGGTCCATGCCCACAGTAAATGTAAAATATAATACAGTATTATACAGAGAGGTAGAAGGCAGTGGAACACAGTACAGTCTGCTCCTCTGTCCTCTTTCACGCAATGTGCCCTTTATAGGAAACATTCAGCATTCCTTCCAACAAGTCGGTTTGTCACTTCCAGATTGATGAATTAAAAACAAAACAGCTCTGGCACCCCGATCGATCACTGCTTATATTGTAATGGCTTGGCTACTTTTAATTGCTGCAAAAAGTGTTTTCCTCATTGGGGTTTTGCATGCTTTGTGCCGTGCAAGGCTAATTTCATGTCTCCTTTTTTTTTAACCCATTCTGAAGACATGAGCGGATTTCTGTGCCAGATGATGTTTTTCTCCCCTTGTGCTTCCCATACATCTAGCTGCATTTTCATCACTTAGTTATTCTTAGCTTCTCTACATGAGAGAGCTCTAAATAGGGGTGTTAATGGTTACAGATTAGTGAGTGCTGGAACTGAATGCACAATGAGATTTAAAATGTACAAGGTGATCTGAAACAAACTGTGACTTTACAAAGGGAAACCAAGGGGATTCTCTTTGCATATGATCAGCCCTGCTTTCTTTATAAGAAGGCATAGGGAAAGGTGTCCATCTTAAGCTAAATGGTATGCAGTATTTATGAGTCATACAAATCAGAATGCAAAGATTATAAGCCTAATTCTGATACCACGCTGGTTTTACACCAAAGCCAAGATTTTAAAAAGTAGAGGCCTAAAGTTATGCTCCTAAATCCATATTCAGGCAGCTAAATAAATGTCCTGATTTTTAAAAGTGCTGGATAGAGCTGTGCGAACGACTGATTTGATTTGGGTAGAAAAGAAACCAACTTTTTTGATACTTTCACGAAATCAGAAATGTCAGAAAAATTTCATTTTGGGTTGAACAACATTTTTCATTGTGAGCATTTTAAGAACAACCGGGGGGGAAATGAAGGGCTGGATCTATGAGAAGCTGCTGCTGGAGGTGTTTACCGCTTCACCACCCTTTTTATCCAATTGCCCAGTGGTTGGAGCACTCAACTGGGATGTGGGAGAACTGGGTTCAAGTCCCTGCACCAGAGTAGAGCTTTGAACCTCAGTTTCCCACAACCCAGGTGAGGTCCCTGACTTCTGGGCTATTAGGTATAAGGATGACAACTACCTAGCCCCTGATTCTGCATTTTTTGGCCAAATTTTTTTTTCAGCCAAATTTTTTTTGCCCAGCTCTAGTGCTGCCCACCTAACAATCCATATTGAAGCTTTTGAGTGCTCAGTAGTCTTGAAAATCAGGGCCCTTATTTAGATGCTTTGCATTGGGCTAAGAAGCTTGATTTTAGGAAGCCATTTTTAATAATCTTGATCTGCATTGATACCATTTGGCCTGATCCTGCTCTCATTACACTAGTGCAAATGCAGAGGAGTAACCGTAAAGTCAATTGAGTTACACCATTGTGAAAGCAGTGTGAGAGCAGTAACTAGAATATTAATATTGAGAGGGAAGATTGCAGATCGCTTGACATAATTCCAGCCTGTAATATTTTCTTTTAAAGTAAACCCTTTAAAGGCTTTTCCCCGGATGCCTTCATGGGGGAGGATGTTGGCAAAAGAAGAAATTTATGCCAGGCCTATCTTTACTATATGGCTGGAGGGTGTCTGCTGAGAACTTGCTCCGTTTCTTGAGTTGGTGTTTTTTGCTAATCCCTTCCCCTCCAGCTCATCCCCAGCAACCTCAGCACGTTCCCTGTTTGAAGTACTGAAGTATCTGTTGAACCAGAGGAAAGGTCATCACAGCAGCAGGCACACCGGATTCTTTGGAAACATCTTTCAGCTTAAAGAATGAGAGACCATAGAGGGGGGAAGGGAATGGCTGTAAACTTAGATGAAGAGTCAAGGACTAATGCAGCCCGTAGAGGGAATGGAGTTCAGAATCTGTGTCCGAGAAAGGGAAGCAACAGTGCAAACTCCTGGAAAAATGTCAATTCTTCACTCCTTGGGCATGGGCAAAGAATGTCCCGGGGGACAAAACTTGTCTCGGCCTCAGTGGTCGTGGAAAAGATGCCTTGGCAGAGGAACCAGTGCAGTTCCATTGGACAGAGAATGAGTAAGATTTAGAGATTTGTTGTAGGTGTTGCACATCCCCTGCTGTGTGGAGGAACGGGGCAGCAATGCACAGTAGGAAGGGCCAAAGGATCCATCACTCTGTGGATTCTTTGGCTTTCTTCCTGAGGCAGAAGGGGATGTGGCCACATAGAACTACTTGGGCCTAGTTTCTGAAGCAGCTCCATGAAGCAGTTCCACAGTCGCTCTGGAGCCTACGGGGGCGGAGTCCATCAATGGCAGGAGGGTTTTGAGTCTTGAAGAAGACAGTGGACACCTAAGAGTAAGACCCAGGCTCTAGTCACAACCATGGAACTGAGCACCCATGTGAACTCCTGGTAATGCTTGGATATCTGGATCCATATCTGAACTTTGTGGCTTGGGTTCATCTCTTCTGCAGACACATTAGAAGGTTGGACTATTCCCAATTCAGCCTTGTGGAGTTTAAAGTTTTGTGAGCGTTTTATGGTTTTACTGAAGTTAACTATCCTCATTTTTTTTCTGGTATTTTAATCCATTTTTAAGAGTGATTCAGTTTTAAATACTAAATTGATCTTTCTAATTGATGGACGGTTGGTGCTATATATTCAGGGTAGGTAAAACTCCCCAAAAGTGAGGCTGGTTCAAGTGGGTATCCTAGGCACTATACTGTGTACTGTGAGACTTTTTTATACAAATTTTTCACTCCTTCCTTTACCTGCTATTTTCACCCCATAGTTTATCCTTTTTGGAATGCTGACAAGGGCTGATTCATTGTTCCTTGCGCTCCCCCATCTGTCTGGTGTACCTACCTGTTGTCTCTCATTTGTATATGGCCAGTAAACTCTTCAGGTTAGGAACCGTTTCTTTGTTCTGTGTTTGTACAGTGCCTAGCCCAGTGGGGTCCTGGTCCATGACAGAGGCTTCTAGGCACTACTGCTATACAAATAATTAACAAAAATTACCTTCTCTAGGGCATCTGGTACTGGCCTGTGTCAGTCAGTTGTTTGATTCACTTTTGTTTATTTGTTTGAAGTGACTAATCTGCTACCTTTGCTCTGAGTGAGTGGGTGGAGAGGTTATCTTTGCTTCCAGTGCAATGTCTCCAACCCTTCAATATCGTTTGTTTTTCAGTGAGGCAGATCAAACTGGTGAAAGGCCTGCAGCCGCTGGAAGCCCGTGAAAAGGGGACTGTCACCTTCGAGCTGGAGCTGTCTCATGAGGATGTGGAAGGAAGCTGGATGAAGGATGGCCTGAAACTGAAACCAGGGGAGAACTGCCACATTAGCGTCCTGGGGAAGAAACATTCACTGACATTTTCGTCCCTGAAGCTAGAAGACTCAGGCCTCATCTCCTTCAAGGCAGAAGGCATCCATTCTTCAGGGAGGCTTATAGTAACAGGTATATACCCCTGCAGTCTGGAACTCCGCTTGGGATGTGTTCCGTAGAACAGACAGTGCATGCCATAGGTTGACTGCCAGTGACACAGTCCATCTGGGCATGTCTTTGATTAGTTGTTAATGCCTGAGGTTTTCAGAGCCGTGCGTGTCAGTATTCTGCAGTTCATGGCAAGTGGAGTTCATACCTCGCTTCTGTATTTACTCTTGGGATGCGCAAGAAAACAGCAGAGAAAGCTGATATAAATATACCCTTTCACACATCCCCACCTATTATTATGTATGATTGATGATTATCTGTTATTAAGTACTGACAATTTGCTTGGTGCTGTCTAAGGTACCAAGTGAAGGCAATCCTTTCCCTTATTGTGCGTGGAACTCTCTTCTTGAGCTGGACTCTCCTTTATTCAAATCCCTCCCGAAGACCCGCCTTTTCTCTGTTGCCTACCAGTAACTATCATGGTATAGATGTAGGGTAATTTATGACTGTCTTTAGTTCTTTATATAGATAACATATATGCTGTCATTAAAACTGTGTATAATCAGGATGCAGATGATTGCCATTTGTCCACCTTGCTTGCTTGCTTCTTGTCTGTATCTGAATGTCATGGCAGGGTCTTTGTCTTTCTTGTTATTTGTACAGTGCTTAGCATATTCTGTCTGCTACCAGGAACAAATCATAATTAATAATAATGACCTTATGTACTGAATAAATTAAATATGGGCTGTGAGCCAATGGCAGAATACGCAAAACAATTTTTTTCTTTTTCTGTTTTTTTTTTGCTTACAGGATATAGTAATCACTTAAGATGTATCCTATTTATTGATTATTCTCTGAGTCTTGTGCTCCTACCAAACCCAGTCCTCCTCTTACTGTATTTTCTTTTTTGGCAGAGTTGCCTGTGAAAATAAGCAAGCCTTTGCTCGACATCAAAGCTCCTGAGAAGGATAAGGTGACATTTGAGTGCGAGCTCTCCAGGCCTAATGTGGAGGTCAAGTGGTTTAAGGTACAACACTAAGGGTATGTCTACACTTACCCGCTGGTTCGGCGGCAAGCAATCGATCTTCTGGGATTGATTTATCGCGTCTTGTCTAGACGCGATAAATCGATCCCGGAAGTGCTCGCCGTCGACGCCAGTACTCCAGCTCGGCGAGAGGAGTACGCGGCATCGACGGGGGAGCCTGCCTGCCGCGTCTGGACCCGCGGTAAGTTCGAACTAAGGTACTTCGACTTCAGCTATGTTATTAACGTAGCTGAAGTTGCGTACCTTAGTTCGAAGTGGGGGGTTAGTGTGGACCAGGCCTTAGTAGACAATAACATCTTCATTTCTCTTTTAGGGCCTGATCTAACTTCTCCTGAAGTCAGTGGGCACCTTTCCATTAACTTCAAAAGGATATGGATATGGGCTGTTTCTATGCAGCTCTGGTTATCCAACATTAATCAAAACTCCCCAGTTTTCTTTGTCTGTTAGCTCGTCCAGTCTACCTTACCTCTGTCTAGAATGTTTACTTACCAGATCTTTAAGGGTGTTTTCATGGAGGTAGTCCCAAATTTCAACTTTTCTGGAATTTACAGTAAACTTGCAGATTTTTGGTGCTTTTATGTAAGGCTTGTTGATGACTATTGGTCCAGTCTCCTGACTCATTTAACCATGAGGCATGTTGTCAAATTGTTACAGTACAGGACTGGGATCCAGGACTCCTGGGTTCTATTTGCACTCCTGGGCATGTTAGATCGCCTCTCCTGGGCCTCAGTTCATCCCTTTGTAAAATGGGGACAATAGTGACAAGTCTCAGAGTGGTGCTGTGAGGCTTAATTATTTACTGTTTATGAAGTGCTTTGAGGCCCTTGGATGAGTACACTGTGGTTCCAGTTCCTCAAAGTTTTAAGCACATGCTTAAGTCCATCCCTATTTGGTGATGCATTCACGCATGTGCTTAACTTCAGTCATGTGCTTAAGTCCCATTGACGTAAGTGAGACATAAGCATGTGTATAAAGTTAGGTACGTGTGAATGCTGCACTGAGCCAAGGCTTATATAAGGGTAATAAGCGATTATCCTGTTTTGGTTTTTTCCTTCTAGAACGGATCTGAGCTCCGCCCAAGTAAAAACGTGACAATTATTTCCCAGGAAATTAAGAGAAGCCTCATTATTCACAAGTGTGACTATGATGACCAAGGAACCTATGTATGCGATGCAGCTGACGACAAGAGTTCCGCTACCCTTATGGTCCATGGTATGTTTGATAGACAGAGGAAATGTTCCCTGTTTTGGAGGTGTATTTGCATTATCTGACAGCCAATCACAAAATGCTTCCTAGGTGATTTCTGCCTCGTTCGGTTTTCTCTTCTGTAGGTACTTTTGCAAGTAAGTGCCAACTTTTTCTTCCAGGGCTCATGGCTATTTATCATTTTCCTTATTCTGTTAAACTTTGTTTATTGATTTTTATAATGACCAACAAATTATGACGAACAATTGGCAAGAGACCAGATACAGTACTGCTTGGTAGACAGCCATGGTCAAATGGTTAGAACTCCCAAGTTTTAGTTCAGACTCTACCATTGATTCAGTGAGACTTTGCCAGAGTCAGAAGTGGATAAAACTAAGCTGGGGTCACAGTATTTGTCCCACTTTAAGCTACAAATGCTAAGATGAGAAAATAAAATCTCACACTTCATTAGCTTAGCTTACTGCCATAGGTGTCAAGACCGGATTTTGTCCTCTGTGTACAGCAGTGCACAACTGCTGAGGATTGATAGAATTTCTCATCTTCCTCTGAAGTTTCAGGTATTAGCAATGCTGAAGGAGGTTTTTGAACTGTGTGGAGTAGCGGTCTGGGCTATAATCAGTCATATGAAAATATAGCATAACAGCCCTTTTTTGTTTCCAGTTCCATGCTGCCATTCGGCAGCCACTCAGATCAAGTTGCAGAGATGGTTTTAGAAAATGTCCCATTCCTGCTCACCCTTTCTTCTTGAGTTAGAGCTTTGGATTTGTTGCTCTTTGGAGGCTGGTTCGTTTACATATAAACATAGAAATATAATCACAGGCAATTCTGAGATTAATGCAGGCTGTCTGAGGTACTTTCCTTTGGGTAGTGAAAGGCTCCGATAAAATCGACAGGGCTAGATTCAGAGCTGGTGTAAATGATTGCAACTCCACTCATGTCAATGGAATTGTGCAGGTGCTTACAGAAGAGACCTGATTCTGATTTCACTAGACCGTAACACAGAAGTGACGTCATGAAGTTACAGGAACACCTGTTGTTGGAAAGCCTGCGTAGCTGACTTTAGAACTAGGCTTCAGGGCTTAATTTGGGCTAAAGAGTTCCACTGACGGTGACCTCTCTAAGTGGAAATGATGTTTTTTATTGTGGTTGTGAAACACAAACAGAGGCTGTGGCCAGCCACAAAGAGGATGGTGCAAAGACAGAGCTGCCTGTGCTCTCTCCCAATGCTGGGACTTGCTGTGTGTCAGTTCAGTCCCCTGGCATAACTTAGGTTGCTCTAACTTGTATTGGCTGTCATTGGCCCACAGGGGCTGTTCTGGGGGCCGTGGATCGCCGGGGTTTAGGGAAGCCCTGTCCATGCCACTTTCACTGGACCACACCCATTGCAGTAGCTGCAGAAAGGGGGTGGTGAAGGAGCTATTACATTGGCTCTGCACTGCTGGAGGATTCCCCATCACCCCCATACTGAGTTGGATCATTCCATAGTTGACTCTGCCATGTTCAGGGATGCTTTATACTAGCAGTGCAAAACAGCCACAGCACAACCAGGAGCAGGGCCTGTGTATTTAGCAAGTGACTGGTTAAGACACCCCTTGGCATGGTATAAGTTTCCTCAGCTTGCTCCACTAATGCTTGACTTAACCCTGACTGTCAAGGAGAACCATCTTAAAGGTTGACACTTAGTTGATTAAGTTTTCTTGGTAGATGAATCCTAGGCTCCTCCTGAGAGTATTAATCATGACAAATTATCTATGATAATGTGAACTTTCCCGCGGTTGTTTCTGAGAGGGGAATAGATTGAGGTGGCTGATAGAAACCCGGCTTTTATGGTATCTTTAAAATAAAACACTTTGAGGAATTCTCAGTGGCCAGGGCAGATTGGAAAAGGCCTCAGATGAATCATATTTAACTGGCCAAATCATACTTAAGGGCCAAAATTTGCTTTAGGACCAAATTTTATCCTATTATATGCAAAATGTTGCCCTAGGAGTGCACAGCTACTATGATGAAGTCATTGGTAATTCAGCAGACACATACAAGAGTAAAATGTGTCTATTATGCTGTGGAAGGATTTGTACAGAGGAAGCAGGCAAGTGTGGATTAAAACACAAGCTATAATCACGTTTTTTCAAGGGGGGGCTATGTGAAAAATAAATCAACTTCATAAAGCTATGGAGGAACCAAATATAAACATGTCTCTGTGATCCCATAGCCCGAGATATCAAGATTATTAAACCACTGGAAGATGTGGAAGTGAATGAAAAGGAGAGTGCATCTTTCACCTGTGAGATCTCACATGATGAAGTCCAAACCCAGTGGTACAAAAACGACAACAAACTGAGGGCTGGAGACAACATTAAGATGCGTCAAGAAGGTAGGGTGCAAAAGTAGGGTGTTGTATGCTGTATTGTTAATGGGTATGTGGCAGATAAACCTGGGAAGAGGAGCAGAAGGTGTTGTGTTTTGAGCACAGAGAGCTGACTCCTGGAATCTACTTGAGAAGTTACAACTTGTAGTATGTCCTGCTGTTCTAGTGCCATTGTCAACTGCAAGTAGAACTGGAATTGCAGTGTAGTGGCAACATGACCCGCTTTCATGAAGGGGGATGTGAGTATAGATCACTTGCCTTCACGGCACTCCAAGTCAAGAGCAATGCGCTTGGTTCCTTGAGGGAGTGAGCCGTTACCTAGCGTTGATTGACTCTGGAAGCAGCTAGGGTGCCTATCGCTATGCAAGAGGGGCTTTCAGTTTCTTGAGATAGAAAAAGGGAAAATGTATGGATGTGTGAGAGAGACACTCCAGAGGAGTCCAACCACCCCCAGAATTAAATAATTCTAAGTACAGTTCAGTCCCTCGAAGGCACAAGGATTTGGATTAGAGTTAGAGTGTGTGATAATGTACCTGTGTCTGCCTATCCATATTCAAGACGGAAATTCAGAACGGGGGAGCCATTACAGTGCTACAGGGAGTCAACTTTACTTTTCTAATAACTACAGGAACTTCCTGTGACTTGGGGTCAGATTCACCACTGTCAAAAGTGGCTGTCGGTCTGTTAGAGCTAATAGAATAGTGCCTGCTTATACCAGCAGCATTTAGGCTCAGAAGATAAAACCATCTTCTCACAGCAGGTTATGTATGCTTGTGTTTTTATTCACAGGAAAGACCTATGCATTAGTTTACAAAAGTGTCCATGTGGAAGATGCTGCGGAGATCAAATTTGTAGCAGAAAAGGCAGAATCTCGAGCGCAACTTAGCGTTAAAGGTAAGTCTAACAGTAATGACAGCATTGTTAAAACAGTTTTTTGTAATAAAGTAACCAGCTCCCATTGACTTCAGTGGGAACAGTGTGAAGCTGCCGCTTAGCACTTCTGAAAATCCCAGCCTAGTTACATTGAAATGAACAGGAAAAAACTGTCTGGGTTTCCCTGTACAAAGAATCAACCTCCTTGTTGGGTATTTACCTTTGCTAAATAAGATACAAGTCTTCCTCTTGATACGGACAATTTTTTAATTCCTATTTTTAGACAAAAAGAGCCATGTTTAGATTTTGGGGGGAAATGTTCTTTTCTTTTAAGAAGGCATCCCCATTTCTGTCTTGTGAGCATTATCCCTTGCTGCTTTACACTTAAGTTGTGTGACAATGTGTCAGGCTGGGCAGCTGCAAGAGGGTAGTCCTATTGGGTACCGGGAAGTGGGCGGGCACAAGGGGAGGAGCCACTGGGCCCGGGATTCAAATAAATATGGGGGACAACAAAACCAAAAATAAGGACAGGCGTGAAGGTCAAAGGGTCATAAGTAGGGAATCTGAAAGGGACACCGAACAGAGAACCCCAGACAGCACCCACTGCTCCTTGAAGGTGTCAAGTGAGCCAGCGGACGCTGCCCAGGGGATCTCTGCCCAGATACGTGAATGGAGAGAGGAATGGAAGTAGGCCTCACAGTCGCAGAGCACCCCCTCGGCCAACATCCTCTCCCTGGGGTTAGAGAGGGCCACTTTAGCCATCGCTAGGAGGAGGTTGATGAGGAGGTCTCGCGACTTCGTGGGGCCATGGAATGTGCGTAGATAAGAAGGTTAGGGGAGAAGTGCAGCCAGGACCATAAAAATAGGTTCAGGAGGAGCCGGAACAGGGGCTGCAACCCGGCGCACTCAAGATAAGCGTGCGCCAGGATCTCCCTCATGCTGCAAAAGGAACAGGCATCTGGGATAGGAGTGAACCGCGCCAGATACATGCCCATCCTCATGACACCATGAAGGAGCCACCACCTAATATCCCCGGTGGGCTGTGGGACCAACGTGGAATACAGAGTGACCCATCAAGGTTCCTCACCCTCAACAAGTGGCAATAGGTCCTGCCACTTAGTATTGGGGCGGGACACGAGGGTGAGGAAATGGAGAGTATGGAGCACGAGCGTGTACAAATGTGCCCTTGGCGCGGTTCAGAAGCAAACCGGCTGCAGGTTGTGCAGCCGGCTCGAGGTATGCGGGGGGCGGCTGAGGGAGCTCACGGGGCATGGGCCCGATGGAAAGATCCAGAGGGCCCAGGGTGAGGGATGGGCAGGGAACACCCTCCCACAGGACCTGCTTGAGGTAAACCCGAGAGACGGGCAACAAGGCAACCCTCACCTCCTGAAGTATGTGCAGGGGAGTTCAAAGGGTGGAGAGCCCCAGGCACTGAGCAAGCACCAGGGGATCCATTCTCTCTCTCCGGTCGTAGTCCAGGAGGTCTCCGATTCTGGTAACTCCTGCCAGGACCAACCTCTGGCGCATCGAGGGGGATGCAGGAGGGTGGTGGAAGGCAGGTAGGTTAGCCCTAGAATGCCAAAGGCCCTTTTCCCTATAAGCTGAGAAGGGGTTACCTCAGGTCAGTTAGGGACACCTGACTCTGATTAAGGGCTGCCTGAGGCCTTTAAAACCCCCTCCTCTGGTGAGAGGAGGTGGAGGAGAGACAAGTTGCTGCAGAGCTAGTGGCAGCAGGGAGATGGGCTTCTCCAGGGTGAGAGGCTGCTCTCCTCCCAGCAAGGGAAACCACCAAAGCTGAGTGCCTGTTTAGGGGAAGGACTGACTCTCCAGGGCCAACAACAGGACAGCACCCTCCCAGCGAGAGAGCAGGGAAAGGGATCCCCCTTTGTTTTGTGTTTGTAAGTTGATTTTTTTTCTTGTTTGGCGGAGGAGCACTCCCTGGGCCTGCCCGGAGGCCTACCTTGAAAATACTGACAAGTAAACACGGAGGGGGAAGACAAACACTGTCCAGCATGGGGCTGATTTACCCCAGGCCCTAACACCGCCAGAGGGGGAAGTGCCAAGTCCGGCAAGACAGAGGAGGCCCCTTGCCACAGTTGTATAGAGAATTTTTGTGTCTAATTTAAAAGGCATGTTCTGAGGGAGAAGGAAGGGTGGCCTCGTAGTTGTTAATAATATCGGGAGATATACCTATCTCATAGAGCTGGAAGGGACCCTGAAAGGTCATTGAGTCCCGCCCCCTGCCTTCACTAGCAGGACCAAGTACTGATTTTGCCCCAGATCCCTAAGTGGCCCCCTCCAGGATTGAACTCACAACTCTGGGTTTAGCGGGCCAATGCTCAAACCGCTGACCTATCCCTCCTCCCACTGCACTGGGACTAAGGAAATCTGGATTCAGTTCCCACCTCTGCCACCGACTCCCTGCACAGCCTTGGGCAAGGTATTTAGCCTCTGTGTACTTCAGTTCCCCATTGGTATAATGGGGATAATAATGCTTCCTTTCTCCAACTCTTTTTCTTATGGTGTGTGCAGTGGGGTCCCAATCATTTCCAAATAATTTTTGATAATGAAGGAAATGTTACTAATGAGTTTCATCTGGCAATTAATTGATCTTTGATTATTAGCAGGTAAATATGCCCAATGGTCTGTGATGGGATGTTAGATGGGGTGGGATCTGAGTTACTACAGAGAATTCTTTCCTGCGTGCTGGCTGGTGAGTCTTGCTCACATGCTCAGGGTTCAGCTGATCGCCATATTTGGGGTCAGGAAGGAATTTTCCTCCAGGGCAGATTGGCAGAGGCCCTGGAGGTTTTTCGCCTTCCTCTGCAGCTTGGGGCACGGGTCACTTGCTGGAGGATTCTCTGCACCCTGAGATCTTTAAACCATGATTCGAGGACTTCAATAACTCAGACATAGGTAAGGGGTTTGTTACAGGAGTGGGTGGGTGAGATTCTGTGGCCTGCATTGTGCAGGAGGTTAGACTAGATGATCATAATGGTCCCTTCTGACCTTAAAGTCTATGAGTCTACAACCACACAGTTTATTTTTTATTCCTCCTCCTTAGAACTGCCTGTAAAATTTGTGAAGCCTCTGCGCGATAAGATTGCTATTGAGAAGCACCGGGGAGTCCTGGAATGCCAGGTGTCCCGCCCTACTGCCAAGGTTAAGTGGTATAAGAAGAACGTTGAGATTCTTCCCAGCCAGAAATATGAGCTGGTGAGTGACGGTGTCTATAGGAAACTCATTATCAACGACGCGGAGTTTCAGGATGAGGACGTTTACACATGTGATGCTACTGATGACACAAGCAGTGCTCATTTCTATGTTGAAGGTACTGGACTATTTTCTTTCGACTTATTGGAGGGAGAGTGGATAGTTCCAGAAAGTATTTGAAATGTAATCTACAAATGTAACTTAAAAAATGATCAAATGCTAATTATTTCTGCAACCCGTTGGCATTGCTTTCCCCTAGGATTTTGGGGGCAGGTGCATCCAGGAATATGAACTTGTGATCTATCCTTCCCAAGGAAGTGGTAGAATCCCCATTCTAGAGACCTTTACAATTAGAGTGGAGAAAGCCTATTGTAGGGAATAATTCTGCTTTTGCAGTGGGATTTCCACTAGATGCCCGACATGTTTCCCATCACTGATGTCTTTAATTCTGTGAACCTTCTATTTTGGTTTATATTTCTTGGTTTCTGATGACAGAACAGAAAGGATGGTCTTGTGGTTAAGGAGTAGGACTGCAAGCCAGGAGACCTGGACTCTCTTCTGGCTTTTGTCACAGGCTCGCTGTCTGACCATTCACCAGTCGCATGTTTTGCCATATATAAAAAGGAACCAATAATATTTACCTACCTGACAGTCTTTCTTGACCTCTCTGGGCATGAAGTATTATAATTAATATGAAAAAGTCTATTCCTAAATACATGGTCTAACAGCATTTCTCAAACTGGGGTCCACAAGGGTACTCCAGGGGGTCCGTAGGCCCCGCTGATCAACTCCTCCCCCTCCCTCCCTCAACTCCTCCTCCTCCCTCCCAGCGCCTCCTGCGCACCAGGGAACAGCTGTTCAGTGGCGTGCAGGAGGCACAGGGAGGAGCGGGGACAGGGCGCGTTTCGGGGAGGGGGTGGAATCGTGTCCGGGGCTGCTGGCCCAACTGATCAACTCCTCCCCCTTCCCCCAGTGCCTCCTCCATGCCACAGAACAGCTGTTCCCCAGTGTACAGGAGATGCTGAGCGGGAGGGGGAGGAGTGGGGATGGGGCGCACTCGGGGGTAGGGGGGGTCCCCTTGGGTTGCTAAAGTTTTGAGAACCACTGGTCTAACATCTTCCTCTTCTTGCTTTCTACCCTCATCCCAGAGCAATCCATTAATATTGTAAAGGAGTTAAGTGATGTGGATGTGACAGAGCCCACAGAAGCCAAGTTTGAATGCGAGATCTCCATTACATCGGTGAAGCCTCCGAAATGGTCTCTGGGTGGAGAGGTCTTACAGACTGGCAGAAACATTACTATAGAGCAAGAAGGCACCATCCATCGGCTGATTCTCTGGAAGACCAATTCTGACATGACCGGCACCATTCAGTTTGCAATTGGCAAATCAAAATCCACAGCAAACCTGCTTGTAAGAGGTAATTTGATGTGCCCTGGATGTGAGAATTAATTAGAGCATGGCCCAGACTCCTTCAGAACCTTCTCCCACTCACCCAAAAATAATATCAGCCTAACTTGCAACTGTTTTCTGTATAGTCTCCATCACTTGGAGTCTTTAAACTAAGATGTCTTTCTACAAGATATGCTGGAGTTCAACCACAAGTTATTAGGCTTAATGCAGGAATCAGTGAGTGAAATTATATTGTCTGTGTTACCCAGGAGGTCAGATTAGATGATCACAAGGGAACCTCTGGCCTTAAAATCTATGAATCTAAAACCAGGACAGTCACAGTAAGATCCCATAAGAACAAAAAAGCTGACATACTGATTCATACCATGGACCGGCTTGCCCAGTATCCTGTCTCCTACAATGGCCCATACCAGAACTTCAGGGGAACTGTACAGAACAGGGCCACTATGGAGTGAGCCACCCCTGTCTTCCACTCTCAGCTTCTGGTAGTCTATACCCTCTATACTTCCTGCTTTGGGTCAGGGTCAGCAATAAAGAAATACTAAGAGAGGCTGCTCCCAATGTGTTTTTACTCACCCAAGCACAGAAAAAGGCTGAAACCTTCCAGTAAAGCCTCTTGCAGGTTTCCAGGCCCATTTGTAGAAAGGAAAGGTTTCAGTAGGAAGACCAGAAGAGGTATGGTATAGGATTTGATCCAAACTGCATTAAAGTCAATGGAAGGCCTTTCATTTACTTTAGTGGGCTTTGGATCAGGCCCATCGTACTTTTAATACAGGACTGGGTATCAGCAACCCTTGAGTTCTAATTCTGACTGAACTTCTCTGAGGTCATGGGCAAGACCCCCCCACCTCAGCTTCCCTAGCTGATGATACTACTTCAGTAACTCACGTGGATGCTGTTCAGCTTAATTTGATGATGTTTGTAAAGTGCTTTGAAAATGAAATGTGTTGTGTGCCATAAGAGCTGAATATAATTTAGATAAGCTTGGTGAGAGCAGCCGCATTTTTGTAGATTCTAGTTGAGAAAAAGCTCCCAGTCTTTTGAACTTAATTTTTCCATATGCTAAATATCCTGGGCTAAATCCTGAAGTCCCCACTCAGCCCTTATTTAGACAAAATCCTCAGTAAGAATTTTGCTGAGTAATAAACAATGCATCAAAACTTTCAAGCTTTGGTATCCTGCATTTGGTATCCTGCATTTGGTCGTAAATATACAACAATCCCTTTGGGAATCATAGCATCGGCAGAAATTCCTGGTGTAAATTATGCTACCCTTCATATCTTCCAGGTTGCCTCTTAGCAAGTCAAACCTCTAACAGAAATTCAGAGTGCTCCTTGTATTTACTGAAGTTGGTTACAGATCAAATTGCACCTCTTTTTTCAGATTGTTCTTATCTGTTCCTCCTTCACAACCCTCTTTTACAGATATTAACGTGCAGATTACCAGAAAGTTGGAGGATAAGACTGCCTTAGAACGCCATTCAGTTGTGCTGTCCTGTGATTTTAGGCCTTCTCCAAAGGTTGTAGAGTGGTTCAAGGGCCACACCCTCATTGAGCCCTCTGAAAAATACAAACCTAAGTGGGAGAAGCACACAGCAGAACTCAAAATTCTGAAACTGACACCTGAAGATTCCGGCACATACAAGTGCCGAGCAGGAAATGCAGAAACCAAAGCCACGCTGACAGTGGAAGGTATGTGGTTTGCAGCGGGGATGGCTTTCTCATTTGCCTAGCACATATCTGTATGGTTTGATATGCACCTTTGGCTTTGCAGATTCTCTGCTTGGTTTCTTTTGTTGACTACAGTGAAATTCTCACATTTCTCCTCTGCAAATAATCATTCGTGAAAAGTGCAATTTTTCAAAATCATTATAGTGCGTGTTAATGGTGCTGTGTTGAAAGTCCAGCAGACAGAAGTATCCATAGAACAGGAAAATCACGTACAGGAACAGTGCCTGTGCCATGCGCTGGCAGAATTCATGTGATCATGTCTTTCTAGTGGCTAGTCTGAAGGACTAGAGTAGTCTGATACTACTAAGAAGTCTCTTTTAATTCAAGTCCTAGAGGCTCGGTTTTGGGCGCTGATGGTCCTGGGCTTTATCCCAATGACCAGTGCAGTGTCTGTTTATATGTGCCATAGGTTCATTATTCAAGAAGTACAGGCTCTGGAGACAGAGTGGCTAAATTGGAGGAGCTACGGGAGACAGAGGTAGGTAGACAAGACTTTCCGGGACACAGTAGTGCAGTCCTACACTCAGTCTAACAGCTTCAGTGCTGTGGAGGAGGAGGAAAGTCTCAGGGAAGGAGAACATCAAGCTGGAGTGGAGGGAAATTATCCCATAGTTGGGACCCTCCTTCCAGATGATGTCGTGGTATCCTCTCACACTGAGGATACCCCTGGGGGGCAGCTCTTAGGAAGAGAGAGGTCATAGTAATGGGGGCTTTGGTTATTAGAAATATAGATAGTTGGGTTTGTGGTGACTGGAGAACTGCATGATGAATTGCCACTGGACAAGGGAGGTGCTAAAGGAGGACTCAAGAAGACAAGCCCGTTGCGGAGAAGCTAAATGAATTCTTTGCATGAGTCTTCATTGCAGAGGATTTGGGGGAGATTCCCATACCTGAGCCATTTTTTTTAGGTGACAGATCTGAGGAACTGTCCCAGATTTGAGATGTCCATAGAGGAGATTTTGGAACAAATTGATAAACTGAACAGTAATAAGTCACCAGGACCAGATGGTATTTACCCAAGAGTTCTGAAGGAACTGAAATATAAAATTGCAGAACTACTAACTGTGGTATGTAACCTATAGCTTAAATCAGCCTCAGTACCAGATAACTGCAGGATAGCAAATGTAACACCGATTTTTTTAAAAGGCTGTAGAGGCGATCCTGGCAATTTACAGGCTGGTAAGCCCAACTTCAGTACCCAGGCAAATTAGTTGAAACTATAGTAAAGAACAGAAATATCAGACACATAGATGAATACAATATGTTGGAAAAGAGTCAACATGGCATTTGTAAAGGGAAATCATGCCTCACTAATCTGTTAGAATTCTTTGAGGGGGTCAACAAACATGTGGACAAGGATGATCCAGTAGATAAACTATACCAGGATTTTCAGAAAGCCTTTGACAAGGTCCCTCACTAAATGCTCTTAAGCAAAGTAAGGAGCCGTAGGTTAAGAGAGAAGGTCATCTAGTTGATCATTAGCTGGTTTAAAGATTGGAAACAAAGGCTAGGAATAAACTGTCAGTTTTCACATTGGAAAGAGGTAAATAGTGGGGTCCCCCAAGGATCTCTAGGGGACCAGAGCTGTGCAACATATTCACAAATGATGTGGAAAAAGGGGTAAACAGTGAGGTGGCAAAGCAGATGGTACAAAATTACTCAGGATGGTTAAATCTGAAGCTCACTGGAAAGAGTTACAAAGGGGTTTCTCAAATCTGGGTGACTGAGCAACAAAATGGCAGATGGAATTCAGTGTTGATAAATGCAAAGTAATGCACATTGGAAAACATAATCCTAACTATACATCCAAAATTATGGGGTCTAAACTAGCTGTTACCACTCAAGAGAGAGATCTTGGAGTCGTTGTGGATAGTTCTCTGAAAACATCTGCTCAATATTTAAGAGCAGTCAAAAAAGCTAACAGAATATGAGGAATGAGTAGGAAATGAATAGATAATAAGACAGAAAATATCATAATGCCACTATATAAATCCATGTTATGCCCACACCTTGAATATTGGGTGCAGTTCAGGTTACCCCATCTCAAAATTGATATTTTAGAATTGGAAAAAGTACAGAGAAGGGCAACAAAAATGAGTAGGGGTATGGAACAGCTTTCATGAGGATTCAAAAAACTGGGACTGTTCAGTTTAAAAGAGAGGATATGATAGAGGTCTATAAAATTATGCACGATATGGAGACAGTGAATTTACTCTTTCACATAACAGACGAACCAGGGGCAACTCAATGGAATGAATAGGCAGCTGTCGGTTTAAAAGAAACATAAGTACTTTTTCTCTCAATGCACAGTCAACCTGTGGCGCTGATTGCCAGGGAATGTTGTGAAGACCAAAAGTATAACAGAGTTCAAAAAAATTAAATAAGTCCATGGAGGGCAGGTCCATAAATGGCTATTAGCCAGGTTGGCCAGGGACACAGTCCTATGCTCTTGGTGTCCCTAAGCCTCTGACTGCCAGAAACTGAACAACAGGGGATGGATCACACGATAATGGCCTGGTTGTGTTCATTCCCTGTAAAGCATCTGGCATTGGCCATTATCGGAAGACGGGATACTGAGCTGGACCATGGCTCTGACCCAGTAAGGCTGTTCTTGTGCTTTCACCATGCTTCCCCAGCAATGTGCTTCATCCCTGACCTGGAGGTGCAACCTAGGATAACTCATTATCTCTGTCCAGTCAGCACTTTATCTATGAAACTGCAGTCTTGGGTGATCATTGTGATTGGGGGGGGGGGGGAGAAGGAATGTGGAACCTTTCCACTAACAATGGAAATTAGGCCCGTGATTCATTTCAGATAGGCCATTGAATAGCCATATAGCCATCACTTGATAACATCTAGATGCTACTGACCAGTATCAGATTCGTACTAGTGGCTTTCAGGTTAAAGGTTCCATATTGCCAATCAATCCCCTTAATCAGCCAGTCCTGTGACGAATAACATTTCAACAATCTGTTGGCTATAAGGAAGGTGGACTTCTAGTTAAGCTGCTGGTCTGGAACTCAAAAGAAAGGGGTTCAAGTCCCATCTCTGTCACAGACTTCCTGTGTGACCTTAGGCATGTCACTTGATCTTTGTATACCTCAGTTCTCCATCTGTAAAATAGGGATAATTAAATTTTCTTTCTTGCACCCTTTGTCTGCCTTGTCTGTTTGGAGTGTAAGCTTTGTGAAGCAAGGGCTGATTTTGTGTGTGTGTGTGTGTGTGATGTACCTAGCACAGTGGGACCCAGATCTCAATTGGCACATTTAGATGTAATAATTTAGAAGGGGCTTTTGCACTGGATGCCTTATTATTGGGCTCAATACAAGAGTGACTAGGTGCAATGTAGCAGCCTGTGATATACAGGAGATCAGAATTGATGATCTATTGGTCCCTGCTGGCCTTAAACTCTATCAGATCTGTGATTCTGTTAATGATTTTATTAATTATTTATCATCATTGTTGTGATGATTTATTTGTTTGTTTATTTACTTGTTTGTTTGTTTATTTATGCAACTTTGGTTTCTTGCAGCCCGGCAGGTGGCGATAACCAAACACTTGCAGGATGTGGAGACTGAGGAGGAGAGCTGCGCTGTCTTCTCCTGCGAGCTGTCCCATGACGACGAGGATGTGGAATGGTTACTGAATGACACCATCCTCTACACCAACAGCTGTAATGAGATCAAGAAGATCGGCAAGTGCCACACTCTGACACTGAAGCAAGTCACGCCAGACGATGCAGGAACGGTGACGGTCAAGACGGAGAAGGTGTCGGAAAGCGCTCAGCTGAAGGTGAAAGGTGGGTAATGGCCCCAATCCTATGGAATCATTTAAGAATGTAAATAAGAAATGGAAAAGGGTTATTCAGTTGCCCCGTCCTTTCCCTGCCAATGCAGTGTAGCTCCCTATAGGCCTTCTCTACCCAGAATGTGAGTAGTTAATTAACATGGATCCTACCTCTTCCCTTAGGTGTGAATTTTGTAGTCCAACTGAAGTTATTAGGAAATTTGACCCGATATCCTGCCAAATATTTCCCTTGTTCAGCATTATCCTATTACTTCTCACTGTTGCTACCTGGATCACGCTGAAGAATTCTTTCCTCTGCTGAATGTTACCTTCAAAAACCTATAGATGATTATCTTGTATTGGCCTTTGATTATTTTTAGCTAAACTCCAGTGTGTATCTAAGGGGCACAGCAGACCACTCCTTCCTTTCAATAAACCTATTCTGGAATTAGACTGTTTCAACAGCAAGGAAATATTTAGTCATGGTTATGTATGTATCTTTGGCGAGAAGACAACAGAGGGAGAAGCTGGAACTGAAGGTTCTTTGAGATTTAGTCCCCAATTCCCTTCAGAGAATCTGAGATTTTCTCCCCCCTTCATGTCCCCTTCAGAGAGTCTGAGGGATTTACTTCCCAAGTCCCCTCAGAGACACTGAGGGGTTTACTCCCCCGTCCCCTCGCAGTCTGTCAGACGTTGTTCTGTTTTTCTATACACAAAGAGCAAACATGCACTTTTAGACAAAATGTGTTTTAAATTAGATTAAGGAAAATAACAAGGTGTTGGAGGGGGAAGTAGAATCTCCATGAGAGAGAGCACAATATGTTTCTCTCCTGCTGCTAACATGCTGCATTAAGTGTAGAGCGATATGCAGTCTCCCCAGCTGGGGGGGGAAGGGTGGAAAAATAAAGTCACATCCTTTTCTCTGGGGCTCATTTTCTTTCTAAAACACAAACTCAAAACCACAACCAATCAACTCACACTAGTGGGTATTAACTACCTGAACTCTTTCCAGCTTCAGCCAATTGGGAGGGGACACAGCCTTCCCTTGTGTTGGTCCTCCCTGGCTACAATGGTGAGGCCGACGACCCTAGGTCTCTCCGGTTGGCTACCCCTGCTTTATAGCTGGCTTCCTGTAGGACACGACATCCTTGCTCCGAGTCATGTGCCCTGTGGCTACAACTTCCAGTTTTAAAGGGCCCAAGGGCCGTAATAGGTCCATTGGGGGTGTACACATGTACCCCAAGGCCCAGTTACAGGCACTATACTGTAGAGAGAAATATGAATCATAACCACAGTACACCACAAGGAGCACCACGATTCTGTGGGACCTCAGCACTGCAAGTAACTGCCCGTGGCATGGAGATGCAGATCAGCTGCTCCCACTCATCTCTACACCCCTCCTCCCGCAACAAAGGGGTTATTAAAAATGGTGGTCCCCCTCCCTCCAAAATAAATTCCAGGGACATGAGGTGTGAGAGTGCCTTCGATTCCATATGTATATGGTCACGGCATCACTGAGCATGACAAGGGTTTGATTAAGCCCTCTTTAAGCAACTGGAAAGTACAGCAAGTTGTTTAGTCTGAATTTCCTGGTTTTTTTCTCCCTCTCCCCCGTCCCCCACATTAATTTCCTTCAGAGAAGCCCATCATCTTCATGAAGTCCTTGGATGATGTCGTTGGGGAGGAGCGTGGTGTGATCACACTGGAGTGTGAGGTCTCCAAACCAAAGGTCAAACCCATCTGGAAGAAGGACGATGTGGAGCTCACCCCTGGTGACAAGTACGAGCAGATGCAAGCTGGGAAAACACTGTGTCTCATTGTTCACGATCTGAACAAGAATGATGCTGGTTTATACACATGTGATATTGGCACTGACCTTGCCAAGTCACGAGTCAGTATTCAGGGTAGGTGCAGCTGAAAACAATGGTGTTCTTTTAAATGGTGCTATAAATGAGTGCTGCATGCTTCTACTCTTTGAGTCACATATTCTCCTTCATGAGGCACAGTAGTCTCCATTTTAAAATAAATATTTATCAGTAGTTACCAAATGATACATTGATGTCTCTGCAATCACAGTTATTCTCTATTCTAAGCGTAGGGAAAAACTATGACATCTCAAATAGCATTGAATGGTACCTGTTGGAAGCCCATAACATTTTAGTGGCAGACGTAGACCTGCAAATTTATCAAGAACTTTATTTGCTCATTTTGTTCCTAGATAAGGCATATTTTATGGCTAACTTTGATAAGATGGCCAATGATTTTTCCTCCTATTTATCATTCATTTAGTTTGAGGCATTTGGTATAGCAGAGGTGCAGATTGCTGCACACCTCTCTGCTGGGTTCAGCTGTTTACTGGACTGAGCTATGGAGAAAATCCTTCTGAACCTTCTGTGATTAATAAAAATCATGAGCCAAAATGACTGATAAACTCCTTAATAAAAATACTGATCATACATATGCACGCATAGGAAGAAATATGGGTTTCTTTAAAGAAAATAACATGGAGTTTAACATGTATCAGATGTTAACTTAGAGTCTATTCTGGGGAAACAAAAACAGAATTATATCATTCATTTAAAAAAAATACCCACAGGCTACTGTTCCTCAGTCCTTGTGACTGTCTGTAGGAAGAAACTGTCCCAAGTTTTTCAAATGCCCATCTGTTCTGAGACAGATCTGGAGCTGTCCTAGGCAGGTCACAACATTGCAAACAATCACTAACATCCCATTTGCCTATCTCATAGAGCTGGAAGGGACCCTGAAAGGTCATTGAGTCCAGCCCCCTGCCTTCACTAGCAGAGCAAAGTACTGATTTTGCTGCAGATCCCTAAGTAGCCCTCTCAAGGATTGAACTCACAACCCTGGCTTTAGCAGGCCAATGCTCAAACCACTGAGCTATCCTTCCCCCCCATTTCTCAGACCCAATGTGAGTGGAGACCTTCATCGCACACACAGGTGTAGAGGCTTCCTGACTGACACTCTTGTCTCCAGCTTTCATGGAATCATGGCTCCATTTCACCGAGGTTGCTCATTTTCCCGAGCATGCTCATTCTAGTGCAAGCTGTCCAGGGGTCTAACAAGTCCCTTTCTCACCCCTACAAGTCCCCCCACGCCTACAACTCAGGTGTTTAGTGATACCAATGTTCAGCTCTGGGGGCTACACTTGGCATCAAGGGATAACTTATGAGTAGTTCTTCCACAGTATTGAATATGCAAATGAAGAATGCGGTGCTTTTCCGTCTCTCATTCTCCTAACCCTTCAGATAGCAAGTGTTCAGTATTGTTCTTCATGTGAATTTTAAGCCTTCTTAGGCCTCTGACTGCTGTACAATACCACTTTTCTCCAATCCTAAATAATTGTACCACCCGCCTTCTTGCCTTCCAGAGTTGAACATTGGTATCACTAAACGCCTGAAGAGCACTGAAGTTCAAGAAGGGGAGAATTGTACTTTTGAGTGTATTTTGTCCCATGAAAGCATTGGCGATTTCCACTGGCTGCTGAAGGGGAATGAAGTTCACAGTGGTGGACGATTTAAGACCTTTAACAAAGGGCGGAAATACACCCTCGACATCAGAAATGTGGTTGCTGCTGATGCTGGGGAAGTAGTCTTCACTGCTCGCAACTTGAACTCCAAGGCCTCGCTGGTTGTGAAAGGTAACGAGTGCAGAGATATTTCAGAGTTGGGGCAATCTCAAAAAATAGGTTATCTCAGTAAATTGTAAAGGCAAAATCCTTATCTCGTTGAAGTAAATGGCAACTTTCCCATTGAATTCAATGGGACGAGGAACTGGTCTTATAAACAACTTTAAATATTGAAACATTTTATACTGCTTTTAAAATAAATGTTTATGGGGGAAGGGAATATTGAAAGTGACCTCATCTCTGCTTGCAATTTTCTGAGTACTATTAATTACAGGTCAGAAATTATAGGTGCAAATGATTGCAGGTGCAAATGCAGTTAGATGACTAGCCACTCAATTTGCACCCACAGTAACAGCATCCATAATTAACTATGAATGCAAAATGGTAGCCACCAAAGTAAATGCCTTTTTTTTACAAATAAGTACCATTCTGTCATTCTTGTAAGTAATTAATTGTCAGTTCCCAATTGCTGCTCATTGACATCCAATAAATACAATTAATGTCTACTAAACATGAACACTTGCTTTTTCCCCAAATAGTTCTATCCGAAAGTAAATCAGTAATGTAATGTGAATTATTTATTCTGTTATGTGAATCTATATTAAATGATTTTTTAGATAGAAGGAAGCCTAATTCTCCAAAAAATGATAAAGTTCCAGAACATGGATTTTTAAAGGTATTGTTGCTTCCCTCAGAAAAACCAGCAGAGATTATAAAGCAGCTGGAGGATAAGACAGCAGCAGCAGGACAAGACATCAGCCTGAGCTGTGAAATGTCCAAACCTGACACAAATGTGAAGTGGTACAAGGATGGCAAAGCAATCCGGAAAAGCCAAAAATATGACTTACGCCAAGAGGGAACATGGGCCATACTCGTCATCCATGATTCCATGACCAAGGACACTGGGGAATACATGTGTGAGATGGAGACATCTAAAACTAAAGCATTGGTCACAGTAGAAGGTCAGTGGACAAACACCCAGGAGCCTGAAAGTATGTAGAGTAGGGCAAAAAAACTGCAAAACTTTTGAAGACATTTTATTTCACTGGCTTTTTTAACCGACCAGTTTTTTTGTTTTTCCAAACTTCGTACAGATCTTTTTTATTTCCTTTTTTTTTTCCGGATTAGTAATTTCTGAAAAAAAGTCACCATTTTGAAGAACCTTACTGTATGACTTAACTGTCTGATCTGCATGGGCAATGGCGAGGGAAGCCCCCAAACACACACTGAAAATGATATAAATGAAAAACTGTTTGAACTTTATTAATGTTAATTGTACCATAAATGCGAGAGTAATTAGACCACAGTCTATGCCAAAGAGAAGTCCAGTGGTTAGAGCAGGGGACTGGGATTTAGAAGCGATTGGCTCTATCCCCATCTCTGCTGCTGACTCTGTAGAACATCTTTGTGATTCAGTTTCCCTAACTTTACAATGGAAATAATAACACTTGCCCACCATTATTAGCTAACATTTATATTGCAGTAGCACCTTGTCAGGGGTTCCCCCTCCCACTCTGAACTCTGGGGTACAGATGTGGGGACCCGCATGAAAGCTCCCTAAGCTTATATTCTACCATCTTAGGTTAAAATTTCCCCAAGGCACAAATTCCTTTCCTTGTCCTTGGACAGTATTGCTGCCACCACCAAGTGATTTACACAAAAATTCAGGGAAGGGTCACTTGGAATCCCTATCCCCCCAAAATATCCCCCAAAACCCCTTCACCCCCTTTCCTGGGGAGGCTTGAGAATAATATACCAACTAATTGCCTTAGCAATGTGAGCACAGACCAGACCCTTTGTCTTCAGGACACTGAAATCAATCAGGTTCTTAAAAGAAGAACTTTATTATAAAGAAAAAAGTAAAAGAATCACACCTGCAAAATCAGGATGGAAGGTAACTTTACATGGTAATAAAAAGATTTAAAACACAGAGGATTCCCCTCTGGGCTCAGCTTCACAGTTACAAAAACAGGAATAAAACTACCGATGTAGCATAGGGAAATTCACAAGCTAAACCAAAAGCTAACCTAACGCATTTCCTTGCCCTACTTACAATTTCTGTGGTTTTAGATGGATTATTCCAGGTATATTTTCAGGAGATGTTGTACATGCTTGGCTTCTCCCTCTGTCCAGAGAGGGAACAACAAAAGAGAGTAACAAACAAATCCCCCCCCCGACCCCCCCAGATTTGAAAGTATCTTCTTTCCTCATTGGTCCTTCTGGTCAGGTGCAACTAGGTTATTTGAACTGCTTAACTGCCTACACATAAGGCGATTCAGTACAGCTGCCAAGGAGGGATTTTATGCTACCCTTCCCTCTATATTTATGACACACCTAAAGGCCACAACTATTACCCCAGGCACAAAACAGACCGATAATAAATTACGATCCTTTCCCCAAAGAGTTTGCAATCTAAAAACCAAAATGTAACAGGTGGATGAGAGACACCTTTCCACCTCTGCACAGCACTTTGAGGTGTTGAATGAGTGCAAAAATATTCTTTTGGTAAAAAAGTGAAGCATCAAAGAGCGGGGGTCAACTTATAAACGGGTCTACACCAAAATTTGATGATTTTAAACTCTATGGAATCATTGAATTGAATATCTAATACATTGTCGTTTTGTTTACCTGGAGCATCTGCAGGCATGGAGCCCCTCAGCTCCCTGTGGCTGCGGTTGGCCGTTCCCAGCCAATGGGAGCTGCGGGAAGTGGCACCACTTCCCGCAGCTCCCATTGGCTGGGAACAGCAAACCGCGGCCACTGGGAGCTGAGGGGCTCCGTGCCTGTGAACGCTCCAGGTAAACAAAATGTCCAGGCCGGCTAGCGGCTTACCCTAACGGGCCAGGAGCCAAAGTTTGCCAACCCCTGAAATATAGGGTCAGCTTATGAAAGGGTAATACAGTTTTTCCTATTTTTACCTATCCATCTTGGGGGGTTGGCTTATAAACGAATGGGCTAATGAATGAGTATATACGGTACATCAAGCTCTGACAGTGTGCTCAGTGCTGTATAATTTGAAAAATATCAAACCAATTCCAAGGCAATCCAAAATTTTTGTCTTAAGAGGTAACATTGTTATAATGTGGCCTAATTTTCAGAGGGGCTTAAAATCTATGAAAATCAGACCAGCAGTTGTAATTCAAATGGAGGCCCGGATTTATCCCTAAACTCATTGTACATGTCTCTTTTCAGTACTATGGGCTAGTGAACTACATCTGGATATCTTCAAATTTCTCACCAGGAAGAGAGAGAATTTCTTGCCATGAAAAGTACATTGTCTTTCAATTCTATAACAGACCATAGGCATACCCATTACAAGTGGCCACAGAGAAAGGAGACTAATGACATTTTGTTTCTTTACAAGCGTCTGATTCTCAACAGCCTTTCTCCTTGTACAGTCATTTACACACCTGTGCATGGTAGATGTAAAAGTGCTACCGTTCTGATCCGATCTCACTTTGGACAGCTGTAAATGATCGCAAAGCAGTGGAGACTTAGGTCCAGGGTGTTTATGATGTACTTGAGGACTATGTTGGGCTAACCATTTGTTGTCACTTTCCTCAGAAAAACCCAATCGCTTTGTGAAGGAGCTTTCAGATCTGAAAGCTGATGAAAAAGGAGTCGCTGTTTTTATGTGTCAGACTGAGAAAGCCGCACCCACAGTGACCTGGCGGAAAGGGATGGTCGAGCTCAAGACAAGCAAGAAATACGAGATCATCCAGAAAGGGACCATCCTGCAGCTCACTATTAATGCCTTAGAGAAAAGCGACAGTGACACCTACACCTGCGACGTTGGCGAGGCCCAGTCTAGAGCCAAGCTGATCGTGCAAGGTATGAACGGCTTGAATGCATGACCAAGTACCGCACGACTGTCAGATGGCAGAAAGTGTGTGTGTTATAATGCTGAGCTCGACTTACTGGCAGCTGAGCAGGGTGAGTTAAGGAATGCCAATCGGATTACAGCCTAGAGCAGGGGCAGGCAAACTTTTTGGCCTGAGGGCCACATCGGGTTTCTGAAATTGTATGGAGGGCCAGTTAGGGGAGGCTGTGCCTCCCCAGACAGCCAGGCATGGCCTGGCCCCCGACCCCTATCTAACCTCCCCTGCTTCTCTCCCCCTGACGGCCCCCCCGGGACCCCTCCCTATCCCCTGACCGCCCCCGGACCCCCTCTTCTCATTCCTGACTGCCCCCTGGGACCCCTGCCCCATCCAACCACCCCTTCTCCCTGACCGCCTCCGGAACCCCTGCCCCTGACTGTCCCCCGCTGCCCCATTCAACCCCACCCCCTTCCTGACTTCCCCCCCGGGACCCCTGCCCCCATTCAACCCCCCCTGTTCCCCGTCCTCTGACCACCCCCCCGAACTCCCCTGCCTTCTATCCACACCCCCCCCCCCCCACTCCCTGCCCCCTTACCACGCAGCCTGGAGCACTAGTGGCTGGCGGCACTACAGCTGTGCCGCCCAGAGTACCAGGACAGGCAGCCGCGCCGGCCGGCTGGAGCCAGCCGTGCCACCGCGCAGCACAGAGCACTGGGTCAGGCCACGGCTCTGCAGCTGCGCTGCCCCAGGAGCTCGCAGCCCCGCCGCCCAGAGCATTGCGCCGGCGGCGCAGTGAGATGAGGCTGTGGGGGAGGGGGAACAGCAGGGGTGGGGCCGGGGGCTAGCCTCCCGGGCCAGGAGCTCAGGGGCTGGGCAGGAGGGTCCCGCGGGCCGGATGTGACCCGCATGCCGTAGTTTGCCCACCTCTGGCCTAGAGGCTCATGTTTTCAAAAATGGCTAGTGGTTTTTAGCCCCTCCATTTTTTTTTTGGTGCCCAGATTGAGACTCCTTGAAGGAGACTGACTTTCAGAAACTGCCTGAGCATTCACCCTTGACAATCAGGCCCCTTTAAGGTGACTTGAACTGGGCACCCAGAATCACTAGTCACTTTTGAAAATTTAGGCCTGAAATGCTGTGGGTGCAATTTAAAAAATGGGCATGAGTTTGTGTGTGTCTATATGTGATTGATCGGATTTGTGGAGCCAAGGGGTGGTGGCGGGTGTGTGTGTGTGTGGTTAGTTCTGCACAGGGCCTGTATGCAGAGTGGCTGCTGCAGTCTTCAGGAAGTGGCAATAGCTGGAGAATCGTTCTTCTGCCACGGAAGAAGGATTTGCTTCTCTTGAGCCCTGTGGCAAACCCCTGTCCCAAACATGTGCACTTGGGTCAGGCACAAGGGACATACTTTTGGCCCATTGGTACATTTTATTCTGCACTTTCAAGTAACTGAATTAATTTTGTACCCGTCTGTAATTTAGTGTCGGTTGTGCACTAATGCATACTAATTGGTGAAGTGAGGCCTAATGCTTGACTCAATGGCATTTCTTTGTCTGTCTGTAATGTGATAACGTTCATGGGGGAGACGGGGCACACACAGATCTCCTGACCAGCGGAGAGAGTGGGAGGAGAGAATGGGAACCTTAGTAAGGGGGCAGCTGGAAATGGGGAACTCACAGACCCTTAGGCATGAGGAGATGGAAGGGGGTAGACAGGGTATGGGTTAGGCGGGTTAGGGGTAGAGCTGGTTGGAAATTTTCCCATCAGAATATCCTGATTTGTCAAAATCTAAATATTCCCCAGGAGTGCAATGAGTTTAGCCTACAGAAGCAATGAATTGTCTGACCTTCGAGGTGGCCAAACAAAGTGAGGCCTAAAACTGAACTCCTCTGTTTCTATGTCAGTAATGCAATAACCTTTGAATACCACGTCCAATCAAGTCTAACATTTCAGAGAATGTTCTAGGCCAGGGATCGGCAACCTTTGGCCCGCGGCCCGCTAGGGTAAGCACCCTGGCAGGCCAGGCCGGTTTGTTTACCTGCTGCATCCACAGGTTTGGCCGATCGCGGTTCCCACTGGCCGCAGTTCGCCGTTCCAGGCCAATGGGGGCTGCGGGAAGCGGCATGGGCAGAGGGATGTGCTGGCTGCCGCTTCCCACAGCCCCCATTGGCCTGGAGCAGTGAACCGCTGGGATGACCTCTGTTGATAGTCGAAAAACCAGAACTTGGGGATTTCCACATAGTGCTCATTTTGGCGATGCAGGCAGAGGAGCATTGTGACATCAGAGGTAATTCAAGCAATCATCACTCTCTCCATCTAGTTAATTTGCATGCTTCAGTCCCATTGGTTGAAATGAAACTGCAGGTCAGGATTGAGGTGCTTTGACAGAATTGGAGGGTGTGGGGGTTCAGGACTGGAATAGCAGGGGCTGTTTCAGATCTGGAGCTATATTGACTGGGGCAGGGTGAGGCTGCAGAATGGTACTGTGACTCCCTCCCCATGACACCTGCCTCAGGCAAGGGTATGTACCTTTGCCCAGATAAAACTGTTTTAGTTAATCTAAACGGTGCCTGTTTGGTGGGACAGGAAGAGGGATTCCTTGTCCTCAGCACCAAATAAGCACGGTCAATGGGAAAGATGCCCGAGGCAAGCAGCAGGATTAGGGTTTTCAGGTTAGGGTTAAAGTTATTGGAGGGAGTGAATGGCGACTGGTTGAGTTACCTCTGATGTCACAACATACAGAGGCGCTCACGCTCCTCTGATTGCAGCACCAAAAGGACGCTATCCAGGGGAAATTGTTATTGAAACGAAACTGATAAAACAACAAAGAGAAGAAGAGGAGCAGCTTAGATGATTTACCAATACAATTTTAGGTTCTGTGGCAGTGTCTTGTAAAATTGCTATGGATTCAGGGATAGACACTGCATTCTTGCCCCTCCGATTATCTGCCAGTTCACCTTACAAAAGAAACAGTGTGCAACCCTCTACCTTTCCAAAAGCACCAAATTACCCTAAAATAGGGAGGACCCAGGGTCTTGCATAAGACATCGTACAGCGTCTGTTGCACAGTGTGAAAGATTTCTAATGCTGACTTTAAACAACTTTGTTGACCTATAAAATATTTGATTTAACCACTAGAAAGGACAATGTTATTAAGCTCAAATATATGACTGAAAATGTGGAACAAGCTTAGTCCATGAAAACTATGGGAGTACCTTGGTTTTTGTGGTACAGTAGAATCATAGAATATCAGGGTTGGAAGGGACCCCAGGAGGTATCTAGTCCAACCCCCTGCTCAAAGCAGGACCAATCCCCAACTAAATCCCCAAATTGCCCCCTCAAGGATTGAACTCACAACCTTGGGTTTAGCAGGCCAATGCTCAAACCACTGAGCTATCGCTCCCCCCAAATTAACACTTCCTGAATTTATGTTGTAATTCACAGTGACATCAGGACTATCTTTAGCTATAGATAATCTTTTTTTTCCTGCTCTTAGACTGATTTCCAGGACTGCTTCTTGTTTTTCCTTTGACAGATAAATTACTAACATAGTTCCCAAATTACATCTTCATTCATCAGTGTGTTTGTCATTTGGCTGTTTACAGAGAAGTTGGAATCTGACTGGTAGCACTAAAGAAGAAAGTTGTATGTGGTCTAGAAAAATATGATAAATCAAGACAGGGGTTTTGGGAACATCCATTCAATGAACCTAGATGTCCAGAACACATGGCATATTAAGGGCCTCATTCTTTTCTCAGGTCCAGGTAGTGGATTTCATTTCTGATATTCTGGGGAGATTAAAATATTAGAATTGTAATTTTCCTCTGAGTGTGTACTGGAATCTTTACAAATCAGTGGCATATAGCTTAGTGTCCTGAATTTGTCTTCATCCTGTTCTGGTATGTCCTGTAAATATTTATTTTCTTTGAATTCTTTGCTCAATAACAGTGGAATTGTATTTAAACCTTCTGTACCAAGAATCCTGTTCTTTTCACAAAAGCACTCATGCTGGAGGTCACATCATTGGCATTCCCCTTTGACTTTATCCGAACACAGGGATAGAAGCTAAGGAGTCCAGCAATTGATATGTCTGTGTTCCTTTCAGGCCAGAAAATACTAATAACCGAAGATCTGGAAGATGTTGATGTGGTAGAAGGAGAATCTGCCATGTTCAAATGCAGAATCTCTCCGGTAGAATATAGCAATGTGCAGTGGTTTTTGGATAAAACCCCACTCCATACCAATGAACTTAATGACATCCAGTCTCAGCCTGGAGGATATCACTTGCTAACCTTGAAAAAACTGTCACTGAAGGATTCGGGGGTCATTACCTTTGAAGCTGGTGATAAGAAAACATCTGCCAGTTTGGTTGTTAAAGGTAATTCAAGCATAAAGGCTGCAGGAAAGGATAAAGAGAGTACAGGCCAGCACTGGGTAGTGGTATATGTGTGCAGGTGGAGAGAAGCAGTAAATGCTATAAATTAGGTTCTGTGATGTGAGTTCTTTAGTTAGAGAAGTCAGGATTGAGAAACAAGGGAGAGAGACAGAGGCAAGTGGAGAGCGTCAATGAGGCCACATGACCTGAATGTAATGAATTCAGGATCCATCCTGTGTACCTCTTGGAGTCATAAAATAATTCTTCAGTATGCAGAGCTGAGTAAAATACTTGGTTTCTGCTGCATCAAATTGAATGCTTTTTGAAGAATCACGTGAACAGTTTTGGAAGGGTGAAACTTTGCACCATTTTATAACATTGACATTGTTCTGCAGAATGAGCAGCTGTTTTCAGAAAGCAAAAAAAGCCGCTTTTACTAGCAAAACACTGGCATGTAAGTGGCAAAAACGTGTCACGATCTGCTGGCAAAAACCAGTTTCTGATTCACTTCTTTAAAAACCACTGAGAAGCCAAAAGTCAACAGTTGATTGGTTCTGACCAATTTGCATTGCCATGCTCTTCATGTCGGATCAGTTTTCTCACTGTGCACATGTACACTTATTGTTTAGGCAGAAGCATCATGTTGTGCATTGTTCATATTGAAGGGGATCTAGGGGAATTTTCCTGAGCTAGTGAAATTCATGCTTCTCCCTAGTTAATGTTAAACCATGCCTGTCGTAGATGACTTATCCCTGATTCATATTTGTCCACGGAGACATTTGCCCCCCTAGATTTTGCCATACTGTACCAGGCATTTTCAAAACCATGTCTAGGGGTAGAAAGCTCCACTATGAGGGCTTAATGCCTCCCATTCCCAAATTGTTCTTTTCCGATAATGATATTGCAGAATATTGAACCAGATCTTTGGTATAAATAATCACATGTAAGGAATGTGCTGCTCCCCTCCCTCTGAAAATCTCAGACAAGTTTTATGTGATTCTAGAGAAGCCCTGCATCATTACAAAGGAGCTTGCTGATGCCGAAATCATTGAGGGAGAGGATGCCTTTCTTCATTGTGAAACCTCCAAATCAGACAGCCCGGTAAAGTGGTGCAAAGATGGGAAGACCCTTAGAAACTCCTCTAAGTATAAGATCAGCCGGTCGGGATTTGAAGCCACGCTTGTCATTCATGGGACAGAAGAGAGAGACAGTGGCAGATATGAGTGTGAGGCTGGAACAGCTAAAAGTAGTGCAGTTGTCACTGTCAAGGGTAAGGACGTTTGGAGTGATGATGCCTAACATAAAGGTCAAAATAACAATTTAACACCTGGCTGCAACTGAACTGAAAATTAACTCCATCTCTTCACACTGTAATGCAGGATATGTTCTGACTAACTCAGCTGGACAGCCTCCAGACAGGTGACAAAGTGTAAAATAGAAAAAACATTTGTTCTGAGATTGAAATGAGCTTTGGAGTGCAAGGATAGATGAGCTGGGGCTGGGTGTAGTTTACTGAGCTGAAAGGAAAATACCCTTCTCAGTTATGCACATTGATTTTCAGTCATCTTCCTTATGTGTGTTCATCTCCCGTGAATGTCACTGAGTCCTCCAGGTACGTGGGGAGAGCACCATTTAGAACTGAGTTCTGGAGAGCAGGATTTTGCCCTAAAAATGGAAGGAAGGACTATCTTAACAATGTGATGAAGGAGAGCTTTATGGTTGTCACTCATCTTGGTTTGTTCGTTATGCCTTTCTACTACACTAGGGGACTGATCCAACTCCCATTAAAGACAATAGAAACACCCCCATTGGTTTCAATGGGAACTCGCTCTGACACTTGGGGGGAGAGGATATTTTTATCAAGAAAATAAATGCAATGTTTTATGTTACACAGCAGCTACAATCGATTTGAAATTTCTCCTCTTGAGGGTTAAAGGATTTAAGCAAATGGATTAAAAAGATCCCCAGTGGAACAGTAGATGTAGATGACCCACGGGATAAGGACACATGTTATAACACATTGTACTGCCATGACCCTTCCAGCTATGAACCCAGGAAGTTCACTCCAGAGTTCCAGAATGATGAAGTGGTAGATAAAGGCAGTGCCACATGAAAGGTGTGAGTGTGCCGAAGTAGGGCTGAAAGTGGAATGGAGGAAAGGAGCTGTCGTTCTTCAGCCAAGCAACTAGTGTGTGAGGAATCAGAAAGTGTAAGTGCCGAGTTGCGCTAGAAGACAACAGTGAACACGTTCGTGAAAACAGAGACCATCAAGCAACAGCACTTTCTACTGTAACTGGTCTGAAGCGGGAAACCCCACCAGATGTTTCCTCTTTCCTCTTCCACAGTCAACACTACCAGAAACGTTGGATGCCACCTACTCTTCACCAATTCACTTTGCTGTCTGAAATCACTGTCTCTGACAGAGGCTGTGTAGGAATTTTCCATGGGACTCTTTTATCTATCTGCTCAGCTTTCTCTCTGTGTATGCTTTGCAGTGTTTGCTAAGTTAGTACATCTTCATGTCTGATAAAAATGTGTCTGGCTTCCTATAAGGAGAAGGGATCCTTGACTGGGAAAATGAGTATGTCCGCTATTGTTTGTCATGCTGTTTGTCCTATCCTTGTGTTCTCTTTCTGTATGTATTATATTATTTTACCTTGCTAGTTCTCTTTTTTTACATGGCAATGGGCTAGCTCTGAATACCTGTCCGGAGTGTAGTCCAACTTCTTACATCCCTGACTGACATCTGCAAAATGTAGTACTAGAGAAAGGATACCTTTAACTAACTGCAGTGATAAAAATGGTGTAAAACAGTTCCCCTCGTCTGTGTATTCAGTAGTTCACAGCATGAAGCAGGCATGGAAATAGCGATATAGGGGAGTTGAAGATGTCCAGTTTCCCTCATGGTTGGGCCCTTAGAGCGTCTCCACATGCTATAGAGATCTCATGCTATTAAGTGTTTAAACCATTTAAATAATATTTGTGTTGTTATTAATAATATATTGCACTGACAGCTGGAGATGGATTATTAGAATCTAAGCACTTTTTCATCCTGGTATTCTGTGATTCTATATCTTACGTGAAAGGGCTCGTGTGGGATGAAGCAAAAAGGGGAAAAGTGATTTCCCGGCACTCTTGTTTTCTTGAATGGTCACAGTCTGCAATTCTACATTTTTAGCTCTGCCAGTTCTTTTCAAACGAGAACTCCAGAATGAGGAAGCTAAAGAAGGAAGTCAAGTCAAACTGACCTGTGAGCTTAGCAAACCTGACATCCCCGTGAAATGGACAAAGGGAGATACAGTTCTACAACCCAGTGACAAGTATGAGTTAAAGCAACACGGCACTGTTGCAGAGCTCATTATTCAAGATGCCAAATCAATAGATGCTGGAGACTATACCTGCAGCACTGGAGAACAAAAGACAACTGCTCGGGTGGAAGTAAATGGTAGGCAGAGCTGGTAGATTTCAATTTATTTTACTTATGCAGTACTTAATACATGTGCTATAATTTAACAGCAGTTCTTCATTATAGAGGTGCCAGTTATGGGTCCATAGTTAAGGTTTAACAACAATATATGTTCTCAGTAATATCTGTGTTGCTTTAGTGCAATTTCACATTACACTAAAGCAATGTGGGTGATCTATCCCCTGTTCTCCAGTCCCAGCTTCTGGCATTTGGAAGTTTAGGGACACCTAGAGCGTAGGGTTGCATCCCGACCATCTTGGCTAATAGCCATTGATGGACCTGTCCTCCATGAACTTATCTAATTCTTTTTTTAACCCAGATATACTTTTGGCCTTCACAACATCCCCTGGCAATGAGTTCCACAGCTTGACTGTGCATTGTGCAAAGAAGTTCTTCCTTTTGTTTGTTTTATACAATTGAAAGGAATTTGCACTTGTTCCATACCCAAATACACCACACTGCCTGTCATAAGTCCAATAATAATAATAATAATACTTCCTCTTAGTTTTAAACATACTGGCCATCTTTCTTGATTGGGGTTGAAAGGGTAGACCATATCAGAGCATTGTCATATGGGCGTGGTGGAGATGGTCTGTACACAATATTGATCACCTCTTTTTTAGCTCTGCCAGTCCTTTTTAAACAAAACCTGCAGCACACAGAAATGGAAGAGGGGAGCACCGTAGCTTTGCGCTGTGAGATCACTAAACCCGATGCCCGAGTGGTGTGGAAGAAGGGAGGAGCCATACTCCAGGAGAGTGCCAAATATGAGCAGAAGCAGAAGGGTTGTGTGGCAGAGCTGCTCATTCACAATGCAGAGCCAGAGGATGCTGGAAGATACACCTGTGATACTGGAGACCAGCAGACGACTGCTCAAGTCAAAATCCACGGTAGAGGTTTTCATTGCTTTCTGTTGTTGCTATTAATCATGTTTATTATGGTAATGCCTAGGGACTGACTAAAATGGGCACCATTGTGCAAGCTGCTGAACGAACACAGAGGGGCAGATCGTCCCTGCCCCAAAGAGCTGACAGTCTAGATAGAGAGAACTGATGATGGGTTGGGGGTAATGACATAATACGTAAGCAGAGCAATCAGTGGCAAACATCGTGTTAGTTCCATGATTTTTTGGGAGGGATGTGAGAGGTTAGTTGGCAGCATTAAAATACAAAGACACAGGAAGGGAGAGGGAACATTGAAGGGAAGGGGATGGTTGGGCAAGGAAGGAAGGAGGAGAGTATGAGGAGCAGATGTGGCGTGATGCTGAGGTGAGGAGTCCGTGAGAGAGGGCTGGAGCAAACCGCCAGTCAGCACAAGGCAGAAAAGGTCCAGTCAAACCTGTAAAAAGTATTCCGATGACATCGCCAGTGTTCAAAGTCCTCGGCTTATTCAGCTTCTGCAGAGGCTCCTAAGAGTCCTAACAGGTTGAGTCTCTGGCTGGCTCCTCCCTGCAATTTCTCTCCACAAAGCCACATGGCTGGAGGGAGGAAGGCCACTGCATGGGTCTTAGCGGCCCCAGGGCAGGGGGCCTCCCCTGCACAGTTCTGGATCCGGAGGTGGGGTGGGGGGTCTGAGGGAGAGGCAGCCCAGGCTGGTCCTGATTTTCTGTTGTGTTCTCTAGGTAACCCTCCTATCAAGAAATATCAGTCAAATGACCTTTTGTTGACAACATAATATCTGTCAATGGCTTTGAAATAATTATTGCAGTAAAACCTCTTTTCTGCTCTGGAGTAAGGCACTTGTCCGAACTCGACAATCTAGCTGAAAGGCCCTGTGGGGCAAAATGTCTGATTTTAAAGAACAGTTTTTTTGCAGGGAGTTAAAAAGCAGGTTCTTTGGCAGAGTAACTGTTTGGCAACAGTTATTTTAAATTGTGTTTAATTCTTTTTTCCCCCCCCCAAAATTAATTGTGTGCTAATGTACATGCCAATTTATCAGCTCTGGAGACAGACCTCTCCATTTATCCAGGCTTTTCCTTAAGTGCCAGCTCACTTTCCCCTTTTATGTAGCCTTTTGCCCATGCCGTCCTTGTCATAGAATCATAGAATATCAGGGTTGGAAGGGACCTCAGGAGGTCATCTAGTCCAACCCCCTGCTCAAAGCAGGACCAACCAACCCCAACTAAATCATCCCAGCCAGGGCTTTGTTAAGCCTGACCTTAAAAACCTCTAAGGAAGGAGATTCCACCACCTTCAATATCCTTATAAAGTCATGGCACTGAAAGAGAGTCATGTAACTGTTCCTTGTCTCAGTCTACTATGCTATGCACAGTGCAACCATATTATGTTGATGCATGTCATATAAATGCATGCTTCCTCCTTCAGCCCTGCCTGCACTCATCAAAGAAGAACTGAAGAACTTGGAAGCCACAGAAGGTGGAACAGCCACTCTGCACTGTGAGCTGAGCAAAGTCGCTCCAGTGGAGTGGAAGAAGGGGCCTAAGGGGCTCAGGCCAAGTGGCAAATACAGAATGAGACAAGAAGGCACCATTGCTGAGCTGGTCATCCACGATGTAGATCTGAAGGATGCTGGAGATTACACATGTGTATTTGGAGATCAACAAACCACAGCAGCCTTAACAGTGAATGGTAAAAAGTCATAAAAAATGACACTCCTGAGAGTTTTCCCCCCTTTTACCTATTTCCTAACAAAATTTACCTGTGTCCTTCTTGTCCTTCTCTTTGTTCTTCTCTGCACATCGTGCTGTGGCTCCTATATCCATTTGTTCTCTACCCTGACAGAATTCAGTGCATGTGTGTGCAATATAAAGTCTTCTAAAGAATGCTAACCAGGCAAAGAGCATGCACGTATATTTTACTGAATTAGTACTGAAGCATGAGACCCCTTGGGCAATTATCAACCTCTCTGTTGAGGGGATTAAGTACAGTCAATCACTTCCTCTGTTGTCTGTCACAAAAGTCTTGCTTTACTGGGGACTTTGATTCCCAGAGAACAATCCACCTGAAAGCTATTGTTTCCAGCTAGACAAATGCCAGATCGTGCTTGATGTAAGAGTGTTGTGATGAGGCTCATGGAGTTAAAAAATAAATGACAGTTCAGTCGTTGCCCAAGGAAAACACTTCGTAGTTCCGAGTTTGTGGCATCTGGATGAAATATTTGTTCGTTCTGCGTCCCTCAGCCCTACCCGTACGCTTCAAAAAGGAACTGAAGAACGAGGAAGCCACCGAGAGTGGAACAGCCACACTGCACTGTGAGCTGACCAAGGCTGTTGACTCAGTTGAGTGGATGAAGGATCAAAAGGTGCTAAAACCAAGTGGCAAATACAGGATGAGGCAGGAAGGCCGCTTTGCTGAGTTGATTATCCAAGACCTAGATTTGGCGGATGCTGGAGATTACACTTGTGTGTGTGGCAACCAGAAGACAACAGCTGCTCTAACAGTAAATGGTAAATGTGCCCAAAATTAAATAGGTTGTTTTATATTTATCTCCTCTATGGAACTCAAGATGTTGGCATTCAGCATTCACACTGATCCATGGCTGCTCCTCTGATCCCTTGTTCTGTGCAGTTTTGGAAAGAGGACTCATATCCTCAGCTTTGTGGTGACACTGGGTCACCTTGATAAAGAACATTCCCCCTTGTGGTATTGGTTTGCCACAGTCCAGCTATGTTCCCTCATTTCTTTTTCTTTTATATGCACAACTTATTCTCATCCTTATTGCTACAAGCTGTCTCCATTCAAGGAATGATGCACGTGTATTTAACTGTATATTTTGCTTAGTTTCCTTCTTTTAGGGCTTTGAAATATGTGATTGGAAAAAAATGGGTTATCACAATCTGATGACCCACAAAAAACCCTACTCACTGCATTCTGGTTCTGATACAGTCTCTGTCTGTATTACGTTCTTCAGCCTTGCCTGCACTTTTCCAAGAAGAACTGAATAACGAGGAAGTTTCAGAGGGTGGGACAGTCACTCTGCACTGTAAATTGAGCAAGCCCGCCCCAGTGGAGTGGAAGAAGGGACAAAAGGCTCTCAGACCAAGTGAAAAATGCAAAATAAGCCAGGAAGGTCCCTTTGCTGAACTGTTGATCCATGATCTGGATTTGACGGATGCTGGAGATTACACTTGTGTGTGTGGAGAACAGCAGACTACAGCTACCTTGACAGTGAATGGTAAAAAGAAACACACAGCATATGTCCCATATAAAACAATATAACTCTATAATTTCCTCCCCTTTCAAATTCCTTTTCCAATATAATGTTTTATCCCCACCTTCATTCCACTCATGGTATCCATGTGTATTTAATTTCTTTATCTTTCTTTGCGTTCTCCCTCTCTTTCCTCCCCTCGAGAGCTGCATGTAATTGCATTCATAGGCAATATATGTAAAAATATCAAGGGTAGTACAGACAACTAAATGTTTCTTTTCCCCAACTCAAATACAAATTCAGTCTAGTCTTTTGGTCTGTATATGTGGTTGTTTGAAAGTTTTTCCTTAGGGATCGTGTTACAAAATGGGACTATATTCTTTCACTTCAAATTACTTGGAATGTTGGGTCTGGGTTCCTAAGGTGACCAGATGATGATGATCATCTTATGCCATTACATAGAGGATAGTTTAGTGAAAATGATCAATTTTTTTATGCTATTGTAGATTCCATCACTTATTTTGAACGGTTTCTCGGCCCCTCTAAAATATTTTAGCTCTGCAATAAATTGACACCATGGTTTCTAGTTATGTTCCCTTCTAAAGAGTTCTAGTTTAGAGAGAACACAGACACTGTAATAAACCAGATACTAATCTGCATGGATATTATTTATGTCAAGGGAAAACATTTTGGGCCTGATATTGGAAAGTGGCCTCTGATTGTACGCCTGTGATTTTGCTGAGACAAATACCAATGGTTATGTAGCATTTTGATATATAATCACCTGATTTTTATCAACAAATCAGATTGATAGATGTTGAAATGCTATAAAATAAGCCTGCACAATTGAGGGCACAAAATCAAAAGCCCAATGAGACCTTTTAAAAAAATTCAGTCTTTGGGGCTACCGTGACAGCATTGACTTAGATAACTAACAGAGGAGAGCATTCGTAATTCTGAGTTTCTCCGCTCTGATGCCCTTCTGTCCATATCACATTCATTCTACAGTTCTGCCTACACTTTTCACCAAAGAACTGAAAAATCAAGAAGCTACAGAAGGCGAAAGTGCCATTCTGCGCTGCGAGCTAAACAAGGTTGCTCCTACCGTGGAGTGGAAGAAGGGACACAAGACCCTCAAACTGAGCGACAAGTATAAAATGAGACGGGAAGGTGGTGGTGTTGAATTGATAATCCAAGACCTAGAAGTGACAGATGCTGGAAATTATACCTGTGTGTGTGGAGACCAACAGACCATGGCGTCTGTCACTGTAAATGGTAAAAGAAGAAGCATATTAAAAATAATTGTTTTTCCCTCCATTGCTTTGGATAAACACACTCCTTTCCCGATGTAACCTATACATCTTTTTCATTTCTCACTAAGGTCCTGATTCAAAGCTTATTGAAGTCAATGAAAAGCTGCTCATTGACTTCAGTCAGGTTTGGATCAAACTCTTACAGAGACACAAAAACAGTGGGAATAGATAAGAATCGGACAAACCCATAAGAATGGGACCCTGCATAGCCAGAACCGCTGCTGCTTCTCTGTTTCCAGGCCATTGTTTCTTCACTGGAAGTTTCTTTGTTGGAGTTATTGTTCTACTCGTGCTCCCAATAAGCTGTTAGCTTAGTAAGACCTATAGCCTGACTAATACACCTCTACCCTGATATAACGCGACCCGATATAACACGAATTCTGATATAATGCGGTAAAGCAGTGCTCCGGGAGGGCGGGGCTGCGCACTCCGGCGGATCAAAGCAAGTTCGATATAACGCGGTTTCACCTATAACGCGGTAGGATTTTTTGGCTCCCGAGGACAGCGTTATATTGAGGTAGAGGTGTATTTAGGCTTTACAACAAACTGAAAAGTTACATCCCATTCTGTCCTTAAGAAACATTGATTCTTTCCCTGTGCTCCAACTTTGAGACAGAAAAGTGATTACATACAGTCCTGTATGTAAAGGGCATTGCTGTAGAGTTCCCATGCTCTCACAAATAGAGCGGGTCAAAACTTTTCATGTGGAAAGTTTTCCCACTGAAAAATATAGTTTTGCTGAAACAGACATTTATTTTTATGGGGAAAAAGGTCAAATCAGGTAAAAAAAAAATTTTGTTTCCTTCAGGATATTGCGAAACAAAATTTCCTTTTCAAATTAACATTTCAAAATGAGACTTTGTTTTGTTTTGACATAGAATGGCATTTCATTTTCTGTAGAAATCTCAAGTTGAAACAAGAAAAAATTCATTTTGAAACTTCTCATGGAAAAACCAAAATGTTTCAACTGAAAAGTTTTGAATGAAGATTTTTTTCATTTGAAATTTCACAGGGAAAAAAATGGTTTTCTGACCTGCTCTTCTGATCCTCTTGTCCACTTCCTTCTGTAATGATTTGTGATGATAATGTGTGAGGCTTCTGCTCCTTTCTACAAATACTGAGTGCATTTCTGGGGACGGGGGTTATCTGATTATCTGGTTTTTTCTCATACTGATTATTTGAGAGCAGTGACGCTGGTCTAATGACAGCTGATAGTCCGGTTCTGATAACTCAGGAGGAATTAACTGAAAAATAAGGGGAACATTTAGTTTTGACTTTTCCGATTTTTAAATCCAACTGTCCTTATTGCTGTTCCTCAGTCCTGCCCGCATTTTTCAAAGAGGGATTGAAGAATCAGGAAGCCTCAGAAGGTGCAATAGCCACTCTGCACTGTGAGCTGAGCAAAGTCCCTGTCCTAGTGGAGTGGAAGAAGGGGCAAAAAACGCTCAAACCCAGTGAAAAGTACAGAATGCGACAGGAAGGTGCCATTGCAGAGCTGTTGATCCGTGACCTGGATGTAGAAGATACAGATGATTATACCTGTGTGTGTGGAGACCAGAAGACCTCTGCTGTCTTGACAGTCCATGGTAAACAAAAATTCCACCTTACAAGAGAAATATTCCAGAGAGCTTCACTCCCTTTGGAAATTCCCTTCCTGACCTGTTTTAGAGTTAGTTTTCACCTTTCCTTTTTTTCTTTCTATAGTGCCGGTCTGTATTTCATTTCACCTCACCCGTGTCTCTTGGTATTAAAATAGTCTTCCTTATTGTGAACTAAAGGGGGGTACAGATGCCTTCCTTTTCTAGATCCGTTTTGTGTCTTTACAGAGTAAAAACTTTATCTGTACTTAGTAAGGCCAACATTTTCTAGGCCCCTAAGAATGTACTTAAGCTCCTAAATAAAAGTGGCCTGATTTTCAGAGGATTTGAATACTCGCGACTCTCATCGAAGTCAATGGATTTCAGTGCCTAACTTGCAGGGCCAGCTCCAGGCACCAGCTTGCCAAGCAGGTGCTTGGGACGGCCACTCCGGAGAGGGGCGGCACGTCCAGCTATTCGGCGGACGGTCCCTCACTCCCACGGCTTTTTTTTTTTTTTTTTGCGCCGCTTGGGGCGGCAAAAACCCTGGAGCCGGCCCTGCTAACTTGAGGAAACCATATTTGAAAATTTTGGCTTCCATTTGGTAATGGACTTTTTGGAGAAATCAGACTCTTGGGATTAAATGGTTCCCAATATTTCTTGGGGCTGACAGTGATATGTGCTAATGGTGAAATTACAACATCCAATCGGATGGGTGCCGATGGCAATTTGTTTGCTAGTTTTGCTGTCGTGAGCAGTGGTTCTGGAATTAGGGTATTGCTGCACCCCCTGGCTTGAAGTAGTAATAACAAACACCAAATACATGGTTTCCATGATTTCTGTCATCAGCACCCCCACTATAAAAATTGATCCAGCACCCCTGATGGTGAGTGATACAAAACAGTCTTAATTACGCTATCAGCCGTGTTAATTTACTTATAGTGCCAATCAGTGGGTGAATCTTAAGAGGCCCTCTTCAGTTTAGATAAGTCTCAACATTCAGATGCTTTTGAAATCCTAGTTTAACCTTTGAAGCACATCTACCCCCTGTCCTCTTTCCTTGCATTTTATTCCTTCCTTCTTTCTCCCAACCCAAATGCAGTCTTCTCTTTCACGCCAAGCCCACACTTCCTTTTCCCCACAAGCTATCTTCTATGTAGTTGTTTATAGGCCCATCAAAAACCTTATTACTGATTGTTTGAATACTTCTCATGAAAGATATCTTTGATACTGAACTGACAGTTATCATGTTCTGGAAGTTATGTCTTAATGCCGCACTTAAGGTTAGGCTGCTAAATCAATATCAAAAGAGGCAAGGTGGGTGAGGTAATATTTTTTATTGGGCCAACTTTTGTTGGTGAGAGAGATTCTGTGTAAGATCGAAAGCATGTCTCTCTCAACAACAGAAGTTGGTCCAATAAAAGGTATTGCCTCACCCACCTTTTCTCTCTAATATCCTGGGACCGACACAGCTACAACAACACTGCATAAATCAAGATCTAGTAATTTAAAAGAACGGTGTAAATTGAAGTCTGAGTTTATGGATTTTGATGCACTTTCTGTCCCTATTACATCCCCCAGCCCTGCCTGCTCTGTTCAAAAAAGAACTCAAAAATGAGGAAGCCACAGAAAGTGGGACAGCTACTCTCCACTGTGAGTTGACCAAAGCTGCTCCAGTGGAGTGGATGAAGGATCAAAAGGTGCTCAAAGCTAGTGACAAATATAAAATAAGACAGAAGGATGCCATTGCTGAGCTGACAATCCATGACCTGGAGGAACAGGATGCTGGAGATTATACTTGTGTGTGTGGAGACCAGAAAACCACTGCATCCTTGACATTGCATGGTAAAACAAAAAATAATATGGGATTTTCTACAATGTCATCTATGATTGCAACTAGGATCACAAACTGATCTTGATATCATCTGTCATTTTATATTGCTACTGTATTTATAACAACCACTGTGAATTTTCTTCACGTAAATGCCATTATTTGGGTTTGGTATAACATCATGGAGGGTTTTTTGCTCCTTTTTGTCTTGTTAATAGAATTTGGGGGTAAATAATTAAGTCATGGCAAAATTACATGCAACAGTTTGAGTTTTCCCCTTAATTCATTTCTTTAATCATATTACTGAGATTTCATTTATTTTAATAGGTAACTTGAGAGAAGATGAGTGGGAAACCAAGTGACCCATCATAGCTTGCAATTTTAAATAGTACATTGGATACTTTTTAAATGCTAACCTAATAACAGCACAAGGAGACTAGGCGTACCTTCTTGAAAGTTCAGGGCAAGCTTTCTTCTATTATATATGTCAGACGATGCCTCTCAGTTCTAACCTGCTACACCACAGCTGTTCTAACACTGAGCTCGACTGTCTCAGAGAACAGACTGCAGTTTGGGCGTAATGTGCTGAACTTAGTGCACTGGAAAAATGTCAACCAGGGACTCAAATGAGACCCATGAAATCATTTTAATTTGGTTCTTAGATACTGTATGTTGTAACCCAAATTACTAGAGACTGAAGATTAATACACTAACCTACTGGAGCCACCCAGCTGAAATTATTTCTTGAATTTTAATGCACTCTGTTCATCCTATGCTCCTCAGTCCTTCCTCCACGTTTTAAAAAAGAATTGAAGAATTTGGAAGCCAGAGAAGGTGAAGCAGCCATTCTGCACTGTGAGTTGACCAAGGTCGCTGCCCCAGTGGAATGGAAGAAGGGGCCCAAAGTGCTCAAACCAAGCGACAAGTTTAGAATGAGACAGGAAGGCACCATTGCTGAGTTAGTGATCCATGATTTAGATCTGACAGATGCTGGAGATTATACATGCATGTATGGAGACCAAAAAACCACAGCTGCCTTAACAGTGAATGGTAAATAATATATCCCAAATTAAGTGCATAATTTTCTACTATCTGTTCTGTGAAAAATAATAGTATCATCAACTGGATTACAGCCCTACTTTCAGCCTGCGATAATTTAGTCTGTATAACTAAAAAGTTAAAATCCATGTGCTGTAATTTTCTTAAATATTGCTGATGAATTTAGCAAAACGTTAGCGGAAATAGAAATAGACTGTTTGCATTGTTTGGACCAGATGTTGGTCATGCACTCATTGCAGAAATTTCCACAGAGAGTTGGGAAATACACCTCAATTTCAACTACAAATCCTTCTGATTTTCATGTTCAATAGTAGGTGTTAAAACGGTAACATTAATTTTATCATGATAAATGTTATGATGTTACATTACAAGAATGGGGAATATCATGATAAAAGCCAACACCATGATCAGAGAAATATTTCCTTGTGAATTCTGAACACTTATTACATTTCCTTGGCAGGAAATATAATCATGGCTACTTTCACTGGGAGGTCAGTAATGTGACCTCCAGCAGCTAGTTGACCACATTGGTATGTTAGTGAATTTGCACAGAGCACAAAAACCACCAGCACTTAACAGGAGCACGTGAAGGTTGTCATCTTGCTCTTTAAAACTCTCTCCAAATGGAAAATGAGGCAAACACCTGTATGCGACTGTGGTCACCAGACACATGCAATGGAGCACATCATGTCTCCTTCGTTCTTTTGCCAGGGCCCTGAACGACATTCACCAGGACACTGCTGCAGCCATGTGCTGGCTATCAAATCTAGATATAAATTCGTAATGGCTGCTACCTACCCAAGCCATACGAAAGATGAAGAATTTCCTTGGGGAGGTTCTGACAGTCATGTTATATTGAACTAGGCACATTGCAAGGACACATCTAAATGAGAAGTGAGATGTCAGCCAATGCCGTTTCATTTGTGACCCTATTATTTTATTTATTGTTTGTATTACAATAGCTCCTAGAAACTTCAATCAGGTTTAGAATGATTTGTTGTAGGCACGCTACAAATACAGTAAAAAAGAGGTCCCTGCCCTGAAGGGGATCTGAAAGGCAAGGATGGCTCTCTAGCTGTTTCATTCTGTGGGGCATCTTATAAAAGAGAGATCTGCCTTAGGATAGGGTTTTTTCCGAACCCCCCAACCCACCACTATGTGGTCCTCAGTATGATTAATTCTCTTTCGGGGAAGGCTTTGCAGACCACTGGTGGTCCATGGATCACAATTTGATAATCCTGTGGGTTTGTGTGTTCAAGGTCTGTGCCAGGTAGTTGCCGTAATGTGACTGTTCATGTACTCTGTCCATTCTGAACTCCTCAGCTCTGCCTGCACGTTTCAAGGAAGAAATGACAAATGAGGAAGCCACGGAAGGTGGGAGAGCCACTCTGCGCTGTCAGCTGACCAAGGTTGCTTCGGTGGAGTGGAAAAAGAAGCACAAGGCGCTCAAACCAAGTGACAAATATACAATGAGGCAGGAAGGTGCCATTGCAGAACTAGTCATCCATGATTTAGACATCAAGGACTCTGGCGATTATACCTGTGTATGTGGAGACCAGAAGACAACCGCAGCTTTGATAGTGCATGGTAAAAAAACCAACAGATTTTTTTTTTTAAATGTGTGATTTTTCTACCATCCCCTTTGGAAAACTCAGTACTGACAGCCACTAAGCTCCCATTCTCATCTCACTGTAATATGACTCTTCTATAATACATTTTCCTTCTTTTTTCCTGATCTCCATCTAACTCACTGGAGCCCTACTTCTTGTACTTGCTCTTAACACCCTGTGTGTTTTTCTATTTCCCATCTAATTTGTGCATGTTTACACGTGCTTACGTTATACTTCTGCTGGAAGGATTTCACTTACTTGCATTGTTTTTGTGTTGCTTGTTTCAGAATGAGCCAGGAGAGAAGGTGGGGCTGGAATTTTTATATTTCTTAAATGAGACGAGAGGTCTTAGGTTGTAATTTGTTAACATGTGGCTGACAATTTGAAGGGCTCAGAATAGTAACACTGCAAGCAGGAGCTGGTTCTGTGCAGTCTTTCTTACAATTCTAACAATACATCCTGCATATTTGTCTACTTATTTGGCCCGCATCACCGCAGTATCTGAAACATTATTCAGGTTTATCTGCACAATCTCCCTATCAGGTAGGGAAGTATTATCATCCTGCCCATGGGGCACTTGTCCAAGGTCACAAAGAAATTCTGGGCTAGAACCAGGAGCTGAATTCAGAGCTCCTGAATCTCTGTTCTTGCCTGACTCTCCTCCTTCCGTCATCATCCTGACCAGTAACACATTTGCTCTTCCAGTCTTGAACCACTTATGAGGTGGCCAATTCCATAATGAGTGGAAGAATGTTTAGGCATGGACAGAAGCTTGTGACCATCAACCTCATTTTAATTTATTAGTCATCCCTGGAGGTTGTGAGACTGTTTCCTCACTCTTTGTTCCTCAGCCCTGCCGGTATTTTTCCAAGAAGAATTAAGAAATGAAGAAGCCACAGAAGGTGGTGCAGCCACTCTGCGCTGTGAGCTGACCAAGGCTGCCCCAGTGGAGTGGAAGAAGGGACACCAGGTGCTCAAGCCAAGTGACAAATACAAAATGAGGCAGAAGGATACCACTGCAGAGCTGGAGATCCACAATCTAGATGACAATGATGCTGGTGATTATACCTGTGTGTGTGAAGATCAGCAGAGCACAGCTGTCTTAGCAGTACATGGTAATAACAAGTATCATAACGAATTTAATAATTTTCTAATAACTTTCATAATTTTCAGGTTCATCCAGTGGATTCAAGCAGCTGTCCTTGTGTAATTTGTCATTTCTGTATTTTTTCCTTTATTATATTTATTGCATATAGGAGTCATCGTCATTCATTTGTTTTTTGTTGAACCTCCCTCCCCGGTACCCCCAACTCCATAATACAATATCTGTGTTAACAGCCTGATCCAGTTACCACTCATTACAGAATAAGTGTGGGATCAGGCCATGTGATGGGGTGCTCTGCTCACAGCAGGTGGGTCCCCATCCTGGCCATTCTGGGGATTAGCTCTGCGCAGCCCATGCTCCTTCCTGTGGGTGCATTCTGTTTCTCCCTCTGTGGTCCCTCTCTGACTCCAGGAACTGCAGCTTCTGCTTTGTGACTCAGCTGTCCGGCCAGGTCACTGTGTGGTTTTCCCTTCTGGGGATGCGTAGCAAAGTCCCTGCTCACCAGCAATCTCAGGCAGTCCTCCCATTCGCTGCCCCAGGTGCCACTCCCTCGGTGGCTGGTAGGGGGAGCCCGGGCCCACCCTCTACTCCAGGTTCCAGCTCAGGGACCTTCTAAGCAGCAGCCAAGATGTGATTTCTTCCTGTACCTTTCTGCCTTTCTCTGCGCCTCTTCCTTTCCTCATGGCCCTCCCCACTCCTCTGGGTTTGGCAGCCTCTCAACTCCTTCCTCCCAGGGAGTAACCAGCAGGTATTTGTCTCCCCCCCCCAACACACCTCCCTGCAGACTACCTCCCTGCAGCCCCCTCTGCATCCAAGTTCCTGTCTTTCTATAAGTCCCGCCCATTCCCACACAGTTGAGCTTCCCCTAATTAAGGCTTTCCTCCCAAGCCTACTGCTCCCAGATTGCAGCCTAATTGACTAATTAGACCCACTTGGCCCAATTCAGCTTTTGCAGTGCCAATGTGGGGAGTCCACCCCATCACACGCCCTAAGACATTTTCTACTTTTATCCCCTTCTTCCAGCCTGTGACGTTTTCTATGGCCCCTCTTCCACCTATTCTCTGGTGGTTGTGCTCAGAGCTCCATTTTAATGCTCTGTCTTTTACACCCTCCAGCTCTGCCTGCACTCATCAAAGAAGAACTGAAGAATGAGGAAGTTAGAGAAGGTGGAACGGCCACTCTGCGCTGTGCACTGACCAAAGCCACTCAAGTAGAGTGGATGAAAGGGGACAGTTTGCTCAAAGCGAGTGACAAATACAAAATGAGACAGGAGGGCGCTGTTCTTAAACTGGTTATCCATGATGTAGAACTGAAGGATGCTGGAGATTATACCTGTGTGTGTGGAGACCAGAAGACAACTGCTGGCTTGATAGTGCATGGTAAAACAAAAAATCAAAATTCAATTGCCTACCACCCCATCTACTAGTCATTGTGCCTGCATCTATGTCTGGAGCTTTTTTTTTTTTTTAGTAGTTAATTGTTTATATGTATTTATAATTTTTGTTACTTTGCTCTTTATTGCTTGTCTTATTCCTTGGAATTCCACTGGGTGCATTAATAGTCCTGAAATATCTTGTGAGGAAAGGAAGCTGATTTCAACTCAGAGTTCTTAGCTTCCTTTGTTCATGCTGTTTTTCTTGCTTCCTCTTTACAATGTAATTTTTTTCCATTTTCCCCCAATCACACCAGCCATCTGGCACTTACAATGTTTAATGCACTGTCCGTCCATTCTGTGATCCTCAGCTCTGCCTGCACTTTTCAAAGAAGAACTGAAGAACTTGGAAGTCACAGAAGGCAAAACCGCCACTCTGCACTGTGAGCTGAACAAGCCTGCTTCAGTGGAGTGGAAGAAAGGGCACAAGATACTCAAGGCGAGTGAAAAATACAGCATGAGACAGGATAGTGTCACTGCTGAGCTGGAGATCCATGATCTAGGTCTGCAGGATGCAGGAGATTACACATGCATGTGTGGCGACCAGCAGACCACAGCTACGTTGATAGTAAATGGTAAATAATATATTCCAAATTAATGCTTAATACTCTACCATTTGTTTCTGTGAAACTCATTATTGTTCCACAGAAGATTCACCTAATTCTCTTGGGCTCTTATTAATTTGTGTATAGCTGAAAAAGGAGAACTTCTTGTTTCCATATGACTTAGATGGTCAATTAAAAAAAATATTCTATGTTAGTGATCATCCAATGTGGAGACTGGCTGGACTGAATGTAGATGTGGAGCAGGGCGCATATTATATATGCTTCCTCACACACTTTTTATAGTCCACATCAAACCCAGCTGATCCATTGTATGTTGAGCTTCCTCCGTGCCGTGATTGTCAAATGAACTTTATTTTCCAGGGCATAATGATATTGACCACAATCTGAATGGCCAGAGTGAAATCCCAAAACTAACCAGATTTGATCCTAAGTTATGAGAGGTGAAAGGCTTCAACATAGTACATGGTACCAGCCACTTATAGGGTGACCAGATGTCCCGATTTTATAGGGACAGTCCCGATTTTTGGGTCTTTTTCTTATATAGGCTCCTATTACTACCTACCCCTGGTCCCAATTTTTCACATTTGCTGTCTGGTCACCCTAGCCACTTACCACAGACTTTTCAGTTTTAATGCATTGTCTGTTTACCTCATATTCCGCAGCCCTGCCTGTACTTTTCAAGCAAGAACTAAAGAATGAGGAAGTTACAGAAGGTGGATCAGTCACTCTGCGCTGTGAACTAAGCAAAGCTGCTCCTGTGGAGTGGAAAATAGGGCACATTGTGCTCAAAACAAGTGACAAATATAAAATGAGGCAGCAGGGTACCATTGCAGAGTTGGTTATCCATGATGTAGAACTGAAGGATGCTAGAGATTATATCTGTGTGTCTGGGGATCAGAAGACAACAGCTGCTTTAACAGTACATGGTAAAAAAAACCCTATCAATATTCAATACTAATATGAATACTAATTTTCTAGTATCACTCCTGAAACTCAAACTGTCAGCCCCTGGAATCATGTAATGAGCTTGATATTAATTTGCCATTTCTCTGTTGCTTCTTCCATCCTACCTACTATTCATTTCTTTCTACGGGATAAAACTTTGGGTCAGAATTCCTGGGCATTGCCAATCCACCCCTCAAAAAGGAGAAAGTAAAGGAAATTCCTTTCAGTTTTTCTCTTTCATTTTGTGTATTTTTCTCATTTTCCTCCACCTCCATTTCATCAGCTGAATCCCAGCCAATTGGGATTCTTCCATAAGTGTTAACATCAGATCTATTGTGCCCTCAGCTCTACCCGCACGTTTCAAAGAAGAATTGAGGAACAAGGAAGTGACAGAAGGTGAAGCTGCCACTCTGCACTGTGAGCTGACCAAAACTGCTCAGGTGGAGTGGAAGAAAGGGCACAAGGTGCTCAAAGCAAGTGAGAAATACAAAATGAGACTAGAAGGTGCCATGGCAGAGCTGGTGATCCACAATCTAGAGGTGAAGGATACTGACGATTATACCTGTGTGTGTGGAGACCAGCAGACCACAGCTACCTTAACAGTAAATGGTAAAAATAAACTGTCAGCTAATACACTATCAGTAATTATTATGTTTTATTATGCTGCCTCCTTAGAAACAAATTTGGAAATGAATCCTTGCTCTGTGTTCACATTTGCTTTATCTGTTGTACTTCTGCCCCCCTCATTCATTGCAACTCCTATTGTTTGGAATAATATTCCTTGGCTCTGAAGAAATGGAGGCTATTTATTCAAAAAGATCCTATCCTATCCCATCGTGCTTTATCTGACTCATCCTAATGCCCCCTGTCCTTCCCTAAAGCATGGATTTTTCCTTTCTTCTGACTCCTTCTTTTCTGGGCAGTGTTCTTTTCCTGTCCTCCTTCCCTAGTTAACACTCATTATGCATGCGGCAAGTTTGGCTGAAATTTGCGTCATAAGAATTAGTTTTGCACTAGGACTTTGTTCCTGTAGCCATTGCTTGTGTCTCCTATAGATGTTTTTATTTTGGGGTATGATTTCTGAGGAGATAAGTCAGAAGCTGGTCACGTTTTAGAGGCGTTCCCATGCACCTCGATTTAAAACCAGAAGTGTGTGATTTATGTTTTGCTGTCTAGTTGCTTTCATTATTTTTGCTTGTAAGTGGTCTGAAAACTTATCGGTGTGCCAGCCTCCGAGAGATTGTGTCCATATAGATAGAATAATAATACATCTAGCAGTGTAAATTGTCAATTCCATTAACATAGGCACGACATCTCATTTGTAATGCTGAGATACTAGCCCATGTAGTTAATTGGGAACAATAGTCATGAACATGTTATCAGACATTGTTTAGAGGAGATTGTTATCTGTAGAGAGTTGGTGAGATGTATCAAGGCAGATATCTGAAGAAGGTAATGAGGAATGCGTAAACAGAGAAATCATATCCTGGGGAAGGAGGACAAGTTAGGGTTAAAAGATCTGTGGAGTTTTGATCACTTCTCTGCTCACGGTGAGCCCATTGGCCCTGACTGCATTTTTAAAAGAAGAACTAAAGAATGAAGAGAAAACCAAAGCAAGGAACCATACCTCACAGTCAGCTGACCAAGGCAGCTGTAGTGGAGTGGGAAAAGGGGGCAGAAGGAAATACAAAATGAGACAGAAGGAGGCCATTAAGAGAGCTAATTATCTCCGATCTAGGTGGAGGATACTAAAGATTATGGTCTTAATGCTCCCCTTGCTGATGTGAAAGATAGGTCCATCAATGGCTATTAGCCAAGATGGTCAGGGATGCAACCCCATATTCTGAGTGTCCCTAGCCTCTGATTGCCAGAAGCTGGGAGCGGACGACAGGGGGATGGATCACTTGATGATTGCCTTTTCTGTTCATTACCTCTTCAGCACCTGCAGTGGCCACTGCTAGGAGACAGGATACTAGGCTGACCCAGTATGGCCATTCTTATGTTATGTAAGTCAGGAGTAAATCTACTGAGGTCAGTGATGTTTCACAAGTGTAAAACCAGACTAAACAATCCAAGAATTCAGACATACATTTCAATTGGGATATAATATCACTTTTCACTTCTCTGCTGTTTCTCCTCCGTTCTTCTCAAGCTCTATCCTCCGTCACTCTTTTCTGATTTCCCCTCCAGCCCCTGTTTTTCAACTACAGCAGTTAATTGCCATCAGTCTGTAACACACTGTATATATTGCGTCCTTCAGCTCTGCCTCCATCTTTCAAAGAAGAAATGTGCAATGAGGAAGCCACAGAAGGTGGAACAGCCACTCTGCACTGTGAACTGACCAAGGTTGCTGCCCCGGTGGAGTGGAAGAAGGGGCACAAAGTGCTCAAACCGAATGCCAAGTACACAATGAGACAGGAAGGTTGCATTGTGGAGCTGGTGATCCATGGTTTAGACCTGAAGGATGCTGGAGATTACACCTGTGTGTGTGGTGACCAGAAGTCCACAGCTGCCTTAACAGTGCATGGTAAAATAAATAGATATGAGACATTACATGTATGCGTTTTGGTTTACTGTCTTATTTATGACAGCAGTATTATTCCATTGCAAGCTCTTCCTTAGCTGGATTTTATTAGCTTGTTGTGTTCTTTTCCCATGCTTTCAATTTGTCTTTTTACATGCCCTTGCAATTTGCTTGTATTGCTCTTCCTATGGTTTATAATGGGGAAAATAATTGTGTATATGCAAATGTTCTCAGCTACCTTTCCTCCTTCCGTTTTACTTTATATCCTTCTTAAGGTCCTTGTCCAATGCCCACCGAAGCCAATGGGCGCCTTTCCATTGCATTCTATGGACATTGGACCAGGTCTTCACGCTGTAGGATTCAATTTTCTCCCCAACACACCAGCCAGCTGCCAGTGTGAACTTTCATGCACTCTCCATTCATTTTGTATTCTTCAGCCCAGCCTCCACTGTTCAAAGAAGAACTGAAGAGCTTGGAAGCTACAGAAAATGGAGCAGCGACTCTGCGCTGTGAGCTGACCAAGGCTGCTCCAGTGGAGTGGAAGAAAGGGCACAAAGTGCTCAAAGCCAGTGAGAAATACAAAATGAGACAAGAAGGTGCCATTGCAGAGCTGGCTATCTGCAATCTGGAGGTGAAGGACACTGGAGATTATACCTGTGTGTGTGGAGACCAGCAGACCACAGCTACCTTAACAGTAAATGGTAAAAATAAACTGTCAGCTAATACACGATCAGTGCTTATTATGTTTTATTCTGCTGCCTCCTTAGAAACAAAATTGGAAATAAATCCTTGCTCCGTGTTCACATTTCCTTAATCTGTTTTACTACTCTCCACCTCATTCACTGCAACTCCTTTTGTGTGGAGTAACGTTCCCTGGCTCTGAAGACATGGAGGCTATTTATACAAAAAGATCCTATCCTATCCTATCCCATTGTGCTTTATCTGACCACATCCTAATGCTCCCTGTCCTTCCCTGAAGCATGGATTTTTCTTTTCTTCTGACTCCTTTTCTAGGCCTTGTTCTTTTCCTGTTCTCCTTCCCTAGTTAACACTTGTTATGCATGAGGCAGGTTTGGCTGAAATTTGCACCAGAGTTTTGTTCCTATAGACATTGTTTGTGTCTCCTATAGATGTTTTTATTTTGGGGTATGGTTTCTGAGGAGATAAGTGAGAAGCCAACATTCTCTGGTCACGTTTTAGAGGCTTTCCCATGCACCTCAATTTAAAACCAGAAGTGTGTGATTTATGTTTTGCTGTCTAGTTGCTTTCATTATTTTAGCTTGTAAGTGGTCTGAAAACTTATCGGTGTGCCAGTCTCCAAGAGATCATGTCCATATAGGTACAATAAGATTACATCTAGCAGCGTAAATTGTCAATTCCATTGACATAGGCACTACATCCCATTTGTAATGTTCTTGTGAGAGGTGAGGTACTGTCCACGATGAATAACATGGCTTTGAGGTTCCAGGCTCCAGGTATTGTCAGTAAGTAAAAACATGGTCCAACAGTACCAGGAGTCGTTTTCTTTTAAGGATTGGTGTCAGTCATATCGAAGCAGATGTTAGAACAAGATAAATGAGAAATGTCTGAATGGAAATATCATGAGAAATTAGGGTTCAAACTCTGGAATTTTGATGCCCACTTTGTCCGTGTTGCGTCCCTCAGCCTTGCCAGCACTTTTTAAAGAAGAACTAAAGAATGAGGAAGCTAAAGAAGGTGGAAACGCCACTCTCCACTGTGAGCTGACCAAGGCTGTTCCAGTGGAGTGGAAGAAAGGGCACAAGGTACTCAAAGCAAGTGAGAAATACAAAATGAGACTGGAAGGTGCCATTGCAGAGCTGGTTGTCCATGATCTAGATGAGAAGGATACAGGAGATTATACTTGTGTGTGTGGAGAACATCAGACCACGGCTGCTTTAACAGTACATGGTAATAATATTTTGTCATGAACTAGGTCTAATTTTTCTTATCACCTGCATCCTTGGTAGGAAAACTTGGCTCTGTGTCCACATTTCCTTTATCTGTTCTGTCTGCTTCATTCAATGCAGCTCCATTTTTTTAGAATAACATTCCTTAGCTTTAGTAAACTGGAGGCTACCTGTATAGAAAAATCTCATTCTGCATCCTCATGTACTATCTAACACATCCAACTTCTGCCTTTTCCTTTCCTAAAACACAACTCTGGCAATTCTGTTGTCTTCCTTTTCTGGCATTTTCTTTTCCTGTCTGTCTACTATTTGTATAGGGAAATAAATACTACTCAGATCACAAGAATAATTTAGTCAAAACTTCCTCTGTAAGAACTAGTTTTGCACTAGGGTTCTGTTCCTGCAGCCATTGTCCATTCAGATGGCTTTGCTTTGGAGTCTGATTTTCTGAGGTGATAATGATGATTTCTTGATTTGATCTCGTTTTGTTTTCACGCTGATATAAAAATCACGGTTGAAGTCAGTACCTCGGTTTTGAACTAGTGTAAGTGGGAAATACATCACGTCCAAGGAGATTAGACTTAGGCCCATAGTTTGGATTTGGGATTCAAATTTGGGATTTTGGTCTGACCCAACCTTTACATTTTAATGTTATTTTCTTTTCCAATTTGAGACTGTGCAGGTATGACTTGAAAGCTGACATACTAGCCTATGTAGTTAATCGGGAACAATAGTCATGAAAATGTTATCAGACATTGTTTAGAGAAGATTGTTATCTTTAGAGGGTGGGTGAGATGTATCAAGACAGATATCCGAAGAAGATAAATGAGGAATGCATAAGCAGAAAAATCATATCCTGGGGAAGGAGGACAAGTTAGGGTTCAAAGTTCTGTGGAGTTTGGATTACTTCTATGCTCATGGTGAGCCCATCGGCCCTGACTGCATTTTTAAAAGAAGAACTAAAGAATGAAGAGAAAACCAAAGCAAGGAACCATACCTCACAGTCAGCAGACCAAGGCAGCTCTAGTGGAGTGGAAGAAGGGGGCAGAAGGAATTGAAAGCAAGTGAGAAATACAAAATGAGACAGAAGGGGGCCATTACAGAGCTAATTATCTTGGATCTAGGTGGAGGATACCAAAAATTATGGTCTTAATGTCGTCGTCCCCTCCCCGACGTGAAAGATAGGTCCATCAATGGCTATTAGCCAAGATGGTCAGGGATGCAACCCCATATTCTGAGTGTCCCTAGCCTCTGATTGCCAGAAGCTGGGAGTGGACGACAGGGGATGGATCCACTCGATAGTCTCCTTTTCTGTTCATTCCCTCTTAAGCACCTGCATTGGCCACTGTTGGAAGACAGTATGACCGTTCTTATGTTATGTAAGTCAGGAGTAAATCTATTGAGGCCAGTGACATTTCACAAGTGTAAAACCAGACTAAACAATACAAGAATTCAGACATACATTTCAATTGGGATAAAATATCACTTTTCACTTCTCTGCTGTTTCTCCTCCGTTCTTCTCAAGCTCTATCCTCCTTCACTCTTTTCTGCTTTCCCCTCCACCTCCTGTTTTTCAATTACAGCAGCTAATTGCCATCAGTTTGTAACGCACTGTATATATTGTATCCTTCAGCTCTGCCTCCATCTTTCAAAGAAGAAATGTGCAGTGAGGAAGCCACAGAAGGTGGAACAGCCACTCTGCACTGTGAACTGACCAAGGTTGCTGCCCCAGTGGAGTGGAAGAAGGGGCACAAAGTGCTCAAACCGAATGACAAGTACACAATGAGACAGGAAGGTTGCATTGTGGAGCTGGTAGTCCATGGTTTAGACCTGAAGGATGCTGGAGATTACACCTGTGTCTGTGGAGACCAGAAGACCACAGCTGCCTTAACAGTGCATGGTAAAAAGGAAAAGAAACTAATTTCTGAAGTATTTTAATACCAGCTTTGCTTATTGAAATAATATCATGGGATCCAAAGCTTGCTATTAAGGCTCGTACTCATACAATAATACTCCAGCACACAACAAATATAAGGCTGGAGTACTCTATTTAAAATAGCTCTCAATAATACTGCGTTAGAGTCCTCATGCATTTTATACTTAGAAGATGTCTTAAGAGAGGGGATTAAAAGTTTCCTAAAATGAAAGAAGGATGTGACTCATCATCCTTTTTAAATCTGAAAGTTACATGTTTTTATCTCTGTACATTATCTGGGCATCCTATATAAGTGCCTCTTGCAATTTCCCTGCGTCCCCTTCTGCTATTATAGGAATAATGCTTCTGACTATTGGTATATGAGAGGTGTGGTTTTATGCACATTTTTGGCTGAATCCTGCATCCTTCGCTAACTACCTTGAGATTCAGTAAGAAGACTAGCGTGAGCAAAGCCCTTGACCAATATTTGTGCCTTTCTGGTGTGCTGTATTCTGTACTTCAGCCCTGGGATGGATGTTTGTGACTCAGGTTCTATTCCATTTACTTTGAATTGGCCCTTGGTGTACTATAGTAACTTTTATTATGGCCACTCTTTTGTCATGGATCACGTTTGCAATTTAGGAGATATTAAACAGATCTAGAGCAATTCATTGTACGAGTGCATTGTGCAAACCAAAAAAAGAAGCCCAGGTGAACTGAATTGTTCAGTGAGCTTCACAAACTCTTTGGCAAAACTGGGCCAAGTTTCAGACAAGCTTCCATCAGTTTTGGGCCAGGAATACAATTAAATCAGCAAGGGGAGCAGAAGAGCGTAGCCCAAATGGCATAACAGAGTGGTCATGCAGCAAAAGAGAATTGCAACACAGAATCCCATGCAGGCCCCAAGATGGGCCATGTAACTCTAATTTCATCCCTTAAAACCCTCCTTTAGGAAAAATATTGAAATGCTCAGATGTTCAGATCAACTCTTCAGCCCCAAGACCAGGAGGCGGACACAGCATATTGGTTACTTTTGTAGCAATAAAAGTCTCCTGCCACCTGGAAGGTCCTGGTTCATGTTAAGAATGAGCAAAATACATAGCAAGAGCTGCTTCCTGAAATAGATACCTTCTGGTTCTGAAAATATGCACATGACCTGTTTGGGATCTACTACCGTAGATTCCTGAGGCTTTGACACACTAAAATAGTTCAGTGTAGAGGGTTACAGAGTTCAAACTCTTTCTACACTCTCTCTCCCCCGAGAAAGCCCAGTTGCTTTATGATGTACGTTATGTTTTTATTTCATAGCCCTACCAGCACTTTTTAAACATGAGCTTCGGGATGAGGAGGCAGAAGAAGGTGGCACAGTCACACTGCGGTGTGAGCTTACCAAACCTAGTGCTCCAGCAGAGTGGAGGAAAGGCACTACAACTCTCTACCCTGGACTGAAATATGAGCTGAAGCGACAAGGGCCCATTGCTGAGCTGATCATTCATGACTTAAAACTGGAAGATACAGGAAAATATACCTGTGACTCTGGGGATCAACAGACAACAGCTGCAGTGACCATACATGGTAGGCAGAACGTTGCAACACTGGCCACATAAATGTGCTATGAAATAAAGGCCTTCTAATTTTGCCTTAGTTGCTTTGCTGCTGGTCCTCTATTCCAGTGTATGTTCTGTTGTGCTCTTGGTGTATTCCACTCAAATCTGAATGGAATGTTCCCCACATCTGGCACATGTGCCAGTCTTGAGGGAGTGGGGGTTGCCTGGCATACCTGAAATGTTCAAGCAGCAGCAGCAGCAGCAAAGCAGTTAAACAATATGGTGATTGGGTACTGATGCCCCCAAGCCGTCTGAGTGGAGTGAAGTTGATAGCAAATGAGAATTTGGTGAGCTCTTCTATAACGGCTGTTTGTGTGAGTGACCCCATATTTAAAATGTTTCTCACACTGAATGCGCCAAGTGGATTTTTGTAACCCAAGCTGAAGTCCGTGGAGTTTCACTAGTAATTAATTTGGTCCAACTTCAGACGTCATCTGAATCCGTAGGGCAGGGAATGACCACTACTAGTGAAATGGGTAAAAGTGCTATGTTTATGGGTTTGTGAAAAGTGAAAGTTTTTTTTTTTTTTTTACTTTTGCTTCAAATTACTTTGTGCAAATGAAAGGCAGTTTATGTGGCAGAATTGGCTGACTTTCCATCATGAGCAGCTGTTTTTTTATGGCGACAGAGATTTTGCCCAGAAGGGAAAAGCTGTGTCTGGTGAAAGAAACTTTGCTGTCGATTAAATGTTGACTATAGTTACCGTATAACTTAAGTGCCGATGAGAGAAAACACAACGATGAGTTATTTGTTGCTGAATTCCCTTTTCTTTTTCGAGCTGTTCTTTTTTTCATTAATAATAACTGGTAGTGCAGGCGGGTAGAGTTGTGGGAAACAGATATTTATTACATCTTCTGAGTGGTCAGTGCTACACGCTGACGGTAGAGTTTGAATGCAATTAGTGTTGCTCGACTTACCTGCCTAACCCCCTGGTGTCATACTAACCTAGGTCCTTTCTGAAAGCTGAAACTCTTTCTCCAATTCCATTCATTTCCCATTGTACTAACCACTGTGACATTTTGAAACTTAACGTTGCCTTTTATGCATTGGCTGAGGATTTATCTATTACTAGTATTATTTATTTATATTACTGTAGCCCTGGTCACAGCGAGGACCCCACTGTGCTTTGTGCTGTACAAACACAGAACAAAAAGATAGTCTCTGTCCCAAGGCGTTCACAGTCTAAAGGAGAAGATTCTCTAAGCAAAACACAACAGGCTGTTGTAAATCTTAAAAGCTGATAGGAGGGAAAGAGACCACATAGGAGGACAAATTCACTTTCAGATACCGTGTTCTTCAAATGCAGCCTCTTCTGTTCTTGTAGAGATGCTTCCATAGAAAAGTCTGATTAGAATAGATCAGTGGCTCTCAGACTTGTTCATTTTGTGGACTACTTTGTGAGACAGATCTACTCATGAACAAACTCTGCTCCTAACGCCACAATCTTCCCCCCACCCCACCCCCATTTCTTGGTTCAAAAATGGTTCATGCAATGGGCCGATAAGAAGTGGTCCACAGACCAGTGTTAGAGAAACCCTGGTTTAGCTTGTTTTTGATGGACCCTGGCAGATATCTTCTTTTGAGGACTAACATGCACTTAAAATATTTACCTCTCAATTTTTGCAGCCCTGCCCATTGTATTTAAGCAGCCCCTTCAGAATCAGGAGGCTGAAGAAGGAGGTACAGCCACGTTACATTGTGAGCTGTCAAAACCAAACGTTCCAGTGGAATGGAGGAGAGGAGGCCTGGGGCTGCAGCCTAGCAATAAGTATGAAATGAAACAGAGGAAATGCATCGTAGAGCTCTTAGTACATAATCTCCAAGTAGAAGATACAGGAGAATACAGCTGTGATATTGGCGAACAGGAGACAAAGGCGTCTTTATATGTGAAAGGTAGGTGACGAGAGTCCCTCCCTGACTTCACTCCTGAAACAATTGATTTGCTTCAGCACACAAAAGGAACATGATTGAATTATATAATTTTTGGGTATAATGATTTTCTTCCTTCCATCTTATTAATATTCTTTTTAAAATAAAGTTGCCCCGCACCATTGTCCTGAAGGGCACAGTGATATGGAAGAGGAGATGGTGCTTTATTTTAAGAGATTGTATTTGTTTGTAGGAGCTGGGATGGGGTCAGGCCAGACAGCTACAGGAGACTGCTCCTAATGGGTTCTGGGAAGGTGGGCGGGCGCAAGCAGTACAGGAGAGTGCTGGAAGGCAGATATATTAGCCCCAGGATAAGCAGGTCCCTTTTCCCTTGGTAGCTGAACAGGGGTTACTCTAGGTTAATTAGGACATCTGGGGCCAATGAAGGGCCTGCCAGAACCTGTTAAAAGCCTCCCCTCCAGCCAGATAGGGGCGCGCGATAGGAGCTGAGGGAGAAGGGCAAGCTACTGGAGAGCTGGGCAGTGCAGACACTAACAAGCATTAGGAGAGAAGCCACGCAGGTACAGAGGCGAAGGGCGGGAGAATCTCTGCCTAACGGGGTGGATGGCCCTTCTGGGCCCCGGAGGTCTGAGGGAAGAGACCCTGCCAGGGGAAAGATTGAACCGGATGTCTGGTCTGTTGCCACCACGACCGGAGGGGCTACCAGAGACTGAGAGGCTTCGCTCCCTCCCCACTGTCTGGGAGGCCGGCAGGGACCCTGCTCCGACAGGATGTGGACAGTAAAACCAGGGGCATTGGGAAAATTCTGAGGGAAAAGAGAAATACCCCAGCCTGCCGCTAAACAGAAGCGCAGGACCCACCGAAGCAGAGAGGAAGCTTTGTCACAGACCATGAGAGTGTTGGCTTGTAACATGAGTAACTTTCTCATACATTTGGGAAGAGTTTTTAGAGGGAAGCTCTGCAATGAGTCAACATAACGTCACTGGACATTTGTCTTGATGCACCACTGATGTCCTCTCCAATATTAAACAAAAACAAAGTTCTCCATCTAGTAACTGGAATGAGGCCAACATGGGACTTTCCCAGGCTCTGGCCCTAGGAAGATTCATTTTTGAATACCGACATATCTCTGGGATCGGTTCAAAGTTAATTTTGCTCAGAGAACTCAACCAAGGGAAGGCGTAAAGTCAAAGAGTACTTGAAGGAAACTTCAGAATTGAAGACAGCCTCTTTTGAATATAATGGAATCAGTTGGCATTGTCATTACAAGTTGGCAGTATACGTTCTATGAGAGTGACTTTGGGGGTATTTTTAAAAAGCAGGCGCTACCTTTCCCACAACGTCAGTGTCTGGTTATGTTAACAGGTACTTGATTTGGGGTTAAATAAAAGCCCCTGTTTTTTTTTCTCTTTCCTTTTAGCCCTCCCAGTTCTTTTCAAAAGGGAGCTCAAGGACAAGGAAGTGGAAGAAGGAGCTACAGTAAAACTCCAGTGTGAGCTGACAAAGCCCACGGCTTCTGTGCAATGGAGGAAAGGCACCATGGACCTCTTTCCATGTGCCAAATACGAAATGAAATTAGAGGGTCTCGTAGCTGAACTTGTGATCCATAACACAGAACCAGAAGACACATCTGATTACACCTGTGATACTGGAGATCAACAGAGCACAGCCAACCTCAGAGTGAATGGTTAGCATCACCCCAAATGGGGCGTAGTTTAAAAACATGGATCAGTGACATGTTAGAGAAATTACTCTGAATTTTTTTGTGAATACATCAAATTAGAAATAAGTTGAATGAGAGAAAAGCAGATGCAAAACCACGAATCGGAATGCACAAAAGTGGATTATGGAGGGACATTTTTAGAATGCCTGTTAGGGTGCATAATTCACTGCATATAAGTAGGCTGACCAGATGTCCCGTTTTTAAAGGGACAGTCCCAGTTTTGGGGACTTTTTCTTATATAGGCACCTATTACCTCCTCCATCCCCTGTCCCGTTTTTTCACAATTGCTATCTGGTAACCCTACATATAAATGACCTCCTTGTGTCCCTCAAGTATTAACAGTTGCAAGAAAATTCACACTATATGAGGACTCCATGATTTTAACAAATGTTAATTCTTCAATTCTGGTAGTTTGGGTTATTTTTCTAGTCTGGTGCAACAATAGAATCATTATCAGGGCCGGGTCCAGGCACCAGCCGAGCAAGCTGGTGCTTGGGGTGGCAGATTGAACGAGGCGGCATTCTGCCCAAAACTAGGGCGGCATGGCCGTTTTTTTTTTTTGCTTTTTTTTGTTCCCCTCCGGCTGCCCTGTATGGGGCAGCGGCGCGGAGGACGGGAGCGCCCTGCAGCAAGCCCGGCAGGGCAGCCCGTGTCCTTCCCTCCCAGCCGACCACAGCGAAGCCCTCCCAGAAGGCGGCAGGCGGCGCGGCGCGGAGGGGCCGCGTGGCAGCGCCCCGCTGTAGCCCTGGCCACCCCCCTTCTCTCTCTCCCCCGCCCGCTTTTTTGTTGTTGTTGTTGCTTGGGGCGGCCAAAAATCCAGAGCCGGCCCTGATCATTATGCATTAACAAGTTATAGAAGCACTTTGATTACGTACTGATTTTCATCTTTAATAAATTGCAGTGAAAATCATGAACACTGTGAGCATCTAAACAAAACAAAAATAAAGTGGGTGGCTAGTCACATAATTAACTAGCCTCCCAACAGTTCAGTGACAGTTGTCCAAGTTGTTGGATGGAATTTGTTCTAGTGCAGTAGTGCTTCATCTTCTGCAAGGGATTATTGTTGAGAGTCTAAGGATTTTGGAAAGATAGTGGTGCAACAGAACGTGTGTTTAAGGCCTGATTCTCCTCTTTCTCAAGTTGGTGTAAATCAGGAGTAACTCCATTAAAGTCAATGGGATTGTATCTGGGTTCATCTTTCTACATACAAACACATAGCTAATGGATTTTTCTATTGGCTGTTCTTGACTCCACAGCTATTAAACCTCTGTTCAAGCAACAGCTAAAGAATGAGAAAGTAGAAGAGGGAGGAATGGTCAAGCTATGCTGTGAGGTCACAATAACTAACGCTATAGTAGAGTGGAAGAAAGATGGCAGGTTGCTTCAGTCAAGTTCCAAGTATGGAATCAGACAAGATGGTACCATTCATGAGTTATGTATTCAACACCTGGAGCCTAAAGACACTGGCGAGTATTCCTGCATTGCTGGGGATGAGACGACCTCTGCAATGCTGACTGTGAAAGGTAAGAGCCTTTTACTGCGGGGTTACTTTTCAGGACAAGATGGTGAGATTTCACAAATCAGAATAGTTACTGCATATAATACAGTTTTTCATCTTTAAAGGATGACTGAAAGATTTGTCACAAGGTAATACCAGATCTTCAGGTCTCATGGCAATTGAGTATGGCAAGTGTGAAGTTACTGAAGTGTCGCTATGGGAGACAGAGTTTTCTTGTGGGTTCATCCAAGACCATGGAACGAACTCCCACAGTATCTAAAAACTACCTCCCACCTCACTACTTTCCATGTCAAGTTCAAGTCAAGCTTCTTTGACATTGCTTTCAATAATATAAACACACAGTCTGGAAAGAGAAGACTGAGAGGACATGATAACAGTTTTCAAGTGCATAAAAGGTTGTTACAAGGAGGAGGGAGAAAAATTGTTCTTCTTAACCTCGGAGGATAGGACAAGAAGCAATGGGCTTAAATTGCAGCAAGGACGGTTTAGGCTGGACATTAGGAAAAACTTCCTAATGGTTAAGCACTGGAATAAATTGCTTAGGGAGGTTGTGGAATCTCCACCATTGTGGATTTTTAAGAGCAGGTTGGACAAACACCTGTTCAGGATGGTCTAGATCAGTGGTCCCCAACACGGTGCCCACGGGCGCCATGGCACCCGCCGGGGCATCTATGTGCGCCTGCCTACTGACAAGGGAGCGCCCCGCCGCCGAGGAGCGCGGCCGCCGGACAAGCAGCCGCCAAAATGCCGCCAAGAAGCGTCGCCGCCGAAATGCCGCTGCTTCTTGGCGGCATTTCATCAGCGATGCCTCTTGATGACGCTGCTCCTTGGCAGCATTTCGGCAGCTGCTTGTCTGGCAGCCGCGCTCCTTGGCAGCATTTTGGCGGCTAGTTGTCAGGCGCCCGCCACACTGAAAGGTTGGGGACCACTGGTCTAGATAATGCTTAGTCCTGCCTTGAGTGCAGGGGACTGGACTAGATGACCTCTCGAGGTCCCTTCCAGTTCTATGATTCTATGATAGCACATGGTGCGCTATTTTAAAAGACACACACACAATTTTATCCTTGGAGAGAGGAAGAGAGAGAGAACCACATGTGAAAGATGTTAGTCATGTCACCTAATGCACCTAGAAAGTGCTCAGATACCAATGTGATGGACATGTTAAAAGAACCGACATAAAACAGAACAGTTTTCTAGAATTGTGATGAGCCGCTCTTGTGTTTTTGGTCCATGTGCGGCCATTTATTCTTTCACTAATGGACATTGCAACATTTGTAGAGCCTGATGTGACCATAGTCAGTGGCCTGAAGAACGTGGTGGTGTTTGAAGAGGAAGATGCTATGTTTCAGTGCCAGGTTTCTCATGATCACGCAAGGGATGTGGAGTGGAAGCTACAGGACGTCGCTCTGCAGAGCAATGAAATGAATGAGATCTCTGTTGAAAAAGGCAAGATTCACACACTTAGACTGAGGAAAGTCACCCAGCAGGATACTGGCACCATCACTTTCAGAGTGGGGCCCTGTGTGTCTACAGCAGAGCTCACAGTAAAAGGTAACAAGATCCATGGCTTGGGTGAGAATATGGTGTGGGTGGAGTGCAGCTTCTCAAGGTGTCATCCATATACCGTAATGGAACTACTGTTATCAAATGAGATTACCAAGGATGATTAGGATCAGGATTTTGATGGAACCTTCTTCTCTCCATTTCTTAGTGCCATTCTCTCCCTGAATGCCCCTTCATAGCTTCAAAGAACTTTGCACTTGCAAACTCAAACCGTATTCCCTTCCTGCACTTATTAACCATGACATTGAGCCAGCCAAAATACTGATTAATGCTTCATTACATAGGGTTACCATATTTCCACAATCAAAAAAGAGGACACTGGGGGGGGGGGGGGGAGCCCTGCTCTAGCCCCGCCCCCGCCCTGCCCCCATCCACGCCCTCCCACTTCCCACCCCCTGACTGCCCCCCACAGAACCCCCAACCCCTCCCTGCTTCTTGTCCCCTGACTGCCCCCTCCTGAGAACCCCCCACCCTAACTGCCCCCCTAGAACCCTACCTGTCCCCTGACTGCCCCGACCCTTATGGGTGGCAGGTTTGTAGAAATTTTGGTGGTGCCCAGAACCGCCCCCCCCCAACTCCGCCCCCCCCACCTGCCTAAGGCTCTGGCAGGGGGGTTGGGTGGGGGGAGGAGGTCTGGGGTGCAGGTCCTGGGCTGGGGATTAGGGTGCAGGAGGGGTGCAGGGTGCAGGCTCTGGGATGGAGTTTGGGTGCTGGGTGCAGGCTCCGGGCTGGGGCAGGGGGTGGGTGTGCAGGAGGGGGTGAGGGGTGCAGGCTCTGGGATGGAGTTTGGGGGCAGGAGGGGCGGTGCAAAGGGAGGGGGAGGGGGTTTGGGAGGGAGTTTGGGGATAGGAGGAGGTGCAGGGGTGAGGGCTGTGGGTCTGAGGATGAGGGGTTCATGATGCCGGAGGGGGCTTAGGGATGGAGCAGAGGATTAGGGTGCGGGGGGGATGAGGGTTGGGGCTGAGGATGAGGGGTTCATGATGCAGGAGGAGGCTCGGCTGGGTCAGAGGATTAGGGTGTGGGGGGATGAGGGCTCTGGCTGCGGATGAGGGGTTCATGATGCAGGAGGAGGCTCAGGGCTAGGGCAGAGGATTAGGGTGCGGGGGGATGAGGGCAGGGGATGAGGGGTTTGGGGCGTTGGAGAGGCTCAGGGCTAGGGTGGAAGGGCAGGGTAAGGGCAACCTGCCTTACCATTAGTGGATGGGGGGCACTAGGGCCCTGGGGCAGCAGACAGCAGTTGCTGCTGGGACAGGGCTCTGCGTAGGAATGTGCTACTCTGGCAGCACAAGCAGGCACGGGAGAGGCGCGCGCTGCTTTCTTTCGGGCAGGGACGGGGGGGAACCCGCGGGGGGGGACGCGCGGAGGGGGGGTGGCAGGTGGAGTCCGGGGCATGCTCCAGGCAGGGCTGGGGGAGAGACCGAGCTCCAAATATTGCTGGAGCTCGGGCACCACAAAAGAATATAACCCGCCGCCCCCCCATCCCATATTCACACCCCCACCCCCAAACAGACCCCCGGGACTCCCACGCCCCATCCAACCACTCCCTGCCCCCTGACAGGACCCCCAGAACACCCGACCCATCCAACCCCCTCTGCTCCCTGCCTGCCTCGACCCCTCTCCACACCCCCGCTCCCCTGAGAGCCCCCCCAGAACCCCCGACCCATCTAACCCCCCCTGTCCCTGACTGTCCCAACCCCTCTCCATACCCCTGCCCCCTGACAGGACCCCCAGAACACCCGACCCATCTAACCCCCTCTGCTCCCTGCCTGCCTCGACCCCTCTCCACACCCCCGCTCCCCTGAGAGCCCCCCCAGAACCCCCGACCCATCTAACCCCCCCTGTCCCTGACTGTCCCAACCCCTCTCCATACCCCTGCTCCCTGACTGCCCCCCGGGACTCCCCTTACCATGCTCATGCCGGTCCACGTGGAGGCAAAACACTCCTCCCCCGCAGAGTGTTGAGGCAGCAGGGGGGAGCAGGGGAGGGGCTCTGGCTGCTGGAGGCCAATGGGAGTGGCTCAATCAGGCCCAGCCGCCCAATCAGCCACGCCGCACTCTGCATGGAAGGGAGGGAGGGAAAATCCCGGACCTTTTAACCTTGTTACCAATTCCTCCCGGATGGCTATTTAAAGACGAAAAAGCCGGACATGTCCGGGGAAATACGGACGGATGGTAACCCTACATTACAATATGATATTTTAAGAGATGCTGTCAAGTAGCTTAGGTCCAAAATGCAGGCTTTTGCTTCAAAAATAGTCTTACAAAACCTTCATAGACGTTAAAACACTTTTTAGTATTTAAACATTCCATTGCATCATTTGCACGGCAGTTATTATGGGGACATAGCATTGTCAGAGGCTCAGAGCTGAGTGGTTGACAAGGTACTGTCAAAGGCATAATCTTGAAAACTAGACTAGAGTAATTACAAGCTCCTGCAATTCTATCCTCCCTATATTTATAATTTCAGTACCGCTTCCAGTCTTTAAGGAGACTCTAAAGAACACAGAATTGGAGGAGGATGCTACAGCTGCCCTGGAGTGCGAGGTCTCTCAGCCCAATGTATCAGTGGAGTGGAGGAAGGGCTCCCAGGTGATTTCTCCAAGCTCCAAATATGAAATCAGGCAAGAGGGGACAATCCATACGTTAAAGATTTATAATTTAAAGCCAGAAGATTCGGGCAAATACACTTGTGATAACAAAAATCAGCAAACTACAGCCACTTTAACTGTCAAAGGTAGGGTTTTTGAATATTTTTTAAATGACATATTTGTTCAAGTTAACAAGCACAGTCCTACTTCTATCAGATGCACTGGGCCAGATCTTCAGCTGATCCTTTGAATTCAGGGGAGCTAATTTGATTTACATCTGCTGAGGTTCTAGTCCCCTGGTTTTAGTAGTTACGTTAAATGCTTTTTATGTATAGTCCAAGATACTGATTTATTTCCATTGGATGTTGCATATGACGGTGGTAATGGCCCCATAATGAATGCTCTCTGTGAATATTACTAAACAGTTATGGAAATTTGTTACTGTGTATGTACATCCGCTCTCATATCTTATTTGGTTACTATCATAACTTTTAAAGTGAGGGACTAGCAGGTACTGGCTACAGTGCTAGTTTTACTCTGAGTAAATGTTTGCAAACTACTCCAGTCCATCTCTGTCAATGAACTTCATTCCTGAGTTGAGAGTCCCCCTTGTAGTCCAGCTCTGGGCCTCAACCCTGTTCACAGATTCATAGATTTTAAGGCCAGAAGGGACCATCTAGTCTGACTGCTTGTATAACACTGGTCATAGAATTTCACCGTCACGCTCTGTTGAGCCCAGTGATTATTCTGTCACCTCAGTCCTGACATTCAGAGTTCTCTATTGCATTGGCCTTAGTCAATATACACCAAAAAAAGGATCCTGCAAGGTAAGATAATGGTGCTGATGCTGCTCTCTCTTACACCAGTGTAAATCAAGAACTCCACTGAAGTCAATAGAATTACACAGATGTAAAAAATGATATGATCACGGCTAATAGCTTTAGCTATACACTGGAAGTCAATGGGAGATGCCGGAGATCAGCACTCGTGAAAGTCAGACCTGAGGTGTCTAATGTGGACCCCCAAACATTGAGACACCCCAGATTAGGGAATTCTTTTGAAGTAACTGACCTAAATGGCTTGTCTGTGCTCACTTAGTAAAACACTGATAGACTAAGATTAGAAACCAGATAATCTGATTCTCATCCACCTGTCTACGCCACTAAACTACAGTGCCACAAAGGCCAATCATCTAAACTCTTAATGTTTCCCCTTCTTAAAATAGAAATAATATTTCAGTGGGAAATTTTCCATATCCAGATTGCAATATTATTATTATGATTTTGGGCCAAGAGTGAGTAACACATACCATTTTGACTCTAATTTATGATATGGAATCCTAGAAATGTAGGGTTGGAAGGGACCTCAAGCGGTCATCCAGACCAGCCCCCTGCACTAAGGCAGGACCAAGTATACCTAGACCATCCCTGACAAGTGTTGGTCTAACCTGTTCTTAAATATATCCAATGATGGAAATTCCACAACCTCCTTTGGAAGCATATTCCAGTACTTAACTATCTGTATATTTAGGGTAGGTCTACACAGCTATTAAACGCCTGCAGCTGGCCCTGGTCAGCTGACTCGGGCTTGTGGGACTCGGGCTGCAGGGCTGTAAAATTGCTGTGTAGACGTTCAAGCAAGGGCTGGAGCCCAAGCTCTAGGACCCCAGCAATGGGGGAGGGTCCCAGAGTCCAGGCTCCAGTGTATATCTAAAGCTATTAACAGCGATCATATCGTTTTTACATCTGTGTAATTCTACTGACTTCAGTGGAGTTCTTGATTTACATTGGTGTAAGAGAGAGCAGCATCACCTCCATTATCTTAGTGTCACCCACAAATTTTATAACCATAGTCTCCACTCCATTATCCATGTCATTAATGAAAATATTGAATAGTACCAGACCCAGGACTGATCCCTTTGGGAGCTCACTAGATACGTCCTCCCAGTTTGACAGCAAACCATTGATAACTACTCTTTGAGTATGGTCTTTCAACCAGTTGTGCATCCACTTTATAGTACTTTCATCGGGGCCACATTTCCCTAGTTTGCTTATGAGAATGCTATCTGAAACTATATCAAAAGCCTTACTAAAATCAAGATATATCATGTGTACTGCTTCCCCCCATTCACTTGGTCAGTAACTCTCTCAAAGAAGGAAATTAGGTTGGTTTGGCAGGATTTGTTCTTGACAAATCCATGTTGGCTGTGACTTATTACCCTATTATTATCTTCTAGGTGCTTACAAATTGATTGTTTAATAATTTGCTCCAGTATCTTTCCAGGTATCAAAGTTAGGCTGGCTTGTCTCTAGTTGACTGTGTATTCTTTGTTCCCTTTTTTTAAAAGATAGGCACTATGTTCGCCTTTTCCAGTCCTCTGGGACTTCATCTATCCTCCATGAGTTCGGCCAGAGGTTCCCAAATTGTGGGGTGTGCCTCACTAGGGGGGTGCGGAGGAATGTTTGGGGGAGGCATGGTTGGGGCCTTGACCAGCCCCCATGGGGGATGGGGAGGGAGCACCACCCAGCTCCTCTTCTGGCCTTGGCTGCCGGCCCCGTGCCTGGGAGTCCAGCTGCGGGACAAGTCTCTGGTCCCAGCTCTTTAACCTGTTCTTTCCCTATTCTGACTTTTGTGTTCCTTCCCCATTATTGTTAATGTTATTTGTGTTAAGTATCGGGTCACAATTAACTTTTTCAGTGGAGACTGAAGCAAAAAAGGCATTAAACACCTCAGCCTTTTTGGTGTCATCCATTATTAGCTTTCTTTCCCCACTAAGTAATGGACCTACAACTTTTCTTCTTGTCTGTCTTGCCTCTCATGTATTTATAGAATCTCTTCTTATTGCCTTTTATATCCCTTGCTAGGTGTAATTCATTTTGTGCCTTAGTCTTCCTGATTTTGTGCATACTTGTGCTATACTTTTGTATTCATCCTTTGCAATTTGTCTATGCTTCCACTTTTTGTAGGATTCCTTTATGATTTCAGGTTTCAGAGTGGTAACCGTGTTAGTCTGTATCAGCAAAAAGAACAGGAGTACTTGTGGCCCCTTAGAGACTAACACATTTATTTGGGCATAAGCTTTCGTGGGCTTCATCCGATGAAGTGGGTTTTAGCCCATGAAAGCTTATGCCCAAATAAATTTGTGTGTCTCTAAGGTGCCACAAGTACTCCTCATTCATCTTTTTTTTATGATTTCAAATCATTATAGAACTCCTGATACAGCCATATTGGCTTCTTGTTATTCTTCCTATTTTTCCTTCTTATCGGGATAGTTTGCTATTGCACCTGTATTATTTTACCTTTAATATTAGATATGCTACGACAAAGAATCAGTCACAAAGTTCAAGAGAAATGAAATGTTTCCAATTTCACATGGAAATTTTCCCCGTGAAAAGTGTTCACCAGTTTTGCCCGACTATAATGTTGACTCCACAATCCAAGTGTTGCTTGTGATACCAAGCAAATCCAAATGCATTTGTACTGTGAGTGGATGTACTGAATGGCATGATACCTGACCCTATTTTTTTCTCTATGGAACCCAGCCATTCCAGCACTTTTTGAACAAAAACTCCAGAACCAAGAAGCCGAGGAGGGCTCTACCGTCACCCTACACGCTGAGCTCTCCAAACCCAATGCCCCAGTGAAATGGAGAAAGGGTTCAATCCTGCTCCAAGCTAGTGCCAAGTATGAGATGAGACAGAAGGGATCTACCGTGGAACTCCTAATTCATGACTTGCAGCTGAAAGACTTTGGAGACTACACTTGTGATTCCGGTGATGAGCAGACTACAGCATCCTTGTTGGTAAAAGGTGACAGAAACATTATTTCTCCTTTCAGAGGGGTAGCCGTGTTAGTCTGTATCAGCAAAAACAATGAGAAGTCCTCGTGGCACCTTAGAGACTAACAAATGTATTTGGGCATAAGCTTTCATGGGCTAAAACCCACTTTATCAGATGCATTGAGTGGAAAATACAGTAGGCAGGTATAAATACACAGCACATGAAAAGATGGGAGTTGCACTGACCCCCCACTCGGTACGGCAACTCCCATCTTTTCATGTGGTGTATTTATACCTGCCTCTGTATTTTCCACTCCATGCATCTGATAAAGTGGGTTTTAGCCCATGAAAGCTTATGCCCAAATACATTTGTTAGTCTCTAAGGTGCCACAAGGACTCCTCCTTGTTTTTGCTATTATTTCTCCTTGTAGCTATTTCTAGTTTAGTTTAAATGTAGCAGTCATATTATTGGGATGGAAGACCAATGAATTATGAATCATGTTAACCAAGGAATGCTGCTACCTGTCCAGTGATCATGTGGTCACCAAAAGCTTTGGTGGTGTGATAAGACTGCCAGTGATTGAGATAGAGCAGCCAGTCTTATGGATCTAGCTAGACACCAATCCAGGTGGCGCTCGATCTGCAAGGAGGCTACATCCCTTTGGGATTTTCCTGAATGATGGATAAGGATAAAGGTATCAGTGCTCCACATGATACTAGGCTCAGGGACACTGGGCCAGTGAGCCCAGTCCCCCTGAGCCGAAAGCCGTTAAGTGTCATGCGTTTCTCATGACACTTTCACTTGCAGGCCCCACTCCACACCACATGCTAGCCTGCCTGCCTGCAGTCCAGTGGGGTTCCCGTGCATGCAGTTGTGCTGCAGGCAGAGAGACGGCATACACACTCAGAACCATATTTCCCGCCCATGCGAATCTCCACTTTCACTGTGGAGCCACTAGGGCATAACAACAGGCTGAACCAAGACTTTGGAGCTGAGCCCCCAAACTTTGTGCGGTTCCAAACCAAAACCCGAAAGCCCATCTCTAAATCATACAGATGTACCCCCATCTGTGCTCTAAATCAATACAAATCATTCTAGTTCTCCTTTCTTTGTGGAGTCTGGTTTTCAAAGCTGGGCAGATTAAAGGAAGATACCCATTTCCTCATTTGTGCATTCAAATAAAAAAAAACCCAAAATCCCTAGTTGAGGCATCTGAGTTCCACCTTGGGCACCCAAATGGAGAATTCGGTGTCAAACTTCAGTGCTCAGATTTTAAAATGGGCTCCTGCTACTGGGCATTGTGAGATGCTGCTACGGTCATCCTTGATTTCAGCTGGAGTTGTTGGGATTTAGCACCTCTGAAAATCAAGCACTCTACATGTGTTCCCCGTGTGGGTTTTTAAAAACGTGTTTTGCAACGTGAGCTAAAGGAGTGTCTTACAGGGTGACATGATTCCATGTAAACTCCACTTAGACCTACTGGTCTATGAAGGGTTTCAAGAGACTGCTGCGAATGGTGATGTGAAATGAATTAGCACGTTGTGCCTGTGGGTGTGTAATTCTGGTGAGGAAAAGGGTCAAAATGTTCACAACTGTATATGAAAAATAGAAGACCAGCTGTAAAAGCAGGGGAAAATTCATATCAGAAAGTCAGGAAGACAGTCACTAATGGAATGTAAATGTGTTTCCCTGTTTATCTTGGTTTAGCTTTGCCAGTGCTTTTTATACAACCACTCCAGAGCCAGCAAGCAGAAGAGGGTGGCACCATCACCCTGAGCTGTGAGCTCTCTAAACCCAATGCCCCTGTGCAATGGAAGAAAGCGGGGAAAGTTCTGCAACCAAGTGACAAGTACGAGATGAATCAAGCTGGCCCTACGACTGAGCTGACAATCCATAACCTGAATGAAGCTGATGCTGGGGAATACACCTGTGATACAGGAGACCAAAAAACCACAGCAGCTGTATATGTGAAAGGTAGGACTTGAACTCTCTCTTGATCAATACCGTTGGAAGTATCTGAACTGTGTTTAAAATCATGATCCTGGCACCATGACAAAATAGAGTTCTACAGCAGCGTCGTGGGAAATCCCACTATACATGGTCCTGTGCCCAGTAGAATAAAGAGGACTTTGGCCAGTGATTTTAGTGGGTTCAGGGCTTTTAGGGATTCTAGGGCTTCACGTTAATATTACTTAGCTACAATGTGTAATCTTCCTGTTAGAAATATTTGTATATTGTATGTACAATATTGTTTTAAGTACCCAGAATCCTTTGGGCATGAGTTGCCTTACAAATAATAATATAATAATTATGTCTAAAAATGGGGTAAGATGCTTGAAAATGGATTTAAAACAGTTGTGACTTTTTTTTATCAAAGAACCAGCAGCAAGCATAGTGGAGGTGCTAAAGGACGTCACCTTAAATGAAGGAGAAGATGCAGTGTTCAAGTGCAAGGTGTCTCGGGAGAAAGCTCGGGACGTGCACTGGTGCCTGGGTGGCGTACCGCTCCAGCCCAATGAAATGAACGAGATCACAGTTCAAGGGAAGCTTCACACTTTGACCCTGAGGCGGGTGACCCTAGAAGACTCTGGTTCTGTCAGTATCAGAGTGGGGCAACATACCTCAGAGGCACAGTTAACAGTCCAAGGTAAGTAAACAACCCCTTTGAGATAACTATTGCTTCAGTTCTATAAGAGGTTTGGTTGTTTTTTAATTCTGTGTACAGTCACCATCAGAACCAAGCACTTTTCTATAAACCTCCCACTTACGATGGCGTTGGATACTACTCGCTCTTTCTTTTACAAGCTGTACAAAGTCTTTCATGCGATGGTAAAAAATAAAAAATAATCTTAAGGGTTGGTCAGCAAAATGTGCCACCGTGTTTGTTTTTCTGTTATGTCATTTCACAGTGCAAATATAGGAGGCAGTTCTGATTTCAGGTATGCCAGTTTGACACTGATGTAAGTGTAAGAATTGGATCCATTATTATTTGTGGTTTTTTCCTCCAAATCTTCTGTTTCATAGCGTTTGATTGTGATGTCACAACACGTTGGTGTAAAATCATTCTAGGTCATCAGAATCAGGGCCATTGTATGGTCTCCTCCCCTTCACTCCTCTCTTTCCTCTACACCCAAATCCATGCTTCATGAGACAAGACACTAGAAAATGTACTGTAGGGAACAATCTTTAATAGGAAGGGCGAGGGACTTTTATCATACTTCATGGGTTCACAATGGGGGGAGGGATAGCTCAGTGGTTTGAGCCTTGGCCTGCTAAACCCAGGGTTGTGAGTTCAATCCTTGAGGGGGCCATTTAGGGATCTGGGGCAAAAAAATTGGTCCTGCTAGTGAAGGCAGGGGACTGGACTGGATGACCTTTCATGGTCCCTTCCAGTTCTATGAGATAGGTGTTAGTGTTACAATCTTTTTCATAGCACAGATCACATCCAAACCGACATATTGTCTTGTGGAAACCTCCTCTCCAGTTCACAATAGTATAACATTACTGCGGCAACTAGAGCAAGTGCTTACATGGAAAATCAATATTAGGAAAGTTATTTTATTTAATTTTTTAGCTTCTTTTCTTGCAATCCAGCAGGTGGCAACAAGTAGAGGAGTTAGAATCATAGATGTGTAGATTTTAAGGCCAGAAGGGGCCATTAGATCATCTGGTCCGACCTCCTGTATAACACAGGCCAGAGAATCCTACCCAGTTACTCCTATATTGAGCCTAATAACTTGTGTGGAACCAAAACATACCTTCCAAAAAGGTAAATCTTGATTTGAAGACTTCAAGAGATGGAGAATCTACCACTTCTCTTGGCAATTTATTTCAATGGTTAATCACCCTCACTGTTAAATTTGTGCCTTATTCCCAATTTGAATTTGTCTGGTTTTAACTTCCAGCTATTCATTCGTGTGAAGCCTTTCTTGCATACATTAAAGAGCATTTTAGCACCAGGCATTTTCTCACGGTGAAGGTATTTATATACTCTAATCAAGTCAACTTTCGATTTTCTTTTTGATAACCTAAACAGATTGAGCTCTTGAAGTCTTGCATTGAAAGGTGGTTTTTTTCCAGTCCTTGAATCATTTTGGGGGCTCTTCTCTGCACCCTCTCCAATTTTTCAACATCATTTTTAAAACATGGACACTGGAACTAGACACAGTCTTCCAGTATTGGTTGCACCAATCCCTAAATCCTTTTCAGAGTCACTGCTTTCCAGGATACAGATCCCTGTTCTGTAGGTATGACCTTACATTTAGCTGTTTTAAAATGGGATCCTGTGTGTGGAAACATGAAATCTGAGAATTAAATCTTGAGCTGCTGTGCATTTCTTATGATAACCTGTATTAAAGAGTTTCCTATCTACATGCCCGATTATTCGTGTGCAAAATGCTTTTATTCCCCTTTCTACAGTTGCTCCAGCCATATTTGTAAAGTTGCTCGAGAACCAGGAACTGCAAGAGAGTGACACTGCAAAACTACAGTGTGAGCTATCTAAGCCTAACATCCCAGTGGAATGGAAGAAAGCTTCGTCTGTGATCAAGTCCAGTACGAAGTTTGAAATCAAGAAGGAAGGGAATGTACATACTCTGATCATCCATGATTTAAAACCTGAGGACTCAGAGGAGTATAGCTGTAATACAGTCGACAGGAAGACCACTGCCAGACTAGATGTTAAAGGTGAGATGGTGTCTCCAGAGTGCCATGCTCTGAAGCCATTCATAAAATGCTATTTTTTTATGTCCGCAGGTGTTTGTGCTCTGGGATCGCTCCTCTTGCATTCAAGGATTTCATTTTTGGGGGGTGAAAAACAATCTTGTCTTTAGTAATTGAGATATGCGGTTTCTGAAAAATGGGAATTTTTCCATAGGAAAATTTGCTGAAATTTTTGGTTTTCTGTTGGGAAAATCTAAACTAAATATTTCATTTCAGGTTGGGTCACCATTAAACTGCATCTGCCTAATATGCTGTGGTGCCTCATGGGAGTTGTAGTTTGGGTGCATCGTGTTCCCATTCTCTCCTATGGGCTCGGCTCCCTAGCTGGACTACATCTCCCATGATCTCCCCTCTAATTTAGCCACGTAGTGCATGATGAGTCACAAGACCCCAGTGAATCATGGGACCTGTAGTCAAGCCAGAGACCCAGCCAATAAGGAAGAATGAGGGCACCAAATAGCATGGCACCTTAGACAGGTGCAGTTTGATGCTGACATGACTTGAAACAAAACATGTTGATTTCAGAATGTCAAAACATTTCATTCTGGTTGAAAATGTCAAAATGAACATTTTTATGTTTCCAAGTCAGTTTTTTTCAGAATTTTCTGTTGCACACAAGTCCCTGTTTTGATTTTGCACTCCAATTCTGGATGAAAACAAATGTTGAAATATCAGAATTTGCCACTGGGCAGAAATTCTGATCTTTGCTCAGCTCTAGTAATTCTTCATCTGCAGTGGTAGAGATTATTGAATGTATGTGCAATCAGCAACCTTACCTTAAAAATGGACTACATTTAGAATCGCAGCATTACTCATTAAAAATTAGCCTCTTGTAAGTACTGTAAATGAAAAGATGGTTTGTTGAACAATGTTAGTCTCCTTTTTTTAAAAAGTGGTTAAAACTATCTTGTGTTTCAGATAAATAGAGCTCCACTCCAAAATGCCCCTGGGTCTTATTTTGGTTATCACCCCAAATGTGACTGACAAAACTTTGCAAACCAAATTTAGCTAGTAGAGATTTGACTAATAGAGATGGGTCAAAACTGGAGCGACTTGTTCAGACCTCACTACCCAAACTTTTGGGGTTCAGATAAATTGAATCTGGATTTGAATCAGACATGCTTCTGATTTTTACAGAACTGAAACCTGACCAATATTATGTAAAACCAACCCCCCCACCCTTTCCCATTGGAATCCCTTCATCATTTTTAATGATTTATGAAGGTATTAAATTATCCCCCTGTACAAACTACTTTACAAAACTTTATTACCAACTAGCAACAAATAGTTGCTCTACCAGAGAACTATCAACAATTCCGACATGACTATAGGCCAGGTTCTAGCCTTGCTTGCATTCCTACACCCTGACTGGGAGTAAATGCTGGCAGAATTTGGCCTATTATCTTCAGGAATTCCATTATTGTTCAAGCTGTTATCCGTTCATTTTTTCACAAAACAACCTCCTCTCTTGTTTTGCTTCATTCACGCTGTCAGCCCTACCTGTGCTTTTCAAACGTTGGCTCCAAAATGAGGAAGTCGAGGAAGGGTGTACGGCCGCACTGCGCTGCGAGCTGACAAAACCGAGTGCTCCAGTTGAATGGAGGAAAGGAGATGTGGTGCTGCAGTCAAGTGACAAGTATGAGCTCAGGCAAGAGGAGACTTTTGTTGAGCTGTTTATTTATGACGTGGAACTTCAGGATGCTGGGGAGTACACATGTGATTCAGGAGATCAACAAACCACTGCGGCACTGCTAGTAAAAGGTAGGAAAAGGCTTGATTTGTGGTAAATAGTCCTAAAGGCCCTGGCTGTCCTCCAAAATTGGTAAAATGGAAGTTTTACTGATGAATTAGCTTTAACGTTTATCAGCCAGCGAATCTCATTTTAATATAACAATGATACAGTGTATCACTACACACTTATTTGTACCTGGTGGACCAAACTTTTTAAAAAAACACTTCTATTCTTGCACTTGCATTTTCAATCTCACAACAAACAAAATTGCAGATGCTGTTGACTCTAGGCATAAACTATAGCTTTTATGAAATTGAGATTTGCTGACCGTTACTACGTGTCGTTATCTGAGATAAGAGTATTTCCCTATACTTAGAATGGGGGAATATTGCTGCATATGACATACTGCTGTATGTTAATAGTTAGCAAATATTGACTTAGAAATGGCAACCAGTATGCCTAATTGTACCTGTATAACCCGGTGTCACGCTCTGTTTCCCTCTAGTGGCTAAGCCATTAGAGGTTTATGAGTTTGCTACTGGCTTTAAGCTGACAGCTCCAGAAATGCTGGATATCTGTTACTGATGACCCACTCAGGGGTGTTGCATTACCCATGCAATTCAGATAGTTAGATGTCCAAATACTATCATTTGCACCTGCATCTTTGCCTACAATCAGCTATAAGCACACAAAATTGTGGGTGTGAAAGTAGCGGCCAAATAGAAGCCCCTTAAAAAGCCATAATTCATAGCAGCCCTGCGCTGAGCTGCAATGATCTACTGTTATTGTTTTGTCAGTGCCCAGTGTCTATGGGGCTTTGGCCATAGTGCAACTTGAAGGACTATAGTGGGATAGCATTTCCGGTTTTCCATCTCTCTGAACCACACCCAGCAACTACCCAGAGAGAGGTTACCAGAAGGGGAGCTGTGATGAATGGAATGGTGCAGTAAGCCTCAGTAATTCACACTTGAGCATTCTCACTACAGTAGTTACTTCTCCACTGCAGTACTACCCGTGCTTTTTAAAGAAGAACTGCATAACGTAGAGGCAGAAGAACGAGGAACAGCTGTCCTGCAGTGTGAGATCTCCAAACCTGATGCCCTGGTGGAGTGGAGGAAAGGAGCGCTGGTACTTCAGCCCAGTGACAAGTATGAGATGCGTCAGAATGGCACCAATGTGGAGTTAATTATTCATGACTTGGAGGTTGAGGACTGCGGACCCTACACCTGTAGCACTGGGTATGAGATGACCACAGGCTCTGTGTACGTGCAAGGTAAGAATAAATCATTTCAAATTACCTCTCATTTCTGGTTGAATTCAAACAGGTGGTTCTTCAGTCAACAGGCCAGATTTAGTCCTGGTGTAAGTAGGTGCAACTCCACCAATTTCTGGCTTGATTTCAGTGATGTTGCACATTTTTATACCAAGCGTGAATATGGACCAATATTTATGATATAATGGAGTTCAAAGACAATGACCATACTGTCTGTAAAATGGTATAGCAACACCTGCTTAAATAACTATTTGCTTAGAGTGACTGCTATGAAGATATTGAATACCATGTTGTTAATTATTATTATAGTTATTTTATAGCGTTGTAAGTATATACAGTACTTAAATCACAGGGAAGATCCCTGGCATAAAGAGTTTGCAATATCAGTGCAGACGACACCATACAGGACACCAAATCATGAATGGATCACAAAATTCTTAGACTGTCCTCATGTTGAAATAGTATGTCCGAACAAACCCACTATGTTTGTCGGCAAGTGCATTGTTTATCTGAATGAGCGTGACAAGTTTATTTATGCAGGACAATTTGAATGTAGTTCACAGAATCTGTGAATCTAAGAACTGTACTTTAGATCAGTTCTGTGGAAGGAACGTGTATTTGTGTGTCCTTTGTTTTCCCTTGGTGTACCCGTTTTCTTGCTCTGTTATACAGAAGAGGAAGCAGAGATAGTTTGTGGTTTAAAGAACACGGATGTCTTTGCGGGTGAGTCGGCCACCTTCACCTGCGAGCTCTCGTGCCCGGGGGTGCAGAATGTACAGTGGTGGCTCGATGGATCTCCCCTTCAGAACAGCGCTGTCAATGAAATCACTGTGCGAGATGGAAAAATCCACACTTTGACCCTAAAGAACCTGGGGTCCGATGATTCGGGGATTGTGACTTTCAGAGCTGGGTCCCTCATATCTTCAGCTAAATTATTAATCAAAGGTATTTTTCTTAGAAAGATGCAGATGTCCATCCCCCAAATTACTCTCTATACTAGCGCTCCTGCCTTCTGGTTACCCGTACGAAATTCCTCCAAAATACTGTTGTGTTATTAGTATTCTGCCAGTGGCATAATATTTTCATAACTAGCGGACTCTAGGAGAGGGCCCAGGCTTGCAACATTTACTCATGCAAGTTGTCCATATTCATGCACATAGACCTGTTGGTTTCAACAGACCTACTTCTGTGAATAAGGATGACTCAAGTGAGTAAGGGTTGTAGGATCAGGCCTGTGGCTTTTACCGGGCAGCACAGTCAGGATTTATTCAAACTCTGGAAACAGATGGTGAGGATTTAGTCTTACCCTTGTGGTACCTGGGTGTTGTGTCCTCCCCAGGACTATACAAGAATGATATTACCATAAATGCCACCCACTCGCATTAATGGGTGGGAGAACTTGATGGGGCCAGTGATGAAAGGGGGACAGCCCCAGCAGCAAGGGAGGGAGACACTCGCCAATAGACAATAGATAGCTCTCCACCCCCCGTGAGGCTCTGGCACCCATTGGCCAGCCAGGAGAGAGGATTCCTGATTGGCCAGCATTCCTCAGCACCCATTATTTAACCTGCTGTGGGGGCCATGTGGAGCATCTTTCGGCTCCGTTCCAGCAGCCCACCCTACCCGCTCAAACTTGGAATGGGAACCTGGCCTGGCAGATGCTGTGGGTCTAACCGATCACCTGTTTAGGGGGTCAGGAAGGAATTTTTCTCCCATAGGCCAACGGGTGTAGGACCAGGGAGTTTTTGGCCTTCCTTGCAGCATGTTCAAGCCACAGTGGATGAAGTAGGAACCTTTAGTACCCAGCTGAGGTACTGGAGTGGTGGTGTTTATTCGTCGCAATTTGCGATTGGTTTCCAGTGTGGTTAAAAGGATAAAATGAACAGTTCCCAGAGCTAAAAGACCTGGGATTTTGGTGATGGGCCTTGGGCTCATGTGATAGGGAGAGACTTTGCTGCCCTTGCAAGCTGAGATCCCCACCCTGCTTTACCCTGTCGAGGAGGGGAGGGTGCTAGGACTCAATGAGCTGAGTCCTGGGGGGCAGGCTGAGGAGAGCATACTGCACATTATGGGTTATATGGTAGAAAGCCCTGTAACCCCTGCACTGGAACCAATTAAACGCCTGGTATAGGAGAGTGTGGGGGATGGATGGACAACACCCCTCCCCTGCCCTAAATTTTAATAGAAGTTGCAGCCTGCGGCTTAATTCCATGCATGTGTCTGTCCTCATTTTGCCACTGTCCACATCAATACCATATAACCATCGCCCTGCTACTGCTCCACAAGACACGCAGACGCAAATATTGGGCCTGATTCATCACTATGTGGCTGGAGTGCTGACACAGCATAACTCCATCAAAATCGATGCCAGCGAGCTCTTGTGCATGGGAATGCAGAACAAGTCGTGGTGCCTGGATGGAATAACACAGGCATAAAATTGCAGTAACACAATGATGACTTGGACCCATTCATTTGTTACCGATGTACTGCTGGTTGGTCCTGTACTGAGAATGTTTTGTTGCTGTTTGTTTTAGATTTGGTGAAGGTAGCCATGAACTGCAAATAAAGCTGAGCTCCAGACTTTACAATAAAGAAATCCCCTGAACATATACATCCTTTAGAGAGCTCGGGAAAAGCTGTGGCTTTGCTTTTGTACTGAGACAAAAATATTTTTTTTCTTTCTTGTATTATTGGGAGGGAGTCACATACCAGGAGGCGTAGAAGGTTAGCTACTCTTTCCATTAAAATCCTCCTCTTTGTTGGGTAGCTGTGTCCTTTAACTAAAACAGGAGTAGTCAGAGATGTGTAATCGCAATCTGAAACTACCATCCATTTTCGGTTACACCATCAACTCCTCAGCCCTAAGCAGCAAGAATGGCCTCAGGACCTGCCATCGCATTTCTCATGAGGGGAGCTGTGCCATTAAAAGCCATGATAGAGCCCTTAGGGAACAGAACTGAGCCTAGCAGGAGGAATTCAGTAGACATCTCTGGGCTGCCTTTCCATGCCAAAGCGTGCATATAATTTCCATTAACATCAGTGAAATGCACACATTGTTGAGAGGAGCATTTTCTCACAGGTCCAGTTTAGCTGATTTTAGCTAGGCTGCAATGAATTCTGCTTCTTAAGATAAGGGCTACTTCTGGTCGCGACCTTCAATGACTATTAGTTCTTTAACCTAATTGATTATATAACTTCACACCTACGAAGTCCTTTGTAGCATAGTTGTGCTTCCAGGGAGAAGGGCTTTGCTGAGAGGCTGCTATTTCAATCGCCATTCCGATTTTTGGTCAAATATATACAATAAATATCGCCTGCAAATACGCTGATGGAGGGGGAATACAAAGTAGCATCTAGGAGAGTGCCCCATGCCTGCTTTTGAAGCTTGCAAAATCTTTGGTTTTGTTTTGTTTTCTTTACGGTATTGTATTACGCCTATAACCATAGCAGCAATCTTCAACAGTGGTATTTTAAAAGAAAGTAAAGACCGTGAAAATTCAAAAGCAGCAGCATGGGTATCGCCTTTCTCAGCGGGAGCCATCAGCTACCAGGACCATTCGCAGGATTTCTTGGGTTCCTCAGTTCAAGATTTCAATGAGCCGTGGATACTAATGGTAGCACCGAGTTATCTACAGTAGAACCTCAGTTACGAACACCTCGGGAATGGAGGTTGTCCGTAACACTGAAATGTTCGTAACTCTGAACAAAACGTTATGGTTGTTCTTTCAAGTTTACAACTGAACATTGACTTCATACAGCTTTGAAACTTTATGATGCAGAAGAAAAATGCTGGTTTTGACCATCTTAATTTAAATGAAACAAGCACAGAAACAGTTTCCTTACCTTGTCAAATCTATTTTTTTTAAACTTTCTCTTTAATTATTTAGTAGTTTATGTTTAACACAGTACTATACTGTATTTGCCTTTTTTTTTTTTTTTGGTCTCTGCTGCTGCCTGATTGCGTACTTCCAGTTCCAAATGAGGTGTGTGGTTGACCGGTCAGTTTGTAACTCTGGTGTTCATAACTCTGAGGTTCTTCTGTAGTTACATGATTGACTTTACAAATCAACTAGTTAGATGGCAATATGCAATCATTTGTGCCTGTAATTGTCTGTTTTAAACAGACAGACAGACACAAGATTAGTCAAAAACTGGGCACTTATCTTCTATGGAGTGCCCTCCCTGTGATATTTTGGAAGGTCCAGAATAGGGTTGCCCACCTGTACTGCTATGCTTGCCTTACTGCCTGTGGGTTTCTGACAGGCTTTATGACCAGTGGTAAGCCGGAATGCCTAATGTAATTATACATTTCATTTAAAGTAGCTTTCACGGTTTCTTCACATAGAGAAAGGCTCCTATGACCTTTCAAACAGGCCTAAGTATCACTGGTGCAGTTTTCCTTTGGGCATCTAAAGTATCATAGTAAAGGCACCATCATATCACAGCCTGTTGGAAGCTATAGGTTCGTCATTGGAAAATTCCTGGCCAGATTTAATCAGATGAACATATAGCCACACTGGGGTTCATTTTTAGCACAGACTTACCTCATTTTTAGCACAAACTTACCAGTTTAATTGGAGTCACCCAGCTAAACCCCCGCCAATCTTGCTGAATATGTTCTCTCTGATGTTTCTGTTTTTGTTTAAGTCACTCAACCGCCTTCTCAAGGCAGCTCACCCATCCCACTTCACTATCTCCACCCCTGACAGATTCTGAGAAGCCCTGACATACTCGAGAGAGAGCCACATCCAGTGCTCCTTGGTGGAACGAGGGCTACTGTGATATGTGTCATTGTGGGGAGGAAATGATGGAGATGGAGAGTGGATGCTCTCCAAAGAAAAATAGCCTTCAAGAAGCTTAGTATAAGTCTTAGTTATTTAGGCTAAACCAGCGGTTCTCAAATTATGGGGCAAATGTGTCAAGGGAGGTGTGAGCTGTGTGATTTTATTTAAGAAATCTGTCAGCCCCGGGAGGCTGGGGCTCATGCAGAAGGGCCGTGCACACCCGGGAGGCAGGAATAAAGGGGACAGCTGGAACCCTGGAGCTGATAGCTGGAGCCACACCACCTGGGCTCGGGCTCTCCATCCCCTCCACTCAATCCCTCACCTGGGGTGGCAGCAGCAGCGCAGAAGTAAGGGTGGCAATGGGACACTAAGTCTGCTGTGAAAAGTGATATTGACAAATATCACTTTTCACGCTGCCACCGTTACTTCTGCGCAGTGCTGCCTTCAGAACTGGGCGCCCGGCCAGCAGCCGCTGCTCTCCACTCTGCCTTCAGAGCTGGGTGGCAGTATATGTACTTGTGGGGTGGGGGGAGGGAGCACGTAAACGACTACAGACACAAAGAAGGGGGGCCCGATCAAATAAGTTTGAGAACCACTGGTCTAAACTATCTGATGGTACAGCTATCCTAATATATCCTGTTTGCTTCCACGCTGCTTGATGCTGACACAAGCAAACGCTAAACCTGCTAACCTGTAGCGCATCTGGGCAGCCTTATGCTTGTAATTTCATTTCCTTTGCTTCCCATTCCACGCGGGCTCTGTGCTTGAAAAAATCTAAGCTGCCCTTTCCATAAGGATCCACTAATGCATGTCCCTCCTGACATGTTGGTTGACAGATCCAACTATTGAGGTGGTCAGTCCCATGCAGGACATTACCGTTGATGAAGATGGCACAGCAGAGCTCATATGCCAGTATTCTAGGCCAGTGCAAGCCACATGGAAGAAAAATGATCAGGAAGTTTCCGCAGATGGGCAACGAGTCATTATCGAGCAGGACTGGAATGTAGCCAAGCTAAAAATTAAACCTGCCCTTCCAGAAGACAGTGGCATCTATTCTTGTGAAGCGGGAAGCACCAAAGTTGTGGCTATGCTTGATGTTCAAGGTGAGGTCTTCCAGCACAAAAGGAAGACTACCATGGGGACCAAATAGCGACCAAGTGGCAAATCACAGCCGCATCTGACAATAAGTGGCAAATCGTTACCTATTCATTTGGTGTTCATTCCAATATCAATAATAATGAGAAACATGTTTGGTGTTAAAATGAGTTGAATGTGAAAATGTATAAAATTCAGTTGGAAACTAGTTCAATTTAATGTCCACTTTTGGTTCCAAACGCGTATAGATAATCATGCTTGCTCTCCAATGAACTGAATTTGGTAGTAGCACTAATCAAATGGGATATGTTCTGCTGAATTATTGTCATGCTGCAGATGTGGCGTTCTTGGACTTGAAAAATAATAGTACTTATATAGCACTTTTCACATACAAAGTGCTTTAAAAAATGAACTAAAGGATAAAATGGCATTGTATTTTTTATTTCCAGTTAATCTAATCTACAGCTCGCCTTTCTTGAGTTTTATATCTATTTAAAATAATAATAACTTGTAAAGCCTCTTGTAGTTTGAAATTAGATATTGTAAGTGTCCCTGGGAGACAAAAAGTGGAAAAACAATAGAAATATTATTTTATATGTAGTTAAGTGTCTGTGATAGAAAAGATGAAGAGAGCAGCTTGATTCTTAGGTTTACAGAAAACAGTGTTTCAAGGTTTGTTGTATCCTGTTCTTAAATTTTTTCCCACCAAAGACTTAACTCTTGTTTCCAATGAAGTTAATGAGAGTTTTGCCATTGATTTTAATAGCATCAGGATGTGGCCCCATATGTAACCTTTACTGGTTTAATTAACAGAGCTTTGTTTATAGATGTCTTGGACTCAGTTGCTCGGAGTCTGCATTCAAGAGTCACTATTTTCTGTCTCTCTCTTAGGTACTTGTATTGCCCCCGTTACTGTGCTATGCAAGTGCCCCACACTCTTTATTTATTTTCAATTTAGGACAGAGTGGAAATGAATATATTTAAAAAAATAATTGTCCAAACATCACAGGGATGATTTTCAAAAAGGCCTAGGAGATTTAGTAGCACAAGGCCCATTGGCCTTAAATGAGAGTTGTGACGCTGTAACCCATAGGCATTTTTGAAAATCTTCCTCCACAGGTTTTTGAGACCAATCTAGCATTTGGTGTCCCATGTAAGGTGAAAGACACCTGATCTCAGTCTTAGACTTGATGGTGCATAAGATACTTCAAAGAAAACTACCATACGTTTGCCAGTATTAACTGATTGAGGGAGTTGACGTGCAGCTACTCCATGTAAGGAACTCTCCTTGACTTCAGTGGGACACCTACATGGAGCAACTACAGAACGAGGCCCACAGCCTGCCATTTAAAACGGGACCGCCTTTAAAGCACCAAAATATCCAAGTGATCAAAGCAAACAACAGTAGAGCATAGTGGATATAATGTTTTAATAACTAGTTTTCTGCTATTTGCATATGGAATTCTTGTTTTCAATTACCGGGTACGCTATTATGATTAGAAATAATATTGTTTCTTATTTGGTTTCTGAACTGTGGGATTGTGCTCAGTTAAAAAGCCAATTTATTATTTATTATAATGCTCTGCACTTTGGTAGCTCCTTCCATCTTAGGGTCTAAAAGCACTTACCAAGTATAAATGAATTTAGTCTTAAAACGCTCCAGGGGGGCAGGGATCTGTAAGTATCAACATTCTACTTATGAGGAAAGTGGCGCACAGAGAAATTAAATGACGCGGATACATTCACACAGGAATGCAGTCATGCCTCTGACTCCTGTCCTTTGCCCTAGGCACAAGACCATTGTTCTCTTTAAACATTCAAGTTGGAAAATTCTGGAACCTCAGAAAAACTGATTTGGCTTTGCTAGAGAATAAATAGTTCAATATCAGTTTTCTAAGTGACAAGCAATTGCACACGGGTTAGAAGTTACAATGATTGATGTGGTTACTAAACAGAATTGATTGGGCCATTATTCTGGTGCTGTATTAGAACACTGATCATGAGGACCATGGTATATAACTCATGTGAGCGTTGTGGGTTTCTGTTTCTAAACTGTGCTCACCTAACTCAGTGTACATAAACTTGTACAGTAGTGTGTGCCTAATGTGTCTATGCAATTAACGTGGCTATGCACACAAATTGGGGATATGTGCAGCAAACTGGTTAGTTGTGTACAACTATCAGTTGGTGCACGCAGTTGCAGTAATTGTGTGCAAATGGGTCATGCACATCTATGCACATTTTTGCACACACAATGGCCCCGACCCCCGACACTCAGATTAGAAAATCAGGTCCCGGACATCTGTCAGAAGAATTTGGTAATAATTAGAAAGTTACTACTAAAAAAGTGTTACCGATGCAATAAATTGTAATTTTGCAAATGGCTTTTAGTAGTACAATTTGCAAAATCCCTTGTTGACTTAGATTACAAATATCATTGCATTGACCAACAGTAGTCCGCTGCTGGGATAAGGACATGTTTTGTATAAAAGGTGGTAAGATTTTAAGATGAGCTCCCTATCGGTTTCAAATCTCTCCAGCTATGATGTTAATTATACATATGGAGGAGGTTGGCAAGAAAAGATTCCTGTTGTACACAAAAGGAAACTGGTTATACCCTATATTCTTGAATTGTAGATGGCTTTTTGTATTCGTTTCCATTGAACAATTACCCCAGTTCATACGAACAATATGATTTCATCCTTCATTTATAAAGATATAGGTCAGGTTATTGGATAAATGTTGAATTAAGCCAGAAGGAAACACCGTGTTAGAGTTATTTTACTACTTGTTAAACCACATTGCTGTTGTGCATGTATTTTAAACATAATGCTGTGTTAGGATGCCATTGACATTTAAAAGGAGAAACCACAAGTTAACTTTCCACATATGGTGCTCTCATATCAGCTTCCAGGTGATGGGAATTACATAGTGTGCTTTAAGGCTCACTACTACTCAGAAGTGTGTAAGCAAAATAGCTAATGTTTTTGATCATTTTCCTTTTCCATTAGCCAAGAACAGTATTGTCAAGGGTTTGGAGAATGTGGAAGCCATGGAAGGTGGTGAAGCCCTGTTTGAGTGCTACCTTTCCAAACCAGAGTGCTACAATTACAACTGGCTGATTGATGATGAGCCTGCCAAAACCACAGAAAACATTGAGATGGTTTACTTTGAAAATGGACGCAGGCATATTCTCCTCTTGAAGAACCTCACTCCCCAGGACAACTGCAGGGTGACTTTCCTGGGTAGTGACGCAGTGACATCTGCGTTCCTGACTGTGAAAGGTAACAATGACAAACCTGTGCTTGGAGTGCTAGCTTTCCGGTTTGAAAGGCTGGACAACCCAGAAAAATATTTGTTGAGTGCCAGAGCTGGATAGTTCATGAGTAGCGTAGGTCATGGGCTCCCTGCATTACTTCTGCTTCATACAGAGAAATCTTTTATTTTATACTTTACTACTTATGTTTCGTGTGACAAGCACTTACGTGTAGGAAGTGACATATGCCACGTCTCATATAATGCTTATAAATTGTGCAAATTAGCTAGAAACAAGCAACATTCATACAGAGAGTGAGTATTCTAATGGATCAGATATAGATATTTCAAGGGTTCAGAGGTTACAATTTACATCATGATCATCATCATTATTATTGTTAATTACTTTAGTTCCTAGAGGCCCCAAACAGTTAGGCAAAGCACAGACATAGAATAAAAAGCAGTCACTGCCCCAAAGAGTTTTCAATCTATCAGCATACCAAGTCAACAAAGGGTGTATTAAACAAACAAATGAGGATGGCAACAAGGTAAACAGTGAGACAGTCCTGATTAGGTTAAGTAGTAGGGTTGCCAACCCTCCAAGTTTGGCCTGGAGTCTCCCGGAATTGGCATCGATCTCCCCATGACTGTTGAAAGCAATCCGGGAGACTTTAATAGGATATTTTAAGAAAATGACATTATGTCATGTTGGGGAAAAAAATCTCCCGGAATAGCTTCGGTCAGAGTTGGCAACCCTATTAAGTAGAAATAGCAGCAGACCATACAGCCTAGCCATTGCTGACTGATTTGCAAGCATCATGGCAAAGGTGAGTATACTTTGCGCAACTTCTGTTGGCTGTGGAACACGACCATTTACATTTCTTTCTGTTACTCAGCAGAGATGAATCCTTCTCAAACATGCTTTATCAGTTTCTCTGTGGTCTGACTATCCATCGCTTGTCTTCCCATATTTTAGGACTTGCTTGTACATTCACTCATTATACATCTTGATTGATGTGGCCCAACCAGAATAACATCTATTCTCGTATGCTTTCCAGTGTGCTATTTTCCTGAACTGCACCTTAACTCCTCTTACCATATTATACTCATGAGCTTTGCAAAGCATTCTTGCTAGGAGGGAATGCTTCCGTTTTTCAATCAGACACAGAATCTCACAGCCATGCAACATAATGAAATCATAGTTGCAGGATGTTGGGGTTTTTAGCTTCAGTTTTCCGCTTGCCCAATCTTGTTGAATCAGTTACATGCATCTACTGCTAATTATTAAACCAAATTCAGCCCTGATGTAAACAGACGCAACTCCATTGAAACCAATGTCATTGCCCATGATTGCACTAGGAATAAATGTGGCTCCTTTATGTATTTATTTCATGTACTACCTCTCCAACTATGCTAATTGGGGTGCCCAGGTATGTGAACTCCTTTGTGCTGTCAAACAATCCGTCCCCTCTTGAATTCCATTGTACAGCTAGTCTGATCTTCATCTTCCCTGCATTGATCTGTAACCTCTGTGAATGCTGCTTGTCCCTCTTGAGTCTTGGAAACCAGTGCAGGGCTATGTACAAACGCAATCAGCTGTTTGCCTTCCCTGATAATTCCTAATTTGTTCTCCCCTTTAGTCCTTACCTACCTACTTCAGTTCAATGCCAGAGAGAAGATAATGTGTGGCAAATACATTCTTGTCTCTCTCTAGATTTTATGTCAGAAAACAACCTTAATTTTGGTGAGCTGGCTTTAAAAGGTGCCACTATCAAATGCCTATTATGATAATGGCACAAACTCACTTTCCCATGGGCTGTCTGAGGAAACTGATGAGGATAACATGGCAAGACAAGGTTCCCAGATACTGAGGTTCTCATACGGGCCGGCATTCCAAGCATCCCTATTCCGTTGATGAAATCACAGGTGAGATGGGCAGGCCATGTCACCAGAATGTCAGATTAGTGACTGCCAGAGAAGAACTTTTACGGCAAGCTAAAGGAGGGAAAGTGCTCTCAGGGAGGCCAGAAGAAACATTTCAAAGACTCCCTCAAGTTATCCTTGGAGTGTTTCAACAATGACCCTGAGTTTTGGGAAGATCTCCTTCATGGTAGTTCTATTTGGCGAAACCTCATCCATACTGGAGCTACAGTCTGTGAGTGGAGGAGAACTGCTGAGGCAGAGCAGAAGTACCAACAGCGTAAATTTCGTAACAGCAGCAGGTCCGCTGTTAATCAAGCAACCCATAGTAGCATCTCTTGTTCAATGTGCCACAGACAGTTCAAAGCTCAGAATGGCCTGATCAGCTACTCACGTGTTCACAGAAACTAAACCAACCCGTGATGTCATGGTCATCTTCTAACTTGAAGGATGAACAACAATGGTAATTGCAAAAGGCTCTGAGATTTTCAGTGGAGATTGGCCCAGATCCTAAATGTCCGAGAATTTCAGAAGAGTTTGAACCCACATCTGACATTTATGGCTGACCTGTTTCCTATAATAAGCCAAAGCAAAAGCCACCCTTGCACTCTGAGGATCTGGTCAATCTCTACTTTACTGAGTTTGAACTTTTAATATAATTTAATTTAATTTTGTTTTCTTTCCTTCTAACAATCTAAACTATGGTTATTTCATCATACTCTTTTTTTAAATTTCTTTTATGTTACATTTTAAAAAATTCTTTATCAGGTGCAGTATGGCTTAGTATGTTACAATCACAGCTGATAAGATAACTGAGTTACAGTGTAAAGATGCACTGCAGTTTAACTCATGACACTTTGACAGCTGGGTTTCCTCTCTTGGTGAAGTTTGCTGTGGCTACTTAGTCATCAGTATAAATCCCATCTATTGACAGTCTTTTAGCTCAATACTTCTGTGGCACCATTAGAAAATGCTTCCAGGAGGGCATGAGTACAGGCTGAAGAATTATTTGGGACTGCCTTGTCTACTGCTAGTCAACATCGTAAGGTGTTTGGAAAAAGTGGTTAAATTGTGACAATGTTATGTCAAACTTACATGTAATGAGAACTTTATTCATACATAATATATATTAAATAAAACCTGGCTTATGTATTTGAGTGATTGCATCGCCTCATGGCATTGACGAACATGCTGCTTCTTGGTTAAATGTAACCACATAGGTTGCAAACATGTTGGATATGTCTCTCCATCTTCGTCTTTCGGTTGCCAGTTGTAAGTATACTATGTCTTTTAGCCTTCCTTATAGTTCAGCTACTGGAAGCTCAATGCAATTTTCGATTCATCAGAGTTTTCAACTGGCCTTTCATCTTGTTTCTTTCTCTTATCCATTTATGTGCTTTCATATTTTTCCATGTAAGCCATGCATACCTCTTCTCATGCTTCACATTTCAGCTTGCTCTCCAAACCTTCTTGTTGTAGTGTTTGTTAATTATCAGCTCATGGGTTGGTGGTACACCAGTGTTAAAAATCTAATTTTTAAACAGAGGTGGAACTTTTTCTTCTATCTTTCAAAGGTTTTCCACAGTTTTGTTTCCCTCCAGTCTATCTTCTTGGTGAGGAATAGCATCCCTCAGCTGGACTGGGTAGCTATACTCCCCCACAGCTCCTAATTCTTTTCTGTCTATGGTGATCTTAGCTTCTTTTCTATTGTGATGGAACAGTATGTTTTCTGTAAACTTATCAGTGCACCTTCCATGCTTTCCATGCATTTCCGTCATTTCCCCCATCTGCTTCTCCCGCAGACAGAAATTAATCAAGCTCCTTATACAGGATGTAGAGTTAAAATAATGTTTTGGGAACTCGGGGCTCAGATAGATCTTTAATCTTCACGACATGCACAAAATATCAGTTTTTTGTTGGCGGGAAATGGATTCACAGTCACAGCTTGCACAGTTGTACAAAGTACCTATCTCAATCGTCCAACCAAATAATTTCAACTAGCTATAAAGAGGAGCATATTCATTTATCTATGCAACATTTCTTTATAATTCTTAGGAGCATAAGTGCACCTGGCTGGCTACACTCTCATAATCTCCATTTCACATCTGGGCATCGTGTGTCTCACAATGTTATGTGCCAAATGGCATGTTCCATGAAAAAAACTGAACATCTGATCCAGAGCAAACCCTAATTCCTGTTAAAAGAACAGGAGTACTTGTGGCACCTTAGAGACTAACAAATTTATTTGAGCATAAGCTTTTGTGGGCTACAGCCCACTTCATCAGATGCATAGAATGGAACATATAGTAAGAAGATATATATACATACAGCGAACATGAAAAGGTGGAAGTTTGAAGGTCCAACTCTAAGAGGCTAATTAATTAAGATGAGCTATTATCAGCAGGAGAAAAAAAACTTTTCTAGTGATAATCAAGATGGCCCATTTCAGACAGTTGACAAGAAGGTGTGAGGATACTTAACATGGGGAAATAGATTCAATTTGTGTAATGACCCAGCCACTCCCAGTCTCTATTCAAGCCCAAGTTAATGGTATCTAGTTTGCAAATTAATTCCAGTTCAGCAGTTTCTCATTGGAGTCTGTTTTTGAAGCTTTTCTGTTGCAAAATTGCCACCTTTAAGTCTGTTACTGAGTGGAATTAATTTGCAAAATATGCAAACGGCTGGGTCGTTACACAAGTGAGAAAAGTGCTTTTGAAGTTCTTGGCTAAAACTGGGAAAAGGACCCCTATAATCAATAAAGGCCCCTCTCCTGAAACCTGTTGGCACAGATGGACTCTACTTGTGCAGAACCACTTTAAAGTCACTGGGGCGCCGTCCTGGTGCTAAAGGGATCCACCTACACATGAGCATGCAGAATCAGGGCTAAAGCGGGACAAAAACAGGAGGCTACAGCACACAGATCTGAAGGAGCTTTCCTGATAGTTTTGGCAGTTCAGCTTCTAAGATTTCTGCCACCTCTAACCAGTTTGCATAACCTAGACCTCAGAAAACCCATCAGGCTCTTCTGCCAGCCCATGTGGTCTAGCTGTCGAAAGATTCATCAAGAACATTAAGTATAAATCTTGACACTTAATCTTTGCTTCAGTATCTTGGGGTTTGATTACATATTTTTAACTGCAGGATGGCGCCTGGAAATTTTTCAGCCTTTGGTTGACACTGAAGTCACTGCTGGGGACCAAGCTACCCTTAGCTGTGTTTTAAGTGAAGCAGTGCCAGTCAGCGAAGTCGCCTGGTATATTAATGACATGGATATCCAACCAGACGAGAACTGGGAAATGCAGGCAGATGGAGACAGCTACAAACTGATCCTGAAGAAAGCCCAACCACATCATGCTGGAGAGGTGACTTTTGCTGCAAGGGATGCAATTGCATCAGCCACGTTATCTGTAATAGGTAGGTCCATCCAGTGAACGGTTCTGCCAATTCTAGCCATTGGCCACGGAGGGCAGGAGAAGAGGCAATGGGTTAAAACTACAGCATAGCAGATTTAGATTAAATCTCAAGAAAAACTTCCTAACTGTAAGAACAGTAGAACAATGGACCAGACGCCTAGAGAGGTTGTGGAAGCTCCTTCACTGGAGGTTTTCAAAAGGAGGCTGGAGATCTATCCGTCTTGGGTGGTTTTTAGACAACAAATCCTGCAGCTTGGCAGGGGGTTAAACTAGATGACCCTTCCGGTCCCTTCTAACCCTATGATTCTATGCTTCTCAGCCTACAGGATTGAGCTCTGTCACTCTGATTTTCTTACATCTGTGCTGTTTTCTGTTTCTCCTTCCCACAGGCACACACGCCAGCTTTCTCAGGTTTGATAAATTGCTGCTGTGCTATTCTGCTCTGACTGTCTCATGAAATGAAAATTAAACCAACTAGTGATGAGATCTTCTTTTCAGTGTTACCTTAGCTGAAATCCACCATTTTGTAACCTACCATTCTTCCATAAAGTACTAACTAGAACTGTACATACTTGTGGAGAAACCAATTTTCTGAGCAAGTTCTCTCTATCTTTATTTAAAATAATACTCTGCAAACTTACCAGCCTTAGGGAAAATTGAATTAGTCAGTGAGGAAAAATTACCAAGAAAATAGAAGCACTTCAAAATGTGCTATTTTATTCTAGATTTCCGTGGTCAATCTGATTGATGTATAGCAATATTTTACTTCACAGTGCACAGATATCTTGTTGCTCATATTTAATAACAAATGAACTGTTGACCTTTTAGGTCCTGTTTGTCATTATGGGACAAATTTTCAATAATGGCTTCCAAATTTTAGGAACCCCACAATTGGGGTGTGTAAGAAAACAGCATTTGGGCATGCAAAACGGGTTATTAGACTTTGGGAGTTGTAGATGTAAACCCAAACAAGAAACTGATAAATTGTGAATCCAAGACTTGCACAGTCAAATTGGAGGTTTTGGGTGCCCAAAATTAGAGGCCAGGTTATAGCCTAATTTGACCCTTAATTTCATAGTAAGAGATATTGCAGTGCCACAGGTAATTTTCTTGGAAAATACCCATGTAGTTTCAGACTAAAGAGAGCTATTTCTGTCTTCTAAACCAGAGTGTATATTGCATGATAAATCCTTATGGATATGCTGAGGGTAATGATCAGTCCCCAAGTAGTCTGCAGGGACACAGATCCAATGTTTTCATGTGTTTATGCTTTATTTGCTGGTTTACATGGAGAGCCACACAGTAGTTGCACAAGTATGGCAGCAATTTCCGTGAGATTTACGAGAGTTATTGTGCAATCCTGTGATGACTCCATTTCCATTAGAGATGGACTGTGACTAACGTTTGGGGCTGACCATCCCCGAACTCTGGGCACATTCTGACCTGATCTTTGGAGCTTTAGGCTCATCCAGGGCCGGCTCCAGGCACCAGCTTAACAAGCAGGTGCTTGGGGTGGCCAAGGGAGAGGGGCGGCACGTGCGGCAATTCGGGGGCGGCAGGTCTCTCACTCCCTCTGGGAGCGAAGGACCTGCCGCTGAACTGCCGCCACCGATCGCGACTTTTTTTTTTGCTTGGGGCGGCAGAAATGCTGGAGCCGGCCCTGGGCTCATCTCTACTTTATCTTTGATTGGACAAGATGGCATTAAAAATCACAAGACTTGGGAAGGTTCCATGGTAAACTTTAGGAGATCTAATGTGGTTGCAGTGAGTTTATTGCTTGTCACTAGAGCTGGGTGAATAATTGATTTTTTTTTTTTTTTTTTTGGTTTTGCCTGGAAACCGCAAAATCAAGGAAAATATTCAGTTTGGTTCTGAAGACTTTCGGAAATGGTAGGCAAATTGGAAAAGTCAGTTTCAGGCCAGCAAATATGTGTGGGTCCCCTTTATAACCTTTAACCCAGTGGTTAGGGCACTTGTGACAGACTGAGGTTTGAATCCCTGCTCTGAATCACAGGGAGAGAAGATTTGAAGCCACGTCTCCTACCTCTTAGGTGAATGCAGGGTATAGTCATCCTCACATTCTCGCTCTGGCCCAATGACTATGTAAGTGTTTATACAAAGTGGAACAGTTTCAACAGGAGAGATTGAGAGCAGCCATACCCCAGAATAGCCTATAGCCGGGCTGCTCACCTAGGAGGAGGTGACCTGCTCCAGAGTGGGGATTCAAGCTTGGGTCTCCCTCATCTTAGGCATGTGACCTAACCGCTAGGCTAAGGACAGATTCAGACACAGAGTTTGCTGGTCAGGAAAACCTTTTTCCCAAACGGTATTAATTAGGTCATGTTCGCCAGTATTTTTGGATCAGCCAAAAACGCATTTTTGGGTGAAAAAACTATTCACCTGAAAAATTCCACCCTGCTCTATATGTCCCCCCGACCATAGATTACGGTGCAGCACAGCTCTGCAGAGAGTTGTCAATTGTGCGAAGATGTGTCTGATTTTCATCGGCACAACGCAGCTCCGATTCATGGTGAGAAAGATACTGAATGTGCACTTAGATTTCTCCTTATTGCTTATAATGAGGGCTTATTTGTAATCTCACTAAAAAGCGACAGCACTTATTTTATACATCATTGGAACTCTGTTGTTCCCTCAGCCCTCCCTGATCCCCCTGAAGATCCAGAGATTTTAAGTAAGAGCAGTCGCTCGGTAACTCTGTCCTGGTTCACACCGCTGAGCAATGGTGGCTGTGGCATCTTAGGCTACAATGTTGAGAGGAAAACACCTGGCAGTGGCTGGCAGCAATGCAACAAGGAACTTATTCAAAACACAGAGTTCGTTGTGGACAATCTCTCACCAGGCGAACCCTACAGGTTCCGCATTTCAGCTGTAAACAAAGTTGGTGCCGGTGAACCAGTGCATTTACCTCAAACTGTTCAGCTAGGTGAGAATTAGAGAAGTCCCATAATGCACTGAGAACTGTTATAGGCCTGTATTTCGCATGGCATGTCTGCTTAGGGTGACCAGCTGTCCCGATTTTATAGGGACAGTCCTGATTTTTGGGACTTTTTCTTGCATAGGCTCCTATTATCCCCCACCCCCGTCCTGATTTTTCACATTCGCTGTCTGGTCACCCTATGTCTGCATCACACATTCACAGGGCCGCCCAGAAGATTCAGGGGGCTGGGGCAAAGCAATTTTGGGGGCCCCTTCCATAAAAAAAAGTTTCAATACTATAGAATACTATATTCTCGTGGGGGTCCCTGCGGGGCCTGCGGCAAATTGCCCCACTTGCCCCCCCCCCCAGGCAGCCCTGCACATTCAAGGGACCTCTCATGAGAGCGAAGTGTCCACACTATAGCATAGTTCGGTGCTTCTGAGTCTTGGAGGGAAGGTTGGTAAATTGTTTTGGGCAGAAGCAAAGCGAAACCTGCTGTGTTGTTCATCTACTTGACATCTTTCTCTCCATACCGCAGCACTCAGTCTCATGGCTTGCAATGCATCTCTGAGTTTTATCTGATCAACATAAGATTCTTTTCTCATGGAGACCAGATGTAATGATTGAGGCAGGGCATGCTGGAATGGCTATGTTACTGTGGCTGATGGCAAGCGAGAGTTTTATTCCGCATGCAAGGGAGAGGCAGTGTTTCCTCCTTAAAATGCCTCTCTCTCTCTCTCTGATATTTGTATATCTCTTGTAATTTAACACCTTGACAATGTACCTGTGGGTACCAATTCACAGTTGCTTCAGTGACTATTTGTGAAACTCCAGTGGTCACGGAGAGAGAGGGAGCCATCATTTCAGTTATCTCTAAGTTGTTTTCTTGTAAAGCCTCTCTCTACATTCTATTGCAATGGTGCCTGTGTGCTTTGTATAGTTTCTTCTTATCTTTTTTGAAAACCCCTGGTAAGTTAAATTCCTAAGAGGGGGAAAAGAACATTTAAAAACATATTTGCCCATGTTTCTTTCTTCGGTCAAGTCTGGCTGAACTTGGGTGCATTTTAAATACTGGTGCCATGCAGCTGTCACGTTATTAGAAGGTCATCTATCAAAGTGATGAACACAACAAGACATTTTCTCACTATTTAAGAGCTGCTGGCTCAGTCATTAGTAACAAGAGTGAAGGTTTCATCATGTTTTTCAAAACCTGAGATGGAGGCAACTTTCAAAATCTTTTTTCTATGTTGGATCTTTTCTTCAAAAGTTGAAGGGCGCGCCACTTCAGCTGGCTCTACGCTTCTAATTTATGCTTCGAGCGTATAGGAATTGTAAAGCTACTATGGGCTAGGTCTTGGTGGGGTGTATGAGACTGTGTGTGAGACTTGGCAAGAGTGGGTGATGACTAAGGCTAAGATTTTGTCATGGATGTTTTTAGTAAAAGTCACAGATAGGTCGCGGGCAATAAAGAAAAATTCATGGAAGCCCATGACCTGCCCATGACTTTTACTAAAAATATCTGTGACAAACTGGGGAGCTCATCTGCAGGGTCCCCACACCATCCACAGCGGCCCAGAACTCCCAGGGGCCCCCACAGCTCCTGGCCACCGTAGGCAGCGGGGGGGCCCTGCAGCTCCCAGCCGCCGCAGGCTGAAGTCACGGAGGTCTCTGGAAGTCACTGATTCCGTGACTTCCGCGACCTTCATGACAAAATTGTAGCCTTAGTGATGTCCTATAAGCACAGAAACATAAGGGGGGAAAGCGCAATGGCTTCTGCATGTAGCTGTAAACTAATGCGATCTAATCTTCTTGGAGAGCTTTAGAAGTTGTAAACTCTAAATTACAGCAGTTTTTCCATTTTACCTTCCAATGATTGGCTGCAACAGTTGAACAAAAATTTTAAAACGCCAACATTCAAAGCTTGGATGCTTCACAGACTCTAATTTCCCCCCCTTTTGGGGTCCATAAAGCAGACAGGGGTGCATTCATTGATTTTAATGCCCTAATTTTTATAATTGCAGAGCCTCCATTTACAGTCACTCATCCCTTAGTAGGCAAGTCGGTCTCGGAAGGGGAGGTGGCTGTCCTGGAGTGTGAATTTTCAAGAGAGACCCAAGAGGCAATCTGGGTCAAAGGAAAAGAACAACTACAGCCTGGAGGAAGATATGAAATAAAGTCTGATGGCAAAAAGCAGATGCTCATTATTCATGCATTTAAACCTGAAGATCAAGGATTGTACACCTGCATGATCTCTCCTGATACCAGATCCTCTGCTCTTCTGTCTCTTGAAGGTACAAAAAGTGTGTATCTGAGAGTTTTTATTAGTTCTAATTAAGGATACTCAATAGCCTCTCCATTGTTAAGATTGGAATTCAGTTTCCATTATAAGCTCAATATTTCTCCTCCTGCTAAATCCACAAGCAAAGACATATCAGCCTCAAAATTAGGACATCATGTCTGTTGTCGAGGTAGAATTTGTCTATGGGTTTTGAAGTGATCAGACAAGAATTTCCTTATCAATGATACATTTAAAAATGGACACATTCACCAGAGTCCAAAACTTTTTTGCCACTTTATAGCTAAGAATAAAACCGACACACACACAAAAACAGAAGTGAGACATTTTAGTTCACTGGAGTAATATAGCCACATCCTAGTGCTCAAGACTGTTGATTAAACTCTAATTGTAAGTCATTAAGATTTTAAATTGTGATGTCCAAGTGTCTCATTGGCTCCCACAGGCGTAAAAAGGGTCACCAGATGTCTGCTGGAGACCTACTGGTAAGCTTTCATTTAAAGAAGGAAAATAAGTCTCCAGCTTTTTTCAAGCTTAATCGGACAAGCTGTAGGTAAATTAAAACACGATAAGAAAAATGGTGTTCACCACATTAGAAGATTCCTCAAATGCTTTTTTGCCACCTCCTCACTTGAGACCAAGGATGGTGGGAAAGAATTAAAATTGAGTTTATTGGATTCCTCAAGAGGGAGGGAAATCAAAGTCAAAGCAGGGTAAGTGTATTTATTCCCTACGCAAGAGGCAACCATATGCTTTTATTCTGAATTACTTTCCTGTTAGGAAAAATGGTGAGAAAGAGCAAAAGAAAAGTCTCAGTGAGAGAGCACAGGACATGGATCTCCTCTAGGACAGGCTGCTGCAACTCTGAGGCAGAGAGGCAGCATTCTTAAAAATTAAAAAATTCTTACATTGCAATTTAGACTTTTCCCATTCGGTGCCAGGGCACCTCTTAAAAAAAATGCTACACTTTCCTAATGGCATTAGTCAAGTTGAAAATACATAATGTAGATAAAAAATAGTGTTTACAAAACCGTTTGTACTGGAAAATATTTTTCTGCGCCCCCAGACAAATGCATTAAGTGGAGACAGGTGAAGAATGTGTGACTTCCTCTCAAATTCTCCAATGAGAATCAGTGTGTTGTTACAATACATGTTTTCACTGATCTTCTGCAGGTTGATCCGGGATGTAACATAAAACAAACATAAGGAAGTACTTTTTCCTCACAACACACACAGTCAGCCTGTGGAGCTCATTGCCAGGGGATGTTGTGAAGGCCAAAAATATAATGGGGTTCAAAAAAGAACTAGATAAGTTCATGGAAGATAGGTCCATCAATGGCTATTAGCCAGGTTGATCAGGCACACAACCCCATGCTGTGGGTGTTCCTAAACCTCTGACTGCCGGAAGCTGGGACTGGACAACAGGGGATGTATCATTGATAAATTACCCCATTCTGTTCATTCTCTCTAAGCATCTGGCACTGGTCATTGGTGAAAGACAGGATACTGGGCTAGATGGACCATTGGTCTGACCCAGTATGGCCATTCTGATGTTCTTATTACCTCCTATGGCTTTCACTGCAGGTCCTGTGGGGCATTGTTTCCATGGGGTATATTCAGCAGAAAGCTAGACAGCTTTCAGTTTCAGAAAGTGACTGCATATAAGAAGCTGGGTTAGACATTGGGGGCTTGCACAGACAAACAAAGGCAGGATTTGGCCCATCACTTTTCTGCATGGGGGAGGGGGGGAATTTGTTCAAGGCTTGGCCATGTTTTCTTTCTAACATATGTGATTTTTGCTTTATGGCTAAAATGCAGTGGTTAATTTTAATTTCAGTGATATTTTACTGCCTGGATTTGGAGTAACATTTTCATGTGATTTCTCTTGCCTTATTCACATGCTTCTTCTTACTGTCTTACTAACTGAATCCCAATTAGTTCCCACAGTGGCACTGCCAAAAGAGGTAGCCCAGGAAGCACATGACGTGATTCAACTTGAAGAGATGGTGGATGGACAGCTCCAGCCCAGCTTGCCGCCCGAAGCTGCTCAGGAGGGGGACCTTCACCTGCTCTGGGAGGCTATTGCCAAGAAACGAAGAATGAGCAGGGAGCCAACCCTGGATTCCATCAGTGAAGTGCCAGAAGAGGATGATAAACTTCATAAGCTGAAGAAGGAAGAAGCGGAGTCTCATTATTACTCAGAAGAATACTCCACCTGTGATGAGCTGACTAAAACTGGAGAAGCAGACTTCTCTTTCACGAGCTCAGATGATGAGTCTAGGGCTGGGACGCCTTCACTAGTTAACTACCTTAAAAAGGCCGGAAAATCTACTGTTAGCATTGGTAGCAAGGTTCAGACGGTCTCCACCAGTAAATTCTGGAAACACTGGGAGCAATCGGGCGTCGAGACTACTGAGTCTGCTCTTCCTGCCAAGCCTGCTGAACCAGAAATCATGGAAGATTTAGATGATCCTTCCATGACCAAAGCAGCTGTGAAAATTCAGGCTGCTTTCAAAGGGTATAAAGTGAGGAAGGAGATCAAACAGCAGGAATGTCCCGTGTTTGGCGATACCTTCAAAGATTTTTGTGGTGAGCCAGGAGGCACTCTCCACCTTGAGTGTGTGGCTCTCAGCAAAACCGATATGAAGGTCCGTTGGCTGAAAGACAATGAGGAACTTTCAGATGGGCGCCACTATCACATAGACAATTACAGTGATGGAACTTGCTCCTTGATTATCACTGGCCTGGACATGAAAGACACAGGAAAATATACCTGTGAGGCATCTAATAAGTTTGGCAAGGTTTCCCAGAGTGCTAAGGTGGTGGTTGGTACCCAGGCGCCGGATGCTCTTCGTAAGCACAAGCAAGTGAAACGCCTCGCTGACAGCGAAACGGAGAGCTCTTCTGGCAGCGAACTGGACGATGCGTTCCGTAAAGCAGGAAGGAGACTTCACAAGCTCTTCAAGTCCAAGATCTCAACGGAAATGTCTGATGTGGAGGAGGAGCTCTTTGTCAGCGCGGATGAAGGGGATGTGGAGGTGGTGGATCACCAGACGTATCGCGAGGATGATCACTACATCTACATCAAGTTTGAAATCTTGGCGGAAGCAAAAACAGCAGCCGGCCGGTTCAGAGAGATGTTTGCTGCGCTGGGTATCCCAGTCGAGATTGACATCCTGGACCAAGGCCTTAAAAAAATAGAGCTTCGCATAGGGAAAGCAGCACCACCTGCTCCAGGGCAGATTCAGCCCTTGGTGAAAAGAACTCCCCCACCTTTACTGACTTCTGATACAGGTTAGCAAGGCATGCTAGTTTCTTATTTAATAATCATATTTAGAGCTCACTCAGAAATTATTTTTCCTCACAACAATTTTCTTTAACATTTTGAGGGGTTGAAAACCTGAAAACAGAGATTTTTATATTTTACTAAAATTTCCATTTAGTCAAAAATCCTTTTGGCATTGTAAAAATGTTTTGAGGGAAAAATTTTTACTCACCCTAATAACAAAACACACAATAGCATCCGTACAATGCTTTGAAAGCATCAGTTAACTAAGCAGTTCTGAGAACATTCTCAGCCTGTTTTACAGAGGGAGGGACTTGACCCCAGCTTTAGCTTAGGGCAGGTCTACACTACGCGCCTGAATTGGCGGGTAGAAATCGATCTCTCGGGGATCGAATTATCGTGTCTCGTCGGGACGCGACAATCGATCCCCGAATCGACGCTTCTACTCCACCAGCGGAGGTAGGAGTAAGCGCCGTCGACGGGGGAGTCGCGGAAGTCAATTTGCCGCCGTCCTCACAGCGGGGTAAGTCGGCTCCGATACATCGAATTCAGCTACGCTATTCGCGTAGCTGAATTTGCGTATCTTAAATCGACCCCCACCCTCCCCCGTAGTGAGGATGTAGCCTTAGAGTAGTGATGCTGCAGTGTCTGGAACAGCTATTGGAGAATAAATGAGTCCTTTTTATAAGGAAAATTCTACTGAGTAGAGTTGGGGACGGGGGTGGAAAGCGGTTTTCCCATTCCTTGAAGATTTCAAGATATCAAAACATTTTCCAGTCCTGAACGGGGGCAAAAGGCCAAAATCTTTGAAAATTTTCATGAATTGGAAATCAGAAAAAAATCCTTTTGCGTCAATCTAAATGTTTTCTTTCAATGATTTTGGAATGTTTTGTTTTGATAATTTCAAAACATTTTGTTTTGATTTTGACCATTTTCAATTTTTTTTTACTCTAATTAACTGGCATTTTGAAACAAAACTCCATTTAGAATTGGAAAACTAGAATTTGTCTTTTAGAAAATGTTGAAACTACACCATTCAAAACAGTTCAAACATTTTCCAAGTCATAAAAGATGTCAAAACTGACCCTTTCGCACAAAAATTTTTGGTTTTGAGGAAGTGGCATTTGCTGATGAAAAAACATTTCACTGGAAAATTCCCAACCTAAGCTACTTCTTCGCTGTTTATATTATGTAGGAAGGGCACCTCTCTATTATTTTAAAACGTGCCAGCCATCACTGCAAGTCCCTTCCTCTCACACACTGCACAGCAGCGTTCTTGAAACGCATCTTTACCAATTAACACAGCTGGTTGTTTCCTTTTCTCTCTTCCAACTGTACCGTATTCAGCTCCCATGTTCATAACCGAGCTTCAAAACCAAGAGGTGCAGGACGGCTACCCAGTCAGCTTTGACTGTGTTGTTGTTGGCAAACCCTTACCCACGGTGCGCTGGTTCAAGGATGGGAAAGTTATCGAAGAAGACGACCATTATATGATCAACGAGGACCAGGAAGGGTGCCACCAACTGATCATCACCGCCGTGGTCCCTACTGACATGGGTGTCTACCGCTGCCTTGCTGAAAACAACATGGGAGTTTCTTCAAGCAAGGCGGAGTTGCGGGTGGACTGTGAGTCTTGAGGAATGATTGAAAAGACCAAATGTTATGAAACAAAATGTTTCATAATATTAATGGGGCGTGTGAGTGGTATTTGAATAAGATGCATATTTGCACGTTTGTTATAATATTATGCATAATATTAATAGGGGAGCGTGAATGTTGTTGAATAAAGAAACATGTTTATTCTGGCTGATCTGAATAAGTGAATCTCATTGGCAGGAAAATGACACGTGAGAGGTAAAATCAGTTCACTTGGGTTTTTTTACTCCTTTCGTATGGGATAATTGGGGTTTTGTTAATTAAAATGTAGATGAAGTAGCTGTAAGCTTAATGATTTTGTGGGGTGTTTTGTCTCCTATTATCGTGACCCGTGTTTGAGGGTGATGCAGCTTTTGGCAACGTTGTCACCAGTGTAACTGGATTAGTTAGTTGCCGAGCACTGCACATTCATTCCCAAAGGTCGGAGAAATCTCACATGAGAAATGCACCATGGGGCCATACCCAGTGCATCGTGATCTGATCCTGGGTTCCCAGCTCCCTCTCTCTCCGCGAAGGCTGTAAGCATTACGGAGACAGCACACTCACTCCTGGGGAAAAACATGTGTGGCTTCTCTCTCTTGCAGTGCTCTCTGGCTCTTGCAGTAGCATTGGTGGGGCTCAAAGGGAGACACATCCAGCTGTCCTTTGTCTGGAGGGAGCATCAGGTCGAGTGGGTGGAGATGAATGAGTATTAAGAAGGGGGATCACGGAGGCTGCTGCTGCTCCCAATAAAGAAATTTCAGAACCTGCAAGGACCTTTAGCTGCAACTGTTATGAACTGCCGTGGTTACAAAGTGTGGATCATGGAGAATGTCCATTTTTCTTTTATCAGTGACCAGTACTGATTACGATACAGCAGCAGATGCAACAGAGACATCTTCGTATTACAGTGCCAAAGGATATCTCTCAAGGTAAAAGATGAATGATAGAGCTGCGGTGACTGGAAAACATGGCACAATGCTAATTTTTATTCATGAGTGTTTGGATGTAAGTGGGTTCAGTGGGAATCAGACAACCACGATCATTACAGTGGTAAAGCAAAGGCTATGGTAATCTGTGAATATAATTTCATGTCAGTGGTACCTGCTTATGGTGGGCTTGGTTACAGTGAAACATCCCTGTTGCGTCTGCTTTGTGCTGCTCCCTCAGTGCAAAACAGCCCGCAGCCTGGCTGCTTCAGCACACTGGGAATTCCTTCCTGGTGTAATGCAGTCCTCAGTCTGGGATTGGGAGTGGCCAGGAAAAGAGGGTGAAGCTGAAACTGCTGCACTGGCTCCAGGGCTGACCATTAGGGGTCATTTTCAGCTGGTTGCTCCTGGCTTCTCTTAATTATGCCAGGGACCAGGATAGCTCTGGCTGTTCCTGAGATCCAATCCAGAATCACCTTTAGATCTAAGGGCTAGGTCTACACTACCCGCCCGGATCAGCAGGTAGAAATCGATCTCTCGGGGATCGATTTATCGCGTCTCATCTAGACGGATAAATCGATCCCCGAATCAACGCGCGTACTCCCACCTCGTCAGGAGGAGTAACTATTCGCGTAGCTGAATTTGCGTATCTTAAATCGACCCCCCCCCTTAGTGTAGACCTAGCCTTAGAGAATCACCTTTAGATCTTAGAGTAATCTTTGTCCCCAACCCCTCAGCAGTGCCGGGTGCAGGGCCGGCTCCAGGGTTTTTGCTGCCCCAAGCAGCAAAAAAAAAAAAAAAAAAAGCCACGATCACGATCTGCGGCACTTCGGCGGCAGCTCTACCCCCGCCGCTTAATTTTTCGGCAGCAATTCGGTGGCAGGTCCCTCGCTCCAAGAGGGACTGAGGGACCCGCCACCGAAGAGCCGGACGTGCTGCCCCTCTCCGTTGGCCGCCCCAAGCACCTGCTTGCTGAGCTGGTGCCTGGAGCCGGCCCTGGCTGGGTGTATGTTGGCCACAACTGAGATTTTAGCCGATTGTTTTCGATGGGATTTAACGCGTGTCTGATTTTACTTTTCAGCCACATGTAGAATGGCTGGAATCCTGGGGTTCTGTTCCCTGTTTTGGCACTGATCTGCTGTGTGACCTCGGGCAGTTTCCTTAACTTCTGTGCCATAGGTTCCTCATCTATGAAGTGGGGATAACGCTGCTTTCCCACCTTTGTAAAACACTTTGAGATGTACAGATAAAAAGCTTGTATTGTGAATGGGGCCGGTAACACTGCCTGTTATTCAGGTTGCCCAACAATTCCCATTATAAGACCCTGTTTTCAGCTGCTTATGACTTTACCAAAGTTTTATCATTTGGGCTAAAATTTTTCATCCCAAGTGTCTGCCTAGCCTGATTCTTTTTTTTTTTTCTAAATTGTAGCCAAATTGGTTCTGTCATTTCTGAGAATGGGGAGTGGGGGTTATTTTGCCGATGTTAAAAAAAAAAAAAAAAAAAAAAAAAAAAAAAATTCTGACTACCTTTGTTTTTAAAAGCTCTAGTGCTCCCATGATTTGAAGCAGGAACTTGAAATTTGGCAGAGGGTGGGGTGTTTCCCTTTTGTCAGGGATGTGTCTTTTGCAGTCCTTATGAAAATCTACCCAAATTTGACCAATTGATAAGCCTTTGAAAAATCCCAGTTCACTCAGGCTCATTAGAGACTCCTTAGAACTTACCAGCTAAAGTCAATAAAGGTTCCATCCCTACTTGGGCCTGGCTGCTGTGGGCCATGTTTGGTCTGGGTACCTGCATTGAAAACAGCAAGACTGTCTCTCCCGTGCTCTAAATGACCCCCGTGCTGGGCCCAGGTGGTGTGGAGGAGGAAGCTGCCTGATTTGAATGCAGTGAGGACAAGAGCTGTACTTGTGGTGGGGAGAGTAGATTGGTACAAGGGGTATAGAAGGAGGCAGGGGACTGGAAGTTGGGGTAGGGAGGATACCGGGACTGGGAAGCAGGGGGAGACTGGGAGTGGCTGGGGAAGGAGACTGGGTTAAGGAGCCAAAGGGCTGACCCTGAGATTAGATTAAGAGCCCAGAGAGGAAGATTAGGACTGGGAGCCAGTGGGGTGGAGAAAAGGGGGAGGCATCTGGAGGCAAGGTGGAAGAGAGAAACAGATTGGATGAGGAGTCAGGAGGGAGGTAACGTAGACTGACGGGACAAGGAGACTGGGACTGGGATGAGAAACTTGAGGAGAATGCGACTGGGAGTGCGAGCGCCAGCGGTGGGAAAGAGAAAAGACTGCGACATGGGCAGGTTGGAGGAGATTGAGCAGAAGGGATCATGCTTGGGGGGAGTCGAAGAAGAGTCTGTGCCTACTAGAGTGCACTCCTCTCTAGAGCCTAAAATGGTATATGCCAATTCCTCCTTTCTTTCCAACTCTAATCTATACCTAGCCGAGAACAAGAGGGAGTAGAATCCACCACAGAAGAGGAGCAGCTGCCTCAGATCCTAGATGAGCTTCATGATATTCACGTGGCCCCTGGAGCACCTTTGGCTAAATTTCACCTGAAGGTCAAAGGTAAGGGAACCTATGACATTTACAATAGTCCCATCTTGATATCTGTGAACGTGTGGACAAGGTTTTCTCATATGCTTTTGCATGCAGTTGTGCTCATAATTTGTGCACTCACATAGCACATTTGAAATGGCAATCACAAGTGTGTGTATGCGCAAATGACCAGCACCTAACTGGGCAATAGTTCGTGCAAAGTAAGTGTTCAGTTATGTGCTCATATCCGCAATGATTAATTGCATGCACGCGTTTCTGGAAATCTAGTCCTGTAACTCCATTTTTGTAGGTTTTAGGTCATGAAGATCAGCTAGTCTCTGAATGCATTAATTGCTGTGGTGCCAGGAATGAAAAGTACAGTGTGAGCATGCTACTTTTTAAAAATAATGCTTACCAATATGAACCATTGCTTTTCATTAGTATTTCAGGGTAGATGTTCTATGCAATGATTAGTTCAAGCGATAGTAACTAAGGCCCAAATTGTCTGCTACTTGGGATAAGCCTATATAGGGCACAGAAAGCTTTGCTAAGTCATGGTGCTTTCTTTTTGATCTTTCCATCAGTGTGCAGGGGGACGGGAGGGGGGTTGTTATCCAAAAAGGTGGTTTGTCCCCCAAAACCAGCAGATTTCCCCAAAAGCCACACAACGGCCCAGTGCTGCCGCCCCGGCTCTGGGATCTCTTGTTGTCCCATCTCCTGTCCCTCTTCTACAGAAGACCTACACTGTAGATGTGTACCCAACCCACCTCTGTGACCTAGATCCTTCCTCCACTGGCCCACCCATTCCACCTGTGTATTTCCCTGACCTCACAATGAAACGCCTACAACATCTGGGTGGATAAAGGAGAAAAACTACAGAGATGTCACTGCCCCCGTTTGTGCTTTCCTGGAGCACTTTTACTGGGTTGTTCTGCTCCTGCCCATGGAAAGAGTGGGGACTGTTTTGGCTTAAATGGCCATGAGGCCGATCTCGAAGTCCCCATGCAGGCAAAGTATGACTTCAGTCTGAATTTTGTCTGAGTAAGGATTTCAGGATTTGGCTTTGTATTTAGACTCATAGACTCATAGACTTTAAGGTCAGAAGGGACCATTATGATCATCTAGTCTGACCTCCCGCATGATGCAGGCCACAAAATCTGACCCACCCACTCCTGGAATAATTCTCTCCCTTGACTCAGCTGTTGAAGTCCCCAAATCATGATTTAAAGACTTCAAGTCGCAGAGAATCCTCCAGCAAGCGACCCCTGCCCCATGCTGCGGAGGAAGGCGAAAAACCTCCAGGGCCTCTGCCAATCTACCCTGGAGGAAAATTCCTTCCCGACCCCAAATATGGCGATCAGCAGAACCCCGAGCATGCGGGCAAGATTCTCCAGCCAGACCCACATTGACCATTGATACTAATTACCAGCGATGTCACGTTATTGACGTTATTGACTTACTGACTAAAATCACGTTATCCCATCAAACCATCCCCTCCATAAACTTATCAAGCTTAATCTTAAAGCCAGAAAATCAGATCCAAATATCAACATTCTAACTCTGGAAGGCACTCAGATATCAACGTGATGGGGGCAGAATTAGAACCTGAAAAGTACGTAATAGAATTTTAATTCATAAATAACATTTCACAAATATCAGAATCGAGCTACTCTCTGTAGGTAGGTTAGTTTCCAAACAGACACTGTAGAACCTTGAACAAACAGCATTGGTAAGAATGGACCTTTCTTTGATTACACTGAAGTGTATGATTGGTTTGAGAGGCTCTCAAAATAGTTAGTCACCCCTTCTTACATTGCTCCTTGTAGGGTACCCAGAACCTCGTCTTTACTGGTTCAAAGACGGGCAACCATTACAGGCCTCAGACCGAATCCTGAAGATTGAGAAGAAGCAATTTCATGCACTCGAAATCCTCAATGTCGTTAAGGAGGATGCTGGTCAATACTCAGTATTTATTAGCAACTCTGCAGGTTCTGCATATTCATCGGCCAGTTTGGTTGTCAAAGGTAAGTTATTGGTGCTTTTTGCTCTATCTGCCAGTGGCTATCTCTGTTTTACATGTTCACTTTTCCCGATAAAGCCTATAGAAAGCAAGATATTCTGGAAAATAAAATGGGTTATAAACCAAGGGTAGAGGGATGGTTTTGTGTTTAGAGCGCTGGACTGAGAATCAGGCAACCTGTGTTCTATTCCTGGCTCATCCATGGATTTCCACTGTGTCCTTAGGGAAGTCATAACACCTCTCCGTTGACCTGATTCTGATCTTACTTGCACATGCAGTCTAACTCCATTGTCCTCAATGCCTTCACTGGGGAATTGTGCTTAAAAACTAAGGGTATGATATGGTCCATATCTGAGGCCATAACTGCAGAATACTGCAGTACTTTTAATAAGGGTTGAGTTTTGTCTCAATTGAAGAAGCAGATAGGCATAGAGCCACTGTGGTGTTTTTATTATTATTATTATTATTATTATTATTATTATTTATTATTTATTAAATATCAGTACTCATGGAGTTAGTAATTTATGGCCAAATGTTTTTCTGATGTAATTTATCAAAATGATCTTTGTCCAAATATATGATATATTAATTGAAGCTTAAAACAGATTTCAGTCACTCTTATGCTGAGTTACTGTACATGTCATTTATATTATAAAATGGCTTTTAGATGTATTCTACTAACGAGATGAATAACAATTTTTAGTAAAAATATAATTTATGTGTAGTCCATATTGTACTGAGTAAGTCTCTGATATCACCTGACCACATGCTTGACTGCATAAGTCACAGAAAGGAGACATTTGTCCTCTCTATAGATGTAGTTTCATGATGGGATGATTTGTCTTTCTGTGTTACAGGTCCTGGTGAGAAGGAAGAACTGCCAGAAACAGGTGAGAGGAGCAGCACAATCGGTGATAATAGAACTACTAGTAACTTCTCAATAGTCTTAGCCTCACTTGCACCATTTCACCATGACCTTTTTATTTTCAGATGCTCAAGAACAGCTGGTGCCACCCAGGTTCCTGGAGAGATTTACCAGTAAAAGAGTGAGGAAAGGTGCAAGTATCACCTTCTCTGTGAAGGTTGAAGGTAAACGGAGCTTAAACACAACTTTCTTTCTGTGTTACTTAATTTGCATAGCTGCCCAGTGTATCCTATCCTCTCATTGGGCCAAATCTTGAAGTCCTTACCTAGTGTAGGAGTCAGAAGATTTGGGTTCTGTTCCCATCTTTGTAACAGACTTTTGGATGCTGCTAGCCAAGACGTGTAACTCTTCTTTGCCTCAATTTCCCTATGTATAAAATGGGGATAATAGTACATTCTTATCTCACAGGGGTGTTATGAGGGCTAATCTTTCATTTTATAGATTCATAGATTCTAGGACTGGAAGGGACCTCGAGAGGTTATCGAGTCCAGTCCCCTGCCCGCATGGCAGGACCAAATACTGTCTAGACCATCCCTGATAGACATTTATCTAACCTACTCTTAAATATCTCCAGAGATGGAGATTCCACAACCTCCCTAGGCAATTTATTCCAGTGTTTAACCACCCTGACAGGAACTTTTTCCTAATGTCCAACCTAGACCTCCCTTGCTGCAGTTTAAGCCCATTGCTTCTTGTTCTATCCTTAGAGGCTATCCTTTTTGTAAAGTGCTTTGAAGTTCTTAGATGGAAGATGCTCTAGAAGTGCAAGTATTCATTTATGATTTTTTACTGTTATTGGAAACGGATCAGCAAACATGTTGAAAGTAGTATTCACTCACAACGTAGTACACAGGGTTTGTAAGATGGGAGGAACCCCAGTGGGACAATTAAAGAGGCTATTGCTCTTTTCTTTAGGACATCCAGCACCCACAATTACCTGGTTGAAAGAAGAATCTCATGAAGATGTTCTGTGGATCAAACCAGAGACTCCTGGCTACAAACTCGCCAGTTCCAACATGCATCACAGTCTAATCCTGCTGGATGTTGGAAAGGAATATAGTGGAACCTACACTTGCATTGCTACTAACAAGGCTGGACAATCCATCTGCACCGCCTCCCTAGAAGTTCTGGATGGTAAATTTTTGCAACATTACAAACACTTTCCCTATAGTATTAAACATACTATAGTGTACATGAATGGTATCTCATCATTATATTGTGTATATAATCGCTGAATGAAGAGCAAGTGTGAAAATACAATGTATTTCAACAAACTACAACTCAAGTACATACATTTCACAGAGATTCTGGTATATCTCTATTACTTTTCTTTGATAGAAAATGAATGTATGCCCCTAATATAAGAATAACGTCTACAGTGTAGGGCTTTGGGCCATGTGTCAGATTAAAAGTGTGGTGAGGTTTTGCATAAACAAAACAAGAGACTAAAGAACAATCAAGAGAATAAAAAGGAAGAAAACAGGCCCCAAACATCAGCTTTTTAGGAGCACTGGATTCTTCACTCTGCTAAGGCTGTTTTGCATCACATCTCTGCCTTAAAGCACCTGAGGCCGGCGAGTGGAGAATTCCTGCTGTGCAGAGAAATTCTCCATCATCTCTTGTTTCAGCCTTCTTTCCCCCACGCTCTGGTGTGAGAGGAGGGGCGGGAAGGGACATGTTAAGGGTATTCTGGGGGTGGGGCATGGCCAAGGCAGGGTGGGGCCTGGAAGAGCTTTGCTCCACCAAACCTTATTCTGCCTTGATGTACATTAGAGCTGCAGTCCCCATCTGCACTGTACCAGGGCAGGGTTTGGGCAGGGTGAGGAATCTGCCCCTCAGTGTTTAGCAAATACCTTCTTTTGGCAAAGACCCTCTGATTATAAACTCTGATCTTGCAGTGAAAGAGGCGGAAGTTCTGACCCGCGAGCGCATGATGGTGACAGATGTTATAATGACCACGCTGGGGTAAGCAATGGCAGTGTATGTTAAGCCAGAAGAGCGTATACAAGATTCCTCTAGATTTCACTGAGATGGATTTACAGAATGTATTGCCCGTCAGTCCCGCTGTTCAGATCAGATGGGAGACTGACTGAGTTCTCCAAAGATCTGGAAGTGTGTGGGGCATGGGGCTGGCTTGTTTGGGAAGGTTCCCCAGTATTCAACTAAAGGGTTTGGCTCCAGCCTGAAGCCTTAACTGGAGGGAATCTTCTGTTTGATTACAAGTGTTTAAAATCCTGACGTCTACAACTCTAGTTCCGAAAAGCTAAATGCAAGAGGTTATTGAAAGATCACTATTTCCAGGGACAAAATGATGCAGTGAGCTAGTACCCTACCTTTCACTGCAGGAAACCACTCTCTAATCCAGTCAGATTTCCTTTCCCTCTTTTTCCGATTAGGCAGATCTTCCAATTCTCCACCGGAGCTAAAGCCTCTATCACCGCCAAATTCTCCTAATTCTTCACTGCCACGCGCACCTGTGGGACTGTGTGTAATCAAACCTGTGCAGATTTGGTGTAAAATGCCTCTGCTGGTGTAAACGAGTGACGAATTCTGATTTGATGGTGTTTTACACTCACTTTGCACTCATTTGCAGTGCACTTTGCACTTTAAGATGCCACCGGACTCCTTGTTAATTTTGTAATAGTTTTCTTAGGAATAATGTGACTTTAGCTCCATTTCTCATCTGAATATTGAGTTGTACATAAGGTTAAGAAATAAAGGATTGTTTTAAATTCTTAGACTTGGTTTAGTTCATAATCCTGCCAATTCATACAGATCCCCATTCTGCAACTGCTTCCAAGACATGTTGTTAATGGGGTTTCTCACGTGGAGCAGGTACAGAATTAGGCCTGTAAACAGAATGGCCAAGAGCATAACAAAGGTTTTCTCATGAGATAGTACAACAGAGCCAAAGTATGCTGAATATGTGCAGTGGGACACTGTCAGTATCTGTGTTTTAAAGGGTAGCACTTTGCTTGCATAATGCATGAAGGTTTTTTCATGATATGACCTGATAAGGAGTTAGTTTGTGCAGTCAAAAGAGTCAGGAGATCTAGATTCTGTTCCTAGTCCTGACATGGAATATCTGCCTAGGCTTGGAAAACTCTCTTATGTCAAACTTTAGGAACTAAAACAGGCATCTAAATGTAAATGTTCTGATTTTCAGAGTCAATGGTAGTTGTAGCACCTCTGAAAAACAGGTCACTTTCACTTAGAAGCCTAATAGACTTGGGCACCTAATTTGGGGTACTAAAGTTTGATAATGTTGGCTGTACCCACTCTGTGCCTCAACTTTGCCATGTGTAAAATGGGGCTAATACTTCAGTTAAGAACCTTAGAGGCATGTGGTAATTTCTGAAGGTTTATTAGATTATTTGAGATCCTCCAATGAAAGATAAGTGAGCGTATTAAGAGTAACAAGTTTCTTCTTGATTGGCAGGTATGAAGACAAGGACAGAAAAGGACATGGGTAAAGTTGTATGAAAACTCTTGTTCTCGTATAGTATGCTTCCTTCACCTCCAAAGCAGGCAAAATTCCCATACTCAAATTCTGAATTTCACTTGCATAGCTTGAGGAAAAAAATGGATGACGGGGATGACCACTAAACTGCTAGTTTACTAATTTAACTGAAACATAATTCTCCAAATCTCCCATCTTGATCTTACATACTAGATAGGAGAAAAAGATTTTGAAAAATAAACACTGGTAACTAGTCATTACATTTTAAAAGGTTTACAGCTGGAATTTTTCTTTAAAAGTCGTGTCTGGTACATTGGCAATAAAATTTGGTGGCTCTCAACTTAAAAATCATTCAATTAAAGGGACAATGTCAATATTTCTTGCTTGTCAAGACTATGTCCCTGAAATGCTCTGTAACTATATTTATTTGCTAGTTTTGCTTCTGCTAGAGTAAGAAGGTTCCAGCATTGCTTCCTTAAGAAAATGCTGAGCACTTTTATGAAGATGTGTAATGATGTGTCCAGGATCTGCACACCACACAACTTGGCATGATTTGACACAAATGGGAATCTCTGTCTCAGAAAGGACTGACGCCGGAAAGCAGGAGTGTTGCATATCAGGACAGAAGTGCATTGACAGAGCTGTGCTGTGGGAAAACCTTGCACAGTGTTTTTCCATGCGATGCTTGACACAGCCTAGTGCTGTTGGTTTTTCACGCTCATGAACACCAACTTCATTCACAATTTAAAATGTAGGGTTTTTTTTTTTTTCTGGGCTGAGTGAATTTTGTGCTGGTGAAGGTGTCAGACTAGCAGCCCTGCACAGTGTGAAAACTTCTTTTTACCGGCCGAATAATTACAGTACTGGCAGTGGTAGTTTACCCCCAAACTGTCCCACCAATATACCTCAATCCTGATCTGCAGGGACCTCCTCTGTGCGCAGGTCCACGGACAGTCTGCATATCCCTCAGTCCTTGGTTTCTCTGTTATAACTACAAACCAGGGCAATAGTTGGCAATGGGGACATAAATTCACTGAGAGCTAGAACTGAGATTAGAACTCTCATTTGACATAAGTCACTGTTCAGTCCTCTCATGGTAACACTTTCAGTCACTAATAACCTGGGCAAAATTTCAACCAGTGTTCTAGAGATGAACGGTTCCCCTGGGCAATGCAGTCCTCTAAAACTCCATGTTAAAATAAGCCATCTGTCTTGGATGGCTAGACACAACAAATCCTGTATCTGGGCAAGGCTTAGACTAGATGACCCTTGTGGTCCCTTCTAACCTCATGGTTCTATTATTCTACATCTCATGCAAGAGGAATAACAATACCTATGCCACCCCATTGGCTTCAGTGTGGCACGATTGTGGTTTCCGTGTTCAGAGTTTATCATCAGTTCTAAAGTTCACATCTGGGTCCTAATCCAGATATGCTCAAAGACAATGTGAAGAGTGAAAGGGCATCTGGTTCTGACTCATCCCTGATGTAAATAGCTTCCATGATCACACTTGTCATTTTGGCCTTTGACTCCCCCTTTCTCTTTTTCAGAGTTGGTATCTCTATCCACCCTCCTGAACCAAGGAAAGGTAGGAGAAGCTGCTTTAGCTGGAGACTCATGACCTCCACATCTATAGTTAAGGTTGCCAATGTGTTTCCATTGTAACCTTCTGTTTTCAATTCCTTAGAACTTTTTGAAATTCTGAAATACACACTTTTCTCATTACAAAATACTTTTGTCACCTTTTTGGAACAACTGTTTGGCTTGGAAGGACATCAGGCTGTGCTCCAGGCATTCCTGGCCAGTCTAGCTGTGTACTCAAAAATGTACCCAAGGTTTGCACATTGAGGGTACAATTTATCTCTATGCATAAGACCAGCATAAGGAACATTCAGCTATTGAATCCCACATAATTCTTCAAAATGGAGCCTAAATAGAATTTAAGTGGTTTTTAGGCCTCATGCCAACTGTACAGGGGTGAATTTCAGCCTGAGGGAGGCAAGACTCCATAGGAATGCACAGGTAAAGTGCATTCCCACAAGGGAGCAGAGTTAAGGTTTTTACACCACACCAATCACCCTGGAATCTAAGCACTGTTCTGTGCAACCTTAACTCTGTCCCCTTCTGCATTATCAGCTAGCCCTTAATTGCATGATCACATACTATTTTTTTCTGCAGGACACTGCATCATTTGTTGCATAGGTCGAATGGTCCACAGGGAATAAAGCAGCTGTTCAATATTTATTTTTATCATTACTGTTCAATGAGTGGACTCTTGCCTCAATCACTACATGCTACCCATCCTATCCACTGAGAGGCTGTGTTCCCTGTAGAGGTGACTCTCCACTGTGTCTGGTGGGGAGTGTGAACTCCAAATTGTTCTTGTCTGGACACCATAGCATCACTGACATCAGTTTCAGAAGGACAAGTCAGTCATGTCTGGTTCATTGGAATGGACTTTCAGATGACATACTACAGACTTGATAGCATGTTTTCCCTTTTCTAGGAGAGCTTGTAGAAGGTGAGGCTGATAAAGAAGGTGTGTCCAGAAGTCACATTTCATTAGCTGATGTTGGAACAGAAGAATTCCTCCAGAAACTCACCTCGCATATCACAGAAATGGTGTCTGCAAAAATAAGTCAGGGTAAGCGCTTGGCAAGTGTGAATACACAGCAGAGCAGTCAATCTTCAGGTTTGGGTTGAGTTTTAAATCTCATCTATGAAACAATTATTTTGCACATAATAACAACAATAATAATATAACACTAATAAGAGATTCATCAGATAGAGATCAATCCCCTGACTTTTCTTTAAGCTGTTTCTGGAACTTTCCAGGAAAGTTAGCATCTAGAGTTGAAAAGGGACTTTTCCATACAGGCATGAACTTTCAGTTTTGTTTTAGTGAAAATACAAATTGAATAAATGTTCACATATTTTTCAAATGTTTTACCACGTTTGTGAATTACTAGACTAAAGAGGATTAAACCAGTGGATTAAGCATGTGTCTGAGGGGCAAGAACTCCTGAGCACTAATCTCTGCCCTGCCATTACTTGCCATGTAGCCTTGAGCACATCATTTATCCTCTCTTAATCATAGTTTCTTCACCTGTAAAATGGGGTTAATGATATTTGCATATCTACTTCACCAGAGTGTTGTGAGGGTTAATTAGGTAGCGCTGTGAACAATATGAACCCCATATAAGTACTAACTACTGATTATTATTACCAAAGCTATGTAGGCCAAAATTTCATTGACATTGACACTGCTCCACACCACCCTGGCAGTATAAATAGGCCTCAAAATGGCAGTAGGTTATATTTACGTGCACTTTCAGGCCCCATATATATGACTAGGGAGATATAAAGTGGCCTTCATGTAAATGAGAATTAGGTCCATATGAAAGTTTGAATCTTTCATAGTTATGTTGCTCTTCCAACAGTGTTTGAATTTACAGTAATGGTATTTAACATGCTGCTATGTTATCTCTCTATAATCCGACTGAAGTAAATCATGTAATCTCATGGACTTCAAATGCCCAATATGCATATGCCATCACAATTATTAACAGGAGCTCATGTACTGGACGATGCAAGAGGTCTGTCCTGGGGATATTTGATTTTGCGAAGATTTTAAAAATCCTATGGATTTGAACCCTATTTGATTTTCACAAGAGAACAGTCTCTCATCTGCGTACCTGTTTCCCCACTGTTCTTCATTTCAGCCACGCTTCGAGTGCCTGGAGCAGACAGTGATGACGAATCGAAGACGCCATCCCCATCTCCGCGCCATGGCAGATCTCGACCTTCATCAATAGTTCAGGAGTCTTCCTCTGAATCTGAGGATGGGGATTCTAGAGGAGAGGTACAGTGCACACATGAATAAACATCACACAAGTGCTTACTAGGAGAAAAGGATTAATCATTCTGAATAAACGAATCTAGGGTATTTTAAGGGTTTCCATCTTAAAATGGTGTCAGTGGTTTAAGGTGTATGGTCTAATAAATGGAATACAGGACTAAGAGTATTAATCCACGCTTTCGCACCCAGGGCATGGTCTCAAACAGGTTGCGTAGGTCAACATTTTTAATGGCTTCTGTTAATTTTGGGGTCTCAAGTTTTGGTTGCTCAACTTGAGACACTCCGGGCTTGACTTTCTAAGGTGCTGAGCACTCACAGCTCCAAGTGATGTCAATGGGAACTACAGGAATTCAGCACTTCTGAAAATCAGGGCCTGGGTATCTCAAGTTGGGCCACTCAAGTTAGTGCACATTTTTTTTTAAAATTCAGTCTTAACGTTTTTGAATTTCAGTTTTCCATCTGTAAAATGGAGGTAATGCTTCTCTTCTATCCTCCAGGGATGGTGGGGATGAAATATTTAACACGGGTAAAATGCCTGCTTGCTATTGCTATTATCATAACCTCGCTTTCATGCACACAAATAACTCTCATTTCATGCTTGTAGATTTTTGACATCTACATGGTCACGGCTGACTATGTGCCCATTGGCGCTGACAGGGAAGTCATCACTCTGAAAGAAGGGCAGTATGTGGAAGTCCTTGACTCTGCTCATCCTCTAAAGTGGCTAGTCAGGACCAAACCCACTAAATCCAGCCCCTCTCGGCAGGGATGGGTGTCTCCGGCTTATCTGGACAAGAAATTAAAGGTGATCCATCTTCCTTGTTTTATTTTTTTATGGAAACTGTTTCCTTTGCACGGTAGAGCAGTTCCCTGCTTGCTCCGGCTGTCTGAGTTTCCATGAGGGCAATTCTACTCTGAAAAGGGAGTGCAAAGGGGACATTTTTACATACTCATCAGCTCTGCTCCCTATACCTAGCTAGAGTCCTGTCCTCTGACTTCAATGACAACTGTGTGTATTTGCTGGGTTTTACTGCGATTAGCCCTGGAAACAACACAGCTACGAGGGAGTGAGCTGGAATCTAGTCTGGTGTATCATTAATAGAATTATTTACCAAAATCCAGTCATGTATATTTGTGTTACTCGCCCCACCTCAAAGGTTGTACAGGGGTGTCACCAAGGGCAAAACTGGAAGGAGAGCGAGTCAAAAAAAGTCAGCAAAACTTTCCTCCATCAAAAATGCTGCTTCATCAAAACCAAAATGTTTTGCAGAAACATAACGATTTTGACTACATTTTCACTGAGAAGGATTCTCAGGTCCAGGGTGGAATTTCTGGTCAAAACATGAGAGTGCCAATTGCCCAGAGAGAGACCCAAATCAAGCAGAGCAGGGACCTGTGCACTGCTCTCCCACATCCCAGGGGAGTGCCCTAACCACTGGGGGTATTGGCTATGCTGGGTTTGCTCTGATGTAACTCATGGGCTTATTTGACCTGCAGAAGCCCAGCTGATGGTGAGTAAGTCGGAAAGAACCCAGCTTGACAGTCAGATCTCAGGTTGCGTTTGCAGAGCCGGCAGTAGGAAAGGCCATATTTTTATTTGTAAATTGAGCGCGTTTGACAGGGAGTCACAGATATAATACGCTCGGAGACCTATCATGCCTTGTTACATGGTAGTTTGTCATGGTAGTTAGTACAATAGTAATGGTACTATTAAATTCTCAGCCCTCCTGCATTTGAGCAACAGCGTTCCATTGCCCCCAAAGGAAACATGGGTCTCCCCAGTTTGGGATGTTTTATACAGAGAAACAACACTGCTCAGTATTCCTTCTTCCAAACCAAACCCTTCTTCTTGGAGACAGGCTGCCCTTGCCCATTGCCCGTTCCTGTTTTATCATCTCTGTAAGACAAGTTATCATTCCTAATCATGGTAGATTCTCCTGAGCTTCCCCGTGTTCCCAGCTACGCACTTGTGTAGCCACGGCCCTCTCTTTCGCTTGTATTGGTATATATTTATTAATTTAATGTTGTTTTAAAAATGTGCGTATTTAACTAGTCTCATGAGATGTGCTGTTTGCTTTTTACACCGAATTAAGGCAATAAGAGTCAAGAGTTCTTTAGTCTGAAATAACACATGTGCCTGATTCAATGAAAAGGTTGCATATTTGGGGCTAGAACCCCAAAGTCCATCGATCCAGTTTCTTATATTGGCACCTATCACCATAATCTCCGCTTCCATTATCCCTTTGGCTTTTAAGCACTTTCAGGTTAACACAGTGGTGTGTGACAGAGTGTAGGTTCCCACGGAACAAATCCAGTTCAGTTGTCAGTGGGAACCAAACCTGGGACCTTCAGCACCAAAAAGCACAACCCCCCACCACATGAGCTTCAGAGCTAACTCCATCAGCTGTATGTACCAGTCTGCTATTCTTCATGGGCCCAGCTACCAGAAGGCGGGCAAGATGATCCCGGACACTCAGTCATGGACATGTGGATTCATTGTTCTGTAAAAGATCTTCCCTACCCTTTCTCCTCCCTCCCAGAGCCAGAAGAGGCTCCCAGTGCAAGCCCTGCCCCAAGTAGCACCATTTGAAACCCTGAGGGTGTTACCGTCTGGCAGTGTTCTACAGTTTTGCTACTGGCAGATTATGAACCTTTACAAAAATGGCTTTTTCTGGCTGTGGCCTTGGTTAGGGACAGAAACAAGCTGCATGTGACAGCGCCATGCCTGAAGTTACCCTGCAGACACGCTCCAGTTACATGATACAGACATTCCTGCTCTGTTCCTTAGAGAACTGATGTTTCCTGTTTGTCTGTTAGTTGTCACCGGAGTGGGGTGCATCGGAAGCTCCCGAGTTCCCTGGAGACTCTGTTTCAGAAGACGAATATAAAAAGAAGCTGAGGTGAGCACTTTTTGATCTGCACTGCTGCCATTAGGGATAGTGCCAGGTGAACAAACAGGGACGCTTGGGTCTGAGGCTTCTCCCAAAGGATCCACGCATTCCATTTGCGCATCCAGGACTGTCTGATGAAAGCCCAATTTCTTTGCTGCTAACCCCCCCACGCCCCCGCTCCCCTCTCCCAGAGTCCAGCTAAGCTCTTGAGGCTTCCAACCTACAGTAGGTTTTAAACGTTTGAATTCTAAGTCGCTACTGATTTAGGTTTGAGGATTTAGGTTTGTGATCTAAACCAGCTTGGGAGCAAGATTTGTTTCCTTGTCCAACCTGCTTGTTCCTTGCATACTGCCATGTGGCTGAGTAGTTAACTGCTAAGGCTCTGCAGTCCCTTCCAGTATAACTAGTTCTGCCCTGCGGGTGCTCTATCTCACAGAACTGGAAGGGACCTTGAAAGGTCATTGAGTCCAGTCCCCTGCCTTCACGAGCAGGACCAAGTACCATCCCTGACAGATTTTTGCCCCAGATCCCTAAATGGCCCCCTCAAGGATTGAACTCACAACCCTGGGTTTAGCAGGCCAATGCGCAATATAATACATAAAGGGAGAGCTGAAGGGTAGCATATAAGGGCCAGATGCAGTCTTCCGGCACTGCCCGTGTGGTCCAACACCGTGCAGCTCGGCAGTAGAAATATTTACCACACGGCAGCATGGGAACTGGGCCGCAGCTACTCTCCTTGAATCCTCTTGTCCCTCAGAGCTAACAGGGAGGAAAGCAGCCGCAGCCTCATTCTGGTTCTTAGTTACATCCCTAATGCTGTGCACTGACCTAGGTAGTCTCCTCTCTGAGGACCTGATCCTATGAGGTGCTGAACCCCCTGAGTTCTGCTTAACTTCAGGGCCAGTCGAGGTGCGCAGCGCACTGCAGCCGGGGCCCTGAAGGAACAGAGCCTACCCCTCTTGGAAATCAGCCCGTCAAGAACAATATCTGTAATTGTTCTGCCCTTTGTCTGTTTGTCTTTTCTTTAGCCTCATCATTCAGGAACTGCTGAACTCTGAGGAGGAGTTTGTCAAAGATCTGCAGTTCCTCCAGACCCATCACCTCCAGTACATAGAGAGCTGTCCGGATGTTCCAGAAACGGTTGCCAGTCAGAAATCTACTATCTTCAGAAATGTCAGTGCTATTGCGAGCTTCCATTCCGAGTAGGTGTACCTGGACGCATTACAGATAAATTAATGTCTTGCAGTGTTAGTGACAAAATTGCTGTGGTTATGAGGCATACCATGGAAAGTGGGAAATGCTAAGATGGAAGGGAGTGGAGGAGAATTTTAGGAGACAAGAGCAAGAACACAGGAATGGGAATCGGAAAGTAGTAGTGTTATTACAATCCCAGAATTTTAAAATTCTCTTGTTCTGCTGAGCATTTTTTGCCCTGCTAGGCGAATTTCATTGAATAACTATAAAATTCCTATAAAATGCACAGCCCCTTCTCTCAGGGGAGGTGGTTCTTTAAGACTCCAACACTGTATTTAAGGACTGAGATAACCAGTGTAGATCCAATACCTACTTTGAATGACCCAGTTGTATTCACAAGGGGTCAAATTGTGGCACATTGTTGTTTTACAGTCAAAAGGGGGCAAAAAATAATGCTTGTAATGCACTTACGTTCTGGCCATCCTGCAAAAGCTATGCACACTGTCAGCACAGATTTCTTCTTCCAGCAGCCTGAGCAATCTGATCAGAAGGGGGCATAAAATGTGCAGGCCACAACCCTGGCCTCTAAGCACCATCCCAGAATGCCTCCATATGGCTGAAGATGCTGAGGGCCTGTTGAGTGTGAACTCCATGACTTTACAGGCAGCTGGGAGTTTACACAACTGTTGTGCTCCAAAACATTCAGGGGAGGAAACGAATGCTCCAGAGTCCGTATTGAGACCAACTACTAAATGTTCAACCCCTTGCACAATGTTCCTTTCAAATGTAGCCAAGCTACCTAGCCATCAAACCCAGACACAGCCCCTCTCCATTGAGGAGAGATTTACCTCAAATGCAGTGCTCACAAAACAACTTCCCTTCATCCTGGCCAAATTCTTCTCTTGGTACAGGGAAAGGAGAGGAAATCTTCCCGCACCCACTCAGGGAATTCAGAGACATTCAAATTGAGGCACAGGTTCCAACTCCCTGCTCCAGTCTGAGCCCCTGAAAACTTCTCTTCTTTTGTCTCCCAGCATTCCTTAAATTCAAACCGGCCAGTAGGGTCTTCTGCCTAAATTTCAGGTCTGATGAGGTACTTGCCCAGTGGCATTTAAAGTTTTACCTCTGGGTACGATTGCAGCTCTGACAACACAGATCACTTCATCAAGCTGGATTAAACTGGGATCAGGTGTATTTAGGTGTAGAGCTCTGGTGAGGTTCTTGCCTCGTCTGTGTTCTATTTTCTCTGTGCCAGCTTCTTCTCAGATGTCCCTCTTTCTCCACCTCCACAGTTCCTTCTTCCCCGAACTGCAGAAATGTGACACTGATGACGACGTGGCTATGTGCTTCATTAAGAATGAGGAGGACTTTGATAAGTACATCCAGTATCTGGTGGGGCGGATACAGGCCGAGTCTGTCATTCTCAGCAAAGCCATTCAGGAGTTCTACAAGGTAGCATATTAACCAAAGTACATGCCACAGATTGGGAATTAAGCCTTGTACAACCCCACTGCTTTATGAAATGCAAAGCCGAATGGTGGGTCATACCACTGAATATCTAGGGATTCCATTTGGAGTTGTGCATAAGCTTTCGTGGGCTACAGCCCACTTCATCGGATGCATAGAATGGAACATATAGTAAGGCTATCCTTACTATATGTTCCATTCTATGCATCCGATGAAGTGGGCTGTAGCCCACGAAAGCTTATGCACAAATAAATGTGTTAGTCTCTAAGGTGCCACAAGGACTCCTGTTCTTTTTGCGGATACAGACTAACACGGCTGCTACTCTGAAACCTGTCATTTGGAGTTGCATATATAATATTATAACAGGATTATTAGATAGGTAGGAAATTATTACAAAACAGGGTTTAGTAATCTTCACAGTGGGATGAAGCTCTCATTAATGGCAGCAAAATTCAGAGTGCTATTACTGTAAGGAGCCATAGCCACATACATACGTATTGTCAAGGAGGATCAAACCTAGGACCTTTCATTTGAAAATGCACACGCTCCTTTAGATCTTAGTAATGATCAGCCTGTTTCTGTCTGAGGCCAGCCAGTACTGGGAGTCTTGATCAATACACAGACTTTGCAATCATAATGAACAGAATCTGATGAGAGCTATGGTGCCTTTAAGACATACACGGTATGTGAGCTCAAGGATACAATGTTAGCCAGATGTCTACAGTTAGAGAAAAAAGTGCTGCTCCTTCCCATCATATTGTACAATTTTCTAAGCAGCATGTTGCATTTTATTATTAATTATAGCATCAACAGTGTGCTGGGTGCCTTACAGGCAAGTAAGAAGACAAAGTCACTGCCCCCAAGCAGCTTACCAAGTAGACAACCAACAGGGAAGGGATGCAACAAGAAAGCAAAGTGATAGAGTTGTGAGGCTGCACAGTTTTGGAGGGGATAAAGGATTGTGGGATTTACTCTTTCTTATTATGCTCAGACTTACTTGCTGGGAAGACTAAGGTATATAGGTCAGCGTTGTGTGATCTTGTCATTTTTGGCCATTTTTTGCATCGCATTCTTTATAGTTGTATATTTCCCCCCAGAGATATACAGAGGAAACGTTAGCCAGTGAGGATCCTTCTCAGCCACCTATACCTCCACTGCAGCATTATTTAGAGAGACCCATAAACAGGATCCAGCAGTATCAAATTATAATCAAGGTAAGGAGCTTCCAATATATATTCTTACCACTCGTAGTGTGATGGGTTTGCCTTCCATTTTGGAGACCCTTTGGAGAAGATGAACCTGATCAGTTACATTGGCTTCACACCAGTGTTACTCCATTGGAATTACTCTTGAGCAAGAGAGATCAGAATCAGGGTCAAGGTTTGTGCACGTTGAATACTTTTGTAAACTTAAATCATTTGAGAGGTTCACAAAGTCTCAGACACCACACGGTTTGCCCAGCTTTAGCTGAATACTCTAAACATGGTTACATCCGTGAAGAATATAAATTTGCCACGTGTGTGGCAACATATCTGTTATAAAAGCAACTCGTTTTCAATGCACATGTCATTGACTTGTCAACAGAGGCAACTTCCCTCCCCGTTTTTGCAGGCGGAATTCAAGGTAAGACAAGGAAAATAATGTAAGAGCTACCTTCCCACCTATTGCAAATTTTTGCTGTTTCAAGAGCTGAGCCCAAAACAAATAATTTCTGAAGGTTCTGAAACATTTCACTATCTGAGAATTTATTTATATACATATATATAAATGTATACATACACACACAATATTTGTTGTAATGTTTATTATATACTACATAAAACTGGGCATGTTTAGTCTTAAGAAAAGCAGACTGAAAGGGGACCTGATAACAGACTTCAAATATGTTAAGGGCTGTTCTAAAAAGGATGGTGAAGATAGGACGAGAGGTAATGGGCTTAATCTGAAGCAAGGGAAAACTTTCTAACTATAAGGATAGCTAATCTCTGGAATAGGTTATGACAGGTTGTGGAATCGCTGTCATTGGAAGTTTTTAAGAACAGATTTGGCAAACACCTGTGATGGATCATCTAGGTTTGCTTGGTCCTGCCTCAACCTGGGGGGAAGAACTAGATGATCTCCTGAGGTCCCTTCCAGCCCTACATTTCTAAGATTCCATGATTCTATATTTGTGCTCCTTCTATGCTTCCATGTTCCAGCCAGGACCAGAAGCGGAGTGTCAAAATACCCCTTCTTGTTGTATTTTCAGTCGGAGTAGAAGGAAATAATATCAGGAGCCCCCAAAATTGCTAAATTTTTACAAATACAGATTTTACAAATTTAAGAGATTTAAATCGTTTGGAGAAGATTCAAACAAGCTTCTGAATTATGCACACTTGTCTGGCCCTGCACACCAAAATTTTTGAAGGTTCTCCTGATGCTTGTTCGGAGCCCCTGCACAAACACTACCTGAAAATGAAAGAGAAGAACAAATGTAATATTTACATTCATTTTGGCAGAAAAGTGTAGGTTGACGTTGGCAGCAATTTGCTGCATATCCTTCCCTTCTTACTTTCGCTGCATTGACGGTTGTGTTTTAGCACCATCCCTTGACTGTTTGCCTCATTGTGGTGCCTTGATACCGTTGTGATAATTACATTAGAAATACGCTGATAAGTATGTGGATCTCTTCACTGTTCAGTTTTCAATCAGCCAGACAAGTATGGGCTTCACTTCAGCCTTGTCTCCACTCAGTAATAACTGTTTGAAGGGCAGTGTGGTGTGTTTAGTCAAAGAGGCCATTCATGTGGAATGGAAAGAAGCTGTCCAACAAGTGGTGAAAAAGTGGGGCAAAGGTGGCCCCGAACGGAGAGCTGGATTACAGACTCCCACAGAGTGATGTCTGGACTGCATGAGGATACCAGTAGAATGCAAACTCTTGGAAACGTCCAGTAACAGCTGCTTTGTTCACTTGTAGGAATTAATCCGAAATAAAGCAAGAAATAGCCAAAACTGTGCGCTGCTGGAGCAGGCTTATGCCATTGTGTCCGCGCTCACCCAGCGTGCAGAAAACAACCTCCATATCTCGCTCATTGAGAACTATCCAGGGACTCTGGAAATTCTAGGAGAACCCATTCGACAGGTAATTAGAAACTCTGAATGAGGACAATTAGTGCTTAATGCTCTTCCTGCCTTTGATAAGCCTTAAGTGGTCCATATTCTTTAGTGGCTTCTATACAAATTGTCATTTGAAACAGAAAATCAGCTTAACACCCATCAAAGTGATTATCATTAATTTTGTGTTGTTGTGTGTAATAAATTGCAGAACGTGACAGAGATGGACCTTCTGGATTGACTAAGCTTGGGAGCCGCTGAGCATAGAAAGTTAGTCCCTTCCCCTGGGTAATATAGGTGTTTATCTTCACAACTCACCTTCCAAACAGCAGGAAATCCTGTTTGGGGCATGTTTAATGGCTCATTTCATGCACCCTTGTGCTGATTAAGGTGTCCACAGTATATGTTGTCAAAAATATATGGACCAAATCCTGTTCTCGTTGAAGTTGATGAGACTTTTCCAATTACACCTATGGAACTAGAATTTGGCCTTACGTTTTCATTGCATATGTTTCCCCAAGTAATAGACTTTTGTTTTTAAAGCTCAGTTTTCAAATGCATATCCATTCAAGTCAACATGGGTAACATTGTATGTGCTCTATATGAATCATGAGATTTGTTTCTCAATATCTTAGCCCTCACAATCCATATAACTTCAGAAGATCTTTCTGCCTCTCTACCTGTCTCTTTAGAAATGGATGGATGCATTTCAAGATACCACACAGAACATAATTTGAAATTATATTTAATTTTTTAGTAGCTTTAGCCCTGGTGAAAGTTGCCTGGCTGGCAGTCCTGGAGAGTTATGTCCCGTATTTATCTGTAGGCAAAGGAGTAATTTAAAAGATAATGTTGGAACTAAAACTGTGTATGCAGATTAGGAGTAGTGTCATTCTGAATGCATCACATGTAATGGTGACAATCATCTGCTATGTTGCAATAAAAGCCAAGGTGGATGGGATGGAGGATGGAACACAGAACAATTGCTGTTCAGTAGCTGGGAAGTGATAGAGAGATGCCATGAAAGTAGTTCAGCAATCATTTCTACTTATTATTTCCTGCTTTCTTTTCCAGGGTCACTTCATAGTGTGGGAAGGAGCTCCGGGAGCCAGAATTGCATGGAAAGGTCACAACCGACATGTCTTCCTCTTCAAGAATTATATCCTGATCTGCAAACCCAAGCGAGACACCAAGACAGACACCTACAGCTACATCTTCAAGAACATGATGAAGGTCTAACCCTTACTTTTACCTCCCCACTAGTACAATTGCTTTCTTTTTTTTCCAGTCTACTTCTCTCTCTTTTGATATGCAGCTGCTGGTCATCAGAAAACATGACATTTCACTGATCCTTTCAAATGGTTCTTTTGTTTCCAAAATTCCCTACAACACAGATAGAACCTGCAATACATTTGTTAGCTCTCCGAGTCAGGTAGAATATATGTCATAAACCACCAGACAGCAAAAGAACAGAATTTCATTGCGCATTAGTCAGGATACATATAGGAAGTTATGTTCACCCCAGCAGGAAGCCCATTGAAGCCAATGAAATTAGCCAGGTGGCGAATTTGGACCAAGGTGGTTTCAAGTCAGTAAATTGGAATAGTTTCCATTTCAGTCTAATGCTGTATTTCCAATAATTGCCCTCTGCCAACAAAAGAATTGGGCAGGCCCATCTGAAGTCATTTGTCCCCATAGTATAAGAATATCACATAAGAACATAAGAGCTGCCATGCTGGGTCAGACCAATGGTCCTCATAGCTCAGGATCCTGTCTCTGACAGTAGCCAGTACCAGAGCTCCAGGGAGAGTTTACAGAACAGGGAAATTCTGGAGGGATCCGCTCCTGTCTTCCACTCCTGGCTTTTACCAGTCAGAGGTTGAGGATCACCTTGAGCATGGGGTTGTATCCCTGACCATCCTGGGTAATAGCCATTGGTGGACTTATTCTCCATGAATGTATTTAGTTATTTTTTGAACTCAGTTATACTTTTGTCCATCACAACATCCCATGGCAATAAATTCCACAAGTTAATTGTGTGTATAATTATAAGAAATTCAGATTGGATTTTCAGATTTAGATGCTCAACTCCTACTAAAAGTCAATGGGTGTTGGGTGGTCTAACTCCCCTAGGCCCCTTTGAAAAGCCCCGTCTCATTCTTATGTGACAATCACATGCACAGTCTGTGTTTCCCAACTGGATTGTCTTGCTCTCCGTATAGTACCTGCTGTGCAGTTTCTCTTCATGTTGCTCCTGCCTGTGTTGTTTCTCACAATGTATCGTCCTCTGTCATTAAGATCTCAGCATTGCTTTTCTGTTGATGCTGGCTTGTAGATCATGTGGAATATTCTTTTAACATTAAGTAGTTATTTTTCCTGGAGATAATAATTCACAGGTGTCAGACTTTAAGCTGCCTGTTTGCTATATACAATTAGGTAGATAGCACAAAGCACTCCATAGTGGGCTGAATTCTCATTTACACATAGGCCACTTTGCACGGCTCAGGCAGTGGAAAGAGACCTTCAAGGGGGTCCTTCACTCGCTCCAGGGGCCCCGGAAAACTCTCGCGGGGCCTGGGCCCCCGGAGCTTCTTCCGCTCCGGGTCTTCGGCGACAATTCGCAGCGGGGGGTCCTTCCGCTCCGGGACCCACCGCTGAAGTGCCCTGAAGACCCGCGGCGTGGGCTCCTTCCGCCCCAGGACCCGCCGCCAAAGTGCCGGGTCTTCGGTGGCAATTCGGCGGCGGGGGCCCCCCACCGCCGAAGACCCCAGGCCCCCTGAATCCTCTGGGCGGCCCTGGTTCTGACTCAGAAAGATTAGATCTAGATCTGAACTTTCCTAAATGTTGGGGCTTTCTTGGGAGCCAGGGTTTTGGTTCAGACTCATGTCTAATTTCTGTCATGCGACTGAAGACATTTCATTGACTTTCTTACTGTCCTCCCTGTCACCCAGCTATCCCACATAGATGTGAACGACCTGGTGGAAGGAGATGACCGGGCATTTGAGATCTGGCATGAGCGAGAAGACTCTGTCCGCAAGTACCTACTTCAAGCTCGTACGGTCATCATCAAGAACTCCTGGGTGAAGGAAATCTGTGGTATACAGCAACGTATCAGCCTGCCTGTGTGGAGTGAGTATAGTCAGGAAGATTGATTGAACCTCTGCTAAAACTGATGTCTCTCCAGTTCAGAAGTGCAAGTGATGAATGGCTTTGCTGGTAAGATTAGCTCTGCAAGGAGGAGAGAGCCATCACAGCCAGCGTTATACCTCTGAAGCTTAACTACGGGCTGGCCTAATTATGTCAGGGTCTACACAATAGCCTCCCTCCCACCGATGCAAGTGCCGTACTACACCGACATCAGAACTTCACCTTCATGAGAGGTGTAAGTCTTAGGTTGGTGTAGTTAGGGCGACACGGTGTCTGTGTAGACAATGTCCCTGTCATCGGCTGTTGACTGTCATGTCACTTTCACGGCAGGACCTGTGAAATTCACAAGAAAGTCAGGCAACTAGGGCCCCGCTGCCCCCAGCTCCCTTGCAGAGCTGGGCAGCTGGACCCCACTCCTGGCTGGGAGCCAGAGTGAGAAGCCCGGGCAGCTGGACCCTGCTCCCAGCTGGGAGCTGGGGCAAGAAGCCCCAGTGGCTTCTCCCCACCCCAGCTTCCAGCTGGGAGCCAGGCAGCCTTGTCAATGGCAGGGCTCCCTGAGCTGTGAAATTGATGTGCTGCCCTGCTCCTGGCTGGGAGCAGGGGGAGAGGGGAGGGTGAGAAGCCAGGACAGCTGGACCCCTCTCCCCAGGGGTGAGAAGCCCAGGGCAGCTTCCCCCAGCTTCCCACTGGGAACAGGGAGCGGAGGGGTGGGGGACAGCCCTCCGGGAGCCTGTGGGGGGCTGCCAGGCTCCTGGCAGGGAGCTGCCAGCAGAGCTGAGAGACCGGGCTCTCAGCTCCCCACTCTGCCCCTCTTAGGTTGGTGGATGGGCTCCTGGTGAGGACGCGCATCACTGACCCAAGGAGGGTAGTTTGAACATAATAATTCACAGAGGTCAGACTTTAAGCTGCCTGTTTGCTATATACCATTAGGTAGATAGCACAAAGCACTCCATAGTGGGCCGAATTCTCATTTACACATAGGCCACTTTGCATGGCTCAGGTAGTGGAAAGGGACCTTCAAGGGGGTGTAAATTACGTTTACACTCACTTTAATGCCCTTTTGGTGTAAATGAGAAGCAGGCCCAATGTGTTCTAGGCAACAACTCTGCATTGGCAATGGGGGATTAGATGATACCTAATAATAGAACAGTAAGTCTGTAGGCTGTAATTCAACCTAATATGAGACCTCAGACTTATTTTTCTAGTGTAGACATACCGTGAGTTTAAGAGTTTCAGTTCAGTCCTTACCCATAATAACCAAATGTAATAACTAATTTGTTAATTTGTGTTAAAATTCTATGATTGTAACATATCAGCTGAGCTACCTGCTTACTTTTCAGAGGTTTGTCACCCTCATTATGCAAGACGCTGGCTGATGAATTAAGGAAAGCTGGTTGTACCTGTACTATATGATAGAAAACGTCATTCTAATAGTGGGAGAGTCTGCTCAACATCTTACATGACTATACACAAATGCAAGAAGTATGGAGAATAAACAATAAAAACTGGAAATATTAGTTCAGAAGCTAAATTATGACTTAATTGGCATCATAGAGACTTGGTGGGTTAAATCTCAATACGGGAAGATTGGTACAGAGGGGTATAGCTTGTTCAGGAAGGACAGGCAGGGTAAAAAAGGGAGGAGCTATTGTGTTATACATCAAGAATATTATACGCCCTTGTTCTGAGGTCCAGAAGGAGGTGAGAAGCAGACCAGGTGAAAGTCTCTGGGTGAAGATAAAAGGGGAGACTACCATATCAGGAGGAGTAGGCGAATGAGACATTTCTAGAACAAATAACGAATAGCCAAAATACAAGACCTAATAGTAATGCGGGACTGACAGCTGGAAAAACAATATGGCAAATGACTAAATGTCCAGTAAACTCCTGGAGTGTCTTAGGGGTAGCTTTTAGTTTCAGAAAGTGGGGGAAATAACCAGGAGGACAGCCAATGTAGAGCTCATTCTGACTGACAGGGAGGAATTGGTTGCAAATCTGATAGTTGAGGCCAACATGGGGAAAGTGATCAAGAAATGGTAGATTTCATCATTCCAAGGAAAGGGAGGCATAAGAGCAGCAGAATAAGGACAATGGACTTTAAAAAATAGACTTTAACAAACTCAGAGAACTTGTAGGGCAGGTCCTATGGGAAGAAAATCTAAGAGAACAAGGAGTTCAGAAGAGCTGGCTGTTTCTCAAAGAGACAATATCAAAGGCTCAACAGCAAATTATCCCAATGCAAAGGAAAGGTAGGAAAAATAGTAATAGGCCAATATGGCTCTTTAATGACCTGGAAATCAAAAAGGAAGCCTACAAAAAGTAGAAACATGGACAAATTGCTAAGGAGGAGTACAAAAGAATAGCACAAGCATGTAGAGACAAAAATCAGAAAGGCTAAGGCACAAAATTAGTTACACCTAGCAAGGGACATAAAGGACAATAAGAAGAGATTCTGTAAATACATTAGGCGCAAGAGAAAGATGAAGGACAATGTAGGTCCTCTGCTTAGTGGGGAAGGAGAGCGAATAATGGATGACATCAAGAAGGCTGAGGCATTTAACACGTATTTTGCTTCGATCTTCACTATAAAGGTAAATTGTAGCGAGATACTTAACACAATAATAACCAGGGTGAAGGAATGCAAGTGAAAATAAGGAAAGAAAGATTAAAGAATATTTAGATAAGTTAGATGTATCCAGCTCAGCAGAGCAAAATGAAATTCACCCTAGGGTATGTAAAGAACTAGCTGGAGCAATCTCAGAACCATTGGAAATTATCATTTGAGAACTCATGGAAGATGGGTGAGGTCCCAGATGACCAGAGAAGGGCAAACCTAGTACCTGTCTTTAAAAAGGGGAACAAAAAGGACCTGGGGAATTATAGAGCAGTCAGCCTAACTTTGATACTTGGAAAGATATTGGAACAAATACTGTTCTACAGCCAAAATGCTTCTGAAATAAATGTAGTCAAACTTTACTAATTCTGGGTCACTGAGAACGAAAATGATGCTTAAAATTGTTGATTGGCTCTAGTTTTCAAGATATGTATTGGGTCAGTATATACAACCCTTGACTTGGGAATGGCGGAGGATAAGTGAGTTATAAAGGGAAGGGATCTCAATTTAAACCAGAAATGACTAAAATACATCTTTGACTGGATCTATGAATAAATCTATGACTGGGTTTGGACAGTACTTGTTTTTTAGGCAAACCAATGAATGATGCAATCTGAAGCTGGTATTGCGTCATACATGATATGAATTGCATCATGTTATTCCTAGAAGTCATGGATGATGCAATCATAACGAAGCTTACATCACTCTGCTGAACAAATTGCCCTATATCAGCTCTAGAAATCATACAGTGTCGTGCTCTCTTATTTGTCAGTGTTTGATTTTGCAAAGGGACACATTTCTGTTTAGCCAAAGTGAGCAGAGATGCCTCGTACTTGTGTGAACAGTGCAGATAACTTCTGCTATGTTTGTGGTGAAGTGACTTTTGCATCACAAAAGCGCAGTATAACCACTATGGTTAAGAAAGCCTATCACCTTTATTTTGGCTGCAAAATTGGAGATCAGGACAAGAGGTGGGCCCCACACATATGCTGCAACACTTGTGCAACAAATCTTCGCCAGTGGTTGAACAGGAAAAGGAAATCTATGCCTTTTGCAGTGCCAATGATTTGGAGAGAGCCAACAGATCATAGCAGCAATTGTTACTTCTGCATGGTGCCTCCAGTTGGGAAAGGTGTGTCAAAGAAGAAAAAGTGGACTGTGCATTATCCAAACATTCCATCAGCTATACGCCCAGTACCCCACGGAGAAGGACTGCCGGTTCCTGATGCACCAGAATCATTCTCACTTCAGTCAGACGAGGAAGAGGATGAAACATCTGGTCCTGAACCATCAATGTCACAGGACCCACATTTTCTCCCATCCTCCTCCTCTGAACCACACCTCATAACACAAGGTGAACTGAATGACCTTGTCAGGGATTTGGAACTACCCAAGAGTAAGGCAGAGCTGTTGGGACCCAAACTACAGCAGTGGAATCTCCTGGCAGGTGATGTTAGGGTTTCCATGTTCCATGACCGTCAAAAGGATCTTGTCCCATTCTTCTTCATGGAAGGTGATCTTGTAGCCTGCAATAACATCGATGGTGTGATGGCAGCCCTCAACATCGTTCACGATCCAGATGAGTGGAGACTGTTCATTGATTCATTGAAGACGAGTCTTAAAGCTGTTTTACTGCATAATGGCAATGTTTTGCCATCAATTCCAGTTGGTCATGCAGTCCATATGAAGGAAACCTATGACAACATGAAACAACTTTTGAGGTGCATAAACTATGACCAACATCAGTGGCAGCTTTGTGGCAATTTGAAGGTTGTTGCTCTCTTGCTTGGTCTGCAGACTGGATACACAAAGTACTGCTGTTTTCTCTGCAAATGGGATAGTCGTGCAAGAGATTCCCACTACATCAAGAAAGATTGGCCACTCCGACAGTCATTGGAGCCTGGGAGGAAAAGTGTTCAGCATCCACCACTTGTTGAATCAAGGAAGATTTTGTTACCACCCTTACACATCAAGTTAGGTCTGACGAAGAACTTTGTCAAGGCCATTGACAAAACACAAGCAGCTTTCAAGTACCTCCGTGGAAAATTTCCAAGGTTAAGTGAAGCTAAGATAAAGGAAGATGTCTTTGTTGGTCCTCAGATTCGTGAACTTCTTTGAGATGATGCATTTGACCATGCACTGCGTGGCAAGGAAAAGACGGCATGGAAAGCCTTCCAGTTAGTGGCAATAAATTTTCTCGGAAACAACAAGGCAGACAACTACAGGTTGTTGGTGGAAAACCTCCTCAAGGCATACAAAAGCCTTGGTTGCAACATGTCACTAAAGATACATTTTTTGCACTCTCATCTAGATTTTTTTCCACCGAACTGCGAAGCAGTGAGCGACGAGCACGGTGAGCGATTTCACCAGGACATTGCAACAATGGAGAAACGCTATCAGGGCAAATGGAGCCCATCAATGCTTGCAGACTATTGCTGGACAGTGACAAGAGATGCTCCATTTAATGAATACAAGAGACAAGCCAAGAAGCGCCGAGTAGACACTGAATAGGACTAAACTATGTACAGAATAGTTTTTTGCCTTTTGTTTCATAATAAATTTTATTTATATAACCCTTTTGCTGATTTTTAAAGTGTACATAAACAGGACAGGTGAAATATTATCATGTAAAGCAACCATAAACACATGAAAAGACCTAGGTTTACAATTTATGATTAAAACTCTACTATCTACACAATATACATAGACATAAAATGTAAAAACTTAAATATCTTAGAAACAGTAGCCAATCAGTTGTTTTAATTGTCATATTTGAATTCAGCACATCAAAATACATAATAAATAGCACATTTTATCTCTGAAGCAGACAACTTCTCAAAAATTGTAGACCAGTGTTATTAAATAATCAATTTGAAAGCACTTAGAGGATAACAGGGCAATAAGTCATAGCCAACATGGATTTGTGAAGATCATATCCTGCCAAACCAACCTAATTTTCTTCCTTGGCTGGGTTACTGGCCTAGTAGATGGGGGGAAGCTGTGGACATGATATATCTTGATTTTAGTAAGGCTTTTGACACATTCATAGATTCATAGATTCATAGATTCTAGGACTGGAAGGGACCTCGAGAGGTCATCGAGTCCAGTCCCCTGCCCGCATGGCAGGACCAAATACTGTCTAGACCATCCCTGATAGACATTTATCTAACCTACTCTTAAATATCTCCAGAGATGGAGATTCCACAACCTCCCTAGGCAATTTATTCCAGTGTTTAACCACCCTGACAGTTAGGAACTTTTTCCTAATGTCCAACCTAGACCTCCCTTGCTGCAGTTTAAGCCCATTGCTTCTTGTTCTATCCTCAGAGGCTAAGGTGAACAAGTTTTCTCCCACCTCCTTATGACACCCTTTTAGATACCTGAAAACTGCTATCATGTCCCCTCTCAGTCTTCTCTTTTCCAAACTAAACAAACCCAATTCTTTCAGCCTTCCTTCATAGGTCATGTTCTCAAGACCTTTAATCATTCTTGTTGCTCTTCTCTGGACCCTTTCCAATTTCTCCACATCTTTCTTGAAATGCGGTGCCCAGAACTGGACACAATACTCCAGCTGAGGCCTAACCAGAGCAGAGTAGAGCGGAAGAATGACTTCTCGTGTCTTGCTCACAACACACCTGTTAATACATCCCAGAATCATGTTTGCTTTTTTTGCAACAGCATCACACTGTTGACTCATATTTAGCTTGTGGTCCACTATAACCCCTAGATCCCTTTCTGCCGTACTCCTTCCTAGACAGTCTCTTCCCATTCTGTATGTGTGAAACTGATTTTTTCTTCCTAAGTGGAGCACTTTGCATTTGTCTTTGTTAAACTTCATCCTGTTTAACTCAGACCATTTCTCCAATTTGTCCAGATCATTTTGAATTATGACCCTGTCCTCCAAAGCAGTTGCAATCCCTCCCAGTTTGGTATCATCCGCAAACTTAATAAGCGTACTTTCTATGCCAATATCTAAGTCGTTAATGAAGATATTGAACAGAGCCGGTCCCAAAACAGACCCCTGCGGAACCCCACTCGTTATGCCTTTCCAGCAGGATTGGGAACCATTAATAACAACTCTCTGAGTACGGTTATCCAGCCAGTTATGCACCCACCTTATAGTAGCCCCATCCAAATTGTATTTGCCTAGTTTGTCGATAAGAATATCATGCGAGACCATATCAAATGCCTTACTAAAGTCTAGGTATACCACATCCACAGCTTCTCCCTTATCCACAAGACTTGTTATCCTATCAAAGAAAGCTATCAGATTGGTTTGACATGATTTGTTCTTTACAAATCCATGCTGGCTGTTCCCTATCACCTTACCACCTTCCAAGTGTTTGCAGATGATTTCCTTAATTACTTGCTCCATTATCTTCCCTGGCACAGAAGTTAAACTAACTGGTCTGTAGTTTCCTGGGTTGTTTTTATTTCCCTTTTTATAGATGGGCACTATATTTGCCCTTTTCCAGTCTTCTGGAATCTCTCCCGTCTCCCATGATTTTCCAAAGATAATAGCTAAAGGCTCAGATACCTCCTCTATTAGCTCCTTGAGTATTCTAGGATGCATTTCATCAGGCCCTGGTGACTTGCAGGCATCTAACTTTTCTAAGTGATTTTTAACTTGTTCTTTTTTTATTTTATCTGCTAAACCTACCCCCTTCCCATTAGCATTCACTATGTTAGGCATTCCTTCAGACTTCTCGGTGAAGACCGAAACAAAGAAGTCATTAAGCATCTCTGCCATTTCCAAGTTTCCTGTTACTGTTTCTCCCTCTTCACTAAGCAGTGGGCCTACCCTGTCTTTGGTCTTCCTCTTGCTTCTAATGTATTGATAAAAAGTCTTCTTGTTCCCCTTTATTCCCGTAGCTAGTTTGAGCTCATTTTGTGCCTTTGCCTTTCTAATCTTGCCCCTGCATTCCTGTGTTGTTTGCCTATATTCATCCTTTGTAATCTGTCCTAGTTTCCATTTTTTGTATGACTCCTTTTTATTTTTTAGATCATGCAAGATCTCGTGGTTAAGCCAAGGTGGTCTTTTGCCACATTTTCTATCTTTCCTAACCAGCGGAATAGCTTGCTTTTGGGCCCTTAATAGTGTCCCTTTGAAAAACTGCCAACTCTCCTCAGTTGTTTTTCCCCTCAGTCTTGATTCCCATGGGACCTTACCTATTAGCTCTCTGAGGTTACCAAAATCCGCCTTCCTGAAATCCATTGTCTCTATTTTGCTGTTCTCCCTTCTACCCTTCCTTAGAATTGCAAACTCTATGATTTCATGATCACTTTCACCCAAGCTGCCTTCTACTTTCAAATTCTCAACGAGTTCCTCCCTATTTGTTAAAATCAAGTCTAGAACAGCTTCCCCCCTAGTAGCTTTTTCAACCTTCTGAAATAAAAAGTTGTCTGCAATGCAGTCCAAGAATTTGTTGGATAGTCTGTGCCCCACTGTGTTATTTTCCCAACATATATCCGAATAGTTGAAGTCCCCCATCACCACCAAATCTTGGGCTTTGGATGATTTTGTTAGTTGTTTAAAAAAAGCCTCATCCACGTCTTCCACCTGGTTAGGTGGCCTGTAGTAGACTCCTAGCATGACATCACCCTTGTTTTTTACCCCTTTTAGCCTAACCCAGAGACTCTCAACACTTCCATCTCCTATGTCCATCTCTAGCTCAGTCCAAGTGTGTACATTTTTAATATATAAGGCAACACCTCCTCCCTTTTCCCCCTGTCTATCCTTCCTGAGCAAGCTGTATCCATCCACACCAACATTCCAATCATGTGTATTATCCCACCAAGTTTCAGTGATGCCAACAATGTCATAGTTGTATTTATTTATTAGCACTTCCAGTTCTTCCTGCTTATTACCCATACTTCTCGCATTTGTATATAGGCATCTAAGATACTGGTTTGATCTTCCCTCCCAGTTTTGTCCTGACCCTCCTTTCTCTCTGCCAATATAGCCCACACTCCCTCTCATTTCCGACCCATCTCCCAGGTCTCCATGATCCCCACTTACCTGTGGGCTTTGCTCACCTGTCCCCGTCTAACCTAGTTTAAAGCCCTCCTCACTAGGTTAGCCAGTCTGTGTCCAAATAGGGTCTTTGCCCTCCTCGAAAGGTGAACGCCATCTCTGCCTAGCAGTCCTTCCTCAAATAACATCCCGTGGTCTAGGAAGCCAAAGCCCTCCTGGCGACACCATCTTCGCAGCCAGGCATTCACCTCCATGATGCATCTGTCTCTGCCCGGGCCCCTACCTTTGACAGGAAGAATCGAAGAGAATACCACCTGCGCTCCAAACTCCTTCACCCGTACTCCCAGAGCCCTGTAGTCACTCTTGATCCGCTCAGTGTCACACCGCGCAGTATCATTTGTGCCCACATGGATGAGTAGCATGGGGTAGTAGTCAGAGGGCTGGATAATCCTCGACAATGCCTCCGTAACATCTCGGATACGGGCTCCCGGCAGGCAGCATACCTCCTGAGATGAAATGTCAGGGCGACAGATGGGCGCCTCCGTCCCCCTCAGCAGAGAGTCTCCGACCACCACTACCCTACATTTCCTATTCGCAGTGGTGGCAGCAGACCTCCCAGCCTTAGGGGTACGAGGCTTCTCCTCCTTTACTGTAGGGGGTGATGCCTTCTTTCCTGTATCAAGAAGAGCATAACGGTTACCTATTACCACAGCGGGAGGGTTCGGAGCAGGGGTGGAGCACTGCCTGCTGCCAGAAGTAACCAGCTGCCAGTGTCCACCCTGAGCCATCTCCTCCTCCACCAGTGGTGTATCAGCAGTCCTGTGTACTGGGACAGCTACCTCAGCTGTCTCCACATGGACACTGTCCAGGAACTGCTCGTGGATTCGGATGCTTCTCAACCTAGCCACCTCCTCCTGTAGCTCTCCCACCTGCTGCCTGAGAGATTCCACCAGCAGGCACCTTTCACATTGGATGGTCCCCCCAGCCTGGATATCAGTAAGTGGAAATTGCAAGTTACAGTCTCCGCAAAACCACACCAGGATCTGGGTAGAAGCATCCATGCTCAGGCGCTCTGTCTGGCTACAGGCGCAGGTGGAGGAGACAGAAGCAGTGCTGGCACAGGTGTTGCGGGTCTTCCTAACCATCGTAAGCCTCCCTCTGTCAAACTCCCGTCTGCAGCCCCCTGTCCGCTGAAAGGGTTGTTTAAGCAAGAAGTTTTAGGTTTTAAGGGGAATAAAGGGAAAACAGATAGAACCGGCAAGGGACCCTCACCCCCTTCCCACTCCCCTTCCAAACTCCCTTGCGAAACTCCCTGTTAGCAGCCCCTGGTCGCAAAAGCTCCCTGGTCGCTTGTGCGCTGCTTTATAAAGCCCTGGCCTGTATGAATGCCCCACCCACTGATTAAGGCTCAGCCAATTACCAGAGGCTTCTAGGTTTCAAACCTTCCTTGGAAGCTCACAGCTTCCAACTGCCAGCCACAGCACACGGTCCTTCATGACATTCCCACATGACATTCTCCGAAGTAAAGAAGGGATGAAACTATTATGAAGTGGGTGCAGAACTGGTTGAAAAAACATATGCAAAGAGTAGTTATCAATGATTTGCTCTCAAACTGGGAGAATATATCTAGTGGGTGCCGCAGATGACTTGATAATGGAGGGAAGAGTATGCTTATCAAATTTGCACATGACACCACATTGGAAGGGGTTGCTAGCATGTTGGCGGACAGGATTAGAATTCAACATGACCTTGACAAATTGGAGAATTAGTCTGAAATCACCAAGATAAAATTCAAAAAAGAAAAGATTTGAGGGGGTAACCTGATAACAGTCTTCAAATATGTTAAGGAATGTTATAAAGAGGACAGTGACCAGTTGTTCTGTATGCCCACTGAAAGTAGGACAAGTCAAAGGGGTTTGATCTGCAACAAATAAGATTTATGTTAGATATTAGGAAACTCTTTCTAACTCTAGGGGTAGTTAAGCTCTGGAATAGGCTTCCAGGGGAGTTTGTGGAATCTCTGTCACTTGAGGTTTCCAAGAGCAGGTTAGATACACACATGTCAGGGATGGTCTAGGTGTACTTGGTCTTACCTCACGACCGGGGTGTGTGTGAGGTGGTGGGCTAGATGACCTCTCGAGGTCCCTTCCAGCCCTATATTTCTATGATTCTCCAGCACAGTTTAACAGTCCCATAGAAATCAAGAGAACTTTTGTGCTGGGTGGGGGAATACAGCTGCTAAAACCTCTATAACAAAGACTAAAAGTTAGCAATAGAAATATATCTCGGACACTTGATCCCAACCAGCCCCTGTGTTGATTTCAAAGGGGTTATAGGCAGTTCACCGAGAACAAAATTTGGTGAAAAGGGCCCAACCATGCACCATTCAAATCTGTGGGTATTTTGATAATGATGTCAATGGGAGCAGAATCAGAACCTGATCCAAAGCCTATTGATGTCAATGGAAAGACTCCCTTTGATTTCAGTGGGCTTTGAATTAGATCCCAAGTGCCCAGATTGCATTCACAGGTGCAAAGAGGTAATTGCATGCAACGGGCTTATAGCATATTCAGTAAACTACTGAATGTGCACCTACACTTGCATATATTACAGATAGAGCCTAAGAAAATTTGGCTTCTATTTCTACTACATTTGCACAGAAAACAAGGCTGTGTATTTTAACTTTTACTAATAACCTGTTCTTATAAAGTGAGACTTCCACATTATTTTTATACAACTTCTTGATATACATAAAGGTCAAAACTTAAAGTGTTTTAACAGTACTCAGTGCAGAATAAACTAGTGTGGAAAGAAGCAGGAATACATTTTGGGTGCTCAGCATTTTCTGAAAAACAGGATCCTTTAAGGTGTCTCACATTGGGCAGCCAAAAATGGAAGTGCCCAGAACCACTAGTCAGTTTTGAAAATCTTGGCCTAAGAAACTGCCAAGGCTATAGAGTGAGTCAGAACGAGGGATAAAACTCAGCATTCCTGTCCCCCAGGTCTAAAATCACTAGCCAACACATGGTGATCTCTGTTTATCCACAAGCAATTTGTAACGCCATGAAGTCATTAGAACCTGTTGGTTAATAAACTCTTCATTTCAGGTATCCCATGTTGAAACTTTAAGGTTTGCAAAACTCAGCCGTCCTGCGTGTCCTTTTTCTTCATTGCATTAGTCATTCTTCGGACAGAACCACTAAAAATGCCTAATAAATCTCTTTTCTTTCAGTTCCTCCGAATTTTGAGGAAGAACTGGCTGACTGTACAGCTGAGCTGGGCGAAACTGTCAAATTGGCTTGCAAAGTAACAGGAGCTCCTAAGCCAGCAGTTGCTTGGTATAAAGGTATAGTCAGCATCGTGTTGTCATGAGATAAATACTCCTAGTTTACACGGCACTCACGCTGCTCCATACCAACTTCTTGGTAGCTGATCATTTAACTGAATCACATGTTTTCCCAGCAACATTATAATTACAGGTTTCAGCGTGGTAGCCATGTTAGTCTGTATCAGCAAAAACAACGAGGAGTCCTTGTGGCACCTTAAATTTATTTGGGCATAAGCTTTCGTGGGCTAAAACCCACTTCATCAGATGCATGGAGTGGAAAATACAGAGGCAGGTATAAATACACAGCTCATGAAAAGATGGGAGTTGCCGTACTGAGTGGGGGGGTCAGTGCTAACGAGCCAATTCAATTAAGGTGGAAGTGGGCTATTCTCAACAGTTGACAAGAAGGGATGAATACCAAGGGAGGAAAAATCACTTTTGTAGTGCTAATGAGGCCAATGTAATCAAGGTGGCCCATTTCAAACAGTTGACAAGAAGGTGTGAGTATTGATATTGTTTTTACTATAATTACAGTTTTTACTTGCAGTGAAAACATCTTTGCTGAAAGTTCACACCCGATACAAAGCTGTTTCACGTGCCTCTCACTGCATTTAAGTCTTTTCCTTTTACAACACACCATAATCAACGAGATCCTTCACCACACAGGACAGACTTCGGGAGAGTTTTCGTGTTTACATGAGGACAAAGCATGGCAGGTGATGAGCACCTGCAGTGCCCATTGAGATCAGGATTTAGCTCATGGTGGATACAATGTCTCCTCGGCTGTGTTCTCAGGGTGCATTGCAGAGAAGGAAGCTACTCTGACCTTATGCAATGTGCAGCTGTTTTTAGAGAGGCAAACACAGCTCTAAGCCCCCTACCTCCATGCCTTTTCCAGTCCTGGGGATAGCCAGGGTCCAAAGTGGAAGAAAAGGGTGCAGTTCCCAAACAGAGGCTGTAAACTGGTAATAAACTGATGCTGCGTTTAATGAGGGATTTTTCTTTCTTTTATTTTTAAGATGGCAAACCAGTGGAGATGGATCCCCATCACATTATCATAGAAGATCCTGATGGTTCCTGCACATTGATCCTGGATACTCTGATGGGTATTGACTCAGGACAGTACATGTGCTTTGCCACCAGTCCGGCTGGGAACGCCAGTACACTAGGAAAGATCCTTGTTCAAGGTAAAGTCCTGTACAGATACATTGTTTTAAAGTGCTATTCACCACTTCCCCGCTGTATAAAATATACTAGGTATGTGCATTAAAACACGCAGGCAGTTCTGCATTACATTCCTGGCGTGTCCTCTTTGACGCGCCCTCTGATAGCTCAGGAATTAGTGAATCAGAAAGTCAGATCTCTTTGTTGGTTGCGCTCTGCTACCAATGGGAGTGATCCAGGCAGGCCACAGACCTGTGTTGTATGTTTTGATTGCTGTCGTGTTTCTTAAGTTTATTCTTATTTTCTAGTGCCACCGAGGTTTGTGAACAAGGTTAGAAATGCTTATTATGTTGAAGACGAAGATGCTCAGTTTACCTGCACCATTGAAGGAGCACCTTATCCTCAGATCAGGTCAGTTCTTGAAGTTATTTCTTGACAGAAACCAAATGTTTGGGTGGTTTCCTCATGCAATTCATTGTAGCAATTTATTGTGTGAGAGGGAAAAACCTGCAAATAATAATTGATATAGGACTCTATCAGATGTAATGTGCTGATGTATATTTTGGGGTTCCTTTAACTATTGTCACCCAGCATGCATTCACTTCACCAACCAAGTGTTCTGGGCAGTCCATCATGACATTCTCTCTAGCAGCAGAAAGCTCAGTACAGCATCCTCTGAAGACTGGCAGTGCTACTGTATGCATTGGCTTGACGCGTTTCCTGAGAACAACGTAGGACTCTGTTTTTCCACAGGAGATGAGTGAGCTCCCTCCACAGTGATTCACATCCCTGAAAAATGCAGAAAGTGTGAGGCCCAGCTGGGACCTAAACTTGTATCTCCCGCCTGGGAGTGCGTTGCTCTGCCCACTGGGTTGATGGGCGAGTGACTCATTGAAATGTCACATTTTGCCTTAGACTCGCTATTTTCCATGCACAGGTGGTATAAAGATGGTGCCCCGCTGACAGACATCAATAAATACCAGACTTTCAGTGAGCCACGGAGTGGCGTGTTAGTCTTGGTGATCAAAAATGCTTCTAAGGAGGACATGGGACACTATGAATGTGAAGTAAGTTCAATCAGATTTCAACCGCTGCTGTTTGGCTCATCATAATGTAAGAATTTCTTCTCTCTGAGGACACATTTTTGACTGTGTTATTGTATCTGAAGTGTTACACGCAACGTACCAAGAAGCTCAAAATAAAGGGGGGGGGGCCCAACTGTTTGGGGATACTCTGATCTGAGATTTTGGGTCATCAAATAATATAAAAATGAGGCAGTTTGGAAATCAGTTTAGATTCCAAATCTACCCCAGGCAACGTTCAGATGTTCTGATGTGGAGTTTTGTTTTGGGCCCATCACTAAATTAAAGAGATCCTCCCCACTCCAGACAAACATCCAGACAAGAAAGAGCACTTTTGGGCTTCAGCCGAAAGGGCAACCATTAAAATTCCCTTTTATTTCAAAAGCTTAGCAGGAAGTAACTAAGAAAATCAAATCATATATGTCGGGGCAGGCAATTTCAATTACTTGAAAAAAGAAATTGCACTTCATTTTTTGTAGTAAGTCAGTAGTAAATCCTTAGTAGTAAAGTAGTAACATAAATTGCACTGATTTGAGATGTGCACACTCAAGGGATCTGCTTCATAAGTATATTTCCCGAGGGCCAGATTCTTCTACTGCCGGATTCAGCTAACTTCTGTTGAAGTTACTTGAATCTTGCCCCTTGGATTCAGTTGAGCCATTTATGCAGTCCTGTATTGCACATGTGGCCTTGGCTGCAGCAGGGTAAAGTGGGGATTGACTGTATAAAATTATCCTACATTTTACTGAGTATTGCTTGATTCTTGTTAGCTGATGAACAGATTAGGCACAGCAAGGAGTGGAGCGGATCTTTGCCAGCAGAGTGCAGCATTACTGGCCCAGGAGAAGAGGGGAGACCAAGCCATTACTATAGAAGGTATGACCCTTTGCCAGCTCTGTAAGTATAACATTGAATTACCCTAAAGTCATCTTCTTGAGGATTGAATATATTTGCCATCTTATCATACAGTCTTATTCATGTTGATTGTCAGCGTACATGTGTCTGTATGTCCATCTATGCGTGTATGCGTATACTGCAGATCATGTATACCCATCACGCACTTAGTTGATTTCCAAACCGATGAAATCAATGAATTATCTTATCATATAATGTTTATGGAATACATTAAATGGCAAAGGAGGAGCAAGCCAGGGGTTTATTTTGCTGCCACTAATTCTGGTGATTTTTTGATTCTTTCCATTTGAACTAGCAATAGTGGTGTTTCAGTCTAGAGGCAGAATGTGATATGAGCTACTCCGAGGAAAGACAGGGCTCAATAACTAAAGCTCAGCAGAAATACGGTGGCCTCCTAAAATGACACATGAGAATATGTGGAATTGTCAAAGAAATACATCTGATGGATCAGCTGGGTTTCCAAGCACATGTGTGAATAGGTGTTAATTTACCTGTTAGCAAGTGATACATTGATATTAAACATCACATGTTCATGGAATCCATTCCTTTTTTAGGAGTGTTTTTGGTTTGTTTATTTAACTTAAGTTGGTAAGAACTCCAGTGGAGAGGTCTTTCTCTTCATTTCTTAAGAGGGCTGCTGTCCTAAGTTATCTTGTTCTTTGAATTATTTCTACTAGAAATATGTAAAGAATACAAACTACACCCTTCATAACTGCGCTTAGGCAGCACTGAATGTCAGAGGTTTGCAAACAGCTACGCAATTTATTTTCTCCTTCGAGTGATTGTGCATAGATACATTCCACTGTAGCTGTCTGTGCATCCAGTGCACTCAAGAGGGAGACTTTTGCCAGCAGTACCACTAGAGGGCACATGGCCCCCTGCTTCCCTTGTGCTCAGAGCTGAGGGCATAAAAGGGGCATGTCTGCTGCCTCCCTCTCAGTTCCTTCTGTGGCAAGAGTTGGGAGTTCCCTGTGGCTCTTAAGCTTCAGTTAGCCGATTTCTAGAAAGAGATTTCTCTAAATGTGTATGGTTCTACACTATACTATACGAAACTATACGAAACTAGATTAGTATAGTTTCGTTTATTAGATAGTTCTTTCATTTGGGGGTTTAGTATGGAGAAATCCCCAGGATTCAAATAATGTGCCATATGCAGGCATAAAAGCTGGAACTAGGGGTGCTGGGGGTCCTGCCGCACCCCCTGGCGGCTTGAAGTGGTTTACAGTTTACAAGGTTTACAGTTTGGTTCAATGGCTCTCAGCACCCCCACTATAAAAATTGTTCCAGCCCCCCTGTATGCAGGGCCGTAGTCCTTGTTACAGATAAGCACTAGAGAAGAGAGAGAGAGAAGCATGGGAGGAAGGCAAGAAACTCGCCACTTGGGGTCATTCTCCTGGATCCTACCGTCTCTTGAGGACGACACACTGCTCGTGGCCAGAGAAATGAGCAGCCCCTGAAAATGGGGACCTTGTCTCTCTCGTAGCCACAGCTGGTTAGGAACCTTTTCTTACAAACCCAGCCCCAGCTAATGGGGCGTCCCTGTCTGGAATACTGAGTAATAGACCAGCCTGAACAACAAGTGCAGGAAGTTCTACCTCAGTGCAGGCCACAGCCTGGGCTCTGTCATGGATGCCTTCCTTCTTCCCTGGTCGAGCCATCTGCTGTATGCATTGCCTCCAGTCCTTCTCATTTTGAGGGTGATCAGGAAACTAAAAAGAGACAAGACAACCATAATCTTTGTAGTGCCGGCCTGGCCAAGATAGTACTGGTTCATGTACCTACACCGACTCTCCATTCAGTCACTCATAACTTTACCCCTTGTTGACAATCTTCTGTCTCAAAACCAATGTCTCTGCATCCCAACTGGCAATCTCTCCGCCTCACCGCATGGATGATCTCTGGTTGAGTAATCAGGAGAGATTATGCTCCCGAGATGTCCAAGCGATCTTGGTAAGCCGCGGATTGGATTCCACCTGAGTGACCTATGCAGTGAAATGGAAAAGGTTTTTGATCTGGGCGGAGTCTCACAGTGGTTAGACACATACTGGACTACCTACTGCATCTAAAATGTTCTGACCTCTCAGTTCATTGAGACCATCTGGCATCTGTCTCTGTAGTACACCTTGTAGCGGATGGCTTTTCTATCTTTTTGCATCTCTTGACTTCCAGTTCTCTAACGGGTGTTGTTAATGTGAACCTTCTCATGTCCGATCTGGTACCTTTGTGGGATCTGAATCTAGTTCTGATCCATTTAATGGGTCCCCCCTTTGAACCTCTGGCAACACCATCCCTGTCACTATTATCAGTGAAAACAGCATTCTTGTTAGCAATTACCTCTTACTAGGAGAGTCTCAGTGCTTCTTGCACTCTTAGCTGACCCTCCTCTCACAGTTTTCCACAAAGCTAAAGTTTCCCTTAGGCTGCACCCTACGTTTATGCCAAAGGTGGTATCAACCTTCTACTTTAATCAGATTATTCATTTCCCACTATTCTTCCCGAAACCTCATTCTTTCAAGGCTGAAGAAAAGCTTCACGCCTTAGATGTTTGTAGGGTTTGGGCATTTTACGTAGACCATACAAATCTTTCAGATGCTGCCCCAGAATCTTTGTAGCCTATGGTGAAAGAATCAAAGGAGATCAGTTGCAGCTCAGTGTATCTCACATTGGATTTCTGACTGCATCAAGCTTTGCTTTGATCTTGCTAAGGTCTTCCTTCCATGAAGGATAACTACGCTCCACTGGGGCTCATTCCATTTCATCAGCTTTTTTAAGCAACATTCCTATATGGGACGTGCAAAGCAGCAACGTGATCATGGGTACATACTTCCCCAGACACCATGCTATTACACAGGCTTCCTGAGAGGACGCCAGCGTCGGCAACTTGGCGTTGCAGTCCCACCATCTGTAGGAAAACTGCTGGTGAGTCACCTCCCGGGCAATGTATACATGCACAATCACTTGGGAAGAAAAAATGGTTCCTCACCTGTACAATAACTGTTGTTCTTCAAGATGTGTTGTGCACATATACATTCCATGACCTTTCCCGCTGCTTCAGGAGTTAGATACATGGCAGTGCAAAGTAATGGAGAGGGAGGTGATAGCTGTACGCCTTCTGTGCTCTCTGCTCTGATCACACGAGAGTAGGGCCACATGCATTGCTTAGTGGTACTGCTGGCAAAAGTCTCTGGCTTGAGTGCATTGGGCTCACATACAGTTGTATTGGAATGTATATGTGCCCAACACATCTCGAAGAACAAGAGTCACTGTACAGGTAAGTGAGCACTTTTTCACATCACTAGCATTTGAATAGTGACAGCACTCAGGATTTCAATGCGGGTCATGACTGGGAGAAAGTGTACTCTCGACAATTACTTTTGCCTTGAAGCTAGTGTTAATGTTGGGAGTCAGAAACCATAGGCTACCCAGATTAGTGTCCAGGCCTATAATTTATTTAGCCTGTTTGGAATCATTATATGTTTCTAATGACCTAGAAAAGTTGGAATTTATTCATTATTTCCCCTAAACTTCTGAATCCTTATAGAAACCCAGGTAATCTCATACATAGTCACATAATTATTTTCCTCTGCTTTATGCTCACTTCCTTTGTGGCCTTGTATTATGGTGATCAAATCATTGAGGACTGCAGGGGAGAACTTTATTGGGATTATCAATACCATAATTTAATCAGCTGGAGGGGTGCTGTTTCCTTAAAATGCTCTACTCAGGGAGCGAATGTGTTGAACCCAGAATGCTGATAAAAATGTACAAAACACCACCAGAGTGTCATATCTTGGTGCATTTACCTTGTAGGAGGCTAAACTGCAATTTATTAACATTTAAAGCAAATTAGAGGAAAATGTTATAATAAAAAGTAAGAATTGCAAAACTGCATTAAAAGTGTTGTTTAGGTTATAGCATTGTAAGCATTTAAATTCACCTTGGAATTACTCATGTTTTTATATCATACATTTGTATAGTTCCTATAAAAGTAATTGTTTTGTGGCGTTGATTGAAGAAATCTAACACGGCAATTGCCTGGGAGCACCAGAAGTACTGTGAAATAAAACAATTAGTTGTTTAAACTGGAGAGATACTGGTTGTGACTAGTGGTTATTGGGTTCAAACCGGCATTGTCGAAGGAAATAAGGCCCCAATCCAACTCCAGTTAGTCAGTGAAAGATGGGCCGGGGCCTTCCAGAGCAAAATGTTAAAATGAGCCAAAGTCATCCCTGTCATATCTTCATTGCATTCGATGGAGTTGCACCAAAGATGAATTTGGCCTAATACGTGTAAGTGAGGAAAGAACTATTGGTTGTATAACATCCAATAATCTATCTGGATATATCTGCTGGGAAGCCAGGCTCCCCTGGCAAAGAACAGAAGGACAGACAGACTTGACGAGAGCCATCTCTTTCAATCCTTATGATTCTACGTATTGGTGGCAATGTTATTGTTTGTGACTTCAGCAGGAAGATAAGCTATCACAGTGTGATATTATTACACTGGAGAACAGGCATCGGGCCTGGCCCACTCCCACGCACCAGCACTGTTTCTAAGAGTTTTACCTATTTAATAGTTGTTTGCAGCTGGCTGTATGGTGTGATGGTTGCCAGTTCTTCCTGTGACTCTCACAGAGATTTTTGTTGCCATTGTTTTTTCCCCTTGCCTTTCTGTACTGTTACCTCTGTTTATTTCACTCTTAGTATTAAATGAGTAAATCCTGTTCTGCACAATTAGCAGTCCACGCACCAAGCCTGCAATGTGTAAGGTTAAATTCTGCCCTCAGTTAGCACCTGGCCACTGCATTGAAGTCAACTGAGAACTGATTTAAAAACAGAAATCCAAATTCAGGAAGAATTTTAGGACTTTCACACAATTATTTGTAGGGTTAAAATGAGAGAGAGAGAGAGAGAGAGAGATAACCTTTCTATTTGAGTTCAAGTTGAATATCTGCTTTGCAACCAAACTCCTTGCTGCTTAATTTAGATGTCGCAAATCTTTAAAGACATGCTGATTCACCATGGCTCTAGCTTTCATGTTTAACATCATAATACAGCAAATTATTCAACCCAGGTTCACTAACTTGCAATCACCTCACTTTTAAAAACAAAACTGCGACATTTCTGAAAGTTATTGAATTCCCATCATCTCTGACTGGCATGGTACAGACTAGGAGATGACAAATGGAAAACTTTTTATTAGCAGGAATAATCATAAGCACAAGTGGAAATAAGCAAGATTTTGCAGAAGAGTGAACACTGGGATGGAGCGTGTTTATAGCAGGGAAATGGGAATCTGGATTCCTGGGTTCCATTCTTACCTCTGCCACTGGCTCCATGTAAGACCTTTGGCAAGTTACTTAATCACTCTGTGCCTCAGTTTGCCTGGTAATACCTGTCTCACAGAATAATGTTAAGTGTTCTGAGATTCTCAAAGGCAAGATAGCTGTAGAAGTACAAAGTATTTTTAGTTCTGTTTTTCCCACTGTCCTGCCAAAGAGCTAGAGAATGTGGGTTTGCTCCCTAGACTTTTTAATAGTTCCATTTTTAGGGTGAAGGTCATGATATTATTATTTTTTTAATTGTTCTCTTATTATTAATTTACTATTATTATTGATGTTTATTTTTAGTTTCGGGCTGGTAATGTGTTGGGGGGAGGGATAGCTCAGTGGTTTGAGCATTGGCCTGCTAAACCCAGGGTTGAGAGCTCAATCCTTGAGGGGGCCACTTAGGGATTTGGGGCAAAATCAGTACTTGGTCCTGCTAGTGAAGGCAGGGGGCTGGACTTGATGACCTTTTGGGGTCCCTTCCAGTTCTATGAGATAGGTATATCTCCATATATTATTTATTGTACCATACACAAGAACATCTCAGTCATAGCAAACACACAGTATTGTTTCCAAGTAAAGGCTTCTAAAGCTATAACTTTGCTTTTCCAACCCCAGTTTTTCTTTAGAGAAAAAGTAGAATATTTGTATTTCATACAAAGCAGTTTAGAAAATTCTCTTCTGTTCGTGAATTGTCTGCAGTGTAATGAGATTCAACAGTTGATGGTAGATTTGTAAAAAAACAAAAATACAACCAATAACATTGTGTATTAATTGGTAAAATTAGCACCAAGGATCAGGAAAATTCAGTAATCATCTTCCTTGATATACATGCTCAGTGCATCCTGCGCAATGGAATATTATGGTTTTCAGAGGGGGACAAGGTTGAATTTACAGATTGCAATAAAAATCACGTTGGAAATCATCTTTCATGCATCTCAAAGTTATGAGGGTTCTATTTGCCTTCAAACGCATTCTTATAATCCTTTCATAATGTGTGAGCTGTTGGTTTAACATATTAACAAAAACGTAGAATCGTTGGCTGAACCTAATGCTTAGAGCTGTTAATCTGCTTATCAGGATCTCCTGCTTTGCAAAGCTGTTTTTCTAAAATGCTACAAAAAAGTTGAAATGATAAATCCTACAAATAGTACTGATGCAGGAATGTTCCCGAATTCCCTCATCCTACTTTCATGTGGTTCTATCTTTCATACGGGATTGCTTCAAATCTATCATACCTCGGGGAGTCTATATAAACTGCCATGCACTAAATTAAAGTTTTAATTTAAATATTTAGGGCCCTTATACCCCATTTAATTTATGATTGGCGCTCTTGTGCCCAGTCCTGCAGAACTTTTGTATGCAGAATCTCCATTGACACCAGTTGGGAGTTCTGCATGCAGAACGACCAGGACTGTTGTCAGTTGGAAGGAGTGCAAGATCAAACATTGATCATGGGAATTGTGTGCAAGGACAGAGGACAGTGCATTTAGGTTTGGCAGTGTATTTGTTTAGGTTTAAGAAGGTGCAGTTCAATAAAATACCAGTTACTAATGACACATATTTATTGATATTTCCTAACTGAACATTTGATACAGTTCTTTTCTGTTAGACAATTTTGGATACTCATTAAATACATTTTTAACAATCAACTAGTATTCAACATACAGTAACTGTTAAAAGAACCTCATAAAATATATTTATTTAGAATCATAGAGTATCAGGGTTGGAAGGGACCTCAGGTGGTCATCTAGTCCAACCCCCCCTGCTTTACATCGTATATCTATTGCACACTAATTAATCTTCATAAATATATTGGACCTGATTCTCATTTGCTTACTTTGGTTTAAACCAGGAGTAACCCATCTGGAGGAGTATTTCTATTAGTTTGTTATATCCAAATTGTTTATCTATTTGGGAATCTTGACTTAAAGGGTTCATGAGTCTATGAACATTTCTAACCTGGATGCAAACGCAAAATACTGTTTACGGGCCCAGTCCAACTTCCATGTAAAGCAAATTTTGAATAGTTTCAAAAGTTTTCCAAGTTACTAACGAAATATATATCTAGGCTTAAAATTTTATTTAATTTTGAAGACAAAACATTTGAAAATAATTTCTTCCTATGTTTAATAGCTATAGACTAAATTCTAGATTCTAGTCCAAAACTGGTCTCATTTAAACCAGTGTAAATATAGTGTAACTCCATTGACATTAATGAAAAAAATCTAGGTTTACATAGCGTCACTGAAAGCAGAATCTGACCGTCTGTGTTTGCCTAACAGAAACTGGAAGACAGCACGGAACAGCCACCTGCTCTTTTTTTTTTTAGGCATTTGTGAAACTAGCACTCCAGCAGAGAAAACATGGAATATTGACATCAACTTCTGTACAAAACTCTCATTTACCTCAATGGGATTTCCATACTTAGCTCAATGGCAGGATAGGGCCCTTGTAAATTAAGTGAAGGTGAAATTAAATTTCAGATATCTTGTCTTATAATTTAAATATATTTTGAATTTTTTAGTCTATAGACATGTTGGTGACCATTTAAAGAATCAGGATTTGCTAAAAGATGTATCAGAGATTAGATTTTTTCCCCCCTGTATTTTGAACAGGAACTATCTGTGATATCTCAGATATTGCTGTGTAGTAACTCTTGGTAACTTTTGTACAGCAGCCACTGTTACTGTACAGATAATGACTTGGGACAATAAAAGGCTTTCTTTCAAAAACAACAACGAAAATTTTGCAGTTCACTTTTAAAGTGGTTTTTTTTAATTATACAAACTAAATAATAATAATAATAATAATGGAGCTTATTTGCTTTATTAAGCTGGTTGCTGGAAATATAATTCAAAGAAAAACTTAGCCTTTTAGAAGCTCACTAACTTGTCACTGAACAAAGACTGGGGCTTGGAGTCTTGTTTTGCAAAATCCCACTTATAGTCAGCAGTTCTGAGTGCATTAAATACAGTCTAGTTCATATGGTGTCATGATGCTGTACCAACAGATTGGTAGAGAAAATGATGAAAATCTCTATTAGCTTTTGAAATGTTACACCTCTTTGCCTTTCCTTTTTTATTAAATCTCTAACTTAAAAAAATCTTCGATTACTCTATCCTATCTGAAATCTTTATGTTGCACCTCTAAAGCAGTATTTTATATTATGGGGGCATAGATAGAGAGCTATACAGAGTTAATATGCATACTGTAGGCATATAGATGGACTCTCATTTTGGGGAGCTTTTTTGTGCTAGTTTTCTATAATGATTTTTTTTTTTATAAGCTTGGATCTTGAATCCAGTTTGCAGAAGCCTGAAAACTGACTGATTATTTAGTCCGGGAAACTCCGGAAACAATACACAGATGTTTTCCAGAAACATGACAATCATAGGTTAAAGGATTCCAGCTCTGCTGAATATTCCCTAGAGAGAGATATTTTGATCTCTCACATGGTAGCTTGCAGAAGTTTTGATTTTCCAAAGACAAATTCCAGGATATCAAGGTGGAAAAAACAGTTCCTTTTGTTTTATAACATTGTCTCCATAAGAATCCACATCAGCTCAAAACCATTCCTTGCATAGGCAACATTGGGAATCCCCAGTACTGATCAGAGACGCTAAGGATAACACTGCAGATAACCACTGAAAGCATGGATGGGATGATACATGTGTTTTTTCACTCAAGTTTCTCTTGATTAACTTAACAAAGTTAATTTAATCATTTCAGCTTTTGCCTTTCTTTAACCCCATGCTGTTCATACTGTTTTCTTTGTAGTCACTGAACAAGAGACTAAAGTGCCCAAGAAAACCATCATCATGTAAGTGCTTTTTTTTTTTTTTAACAGTCATGTTTTGACTTGCTGCCTATGCATGATCCAATAACAAGCCTGTGTTTATTGGCCGTGCAAGTGTGTTCATTCCCATCCCATCCGATTTCTTGGTATTTTGTGTTATAAAATGTAACAACCTGAAAAATGTTTCCATCCCTCTCAAAAAGCAGGAACACTAGCGTTTAGACTCAGTCTGGGCTGAATTCTTCCTTCAGATATATGAGCACAGATCCCACTGATGTCAATGGAAATTGCACATGAGTTTGAGACGGTAGAATCTGGCTCAATAACATGAGACATTACATTGTTAGAAGCAAGTTCATGGCTTGGCCATGAAAGCAGATACTAATAATTGAATTCTTTGTACCCTTGTTAAATTATGATGAGCGTGTATGAAACAACAACTGAAATATACATATAAACAAAAGCTGAATGCCATCTTTTACTTGTTTTATTATTCTTGTCTATTCTTATAATCGTCTATTCATTTATATAGCACATTGAGTACCAATGGCTCCATGTAGGTGTGTAAGACAACAGGTCCAGGCACCTAAGAGTTTTCAAACTAAATAGCCACTAGGCAGACAAGGGTAAAGTGGGAAGAGCTGCTGCCTTTTGCTGTTTTCCTTTGACCTCAGTGGCAGCTAGATTGTCCTTTTTGGGCAGTGGTGAAAAAGTTTTACTTCTGCAAAGAGCAGAACCCCTAGCATTACTGTCCGTACCAAATTGTCATGTGCCGTATGTAAAATACCAGTGGGTTAGCTAGAGATTATCCAAGACACAGTTTTAGATAACACATTCAGAAGTAGCCCACAAAAATGAGTCCTTGATGCTCTTCCAGGGATTACCCGGGGTCAGGCCATGCAACAGTTTAAAGCTTTTACCTTTGTGAGCCTCTGCTGCAATAAATCAGCAGACCGAAGGACAAAGCATTTTGTTTTGGATTTCTTCTCGGTCATCTGGTGATGTCAGCAATCTTGTTCTAGTTCTCTCCTTTTTAAATTGTCTTCTAATTCTCTCCAGCAGTAATACACTTCGTTAAATATTATTCAACAAACACAAAATGCCATTCAGTAAACTGATTACTAAGGTCCTGATAAGTAAATTCTACAGAGAATACTGAGTTAAACCTCTGAGGGCTTGACCCAACGCTTAATGAAGTCTTCAATGGGAGATGAGTTATGCCCTAAGTATGTATCTATGAGGATGGCAATGTTCAAACTTTACCAACACGGAGCAAGTTAATGCATACATTTGGGACGGCAGGCCCATCTTGCTATAGACTGAGGCGTGGAACTGCCATGTGGAGCTGGGGAATGAGGCTGAAAATATGAATTCATACTCATTCCTTCCTGGGTCCAGTCCTCTTTATTTATCTTTCAGTTGCTTCCCTTTCGGCCTCTGGCTCTGCGCTTGATGCTAGAGGCTGTATCTCAATGAAAAACAAACTTGGCTTTGCCTCTCCTGTTTCCCCTGGACCAGCCACCTCTAAATTTGGGGCTGAGACTCTTTAAACCCAGGCTGTTGTGCTATTTGAAATGTACATTTTTACATGTGGCTTTCCTTGTGGCTTTTTCAATGTTACGGCTACAGGAAAAAGTCAGGGGAAAAGGACTGCTTTGTTGGACAAGTCTGGGGAAGCTGATATTTATCCCAATCTGTACTGCAGCATGTTTAAGGTCAAATTCTGCCCTGGGATAGGTACATCCCATTGACATCAGTGTGTATGTATCCAAGTGCATATAATATAGACCTCAATGTGCAGGAGTCCCTGTTGTTCTGGGCACCACACCATACCTACAGCAAAGCCAGTAGAATTATTCTGAGAAATAGTGAACATGCATTATGGGCCTGATCCTGTACTACTTAGGTAAAACTCACACTGAGGGTAGGATCAGGTTCCGTGCAGTATGCTAGCCCATCATCATTTTTACTGTAAAAATAAAGAGAAAAATAAATGCACACACACACACACACACACTCTTATGGCAAGAGGGAATACTAATGTCTTGGCATGAATAGCTTCTTCAGGAAATATTTCAGCTGTCTTTCCTTTCCTTGGCTTCCCCCATGTGCTTAATGATCTTCTAACACTGCTTTTGTGTGTGTGAAAATGCAGGTCTGTGATCCATGCTGTTGATTGATAGGTAAACAAACCCTTTCTTTGTGACCATTCATTTTAAGCTACAAAAAGAGAGAATATGTTTATAAATAAGAGGTGAATTCCTGACCCTGTTGAAGTCAATGGGATTTTTGTCATTGACTTCACTGGCTCCAGGATTTCACCCAAGGAGACTGGATCGGGGGAATGGGTTGAACTCTTTGAGTGTCTTTGGGATCTTTGGATGATACTGCTATATGACTGCAAAGTAACACTGTTACTGTTCTAAGAAAATCATTGATACTAGTCAGTGAAGCAGCATGCAATATAGCAGGCATCTAAAAGAGAGCTCCTTAGCTGGACATACTCAACATGCTTCTTTGCACTCCAAGTGTGAATGGATTTGGAAACCATTTGGATGGGACAATGCAGAGCTCTCTTGACAGAAAACCTGATTCTGAAAGTGAGTTGAGTATGTGTGTGTCCCTCTGAAACTTAAATGCTCACAAAATTGGGTGCTCACAAAACTAACCCCACCTTGGTGGCTTTGTCCACAATGAGTGTATGCTGAGGGAGTGGTGGATCCCAGAACGGTTTTTGGCTTCACGCAAACTCCATTTCAACCATTTTTGTCATCAGAGAGGAAACGATAACAACTGTGGTGAAGACCCCAAGGCAAAAGCGAAAGATGTCTCCTGCCCGTCCTCCTTCAGGTTACTCTCTCTCCCGCTCTCCAAGATCAGAGCTGCTGACCCCAGAGCCAGTTTATGTGACAAAGGTCAGGCAACCTATACATAGGCATGAGCCGGAAGCCACGCGGAAGACTGTCATCCCTACGCTCTTTGTGACAGAGCCAGAGGACAGACAAGGAGCGGCAGCTAGAGCTTTTGTCGTAGAAACCAAGGTGGAAGAACAAAAACCCAAATGGGTCGAAGTGGAGGAAATAATTGAATTCAAGGTGAAAAAATCACCCAAACCTACGAAGAAAAGAGGAGCTTCCCCAGCAAAGCCAGAAAAAGATGACTCAGGAGTATTGACATTCACTATGCCTGGCCCAAGACCTAGGCGTTCCTCTGAAGATGACCCAAACACAAACAATTCCAACAATAAATTAGTGGAGCAGGACAAGTCTTCCCTGCCTAGAGACAGTCTTTCAGATGTCGACATCCCGACCCTTGCATATGGAGCAGACCAGGAAGGCGCTCCAGTCAACAGTGAAGAAGACATAAGTTCTCAGTGTGAGTCTGAACAGTTAGGAAGTAGTTCATTCATTGACTATGGGACTGACGGAAAGAGCTGCATGCAGGAAGCAAGCAATGATGATGTTTCAGAAGCTACTTCCCCACTGCTTGCCTGTGTGGGTGAACCCTTTGTCTTTAGCTTGGAGACAGCTGATGCAGGCGAGCCTGACCTTCCACCTTCATCAATGAGCCGAGGGGTTAAGGAAGAAGCTGATGAGTTAGATAAGTCTTGGACTGCTGAAGGGGGCGTACCTGATACAGTACAAGATGAGGATCTTCCAGAGGAAGATAATGTTATAATTGATGAGCCAGAGGAGCTGGAGACAGATGACATTGGCAACCGAGACCCCAAAATCCTGACCCACAATGGAAAAGTGCTAACTCTGGAAGACCTTGAAGATTACTTTCCTGTGGAAGGTGAGACCTATGGATGTGATGATCAGAACTACACAGAAGACAAACCCTGTGAGATCTCTGTGCTCCAGACAGAAATTAATGAACCGACGGTGGGGAAGCCGGTGTTGCTAAATCTCGGGAGACCTGTTGTTCCTAAACCAAGGCAAAGCTTTTTCAGCAAGTTCAAGGAGCACCGTCCTGAAGGAATGTTCATGTCCGCATCCAGAGTAACAGGAGTGCAGTCCGTGGGTCCGTCTAACATTTCTTTCCATGTGAGTGAGACATGCACTGCAGCAGCCGCATCTGGTGTGCATGCAGCAGCGGCAGCAGCCTCACCTGGACCTTCCTTCCAACTGAAACCGTCTTTCTGTACCGGAGTCCAGCTCTCAGCGGACAACGGACAGTCCAGCTTTAAAACTGAAGTTTCCACAAGAACCCTCAGCTATGGAACTATCGGCGAGCCTGTTACGTTGCACATCAGCACGGAAGACCCCTCCCAGAGCTGAGCAGATACAAGCAGCATTCTTAAAATCAAATAAAAAAAATACAAAAACATTCTAGGGCGGGTGAGATTGGTGGTGAGAATTATAGGGCAACACCTAAAAGAAAAATACCTGAAGGAAAACGTATAGACCGTGATATGTAGAGCTTTTCCAGTCTTAAAGGGAACACTTCTATCAGTTCAGTGTATAATTGATCCTGGTGAAAGCATATCATTCCATAGAGAAGTGGGGAGAGGCAGGTTCAATAGACTTAGGGTGACCTGCCTCTCCTACTTGTGACAAAAATATAAATAAGCACATTTTTCTTCGAGAGTTTAAAAATTACTTCAGCTCTCAGAATGCGAAGTCACTCAGTGGTGAGACATTTAAGGTATCTCAGCTTGGCAATGCCTTCCAGCAATCAAGAGAAGGGAGGGTAGTTTCATTTAAGCATATCTTCTGTCACTGTACTTGCCAGACAGCCAGCAAAATAGTTTGCACTGCTTTTCTTTTACTAAATGCTGACGGGACAAATTAGCTCTACCAAAAATGTCTTCAGATACCTTTTAGAATGTGCAATCGGTTTAAATTATTATTATATATTTTCCAGAGAGTGAAACCTATAGAAGGTAATACACTTATTAGGCAACACTACTGACTTATGACTTAAGAGATGGCTGAAACATTTTGGGTGAAATTCTGACCCTACCAAAGTCAATGGCAAAACTCCCATTGACTTCAACAGAGCCCAGTCTCACCCCTTGAGTACAACTGCGTTCCACCTTTATTAAAAAGGCCATCATTGTTAATCAACTACTTTTTGTTAATCTTTTAAGATGTATGCGTTTCTGTGGTTCTGCATTCTTTATTCAAGTGCAGTAACGCTATAAATCATTATGATAGAGGTTTGCATTATCTACACTTAAGAGTATTGATTAAAGGAATGGATAAGTTAATGCAATATCTATAATCCAGATTAAAAACATGTGTAGAACCATAAATAAATTATTTCATAAATGAACAATTACTGTGTGAGTAGAATGGTTAATTATGTCTCCTGTACATATTAATGGTTAAATTTCGCCATTAGTGATTAAAGTTTCCTAATCTGCTAATGAAAATTTACCTATGAACCATATCAAAATTGCAGGAGTACTAATACAATTAAAACCCTCTTCAAGAAACAACTGTTTAAAGAATACATCTGACAGAAATTTTGGGGGGTTGTGCTTCAAGTTTTTTATGGGATTTTAATGTACTAGGCCATTTGAATACACTGCCAGTGCAAGATGTACTATTATACTGTAGCCACTTTGGTTTAGCTATGTTGTAGAGGTCACCCTTTATCATAGACCGGTGTGTTTCTCTAGAGCTTTGACACCGAGATCTCAAATGCATGATGGTGGCTAATCCAGTAAGGGTATAATTCTGCAAGGTGCTGAGTGCCTCTGAGAGGTGTTGAGTACCCTCAGCTCTCACTAGCTTCAGTGAAAACTGATGTTGCCTAGCACTTTCAGAAAGTGCTCAGTCCCTTGATAAGACTGAGTTCTTAGAGCTAAGTTCTTGTCCCACTTGAAGTCAGTTAAAGTTTGCCATTGTTCTCAATGGATATGTCTACACTGCAATTAGAAAGCCACCTGTGCCAGCTGACTCAGGGTTCGGGCTAAGCAGCTGTTTAACTGCAGTGTAGACGTTCGGGCTTGCCCTTGCTCTGGGCCCCTCACAGACTTGTAGAACCTGGGCTCCAGCCAGAGCCTGAATATTGACACCACAGTTAAACAGCCCATTAGCCTGAGCCCCACAAACCTGAGTCAGCTGTCCCGGGCCAGCCACTAGTTTTTAAATGCAGTGTAGACATACCAGTAGGACCAGGAATTGGCCCTGCGTGTCTGACATTGTCTCTGTGACAGAAGATATGAGAAAAAGAAACAAAACCTTATGTAAGCTGAGTCGCATGGTAATGTTGCTAGAAAAAACAATAATTTTTATCTGGATGGTACAGACCAGGATGTTAGAAGAATGCTAAGAGACAATTTGCTTGCTAATCATCTTAAAGAGGATTAAGTGAGTTTTCTCTTAGAACATCACATGCCAATGTTTTCAGTCTTGATGTTACCTAACTAGATAATGTGAAACTTGATCCAGTGTTCTGCAGAGCACTGCCTAAGAAAAGGTACGTCTAACTTTAAAAAGGTGCCGTCACAAAAATTACGATCCTTGTTTAAAGAGCTGAACCTGGAACATGTGATGGCTAAAAGTAATTCAGTAATTTAATGTTCTTTTTCATTTCAGTATCTAAAGGGTATATTTTGTACACAAATGTGCACTAAATTTTTGAAGTTTGAAAATTTCTCAGTGACTATAGGTGGTGAAAGAAATAAAACCTCTTTTATGGTACTATCATTTTTTCAATAACACCTCGTTGGTTTATACGGTATATTTTATAATTAAGCTATACAATGGCTATATATTAGTTCTTCACTTATGAGAAATATTGCACTACTGTACATTGGAGAGTAACAGACATACAAGGGGAGGAAATATTTCTGAACTGAAAATATTTCTATTTTATTGGGCCATATTCTGATCTCAGTTACTCTGATGTAAATCCACAATAACTCCACTGAAGTCAAACTTACACAGATGCAACTGTGAAAAGAATTTAGCCCATAGCCATCTTTAAGCAGAAATAAAATAGATCTAGGTCTGTCAAGATATACAATGAAATGTGGAGTTATTAATTTTCTCTTGACCTGGTTTTTGCTTAGTAATCACTTTTTTAATTAAATAAAGTTGCATTTCAAATGGTTGTAGCAAAGAAATACTTATATTTCTGTTGATCAACCAAAAGTAACTAACATCTGTTTACATTTTCTTTGGAAATTTAAACAAAAAATATCAGTAAAAAAGGAATTAAAAATCCTATCACGGTACTCTATTTTTAAAAAATGAAAAAAAAAATGAAAAAGTCCTTTACGTTTATTTTCAAAGTATTTTCCTAGAGGTTAAAAAGTATGCTTGTAAGTGATTTAAAATTTGTAGATAACTAAGGATATGTGTGGGGGTTTATTTCTTGTAGATGAAGACATAACACTATTAAAATTAACACAAAGAATGTTTTACTGCAATTCCCACAGGCAAAAGGGTGTGAAAAAGGTGGAAACTTCAGTTTGTTTGAGAGACAAAAAACTAAAATAAATCTAAGTCAAGATATGTTATTAGATGCTCTAGTGCATATCAATAAATGTCTTGCATCAGCTATCATTGATATCACTTGCTTCTGTGTTTTTGTTTCTTCATGGTAACTGGTTCTCTCTTGAAGTTAATGAGAGTCCATGAATGTCAGTGGGAGTTAGTTGGGACCCCCAGCTGCACTCCTGTATTTCCAGGGGTGAAAGTAACTTAAAGGACTTACCCATATGCCGGAGTCCTGAGCGGGGGTGTGGCCTCAGCCGGAAGAGGCGGGGCCTTTCAATATTTAAAGGCTCTGGGGCTCCGGCTGTGGCTGGGAGCCCCAGGGCCTTTAAATCACCCCAGAGCTACCAGCTGCAGAGGCGGCTGGGAGCCCCTGGGTTCAGGGGCGAATTAAAGGGCCCGGGGTGCCGGCCACCACGGAGCTCTGGGCCCTTTAAGTCACTGCAGGAGCCCTGCCGCAGCTACCCCGGGGCGGCAGGGCTCCGGCGGTGATTTAAAGGGCCCGGGGCTCCGGCAGTGGGGCTCGGGCGGCACTTTAAAGGGCCCAGGGCTCCCCGCAGCAGCCGGAGCTCCAGGCCTTTTAAATCACCGCCGGGGAAGCCGGTCCAGTCTGGCACAGCGTACCGGCTCTTGCCGGTACGCCGGACCGGACCAGCTTACTTTCACCTCTGTGTATTTCAGGGCTACTGCACTTGAGTTGCAAAAGTGCTGAAGTATTGTGAGAGAGCCTGTTTTAGGGAGATTTCCACCCAGTTTTGTGAAGTGAAGAATTTTTGGGAACTTTGTGTCAGCATCTTGGGGGCTTCTCTGAGTTGAATTTGAACTTCAACATGTTTGAGCTACTGCCGTTCCTTATCAGGTTAAATGTACAGTGCACTGAAAGGGACACGTCAGGTTTAAGGTTTACAATAAATAGTTCAGGGTTTTACAAGCGGGAAATAGAGGGTGCACTAAAAGTTTGTCTTCACTGCATTGCTAGCTCTGGTTACGTGCACTAGAGTGAACTCTCTTGGTTAGCCTCGCTCAAGTGAGAGCAGTCACACTGCAGAACACTCCCGCTGCGCAGAGTGTTTGTATTAGCAACACAGAGTAGATGAGTTCCCACTGCATTACTAGTCAGCAGCTCTCATGATTCAAGCAATATCTTAGGCCAGCTAGCTTAAGTGTAAAGCACCATTTAACTGGAGCTAGACACTTTTGGGTGTTCATTGAAGTTGTTAGGGACAACACTCAAGTTATCCCTCGAGCTAACACGGCAGTGAGGTAAGAAGATTTAAGCTTGTGCTGCTGAAGAATTGGGTATATTTTGTCTACAGTGTCCATTGTTTATGTCTAATCATGTTTAATTATCCCTGTGAAATTAATCCTACTTAAATCAGAGTAAATTTTCTCCTAAAGGGACAGTGTTCACCACTAAGTATATTCCACTCATTTCATAACAGTTCACTTACAGGTGGATGCTGAAACCAACATTACACTAATTGGTGGGTAGTCTCAGACATGGTGCTTCCAGATCAGTATTAACGCACACAGGCGGGGCAGTATGGTATGCAATCGAGGGAAGCTTGACTGTCCTGTGGATAAACAGAGGGCTTCAGTCTGCAGGTCTAGCGCCTTTCATCATCATTATACTCACATGAAGAAAATTAAAAAGAAATTAAGAGGCGACACCGTCAAAGAGGGCTGACCCAAGGTGGGACCTGCATTTTTCCCCCCCTTAGGTTTGTGTGTAAAGTTCATCTTGCCCTAGTGATTTCCTGTAAGAGGGGAAGGGAGCAGAATCAGAACAAAAGCTACAGTGTTTCTTCTTCTGTGAATATGAAATAAAACACGTCCGCACTCCTGAGCAATACTAAAAACAACTGAATTCATGGGCTGGAGGAAATAAAACCATTTTTGAGGCTGGAACTCCCCGTGAATGAAGCATGGAGAACTTCACAGGAAAAGATAGACTGAAGAAAACGACGTTTTCCAGTGGGGATTCTGTATGGAGGTAGACACTTGGTACAGTCCATTAGCGGTAAAGAGCTATTGATACTGGTGATATGACGATCTTGCTTTTAACACAGTTAATTTTTTCTCCATTCCGCAGGAGTCATATTTATTGGTAAAAATATTTGCTGGTCCGATAAAACTAGTATTCGTATTTCCTACTTCATGCATGAGCACACTCTCTCTCTTTCTCTCACCCTGACCTGAAAGCAGTCCTTACACATTGACTCCAGTGGGCTTGTAGGATCGGCCCTTCCGTCATTTATAGATCATTCTGTGTAGCGTCTACATTGTGTAGTGACCAATCAGGATTGGTGCCTGGCATGCCTGTAAATTACTCTTTTTCACCGGCGCACCAGTTTCATAGGAATAGCATTTTTAAAAATTCTATTTTAAGGTGGGAAGTATATTTAGAATAACAAAGTTATGAGCAACTGAAAATGGATGGCTCTAATAAAGACGGTTAGGCAACCTTAACATGGAGTAAATAATCATTTGGTTTGCGTTGTTCATTTTACACTTGAGACATCCCAGTGTGCCTTACAAAATGGGGGTCAAATTGCAGACACAGTGTCTAGCCTTCTCCTGGGTTCATTGACCGACCTCTGGCAATCCCTGGGGGGCGGAAGAGCCTGTCCCTTTTTTTACATCTTGCAAACACTTGTACAGCTCGTCATACCCATAAAATCTCGTAGATTTAAACTGAGTTAGATACTGATTGTGCTGTGACTGTGAAGGGAAACTTCACTATGTACTTAGCTGTTGCTCAGAGACTGAGGCTTGGGCTTGAGAACCAATTTAAATAAGTGAGATAAATATTGGCTGGTTTTGGAGATTTATACCTTCTGCCTATGCCTGTGAGCTCCTTGAGGCAGGCACCATGTCTTCCTCCGTACTCTGCTGCCACTCAGCGAATAATCTAGTAGACCAGCCACCAGCAATAGAGGGACTTGGGTTCTACATTTCTACATTGCTCAGTGGTTTGAGCATTGGCCTACTAAACCCAGGGTTGTGAGTTCAATCCTTGAGGGGGCCACTTAGGAATATGGGGCAAAAATCTGTTGGATGATTTAATTGGGGATTGGTCCTGCTTTGAGCAGGGGGTTGGACTAGATGATCTCCTGAGGTCCCGTCCAACCCTGATATTCTATGATTTCATTCTGGAGGACTGCTCCACCACAGAGCCTCCCTTAAGTCCTATGCTGCCCCTCGGTACTGCCCAGCCACTGCAGTATGCTGCACAGGCATGTTGCTTTAGAAACAAATCTAATAAAAATAAATTCAAATAACTCTCAGATGTCCCTTAGTGCAAAGCCCACTTCTCCTCTCGGGCTTCCCTGAGGCAAATGGTAACATAAAATATGATATCACAAGCTAAGAAATAATCAAAATATTGTATTGGGGACAGTTCCACATGCTCCCCAACCATGTCCCTCTGAGTGTGATGGGGTAACAACATTGACACAAACCCTTACCTCTCTCCTTCCTCTCCTCTCTCAATGCACAAGTCATCCTGTAACTAACCCATTCACTTCTCCTTTCTCTCCATGCAAGAAACAAGTGGTATAGCTTTCATTTAAAATAATAACTTCAGTTTTGTTGCACAAAACACTGTGTTAGCACAGGAGGTCAAACCAGGGTTCCTTCTGTTGATCTGATGAACTTAACACCGTGTATTTTTCCTCTCACTCATCCTCCCTAGGTTGAGTCACCAGTTTGGTCACCTCCACCACTATCTATCACCTAAATTCCGTCGCATCTGGTGAGAAGATGTGAGTGTACATAGTGTGTTGAGCCATTTGCAACAGGATGAGCAGAGTCTCCTGGACATGCATTGTGAAGTCTAGCTAGACTCCGTCTTTCTGGAAATAAACATTTGCACATTAGCTCTCTACTGCAGAAGGGGGGGAAAAACTTGAATGCAAATGTTTGCTCTGAATTACATTGTGCGTCGATCGATACTGAACTTTTCTTTTTATTCTGAAGAGAGAAAAGCTATTCTTCTTGTCTGTAGGAGAGGTCTCACCACAGTCAGAGCTGGAGACTTCTGTCCGGGCCTCACTTGAACGTGCAGATAAGGAAATAAGGATGGCCCTGAAGAAACTCGTGGATTCCACATCACTGCATGTGACTCTTCCTCCAAGCATGAGAGGAAAGGCTGGTGGCTTTGGCGTTCTTGAGTCCACAGCTTCAGATACAGAAAATAGGCATCCTGTGATAGTTCATGAAGTCAGCACGCAAACCCAAAGTGCTGGAGGTCATGGTAGGTTTGGGTGGAGTTTGGGAAATGTCCCGTGGATGTTAGACACAAATGTTGCCCAGTCCAAAAAATGAAGCTCTTCTCAATTCTATATTTCTTGGTGTTCTAAACAGAGATGGGTCCAAGATACAAAATTCAGACACCACAAATTGTGGGGGTATCCAGACCAGGGCTCGTGATGTAAATGGGGGCATTTGCAAATTTGGATCTGAAGCTGAGTTTGGACTTTGAATGTCCCCAAAGTTCATGGATGGGGGATGGTTCCATGTCTGGGGTTTTAGCCTGGGGTCATCTTAAATTTTAGACCCTGAATATATTATTTGTTTATGTTTACTGAGTGTCATAAACAACATGGTGATTCAGGCCTTTCTACTTGACATGCCTTGGCTAAGTGCTACAGACTTTTTAGGCTAGAAGGGTATTAAGGATTTATTTGCATTCGATTTACATTGTAGCCCTAATAGAATTTTGAGCATTTTCTTCATGAGTAAAAATAATGCTCTGTATAACTAGAGTCAATTTATGTCTTGCAAAGAGAACAAAAGCTTTCATGTTTGTGTTACTGTATGTTATTTTTAAAAAATGGTAAATACATTTCACTTCTTAAATCTTGTAAAGAGCCTGGTGAATACTACAGCCCTTTCATTCTTCACCTTTACTAGCCGCCATAATAACTAGAGAACCGTTTTGTCTAACCCATTGTCATTTTGTGTCAAGTCATAATAATTGTTCTTAATCCAGTGTGGTCTTAAAGGGACACTGTCAAATAGCTTTCGGCCCCCAAATCTAGATTTTTGTTAAAAAAATATTTTGTTACACAACATAATGAGCGTGCAAAGATTTCATGGAATCAAACAAAATAAATTACATGAAAATGTTTGGGTGCTACTTATTCAGTCTTTCCTCTGCAGTGTTGGAAACCCAAAACAGTAGCATTCTGCCAGTGCAGGAGAACCAAAAAAAATGATTATAAGCAGAAAGTGAAACAAAATAGTTTAGGGTACATCTATACTTACTTCCTGGTCCGGATGTAAGCGATCGATCTTCTGGGATCGATTTATCGCGTCTTGTCTAGACGCGATAAATCGATCCCGGAAGTGCTTGCCATCGACGCCGGTACTCCAGCTCAGTGAGAGGAGTACGCGGCATCGACGGGGGAGCCTGCCTGCAGAGTCTGGACCTGCGGTAAGTTCGAACTAAGGTACTTCGAATTCAGCTATGTTATTAACGTAGCTGAATTTGCGTACCTTAGTTCGAAGTGGGGGGTTAGTGTGGACCAGGCCTTAGTTCCTTGACAGTAGCTCAGGGAAATGCAAAAAAGGAAACCAGCAGCATACAAAGGTGAAAAAGTAAATTAAGTATTTTTAACGTTCTTTCATTTTCAATGACTTAAGACATTATTAACGTGGGTATGTGCTTTTTAGAAATAGATGCTTATTATCTTGAAATGTGTCCCTTTGATCACCTGATTTTGAATAAGAACAAGAAGGCAAATATTTCAATAGCACTGGTAGTAAGAAAGCATTGAATGAAGCTCCTACTCATCGGTGAACTGTGGTCTTTTGTTGGATGCCATTATATAACAGTGCTCTCTAGTAAAGCTGCCCAATTAGCTTACTAGGAAGAGTCACTTCTCTTTCCAGTACAAGCCATCACTAATGGTCTCCCAGCCACCCTACCAAAGAATGACAATGCTTCTCTTCCTCTGCACTTTGCACACTTCCATTGCACAGGACATGGCATTCTTCACCCTTATAGGTAACCCTGATGGTACGTATCACAAGGTGATTAGTTCTTGCTGGAATAGACTATCAAGCCCATTTTGGAGGAAACACCTTGATTAAAGAACCCACCCATCTTTTCATTTCATCATATTTCTGGTAAAGAGAGTCTGGACCTGATTCTGCTCCCACTCATAGCAGTGTAAATGAGAACTTCCATTGAAGTCAATGGAGTTATAACAGTGTAAAAGGTGTGACATCAGAACTAGGCCCTCTTTACAGTAGTAGCACATATTAGAGCCTGATTTTTATCTCCTTTGCACTGGTTTGACATCAGTATAATCCTATTGATTTCATTGGAGCTACTTCTGATTTACACCAGTGTGAGTTGACAATCAGTCCAGTAATTGTTGGTGTACCCTAATAATGGAAGCATTGAAATTTATCAAGAGTCAAAATTTGTCATTTTCATTCAATCTGCAAGCTGGAGGACAAACTCAGCCGACTATTTCCCTTGAATGTGTGTAATTGATCAACTTGTTTGCTTCACACATGCTGGGGTTTTTTCATTTCTATTTAAATTTTCTTTGTACCTTTACTATTCCTGCCTGGTGTTTCCTCACAACAAAAATCCTGATGTTTTTGCCCAGTCAGCCATATTCTAACATCAATAATTTTAATTTCACTGAGAACACTTCGTTTCACCTAGTCCTCTGAAAAGGGCCAAATTCTCCTCTTAGTTACGGTGATTGAACCCCACTGAAGTCTGATGGGTTGTTCTGCTGGAACTCAGAGCAGAAATTGATCTCAAAGATGCGCCCTTGGTTTCAGCCATGCTGTCCTATGGAACTAGTCTAACAGGTCCTGTTTTCATTGTCAGGCAAAGAGCAAGACAGCACTGGGAAAATTCCGGATGAGAAACGGAGTGAAACAAAGTCAAGCCCAACCACTTCGCAAAAAGAGACGACTGCTGGAGCTGCAGGAGGTCAGGAACGCACTATTCCCATTACCAGGTAAGCGTAAACATCATGACGCTTAGAGCATTGAATGGAATTCTGAATGTGTCTTTGTCCTTGAAAAAGCTGCCCTACAATCCAGTTCTCTCTAATGTTGTAGCTAGTAGCTTGAACTGAGCTGAGTAGATTTAACATAAGAACGACCGTACTGGGTCAGATCAATGGTCCATCTAACCCAGTATCCTGTCTTCCGACAGTGGCCAGTGTCAGATACTTCACGCAATGAACAGAACAGGGCAATTATTGAGTGATCCATCCCCAGTCATCCAGTCTCAGTTTCTGGCAGTCCCAGGTTTAGGGACATCCAGAGCATAGAATTGCGTCCCTGACCATCTTTGCTAATAGCCATCGATGGACCTATCCTCCAGGAACTTATCTCATTCTTTTTTGAACCCAGTTATACTTTTGGCCTTCACAACATCGCCTGGCAACAAGTTCCACAGGTTGATTGTGTGTCGTGTGAAGTAGTTACTTGTTTGTTTTAAAACTGCCTATTGATTTCATCAGGTGAACCCTGGTTCATGTGTTATGTGAAGGAGTAAATTGCACTTCCTTATTCATTGTCTCCACATCATTCATGATTTTATAGACCTCTGTCACATCTCTCCCTCCCCCCATCTCTTTTCTAAACTGAACTGTCCCTGTCTTTTTAATCTCTCCTCGTATGGAAGTTGTTCCATACCTTTAATCATTTTTGTGGCCCTTCTCTGTACCTTTTCCAATTCTAATAGATCTTTTTCAAAATGGGGCGACCAGAGCTGCACACAGTATTCAAGGTGTGGCTGTCCCATGGATTTATCCAGAGGCATATCACAATGTTTTCTGTTTTATAATCTATCCCTTTTCTAACAGTTGCTAACATTCTGTTAGCTTTTTGACTCTGTGTTCTCTTTTTTGAGGGGTAACAGCTAATTTAGAACTCATTATTTTGTATATATAGTTGGGATTATGTTTTCCAATGTGCATTACTTTTCACTTACAAACATTGAATTTCACCAGCCATTTTGTTGTCCAGTCACCCAGTTTAGTGAGATCCCTTTGTAACTCTTCACAATCAGATTTGAACTTAACTATCTTGAGTAATTTGTATCATCTGCAAATTTTCCCACCTCGCTGTTCACCCCCCTTTCCATTTATTAATATGTTGAACAGTATGGGTCCCAGTACAGACCCCCGGGGTACACCACTATTTACTTCTCTCAATTCTGAAAACTGACCATCTATTCCTACCCTTTGTTTGCTGTCTTCTAACCAGTTCCATGATCCATGAGAGGACCTTCCCTCTTATATCATGACTGCTTACTTTGCTTATGAGCCTTTGGTGAAGGACCTTGTCAAAGGCTTTCTGAAAGTCCAAATACACTATGCCAACTGGATCACCCTTGTCCACATGTTTGTTGATTCCTAAGAATTCTAATAGATTGGTGAGGCTTGATTTCCTTTTACAAAAGCCATGTTGAATCTTCTCCAACATACAGTATTCATATATGTGTGATAATTTTGTTCTTTACTATAATTTCAACCAACTTGCCTAGTATTGAAGTTAGGTGTACCCTGCATGCTAGGATCACCTCTGGAGTCTTATTTTAAAATCAGCATTACATTACTATCCTGTAGTCATCTAGTTGGCTGGTTTAAGTATAGGTTACATACCACAGTTAGTAGTTCTGCAATTTCATATCTGAAGTCCTTCAGAACTCTTGGGTGAATACCATCTGGTCCTTGTGATTTATTACTGTTTAATATATCAATCTGTTCCAAAACCTCCTTTACTGACATCTCAATGTGGGACAGTTCCTCAGATTTATCACCTAAAAAGAATGGCTCAGATGTGGGAATCTCCCTCATATCCTTTGCAGTGAAGACTCATGCAAAAAATTCATTTAGCTTCTCTGCAACAGCCTTATCTTCCTCGAGTGCTCTTTTAGCACCTCAGTTATCCAGTGGCCCCAGTGATTGTTTGGCTGGCTTCGTGCTTCTGATCTAATTTTTAAAAATTGCTGTTCGTTTTTGTGTCTTTTGCTAGTTGTTCTTCAAATTCTTTTTTTGGCCTACCTAATTATGTTTTTATACTTGCAAGAGTTTATGCTCCTTTCTATTTTGCTCAGTAGGATTTGACTTCCAGTTATTAAAGAATGCCTTTTTGCCTCTAACCACCTCTTCTATTCTCTTGGTTAGACCCAGTGTCATTTTTTTGGTCCTCTGACTTTTTTTTTTTTTTTCATTTTGGGTATACATATACTTTGAGCCTCTATCGTGGTGTTTTAAAATAGTTTACATGCATCTTGCAGGCATTTCACTCTTGTGACTGTTTCTTTTAGTTTCTGTTTTACTAGCTTCCTCGTTTTTGTGTAGTTCCCCTTTTTGAAGTTAAATACTGCTGAGGTGGGTTTCTTTGGTATTTTTCTCCCTGAAAGGATGTTAAATTTAATTACATTATGGTTGATATTACTGAGCGATTCAGGTATATTCACCTCTTGGATCAGATCCTGTGCGCCACTTAGGACTGAATCAAGAATTGCCTCTCCCCTTGTGGGTTCCAGGACTAGCTGCTCCGCGAAGCAATCATTAATGGTGTCTAAAAATGTTATCTCTGCATCCTTCCTGAGGTAACCTGTATAGACAATATGGGGGTAATTGAAATCTCCCATTAGTACTGGGTTTTCTGTTTTTGTAGATTCTTTAATCTCCCTGAGCATTTCACAATCACTGTCATCATTCTGGTCAGGTGGTCAGTAGTATATTCCTATGGCCATGCTGTAATTATTCAAGCATGGAATTTCTATCTGTAGAGGTTCTGTGGTACAGTTTGATTCATTTAAGATTTTTACTCTATTTGACTCTGTTTTCTTTTATGTATAGGGCCACTTCCCCACCAGTGTGACCAACCCTACCATTCCTATATATTCTGCACCCTGGTATTATTGTGTCCCATTGATTATCACAGTTCCACCAAATTTATGTGATGCCTGTTATCAATATCTTCATTTAATATGTGGCATTCAAGTTCATCCATCTTAGTATCTAAACATCTAGCATTTGTCAATTATAAAATTTGTCAATATTTAATTATTTGCCTTCGTGCAATGTAATTGAATGGGACTCTTTTTGTTTGACTGTCTCTTCAGTTCCAACCTGTATTTTATTAACTTCCATCCTCTCCTCTTTAGTAGGCTATAGAGCAGGGGTCGGCAACCTTCGGTACGCAGTCCATCAGGGTAATCCGCTGGCAGGCCGCGAGACATTTTGTTTACATTGACTGTTCGCAGGCACGCCCCCCCCGCAGCTCCCAGTGGCCATGGTTCGCCATTCCCGGCCAACTGGAGCTGCGGGAAACAGCCTAAATTTGGCGTCCAGGTTCTGTCCTCCTACGTTTCCCTTCTTCATTGGTACCTACATGTACCACGACCACTGGCTCTGTCCCAGCACTGCACATAAGTCTATCCAAATGTCTTGAGAGGTCTCCAGTCTTCCCACCAAGCAGGCAATTTACCATGCCGTTCTCCTGGTCATCACCCAACTAGATAGTATAGATATTTCTAATAATCAAATCCCCCATTACTGTTACTGGGGTTTAGTATGATCTTTAAAGTGTTGTGCCTGTTTGTCATATGTCAACAAGACAGAGGAGAGTGGAGAGGTACACTACATGGGGAGTAATTAAGTCCCCAAATCAAAACTATCCTGGAATCAATTTTAAGTAAATATTGAACTCACTGGTAGTTAAACACCCAGAACAATGGCAAGATATAATCCTAAAAGGCTGTATTATCCCTTCTCTTTCATGTGTGTGAAATTCATTGCTTGTATTTGGAGACATGAATGCACATTGCAGGGAGAACAGAGCAGCTAGAGTTTCAAAACACATTTATGTTGTAGCTGGTTATGTTTGTGCCAGGGATAAGACAAAGCAGGGTTTTTCTCTGCCATAATTTATATCCTAAAATGTCCATGATCAGTGAGTAATAGTAGAACCACTTGGCTTTAATTACTATTATTCTATACTCCAGCTGGTGGGGATGTCTTTTAACGTGTCATTATGAGCAGTGAGTTAGTGAGTGGGAGGCATCTGAGGATGCTGTGGCCTGGTCTGTTTAAGTTGCATTGTAGGTCCTGCTTATTATTTTCTGAGGTGAAGGATGTCTGGGTAATGACTCTGCCTTTTGGTTTATGTGACAAGAACATCAGCAGTCACGGAGGGAGCAGACTGGTATAGAAGAGAAGGGGCAGACGTGGTCTGGGATGTCCAGAGTCAAATTTATATTGAGACCACAGAAAGAACCTGTGTTTATAAAACAGAGGAGAAGAGCCCAGCAAGTAAGAAATTGCATCGTTTTACCCTTCTGTCTCAGCTCCCATGGTTGTCTCATTGTTTTGCCAACGGCTGCAAATTTATCACACTATTTGGTGGTTTTCTTAAAGCTCCAGCTCAGGTGAGCTTGAAAACTGGCAGCCTAAAGGGTCAAAAGCCAATAAAAAGAAGTGCAGATGTATTATTTTTTTAAATCTCATGGTTTTTAAGCCAAGCACATGACTTTGGGGGCATCTTGGGTTGGCAATACTTTGAGCAGCTCACAAAATGTAATCGTAACTCCCGTTCGTTGATCCCCAGCTTGATTCTAACATAACTGAATTATCTTTTAAGCAATGTAAACCCTTTTGTCTCCCCAGGCCCTCCATATATGCAAGTGACCATTGAGGATGTGCAGGTTCAGTCTGGGGAGCTTGCCAAATTTCATGCGGTTATTGAAGGAAATCCCCAGCCTACTATTGCATGGTATAAGGTAGGCAGAAGATATTTCCCATAGCGGATGAGTGACACAGAAAGGAATGGGGTGAGGAGAAATTAACAATAACGGAGAAGTTAGAAAACAGTTGGCCATAAGGGACTTTTTTCTCAGCCATAATAGGCTCAAATAGCCTCCTGTATTTATCATTGGGCCGAGAATGGATGGTCTTATTTGCAGGCAAAGAAGTGATGAACCTTCAAGGTTAAAACTTCTGATTGTTAAGTCAATTAAAGAATAATACAAATATAGGAATGTAGGAATTGCCAGACTGGGTCAAACCAGTGCTCCATCTCATCTAGTACAGCTGCTTCAGAGGAAGGTGCAAGACACACAGTGGGACTGGACAATTACGGAATAACCTGGCCATAGGGGAGGCTTCTTCCTAGCTCCTGTCAGTGAGAAGTGGGCTTGTAAATGTCATTGACATTAACTGAGAATGAACCAGCAGTACAAAAACGGGAAACATCTTCCCGTTGTCATGGAGATACAGCTGACATTGCTGGACTATGGCTGACAGGCTTCCAGAAGACTTTCACGCAACAGCAGATCTTTACTGTGTTAATGATAATAATTTACACATCTATTGCACCCTTCATCTGGGGATCTCAAGAACTTTGCAGTTATTAATTAAGGCTCACAACACCCCTGTGAATCAGGTAAAAAGAATCCCCATTTTACAAATGGGAAAAGAGACACAGGGAGATTAAGAAGTTTGCCCAAGGGAACAAAGGAAGCCAGTGTCAGAATAAGAAATAGAACCTAGGAGTCTTGATTCCTAACTCTCTACTCTAACCACTAAACCCCTGCTTATCCAGAGTTCTTTGGTCTTGAAATTGAGCTGGAAATCTCAAACGAAAAGCCTGTATTATGAGACTTCCATTATTACTTGGTAATGAATGGAAAATACTGAGAGCTCCACTTTTTTGTGGTATTTCTGCTTTTGGTCTTGGCTAAAACTGAGAAGTTGGGAATTTTAAAAAAAGGCTTCAGATTTAGATTTTTAGGGAAAGGTTTGAGTTCATTCTTATTTTATCTGCACTGGGTTTACTCCATCCAAGTTGCTATTGAAACCAAAGCATCAGTACCAGGGCATAGAACATTTTCTCTGGAATATAAGCAACTTCTATATTCTAAGTGCACAGTAGATCTCCATTTTAACTGCTGTTGTTCTACCTAAATCAGTGATACTCAGACTAAGGCTTGCCAGCCGCAAGAGGCTCTTTAATGTGTCTCCTGCAGCTCTTTGCAGCACATGATATTAAAACACTGTGTGATTTAATTATAACCAATCTAAGCTATTGACCAATCCAGATGCTTTTACTATGTTATTAACCGATGAATTTATCAACTTGCACTAAATTATTAACTTATTTGCTGTGAGAATAAAATATATATATATAAAGAGAGAGAGAGTAAATGAAACAATGAATTCACACTAGTATGGCTCTTTTGGGTAATGTTGATCGCTAATTTGGCTCTTGAACCACTGAGGTCTGAGTATCACTGATCTAAATCCTTGCAGTGTACCAGTACCTATTTCACTCTGGCACTTTAATACTGAAGTAGTGTCTCATTTTTCTAGGATAATTCCTTGTTGACCAACAGCAACAAGATCCATCAAGTGAAAGAAGGCACAATATACTCTTTGATCCTGGACAAAGCTGCCCCAGAAGATGGTGGCGTCTATACCTGCATTGCCAAAAATGCAGGAGGAGAGGTCTTGTGCAAAGCAGAGCTTGTTGTACATGAGGGTAACTTCATTTCTTAGGTTTGATGTATTGGCTCCCCATCAGGAGCGCTGCCAGCTTTTCTGCCGCCCTAGGTGGCGGAAGGTCCTGCCCCGAAATGCCGCCCCCCCCACAGAGGCGGCGGAAGGTCCCGCCACCGAAATACCGCCGCGGTCGCCGCCCCCCAAATCGTAGCGCCCTAGGCGACTGCCTAGGTCGCCTAATGGGTTGCGCCAGCCCTGCTCCCCATGGCCATATAGCCACATCCACAATTGTGGGGCACTGACTTGTGTCTGACGCTTAGGCTTCTGGGGGCATATTCCAGGGTTATTAGCACCTTGCTAGCTGGAGCCGCTCTAGGATTTGGTTTGTGGTGTATTGTCTAGATATGCTATTTACACCAGCTGAGAATCCAGGCCCCTGTGTTTATGGTGCCAAACACCTTCAATAGCCTAATTCTAAAGAGAAGCTTAGAAAATGGATCATATTATTTCCCTCAGAACATTGTCAGCATGATCATTTTGCATGTTGTGCCATGGCCGTGTTGTGTGAACACTATTACTAACTTTTTCTTTGGTTACCAAAGCTAAGAAAGACCAAGTGACAAAGAAACAGAGCACCCGAAGAAAACTCCATTCCTTCTATGAGGTGAAGCAGGAGATAGGAAGGTAAGTGTGATTTTTCACTTTTAAAATGTCCTTGCAGGAGAATGTATAAATGCCTGTCTGATCTCTTTTAAGATGTAGAGAACTATTGATCTAAAGTCGGCATGCTCCATAAACTCTAAGGAAGGGAGCTTCTATCCCTGCTCTCTGGCCAGAGCATGGAACCAGGACTACTGCACTACTGAAGAAGTTGTATCCCTCACTTGACCAGGAGGAGGGTCTCCAAGACATGGCCGTTTGAGGGCATATGCAGTAAAAAGGGAGTACACATTCTGTTGCAGTGGAAGTGTACCAGATTAGGAGCAGCCTGGGTATCTCACTCCCCATGGAGTCCCGGTGGAAAGGGGAGCGGGGACAGCTTTTCTTCAAGGGACAAGGGGGAAATGGGGTAGCCAGTTCGTGAAGCAGTATTAATCCCAGTCTTGTGACAGGGAAGATGTTTCCCTTCCACTCACAGGAAAATTCATATAATGCAGCTAATGGGAGAAACAAAGCAGAATACACGATGGTGTGAGGGGCTATGTAACCTGAGTCTGGAGTGACCACCTAACTTCTGAGAGGAGGCATGAGTGAATTGTGCAGGCCTTCCCAAACACGTGCCAACACATTCTGCGCATCACCCCAGGCTATCACCTATTTTGTTATTCACATCTTGTTTTATTCATTCCTATTTTTAGTTAAGCATCCAGGCTGCATTCAGGTTTGGCACAAGTGGGCAGAGCTCTCGTTGACTTTCTTCTCTTGCTGAGCCCACTTATGCCAGGACTTAATTTGTCCCACCTTTTCTTTTTGCCCACTTTGCAATACAGTAGTTAGTATGGTAAAAAACATGGCTGAAATCCTAATCCCAATGATGTCAATGACAAAACTCCCATTGACTTCAGTGGAGTCAGGATTTCACTCCATGCCTTTGGTATTGTGGGATCTCAGTGGCTTCCACAAGTGCAGTATAAGTTCACTGGTCTGCATTTTTCCTTCACTTCTATGCATGCAACTGCATTGGATTTCATTTGAATACCATTGACTTCAGTGGGTTTATACCCAAGTAACTGAGGGCAGAACTGTGCCCAGTTTTGTAAAGTTTTGACATGTCTGAAGCACGGGAGTTGATGGGATTGTCATCCCTGCTCCATGTGTGCAGGGTGTTCCCTGAGATTTTTTAATAAAGGGTGGAAGGGACGATAAAACAATCTCAGTGTGTACCCCAAAGTTGGGTGAAGTATTACCATGTAGAGAAAACAGCATTGATAGGCCAAATTCTGTCTTTGGTCACACCCGTGCAATTCCACTGACTTGCTTTGACACTTGTGCAACCCTGTTGAGTTCAGTGGGGCTGTACAGGTATAATGGAGGGGAGAATTTTGCCCCAAATACGTTATTTTGGCATTATCTTGGTGTGACAGATCCATGAATGTGTACCTACAGACACCATGTCTGTCCACCAAGAGTGAACCTGGGGCCTTCAGCACACGCCCTTAACACTGGAGTTGAAGGTGTAACTGTTAACTGGCAGTGAATAGCAGGCTGTTCAGTTTTGGGGGGCCAGTCAGCAGAGGGAGACATGATCTCGCACACAATAAAGTCAGATCGTTATATTAGACTGCGTTTAAGGTGAATGTGGCTTTGAGAGAGGATTGCATGGGGGTAGACAATGAACGCAAGCGTCGTGAATCTGACATGCAGGAGGATGCAGGGCAAAACCTCAATGTGGTATATTTTTTGATTCTGTACAGGGGCTCTTTCAGCTTTGTGAAACGGGTTGTGCACAAAGGGAACAGAGTATCCTGTGCTGCCAAGTTCATACCTCTGCGAAGCAAAACGAGAACCCAATCCTATCAAGAGAGGGACATCCTAGCCACGCTCTCCCATGATAAAATCGCCCAGCTGCTGGATGAATTTGAAACAAGGAAAACCTTGGTTCTGATTTTGGAGTTGTATCCTTTTCTTCCCTTTTTTCCCTCAGATAATGCAGGGAAGTGCCAGTTAAGGGAAACCCATGTCAATATAAATATAACCATTTATATTTTTCACCTGAGATAAAAGGACACATTTGCACAACATAAACATATTAAAGATTGTAAGCTGCTCAGATACAATGGGAATGGGGGCCATATAAGTACAAAGGATGGGTGGATTCACAATAGAAAAAGCTGTTTTAGAAAAATACCTCTTGCACCAATTGATTATATAGCACCAAACACTTTACTGAAATATATGAAAGATGAGGTCCTTGCCCCAATGGGATTATAGTCTGGATGGACAATGTGCAAGCACAGAGGAAAGATGCTGAGGAGCAACCAACCAACATGACTAATGGGAGAATTTTAGCACAAAGCAGCTTGTTAATTCCATGGATTTCATTTAATTTTTAAGGAGCAAAGATTTTCAGCAGTTGCGTTTACCATTTCCCATAGGAGGACTGCCCTAGCTCCTTCTGGATTGGAGGTTTTTTATAACAGACCTTCAGACAATTCCTGGCAGAGAGAGAGGATTTAACATCACCCATGCTGCCCTCTGGGATCTGTTCTTTTTTATTATCAAAGATTGTATTTGTTGCAGAATGCTAGTAAATTATAAATAATAAACCAATGGTCTTTGTTTTCCTTAACGTCCTTGCTAGGTGCTCCCATGAGGAGCTCTTGGACCGTTTATTCAGGAAGAGTGTTGTTACTGAAGCAGAGGTACCAATTTCTTGTCATTTTAAAATTTCAAAGTACGGTAGGTGCACTCCAAAATTCATTCTGGTTCGACAGAATATGGCCGTTTTATTTATACTACCCATCTTAAGTCTAGGGACTATCTCAGAAACATGTGATATCTGTCAAGCCAGAATGAATTGTTTAAGTGCCCACCCTGAAACTTTCATTCCCAGTGATAGCTTCTCAACGGAATAAAGTGAGAAGCCAAGGGCTTTTGATGATAAACATGTGCTCAGCCAAATTTTATATTTCTTTGTTAGACCCAAGAACGTATTGTCTCCGTAACTCTACCACTTTCCCACACCACAACTTCTATCATGTAGCTTCCATGTGTTTTGACTTGTGTAATAATTTCATGTTCACTAGGGATTGTATTTTTCTTCACCTCCTTGCACTCCCCAAGCCAAGAACTGAGATGGTATCCTCTGAGGTTTTTACAATCCATTCTAGCTCAAAATATAAGAGCCATGTAGTCTGTCTCTTTCTGGAACACAAGTCTCCTACATTCCAATGGCTACTTTTATTTTTCTCAGGTCTCGGAGGAATCATCAGATAAAACTGTAGAGGCAAGGCTAAATTACCTTCTAACTGGGCCTAGATATTAAATCCCCACCCATCGTGAAATTTTACTCATATTAGGATCTGTGCCTGGTCTAAAAAATGGCTTTCTAACACTATTTAAAAATGTGTTTGCCTGGTCTACACAGACCAAACAAACTGTGTTAGACAAGGGCCTGAGACGTAATGTTGAAATCTGGATTGGAATTTCCCCCAAAGTTTGGGGGTATTCATATCCCCTGTTAAGTGCATCTCTGTTTTTAAAGCTCAGGCTTCCTAACATCTGGAAAACTCTGGTGTGTGGAAGGGACCATTTAGGGTATGTCTGCACAGCCCATGTCAGCAAGCCCCCAAGCCTTGATCAAGAAACTTGTAAGCCTGGGAAATGGGGATGGGCTTCAGAGCCCAAGATCCAGCAGGAGCTGCAACTACAAAGCTCTGTCTACACAGCTATTTTTAGAGAGCTAGTATGAGCCCTGGTAGCCCAAGTCTGTTGACCTGTGCTGGGAGGCTTGTTGCCACGGGCTGTGTAGACATACCCGTAGCTGCTGTGTCTGAATTCCATGTTCTAATGTTTGGTTCCCCGTCTGTTTCACATAAAATAGTCTCACTTTAAAAGTTTATTCCTTTCTGTAGAAGTGTTACCATTAGAGTTGGCTGGAAATTTTTTCACTAAATATATCCATTTCTCAGATCTAGAATGGAATTTCACTGGTGGGGATAGGTCCATATCCAGTCCCACTCCAGAATAGCCAGTAGACGAGAGGTTAGGACACTGATCTGGAACGTGGAAGACTGAGGTTCACGTACTCCCTCTGAGTAACATAATCACTGGGCTATTGGCTATTCTGGGGTGGCTGGAGCTTTCTCTCATATGGGTTGTGGGGGGGGGGGGGGGTGTGAAAAATTTCAAAATGTCTCATTTTTAATCTGCACTGGAAGGAAAACAACTTTTGAAACCTGAAAACTTTTCACAAAATGGAATTGTTTTCCAGTCAGCCTTAACGATCAGTTCAAGCTGTATTCCCCATATTACTTATAGGGAATATTTCTGGAATTGGTAATCCCACTGAAATGTGAATTAACTTTTTAAGTAGACCCACTGTACTATTCAAATGAAAATGTTTTGTAACTGATTTTGATTTTTAAGGTCAAATTATACATCAAGCAACTTTTGGAAGGACTCAGCTATCTCCATAACAATAACGTACTTCACTTGGATATTAAGGTAACCCACAAAGGAAAATCCACTTTATCTTAGCCATTATAGCTTGTAGGTCAGGAGACTGATGTGCTTTATTCAGACTATATATTAAAGATTTACTTATATCTAAAAATAATGCCCTTTTGCAAATAAACTTTCTCCATGTGTTCTGATTCATTAGCCTCCAAATATCCTGATGGTTTATCCTGAAAGAGAAGACATTAAGATCTGTGACTTTGGGTTCGCTCAAAAGATAAATCCATCTGTGCCTCAGTACAGCAAATACGGGTCTCCAGAGTTTGTCTCCCCAGAAATTATCTCTCAGTCACCAGTGTCAAAAGCATCTGATATTTGGTAAACTGTCACTTTAATAAAAGGTTATAGCACCTAACAACATAACTTTGGGGCTTCGGGATGAATTGATTGATACATTGGGAACATTTACTGTAGAGGGTTAAACACACTCTATTGGCAACATGTATGTATTTGAATTTTGCTGTACACTTTTGCTCTGGAAGGGCCTTATCTTGTGAGTTGCTAAGCATCCTCAGTTCTGCGGAAGTCATGGTGGTGTACTGAATGTCTGATATGTAGAAATCCACAGTGTTGATCATATACAAAATATTTCCAATGCAACATCTGGCTAATTGCTTGAAGAGGTAAAGAAATTGGGCTTGTAATCTATTTATGCAGTGTAAAGAAGTGTTGTTTTTTTAAAAAAAAGGATGGTAGGGGAATTTCCACCAGTGCTTTACTGCAGAACTGGTACAATGATAGGGACAACATAGAGTTAAAAATGAAAGTTGAGCAATTTAGAGGGTAAGGGGACTTGAGCCAGAATGTTAAGAACTCTGTTTTTTTGATAAAATGTATTAAACGCTAATGGCAAACGATAAAACAAAATCTGTGTTTAAGAGATATCCGGTAGGTAGTCCAGCAAAGCCAGAATTGACATTCCTGATACGTTTACAGTAAAAAAATAATAAATAAAAATTAACACATTTCTTCTTTATACGTAATAAAGAAAAAAAAATGCACACAAACCTGATTTTTAAAAAATCCTTCCTAAGTCACCTTTAAATAAATTGTGCAAAAATTGTTTCCTGTGCTGTTTAAAAGAAAAATCAGGACTGATGCAAAGGAACAGTTAGTATTTGCCTTTAAAAAGCTAATCCTTATAGGGCAGGTAAAGAGGCTCTTATTGTACAGTTATTTGGATTATTGTCACTTGAAATCAGGGAAGCTATATGGTGAGGTGGGGGAGAAGCAAGAATATCTGTCTGATATAAGTATGTTTCTTTTCTTCTCAGGGCTGCTGGAGTCATCAGCTATTTAAGGTAAACAATCTGCTTTAAGGGTCCTATTTAGCTTTCCTTAATCCTGACTCAGGTAAAACTTCCAATGACTTTAGTGGGAGTTTTGAGTGAGTAAAGAGTGAGGTGGTGGTGATTGTTATTTAGTAATTTATTTAAAGTGTATGTTACCAACAGCATGCTAAGCACTTTCAGTTCTAAAGATGATGTCCCTGTTCCAAAGAGCTGACAGCTTCTATGAATATTATAGTCAGTAACCGTCAGTTCATAGCTTTGGGTTAAGTATTTCACAATGACCCATACAATCTTATGGATACATATTTTGGCCTTCCCTAATGTAAAGGTATGTGTCCACATTTACATAGCTAAGTTGCAAGGGCAGTTTTGAAAATCAAACCCTCAATTTTTCTGTTCTTCAAATGCCTTATCTGTAAAATGGAGATAAATAATTTTGTAAAGTGCTTTGCAAACCTTGGCTGGAAGATGTTATAAAAGTGCAAATATTATTATTACTTGTGCTGTGCGTCTCTCATTTTGAATCTGCCTCCTATTTTAAAACCTTTGTCATGCATTTATGCTTTTGGAGGGTTGAGCAGCAATCAAATACTAACAAATCATGTCTCCTTTTATTTTATAATGTTAATACAATAAGCTTAACCTGCAAGTCTCCATTTGCTGGGGAAAATGACAGAGCAACCCTTCTAAATATCCAGAATGGGACAGTTTCATGGACTATCCCTGACTTTGTTCACCTAAGTGAAGAAGCGAAGGATTTTATCAGACAGATATTACAGCTCTCTCCTGAGTGAGTACATTTCTATTGTTTTCCAAAAATATTGTACCAGATGTTTGTGGGATGAGCTGCCAATTCTCAGCCAGTCAGACCTACATTCACTGTGAGAAGTACAAAATTTGGACAAGTTGGTATGGTCAGTTAGTGTATCAGCCTTTCACCTCTGAAGGCAGCTGGGTTCAAATCCATATTTATATAGTCACCAGAAAACTACCCTGAAGAGTTTATAATCGAAAGATAAGAATGTGTATAGCGAGTGAGCAAAGTGTCTTGATGTTATGACTCCTAGACAGGTGGGTGTTCAGAAATTATTTGAAAGAGAAGCTGGTTACTATGGTGACGAGGGCAATATAAGAACCTAAATAGAACAGCATCCCATGTTAATTAGGTTGTTCTAGAATGCAGCTAAATAATAATAATGTTCCAAGCATGGGAGAAGGCAAGAAACTGGGAACTTCATTTTCTGCTCGGCATGGCTGGTGCCTCCACGGTTTAGGCTTATCCCAAACAGGGCCAGTCAGAGGAGGGGCCAGGAGGGCCATTTGACCTGGGCCTCAAGCTCAAAGGAGGCCTCAAATTTAGACACTTGTTACTTTTTTGGCATTTGATAAGTTTTGCAACTTGTTTTTATGCAAAATGTGACACACACTCTCAGCTTAGAGCTGCAAATTTAAGCAAATAAGAGATGTGATTTGGGTAAAAGACATACATTTTTTGCACAGAAAAAGGCTAGAAAAGCATTTGTTAAATAAAAAAAACCCATTCAAATTATGTCTCACTCTTTTTTTGGTGCCGTATTTTGTTTTCATGTGTCGTCATTTTTTATTTTTATTATGGTGAGGGGCCTCAAAAGCTGGAAGTGGCCCAGGCCTCTCTGGACCTCTGAGAGGGCCTGATCCCAAATAGCTACCCATGTGGAAGACTAAGCCAAACCCACTGTTAAAGGCGCCCTGTGTGACCTGTAATGCAGCCTTCCTTATTAGAAACAAGTCAGTCATTTCTGTTTTGGCAAAGACTGCACTGCAGAGACTTGAGTCAGGTGCAGTGTAGACCCATGAAGCGTGGTCTTCCCCTGTGGTATCATGAAGGAAGGCACTGCAGGCCCTGCAGAATGCTATGGTAACTTCCATAGTCCCTGACTTGAGGGACCTGCGGGAAGTATGAGCATTGGGAAACATACTATAGGTTGAAAGAGAAGACGTGTTTTACTGTTTAGGAGAAAAAATTGGCTTAAAAGGGATCATTCTGGTTGGCTTTACTGCCCCATAACAGAACCTGACGGGTAAAGGGCAATCTGTAGAACCCTGCTGGTACGGTTTAAAGTGACTTCCAGCTCAGATGTCTTAAGGCCCTAGCTAGAGAGCAATCTGGGTGGCACTTGATCTGCAAGGAAGCTACATCCCTTTGGGTTTGTCATGCTGATGATGACAGCTGAAATGTGTCTCTCTTCTATCATCAGAGCCAGGCCTAGTGCTTTGCAATGTCTCTCACACGACTGGTTCTTGGTAAGTTTGTTTGGATTTTACCCAATCTCTCTCCCAGTCAGCTAGCAACTGTGTTTCTCTTGTAGAGGCTATTTTGTACGTATAGATGCTGGGGAACCGTCCTGCAGAAATAAGCAACGTTTTGGTGTATGGTCATTAGGGTCTTTTCTTTTCAAAACATGTAAAGAACTCCCATTAACATTAATAGGCAAAACACATTTGCACTGAGAGGAGATTATGCCCTTTTGCGGAAGGGGAAATTAAAATTCATATTTGGGTGCCTGGAACCCCTAATGAAGGAGAAAAGCTGAAAGGAATGAAGAATCGAATCATTGTGTGTGTGCGCGTCTGTGCGCATATGTGTGATGACTGGGACCTGGGCGGCCTGACCTAGTGGTTGGAGCATGAGTTGAGGGTCAGGAGGCAGGCTGGGTTATACATTGGGAGATCAGGGTTAGACAGCAGGAGCAGGTAGCACAACTGAAGCAGTCAAAGCAGGGGAAACCCAGTTGCACAGACAACTTCCTCTTCCTCTGCTTGGTTTAAATAGAAGCAGGGAATGAGTCGGGACCCCTAGAGTTCCACCAGTCAAATCTCAGCACTGGACTCCTCTGTCAGTGCTGAGTTCGTAGTTCTGGCAACCATTAATAGGTCACTGGGTGGCAGGTTGGCGATTACTGACGCCTAAGCGCCCTGTGACCCTGCGTTTGGGACCTGCAGTCCTTGACACTGTGTCTGTATATATATATATATGAATGATGAGGGCCTGATTCTAGTCTCATTGGAAATTTGTTCAAGATGTCTTCTTATTGGTCCACAATGGGAGATAGAGCCAACACCAAATAAGGATTTCAAGATTTGGCCAATTGCAGCTAAACAACTGGACTCTTCCTTGAATTAAAATATGCTGTGTCCCCTGGAGAGTGAAATCTGACCAGGATTATAGGAAGGGGTTTCCTACAATAGCAGAGGACAGGATTTGATGACCCAGGAGGTCCCTTTTAGTCCTATGTACCTGTGTTTCTAAATCTTAACAAACGCCACTGAAAATATCATTGAGATTTTGTGACCAACATTTTTTTTTCTCATTCTTCTTTTTTGCAGCGTAATCTCCCGCTAGAAGAAGCTCATTTTATTAATACAAAACAGCTGAAGTTCACTGTGGCTCGAAGCAAGTGGCAGGTCAGCAGACCTCAGTCTATTTTGCTCTTTCTGTCTAGTTATTATTTTTTAAAAGTCTCTTCTTTTCAAGACTGCAGCACAAGTGCAGGGTGTGCAGCCAAGGTCTCCTTGGTGTGCCTCTGAGAAGGGAATATTGTCAAAGGAAAAAGGTTCAGTGGATGTGGCAAAAATAAGGTATCCAGGCTGAAAAAATACAGGTCTTCCAGCTCTCACCAGTATTCTGCTTTCTGTGGCATGATCCAGCCCAGGGCACTGAAAGAGGGAAGCCCCTTCTGGACATTATGTAAAGACACTGAGCCTGAGGTCACCAATGACTTCTGAATGTTAGATGACTTGTCTCATAATCTACAAAAAGACTTTCTGTGCTTCGATGCACAAAATGCTGAGAATACTAAAGACCAAGAGTGAAATTCCCATACAAACATCAATGGGAGTTTTGCCACTGATTTCGTTGGAGCCAGGATTTTACCTCATCAATTTGGATACCTGTATTTTAATGTGTTCTTAAGATTGATCTGAGGATGGGGTTGGGACTCAGGAACTTCTGATTGCTGATCTCCTCTCTGAGTCTGATTCATTCTGCCAGTAGGAACAAGTTCTTTACCTCCCAGCCTCACGTATGCCATTTGCCTAAATTGAATAACACTGCCTATCTCAAGGGTATGTTGTTATAAGCTCATTAGCTGATAGGTGTAAAGCACCTTGTAGATGAAAAGTACTATGTGGGTACTTATTATTATTAGCGGAAACCTCTGATAATCAGTCTTTGAACTTCGGGCCATTCCCCGATACCCCTTTGTATTATATAACACGTGTGGAATATGGGTATTTACATGTATTTAAATGTTTTATTCATTTTAAGGCCTACAATCAATAGCAGTACAGAAACAAAAGGGTTCCCAAAGAAACAATGAAGTACATAATAACATAATGGAGCACACCGGGGTCTGGCTTCTCTGCTGATATATGTCAGCGGAGCTCTACTGATTACAGTGGAGTTACACCATTTTACTTCACCTAAGGCTCTGGCCTAGTATGTTTAATTAAGAAACTCAGTGAAACAATGGAAATAAGGGACCTGTGGCTAAATCCCCTGCACTGCTTTGAAAATGTCAACCAGCAGCCTGGTTCTCCACTCCCACAGGTGTAAGTTAGCAATACCTCCACTGAAGTCAGTGAGTGAGAGGAGAGTTCGGCCCAGAATGAATCTGTCAAAATATATTGTACAGAAAGAAATAATGCCAATATGCTATGCAGCTATTATTTGTGTTATGTTTCTGAGGATATATAGTGTAATTCTTGCTGTGCATGTTTACACCACTCTCATCACGAAGTTGCTTTTTGGTTATGTTGTATTTTTGTTTTCCTTTTTCAGCGTTCCCTCATGTGCTATAAATCTATACTGGTAATGAGATCCATTCCAGAAATCCTACAGAGAACTCTCAAAAACACATCGCTAGGCATCTCCCGACACCTGGTTGAAGAAAGTAGTTCTTCCACTACTACTGGCTCCTCTTCAGACAATGAGAATGCATCCTTCCCCAGGAGAAGGCACTTTGGCTCTACACCAGAACTGCGTTTGTCTGTGTTTGATGCACCGAGTTATCAAGAACCTCTAAGTTATGCGGCAGAAGAGAAACATTCCAAGGTCTTGGTGCCTCCAGTAAAACCCATGAGACGGAAATATGCTTTAGTGAAAAGTGAGCTGGATGATAAGCCACCTCCAGAAAGCAAAGTACTAATGGCAGGCGCCTTTGCTCAGAAAGCAGAGGCGGTCAGCTCAGAACTCAAAGATGAAAGAGCAGATCAGTCCCAAGAGGGTGATGCAGAGCAGCCTTCATTGGCGAAGGCAGCCACCTTAGATACATCGGACTTGGCACCGCCAAAAGAAAAAACAGGCACGTTATTACCAAACAAAGAAAGACTTGTAAAGGCTGGAGATGCAATGGAGAAACCACCTTTGTGTGTCCCCAGACAGAGTGTCATTAAAAGCACATTCTACAGCCAAGCGTCTGAGGCTCCTACACGTCTCCCTGTCTCACCGGGCAGAGACTACAGAAGGCACCTTGACAGAACAAGAAGGGCCTTCAGGAAATCAGGGTATTTAAAGGTACCCTTGAGTGGTCTACGGGAACCCCTTCTAGAACACTTTGAATTGAGAGAAGAGGAGGAGGAGGAAGAAGAAGAAGAAGGAATGTCTGGTGATGAAGAATATGGAAAAAGCAGAGAAGGTGTGACAGGCCCTCTGACCAAATCGGCTTCCTTTGATACTGCTAGGAAACCGTCACGTCACACCTTCCAGGTGTCCAGCAGAAGCCATTCACTGGATGATTACAGACTAAGAGCCATAAATTTAGCCAAGGAGCAAGACATTCTGGAAGAAGACTGTGATCTAACTTCACAGGGGAGTTATCCAGGACTAGCTAGCCAGCATGGCATATCTACTGACTCTGGCAAGGTTTGGCCTGAGGAGCATTCGATGGAGGAGGACTCAAGGAAAGCTAGGAAGGATTGTTCAGAAGAACAGCCAGTCCCTTCTGCACAGTGTGGTGACAAAGGATGCCTGGGTCTAGCTGCTCAACCACAGAAGGTCCCAGTGTCAGCCCACCAGGGTGAAAGTGAGGGGCATTTACATCAAAAGACAAAACTTTCCATTGACATTGATGTGGAGCCATCTGCTCTGGAAGGTCAAAGCCTGATTCTAACTGCTCAGCAACCGGACACAGCCCCAGTGTCAGCTCACACGGGTGAAAGTGAGGAGCATTTAAAGCTGACGCCGAAGCCTAGTGGTGCAGAGTTTTCACTTCTGCAGGGTGAAAGCTCCGTTTGGATTGCTCCCGAATCAGAGAGAGCCCCAATATCAGCCCAGGAGAGTGAAAGAAGAGAACATGCACATCAGCAGCCAAAGCCTTCTGTTCACAGTGCTCCAGAGTCTGCTGATCTACAGGGTGAAAGCCCAATTATCCTAGAGACTGCCCAAATTCCAGCTTGTAAGGGTGAAAGCCCAAGTATTTTAACAGCTCCACAACCAGAAACTGCTCCACTTTCAGTCTGCCAGGGTGAAACCCAGGGATGCTTACATCAGAAGCCTTCTGATTACTTGGGCACAGCCTCCACTGTTCTGGAGGGCAAACATCCAATGATTCTAACACCACCACCAGAAAGTGCCCCAGTTTCAGACTGTGACCGTGACAGGCAGGAACATTCCTGTCAGGAGCCTTCTGTTTACTTTAAGGTGCAGTCTGCTGTTCTCCAGGGTGAAAGCCTATTTATTCTCACAATTCCACAAGGAGAAACTGCCCTGCTTCCAGTCTATGAGAGTGACCGCCAGGAACAGTCACCTCAGGAGCCTTCAGTTTGCAGCGAGGTGAAATCTGCGGACTCAGAGAGTGAAAGCCTAGCTATTCTAGAGACTTCCCCTGTTTCAGTTGGCGAGGGTGAAAGCCAGAAACATTCACATCAGAAGCCTTCTGTTTACAGCAAGGCAGAGTGTGCTGTCCTGGAGGACTTGGTTGAAGCGATGGTTTGTCTGTCTGAAGATATGAATGTTTTGGCAAAGTCCGTTTCTACTCAAGAGGGATGTGAAAAGCACTTCTCCCCTCCAAAGGAGATGTTCTACCAAGGTCCAGCTGGCCACGCAGCCGCCGGACGTCCCACTCATTTTGTGCCACGGGGTAAAAGAGAAGAGGGCATTTACCGGGCTGATCTTACAGAATCAGCTGCACCAATTCCTGCAGCGGAAGATAAGTTGAGTATGCCAGCCCTGTTGAGTGTAGTCACTGAGGACGAAAAGGTGGCTTCTCATGAATGTGAACATCTAGGGGATTTAGCAATCAAAAGCACTAGTTCCAGCAAAGCAAGCATATCCCCGTGTGATAATTCAGGTTCTGGAAAAAGATCTAGTCATAGCTCTGATAGCAAGGAACCTGACAAACACTCTGAAGTTTCCTTAGTGAAGATTAAAGACCTCTCAGAAGAGATGCCTAGCATTGGCAGTGGGACTTCAAAATTTGATATATCTGAGGTAGAGCCTGCGTATTTGAACCTATCAGATCTCTACGACATTGTATATTTTCCATTTGAATTTATGAACGTAAAGAAGCCTTCACCCAAACCAAGCGGTAAAAGATTTATGCCCTTCGGTGAAAAGGTAAAATTACCTCCTGCAACTAAAGAACATTTGCCTCAGTATAAAAGACTGTGCATTAGAGAGGACATTAAGTCCTCTTCAGATAACTCACAAGATGCCACGACAGGGGAAACCAGGGAAAACCTATTGGACATTTCCGAAGATGTAGGGCAACCCCTTCGAAGGCTGGCGAAAGGTTCCGAGCCACCAATGGGGAAAGGAGCTGAGGGCCATGTGACAACTGAATCCCAGCCAATGTATGGCTTCCAAAAGGACTCAGGTGGTAAGCAGAGAAGCTCCACACACAGCAAATCAGGACTCTTTAAACCCTATGGCAGATCGCACTCAACAAAGCTGTCAGTAGAGCAGACTCTGAAGAAGAAAGTAAAAGCTTCTGTTGCCCATATTTCAAGAATCCTAAAAGGAAAGCCAGCCCCTGAACTGGAGCAAAGGGAAGGTAAAAATCTCATTGAGGGTGTAAATGGGCCTAACAATATAAATGGGCTCTGTTACCTCTTCTCTCTCTTTCCCCTCCACACTTCTCATATTCATCAGTTCATACATTTGACTTGTGTGCAATAATCAAGTGCAGATGCAATTTAAAAGCTTTAAGGTAGGTTTAAGCATGAAATAGCATCAGCCACTCCACTTACCTAGAGGAGTAATCCTCCATATCCTGATCCCAGTGGCAAAACACCCAGGGACATCAATAGGAATAGGATCCGGCTGTACTGTCTAGTGGAGTTCCCTCCATCCTCTGCGGCGAAGTGTTTTATTCCAGTACAATATTCGGTATTCTCTCCTAGCCCTGAATGTAAAACGTGGGGCACAATTCTGAACTGAGTGACGTTGATGTAAATGTGAAGTGACTACACTGAAGTCAGTGGAATTACTCCAGATTTGTGCCTATATCAGTGAGACCAGAATCTGTCTATACTCTTGATTTTCCAGCACCTAGGTTGTGCCATATAATGTGTCTTTCTGCCACAGATACCTATCTTATAGAACTGGAAGGGACCCTGAAAGGTCATCAAGTCCAGCCCCCTGCCTTCACTAGCAGGACCAAGTACTGATTTGCCCCAGATCCCTAAGTGGCCCCCTCAAGGATTGAACGCACAACTCTGGGTTTAGTAGGCCAATGCTCAAACCACTGAGCTATCCATCCAAAACACCTAGCCCTCATCCGCCCCACTACAGTTTAATATCATCCTAGTCCCAGGGCCTTTTATTAACCTTGCCATGACTTTTGGTATTAACTGACAATTCATTAATAAGAACCCCATGGCATTTTTACTGCTAAACTAATCACATGAACCACAGATAATAGACTGTAATTATATGCTGCAATTAAAATGTCATTGATTTAGTAGACTGGCTTCTACTATTAAATTCTTTGAAACAGGCATTGAGAAGCAGGGAAGTGACATACCAGAAAGACAGTCTCTAAATGGGGCTGCAGGAATTTAAAACAGAAAATCAGGACTTCATTGATCCATCCATCCATTCCCTTCATTCTGAGAACATGAGCTCCCAGTTCGACGCTGTGGCCAAAAGACCTAATGCCATCCTGGGATGCATAGACAGGGAAATCTTGAGTAGAAGTAGAGAGGGTATTTTATCTCTGTTTGGCACTGGTGCGATTGCTGCTGGAATACTGTGTCCAGTTCTGGTACCCGCAATTCAAGCAGCATGTTGATAAATTGGAGAGGGTTCAGAGAAGAGCCACAAGGATGGTTAAAGGATTAGCAAACATTCTTTATAGTGATAGACTCAAGGAACTCAGTCTATTTAGCTTAACAAAGAGAAGGTTAAGGGGTGACTTGATCATAGTCTATACGTACCTACATGGGGAACAAATATTTAATAAATGGGCTCTTCGGTCTAGCAGAGAGAGAGAGAGAGAGATAACATGATTCAATGGCTGGAAGTTGAAGCTAGACAAATTCAGAGTGGAAATAAGGCATACGTTTTTAAAACTGGGAGTAATTAACCATTGGAACAATACACAAAGGGTCATGGTGGATTCTCAATCACTAAACTTTTTAAATCAAGATTGGATGTTTTCTAAAAGATCTGCTCTAGTAGTTATTTTGGGGAAGTTCTTATGGCCTGTGTTATACAGGAGGTCAGATCAGATGATCACAATGGTCTGTTCTGGCCTTAGAATCTATGAAATTATCAAGCCTCAAAACAAAGGAGAAAGGTATCTTTATGGCATGAGTTAGCAGTTAGTTTTATTGTGAAATATCACAGAGGAATATAATTTGCACCAGGCTAGTATCTGAGAAGCCGAGAGAGATGTAGCTTGCAAGATTCCTAAGAATTGTGTAGAGGAAAACCTTGGTAATTTACACACACTAGCAGGAATTCCAGGAGTTCTCTTTGTTCCATCTTTGCCACAACTCCATCACCTTGTGGGGCTTTCAGATGCTTAAAGTGTAGGTCTTGACCTGAAATGCAAAATCACTGTTTTTGGTGGAAAAAATAACTGCCATGGTTTCCAGAGCTTTTTTAGATGAACACATTTCAGAGCAAAATGGCATCTAATGTTAAATGTCCTTTTGCAGAATATATGTCTACAAATCTAGGCCCAAATCCAGCTTTCCTTACTCAGGCAAGACTGCCATTGAAGCCGATGGAAGGTTTGTTTGGTTGTGGACTACAGAACAAGGATACCATAAATGCCACAAAAGTTATGTTTCTAAAGAAGGGCTTCAGAGGGGCCTGATGTGCCTTTTCATCTGTGAATTGTTTAGGAGCTTTTAAATCGCACAGTATTTTGGAAGTGGCAAGGTGGTGGTCAGGTGCTACTCAGAAGGTTCCTCCAAGCTGGGTAGGGGTAAATCCAGGACTTAAATAAGCACAGTCATAGGAGTTTCTAGTTCCTTCACTGGACTTCATGAACATTCAGACCTTCAGTAGCCCTTCTTGGCTCTTTTAGCTTGTCCTCTAGTTTAGCTAGAAGGCTAACATTAATTGTCTCCTGAGACATTTGACGTTTGGCAAGGCTATAGGGAGGAAACATTTGCTATTGCTGCCTATGGTATAGCTGCTGATGGATAAAGAGAGGACTTCCGTATCTGTCCGTCTGTCTATCTATCTATCATCAGCTAATTTCTAGAGCACCCATCACTGTCCTATCAAAGCGATAACGTACTTCCAAAGAGCTGTTGAACTGATTACAAGTGCTACACTTACTAAAGAAATAGTGTGCTGCATATCACTAATATATCTGTGTTACCTTCTGAAGTTATTGGGTCTTCTCTAGGCAGCTTGCTTGTAATGTAATGTCGCTTCCCAGGGTCTGGGCCGGCACACAGTGAAAAGAGACTGAATGGTGTGCAGGACCTCTTCTTTGAACTGCCGCATTACTGTGTGGTCACTGGGGCCTAAAAAGAGGAGGACGGCATACTGAGCACAAGAGTGTGAAACGTGTTTGTTTTTTCTGCATTGGCGTTCCTTGATAGCCAGTCTGATTAAAGATGCTGTCTGGTATGTTGCTTGTTGTGATTTACATATGTAATTGTCTTAATCTGTCTGAAATGCTGCTTTCCTTCTTTCTTTCAGCACCTTCTTTTGTAGAAGAGCTCACGGATCAGGAAGTTGCCCTGGGGCAGTCTGTGACTCTGTCCTGCCAAACGTCTGCCCATTTCCCTCTGCACGTTGACTGGTTCAGAGGTGACGTAAACTCTCATTTGACGACTTGGGACAATTTAATAATAGGGTCTGGAGTAATAGCACAATAAAGATGATTGAGAAGCTAAGTTCCAGGAGAAGGTTAAGGGGAGTGGATTTAGGGGAGTCTTTCCCTGGAAAATAAGGGACTTTTAGCCATCTCAGTAGAATTTAAGGACTTATTCCTTTTGCCTTACAGATGGGGTGCCCATTCGCAGCAGCAGTAGGATACTGATCTCAGCCACACTCAAAAACTTTCAGCTTTTAACGATATTGGTGGTTACGGCCGAGGATTTTGGTATTTACACATGTGCGGCCAGCAACTCCCTGGGTACAGCATCCACTTCTTGTGTAATAAGGAAAGCAGGTAAGAGCAGGAATTAATTCAAGGAAGTAGATGTCTGGTTTGTATAGCTTCCACTCGAGGATTATATCCAGAATTAGCAGACATGTTGGATTATAGATTTTCTTCTACTAAGGGATACTTCATTTTCTGGGAACTCTCAGAGATAGTTCCAGACGGGAAGGCAGCAAAGGGGATGTATCCCTCTCAGTTTGTTCTTTAGCCTCAACATCCCAATAGTACTAGGGTGACCAGACAGCAAATGTGAAAAATCGGGACGGGGGTGGGGGGTAATAGGAGCCTATATAAGAAAAAGACCCAAAAATTGGGACAGTCCCTATAAAATCGGGACATCTGGTCACCCTAAATAGTACAGATGCTTCAAGGTGCCTTGGTGAAAGCTGATGCATTGACCGTAGTGTAGAAACCTTAATTTAGATGGTTGAAACTGGAAGACCTTGGAACATAGAGGCTGGAAATACAAATACCATTTATTTATTTTTTTAGCAAGTAAGATCATTATAAAAGCGAAAGCAAGTGACATTCAGAAGTAAGGATAGGCAGATCTTATAGCATTTGATGGCTAGTAAACTGATGTTCACAAAACTAGTTCAAATTTGCATACGTTTTTAAACTCCTGGGTTTTTCAAGGATGATTCCATTTTAGAAAACAACCAAAACATGTTTTTACCTACAAAAGAATTCACCTATCTCCCAGAACTAGGCTGGTGCAAATGCATAGCTTGTATTCATTGTATATACTGAGTCAGATTCTTCCATGATGTAAGTCTGTTGAAGTTGATGGAGTTTACACCAAGCATCCATCTGACTGATTGTGTTTATATTTTCCATGGAATTTTTCTCTCTTCCCTATCTCTGCTCCTTATACAGAGTCTCTCTGTGTTTGTTTCTGCCGTGCTTGCTGTAATTTGCCTTGAGTTCGTTCTTTCTGCTCCTTTTTTCAGAGTCTCTCCTAAGTTTGAGTCTCTCCTCTAGTTTGAGTCAAACTTCCAAGTTTTTGATAGGTTTGAAATCAGGCAAACGGAGTTTACCATTCCAAAAGGGATCAGCTGTTTGGAATGGAAGAATATCTGCAACTGTAAAATTACTCATCGGTTAGAGGGAGAGGGGTCTAAGCCTTCATGTCTGTCTATTGTCTAATTTTGCATGCCTCCCTCACAGAAGTTCTTGCTAGCCCCCCAGCCCCTGATATTGTGGAGGTGTATGAGGATGGAGTGCAAGTGGTCTGGAAACCTGTGGAATCTAACACCGTGGTTACGTATACTGTACAGTGCAAGAGCGAAGGTAAAGCAGAACTTGATAGTCTCCACTTCTCGTTATTGTTATCATGATTATCTAGTACTAGTAGTATCGTAGTGTCTAGGAGCCACAGTCCTGCATCAAGGCCTCATTGTACTAGGTGCTGTACAAACAAAATAAAAAGACAGTCCATGCGCCAAAGAACTTACAGTTTCCCATTAGAATCCTATTGAAGAGACATCTGACTTTACAAGATCTGTGCAATGATAATCTCCTTGATTCAGAGATAGTTATACCTTGAGGGTATGTCTTCACTACTGGCCGGATCGGCAGGCAGCAATCGATCCAGTGGGGATCGATTTATCGTGTCTAGTCTAGACGCGATAAATCGACCCTTGAGCGCTCTCCCGTCGACTCCTGTACTCCAGTGCCGCGAATGGTGCAGGCAGAGTCGACTGGGGAGCGGCAGCAGTCTACTCACCACGGTGAAGACACCGCGGTAAATCGATCTAATTACGTCGACTTCAGCTACGTTATTCACATAGCTGAAGTTGCGTAACTTAGATCGATCCCCCCACCCCAGTGTAGACCAGGCCTAATCATATATTATTTGGATTGCCTGACTCATTCAGAGCCTGATGCAAAGCCCACTGAAGTCACTGGGAATCTTTCCATTTACTTCAGCTGGCCTTGGATCAGAGCCTTTGGAGCCTGACCTCTCTGAGTTCCTATTGTTAACAATAATATTAAATATTTATCTTGCAGTAGGACCTACAGGTCACAACCACATTGGGCCTAGAGCTGTGCAACTAACGGATTTTTGATTACCTGGCAATTCTAAAAAATCAGGGGGAAAAGATCATTTTGGGTCAAGCCAAAGCAAAGATTTTTTAAATTTTGGGAGAACTGTAGAGTAAAATAAATTTAATTTAATTTCAGGTCAAACATTGTTTTGGCATTAATTAAATAAAATGATTTTATTTTGACCATTTTAAAACATTTTTTATTTAAAATGCTTAAAAATGGTCAAAATAAAATTTTGAAAGGCAAAATTGTTTTAAACAAAACTCAGCAGGTTTGATTTTGAAATGTTGAAATAAAATGTTTTGACCTTTTCTGATTTTTTTTAGCTTCTTTTCAGTTGAAACAGTTCAGTAAAATCAACATAAATTCATGAAACATTTAGATGTCACCATTCAGCATTTTTTGGTCAGAAAAAAGTGTTGTCCGAAAAATTTCACCCAGCTGTAGTTGGGCCCAGTTTTCCTACGTGCCTCCCTCTAGATCTGTGTATGATATTAGAGGTTTTCAAACTGGGGGGTGGGTCCCCCTGGGGGCGTGGAATGTATTCTGGGGGAAAGGGGGCATGAGAAGCTTTGGGGGGGGAAACATACTGCGCACATTTTGCCCACAGCAATGAATAACTAGCAAAGCTGATTTGTCCAGAATCATATCAGGTCCCTGGATGGCACTCTGTATTGGACTCTAGATGGTGCTGTGATTCTGATGGATTTCTGATAAGCTGGCACAGCATTACACAGAGTCATTGCCATCTGTACGTTAATCTGTTTGCTACGGCGCGGTGTGCCCATTTAATGGAAGGTAAAAGGGACCTGGAGGGCTGTTTCAAGCATCCAACCCAGGATGGGAATTGCTGTGTTCCAAAAAATAGGCAAACCCATTACATTGGTAACAACAGTGTGATAACAGTAAGCAGTATCTCACTTAAAATTTACATTGCTATATACTTAAATGGCTCCGTTTGGATCAATGTCTTTCTGTTTTTAATGTTGAGTGAGAATTGCATGTTGATTTTTTTTCATCAGTATATGTACTTGTGTGGCGGGTTGTGTGTGTAAACTACTACACAAAGAAGCAGAGTGCAATTATATAGGTTTGAGAACCACGGATGTATCTGCATATGTAGTTCATTCTGGATAGCCATGAGCTAGGTAGGGAGTTGTTCCTCTATGAGGGTTTATACCTGAATAAATCTGTTCCTGTTGTTCCCTAACCCTGGGTCTGTGGTGTATCCATTTCCCTGGTGACACAACAATACGATATAACACGATGTGTAACTTCAGTATGCAAACTGGAATGTATAAAAAGTAGAGTTGTGTGAAATGTTCTCAACAAAACTCAGAATCACACGAGACTCACCCGCATTGGGATTCCATTACAAATCTAGTATCAGAGGGGTAGCCATGTTAGTCTGGATCTGTAAAAAGCAACAGAGAGTTCTGTGGCACCTTTAAGACTAACAGATGTATTGGAGCATAAACTTTTGTGGGTGAAGTGGGTATTCACCCACAAATCAAATTGAAGTGGGTATTCACCCACGAAAGCTTATGCTCCAATACATCTGTTAGTCTTAAAGGTGCCACAGGGCTCTCTATTACAAATCTAAAACTCCTGCTGGAGTCCTTGAAAGGTCATTTGAGTTTCACAAACCTTGAGTGAGCTTGGGCCCAGGTTTAAATTATTCTGGGGATTTATTTATAGTTCTTAATTATAGTTGTGTGATGTTTTCAGTTTTGCTTGCTTTCATCATGAAGCGGAATAAAATACAGCGGTTTTTTGAGCAGGGTTTTGTTTTGAGTTTGGGATTCATGTTTGAACCTCAAATCTCAAAGTGGAACTCAGGGAGGATAGATATGAAATTACATGAACTGAAACTACAAACGCATTCACAGCCAACTCCCTGCAATGAACGTTGCATGGCTCTAATATAAAATACCTGGCTTCAGAAGTGAAAATATGAGGTCACTACAAACATGACAAGGCAATGTGAGGTTATACTTTCAGCCCCATTTCTATGCGGCTGCTTCATTTAAATATGCCACCCATTTTCTGTACTCCCAGAACAGTCGTAATTGGCGGCAAAAAAGACACCCGATAATTCCTAGAACAAGTGCTAACCTGTGTTTCTCTTTGCTTGGACAAGATGGTGAATGGAAGACCCTTGTTACTGACTTGGCTGATTGCTGCTACTATGCCAGTAATCTCTCCAGGGGCTTGGTTTACTCCTTCCGGACGGCCTGCATCAGTAAAGCAGGAATGGGACCTTACAGCAGCCCATCTGCCAAAGTAAAGATTGGTGAAAAAGACCAAACAGGTAAGCTATTGGGTGGTGGTAGAACATCTACACTATTGCACCTTCTTCGTGTGTACTTCAGGGGAAGTGGAGCATCAGTCTGGAGGAACTCCATTGCCTCCAGTGTGTTTTAGGGTTTTGAATCCTAGGTGCTGTTGTTCACAGATAGTCCCTTAGCTGACAGCGGGATGAGTTGTAAGAACTCCTAGTCTTGGCATCCTGGGGTTGAAACTGTAGATTACTTGTACAGGAGAGACCACTTAATGGGCTCTCCGACATGCTCATTTAATTCGGGTGCTCACCAGGGAACAGAATCAGAGTAATGTGTTTCAGTTGTATGACGCGTGGGCTTAATAGTACACCTATGGAAGTGGTGAAAAGTCCATTGAAATGCTGTGGCCCTGGTGCTGTCTACAAGCCACAACTCAGTAGTTAATTGATGTGAATTGGTGTTTGCTTCTGTAAAATTCCCTTTGTTCATTTTGGGCTATTTCACTAAGTCAAACTTATCCCAACATAGTTTTTTTCTATAGTTTAATGCTTTGTTTGTATTGTTGCTTATTTTTAAAGAAATCCATTAAATGACAAGGACTCTCCCAGCAGCTGAAAGCATTCCTCTGAGAATTGAGATAATGGCCTATCTGGGATATCATTTCTCTTTCCGCCAATTGAAAGGATTCCACTACACCAGAGAAATAGCCCTGCCCATCTCAATGTAATTTACCAATCCTCACCCTGTATGCTTGCCTTAGGCCAGGGATTCTCAACCATTTTCATACTGTGGTCTCACAATCTCTCCGGAGCCACGCTCCACATTTCTTTATGCCAATACACACAATGCTTCCAAGAAGGTGACATAATGGTTCATACGATGCTCCCTATTCCAGAGGAATATTCAGGAAGAACCAATTTCAAGTGACGTAAGACAATCTGCTTCAGCTGATGAAATGAAACATGGAGTAGAAGCAGGTTGCCAGTCACCAGGCAATGTCTTGCCATTTCATTGAGGGCTGTGACCAGGTGGCAGGTTGAGAACCAGCGGCTAGGCTAATATAGACTAATTGCTCGCCATTTGCAGTGAGATAGAGTAACAAGTTCTTCCATTAGATCCACTGGTCCTCTAATCTGACTGTCTATGTAATAGGCTAGACCAGAGGAAACTCTTAATGGGACATGTCTACACTGGGGCTGGAGGTGGAATTTCCAGCTCCGGTAGACATACCCATGCTAGCTCTGATTGAGCTCGCGCGCTAAACATAGAAGTGTAGCTGCCGGAGCTTGAGCGGCATGACGAGCTAGCTGCCCTGAGTGCAATCCTGTCAGAGACCTAGGTACATACTTGGGGTGGTGTGTGCCGTGGCAGCTACACTGCTGATTTTAGTGTGCTGGCTTGTTCAGAGCTAACCTGTGAATGTCCACCCGAGCTGGACATTATGTCTCCAGCTCCAGTGTCAGTAGCCCTGTGTTCAGTCCTGAAGGTGTTTCTTTGCACTAGAACAGGGGTTCTCAAACTTCATTGCACCGCGACCCCCTTCTGACAATAAAAATGACTACACGACCCCAGGAGTGGGGACCGAAGCCTGAGCCCGCCCCAGCCCCACTGATCCGGGCGGTGGAGGGGGGGACAAAACTGAAGCCCAAGAGCTTCAGCCCCAAGCGGGGGGCCTATAACCTGAGTCCCAACACGCAGGGCTGAAACCCTCAGGCTTCAGCCTCGGGTGGTGGGGCTCAGGCTTCAGTTTCAGCCCTGGGCCCCAGCGAGTCCAAGCCAGCCCTGGCGACCCCATTAAAATGGGGTCCCGACCCAGAGTTTGAGAACCGCTGCACTAGAACGTGATTTGGTGCCTCTAGTGTGAGACATCTCACAAATGTGCCTGCTGGAGTCTGAAATACGGTAGCTGCCTGTCTGCCTCCCTATTGACAAGAAGATACCCAGGGATGACAAAGCAAGGATCTGCACTGAACCCAGTGTTGTTTTCTCTTCTACATCCATGTCTCTCTTTCCCTCTAGCGTTTCAATCTGCAAAGCAGACGTTCCCAGCTGCTACAGAGGGTGAGCGTGAAATAATGGCACCAGCGGAGCCTTTTCCAACCCAGCAAACCTACGCCTTCCAAACAGAGATCAAAAGGTATAAAGGCCAGAAACCCCCAGTTACACACTCAGATGTTCAGGAGAAAATGCTGCATGCGGCTTCAGTTTGGACCCTAAAACTCGGAAATGTCACTTTTATAAACCTACCGGCCACCCACCTGTTACCTGCCCACTTACCACTTTGTTTTAAAGAAAACATCTCCAGTAGCTCAGGATACTGGGCTTTGCTTGGCTGCCCTCCTCTTGTCTGACTTGATATTGCCAACATTAAATGAATCCTGAGCCAGACCCTGCTCAAATGTGTACATTGCTCACTAACTCCATACACGTACTCACCAACCAGGGCAGAGCCCACTCCTTCCAGGTAGATAAAGCTCGCCGTTGAGCACGTGGGGTTCATAGCAATTCAAATCCAATAGCTGGACACCAATTGTAACAGATCCATAGGTCCCCAGAATTTCATTGTCCTTATTGTACCCCACAGTGTGGCAGAGGAGAGGGGCTTTCCAAGAGGTGGGAGGGTGAAGAAGATGGGGCCAGTCAGGGCTCACTCCAGGCAAGAGTCCTCATCACCTTGTAGAGGCTGCCCCCAACACTAGCCCATCCCCAAGGAATTTCACATCTGGGAATTAGCCAGTGTCCTAAAAGGTAAAAGACACTGAATCCAAATTTGGGATCTAAACACTGGATTCTTGCTAAGAAGCCCAATCATGTACAGCCCAGCTGTCCTCTGGGCTGGTAAAGGATTCTCTCTTAGGCTCCCTTTACGCTTGTGAGCTCGGGGGCGAGTCCCAGTTCACTGAGACGTATTCGTGCTAGCTGTCATCGAGCTCGCACGCTAGAATAGTAGTGTAGCCGGGGTAGCATGGGCAGCCGTGAGCTGAGTACGTACCCATGGAGTTCAGGCAGGTTTGTAGTCAGCACGATTCGCCCATGCTGACACCGTTTGTGCTACTCCGGGGACACTGTTTTTAGCGTGCTGGCTCGGTCACACCCCCAGCTCCAAGTGTAAACACACCCATCATTGCACCTGTGCATTGCGGATATTATTCACAGGCATTAGAGGTCAGGCTTTTGCTGCTGCCATTAAAAGTAGCCATACACTTTCACTTTAAGGAGGTGCAGACTTACGTTCTCTCCTACCAGCCCAGCATGATCATGGTTTTCACCACAGGGTCTGGATGCAAAATAAGCAGTAGGATGCTGTTGATTCTAAGGTACGGCAGAACCTGGCTCAGGCTACCTTGTTCCAAGAGCAGCAGGAGAAGTTTAACTTGCCCTTGTACTTTTGTTGCTCCAGGGGGCGTTTCAGCATCGTCAGACAGTGCAGGGAAAAATTAAGCGGAAATGCGCAGGCTGCCAAAATTATCCCCTACCGGCAAGAAGACAAGCAGGCTGTGCTCCAGGAATATCAAGTCCTGAGGAAGCTTCATCACACACATATCGTTCAGCTGCAAGGAGCCTACGTGAGCCCCCAGCACCTAGTGCTGATCCTGGAATTGTGCGTGGGGCCAGAGCTACTCCATTGTTTGGCTGAAAGGTACGCATCCCGCCGTACCAGCTTTGTTTGAGGCTGGGTTAGCTAGTGAGGCATCTGTACTGTGGATTTTTGCCCACCTCTTCATTCTGGAGCATCTTCCTCCGCCCACGTTTTCCCCCAGTCTAATTTCCTACTATACTTGTGATACACCTCCTGTACTCCCCTGAAACTCGTTCGGCTCTTCGGCTTCCATGGATCAGCCACAAATCAGTACCTGTGGAGCATCACAGTCTCTTTCCCTCCGCCACCAGAGATGGAGGACATCAATTATTTTAATGCGTCTATTCGCTGCCTTGATTCCCAGAGTCTCTTGTTAAATCCCAGCTCTCGAGTGGCCATAAAGAGGATTGGTTGGGGACTGGCCCTGCTTTGAGCAGGGGGTTGGACTAGATGACCTCCTGAGGTCCCTTCCAATCCTGATATTCTATGATTCTGTGCTCATTCTGGCTGAGCGTAAATCCTACCTTTAAGGTGTAAATGTACAATAGATGGCATGGGGATTGTGTGTGGTTCAGGCAGCCTTTCCACCTATTCCCATTTCTCCTTCCGCCTCCCCCTGCTGGCTGAAAACTGATCAGATGACATCTTATGAGTAAGAGGGCTAAGCCCCTGATCTAAGCACAGGAGCTGCATTCTGATCCCACTCTGCCACTGACTCCCTCTGTAGCCCAGTCACTTAATTTCTCAGCCTCAAGTTTCCATCTGTATCACAGGCATAGCAATAGTTACTTACCTACCCCCAGTGGAGCTTCGTGAGGACAGGGCCGCCCGGGGGGGGCAAGTGGGGCAATTTGCCCCGGGCCCCGCAGGGGCCCCCATGAGAATATACTATTCTATAGTATTGCAACTTTTTTTTATGGCAAGGGCCCCCGAAATTGCTTTGCCCCAGGCCCCCTGAATCCTCTGGGCGGCCCTGCCTGAGGATTAATGAATAATATTTGTGAAGTATCTGAAGCTGATGAAAAGTGCTGAGTATTGTTGTTCCTGATCATGTTAGGACTTAATGGGAATTTTCCTATTGACTTCAGTGGAAGCAGGACCAGGCCGTTAAAATACGCAGGAAGGAAAATTATGATTTTTACTGTTTCCTTTACCAGGACATCCTACTCAGAGGTGGAGGTCAGAGACTATCTATGGCAGATCCTCAGTGCAGTTGAGTTCCTCCATGCACACCACATCCTGCACTTGGATCTGAGGTCTGAAAACATGATCATTACTGAACCCAACCTGCTTAAACTCCTGGACTTTGGCAACGCGCAGTTCTACTCGCCAGACAGAGTCATTACCATGGATAGGTGCATTGACTACGTAGAAACCATGGGTGAGTACGGTATGTCAGTGCTACGTCAGCATGGCCTCGGGCCCCTGCTAGATGGAAGGTCAGACTGGGACAATGGTGGGAGCGACACTTTACAGATGTGTTTGAAGATGCTCCCATTCATTGCCTGGCAGATGCTCCTGTTGGTTGCCAGCTAACAGGAAATGGGGTCAGCCTGCATTCTCTTACATTATTCCCACTTGTGCTATAATGGCGGTTATAGAACTGGATGTTTTTGCAGTGTCCAGAATTCACCCTGAATTTCCTGGTCTGGATGATGCTGGAGTGAATTTAGGCTGCCTGTGTTGTAGCCCTGGCCTGCGATTGGCTGGTGCAGTGGGTAGAACTGCGTGGACACAGCAGCCTTCCCAGCGTGCTTGTTCCGTTGAATTCAATGAATTGAATGGGTAACTCATAAATCTCACGTTGAGTTGATTTAAAATGTGAGACAACCCTTGTGAAGCACAATGTCTCATCCTGAGCATGGAGGGGCAGAGCTAGCGAGTGTACAGTGTACATGCTGCAGACAGTGGGCACAGTCCCTTCTGATTTACACCAATGTAACTATTAACTTTAACGGGGTTACTTCTGATTTACCCCAGTGTAAGTGAGAGGAGAGTCATGCCCATAAAATGCACACAGTGCAGTCACTGCATGGGCAAAAGCAATGAACACAGCACTAGATGTGCAATATATACCTAGTAACGACAACGCTTTTTAGAGAGGCGTTCATAGGTCTCCATTTGTTTGGCTTCTTAAATGACTCAGGATGTTCATGGGGTGTCATGCATCAACTCCACTCACACCGCTGTGCCTTTGTAGCTCCAGAACTGCTGTCAGAGCAAGGAGCCCTCCCGCAGACTGACATCTGGGCTGTCGGCATCACCGCTTTCATCATGTAAGTAGTTCCCTTGCAAAGAACTAGAAATACTAGTGAATAATCACAATGACGACACAATTGGCATCACAGAAACGTGTTGGGTTCATTCATGACTGGAATATCGGTATAGAAGGGTATAGTTTGTTCAGGAAGGACAGGCAGGAAAAAAGGGAGGAGGAGTTGCCTTGTATATCAAAGATGTGTATATTTGCACTGAGGTTGAGATAGAAGAGGGAGGCAGACCTGTTGAAAGTCTCTGGATAAGGATAAAAGGGCTAAAAACCAAGGGTGATGTCATGGTAGGTGTCTACTATAGACCAACTAACCAGGGAAGAAGAGGTGGATGAGGCTTTTTTTGAACAACTAACAAAATCATCCAAAGCGAAAGGACTCGGTGGTGATGGGGGACTTCAACTACTCAGACATCTGTTGGGAAAAGAACACAGCAGGATACAGATTATCCAACAAGTTCTTGGAATGCATTGGAGACAACTGTTTATTGCAGAAGGTGAAGAAAGCTACTAGGAGAGAGGCTGTTCTGGATTTGATTCTGACAAACAGGGAGGAACTGGTTGAGAATTTGAAATCGGAAGGCAGCTTGGGTGAAAGTGATCATGAAATGGTAGAGTTCACGATTCTAGGGAATGGTAGGAGGGAAAACAGCAGACTAAAGATAATGGATTTCAAAAAGGTAAACTTTACCAAACTCAGAGAATTGATAGTTAAGATCCTGTAGTGAGCAAATATAAGGGAAAAGAGTTCAGGAGAGTTGGCAGTTTTTTAAAGAGACATTATTAAGGGCACAAGAGCAAACTACACCAATGTGTAGGAGAGATAGGAAGTATGATAAGATTATGGTAAGACACCACAGTGGCTTAACCAGGAGATCTTGGAAGTTTTTTAAAAACAAGTTGGACAAACATCTGTCAGGGATGGTCTAGGTTTTCTTGGCCCTGCCTCAGTGCAGGGGGCTGGACTTGATGACTTCTCAAGGTCCCTTCCAGCCCTAAATTTCTATGATTCTATGTATTAACAGTAGTGTTGTAAGCAAGACGTGAGAAGTAATTCTTCTGCTTTACTCAGCACTGATAAGGCCTCAACTGGAGTATTGTGTCCAGTTGTGGGCACCACACTTCAGGAAGGATGTGGACAAATTGGAGAAAGTCCAGAGGAGAGCAACAAAAATGATGAATGGTCTAGAAAAGATTGGGAAAAAATGGGTTTGTTTAGTCTGGAGAAGAGAAGACTGAGGGGGGACATGATAACTGTCTTCAAGTACGTAAAAGGTTGCTATAAAAAGAAGGGTGATAAATTGTTCTCCTTAACCACTGAGGATAGGACAAGAAGTAATGGGTTAAATTGCAGCAAGGGAGATTTAGGTTGGACATTAGGAAAAACTTGCTAATTGTCAGGGTGGTTAAGCACTGGAACAAATTACCTAGGAACATTGTGGAATTTCCATTATTGGAAGTTTTTAAGAACAGGTTAGACAAACACCTGTCAGGGATGGTCTAGATAATACTTGGTCGTGCCTCAGTTCAGGGGCTGTACTAGATGACCTATTGAGGTCCCTTCCAATCCTGCATTTCTACGATTGTGGATTGCATCAGTGGAAGGCAGCTTTAAATCCACTAGGGTTTCAAAGGAGATCCACCAGCAGAGATGCACTAAGGGCCTACTGCATCAGCTCAGAATAGCCAGAGTACAGCAGCATTCCAGCCACATCCCTCCTCCCTGGCGCACCCCCAGAACCGAGGGTTGTGAAATAGAGTGGTTTAAAGCTGTCTGTGCTGGCTCTACACTCCCTGATGGGCCGATGGGCTGCCTTTATAGGCCCTTTGCACAGCAGGATTGGTGTCAAGGGGCCATGTTGCAACACAGAATCAACCCACACCCACCTTTTGTATATGGCTCAGCTCTCCAATAAAACTCAACTAGTGCAAGCACATTAAAACTACACTAAGGGCAGGTCTACACTACCCGCCGGATCGGCGGGTAACGATTGATCTATCAGGGGTCGATTTATTGCGTCTAGACTAAACGCGATAAATCGATCCCCGAGCGCTCTCCCGTCGGCTCCGGTACTCCACCGCCGCGAGAGGCGCAGGCGGAGTCGACGGGGGAGTGGCAGCAGTCGACTCAGCACCGTGAAGACGCCGCGGTAAGTCGACCTAAATACGTTGACTTCAGCTACGCTATTCTCGTAGCTGAAGTTGCGTATCTTAGGTCGATTCCCCCCCCAACCCCAGTGTAGACCTGGGCTAAGTAAAAAGGCAAACAAAGCATTCTAATTAAACCCTTCCTCCAATAAATCATCTCTTCTTCCATTTCCTCTTCCCATACAATGCTTCTCAGCACAGGTGTGGTCTGCTTCCTCGCGCTAGCACAGCACTTCCCAGGAGTGCCTAGAAAGGAACTGGGAACAGAAAATTGCATTTACAAAGAGGCCTTTCCCCTCACGTGTCAATTTACCCTCCTTTTTTGTGTTAGGCTGAGTGCCGACTACCCCCTCAGTTCTGAGGTGGCCTGTGACTTTCCGAGAATCACCAAAAAAGGGAAGGTGAAACTTACCAGATGCTACGCGGGTCTGTCTGGGGGGGCCGTGACATTTCTTCAAAGCACGCTGTGCGCAAATCCCTGGTAAGAGGATGTTTGCTTTGCAGCATGCAAACTATGCAGAGCCCAGTTTCTGCTCTCTTCTCTCTTTCTCTAGCCAGCTACCTAGCTTCCTCTCACTGCATGTCTCCATCTGAGCCAGACGCTTGTTGATGCTCTAGCTCTCTTCCTATCCTAGGGGGAGGCCGTCAGGATCGGAATGCCTTCAGTTTCCATGGCTCCAGGAGACGGGTTTGGATGACAGACAGCAAGCGGTGGTCACTTTCTCCACCGCCAAGCTGAGGCGTTTCCTAGCAGAACGGGAGAAGAAAAGGAGCCTGCTCTGTTCAAAGTATGGGCTGATGATTGCACAGTGAAATGGATGGGAACACAGTGAAGAATAGATTCCCCCATCCCACCCCGCATGCCCCGACAAATGTGTGCACTGGGGGTTTGGTACCTAAGTGTCATCTCTGGTTACAGACCTGCTGCAGTAAACCAGTGACCCTGACGCCTTAGAGAGAGATTTGGGTGAGCAGGTCCCATTAGACATGAGTGAATGGGAACTGGATCTCTGGGTGGCTTTGAAAATCCTTCCCTGAGTGTTCCAAGACTGCTCATAATACCACTCAGTGACTTCCCCCACAAGCTCCAGCAGCAGCACAGAGATACCAGACCCCCAGCCAGTTCATGAGTCTTTCAGACGTTACTCCCTGCAATAACAGCAGCCTCGGCTTCTGATCCCCGGTGCTCACGTGATAGCCAGGTCTTCTAGCCGGTCTCTCAAAACCATACGGAGCCAGTAAAAGATTTCCCTTGGAATATAGCACTGAGTTGGGGCTGGGGTAGAGGAGGCTGTTGAATGATAGTGCCCCAGGATGGAATCAGAGTATATACATCTTCGCTGTTTAAAAAAAAATCCATTGTGTGGCTATCAGATGAAATGTAGTGTGTATGTGTGTGTGTGTGTGTCTTCTAGGCAGAGTTGTAGGTAACTGGAGCTATAAATAACATTTGTTCAATAGGGCACCTGATGTGTCTGTCACATAGTAGCCGGGGCTAGAATTGACAGACACAATCAGCATGCACCGGTGACTGGACCCAGTTTGTAACGTACCTTGGCCATGTTCACCTATGGCTACCACAGTCATCCGTGGGGACTGAACCCAAGACAAAACGCAGGCCTCTGCCACTCACACTGAAAGAGAAATCTTTCCTCTGGAAGTAGCAGGCTGCTAAGCCAGCCACTAGAGGGAGGCACAATCACACTCAGTACAGGAGCATTACATGCACCATCTGCACATTACTACAGACGGGACTGTAACTGGGACTCTCATGGTGCATAGACAGTAACTGTCCCAGGTAAGCCTCCCTCTCACCAGGCCAGAAGGAGCCATGCTACGTTTGTGTCCAATGGAAGTCAGTCTTGCATGTACCTTGAACGACAGGAGATACAAGAACAGCCATTTGTGGCCATCTTCCTGCTCATGCAAGAGAAAAGGCACTGATAGAGTCTTGCATTTTCAGTGGAAGACCAAATTAGCCCTTTGTATGCTACTCCTATGAATGGCTCAGATCATGCCATCTCAGACACAAGCCAATTTTTTCTGCTATGTGCTAATAGTGTGGCAGAATGTATAGCATGTATCATTGAGGGGTCTATGCATGCCCCTGTGCATTGTGATATATGCAGCATTGACTAAAATCCTCAAAGGATTGATGCTCACTGTGGTTATAACCACAGTGAATATGAACTATGGGACATGTATTTAAAATCTCCAGTCTTTATGATCAGAGGGCAAATATATCAGACACCGAGTAGCTTAAAGCAATCCTAACTTGCTTTATCTGAATCTGCAGTCTTAAAAATGCAAAACACGCTGTTAGGAATTCTATGCTGATTTTGCAGTACGCGGCCTTGATATATTGATATGGGCTTCCGTAGGGTAGGTGGCCCCTGCAGGGAGAGACTTGGCACAGTTAGGATTTTAGAGCGAGGCATTCTCTCACAGGAAGGACTCAAATGAGCACGCTCCAAAAGAAAACTTTTGTCCACACCTGGGAGAGAGTGTTCTGAGCTGCAAAGGGCCATACTTTGGGCCTTGAGTGAGTGGTTCATTGCAATGAACTCGCTACTCTGCCTGGCTTGCTGTCGAAAGTGACCTGTGCATGCTACCTTTGTTGGTTGCACTGTTCTGTGTCTGTGGGTACAGAGGAAACGCCCACTCATTGGGTGACTTTCGTAGGAACAGCTCTGCCGCTGGACAGACACCAGTTCCACAGATGCTCGGGGGAGATGTAATAAACCCAGGAATCTGCAGTGATGAAGTTAGGGTAATTTTTCCTTAATGCCTACCATAGTCTTTTTAATCAGCCACACACAACACACGCCTTTTCACTGAAGCAATCAAAGTAGCACAATGTTTTCCATTATGATTCTTCTACACAGCAAAGATCACTTATGCTAGACAGTTTGTTAGCAGTGCTTGCCTGCTGCTGGCTATTCCAGGTATGTCCGAGTGTCATGCACCTGCCATGCCGCTGAATGTACGAGACACATCCAGGCAGAATGTGCCTGTCATGCTGCTGAGAATTCTGGGAATATCTAGGTGGAGCACAGCTGTTGAATGTGCTTGGTATATCTAGGTAGAACATACCTGCTGAGCTGCTGAATGTATCAGATGTGTCTAGTTAGAATGTGCCTATTATGCTGCTGAATGTTCTGGATGTCTCTAGGTAGACCACGCCTATTATGCTGCTGAATGTATTGGGTGTATCTAGGTGGAACACCTCCCCGTGCTGATGAATGTTCTAGGTGTATCTAGATGGAACACCCTCATGCTGCCGAATGTTCTAGGTGTATCTAGGTGGAACACCCCCGTGCTGCTGGATGTTCTAGGTGTATCTAAGTGGAACACACCACTGTACTGCTGAGTCCATGCTAACTCTTCCATTATGAAAGATGTTAATAGAAAATCATCAGCCCAGCAGGTGCACTGTAATACCAGTATCACATGGGGTTAACCCCTGCTTTAACTTAGGCTCCTGTTGGTACTAGCTGTACAGCAGTCAAAGGCACATGAAGCAACAAAGACCTTGACCTCATTAAATACAGAATTTGTCTAAAGGCATTCTGCCACTTGGGCGCCTGGGCTGTTGATTTGTAGATCTTCTGATATATTTGGGAGATGTGGGAACAGAGTTATTGGAAAATGTATTTCAGTTTGATTTCTAAATAGAGGCCACAACATCCTGGAGCTTAGTGTCTTTCATGGTGTCTAAAAAGTGTTGTGGATTATTTTCATTTACATTTGATGGTCTTAGCATTGTTTTTCTTTTGTGAATATAATCTCTGCGTTTATGTGAACTGACTCATGTATCTATTGGTTCTGGTGTGGTCAGTTTATTGCACCAAATACCATTTTGTGACTTTCATTACGAACGATGTTTTGCTCATAGTTCTGTATCCAGAAGCATTAATGGGGATGGGGGAGGGAAATCAGTTCCTAATGTGCTACCGTTTCATAAGATCGTGAAAGAGTGATAGTGTTTAAATGGTGACAGCCTTTCCAGTCATGTTTAATGCACATTGGTAAGATCCTAAAATGCATAACGCTAAGGTTCCTTATGATGCCAGTACAGCAAGCAGCACAGGAAATGTGACTGAAACTAGAGGACGTTTAACTAGACTGGGGAGAGCAGACACAGATTCAACAGACAATGAAGCTTTGAATTTCAAAGTTACATTGTCGCCATAGTCCAGTGTAGGAGAGAGTGTTTAGGTCTTAGGGCCCAATTCTGAGCTGAGTTCCATTGAAGCTAGAGGAGTTACTTTGGATTGATACTGGTGTTACTTAGATCAGAATCTGGCCCATAGGTTTTCAGGATGCTGTCTTCCCTCCAACTTAATATCACAGCAATCAGATGTACTTTAGATTGGTTTGATTTTTAAGGTGGAGAGGGGTCAATTTGTGAAGGAAAAACCCATTTAAGAGTACAATTTTTAATGTGGGTTAACAAATATCAAGACCTGGGCTCATATCCCCTTTCTCTTTCTTATGCAATTCAAATTAACTGAGTTTGCTTCTCTAATTTGCATGCGTTTTGAACATGCCAGAAGTCTTTTGTGCACTCAAGCCTGTTTTGTTAAATAAACTATTTTGACAAAGAAGTTAGACCATATTTTTTGCTGTTATTCTTTTCCTATAATAATAGTACTGTAGCTTCCAGGTGTCTCCATCAGACTCAGGGCCCTTGTGTTCTAGACACAGCACAAACATATCCTAGCTGGATGCATGCTTAGTTCTTTCCTTGGGACGATTCCTGCCTTCAAATAATTTTGGTTGCGCCTCTTCATATTCTTTCTATTGGATCAACATCATTCAGGTACCACGGTGCCCGGGGTTGAATGCAGCGTACTAGTCTCTCCATTGCCAGAGAGAGAAGTACTACCAAGTCCCCATTGCGTGATGCAATGCCTTTGGACGCCAGCCCCAAACCCCATTGTTTTGTTTCATTTTCAAGTCACAGCATTTGCTTGAAATAAGGACTCATGCTCCTTTCTGGCTCCTTTTCCTGAGCCTGCAGTGAAGCCATAGACCTGAGGACAATCTAGTAGCTAAAACTATTGTGACAGACCCAGACCAGTGGGGTACAGGAGTCTGGAAGAGGGCAAATATACTGGTCACTGGATGAGTAGTTTTCTGTTCCCTGAGTGACCAGAGCAGGGGCTGCACTAGAGTAATCAGGAACCTGCTAGAACCAATTAAGACAGGCAGGATAATTAAGACACCTGGAGCCAATTAAGAAACTGCTAGAATCAATTAGGACAGGCTAGCTAAGCAGGGCACCTGAGTTTAAAAAGGACCTCACTTCAGTTTGTGGTGTGCATGCAAGGAGCTGGGAGCAAGAGGCACAAGGAGCTGAGAGTGAGAGGGTGTGCTGCTGGAAGACTGAAGAGTACAAGCATTATCAGACACCAGGAGGAAGGTCCTGTGGTGAGGATAAAGAAGGTGTTGGGAGGAGGCCATGGGGAAGTAGCCCAGGGAGTTGTAGCTGTCGCGCAGCTGTACCAGGAGGCACTCTAGACAGCTGCAGTCCACAGGGCCCTGGGCTGGAACCTGGAGTAGAGGGCGGGCCCGGGTTCCCCCCAAACCTCCCAACTCCTGATCAGACACAGGAGGAATTGACCTGGACTATGACTTCTACCAGAGGGGAAGGTCTCTGGGCTGTTTCCCGACCCACATGGTGAATCCGTGAGGCGAGAAAATCCGCCAATAAGCGCAGGACCCACCAAGGTAGAGGAGGAACTTTGTCACACTATGTACCCTGGGAAACAATCCTCCAGTGGTAGGGAGGTAGGATGGGTGACATGATCTCCATATCCTGATTCCATAACCAAGTGTTTCACAACAGCCTCCCTACCAAAACGAGTAGTGGCTTTGCTAATGAGCAATCTGAAATGTGTTTGAACTACCCACCGAACCCATAGCTTGGCCTGGATATTACTGAGGGCAAGAGCTGTCTTCTTGACCCTCTCATATTAGATGTAACAGAGTACCACATAACTTCTTTGTCAGAAGCTGGGAATGAGTGACAGGGGATGGATCACTTGATGATTACCTGTTCTGTTCATTCCCTCTGGGGCACCTGGCATGGGCCACTGTCAGAAGACAGGATATTGGGCTAGATGGACCCTTGGTCTGACCCAGTATGGCCATTCTTATGTTCTTATGAAGGTGGCTGACTGTGAGATTAGACCCTCTGAACATTCATAACTATAAAGGAATTCTAATTACAACACTAGAGGGTATTTGGAAAGAAGTTTTATGACTATTCTAGACACTCAGAGCTCTAGGTTAAATCAACCAAATGGATCAAATAATGAGAGAGGCAATTTACACTAGTTCAGAAGGAAATATTTACATACAGGAAACTATAGGGAAAAAATCATAATTCAAACCTCACTGGTTCTCCTTCAAAACTGAACTACAAATTGTTGCATGATTAGACTCTCGCGACTCAATCCTCAGTCGCTCCTCCAGTGTTGCCACGCAGCTCCCTTTAGTCCAGCAACCACACTTCATTCAGGTTTGATACACTGGCCTGCAATATGGGAATAAGTCCCCTACTTAGTGCTACCCTGGATCTGTGATACTAAGGTCTCGACTCCTCTTTGCCAAGGTTCTTCCATACGCAACTCCTTCTTTCACCTAGAAGTCCAGCTCACCTGAGCCTGCTCAGTCATGGATTCTCAGTTTTGTTAGCAGACAGTTTGCCTCCTGGACACCGCCCCCTCACAGATGCAATCCCATTACACCCTTGTGACAATGCCAGCAATTGCTTGCATGAAAAACCAACATTAGGAGAGGATTTTATGCCCTGTCAGCTGCACATCATGGGACACCCTTCACCCCACAAATGGAGAAACCCACTCATGAACCCAACCAAAATCCTTGTCTACTGCAGATGTGAAATTCCTGGTGGAGACTGAAGGGGATGGCAGGTTTGGCATGTCTGTGCAGATCAGGCTGGTTTCTCTCGGCCTCTGTCATAGCAGTTTTCACTCCTCAAGCCTTATTTAAATCTACATACACAATTACGAGAAAGTTGCTTATGCTTTATGCTGAAGTTCCATTTACCAACAGTTTATAAACTGTGTTAATAAATGATTAAAAGAGGTTTGAAAAAATGGGTCATCAATTGTTAAAAGAGTCCAACAGGTCAACAAGTTGCTTATAACCAGCTATAACATCTTCTACAGATGTGCTTGTGAGCCCTCTCTAAGAGGCAGGATGGCCCAGTGGACCGGGTGTGATTCGAGAGACCCGTGTTCAGGTCCCTACTCAGGCACAAATTCCACAGGTGGCTTTGGGCAAGTCACCGACTCTCTCTGTGCCCTCAGATCTACAGAACGGGGACAATAGCACTTCCCAATCTCATGGGGGCGCTGTGAGGATAAACATTGTGAGTTGTGAGGTGCTCCAATAGGACAGGGATGGGGGCCAGCTAAGCGCCTTAGGGAGAATACCTGTTGCTCGTCAGCTCTGCGGGTCTTTTTGTTCTGCGTCTGCACAGCGCCTGGCACAATGGGGTCTGTGACTGTGGATCCTAGGAGCTACCACAATACAAATAATAAATAAATAACAATATGCTTGTGACATGTTAGTCACACACATGAGTCATTTACACCCTCTGTAAGCCATTCACACACACAACGTGTGACCAGAGTGCCTATCTCCATGGTGGGACAAGGGGTTTCACTTGGCCACGGTCTCCTCTCCTCTAACCCTCTGCAATGGCCTTCCTGGTGTGCATCTTCTGGTGAGTGGTGAGGCCGGAGCGGAGGCTGAAGCGCCGCTGACCCTGGGGGCCCGCGAAAGGGCCGCTCACTGGTGTGGATGCGCCAGTGCCAGAAGAAGTTGGAGAGCTGGCTGAAGCTCTTGGTGCACTGGCTGCAGCTGTAGGGCTTCTCACCTGTGTGGGTCCTCTGGTGCATCATCAGTACCCATGTCTGCAGGAAGTGCTTCCTGCATTTGAACGGCTTTCTCCAGAAGTGGAGGGTCTCGTGACGCTTCAGGTGGATCTTCTCCTTGTAGCTCTTCTCACACACACCTGTCTCCTGACCCGAGCGGCCCTGTGCTACGTTTATTGAACTACATTAATTGCTAGCAAATTTACATACCCAAGACACTCAAGAAGCTGATTTTCTTGGTGCTGGTTGAGTTGATTTTGAATGAAAGACATTTATAAGGTGGTTATTTTTGTCTGGACTGATCTGGGCTACAGATGTTGGGAGAATGCGGTGTTGCCTGGACAGGTCATCCTAACGTCAAGAGGGTTGCATAAGGCCATCATGTTATATAGAAAGATAGCAAGAAATACATCTGCCAACTGTGGGGTTTCATGTGTTTTCCTTTGAAGCATGTGCTGTAGGTCACTGTTAGAGATGAGAGTCTGGACTAGACAGACCATAGTTCTGAGCCTGTCTGGCGATTCCTATGTAAATATTCATCTAGTCTAGGAAATAAAGTGAGGATCCGTGAACTAGAGAAGGCTAAACTAAAGAAGAGTAGCTAGATTGGACCAGACCTGCTGGGACCAAACCCGCCAGGTAAGTCTATTTAACTTTGCAGTTTGTCCTTTGTGGGTTAGAGGTCTGTGGATACCACTGTGTATCAAAGATGGTTTACTTAGACACTGAGTGTGTTCCACAATACAGCTGTGTTCTCCTGAAATGTGTGCCTTAAAGACATGTGTTTCACTGTCGGTCACTCAGTGTATCCGTATAGTGCAGAAGGACATCAAAGTGAAGTTTACTGCTCTGGGTGGGCAGGGGGGTGATTGGTTCCAACTCCCCTTTGACAGCTATAGAAATTAGGCAGAAAGAGTCAGAAAACACTCTCGCCTCTCCCTGGCGGTGTGCTAGCAGAGCCCTGTTTTGGAAAGAGCTGGGTCTTGGGGGACATCCATCCAGGACAAACTGAAAGTAGGGTGGAGATGAAGGCAGTTCCGGGGACACAGTCTAGCCGTCTAGGCTGAAAGTGCAGGTTGCTGTGGGAGCGAGGAAAGGAAAGTTACTGCCTAAAGGAGTTGAGGCATTTCCTACCCTAAAAGACTCCATTAGGGAAGAATACAAAATACCAACTCGCTCCCTACCCAGAAGGGCTTGCATGAAAAATGCCAAACCGCTTGGCTGGTTGGTTTTTTTTTGTTTGTTTGTTTTTCCAAATTCCAATGTCTTTCAGTTTTAAAAAAAAAGGTGTTTTGGCTGTTCACTCCCTCCCCCCCCCCCCCCCCGTTTTCTCCCTCCTCCCACCATCCCCTTTCCCCGGTGCTGCTGCCAAGGATGAAACACTGAAAAGAATTTGGCTTTTTTCATGGAAAAAAACTGAAAATTTCAAAGCATTTTTGGTTGAAAAAAAAATTCCTGGCGACAAATTCCGACCAGCTTCTGTAACCCCACCCCCTCACTGAGCTCTCCTCCCACCGGGAGCCGGCACAGGGCTAGGCAAAGGGGCTGGGGGCTAACTGGAAAGAATGGTGTGCTTACCAATTCACAACAAACACCACAGGGAGAGGCAGTCAGGATAGCTGCTCAGGGAGAGCGGCTGGTCGTCAGCTCTTAGCCAGGCAGCTTGGAGGAGGTGTGGATTGTTACTGCTCACCGAAGGAGGGGGTTTCTGAGCTTTCTTCTTCCAGCGAGTCCTGCTGATCCTTGGCCCATGGTGCTCCAGCCTGCTCCATTTGGGATAAAATGTTCAGTTTGGTCCCTGCATAGCCTGTTAATGGGGGAAAATCAGGTTGTGTTGTGTTGCCGCACGGCTACCGCTGCCAGCATCCCATTCTCCTTGCACCTTCCCCATCTCTCTCTAGCCTGACACTCTCCATGACTGTTAAACATGCTCCCTTAATCCTAATGTCCACTCTAACCTCCTTCTCCTCAGACAATCTGAGGCCACTGGGTGATGTTCTCTGCCCTGGGTGATGCAGGAGGTCACCCAGGTCAGAGAACCTCACCCAGTAAACTCTCCATCAAGCCCATAACTTCTGTCTGAGCTCTAGCATACCTTTTAGAAAGACACCCAGTCTTGACTGGATGACTTCAAGTGATGGAAAATCCACCACAGCCCTAGGTTTGTTGCCCGTAATGGTTAATTACCCTCACTGTTAAAAACGTGCACCTTATTTCTCAGCCAATACGTGAGCAGCCTGGACATCTCTCCAATCACCTGCCTTAGGGCAATACTCTGCCCAGATTGCAGTAGCCCCTTTCCCTCGTGAAATCAGTGACTTGCTCCTTTCTGCTGCTGCTGATCCTCAGTGATGTCCCGGCATCTAGAAAAGGCCCTGGGCATCTCAGAGCCCACACAACACCCAGGAAAAGGAGGAGGGTTGAGCTTTACCCAACGAGGTCAGGAGACCGTAATTCTCCTCCATCGTGTCCTGATACAGCGCCTTCTGCCCCTGCTCTAAGAGAGCCCATTCCTCCTAAGAGAAATAGACCGCAACGTCATCGAATGTCACCGGGACCGGGAATCACAGGAGTTACATACTCTCAGCCTTCCACTTTCATCCAGCCTGCTTTCATCCCAGCCCATCAGATGTGTTTTCTCCATGAACAATGAACAACAGGCACATGCCACTCTCTGTAATGCCAGAGTCCTTCCCGGAAGACCAAGGGACTCGTCCTCTGCTTGGTATGTTGGACAAAGAGCCTTGAGGTGCAGGAGAGTGCCAGCACCAGCAGTCAGGAGAGCTAAAGCCAAGTCCCCTAAATCAAAGGGGAAAGCGTTGGTTTGCCAGCTGCAGGAATGACCCCACTGAAGACGCCGGCAAACCTGAGTGGATCAGGGATACTGGAAGCACGCTTGGGGGTGGAGCCAATCGAAGATTCGATCCTGCCCCACTCGGCAGGCAACTAGGGCAGTCACCGCTTTGCTGACAGCTGGCGTGACACTCACTCCCCAACCCTGCCGCTCAAAAGCAACACACGAGGCTCTCCCTGCAAATATCCTACCTGAGCAGGAGCTGCCCCAGGCGTTCCCATGGGTGGCCCAGGCAGGGAGTCAGGAATCCCGAATTCTCTCTTTGCGCCCGTGCTTCATTCACCCTTCTCCGCTGAGGCAGGCTCTGCAGGCCAAGAAGGAAGGGGGAGAAATGAGACAGTGCTAGCTCCGGGAGACTCTGCCGACAGACACCCGGAATGCTGCTCAGCCGACAGGTGGGAGCTCTCACCCCCAGCCATCATGGCAGCTGGGCTGAGCCATCTCCCTCCACCCCCTGCTCATGGTCCTCACCTCCATTCTGACCCCGCCCACCTGCTGTGGGGGCCCATGAAGCTGGGGCTGCACCCAGGAGGAAGCATCGCGAGGGATGGACGCGCCACTGAAAGCAAGTGACCGCTGAGCAGAGAGTGGAATGAGAAACAAGGGGCAAGCCGACGCGCAGCGGGACTGGGGTGAGGGAAGTGCTGAGGGAGGGGACTGACGCAGGAACGGACGGGGGTGCCAGCAAAAGGCTTGCAAAGCAGAGAAGGGGGAGCGAGTTGGGGAGACATGGGGCAGGCATCGCCATCATGGCTGCCACCCCCACTGTCTCCTGGCACCTCGGGATCCACCAGAGCCTTCCTCATCCTACCCAGAGCGGGCCAGACAGAGAGAATTGATGACACTGCCACCTTCACTGGCTTCCCCTGAATCCTGACCCGCACCTAGGCTATGTCTACACTACAGCTCATGTCTGCATGACTTAGGTCGCTGAGGGGTGAATAAACCACCCCCCTGAGTGATATAAGTTACACCAACCTAAGCGCCTGTGTGGACACAGGTACCGCCACTCGCAGAGGTGGTTTTATTCTGCTGTCCCGTCGGTATAGAGTGTCTTCACCAGACGCACTGCAGCAGCGCAGGATGTGTAGACAAGCCCTGGAATGTGAGGGTTGGTTCCTGCTCCCACCCGCTCCCTCGTGTGTCACTTTTCTTCCCCACCTGACTTCTCTTTCCTATCTCTGCTGTGTTGTCTTCTGTTTAATAAGGCTCTGACTTAGCTGGCCAAGCCTGCACCCTTTGTTAGATTTCTGGGAGCCCGGGGCTAGTGAGGTAGCTAAAAGCAACGCCCCAAACAGCCCGATACATGGAAGTTTGCGGGGGCAGGAGTGGCTGATCAGACGTGCTAAGCCTGTGCTCCTCCAGCAGTGAGGCTGCATATAAGAGGTTGCAGAGGCAGACGCTGCATTTTCTCTTTGCTGTTCTTTTCTGTCCTCTGTGTTTTTCTTGGTTTGTTTTCTTGTTTCGTCAAGGAAATGGCAGTAGACTTGAATAACAGCAGCTGCTCCAGAACATCTCAGCTGACTCTTCTCTTTCCCCCCAAAAGGACAATCACTGCTTTAATACTATCTAAAAAACTATCAGACAGGGTGTAACGATGCTGGTTCTGGCGGGACCCAACTGAGAGTGTCAATTCAGGACAAATTGCTAAAACAGGGCAGTCACAGCCCAAGGCTGGGGTTTTTCCATCTCTAAGGCAAACCAAACCAGCCAGACAAAGAGGACTTTGGTCTCACCCCACTGGCTAACCACAAGTTACACAAGCAATTCCCTTAGACACTCCAGTTTCCCAGTATCACCACCAGTGCCACTCATTATGGGGACAAATGGTTATGAAAACCAATACCCCAGTAAAAGAAAATAAGGTTCCCTCGATCCCGAAGGACCAAGCCCCAGAACCAGGTTAATATACAAATCAGATCTTACCCACAAATCACGCTGTTGCCAATTCTTTAGAATCTAAAAATCTAAAGGTTTGTTCATAAAAGGAAAAAGATAGAGATGAGAGCTAGAATTGGTTAAATGGAATCAATTACACACAGTAATGGCAAAGTTCTTGGTTTAGGCTTGTAGCAGTGATGAAATAAACTGCAGGTTTAAATTAATTCTCTGGAGTACATCCACAGCTGGGATGGGTCATTCAGTCCTTTGTGTAGAGCTTCCATTTGTAGCAAAGTCCCTCCAGAGGTAAGAAGCAGGATTGAAGACAAGATGGAGACGAGGCATCAGCCTTTTATAGTCTTTTCCAGGTGTAAGAACACCTCTTTGTTCTTACTGTGGAAAATTACAGCAAAATGGAGTCTGGAGTCACATGGGCCAGTCCCTGCATACTTTGCTGAGTTACAAGGTGTATTTGCCTTCTCTCAATGGGTCAATTGTATAGCTGATGGTCCTTAATGGGCCATCAAGCAGGCGAGGCAGAGCTACCACCAACTTGTCTGGGATGTCTCCCAGAAGCATAGCATAAGTTTGAAATACAGACAGTATAGAACCAATATTCATAACTTTAGCTACAAAATTGATACACACACATAGACAGCATAATCATAACCAGCAAACCCTAACCTTGTCTTAGACACCTCATTTGACCTCCTTTATACAAGATTTGGTGCCACTACAGGACTTTGGTTGCAACCATGTTCTATATGGTCCCAGATTATGTCAATAATGTCACACAGGGATTTTTTTTTCCCTTCTGAAGACTGTCTAGAAGGGAAAGACTAGAAGCGACATTGTTCAAATGAAAGCCTGACTTCATACTTGGCCAAATACTTTAACTGCCTTTCCTTCCTTCTTTTTTTTTTTTTTTTTTTTTTTTTGTATCTTAACGAATAGGTTAAAAAGGTTTGTTGTGGTGGTTGGTACAATGAGAGTGGGCCAAAGACAACTTAATACAAATCGCTGGACCACACATAGGTTTAATGTTGTAACAGTGACCATCTTATCCCTTGCTGGCCCAACACCCCCACCCCTTTTCCACACGGAGTATCAAGTGTTAAATGTGTATGAGTGAAAGGATGGGGTTCAGGTGGTGGAAAGTGGGTGGAGGTTAGTTGGAGTGAAGAAGATAGGAAAGCGTTTACATGTGGATTTTATCCAGACAGCCCCTGTCTAGACCCGTTTACACAGAGGCCACTTTCTGTGCACCTGGCTAATAATCTCCGAGGCAGGGCCGGCTCCAGGCACCAGCCTGGCAAGCAGGTGCTTTGCACGGCCGCTCCGGAGAGGGGCGGCACGTCCAGGTATTCGGTGGCAATTCGGCGGACGGTCCCTCACTCCCGCTCGGAGCGAAGGACCTCCCGCCAAATTGCCGCCACAGATCACGATCGCGGCTTTTTTTTTTTTTTTTGTCTGCTTGGGGCGGCCAAAACCCTGGAGCCGGCCCTGCTCCGAGGAAGATCCTGCAATCCCACAAATCTGTACTGTGTTCCTGCTACTTCTCAGCTAGCCTCCAGGATGGGGGCACAGCTAACACCGCAGCTCCAGTGCGGTCCTACTCCCCCCTTGCAGCATTATCCCAAGGCGCAAGCCCCAAGGAGCCCTCACATGGCCAGCACAGTTCACGGCTAACCTGCCGTCAGGCTACATCCAAGTTTGCTTGGCACAGAGATGAGCTGGGATGTGCAGAAAGGCCATACTCCCAGCCCTGAAGAAAGACTGTGCGCTGGGAGACCTACCCTGATCTTTGCCTTGCAGCGGGAGGACAGATCCTGGGCCAGGGAGTGAAGCCCAGTTGCACCAACTGAGGGACTGGCCCCAGAAGTTCTTGGATCCAGCCTGCCCTGGCTGGGCTGCTGCCCGGTTGGCGAGCCCAGTCTGAAAGCACCAGCTCTGAGAGCTTAGGTATATCTCCATATATATCTCATAGAGCTGGAAGGGACCCCGAAAGGTCATCGAGTCCAGCCCCCTGCCTTCACTAGCAGGACCAAGTACTGATTTTTGCCCCAGATCCCTAAGTGGCCCCCTCAAGGATTGAGCTCTCAACCCTGGGTTTAGCAGGCCAATGCTCAAACCACTGAGCTATCCCTCCCCCAAGGGGCAGGAGGCCAGAGGATACAGACTCCTGCAGGGAGCAGGGGCAGAGGGAGGGGGAAGGAACACAGGGGATCATGGGAGACAATAGAGGGAAGGAAGCAAGCGGGGTGCCGCCAGCCTGAAGCCTCGGTCAATTTCCCTTCCGTGGCGGAGAAGCGGGGCTGGGTTGCACAGGAGCTGCAGCCGCGGGAGAGCCCAGCCCTCCGCCTCGGACCCCCATCTCGCTGCTGCACCCCGCGGGGCCAGGGTCCCCCCAGCCTCACCTGCCCAGGCAGCGCCACTGGAGCTCGCGGGCAGAGGGAACCAGCTCCCGCCCTAGCAAATCCCTACTCTCTTGGGTGGGCATCGGGGCAGGGAGGCGCCGGTAGCACCAGCGCGGCTCCCGGACCTGCTGGGAGAGTCTCTGCCAAGCCCTCCTCAGGTCAGGGCACGGCCAGGCTCAGCTCCCGGGCTGGCAGCCCACGTGTGCTCGAGTCCAGCCTCTCATCGCTTGCTTCCCCCTCGCGTGCAACCTCTTGGTTCGCTTCGGTTCCTGCTCCAGAGTTCCCCCTGCCCTGCCCCGGGGAACGGCCCTGCAGCAAGTGGTGCTGGGAGAAGCACTCCTAATGCACCTCCAAAGCACTGCCAGGGGCCGGCCCACGGTCCCCGCCCAATCGCTGGTGCCGCATCTTCCCTCCCAATGCATCAGAGATCACGCCGCAGGGTTACTACAGGAAGTGGGTTAATAACTGATCTAGTCCAGCTCTGGTTAAAGGCCATACCAGTCAGCCAGGTGACTGACACATCGACTCCAATAGTTATTCCATGTTGTTCGCAGTGTTGGGCCCCAGATATTAGAGAGACAAGGTGGGGGAGGCAATATCTTTTATTGGCCCAACTTTCTGTTGCTGAGACAGAGAGAGTTGTCACCTTACACAGAGCTCTTCTCACCCAGCCCTGAAGACAAGCTCATGTGTCTGAAACCGAAGGCAGTTGGATCAATAAATGATCTTACCTCTCTCACCTCGTCTCGCTAATATTTATTCCACCCAAGAATTGGTTTCCAGCGCATTCAAACGTGAAGGCAACTGGGAAACCCACCAGCCTGCAAAACCCCATTCAGGAATCCAGGTAATCAGCTCGCAGGAGTGGGGTTTTTTACCCACGAAAGCTTATGCCCAAATAAATCTGTTAGTCTTTAAGGTGCCACCGGACACCTCGTTGGTTTTGTGGATACAGACTAACACGGCTACCACCTGATACTTACTCATATCGAATGACTCACATTCGTGCCACGTGGCTGTTCCTTTCGCAGAGAGGTGGGGGGAGGGAGAATTCCTGTTTTATTTATTCAGACTTGTGACAGCCGGGGGCAGAGTACAGAAGCAACATAACAGGAAATGTCCATGCCAAGATAATGCACTCAGTGGACCCCATTCCAACCCCGCCCCCCTTCCGCGCTGCGATTTAAAGGGGTGTGAGACTGGTTTTGAAATACAAAACCGGAATCTTTCTCAGTGGTCTCTACCCCTGGGGCTAGAGAGGCACCGCTGCAGGTTTTCCCAGGACCAACTCTTTTTTGAGGCAGCTGTTCTGGGAAATCGGGCTGGGTGCTCGGTAGATGCTGCAGCAGGGCCGGCCTTAGGGGAAATGGTGCCCTGGGCAAACTTATATTTTGGCACCCCTGCCCCCGTGGGCCTGGCTCCCCCATTGCCCCGGCCCCTGTAGGCGTAGGACCCACCATTGCCCTGGCCCCTCATGGGCATAGCACCCCCCATTGCCTATGGCCCCAGTGGGCATGGCACCCCCCCTTGCCTCTAGCTCTTGTAGGGTTGGCACACCACCATTTCCCCGGCCCCCATGGCCTCCCCACCCCCCATTTGCCCCAACCCCTGCACTGTGCCCCCTTCACCCTAATCCCTGCACCCCCATCCTGCGCCCACGTGGGGAAAGTGACCTGGATGCACAGAGCAGCTGGCATTGCGGCTCGCGCCCCCCTCGAACGTTGCTCCTCCGTGCCCCCCTATGGTGCTATGACGGGGGGAGCGATGTCGGGACTTCCTGCTTCCAGGTCACTTTGCCCACCTGGGCTGCGTAAGGGGAGGACAGGAGAGCAGCAGGTCCGGATGCCTCACAGCACAGCCCAGGTGGGGAGAGTGACCAGGATGCACAAAGCGCTTGGGGTTACTCCTCACTCCAACTCCTCCCACACACACACACACAGCCCCATGTGCCTCCGCTGGGAGGAAGCAGCTAGAAATCTGGGCATCCCCTGCACACGCCACTTCCCTGCCAGCCGGGAGCAGTTTCTGACTCTACACCAGCCGTGTGCATCTCTGCGCTGCCACACGGCACCCCCTTGACCATGGCGCCCTGGGTGGTCACCCAAGTGGCTCACCTCTAAGGCCGGCCCTGACTGCCAGCTGTCCAGTTTTAGGGGCTCAGGATTGTCCCAGTTTTTTTGCACTGCTGAGATGGTCAGCAGGGCTCTGTTATCACTGTGCATGTGCCCCATGGCTTCTGCTGGCCAGTGGAGACTATTTGGTCCAGTAGATGCTCATTCCACAGGCCACCAGGGGACAGCAAAGAGACAGGGAAGCAGCTGGGCTCTTAGTAAAATAGCCCAAATTTCACCCCCAGAAAGGAATTTGTAGCCCAAAAAGTCACCAGTCATCGATTCGAATTTTTTTGTCGCCGAGGCCTTTCAAAAGTAGCCCAATCGACAAAAAATCATGGAGGTTGGCAACACTGCACCCGACACGTTGCAAAGAAATCGATTCTTGTGAGATTCTCACTCCACTTTTGCAGGCACCAGAAGTTAGGCTAAGAATCCAAACTTAGGGCACTCAGCTAAACTCTTTGAAATTTGGGGAAGGGGGGTCGTATTCATCCATCACTGTCATAGAATCATAGAAAAGTAAGACTGGACGGGGCCTCAATAGGTCATCTAGTTCATCCCCCACGCTGAGGGACCATCCCTGACAGGTGTTTGTCTAATCAATTGGTTCTCAACCTATTTACCGTTGTGGGCTGCATCCAATACTACCTGTATGGCCCTGAGGATGTCACATGGGTTGCAGCTCTGTGCTGATTGGGTTGCAAGCGGCCCATGGGTGGCAAGTTGAGAACCACTGGTCTAACCTGTTCTTAAAAACCCTTGAGTGACTCAGATTCCACAATAGCCTTAGGTAATTTGTTCCAGTACTTAACTACCCTGACAGTTACAGGTTTTTTCCTAATGTCTAACCTAAATCTCCCTTGCTGCAATTTAAGTCCATTACTTCTTGTCCTGTCCTCAGGGAACAAGAAGAGCAATTTATCCCCCTTCTCTTTCTAACAATCTTTTATGTACTTGAAGACTGTCATCATGGTCCTGACACCTCCCTCCCCCAAGACTTCTCTTCTCCAAATTGAACAATCCCAGTTTTTTCAATATTCTCTCATAGGTCATGTTTTCCAGTCCCTTAATCATTTTTGTTGCTCTTCTCTGGACTTTCTCCAATTGGTCCACATCTTTCTCAAAGTGTTGTGCCCAGAACTGGACACAATACTCCAGTAGATGCCCTATCAGTGCTGAGCAGTGTGGCAGAATTATTTCTTGGGTCTTGCTTAAAACACTCCTGCTAATACATCCCAGCAGCACGTTCATTTTTTTTGACGTTGCCCATTATCCTTTTGAGTCAGACCCCACCTCACTGTGCTGTTAAAAAGAACATTCTTACAGTAGTGGTTTAAATCCAAGGGGTAAACGCTTTCTCTCATTCCCACTACGCAATACGGCAGCTCTGTTAATTGTTTCAGGAGCAGTTCAGCTCAGAAAACAGAACCTGTTTCTTCTCTGTGTAATTCTGTAGTGTTGTTGGGTATAAGGGGAAAAAATAACAAGGAGCTCTTACAATAGACACTGATAACAACATGGGAAAAGATACAGCACGATCTCTGGTAGGAAAGAAACTGAAGAGCAAACAGGTGAAGGAAGAGAAAAAAGATTAACAAAAGCGAGAGGTAGAAAGTTGCATTTGTTAAAGAGAATGTTAATTGCCGCTATGGTCCAATTAAACATAGTGCACCTATGTGCTTGGTTATATTTTTGGAATGCACCAGATTTCCCTGCAGGTGATACTCTAGGACGGGTCGGCAACCTGTGGCACGCGGGCCCGCTCTTCTCCGCCCTCCGCTCCCCCCGCCTGCGGGGGCAGGGGGCAGAAGCATAGGCGTGCGCACAGGGTGTGCCCAGGCACACCCTGATGCAGGGGTGGGCAAATGGCCCCACCCTCCCGGCGCGGCAAGCCGCAGGGTCCGTGCTCCCAGGCCGGAGCGCCGGGCCAAGCGCAGCAAGCCGCCGGCCCCTCCCCCGCTTTCCCCCCCTCCCCTGGAGTTATGCTGCCGCGCGCACAGCATTCTGAGGGACGGGGCTGCGCGTTCCCGCGGGGCAGCATGTCTGGCTCTGCGCAGAGCAGAACATGCTGCTAGGAGCCTCATGGTAAGGGGTCCGGGGCTGGGGGGGTTGGATAAGGGGTGGGGGCAGTCAGGGGACAGGGAGCAGAGTAGGTTGGAGAGGGGGTGGGATCCCGGGCGGGGTGGTTAGGGGTGGGGGGGGTCTCTGGAGGGGGCAGTCAGGGAGCGGGGGGGTTGGATGGGGCATGGGAGTCCCAGGGTCTGTCAGGGGGCGGGGGTTGGATAGGGGTCGGGGCAGTCAGGGGACAGGGAGCAAGAAGGGTCCTGGGGGGGGGCAGTTAGGGTGGGGGGGTCTCTGGAGGGGGTGATCAGGGGATAAGGAGGTGGGGGGGGTTGGCTGAGTCGAGAGTTCTGGGGGGGGAGGCCTGTCAGGAGGCAGGGGTGTGGAGAGGGGTTGGGGCAGGCAGGGAGCAGGGGAGGTTGTATGGGTCGGGAGTTCTGGGGGTGTTGTCAGGGGGCGGGGAGTGGTTGGATAGGCATGGGAGTCCCGGGGGTCTGTCTGGGGCCGGGGGTGTGGATAAGGGTCGGGGCAGTCGGGGGACAGGTAGGGGGTGGGGTCCTAGGGGGGCAGTCAGGGGAAAAGGAGCAGGGAGGTTTAGATAGGGGGTGGGGTCCTGGAGGGCAGTTAGGGGCGAGGGTCCCAGGAGGAGGTAGTCGGGGACAAGGAACGGGGGGGTTGGGGGTTCTGAGGGGGGCGGGAAGTAGGAGGGAGTGGATGGGGGCAGGGCGGGGCTACGGCAGGGCTCCCTGGGTGCACACCCTAATGAAATGTGCTGCGCACACCTATGGGCAGAAGCTTGGTCCTGCCGGCTCCCCTGCTTCGCCTCTCCGTCCCTCCCTCCCTGCTGGCCGATCAGCTGATGGCGCTTGCGAGGGAGGGGGTCGGGAAGGAGCAGAGTGATCGTGCTCACTGCTCCCGGTGGAGGCAGAGACGAAGCGGGGGCAGGGCCTTGGGGAAGGGGGTGTGGAATAGGGGCATATCCCCTCCAGCCCCCTGCCCTACCCCGCCTCCCACACCCCACAGCCCTCTGCCCTGACCCCCCTCACACACACCCAGACCTCTGCCCTGAGCCCTGACCCCCCTTCACATAACCCAGCCCTGTGCCCTGACCCCCCCACACACACACACACCCAGCCCTATGCCCTGAGCCCTGTGCCCTGCACACACCCCAGGCCCGTGCCCTGAGCCCTGTACCCCCCTCATACACAGCCAGCCCTCTGCTTGACTCCTTCACACACACACACACACACACACACACGACCCCAGCCCTGACTCTGGCACCCCCACACATACCCAGCCCCCCAGCCCTGACACTTGCACCCCCTCACATGCCCCCAGCCCTCTGCCCTGACTCTTGCACCCCCCACATACCCAGCCCCCCCACACCCCATGCACCCCCCACATCTCCCCCCGAGCACCAAACGGGAGCTCCTGCACACACACACACACACACACACACACACACACACACACACACACACTCCCACCTGCACCCCTCGCACCAAATGGGAGCTGCCCAGGTAAGTGCCCCACACCCAAACCTCCTGCCCCAACCCTGAGCCCCCTCCCTCATTCTAGCTCCTGGCCAGACACTTCACCCCCAGCCCTGTGCTCAGTGCACTCCCACCCTCAGCTCAGAGCAGAGAGAGGAAGAGAATGGGCCAGAACCAGGGAGAAGGTAGGTACCCACTGTATGTGGGCAGGGCAGGGACCCTAGACCGGCAGCAGGCTGAGCGGGTCCGGCAGCCGGGATCCCGGCTGGCAGGAGCCGGCAGATGGAACCCTTGAGCGGCAGTGTCTGGGGTTCCGGCTGCCTGACCCTTGCCAGCCGGGGTCCCGGCCGCAGGCCCCGCTCAGCCTGCTGCCGGCCTAGGCGAACAGAACCCCAGACCAGCAGCGGGCTGAGCAGGCCGGCGGCATAAGATCAACATTTTAATTTAATTTTAAATTAAGCTTCTTAAACATTTTGAAAACCTTGTTTATTTTACAATACAACACTAGTTTATTTATATAATATATAGACTTATAGACAGAGACCTTCTAAAAAACATTAAAATGTATTACCGGCACGCGAAACCTTAAATTAAAGTGAATAAATGAAGACTTGGCACACTGCTTCTGAAAGGTTGCCGACCCCTGCTCTAGGATCTCCTTAGAACTCCTTACCAGGTAATAGTTTTGTGATGATGAAAAGCTATTGCCTAGGATTGATTGTACTTGATAGCTGGTCCCTTGGCCCGAGGCACAACACAGGAGTGTCTTGATGAGGATAACGTACACTTTGGTCTTGCTGGTTAGCTGTGACTGAACCATGTTGTGTTTTCTAATAATATGAATCATCCAAGGTTCAAGCCTAGTTCCAGGAAACGCTTGAAACACAGTTCAGTTCCCTTTATGTTGTCAAGGCTGAATCACGTTTTAACCCAGGTCAGGGGAAGTGTTGCGTTAGAATTCGTTCCCCTGACATAGTAGGAATTACAGCGTGAAAAGAACTTTAGATCAGTTGCTATGATAGTGATTGTCACTCGCACCGGAAAGCCTACACAGTGAGTTAGTGCATGGCAAGCCAGAACTCTGCCGTGCACTAACTAGCCGTGTGGACCCTGCTACTGTGCACTAAAAGTTCTGCAGTCGAAGCACACTATGGAACATTTAGTGCACGGCAGCAGAGACCACATAGCCAGTTAGGGTGTGGCAGGCTGGTGTGTGGTAGAGTCAATTGATCTAGTTCAAAAAAGAACTAGATAAATTCATGGAGGATAGGTCCATCGGGCTATTAACCAGGATGGGCCGGGATGGTGTCCCTAGCCTCTGTTTGCCAGAAGCTGGGAATGGGCGACAGGAGATGGATCACTTGATGATTACCCAGAGGTGAATTTACAGTGAAACGCAGGGTACCCTGGCACGGGGCCCCCCAATGACAGGGGACCCCAGGGCTGGGCAGCTGTGGGGGCAGAAGCTTGGTCCTGCTGGCTCCTGGGGCTCCTGCTGCAGGCTCCACCCCCACCGGCAGCCAAGCTTCCCCCTCCCCCGCCTCCTCCCCCGAGCGTGCTGGGTTCCCGCCCCTCCCCCTCCCAGCGCTTCCCCCGCTGCCGAACAGCTGTTTGCCGGCACTCAGGTCGCTCCGGGAGGGAAGTGGAGGAGCGGGGCCACAGTGTGCTCGGGGGAGGGGAGGCGGGAAAGAGGCGGGGCCGGGGCCTTGGGGAAGGGGGTGCAATTGGGGGAGGGTGGAGCCCCCACACTCCCCCTGCACATATCCCCCCAGCCCCCTGCCATGAGCCGCTCAGGACAGGGGGCTGGCAGCACCCCTACGACCCCAGCCCACCTCCCCAGCCCCCAGCCCTGACTCCTGCACCCCCCCCACACACTCCCAGCCCCCTGCCCTGACTCCTGCACCCCCCTCACATCCCCACCTGCATCCCTCGAACCAAATGGGAGCTGCCCCAGGTAAGCGCTCCACACCCCAACCTCCTGCCCCAACCCTGAGCTGCTTCCTGCCTCCTAACTCCTGGCTAGACCCTGCACCCCCAGCCCTGACTCCTGCACCCCCAGCCACCTGCCTTCCCTGACTCCTGCACCCCCCCCACATCCTCACCTGCACACATTGCACTAAACGGGAGCTGCCCCAGGTAAGCGCTCCACACCCTAACCCCCTGCCCCAGCCCTGAGCCCCCTCCTGCACCTAACTCCTGGCCAGACCCTGCACCCCAACCCTCAGCCTGCTCCTGTACCGTAACTTCCTCCCAGACCCTGCACCCCCCACCCTGAGCCCCCTCCCACACTCTAAGTCCTGGCCAGACCCCACACCCCAACATTTTTAAACATTTTTTTATAAAGCGCTCTTATCCAAAGTGCTTTCCAATAGTTAGCCAACGTACAAACAATATTTGGAAAGATCATTAAGTGGTCCGCCGAGACCCTCAGCAATTTTCAAGTGGTCTGTAGAAAAATAAGTTAGACTACAAAAACAACCAAGGTACCTCACTTTATTTTCATTTACTTCCTATGATTTATAGGAGGAGGATGGAGAAATAAAGAATGAAAACCGGGGGCGGGGGGGAAATAAGAGAGAATGTTCTTTTTCTTGGCTGGGTCCCACTAACTCTAAATCCACCACTGTGATGACCTGTTCTGTTCATTCCCTCTGGGGCACCTGGCATTGGCCACTGTCGGGAGACAGGATACTGGGGCTAGATGGGCCTTGGTCTGACCCAGTATGGCCGTTCTTATGTTCACACTTTGGCTTGCTGTACAGTAACATCTCCTGTAAATAAGGCCTCAGGAGCAGAACTCACCAGATGTGAGAGGGCCAGTGGGAGGCTGCAGATAAAAATATACATGATTTAAAAGCATCCCATTGTGCCTTCCTAACCTTGTAATCTTGCTGTTGTTCCATCATCTTCCCTCTCTTGTTAGTTCCTCAAGTGAGCCCTGATTCAGCACAGCACTTAAGCAGGTGCTTAAATCTCTTGACTTACAGTTAAGCACTTGCTTAACAGCTTTGTTAAATCACAGTCCAGGTAACAAACAAGAGGAGGGGAGTGGGATGGGATGCTGATGATAACAGTAATAAGATTACATGCTTACCTATGGGCAGCTATTGGCACAGCTTAATGGTTCTGAATTGTAAGTTTTTCTAAACACAAGTCAAGTCCTGCCTCCAACCAACTCTCTCATTCCTTCCAAACGTTTTCTGCTTATTGCCTGTAGGTGATTAGTGATTCTTCTCTTAATATGTGTTTATTATTTTACAAGGAATAAAAGTTAACCTTACTAAACATGAATGGTCAGGAACACTCTTTTTACCTCTTTGGACACGTCATACCACATTTCCTTTTGCCCAGTTTTCTGCTACCTCCCCAGATCTTCATAACTTCTTAAAACCAATTGTCAATTGTTCACTAAGCTTTATAGTTCATTCCTTTAACAGCCTAGGAACATCATGTAAAATTTTCTTTGAGGGCAAAGAAGTAAGAAGAGTGATTCTGACCATACATGTCCAGTTAGCTTCACTTCTATTCCCAGTAAAATCATAGGGAAATGTTAAATGAGAGCCCAAATAAGTAACGCATGAGCTGAGGGGAGTTGGGTGAAAATGTTACCTGTCATCTGGACTGACTGATTTGTGTATGTTCAAATTTTCCAATTTTTTATCAAGAGCTATTTTAAAAAGCTTGTCTTTCATTGCTTCCTAATTGTACAGACTTTTACTCCTGAGGATAGATTTAGAAAAGGAGCAGAATATCTCACTTATTTGTGATTCCTCCTTAACTTTATTCCCCTCCTAATTTATCAATGGAACTACTTTTCTAGGAGTAAAATTTCCAAAAGCAGCTAAGATTTTGAAAATACCTTAAAAAATCTGTCCATAGGTCGCTAAGCCACTGAAAATGGGACTTAGGCACTTTTGAAAATTTTACATTCACTACTTTTTGCTCTGATATATTTGTAAAAGCCCCTTTCCTGCTCACTTAAGTGGAGCAGCCAAATGAAACGGGTAAGACCTCTGGATTGTTCCATTTTCTTATCAAGCAGAGTGTTGGGAGGAGAGAAGTGAGTCCTAGGAAAATGCCACTATGTCAAATTGCCAGATTCATTCCCAATACAATCTCTGCTTTAAGAAGAATAATTCCTGGGACCTAAACAGGCTGACAGCATTCTTTTAATAAAAATAAAATTTAGCAAAGTACAGCAGGATTATAGTCAAGACAATTTTAAATTAATCCCCAGAATCTTTGTTCCTAACCCCTGTATAAAGAATGTATTTGTCCTATGACCATTCAATATATTTCTGAATGCACAGTCAGACATTTCAGATTTACAATAAGAAGAGTGGAAGAAATAAAAACCCATAAATCCATGCTAAGGAAACTCTCCTTGTTCCTATTTTCCTTCAGGAAATACACTAACACTCTTGTTTTCTTTGCATGTCAGCAGGCATTCACTTACACAGCTCCTCACAAGTCTGGAACAGGAGATAAGGGAATTTCTGCAGTGAGTCTGAGTTCCAAGGTAACAGCAACATGTAGTAGATTAAACATTAACCTTCTGAGCAGTGCTGTGTTGCCTGATAAAGAGAAATGTCATAACAACCATCTAAGAGGCTATGACACGTATGGAAGAGCTTTACACAGACCAATCTCTTGACAAATCAGTCCCTCCTGACTGAATTATGGAGCCAGAACACAACAGGGATGCAGCAGAAGAGGGTCACGTTTTCACATTAAATACGTAGACGATGTTTAAACTGGACATCGTGAGTGGGCTGCATCGAACCAAATCCCCATCGGCTCACGTCTATCGGAGGGATCTCTTCTTTCTCGTTAACTAGCTCCAAGTCATAGTAAGACAACATCAGGAACACAAACAGTTTTATTTCATTGACAGCAAAGAACCGTCCAGGACAGATTGAGGTTCCTGCCCCCCAGGGCATGTTAAAGTATTTCAGCTTTTTCCCATTCTTGTAGAAATCTTTTTTGGTGCCATCTTGGTTCAGGAACCGGTTGTATTTGAAGGTGTGAGGCTCAGGATGGACTTCAGGGTCCGTCTGCACTGCGACGTAGGGAAACAGGGCTACCCTGTCCCCTTTGCGGAGGGCGTATTCCCTGCCATTGGCCATCTTGAGATTCAGGTCCTCAACCACTGCTCTGATCAGAATGGGAGCTGCTGTCAGGCGCAGGGTCTCCTCCACTGCGCTGTCCAGAACAGGGGTTTTCATTAACATGTCCCTGGTGATGTTAACCACGGGGCTGCCTGGCTTCACTTCCTGACCAGCCTCTCCTAAAACTTTGTCCACTTCTTCCCTCACAGCCTGCATTGCTTCGGGATGCTTCATGAGATACAAGAGAAGCCAGAAAGAGCTTGGGCCCGTATTGCCTTGGGCCGCCCAGAGAAGCAGAAACATGAACCGATCCCGCATGTACTCAGGCACCCCAAGCTCTGCCAGGAACTGTTCTTGGTCGCTTATCCACCCGCTCATGTTATCCTTCTCACGACTGTTCTTCACAGAAAGCACCTTCCAGAAGAGCCTCTTCAGCCTCTCCGCTTCCATTTTATCCCTTGGGGGCAGCACGGCGTAGGCCAGGCGGGGGAAGAGGCGGTCGTACTTCCGGAACTCATCAAACAGCTCTTCGGACTGGATAAGATCACGCTCCTTGGCTTTCTCCTCACTCTGTGTGCCTGTGCCTGGCTCGTTTCCAAACAAAGCCAGGTAGCCAGCTCTGAAGACAATGTTGTAGCTGTAGTGGAAGAGCCCATCCTGGTGCCAGGGTCTCTCTTCTCCTGAGTCCCTGTTGTGAAACATGAGGGTCTGCAAATTCTCCATCATGGCTTGAGTCATGACCACTAGTCCATCTCCCATCAGGTGTTTTGTGCTTGACACCTGAATAATCTTATGGTCACTTTTACACGGGTGATACCCAAAAACCCTGGCGACCAGTTCTACTGCAAACGCCTCGAAGTCGAGTTTGGCTCTTGGCGCCTTCACTATGGCTCCGAAAGAGAGGGGGTCCATTAGGAAGGTGAAGTAGTAGCCTCCAATCAGCACCGTGAAAATGTCCCCGTGTCTCCTCTGCATCTTTTTCAGGAACGCTGCGCTGTTCTTTCTGAAATCCAGTGCGTACCCCAGCCACGGAATGTGGCCTTTATCCAGTGGCGGCTCCGTGGGTCTCCTCCTTCGAAACGCTCCCAGGAGATAGAGCCCACCGAGAATTGAGACTAACAGCGCACAGAGAACTGCCGTCCAGAAAGCCATTGCTAGAGAGCTGTGCACCGGAGCAGGGATTCCAGACAGACTGAAAGGAAAGATTAGGATACTGTGTTTATAAATCGTTTCTGGCAGATGGCCAATGACAGACTGACTCAGGGCCTCATTCTCCGGTTGCAGCTAAGATTAACCCTTCTGCTGCAGAATGCTGAACACTCCAGTTTTTATCCACGTCTCGTTTACTAAAAGATCCACAAACTTTTAAGGCCAGCATGGGCAGTGTGTAATGGAGGCGGGGGGAGACTAAGCCTCCCCAAACCTCACGCTGCTGGGGGCGGGACAGTGGGGTATTTGGGGTTCCCAGAAAAATCTCCCCTCACCACAGCCCTGGGGCCATGGCAGGGGCACAGAGCTTTTCTGGTCTCGGGGCCTCAGCGGGGGGGGGGGGAAGGAGCAAGCAGGGGACAGGTTCTGGGGGAGAGGAAGAGTGGGGGCAGAATGGGGGTGGAGCCAAGGGGAAAGGGGTGGAACGGGGGAGGGGCTCCTGGCTTGGAGCTCCAGCCAGGGCCGAGAGCTCTGCCTCGGTCCCAGCCAAGGCTGAGAGCGCGACCCCAGCTGGGACCAAGCTTTCAGCCCCTTCCCCCCCGCCGTACCTCCAACCGAGCTCTCAGTCCCCCCCACACACCCCATCCCAGCTGGGCCCACAAGGTGACTACTTACTTTTTGCTAGTCACCAAGCTTGGAATAGATCAGAGATCGGCAGCCTTTGGCGGTTCACCATCCCAGGCCAATGGGGGCTGTGGGAAGGGCGGCCAGCACATCCCTCGGCACACCACTTTCCACAGCCCCCATTGGCCTGGGACGGTGAACTGCGGCCCGTGGGAGCTGCGATCAGCTGAACCTGTGGACGCGGCAGGTAAACAAACCAGCCCGGCTCGCCAGGGGCTTTCCCTGATGGGCCGCGTGCCAAAGGTTGCCGATCCTGGAATAGATCATTTTACTTTTGGAAACATCCTACTAAGGCAAGGCCCTATGAGTTTATACCTCACCTGGCTGGGGCTCTAAAGGTGTTACCATACTACACATAATAGACTAGAAACTGACTTTAAATAGGAGTGAAACTGACACTTTCAAGTCAGTTTCACAGTATTGCCAACCCCAAATGTTCAAAAATCATGAGTCAGGCTCACCAAAAATCATGAGATTTTCTTAAAAATCATGAGATTATGTAAAAATAATAATTTGCTGTTCTTTTTATTTGCCTTCTGCTTTTTGAGCCTTTAGGGTGCCCTGGAGTCACATTTTGAAGCTTTCTCCACAGCAACGAGATCTAGAAACTTACTTTTTCTTTAAGAATGAAGGCTGAAATCATCACATATCCACTTGACTCCAGGAGCTGGGGCTTTAAGGAAAACACTAATTATCACGAGACTCATGACAAAATCATGAGAGTTGGCAACACCTCTTTCACTTCTGTTTAAAGGCTAGTTACTTTCCAGAAGGCTTTTAAACTCAACCCGGCAGTGATTGAGTTGCAATTCTCACAGGAGAATATTTAAAACCAAACACCGGGAAAAATTCCACATTTTAAAGTTGAGAAAAAAATTGAGTCTTCTGAGGTATATCAGGGCCACTGCAGGCAGGAAAAGAAAATAAACCGGCACAGGAGCTCTGGGCAGCTCTATCTCTTGTAAAAACGTTGGAGGGTCAAATCTTCCAGTACTTAATCAGGCAAAACTTCTATTGCCGTCAGCGCCTCCACTGAGAGATAGTAACATGTGCTCAATAACGATACACTTCATACTTAAAGATCTCAGCCATCATATTCAGGGCTACACATTTTATACATGTTGGCTCAGGGACTATATTTTCTGGCATATTCTGAACAGTGCTGAGCACATAGTTGGTGCCCAGTGACTAATACGAACCATGACAATAAATGTTGACTTTATGGACTCCGTGGATGCAATTTCTGCTCTTTTTTCTGGACTTGGCCTGAATACAGCTGACACCCTAAGAATTTGAGGCATAAACACATCTCATACTCATACGACACTTTCTCATTCCTTCCTTTTCTCAAACTCAGAACAAAAAATGACAAAACAAAATGGTTTTCAGTTAAAATATAAAATTTCACAGCAGCCATTGCTCTACAGTCCAGCATGGGTCAGAACCTGCCACCCCTTTGGGGTTAAATGATCTCATCTGACGCTCATTCTCTCTCTTTCTTCATCCTTCCTGACCTCTGTTCTGCTTTTCATGCTGTCAACCATGACACCCTTCCCAATCGCCTGGGACCATTTGCTGGAGTCTCAGAGAGCTGGCCTTCTTGGTTTTGCTCCCATCTATCAGTGTTCTCTTTTTTTGCAGCATTCAGAGCGGCTGGTCCAGTGGATAGCTCTGAAGGACCTGGGTTCTACTCCCCCCCCCATGGACTTCCTATATGACCTCTGCCCAGTGCCTTAGCAACAGAGTTTCAAAGCTTTTAGGCACCCAAAGATGCAGCTTGGCTTCTCGTGAAGCTTACAAAGCACAAAATACTGACTCCCTGCCCCAGGGAGCTGCACCTCTCGTCTGCAGAACTCACATTCCACACTCAGGATGTGCTGCAGTTAAAAGCTTTTCCTGGGGCTAGGATATGCATTGCAACTCAAGCAGACCTCCTGTATGAAACTTGGGGGGGACCCCTCCTGCCCCCCCAATGGCACCCCTGTGCACACATATAAATAATAATACGTGGCCTAATTTTTCCAAAGCGCTGATCATGCAGCCGTTCCCACTGAGGTCAATGGGAGTTGCTGGGTGTGGATCACTTTGGCAAAACCAGACCGCTTATTTTCAGGAACGCTGCGCTGTTGATAAGTTTATGGAGGGGATGGTTTGATGGGATAACGTGATTCTAGTCAATAGGTCAATAACGTGCCATCGCTGGTAATTAGTATCAATGGTCAATGCGGGTCTGGCTGGAGAATCTTGCCCGCATGCTCGGGGGTTCTGCTGATCGCCATATTTGGGGTCGGGAAGGAATTTTCCTCCAGGGTAGATTGGCAGAGGCCCTGGAGGTTTTTCACCTTCCTCCGCAGCATGGGGCAGGGGTCGCTGGCTGGGGGATTCTCTGCGACTTGAAGTCTTTAAATCATGATTTGGGGACTTCAACAGCTGAGTCAAGGGAGAGAATTATTCCAGGAGTGGGTGGGTCAGCTTTTGTGGCCTGCATCATGCGGGAGGTCAGACTAGATGATCATAATGGTCCCTTCTGACCTTAAAGTCTATGAGTCTATTTAGATAATTAAATATGCGTTTGGGAGCCTAACTTAGCCATTAGTCTAGATCCTCAGCTGGTGAAAATCAGTGCAATACCATTCACGCTGATGAGCTATCCTGATTTCCTCCAGCGGGGGATCTGGCCCAATATGTATAATACTAGAACACATTGTGCATTTATATCAAGATTTCCCTGTGTACAATCATAAAGGGGCAACACCTCCAGCTGGTGGAGATTGACAACAGCATTTTCCACAAGCTGAGGACGTGGTTCATGAGTTTACTTGGATTATTAGGTATTCAGAGGAGGGACTGGCTATTACTCTGTTTATGTAGTGCCTTGCACAAGGGGACCCTGTTCTTAGTTGGGCCTGACGTGCTATCACAAAACAAATTATAAATAAGTAGATCAAATCTATGTGTATATTTCAGAATAATTTTGTCCATCATTTTAAAATAACAAAACATTTTAAATTCACGGTAACTATTTTTTGTTCCCCTCATTCCCTTCCTTCTGGCACCAGGTTTTTCTACTGTGTGGTTTAGTTTTATCCCTTTTTACACATTTTAGTTTGGCTGCTTTTTCTCTATCAATATGAAAGGGTCAGCATTTCTTTCTGAAACTGTTCTTTGGGTTTTCAATAGTTACAAAGAGTAGCTACGGTAACTATCCCTGAAAGAGATCAGGGAAGAAGAGAGTTTCTTTGTATGGTGTGCAGACACTTTAACCATTTTTCCTGTTTTTTGTGGCTCTCGCATAGACACGTGGGACTGTAAAACCACATAGCAGCAGGGAGGGTCTCAGAAGCAGGTGGTGTGCCTGAAACTACTGAAAGCAGCGACCAGATTTCACACTGATGCGGTCTCTAGTTCCCCAGTGTTTCACTGACACTCTCCGTCGTCTCTTTCTCCACCAATAAGCTTTCCGTTTCTTTCTCTCTCAAGGTACCTTTGCACTGCCATGTGTGGCCATGGGGGTGACTGCAGCATGTGTAGACATAACTGAGCTGGGTTATTCGAGCTAGGTTGCATGTCGATCGCAACAAAGCCATGGCAGTGCAGATTTCAGCATGGACTAGTCACCTCGGTAATCATCCAGGGTCTCCGGTGGGCTTGTATAGCCCACACTGCCGCGGTTTCACTGTTACTGTTACCTCAGTTTCCCTAAAAACCAACCCAGGATTACACTTGTATTGGTTTTATTAAATGCCGCTATTGGATCAAACCGAAAAGGGATGGAGCTTATTCATGCACTCCCACATTCATCGCATTCTTACCCTCATGCACCCACACACTCACACAGGTGGAGAGTTACCGGAGACAGCAGAGGAAGTGGAGAAGCGGAGGCATAGTAGGTCTGGTGTGTCTGCCTGCGGTCACAGATCCGGGCCGGCGAGCAGGTCAAGGAGCAGCAGCCTTGTGTGCGTGCCTTCTTCCTTTTTGGAACTGGACGGCTTCTGTCACATACACTGAGTTTCCCTTCTGTGTCCATCACCGAGAAGCTTTTCCAGCCCTCGTTCCTTTCATGCATACCAGGTTCTTCTTTTCTTTACAGCACCCCATGATTGCCTTCTCAGGGCAGATGACATCAGACACGCCTGTCTTCTATCTCCGGGCTCTTTTCTCCTTGCAGTTCCTCTCCACCCAGCCCCACATATGCTCCCTTGTTCACACTCCCTTATCTCCCACATATACTCCCTTGTTCACACTCTCTCTGATTGTGTGATGGAATATTACAAAGCTTGGAGGTTTATACAAGTGGTAACGGAAAAGGTTACAAAGCTTGCAAAAGTTACAAAACTTTAAAGGCTATGCTAATAATAATTAAAGTTACAAAAAGAACGAGGAGTACTTCTGGTACCTTAGAAACCACAGAAGTACCTGGCATGGAGGTAACATAATCACTTGTTTCTTCAACTAGCCATGGAGTGACAGGGCAGGAGTGAAGTCCTTTTGGCAGAATTCACTGAGCGAGTCTGACCAGAGATGGACTGCTTTAAGCCTGGCCCCTCCCCAATCCTATCACTCTCCAGTGTTCACATTGTACCAACAAAGTCTCCTTTATAAAGAAAGTGAAATTCCACTCTCACTAGCTGACTAATATGGGCAAAAGGGGGGTTTCCCACAGAATCATAGATTCCAGTGTTAGTCCAGTCTGACTTCCCATAAATCACAGGCCAGAGAACAAAACAATTCCTGTGAATGCCACATCACTCCAAGAGAAATTATGGAAAGCACCTTTGAATGCCCCTTTACTTGGAACATCCACCCCAGTCTCCAATGCAAGTAGCAGAAACAAGAGCTCAGGTTTGATTTCTGCTGTAGAAGTTGGTGACTGGTGAGGAGGGAGGGCTGGGCCCCATTCAGCTTCTGAAATGTTTTCATAGGTATTTTATGCACGAGTCTTTATGCGCTCAAGTCTTCCAATGGGATAAAGCAGGGGTGGGCAAACTTTTTGGCCCGAGGGCCACATCTGGGTGGGGAAATTGTATGCAGGGCCATGAATGTAGGGCTGGGGCGGGTGGGTGGGGGGTGGGGTGCGGCAGGGGGCTCAAGGCAGGGGGTCGGGGTGCGGCAGGGGACTCAGGACAGGGAGTTGGGGTGCGTGGTGCAGGGGCGTTCGGGGTGCGGGCTCCGGCCCGGCACTGCTTACCTGGAGCTCCTTCTTCACTCCTGTTGCCCCCCCACCCTGCTCTCCAGGGCTGGCTTCTCTCCACTCCCCTCTCCCATGGTCTCTTTCCTGCTAGCAAATTTGTGCCCTCTGACTGGCTGCCCATCTCCCTTGCCCACCTCCTGTGCCTGAGCAACCAATCAGAGCAGCTACCGGAAAAGCTCCCTCTCCCCCTCCCACTCCCCTCAGCAACTCAAAGCCATTCTCCCCTTCCCTTCACAGTAGGGTCTCCATGGCTGGCCTATCTCTCCCCACCCCCACCCCCACCCCCTGCTCTCCATGGCTGGCCTCTCTCCACCCCCATCTCTCCCACACCCTCCTCTCCATGGCTGGCCTCTCTTCACCCCTGCTTCCCCCCACACCCTGCTCTCCATGGCTGGCCTCTCTCCTTCTATCTTGCCCTAGGAGACCCCCATCTGCCCCTTGATACTTCCTGTGGCCCTTGTCCAACTTGGCACTTCACCCCTCACCCCCTTCTCTACCTGGACATCTCCGTCAGCCTCTGTGCCCACCCTCAGCCCTTCCCCCATCTTGCTCTGTACCCCTACACCTCTGCCCTCCCACAAACTTCCACTGCCCTATGTGCCTGCTCCATCCCTCCTCCAGTAGCCCAGACATCTCCACGGATTGTCTCACTCCCTGTCCCTCCTTCAACTTCCACTGACGCCCAGAGCCGCCTTCCCATGCCCTCTCTACCTTTATCCTTGCATGACCTGTTCTGTTGGGGGTGGGGAGTCAGGGGGGGCAGGATTTTCTCCCTGTTTCCTGACGTAAAAGAGCAGCTGATCTCTCCTAGCAGGTAGTGGGTGTGCACTGGGTGCAGCTGTCTCCTCTGCTTTCCATTCCCCTCTGTGGTGCAGAGAGCTGCAAGGATCCTGGGAAGGGGGAGCTGCCGAATGTGCCTCCCGCGCTGGCTGCCTCAGATTTGTTGGGAGGGGCAATGGAATGGATGACACCCACCCATGTTTAGCTGGGTGGGGCACATGTTCTATCCCCCCCATCCACACCCAGCATGGCACCCCTGGGTGTTAGAAGGGATTGGCGGAGGTTCACTCCCCTTTGAGTGAAAATGATGTAAAACAAAAAATCCTTCTCTGACGGCATGTTTGTTCTTTCTAAAGCTCTTGTAGGAGCAAGGGTAACAAGTTATTTGAAGTCCAGGGCTGTGGGCATAGGTGCAGGGTGTTTCCTGGTCTCTGCTGGGGTCTCAGCCATGTCATGAAACCACAGAAGTACCTGGCACGGAGGTAACATAATCACCTGTTTCTTCAACTAGTCGTGGAGTGACAGGGCAGGAGTGAAGTCCTTTTGGCAGAATTCACTGAGCGAGTCTGACCAGAGATGGACTGCTTTAAGCCTGGCCCCTCCCCAATCCTATCACTCTCCAGTGTTCACATTGGGCCAACAAAGTCTCCTTTATAAAGAGAGTGAAATTCCACTCTCACTGGCTGACTGTTATGAGCAAAAGGGGAGTTTCCCACAGATTCATAGATTCCAGTGTCAGTCCAGTCTGACTTCCCATAGATCACAGGCCAGAGAACAAAACAATTCCTGTGAATACCACGTCACTCCAAGAGAAATCATGGAAAGCCCTTTGAATGCCCCTTTACTTGGAACATCCTCCCCAGTCTCCAGTGCAAGTAGCAGAAGCAAGAGCTCAGGTTTGATTTCTGCTGTAGAAGTTGGTGGCTGGTGAGGAAGGAGGGCTGGGCCCCATTCAGCTTATGTTTTATGCACGAGTCTTTATGCGCTCAAGTCTTCCAATGGTATAAAGCGTTACTTATTTCATACCCAAAGTAAGGAAGTACTTCTTCATACAACACACAGTCAACCTGTGGTACTTGTTGCCAGGGGATGTTGTGAAGGTCAAAAATATACCCGGGTTCACAAAAGAATGAGCTACATTCCTGGAGGATAGATCCTTTAATGGCTATTAGCCAAGATGGTCAGGTATGCAGCCTCATGCTCTGGGTGTCCCTAAACCTGTGACTGTTAGAAGCTGAAAGTGGACAACAGGGGATCAATCACTTTATACATTGCCCTGTTCTGTTCAGTCCCTCTGAAGCATCTGGCATTGGTCACTGTCAGAAGACAGGATACTGGGCTAGATGAACCATTGGTCTGACATAGCATGGCCATTCTTCTGTTCTTTTAAGGAACTGAAAACAGGATCCTGTAGATGGCTAAGAGAAGATATGATTATTCTTTTTAAATACATCAGGGCAGGGCCGGCTCCAGGCACCAGCTTAACAAGCAGGTGCTTGGGACGGCCAAGGGAGAGGGGCGGCACCTGCGGCAATTCGGGAGCAGCAGGTCCCTCACTCCCTCTAGGAGCGAAGGACCTGCCGCCGAACTGCCGCCGCCGATCATGGCTTTTTTTTTTTTTTTCCCCAATTGCCGCCGCCGATTGCAATCGCGATCGCGGTTTTTTGTTGTTGTTGTTGCTTGGGGTGGCAGAAATGCTGGAGCCAGCCCTGCATCAGGGTGTGAATTCCAGAGAGGGAAAAGAGCTATTGAAATGAAAGGACAATGTCTACTTTCAGGGGGGTCAGGGCATGAGTGTTCAAGCCTACCGGTCAGTGCAGGAGTCAGAGGCCAGATGCCAGAGTCAAAGAACAGAGCCAAAGTCAGAAGTTGGAGTTGAGGGTCTGAACTGGTGTATCAGGAGTGTGCCAAGGCTGGGACCAGAGCAGGAGACCAGGGTCAGAACCAGAGTCAAAGGCCAGATGTCAGAGACAAGGGTTAGGAACAGGGCAGGAGCAAGGCTAGTAACAAGCAGTTACCATAGCAGTCATGCGCAAATGCATTGAGCAGTTGCTAAACTTCTTGTATTTTATGGCATAGGAGACTAACATTCTCAATCGGTAACCACCAGGTGCTGGATTTCATGATATATACTTAGTCTCTCCCTTTTCCTGGTATTTTTAAAAAATTTTAATACTGAAGCCCATTTTCCTGCTACTCTTACTAGGTATTTTAGTATAAACTTTGTCTCTTTTAGATGCCTGAGTTAATCAGACAAAAGCCCCTATCAATATTACACTCCCAGAGGATGTGATCCAGTGTTTCTTTGATTTTGCATGTCTCACACAGAGATGTGTTTATTAACTAAGGACAAGTTACTGTTTAAGCCAGTGCCCAGTAAGCATTCAGAGTAGAGCTCCCTCACTCTTTCTCTCCGGCTCTTGAAGTACATCAGCATTTTTCATTCTAGAGGATACTTCATTAACTCTTCCCCCCTTGTTGCCTTTGTCCATACTTTTTGAAGTTCCCTCCTACAGAAGTTTTCATTTAATATCTAAACCTCATCTTCCTCCCACCCCTGCCAGTACTCATGAGTCTCTTTCATTATTTTTTCCCCCTTAGGCAGATTTCAATACTCTCACTTTCACCATTGTTAACACTGTGGACTAGTTCTGCTAGGGTTTCTGCTTTTTCTTCACTAGAGCTTTTATTCCCTTTGCCTTCTACAACGAGGCCTGGTATAGAATTGGCCACACTCTGTATTGCATTCATTACCCTAATCTGCCTATATGCCTCTAACGTTTCAGCATCTTTATTTATTTTTCCCTGGTACTTTCTCCAGCTTCCTTCTTTTACCTTTTTAGCAGTCATTTGCACAATTGCCTTGTTTCTTTTATATTTCATTAAGTCCTCACTATTCACTGTATTTTTGCTTTCTCATATGCCTTGTTACTTTCCTTAATTGCTTTTCTACACTCGTCATTCCACCGTGATACGTGGTTTCTACCTTTTTGCTCTACCTAAGATATCAAGTCACCCAACTTTAGTGCCATCATGATTCCCTTATCATCATGGTTCCCTTCCTAACATTAGTGTTTAAATAGTTCCCAGTTTGCTTTATTTATATTCCAAGTAGGAGTCCTTTCTCCATCCTCAACATTGCATTTACTTCGATATTCTGTAAGTACAGGGAAGCGATCCCTCCTCTGTATTGACTTCCCAGCTGCATTTGCTTGCTATACTACTTGACCCAATTCCCAGGCCAAAATAGGAGAGAGTTCCATTCAGAGGTGATGCCTGGGGGGTGGGGGAGCCAGAAAGGTCACATGCCCCTCACTAGATGTCGGGGGGGGGCACATTCAGCAGGGAACTGCAGAGGAGAAAGGAGCGGAATGTGGGGCCGCCAGCTCCTCCAGTGCGGCTGTACCACCCCCAGCCCTTCCACGCAGCTGCGTCTCCTGGGGTCTGTACTGCCCCGCCGGAGGACAGGGCTGGGGGCAGGGCTGGAAGAGCTGTGCCAGAGGAGCTGCTGGCATGGGGCTGCCAGGCAGCCCCATGTTCTGCTCCTTTCTCCGCTGAAGTTCCGGAGAGCCCTGCGGCTCCGAAATGTGCATCCGGCGCAGCGGGAGGACAGAGCCCCCACCCCTGGAGCACCCACGGAGTCGGCGCCTCCCTCCCACTCGCCTCCTTACCTGAATATCGGGACAAATGGCGTCCCGATCATACATTGATCAGGATACGGGACAAAGGGTTAAATATCGGGACAGTCCCGATTTTATCGGGACATCTGGTCACCCTATTGCCTTTCTCCCTACTTCCTGCCACTCCTCCCTTAGTTCATTTTTAATTCGGTTTTTAAACTCTTGTTTACTTAGAGGGAGCTCTGTCAATTGTTTTCATTTTTACAGCATTTTTTGCTACTTTGTCTACCACCTCATTTCCTGCTATCCCAGCATGCTCTGGGAACCGTGCTATTTCAATGTTTACTTCCGTCTGTGCCAGTTCTGTTGTTAGCAACAATATTTCATTAACTATATCATTTCTGCTATCTGAAGTCCCATTTTGGTTGCCAATAGTCCTAACAGCGAATCTGACAAGATGACAATGTAGTATCCACTTCAACACCAACATTATCCTTGCTAGGTCAGCCATTGTAACGCCTACAAAATTTGATAGTTTAATGGGTTTCTTTATTCCACGTGCTGGGATGCAGAATGCTGTCCCCACTCTCCCAGTTTTCTCATCTTTAGACCCCATCTGCAAATATCTGGCAATGTTTGCCCCGTTGATCACATGCGTATTGATTTGCTATGTTTACTACATTTAGATCTCCTTTTCCCTTTCAATATCATTCTATAGTTCCATATTTATATCGGGGGATGATTTTCCACCCATAATGCATTTGTCCATGACTATATATGCTAATTTCTTTTCTCATGCAATGTGTAATGCCTGGGCTTGGATTGAGTCTAATTTCCTTAGGTTTGTTTTTGATGCTGAACTAAACGCTTGGCATCGGAACTCAATGACTGGTTAGTAATGCTGTATACAGCATTACCATTGCTTTCTTATCCACGCCCCTAGTGGTTTCAGAAATAGTTTTAAGTACATTGATTTTACCTTTACATTTATCTACCATATTTTCAATGTAATCCCTCCATGTTAGCTCACTATCAAATTTCACACCCAGGAATTTGTAGCTTTTAACCATACCTATTTGCTGTCCATATAGAGGCAATTTACAATCTTTCTTTCATTTTCCTTTCAGCGAATATCAGTCCTTTAGTTTTGAGAACTGAAAATGTAGAGCCCCACATGCTTCCCCAGTCTGCACTTCTCCCATGTGCTTCGTTAACTCACTTCTCAGCTATTTCCTGGGTCCTATTTGTGGCCCGTATGGCGAGTCTTGTGCAAGCAAGGAAATGCCTATTTCTGCACTCAGCCTTTTCTGGAGATCGTTTAGCGTCATGTTGAATAAGTAGAGCTGATGACTCTCCTCTGCAGAGTGCCATTTGTGGTTGTATATCTGCTAGAGTAGGCTTTCCTGACTCTGACCTGGAGAAATCCTTTATCCACCTATATACTCTTCCTTTTATGTATCCTATGCTTCTTCAATATCTAGGAAAGCTAGTATCATATATTCTTTATTTCTCATACTTTTTTCTGCTTCTCTCTACTCTTACTGTACAATAAGCTGTGCCCCTTCCCCTCCTGAACCCACTTTGCACATTGTCGAGAAGTCCATTTCTCTCTAGATATGTTGTTAACCCTTCAGTCACCGTTCTTTACCCATCCATAATGTAAGGGCACTTAACTTTTGCACACCAGGTCTTGTTTGCAGCTTACCTGGTTTCCACACTTAGCCTATAACCACATGTTTCCACTCCCTTGGTAGCTCACCTTTCCCCCATATACTGTTGTCCAATTTTAGCAGTATTTTCAAAGTCCCTTCATTCAGGTGTTGTAGCATTTCATCACATATGCCATCTCTGCCTGGAGCGGGCTTTTTGCTTTTAGCTATAGCTTTTTGAAGTTCCCTCCTACAGAAGTTTTCATTTAATAGCGAAACCTCATCTTCCTCCCACCCCTGCCAGTACTCATGAGTCTCTTTAATTATTTTTCGCCCTTAGGCAGATTTCTATACTCTCACTTTCACCATTGTTAACACTGTGGACTAGTTCTGCAAGGGTTTCTGCTTTTTCTTCACTAGAGCTTTTATTCCCTTTGCCTTCTACAACGAGGCCTGGTATAGAATTGGCCACACTCTGTATTGCATTCATTACCCTAATCTGCCTATATGCCTCTAACGTTTCAGCATCTTTATTTATTTTTCCCTGGTACTTTCTCCAGCTTCCTTCTTTTACCTTTTTAGCAGTCATTTGCACAATTGCCTTGTTTCTTTTATATTTCATTAAGTCCTCACTATTCACTGTATTTTTGCTTTCTCATATGCCTTGTTACTTTCCTTAATTGCTTTTCTACACTCGTCATTCCACCGTGATACGTGGTTTCTACCTTTTTGCTCTACCTAAGATATCAAGTCACGCAACTTTAGTGCCATCATGATTCCCTTAGTTATATTGCTGCTAAATTCCTCAGTGTCATCCCTTATGCATTGTTCATGAATATTTTCATAACATTAGTGTTTAAATAGTTCCCAGTTTGCTTTATTTATATTACAAGTAGGAGGCCTTTCTCCATCCTCAACACTGCATTTACTTTGATATACTGTAAATACAGGGAAGCGATCCCTCCTCTGTATTGATTTCCCAGCTGCATTTGCTTGCTATACTACTTGACCCAATTCCCAGGTCTGAATAGGAGAGAGTTCCATTCAGAGGCAACGCCTTGGAGGGGCAGGGGGGCGGGGGGCAGAAAGGTCACATGCCCATCACTAGATGTCTGGGGGAGGGGCACATTCAGCAGAGAACTGCAGCGGGAAAAGGAGCAGAATGTGGGGCCGCCAGCTCCTCCAGTGCGGCTGTACCACCCCCAGCCCTTCCACGCAGCTGTCTCTCCTGGGGTCTGTACTGCCCCGCCGGAGGACAGGGCTGGGGGCAGTACCGGAACAGCTGTGTCAGAGGAGCTGCTGGCGTGGAGCCACCAGGCGGCCCCATGTTCTGCTCCTTTTGCCACTGAGGTTCCAGAGAGCCCTGTGGCTCAGAAATGTGTATCCGGCGCAGTGGGAGGACAGTGCCCCCACCCCCAGGTAACATGGGATGGGGGGGGACAAGGACAGCGTGGGGGCCCCAGGCTGGGGGTGGGGTCACGGGGGGTCATTTGGAAAGGTTACATGCCCCCCTTTAGCTGGTGCCCCCCTTTTTGTCCCTCCCATGACTCACCTCTGGTTCCATTGGCTGCATTAAACCTAGTGGATATACCATCATTCAGCATCTCTACATTATTTTCATCAATGAATTGTTCTAGACATTTGCCGTTCTGATCACTTTTTCCACATCCCCACAATCTGCTACGGCTGTTTAGGTCTCCACATATAATATAGGAGCCTGTTGCATCTTCAACTCTCTCCGTCCAATCCTTAATCTCCAATTTTCCACCGGGGTTGCATACATTACATAGTCTCAGAGATGCAGATTTATTTTGCTTTGGAATCTCACTAGCATTATATTCTATATTCAGTTACTTCACTTCAAGTTCAAAATAACTTAGGTTTTCCTTAATTAATGTACAAACTCCCCCTCTCTTTTCTTCCTCTCTGTCTTGCCTATAGATGCCATATCCTGGGATTCTGAACTCTAGTTTTCCTATTAACCGTGTTTCTTGTACACAAATGATATCAGGTTTGGTATCCTTACCAAGGACACTTTGTTTAGTTCCTGTCCAGATCCTATTCAGCTGCGTGCATTCCAACAGTAAATAGCACCATTCTATTTATCCTTCAGTGTTTTCTTCACTTAAAAAAACATGCAGTCATTCTACTGATTAGTTGCTAACATGTAGGTACTTTTCTGCTACTTTAATTATAATTTTCATTTTCTCTTTTTTATCCTGCCTGTGATGTGATGTTTATTACTTCAATCATAACAGCTATAAACTGCTCTGTGTCTATACATAGTTTGCCTTCTATTTCCCCTCATTATATCCTTTGATTTATCGTGTTGTGTGTTTCTCTCTTTCTCCTTACTCAGTTTCCTGTGCTCTTCCTGTTTTGGTCTTTCCCCTCCTGGTAGCTTCCACATATGAGATGCTATTTGTAACTCTTAGTTGTGGTATCTCTTTTGCTTGCTTTGCTGCGATGCAAACTCTGTTTGCTGCACTGTGTTTTCTTCCACAGCGGCTTTACTTTAATTCTGTCCCTGCTGCACAATTGTCATAGGAGTGCTCCCCTCCACATTTACTGCAGCTAGTTTTCCCTTTACGTGTATTTGCCACATGTCCAGACCTTTGGCATCTGTAGCACCTCACCGGGGGGTGGGATATATGGCTTTGCCCAAAAAATCTGGTATGCTATTGTTACCCTATCTTGAGAGGTTTCTCCTTTAAATGCAACTAGAACAGCTATTGACAGCTGTCTTTCACCGCCTCTCTTGCTAATTAGCATATCGTACCTTATCATCCCCTATGCCTTGCTTCACTTCATCTTCAGTCATTTCAGTTGGCACCCTGTATACAACTCCTCTTGTCGCCATCACATACTTAGGCAGTTGGCAGCGCACTTTAGTTTTCCTAGCATTTTAATAGTTCCCCCCACTTGTTCCTTGCTTTTACATCCAATTAATAGATCTCCTCCTTGTAGCTCTTCTGTGTCTCCAGCACCCTTTTTTAATCCACTCTGACACTTTCAGAGTTTATATGCCCTATCTTCACGTCCTGGACTAGTGATTTTATTATTAAAACAATTTGATTTTTCACTTTATTCTTTCCTGTCTCTCTGCCTGCTATTTCTTCTTCTAGCTCTGGCATGTCCACCCTTTTCTTTTACCTGATCTGTGACCAGTCTTCCTTCCTGCTGTCTCATTCATCATTTCCTAGACTGGTTACAATATTCGTCTCCGTCTCCGTCTCCCTCTCCCCCTCCCCCCCGTATAGCTCAGCCATGGGCCTGCACTTAACAGCTGGTCTGCTGAGCCTTCCAACCAATCAGGTGATCCATCAGGTGGTCTAGCTGATATGGCCCAACTGTGCTCATGAGGACATCAGGAGATTGAGCAGAAGCAGCAGCTGGGTCTCATTCCAGACACAATGTTGGCACAAGAACAAATGGAGATAAACTGAATACACTGAAACTGGAAATTCGAAGGTTTCTAATCATCAGAGGAGTGAGGTTCTGGAACAGCCTCCCAGTAGGAGCAGTGGGGGCAAACAACCTAACTGGTTTTAAGAAAATATACCTCATAACTTTTAATGAGTCTCAGTGTTACAACCTGACAGTCTGGCCAAAAAGTAAACCTCGTTTCCATGGCGGGATCGGGTCACTCTAGATAACAGACAGGTCAAGGTCTCCCAACCAAGCAAGAACAGCAAAGATGACCCTGAAAGCTGATAAGCCTGTGCAGCCGAAATGTGCGCTTGTCTTCATCTGTTTGGCTCTTTAGGCCATAAATCACTCACCAGCTAAGGGGAATATCCTCAGCCTAGAGCAGTGATTCTCAAACTTTTGTATTGGTGACCCCTTTCACATAGCAAACTTCTGAGTGCGACCCCCCCTTATAAATTAAAAACACTTTTTTTTATATATTTAACACCATTATAAATGCTGGGTGCAAAGCGGGGCTTGGGGTGGAGGCTGACAACTCGTGTAATAACCTCACCACCCCCTGAGGGGTCCTGACCCCCAGTTTGAGAACCCCTGGCCTAGTGCATGTGGATTTATACAGTCTGGGCCTGCTCCTGCTCCCATTTCAGTCAATGGTAAAACCTTCATAGCCACCGTATACACTCCCCAGTGCATCAGGATGTGAATGGACCTGTAGTGGGGAAAAGGCTGCAGGTGGATTAATACCCCAGATGTTATTCCATTTGCTGACTTTAAATGACCAAGCAAACAAGCACCCATCCTGCATCCGCAAACCCCGCAGAAAGGAGGCAAGAAAAATAGGACTTTATTAGCCCTGACAGCAAATGCAACTGTGCGACCTAGACTGACTGTCTGTCCTGCAGCCAGAGGTATAATTTCCAGCTCGGGTAGACAGACCCGTGCAAGCTTTGACTGAGCTAGCGTGCTAAACACAGCAGGGTAGCCACGGTAGCACAGGCTAGCTACCCAAGTATAAGACCTGAAGTAAGTACTCGAGTGGCTAACTCACGCCACGCTGCAGCTACACTTCTACTTTTAGCTCACTACATCGATCAGAGCTAGCACGTATACGTCTACCCGAGCTGGAAATTCCACCTCCAGCTGCAGGGTAGATGAAATCCTTCACTAGAATTGTAAACACAGTCGTACCATACCTTTACACGGCATGCAACAGGCACTTGATCCCAGGCCGGACTGAAATGCTTCAGACTAAAATGATATCTAGCCCTGCGGAAAGCAAGTCTAATCCAGATGGTATCTGTCACATGTGTAAACTGTTTGGAGCACTTTTATGCACGGATGTGCTGTGTTTTCCAGGCATGTTAGGGGAGACTCACATGGTTCCTAGCGTTGTTGATTTTTCTAGTGCAAATAAGGCCAAAGGGAGCAACCAGATGAGAAAAACTGGCAGAATATGCAGAACTCACAACCCAAGAGGAAGGGAGGTGAAGGTACTTTTAAGTCCCCTTTGTGCCCTCCCAATTCTGGGCTGCTCCAGGGGTTTGGGAGGCCCCCAGCGTAATTTAATAGCCCTGGGGGGGCTATGTTAGGGCAGCCTCCCAGAGCTGCCCTCCAGGCTGCAGCTTTGCCCAGAATCTCTGCAGTACCTGTCCCTGACATGCTCATCCCATACCCAGCCCTTCCCTCAGGACATCCCCTGTGCCAGGGCTTTTGATAGGGTCCTCCGAGGACAGCCTGTGGCTGTCTCCCACAGTGCTTACATTGAGGATTGCCAGTTTTGGTTGGATGTGTTCCTGGAGGTTTCATCGTATGACAAAATCTTTAAGATTAATCATTAGTTCCTGGAGACTCCAGGGCAATCCTGGAGGTTTGGCAACCCTACCGGCACTGGGTGATTCCTCCCTGGACCAGATAAAGGGTTTAAGACTCCCTTTACACTGTTCTGGTCCTTTTACTGAGTGTCAAGTGGGCAGGGTGGGGGTGAGGATCTCACCCTATGGTTTTAAATATGAACCTAGGTCTGGAATTGTCAGACTCCCTGGGCTGTCCTGCCCACCCTCTCCAGATATATAGATGTGAACACCTTAGGAAGAAAATGGACAGGCCTAGCCCGTTCACTTTTTGCCACAGGCCCCGCCCCTGCCCCTCCTCCTCCTCCCCCCGAGCCCTGCCTCCCAACCAGGCCGGAAGCTGGAGCCCGGCCCAGGTAAGAGCAGCCCAGAGAGCCGGGTCAGCTGTGGGGAGCCGCAAACCCTCCACCTGCCTGGGGGGAAGGGCCCGAGAGCAGACCCCGGCCTGCGTCCCCACCCCCTGGGCTCCCTGCCCAGAGCGGATGGAGGGTCCGCGTGGGCAGTTATGGGGAGCCGCTTACCCTCCACTTGCCCTGGGCGGGTGGGGACACGGGCCAGGGGCTGCTCTCGGCTCCCCACACAGGCTCCGACTTCCAGCTTGGCCGGGGGCATGGCCTCGGGGGAAGAGGAGAGCAGGGGTGGGGCCACGGAGGGGGAGGATCATGCCCTCCCCCCACACTTTTATGAAGAGTCCATCACCCCTGCCCCAGTGACCAGGCTTCCACGGCTGCCTTGGGGAAACTGTTCTACTCCCTAACAGATTGCCCTGACGGGGAGTAAGTGTTGAATGTTTCATGCAACGTTTCTATCCCATGCACCGACTGGAGCGCCTACAGAGATGTATCTTGATTTTCAGAGGTGATTAGCACTACAGCACCAAGGGGCTTGTCCTGTAGGCCTGGCACTTAACTCACCCCTGTACTAAACTAGCCTTGACTAACGTTGGGTGAAACCCAGGGATTTCACCGCTAAAATTAAGAAAAATGCTCCACGGCTGCTAAGGCACCCCCGCCTCAGGAATGCCCCTAACAGGAGTTATAACACTAAGGGTTGTAAAGTAGCAACACCCAGGCGCTGGGACGTTTAGGGAGGAAACAGAAAGACCCCAACAAATGGTAAAATAGATAAGATGAGTTCTGACCAGCGAATTTATGCTGACCATCTGCACTAACAAAGAAGGTCATAAATAAGTGACAATTTGGGCATGAAAGATAAAATGTAAAAAAGATTTGAGCAGGGGGGAGGAAACATAGGTGCCAGTGCGTGATTGGTTAAATTTTGCTACCTAAGGGTATCGAATAATGTGATTGGTTTAGTAAAGTTAAAGAAGGTAGCTAGTTTTACCTATATAATATAACTAAAAAACAATGCTTTTTGCGTGGACCATCTCCAGACGGCAGCTCAACATCAAGCTGCTAAAACTCTGACCCCTCTGCACAACCGTGATGAGTGGATCTTGACTGGCCATCAGGTGACGTTGGTCTGTATATTGAGCATAATCGATTTGCTTGGCATATGTATTCTATCTTGTGTTGCTAATAAATAGATGTTCAGAGAACAGCTGTGGAAGGCTCTTTCACTGGGAAAAGATCCCGTAGATCCCTGTGGGAAAGGGCAGGTACTTACATTGACCAGGTTTTTCCCTGAGCCCCGAGGGTAAGGGTTGATGCTTTACACCCTGAGCCCTCGGTAGGGAAAGGATGGGGGTACCTAAATTAAGCAGGTCACGCCTTGAGCCCTCGGTAGGTTATCGGCAGGGTGCCTTAGCTTTTAGCGGGTAACAGTCCTCACTGGTGAAATGCTTCTAACTAGTTCTCAAACCAATCCAGCGAATAGTCTTTTCCCAGCCAGGGGGGCCTGACTCATTTTTAAAGAACTAGTTTCAAGATTGGACAGGTCCTACCTGAAGTCAATCAGAGCTGCAGGTAATCAGCACCATTTGAAAATCAGGCCACCCTAGTCTAACCTGGCACTTGCCAATCCCCCACCCCGGTTAATATGAATTAGTTAATAGCTAACAGTCAGCGTTTTTCTGTCCAAGGCTGTGTCCTTGTTATGGGTCATTACATAGTGGCCTTGGACACTGATCTTGATTGGTAGTCAAGGCTGGTCAGCATCCCCGTGACTTTTTATCTCGTAAAGCCCTGCCTCTGTTTCCACGAATACCTAGGGACACGTTTTATTTAGAGGCGATTCTGGTGATATCACATTTTCTGTTCCTTTCTCTGGCTTTCGTAATGGGACTGACCCTGCTCCTTTATTGCGAGATGTGACCTTTAGGCGAGGCTGTTTGCTTCTCTGAAGGTCGCTGTTCCCCTGGAAATGGACGGCTTGGTTTGTGATGACAGAATTGATCTCTCAGCAGCTAGGTGCTCGTTTTTTGAACTTCGCCCTTCTCCATTAGTTACAAAGGGACATTTCCATATTAAGGCAGAGGGTCGCACGCTTCACTGCCTCTGGCAACAGAGTTCATTGAACACACCTGGACGCCTTGCATTCCTCTGTCCCGACCACTAGCTCCCTGTGTGCCAGACTCCCATCCACATCTACTGCAGGGACACCCTGCAACTCCCTCACCCCCTTCCTCTGTGTCCTCCCCATTCTGTTCTCCCCTTATGCCAAGGGCTCCTTGTGACCCCCATTATCCCAAACCAGGGACCCACATTCTTCTCCCATACCAGGGGCTCTGAGTCCCCCATCACCCCCCCAAACCAGGGGCTCTGTCTGCCCCCCATCCCCCTCTCACCCCCATGCCAGGGGTGCTGTGTGCTCCCATTCCCCCCCCCCACTCCAGAGATTCTGAGTCCCCCATTCCCCTCATCACCCCCCCCCCCCAAACCAGGGGCTCTGTCTGCTCCCCATCCCCCATTCACCCCCATGCCAGGGGCTCTGTGTGCCCCCCCATTTCCCCCAACACCTATGACAGGGATTCTGTGTGCCCCCATTCACCCCTCTGCCCACTCCAGGGGCTCTGTGTGACCCCCATTATCCCAAACCAGGGACCCCCATTCTGCTCCCATACCATGGGCTCTGAGTACCCCGTCACCCCCCCAAACCAGGGGCTCTGTCTGCTCCCCATCCTCCTCTCCCCCATGCCAGGGGCTCTGTGTTCCCCCCATTTCCCCCTCATCCCCATGCCAGGGCTCTGTGTGCCCCCATTTCCCCCTCTCCCCCATGCCAGGGGCTCTGTGTGCCCCCCCCATTTCCCCCTCATCCCCATGCCAGGGATTCTGTGTGTCCCCATTTTCTCCCCTCTCCCCATGCCGGGGGCTCTGAATTCCCCATTCCCCACCCTATCCCCATGCCAGGGGCTCTGCGTGCCCCCCATTTCCTACTCACCCCCATACCAGGGATTCTGGGTGCCCCACATTTCCCTCTCACCTTTTTGTGACCCCCCCCCAGCCAACCCTCACCATCATGCCAGGGATTCTGTGCCCCCCATTCCCTCCTAACCAGATGCCTTTGTGTGCCCCCAGTCCTTCCTCACCTTCATTCCAGAGGCTCTGTGTGCCCCCCCACCATTCTCCACCATGACAGAGTCTCTGTGTACCCTCCATTCATCCCCTCCCCCTATGCCAGGGGCTCTGTGTGTCCCCTATTCCCCCTTCACCCGCTGCCAGGGGCTCTTTCTATCCCCCATTCATCTCTTCCCCACCGTGTCAGGGATTCTGTGTATCCCTATGCCCATCTTCCCCCTCAGACCTCCCCCCCCTTCTTTCTTTCAGTCTGGGACAGTGCTGAAGTCCTAAAGGAAGAAGAGGTCCGCTTCCGGCCCTGCTCCAGAAGGAGAGATGGTGGCTCGCTAATGAGTCTGGGGTTCCCGGTGCGGCGGGGGGGGGGGGGGGACGGACCCTTTCATTGCACCTCTGCAGCAAGGTAACACTTGTCAGAAGTACCAGAACACCATTCCTGCTCCCAGAAAAGGAGGCGGAACACCGTTCCGGCATGACTCCAGCACTGGTCTGGGAGAGAAGTCATTCAGGGCTTCAACATGCTAAACTCTCGTGGGATGATGGGCAGAGCTGAGATGTGGCGCGGGGGGGAAGGGTATTATTCTGGAAGGTGCTAATTGCCACCATGAGCCACTTCTTTGTACTATAGACAATTACAGAGGTGTCTGAGCAGCTGGGGCTGCTAACCACGTGCCAGGGGAATCTTTGTGTCCCGTTCTCCTGGTTTTCTGATTGCCATCAAACTCAAGCGCAGGCTGCCCGCCCATGTCTAAAACATTCCCTACAATTTTGGAATTGATCGGATGTGGTTTTTCAAAGTTACGCTGTTACAGACAAACAGAGAAATGCCCTCGGGTTGAGTGTAAGGCCTGGCATTGCTTGGGCAATAATTGACAATTAAAAAACAAAACAAAACACTGTAACGTTCATGTAAGTAATTTATTCCATGTTTGTTATTTTCCCTCCCTCCATTTTTAAGGAGTTCCTTGCTTGCTATTTGTCTTCATCTCTTCCTCTGTTTCCTGCCTTGACACAGTCAGTTCACTTTATGAATACTTAGCGCTTTTTCACCTTGTAGCGAGGCGGGGTGGTGCCCCACAGCCCCGCAGAGGGACGAGCCTCCCCTGACACCAATGTGGGCGGAGCCAGTGGATCCTGCGCCCGCCCCCCAGAGGTCACGGCGCAGGACAGGAAGTATAAAAGCCCAACCGCAGAGCTCACTTGGACCACGGCCGCCGGAGAGGCCAGACGCCTGTGGCCTAGCTCCGGGTTGGGAGACGCTAGCAGGCCATGGCCGACCCGAGGACTGGCCGGGCCAGCCAAGCCTACCCCTTGCCAGCTAGCCAGAGGAGCAGCCGAGCCTACCCCTCGCCAGCTACCCGGAGGAACCGATGGTGCTGGAAACCTCCGAGGACACCGCCCTAACCCAGGTACCTTACGAGGGGGAGTCCGGAAGTAGCCCAAGGGCAGCCGACCCTGGTCTGGCCGCAGCATTGCCAGAACCAACGTCAGTGTGTTGCGGTCAGGATCCCCACTGACACAGCAGTGGGACGCAGTGGAGCGGGTGGGCCTGCGTCCCCCCCGCCACCCCACTCACGGGTGGCCATCTCCCCCTCTCCCCAGATGCTCAGAGCCAGGAGCCTGGGGTTTGCTGTTGAACTATTGGCTCAGCCCCTGCCTGAGGGCCTGAGCCTCCGACTGTTTGTTTGCTGCCCCGCCCTAACCCAGGGCCGGGGCTTATACGGTACTCCTTGCGCAGCCCTGCCTGGAGGTCTGGGCCATAGACTGGGTGTTCCCCAACCCAGCAGAAACAGTGTAGCGAGGTGGTGTGGTGCCCCACGTCCCCGCAGAGGGACGGGCCCCGACCGAGTCCTTCTACACACCTTCAATGCTTCTGCTTCATGGGGTACAAGGATTTTTAATCTGTTCCCTCATGTACATGTCAAAATAGCAGGGAACTGGATTCCGTGACCTAGGCAGTCCCTTCGAGTCATGGGTCCTAGGTTCTTAAAACGTAAGATTTCCTTTGAGTGATATGGTTAGTATAATCCTAAACAGAGGATATGCAAAGAGGATAGATCTGGAGGCGACAGAGCAAATCTAATGGCAATAAAGAAATGATGGTGATTCCAAAACCCTCACTACCTTTCACTGGATGCACAATAAAAACATCCTTAGGATTTTTGGGACATTGACCTCAAAGATGGAAGCCTCTGCCACTGAAGCCCACTGAAGTTTTGCCACCCACCACAACCAGCATTTATCTCAGTGCTGGCTGACCAGATTTTACCTTAGGACTTCAGTCTCCCTCCTCTTGAAGGGAACACACATATTTAAGGATCGCATGAAGCTCCCATTCCTAAAAAGCTAGAGAGGTTGGGTGTGTGGGAGTCATTCAGAGGATTGCATAGTCACCGGGCCACTGTCAGTGTGCAGTATGGCTAAGGGAAGGACTTATCATGAAATCCATCAACAGCAGCCACTAAAGGCATAAGAACGGCTATACCGGGTCAGACCAAAGGTCCATCCAGCCCAGTATCCTGTCTACCGACAGTGACCAATGCCAGGTGCCCCAGAGGGAATGAACCTAACAGGTAATGATCAAGTGAACTCTCTCCTGCCATCCATCTCCACCCTCTGACAAACAGAGGCTAGGGACACCATTCCTTACCCATCCTGGCTAACAGCCATTGATGGACTTAACCTCCATGAATTTATCTAGTTCTATTTTAAACCCTGGTATAGTCCTAGCCTTCACAACCTCCTCAGGCAAGGAGTTCCACAGGTTGACTGTGCGCTGTGTGAAGAAGAACTTCCTTTTATTTGTTTTAAACCTGCTGCCTATTAATTTCATTTGGTGGCCCCTAGTTCTTATATTATGGGAGCACTGCAACTGATATTTCTCTACCCATTGTTACAAGTAGCCACATAATAGAATGTGATGCATTTGGAGAAACTGAAATCCTAATGATCAGCAGGGCAGATGCCTGTTAGACCAGGTGTCACAGGGTTCACTCACTGCTAGTGGCGCCTCCTGCTTGCTGTCCTTGGAATTAGCTCTGCCAGACATTGTGCTTCCCCTCTGGCAAGGTCTTCTCCTGTACTGTCTCGCCCTGTGGCCCCTCTGTTATACAGCTAAAACTACACAGGATCGTTTCAGGGGATAAGGCAAGATGCCACGTTTATTATGCTAACACAATTTGATCTATAACCAATAGCTAATACCTAATACCTATACACACACATCAAATGTTCTGCAGCTGCTGGATAGTTACCAGTCCTGAATGTAGCTTGAGTCCATGGCTTGATTTCGCAGCTTGGGTTCGTAGCTCGTGGCGGCTAACTGGCCAGGAAAGCCGGGCACGAGGAAGGGCTGGGTCTCTGTCAGGCATGCACCGATGCCCCTCGATGTTGGCAGCAGAACATTACCCAAAGTCTTCCATCTTACCCATCTTTTTTATAGGCTTTTAGTTTGAATCAAGAGTCGATAGGTCTTGCTGTGTCACGCTGCCTCTGGGTTCGGTGTGATTGATAACTCATCAATTGCAGACGTGACTTTCAGCCTCGGACCTGACTTTGATCTTGTTTCAATTGCACCTTTGTTCTTTTCTTTTGGGGTGGACTCTTTTCACTTTGTCAGGGCTGTTATCTTCAGCCCTTGGTGTTTGCACTTAACTTTATCAGGACAGGCCGGGGCTGGAGGTTGATTCCATTATCCATGCGTACCTCATTCACACATCTGAACTAAGTTAATAAGGTTACAACGGGGTTTTGCAAAATGGAGTAAGCATTTCAAAATGGAGTTTTAGTTACAATATGGAATCTTATTAAAACAAGTGTAATGAACAGTTTACAATGTTGGGAGGCAAACAGGAGTTACAATGTTAAAACAGTGAAGTTCTGTTTGTTCACAAAATAAAGTCATATTAATAATAGTAATTAAAGAAAAGAAACAATTTCATTCTTCAGCTCTACACCTCGCACTCCAGGGACTGCAGTCTCCTCTTGGTGGCTTGGCCTTGCGGCTGGGTCACTAAGATCCTCCCCTTCCAGGGAATTCAAAGTCCTTCCAGACCCACTGGCTAGCTGGCGTCTCCAATGCCCTTTCCACTTCCCAGTGGCTGCTAGGGGAACCCAGGTCCACCCTCTACACTCGGTTCCAGCTCAGGGACTCTATAACAAGCAACCACGGTCCCTTACAGTCCTACCTCTTGCTGCTGTTTCCCTGGGATTCTTCCTACTTATCTGGCTTCCCCCATCTCTGGGTTTCCCAGCCTCCCAACTCCCTCCACTCACAGAATGACTGCAGCCTACTTCCCAGCAGAACTGTCCCAGCAACCACCACCCATCTGTAGACAGTGACCTGGCTTTATACAGGCCCCGCCTGTTCCTTCACAGATAAGCCTGTTCCGCTAATCAGGGCTTTCCTTTTGGCGTTCAATCTACTAGATTAACTGGCCCATCTGGCCTCCATTAACCACTTCCACTCTTGTGCAGGGTGGGGTGGACAGCCCATTACACCAGGTTTCACTATATCTGACATCTAAATTGTACGTAATCCAGATCTCTCCGTGTGTATGTGTTTGTGTACGCCATCACTGATAATACTTAGAACCCAGTTTTCTCATTGCGGTGGTTCTGTGGTTGTCCCTCCCTGTCAGGCTTGGAGGGAGGCCACTCTGCCTCACTATGTCACACAGAAAGCAGTCATTAAGAAGGATAGGGCTCTGGCCCTCTGGTCAGGACAAAACAGCACACAGTCTATTTATTGCCCAGCCTCCTTGCTGAGGCAGGCAGCAATCTACAATCTATTGCCTTGACCCTCTGGGTGGGGAGAGCAAGGAGCAGTCTTTCGCTACATTCTTCGAGCTGGAGCAGACAGTAAACATAGTCTGGGGCTCTAGTCCTCTGGGCAGGGCAGAGCAACAGGCCACAGGCAAGGCACAGGCCTTCTGGCCTGGGGTGAGTAGGCCCACACCTCAGGGGTGGGGTTGGCGGCAGGGGGTAGAAGGACCCGGGCCCCCCTACTCCACCAGGTCCCAGCCCAGGGCCCTAACAGTGGTGGATGGTCCCACCACTGGGTCAGCAGGGAAGTCACCGAAACATGCTGACTCGTTTACTGGCCACACAGCCAGACTAATGTCTGGTTCCCCTTGGCTACTTCTGACCACCCTTCCTTGGTGTGGCTCCATCATCCATAGGTCTTCAGTCTCCTCGGGGTAAATAGTGGACAGTGGTCCCATGCAACTCCTCTCCTCAGCTGGTCTCTTCCTGGAGCACTGCACAGCTCGGTCTCTGGTCCAGAGTTCCTCAGCGAGGTAGAGACGTCTGGCTCCAGCCCAACTGAGATGGAAGGCCTTCCTCTTATACTTCCTGTCCTGTCCCTCCACTTCCAGCACAGGGACGGGGCTGGCTTGGTTCTCCCCAGTCAGGAGGTGTGGAGTGTTTCCTCCCTGTCAAGCACGGAGGGAGGCCACTCTGCCTCACACATTCAGTTTGCGCCACAATCCAGATTCTCCGAGGTATTTAGGGGATTTTGATTTCAATAGGAGTTAGGAGCCCAAATACTCTGGAGGTCCGGATCTGGGCCCACATGCTTTACAAACATCAGGCAAATTTTAGCTGCCAGTTACACCAGTATTAATCCAGAATAATCCCTTTGTAACTCTAGTTGCAGGGCCAAATTCCATTCTGCTGGAGTAACCTCATTGTGACGGATTACAGGGACAGGTTCTGCTCTCAGACACACCGGTGTAAATGCAAAATGACTCCCAACTTCAGTGGGATTACTCCATATTTACACCATTCTAGAAAAATCCTCCCAACAAATTATTACCATCCCCATGAGTTTGCAAATTGGGAAACTCAGTCAGAGGCAGGTTGTGATTTGTCCGAAACGACTGAGGGAGTCAATGCTAGAGCTGGGATTAATACTTGGCCTTTTGTGATTCCCAGGTCTGTGCTCCAACTACTTATCCATACATCACTCCATTGCCGGAAACAATACAATATGTGATAATAAAACATGTATAGCAACGAAATTCTCTAAATATTCATTACACATTCGTAATGCTTTTCATTTCTACGTGGTCAGTGCACCTACTAGAAGAACGACTTGTCTCAGACAGCTGGAGAACAAAGAAATCCTGCCTCCTGAAGATGGCCCCAAAAATCTTCTTTAAGTGTAACCTGAACCGTTTGTTCACAAAAGCATACAGCACGGGGTTGAGGCAACAATGAATAAAGGCAAGGCTCTCAGTCACTTGCATAGCATAGTCCAAGTGCTTGCTAGTTTCACAACCCTTAATCACATGGAGGTTTTGCAACAAATGCAGAAAGAGGGTAACGTTGTATGGGAACCACAGCACAAAGAAAACTACCACCAAAACAACGACCAGGCGGAGAGCTCTCTTCTTGCCAGGAGACATTAACGCAGTGAGGACACAAGCTACGCGGGAGTAGAAGAACACCATGCAAAGGAATGGAAGGAAGAAGCCTAGCAGGATCTGCTGAAATTGAAAGAGAAGACGCCAGATGGAGTGGTGCAGGCCATAGTCGGGGTAGCAAACTCGTCTCCCGTTGTGGAAATCCTGCACCTCCATGAAGATAAAGTCAGGAATAGACAGCACTATGGAAATAACCCACACCACTGAAGAGACAAGGAAGCTCTTTCTTGGGGCCCTTAAGTTTTTATTGGACCAAGCATGAACAATCTCCAGGTATTTGTCCAGACTCATGCAGCTGACGAAGAAGATGCCACTGTAGAAGTTGGTGGTGTAGATGACACTTATGATCTTGCAGAAGGCATTCCCAAACACCCACTGAGAAGCTGCGTATGTTGCCCAGAAGGGAAGGGTTACCACGAAAAGAAGGTCTGAAACGGTCAGATTCAGCAGATACACCTCGGTCATTTTCTTGTTCTTGGTATATTTGATCAAGATGGCAAAGAGTAGACAGTTCCCAGCCAATCCAAGCAGAAACACTATTGTATAGAGCACTGGCAGGAACACCTTGCCAAACGCCTTGACATTTTCCTTTGTGCAAAGCACTACCTGGATGTAATCCTCCTCGTCTAAGTATTGGTACTCGTAGTCAGTCATGTTGACTGGGTTATCTGTGGTATGCGGCATGGCAGACATTGGTACTGTTGCCACCCTTGCTGGTAAACTTTTCAAGAAACCCTTCTGTTACATTCTGCAATAAAAAAGTAAAGAGGGCCAATAGTGCATTTCAAAAGACATTTTGATCTACATATGAAAAGTGAGGTTTGCATGCTAAGTAATTTAATATGGAGATTTCTACCTCCACCTAATAGGTTTGAATCCGGCCCAGGTTGACAGTGACTGACCCTCTGCCAGCTCTTTAATGTCATATGTTTGGTGGCCCCAGCCCAGTCCCTGGTGGAGATGGCTACATCACCGGTCTCTACACAGGGTGTCAAAAATTCAACAGCCCTGGAGACAAAACTATACTCTTGCCTGTTTGAAGTGGAGCTCTCAGGTCAGGTCTGAGGAACACTGAGGCAGTGTGGGATGCCTGCTGCTCTCCATGCTGTACCTGAGAAGTACATGAGGCCTTATAAAAAGAGAGAGACAGATGACAGGAACGCCATGGCTTCACTGCAAAAAGAGGTGTGATTTTACGTCAAGATAGCTATCTTGATGTAAAATCCTCATGCAGACAAGGCACTGGTAGTTTTTAGTCCTTGATGCGGCTAGTCAAGATTAACCCTGTTATGATTTGAGGGATCTGTCTGTACAGTGTATGAATTCTGTTTGAGATGATGAACTCTGTATATATGACCACATGAGACTGCAAACTCCATTTTGATTGTAAGGCTGGTCTTTACTTTTCTATTGTCTTTTAACCTCCATCTAGAACTAGGATTCCAGTGGGGTGTTGGCACATGGATAACAAAAGAGGGTTGTTGATTTAAACGGCTCTCCCATTGAAATGGAATAGCTCTGAATAACGGACTGGCTTCCCACCAGGAGAAATGGTTTATCACAGGAGAGGTCGTCTTGGCAACTAAGTCACCTGACAGCGGTCTGTGGGCTCCCAGGCAGCCAGGTCCTTCTCTTTCCACAGCTAGAGAGAGAGTCCTTGCCTTTTGGCCCTGCAGCCCTTTTATAGGGCCCAGCCTGGCCCTGATTGGCTGCCTCTCTGCCTTCTCTGATTGGCACTGAGCCCCAACCCTCTCCAAGGGCTCATTTTTAACCCTTGCTGAGCCGGAGCAGGGTGAATGCCCTGCTACAAAAGCTCCTTTGCAAACCGCAAAGATAGACAGCACGTGGTTGAATTAGAGAGAGAGCTCTTACCTTTCCAAGTATTTCTGCCGAATGATGCAACTTTCCAGGTTCAGAGCCCCTCGGGCTTGTTATCACCGCCTTTGGATCGGACCAATCCGTAGCTGTTTTACAGCAGCGTCATAGAATTTATTTTCCTGAACCAATCCTATAGTCCCAAGGTTTTTAAACAAGAGCCAACTCCCTCCCCTCCCCCACTACTCCCCACCGTCCTTTAACTGCCTTATTCTTATCTAGAAAAACAGACCCCCCAAGCATTTTTCCCGCCATGTAGCCCTTTTACATAGGGGCTTTAATAAAAGTTAAAACCATAATTCCTTAGTAACAAACAATTTTTAAAAGTTTCCCCCTATGTTTTAGACTAACATGGGTTATTTTTTAGTAAGAACAATATGAAGCTGCAGCAAAGCCCCTGTTAGCAAAAACAGCATCTGTGAGTTAGTGGATAAGAGATAAGAAGACTGCTTCTTTTCCAAACTTTTTAACAAACGCAAGTAAAAGTTACATTAAGTTTTGTAAAGGAATAAAGCTCTGCTTTATATTTACTTTAAAAGACAAGCCTGTATAAAGACACATCCCTTTATTTAGCACTTTTGCATATGTTTCAATAAAAAAAGAGCATGCAGAAGCACCCCAGGCCTAAACCCACAAACCCGGACTAAGAAAAAGTTTTTAAAAGCTTTTCCCTATGTTTTTTAATGAGGACAATTTGAAGGAGCCTTTTTAAGTTAGTGGATTAGAAAAGAAGACCACTTTGAAAAGCAAGTCTATCTGAAGAAACAATTTTTCATTTAGCCCTTTTGCATAGGTGTTTCAATAAAAAGGGAGCATGCAGAAACAACCCAGGGTTAAAAACACAGAACCTGTTTATAAAAGTAATGTGTAGTGATAAAGTTTTCCCCCTATGTTTTAAACTAGCACTGGTCATTTTTTAGTAAGGACAATTTGAAACATCATGCTTTTGCAGCAAAGCCATTGTCAGCAAACAGCGTCTGTGAGGCAGTGGATCAGAGATAAGAAGGGCAGAACACAACCAGAAAGCCCTAGGCCCACTTTTAAAACAAAATTATACCAAATACGTTTTTAACTAAACATTTCCTTTTGTTATGTGAAGAAGGCATTGCTTTGTAACTAATCTTATTAACAATGTAAAATAAAAAAAAATATTACCTCAGGGTTAAAGCCACAGCCAGTTAGTTTATAAAAGTAATTTGTTAAAGTTTTTAACCAATGCAGGTGAAAGTCTTGTAAAGGGACGAACACTTTAAAAGACAAACCTATATGAAGACACATTGCTTTATTTACAGGTGTGTTTCAATCAGGGCCGGCTCCAGGGTTTTTGCCGCCCCAAGCAGCAAAAAAAAAAAAAAAGCCGCGATCGCAATCGCGATCCGCTCTACTGCCGCCGCTCCAGTCTTCGGCGGCAATTCGGCGGCAGGTCCTTCCCTCCGAGAGGGACTGAGGGACCCGCCGCCAAATTGCCGCCGAAGAGCCGGACATGCCGCCCCTCTCCGTTGGCCGCCCCAAGCACCTGCTTGCTGGGCTGGTGCCTGGAGGCAGCCCTGGTTTCAATAAAATAAAGCATGCAGAAACACCCCAGGTTTAAAGCCACAGGTCCTTAGTAACAGACAGTTTATATTCCCCTTATTTTGTAAACTAGTGGCTCAGAGAGAAGAAGTTTGTTCCCCCACTTTTTAACAAATAGAGGTGAAAGTCTTGTAAAGGAATAAACACGTTAAAAGACAAGCCTATATGAAGACACATCCCTTCATTTAGCACTTTTGCATATGTTTCAATAAAATAGAACATGCAGAAACACCCCAGGCCTAAACCCACACACCCTGACCAAGAAAAAGTTTTTAAAAGCTTTCCCCTATGTTTTTAGTGAGGACAATTTGAAGGAGCCTTTTAAAGTTAGGCCTGGTCTACACTAGGCTTTTATGTCGAATTTAGCGCCGTTACATCGAATTAACCCTGCACCCGTCCACACCACGAAGCTATTTAGTTCGACATAGAGGTCTCTTAAATTCGACTTCTGTACTCCTCCCCCACGAGAGGAGTAGCGCTAAATTCGAAATGGCCATATCGAATTAGGCTAGGTGTGGATGGAAATCGACGGTAATAGCTCCGGGAGCTATCCCACAGTGCACCGCTCTGTTGACGCTCTGGACAGCAGTCCGAGCTCGGATGCTCTGATCAGCCACACAGGAAAAGCCCCGGGAAAATTTGAATTCCTTTTCCTGTCTGGGCAGTTTGAATCTCATTTCCTGTTTGGACATCGTGGCGAGCTCAGCAGCACTGGCAACGATGCAGAGCTCTCCAGCAGAGATGGCCGTGCAATCTAATAGAAGGAGGGCCCCAGCATGGACTGATCGGGAAGTCTTGGATCTCATCGCTGTGTGGGGCGATGAGTCCGTGCTTTCAGAGCTGCGCTCCAAAAGACGGAATGCAAAGCTCTACGAGAAGATCTCTAAAGCCATGGCAGAGAGAGGATACAGCCGGGATGCAACGCAGTGCCGCGTGAAAATCAAGGAGCTGAGACAAGGCTACCAAAAAACCAAAGAGGCAAACGGACGCTCCGGATCCCAGCCCCACACATCCCGTTTCTACGAGGCACTGCATTCCATCCTAGGTGCGTCCGCCACCACTACCCCACCACTGACCGTGGACTCTGAGGATGGGATATTGTCCGTGGCAGGTTCCTCGTCGGACATGTTAGCGGACGGGGAAGATGAAGAAGGAGATGAGGAGGACGAGGCAGTCGACAGCGCTGGCACCGCTGATTTCCCCGACAGCCAGGAGCTCTTCATCACCCTTACCGAGATCCCCTACCAACCGTCCCCATCCCTTACCCCGGAGACAGAATCAGGGGAAGGATCAAGCAGTAAGTGCTTCAAATATCTAAACATTTATTTTTACAAGAACTGAAATATTTATAATATTAACAATGGCTTTTTCCTAAAGTGCTTAAACATGTAAACAATTATCTGCAAAAAAAGTGGAATATTTACAATAGTAACAAATGGTTTTTCATGATTTGTCTGCCTTAGGCTCTTCACAATTTAGTCCCAAGTATTTAAAATTTTTTTTACAATGTCCGGTAAGTCATGATTATGCTGCCCAAGACGCTCCACTCTTTAGTCCCAGTGCACCTACGCGAAAATCCGGTCAATATGGCCGGGGATAGAGGCGAAATCCTCATAGGAGAACTCCTCGTAGGTCTCATGAAGGTACATTTCCAGCCTGTTCATCAGGTTCCTGGGTAGGGCGATCTTATTGGGCCCTCCGTGGTAGGACACGTTACCGCGCCACGACACCATCAGGTACTCTGGTATCATTGCCCTGCAGAGCATGGCGGCAAACGGCCCTGGTTTCTGAAGGCTTTCTCGAAGCATCCTTTCCCTCTGGGACTCCGAGATCCTCAGCAGGGTGATGTCGCTCATGACGCCCTGCTTTGAATTAGGGAGGGGAATGTTAGTATTGGGACTGCTTTACAGCCACACGGTGGAGGGAGAGGGGCAGCATACAGGGATCTTTCCCTGGGACAGCCGCGAGGGGGTGGGACAGGGGCATAGTTCATGCTGTCCTGATTGCTGGCAGCAGAGACTGGCATTGCTTTCAATGTGAAAGGAGGCCAGTGCTACTAGTACAGTGTTAAGCAGCCAGAAGTCTACGGCTTACCATGATTGCACGCTACAGAAGTTCAGGTGTCCTGCCACGCTTCTCAGATAACTGCAAGACCACTGCAAGACCCCAGGCACTGAAGGCGAGGGCCGAAAATTCGACCTTGTCCTGAGTGCGCATGTGACAGGTGCAGTGCATGGTCTTGTTCACAGAGAAAGACTAGGTTCTTTGTACACAACTTCATTTATCTGTCTCAGGAATTCACTCCATTTTTCCCATTCACACAGACACATCTGCGACTGTCTCCCAACCCAGCCTGTCAGCACACTCCCAGAGGCTAGCGCAGATTAGGAGGAGGAAGAAGAAGACGCGGGAGGACATGTTCTCAGAACTAATGAGCTGCTCCCGAGCCCAGGCAGCCCAGCAGACACAGTGGAGGGAGAACTTGTCCCAAATGCACCGAGCAGTCATGGAACGGGAGGAGAGGTGGCGTCAGGAGGACCAGCAGGCTACTGAAAAGCTGCTTGGACTAATGAGGGAGCAAACGGACACGCTCCGGCACCTTGTGGATGTTCTGCAAGACCGGAGGCAGGAGGACAGAGCCCCGCTGCAGTCTATTCTAACCGCCCTCCCCCGCCACCAAGTCCCACACCCCCCTCACCCAAAGTACAAAGAAGGAGGGGCGGCAAGGGCCGTTAAAACTTTCAGTCAACCCCTGCAGACTGCTCTAGCACTAGAAGGCTCTCATTCCCCAAAATTTTAAAAGTCCTTTCCTACACACCTCACAGAAGCCCCCGTGCAAGTTTCAACCCCCACGTTTCCTGTGTGGTTCATAATAAAATATTCGTTTCTGTTAATTACTGTTTCCATGATATTCTTTTGGAGGAGAGTCTGTCTGAAGGAGGGGAAGGGGCTTGGTAATTGGACAGGACAGTCACCTTTACCAGGGTACAGAGGCGGGGTCAGGTCCAGCATCAGGACACATACCCAGTGCAGTGACTAGTGACCCTGGTCAATCTGGGAGGTGGTTTTCATGTTCTGGGGGGGGGGGGTTGCTCTGTGACTTTGTGGCGGGGGAGGGCAGTTACAGATCTAATGCATCACAGAGCCGCGCAGCAGGGGAGCTGTAACCCTCCTCCCCCTGCCAGACAGTCACATAGCCGACACATACACGCTGTCCCGCCCAGGAGGGCTGGCAGGCTCTGTTGAAACAACCAGTCCACCACTGCGGAACCTGTCATTCCTGGAGTTTAGAAGCATCATTTGCATCACAACACTAAACCCGCACCCCGCCACAGTCTGCGTCCCAGGTTTAAAACATTCCTGCGAAAACAGTAATAAAGACAACGGTGTTCATTAACAGAACAGATTTTATTTTTTGGGAAGGGGGTGAAGGGGGTATGTAACTGGAGAGGATAGTCAACGGTAACTGGGTAAAGAAACGGTGGCAAGTTCAGCTTCTGTGTCCACAAACTTAAAATTCACTGGTGACCCTGCTCAGTCTGGAAACTGTCTTTCAAAGCCTCCCGGATGCACAGTGCGTCCCGCTGGGCTCTTCTAATCTCCCGGCTGTCTGGCTGGGAGTAATCAGCAGCCAGGCGATTTGCCTCAACCTCCCACCCCGCCATAAAGGTCTCCCCCTTGCTCTCACAGAGATTGTGGAGCACACAGCAAGCTGCAATAACAATGGGGATACTGGTTTCGCTGAGATCACAGCGAGTCAGTAAGCTTCTCCATCTCCCCTTGAGACGGCCAAAAGCACACTCCACCACCATTCTGCACTTGCTCAGCCGGTAGTTGAACAGTTCTTTTTCTGTGTCCAGGGCGCCAGTATAGGGCTTCATGAGCCAGGGCATTAGCGGGTAGGCTGGGTCCCCGAGGATCACTGTAGGCATCTCCACATCCCCAAGAGTTATTTTGTGGTCCGGGAAGTAAATACCTTCCTGCAGCCGTCTAAACAGACCAGAGTTCCTGAACACGCGAGCGTCATGAACCTTGCCCGGCCATCCAACGTTGATGTTAGTAAAACGTCCCTTATGGTCCACCAGTGCTTGCAGCACCATTGAAAAGTAGCCCTTTCGGTTGATGTACTGGCTGGCCTGGTGGTCCGGTCCCAGGATAGGGATGTGAATCCGATCTATAGCCCCACCGCAGTTTGGGAATCCCATCGCGGCGAAGCCATCTATGATGGCCTGCGCGTTTCCCAGGGTCACTACCTTTGACAGCAGTACCTTCACGATTGCCTTGGCTACTTGCATGACAACAACCCCCACGGTAGATTTGCCCACGCCAAACTGGTTCGCGACTGACCGGTAGCTGTCCGGCGTTGCAAGCTTCCAGAGGGCTATGGCCACTCGCTTCTGGACAGTCAGGGCTGCTCGCATCCGGGTGTCCTTGCGCTTCAGGGCAGGGGACAGCAACTCACAAAGTTCGAGGAAAGTCCCCTTCCGCATGCGAAAGTTTCGCAGCCACTGGGATTCATCCCAGACCTGAAGCACTATGCGGTCCCACCAGTCCGTGCTTGTTTCACGGGCCCAGAATCGCCGTTCCACAGTATCCACGAGACCCATTGCCACCGTGATGTCCTCGGCACTGGGTGTCGTGGTTTCAGACAGGCGTGTACTACTCTCGGAGTTCAGGTCCTCACCCCGCTGCCGTAGCCTCCTCGCCTCATTTCTCTCTATCTGCCTCTGGGAAAGGTCGATGATGAGCTGCGATGTGTTGACAACGGCCACAACTGCAGCGATGGTCGCAGCGGGATCCATGCTCGCAGTGCTGTGGCGTCCACGCTGTCACTGAACAGAAAAGTGCGCGAACTGATTTCCCGCCGGCGCTTTCAGGGAGGGAGGGAGGGCGGTAGTGACGGACGGATGAGGACAGTTACCCAGAAGCACCCTCGACAAATTTTTTTACCCAGAAGGCAATGGCGGCTCGACCCAGAATTCCAATGGGCAGCGGGGACTGCGGGAACTGTGGGATAGCTGCCCACAGTGCACCGCTTCCAATGTCGACGCTTGCCCTGTTAGTGTGGACTGACAAAGTCGAATTACTGTCCTTAGTGTGGACACACACGTTCGACTTTGTAATATCGATTCCACATATTCGATTTAACTAAAATCGAACTACTCTCGTAGTGTAGACATACCCTTAGTGAATTAGAAAAGAAGACCACTTTGAAAAACAAGTCTATCTGAAGAAACAAGTTTTCATTTAGCCCTTTTGCATAGGTGTTTCAATAAAAAGTGAGCATGCAGAAACAACCCAGGGTTAAAAACACAGAAAACATGTTTATAAAAGTAATGTATAGTGATAAAAAAGTTTTTTCCCTATGTTTTAGACTAGCACTGGTCATTTTTTAGTGAGGACAATTTGAAACCGCATGCTTTTGCAGCAAAGCCACTGTCAGCAAAAACAGCCTCTGTAAGCCAGTGGATCAGAGATAAGAAGGCTGCTTTTTAACACAAACAAGTGAAAGTTATTTTCAGTTTTGTAAAGGAATAAACACTTTAAAAAACAAGCCTATATGAAGACAGAGCCCTTCATTTAACATTTTTACATGTGTGTTTCAATTAAAAAAAATAAATAAGCATGCAAAAACACCCCAGAGTGAAAACCACAGAACCTTAGGGTATGTCTACACTACGAAATTAGGTCGATTTTATAGAAGACGATCTTTAGAAATTAATTTTATACAGTCGATTGTGTACGTCCCCACTAAGCGCATTAAGTCGGTGGAGTGCGTCCTCAATACCGTGGCTAGCTTCGACTCACGGAGTGGTGCACTATGGGTAGCTATCCCACAGTTCCCGCAGTCTCCGCTGCCCATTGGAATTCTGGGTTAAGCTCCCAATGCCTGATGGGGCACAAAGATTGTCGCGGGTGGTTTTGGGTACATGTCATCAGTCTCCCCTCCCTCCCTCCATGAAAGCAACAGCAGACAATCGTTTCACGCCTTTTTTCCTGGGTTACCTATGCATACGCCATAGCATGGCAAGCATGGAGCCTGCTCAGCTCACCGCTGCTGTTGTGAGCATTGTAAACACCTCACGCATTATCCTGCAGTATGTGCAGAACCTGGCTAAGAGATGCCAGCACGAGGACGATTGTGAGGACGACATGGACACAGTCGTTCCTGAAAGCATGGGCTATGACGGGTTGGATCACAGAAACCCCCTTGGGGACTGCCAACTGATGTGCCAAGACTACTTCTGCTCCTGCTTTCCTGCCCTGGCAGCTTAGGACTCCAGCACCCTGTCTGTTGAGCCAGACATGCCAGTCTGCTCCAACACAGACCCAGGGTCTGAACCACGTGCCCCAAAGCTGCAGACTTAACTGAAAGCAGCTTACAGAAGTGTTCCTGTCTTTAACACTCAGATGCCCAACTCCCAATGGGGTCCAAACCCCAAATAAATCCGTTTTGCCCTGTATAAAGCTTATACAGGGTGAACTCATAAATTGTTCACCCTCTATAACACTGATAGAGAGATATGCACAGCTGTTTGTCCCCCTCCCCCCCCAGGTATTAATACATACTCTGGGTTAATTAATGAGTAAAAAGTGATTTTATTAAATACAGAAAGTAGGATTTAAGTGGTTCCAAGTAGTAACAGACAGAACAAAGTGAATTACCAAGTAAAATAAAATAAAACAATCAAATCTAAGCCTAATACAGTAATAAAACTGAATACAGATAAAATCTCACCCTCAGCGATGTTTCAATAAGTTTCTTTCACAGACTGGATGCCTTCCTAGTCTGGGCACAGTCCTTTCCCCTGGTACAGCCCTTGTTCCAGCTCAGGTGTAGCTACGGGATTTCTCATGATGGCCGCCCCTTTTGCTCTGTTCTACCCACTTATATATCTTTTGCATAAGGCGGGAATCCTTTGTCCCTCTCTGGGTTCCCAGCCCCTCCTTCTCAATGGAAAAGCACCAGGTTAAAGATGGATTCCAGTTCAGGTGACACACATGTCACTGTAAGACTTCATTACCCACTTGCCATCACACAGGAAGACTTACAAGTAAAACAGAGCAATCTACAGTCAATTGTCCTGGTTAATGGGAGCCATCAAGATTCCAAACCACCATTAATGGTCCACACTTTGCATAATTACAATAGGCCCTCAGACTTATATTTCATATTTCTAGTTTCAGATACAAGAGTGATACATTTATACAAATAGGATGACCACACTCAGTAGATTATAAGCTTTGTAATGATACCTTACAAGAGACCTTTTGCATGAAGCATATTTTAGTTACATTATATTCACATTCATCAGCATACTTTCATAAAATCATATAGAGTGCAACGTCACAACGGGCTCTGGCAATTGGGACATCATGGCAGCAATGGGGCTGGTAGATACAGTGGAACGCCGATTCTGGGCCCGGCAAACAAGCACAGGCTGGTGGGACCGCATAGTGTTGCAGGTATGGGATGATTCACTATGGGATGATTCACAGTGGCTGTGAAACTATCGCATGCTTAAGGCCACTTTCCTTGAACTTTGTGAGGTGCTTTCACCCGCCCTGAAGTGCAGGAATACCAAGATGAGAGCTGCCCTGACAGTTGAGAAGCGAGTGGCAATAGCCATGTGGAAGCTTGCAATGCCAGACAGCTACCAGTCAGTCGGGAATCAATGTGGAGTGGGCAAATCTACTGTGGGAACTGCTGTGATCCAAGTAGCCAATGCAATCACTGACATTCTGTTACCAAGGGTAATGACTCTGGGAAATATGCAGGTTATACTGGATGGCTTTGCTGCAATGGGTTTTCCTAACTGGTGGGGCGATAGACGGAACGCATATCCCTATCTTGGCACCGGACCACCTTGCCAACCAGTACATAAACCGCAAGGGGTACTTCTCAATGGTGCTGCAAGCACTGGTGGATCACAAGAGACGTTTCACCGACATCAATGTGGGACAGCCGGGAAAGGTGCATGACACTCGCATCTTTAGGAACTCCGGGCTGTTCGAGCAGCTGCAAGAAGGGACTTACTTCCCAGACCAGAAAATTACCATTGGGGATGTTGAAATGCCAATAGTTATCCTTGGAGACCCAGCCTACCCCTTGCTCCCATGGCTCATGAAGCCATACACAGGCAGCCTGGACCGTAGTAAGGAGCAGTTCAACTATAGGCTGAGCAAGTGCAGAATGGTGCCTTTGGACATTTAAAAGCTCGCAGACGCTGTTTGCTGACTATGCGGTCCCACCAGCCTGTGCTTGTTTGCCGGGCCCAGAATCGGCGATCCACTGTATCAACCAGCCCCACTGCCGCCATGATGTCCCAATTGCCAGAGCCCGTTGTGACGTTGCACTCTATATGAGGTTAGACCTCAGCACAACCAACATTCCCATTGTTATTGCTGCTTGCTGTGTGCTCCATAATATCTGTGAGAGTAAGGGGGAGATGTTTATGGTGGGGTGGGAGGTTGAAGCAAATCTCCTGGCGGCCGATTTTGAGCAGCCAGAGACCAGGGCGATTAGAAGAGCACAGCTAGGCACGCTGCACATCAGAGAGGCTTTGAAAACCGGTTTCGTGACTGGCCAGGCTACGGTGTGACAGTTGTGTGTGTTTTTCCTTGATGAAAACCCGTCCCCTTTGTTGATTTTAATTCCCTGTAAGCCAACCACCCTCCCCCCTTCGATCACAGCTGGCAAAGGAAATAAAGTAACTATTGTTTTGAAACCATGCATTCTTTCTTTCTTAATTAAAAAAAAAGTGAGATAACTGACAAGGTAGCCCGGGTGGGGTAGGGGAGGAGGGAAGGACAAGGCCACATTGCTTATTGTAGCCACACTACAAATCAAAACTGTTTGAATGACAGTCTTCTGTTGCTTGGGCCATCCTCTGGAGTGGAGTGGCTTGGTGCCCGGAGCCTCCTCCCCCCACGTTCTTGGGCGTCTGGATGAGGAGGGTATGGAACTTGGAGAGGAGGGCAGGCGGTTATATAGTGGATGCAGGGGGGGTCTGTGCTCTTGTTGGCTTTCCTGCAGCTCCACCAGACACCTAAGCATGTCCGTTTGCTCCCCCATTAGCCTCAGCATCGCCTCCTGCCTCTTCTCATTGCGCTCACTTAATGCTTTCCTGGTCTCTGCCACTGAATGTCTCCATGCATTCAGCTGTGCCCTATCAGTGCAGGAGGACTGCATGAGCTTGGAAAACATGTCATCGCAAGTGCGTTTTTTTCGCCTTCTAATCTGCGATAACCTCAGGGACGGAGATGATAGGGGGAGCATAGAAACATTTGCACCTGCGGGGGGATAAAAAGGGAGAGTAAAATTTAAGATGATACATTTCTGACAACAAAAGGGAGACTCTTTCACAATGAATCAAGCAATTCACAGCAGATAGCACATGTACTTTAGGTACAAGGTCGCATTTTGCCTTTTATATTGAGCACCTGCCGGTATGGTGACACATCACACACGGCTGGGCAACAGAATGTGGTTTCCAGGCAGCCATGGTAAGCCAAAGGTTACGCGGGGTTGGCTTCTTATGCCTTCATAACATGTGGGAATGGTTTCAAACTGCAGCGCCCTCCTTTCCCATAGCAAGCAATGCCGGTTGGGTTTCACATTTAAAAGGAGGGGCTGCGATTTTCGGGTGGATGTGGAGCACACACCTCTCCCCACCTCACCGCGTGGCTATTCTCTGGGATGATCCCTTTTAGCCAAGCGCAAACAGCCCAGCATGAACGGGGTCCTTTTACTGTTCCCTTACAAAAATTCCCCTATTTCAACCAGGTGACCATGAATTATATCACTCTCCTGAGGCTAACACAGAAAGATATAGACCGAATGTTGCTTGAATGCCACCAAAACCCAGGACCATATGCTGCCATGCTTTGTGCTGCAATGATTCCAGACTACTTGCTACTGGCTTGGCGTGGTAAAGTGTCCTACTGTGGAGGATGAAATAAGGCAGCTCTCCCCAGAAACCTTCTGCAAAGGCTTTCAGAGTACCTCCAGGAGAGCTTCATGGAGATGTCCCTGGAGGATTCCCGCTCCATCCCCAGACACGTTAACAGACTTTTCCAGTAGCTGTACTGGCCGCGAATGCATCCCAATTCTTCAGGGCAAAACAAACATTAAACACTATTGCTTTTAAACCCTGTACTGTAGTTACAAATGTGCACTCACCAGAGGTGCCTTCTCTGGCTTCAGGGTCGGGGATCCCCCCTTGGGAGGGTATTGGCTCCAGGGTGATGAAAAGGTCCTGGCTGACGGGGAGAACAGATTCATCGCTTGCCTGCTGCGCATTCTCCTCCTCCTCCTCCTCATCCACAAAATCCTCCTCCCTGTTGCATGAGACTCCCCCCTTGCAGGTGTCCACGGACAGTGGTGGGGTAGTGGTAGCGTCCCCCCTTAGAATGCCATGCAGCTGATCATAGAAGTGGCATGTATGGGGCTCTGACCCGGAGCGACCGTTTGCCTCTTTTGTCTTTTGGTAGGCTTGCCTGAGCTCCTTAACTTTCATGCGGCACTACTGTGTGTCCCTGTTGTAGCCTCTGTCCATCATGCCCTGTGCGATTTTGGCATATATATTAGCATTTTTTATTGATCGGTGTTCGGCCTGCACAGATTCTTCTCCCCATACAGCAATCAGATCCAGCAGCTCCCTTTTGGTCCAGGCTGGAGCTTGTTTGCGATTCTGGGGGGACTGCATGGTCACCTGTGCTGCTGAGCTCGCCACGCTGACCAAACAGGAAATGAAATTCAAAAATTCCCGGGGCTTTTTCTGTGTACCTGGCTAATGCATCGGAGTTCAAAGTGCTGTCCAGAACGGTCACATTGGAGCACTCTGGGATAGCTCCCGGAGGCCAATACCATCGAATTGTGTCTGCACTACCCCAAATTCGACCCAGCAAGGTCGATTTTAATGCTACTCCCCTCGCCGGGGAGGAGTACAGAAGTCGATTTTAAGAGCCCTTTAGGTCGATGGAACGGGGTTGGTTGTGTAGACGCATTGCTTATAAAATCGACCCAATGCGGCTAAATTCGACCTAACCCCGTGGTGTAGACCAGGGCTTAGTAACAGCTAGTTTATATTCCCCTTATTCTGTAATCCAGTGGCTCAGAGAGAAGTTTATTTTCCTCCCCACTTTTTAACAAATCCATGCGAAAGTTATATTAAGCTTTCATTTTCTTAGGACTTTTAGATTTAAGTATGAATTTTTCTGTTGCATTATCAGAATGTCTTTGTTTCTAAATATTTGCAACCCATGTGCTGAGACACAGGTACAAGCTCCTGTGTTTGTTTTGGGTCCATAAATTTTATTAAAATAATACAGCACAGGCTAGAGCTGTGGCTTTCTCCACATTTTAAAAACAGATAAGACTAATAAGGCTATAGTCTGCCTTAGAATGGCTCCAGGGGTCACCCCTTCAGTTTGCTCGTTTTTTTACACAGACTTCTTTCCGAACGTTTTAAACGCTGTTAAAGTTAAAGTTACACTCAGTAGATTATAAGCTTTGTAATGATACCTTACAAGAGACCTTTTGCATGAAGCATATTTTAGTTACATTATATTCACATTCATCAGCATACTTTCATAAAATCATATAGAGTGCAACGTCACAACAGGCTCTGGCAATTGGGACATCATGGCAGCAATGGGGCTGGTAGATACAGTGGAACGCCGATTCTGGGCCCGGCAAACAAGCACAGGCTGGTGGGACCGCATAGTGTTGCAGGTATGGGATGATTCACAGTGGCTGTGAAACTATCGCATGCTTAAGGCCACTTTCCTTGAACTTTGTGAGGTGCTTTCACCCGCCCTGAAGTGCAGGAATACCAAGATGAGAGCTGCCCTGACAGTTGAGAAGCGAGTGGCAATAGCCATGTGGAAGCTTGCAATGCCAGACAGCTACCAGTCAGTCGGGAATCAATGTGGAGTGGGCAAATCTACTGTGGGAACTGCTGTGATCCAAGTAGCCAATGCAATCACTGACATTCTGTTACCAAGGGTAATGACTCTGGGAAATATGCAGGTCATACTGGATGGCTTTGCTGCAATGGGTTTTCCTAACTGGTGGGGCGATAGACGGAACGCATATCCCTATCTTGGCACCGGACCACCTTGCCAACCAGTACATAAACCGCAAGGGGTACTTCTCAATGGTGCTGCAAGCACTGGTGGATCACAAGGGACGTTTCACCGACATCAATGTGGGACAGCCGGGAAAGGTGCATGACACTCGCATCTTTAGGAACTCCGGGCTGTTCGAGCAGCTGCAAGAAGGGACTTACTTCCCAGACCAGAAAATTACCATTGGGGATGTTGAAATGCCAATAGTTATCCTTGGAGACCCAGCCTACCCCTTGCTCCCATGGCTCATGAAGCCATACACAGGCAGCCTGGACCGTAGTAAGGAGCAGTTCAACTATAGGCTGAGCAAGTGCAGAATGGTGCCTTTGGACATTTAAAAGCTCGCAGACGCTGTTTGCTGACTATGCGGTCCCACCAGCCTGTGCTTGTTTGCCGGGCCCAGAATCGGCGATCCACTGTATCAACCAGCCCCACTGCCTCCATGATGTCCCAATTGTCAGAGCCCGTTGTGACGTTGCACTCTATATGAGGTTAGACCTCAGCACAACCAACATTCCCATTGTTATTGCTGCTTGCTGTGTGCTCCATAATATCTGTGAGAGTAAGGGGGAGATGTTTATGGTGGGGTGGGAGGTTGAGGCAAATCTCCTGGCGGCCGATTTTGAGCAGCCAGAGACCAGGGCGATTAGAAGAGCACAGCTAGGCACGCTGCACATCAGAGAGGCTTTGAAAACCGGTTTCGTGACTGGCCAGGCTATGGTGTGACAGTTGTGTGTGTTTTTCCTTGATGAAAACCCGTCCCCTTTGTTGATTTTAATTCCCTGTAAGCCAACCACCCTCCCCCCTTCGATCACAGCTGGCAAAGGAAATAAAGTAACTATTGTTTTGAAACCATGCATTCTTTCTTTCTTAATTAAAAGAAAAGTGAGATAACTGACAAGGTAGCCCGGGTGGGGTAGGGGAGGAGGGAAGGACAAGGCCACATTGCTTATTGTAGCCACACTACAAATCAAAACTGTTTGAATGACAGTCTTCTGTTGCTTGGGCCATCCTCTGGAGTGGAGTGGCTTGGTGCCCGGAGCCTCCTCCCCCCACGTTCTTGGGCGTCTGGATGAGGAGGGTATGGAACTTGGGGAGGAGGGCAGGCGGTTATATAGTGGATGCAGGGGGGGTCTGTGCTCTTGTTGGCTTTCCTGCAGCTCCACCAGACACCTAAGCATGTCCGTTTGCTCCCCCATTAGCCTCAGCATCGCCTCCTGCCTCTTCTCATTGCGCTCACTTAATGCTTTCCTGGCCTCTGCCACTGAATGTCTCCATGCATTCAGCTGTGCCCTATCAGTGCAAGAGGACTGCATGATCTTGGAAAACATGTCATCGCAAGTGCGTTTTTTTCGCCTTCTAATCTGCGATAACCTCAGGGACGGAGATGATAGGGGGAGCATAGAAACATTTGCACCTGCGGGGGGATAAAAAGGGAGAGTAAAATTTAAGATGATACATTTCTGACAACAAAAGGGAGACTCTTTCACAATGAGTCAAGCAATTCACAGCAGACAGCACATGTACTTTAGGTACAAGGTCGCATTTTGCCTTTTATATTGAGCACCTGCCGGTATGGTGACACATCACACACGGCTGGGCAACAGAATGCGGTTTCCAGGCAGCCATGGTAAGCCAAAGGTTACGCGGGGTTGGCTTCTTATGCCTTAATAACATGTGGGAATGGTTTCAAACTGCAGCGCCCTCCTTTCCCATAGCAAGCAATGCCGGTTGGGTTTCACATTTAAAAGGAGGGGCTGCGATTTTCGGGTGGATGTGGAGCACACACTTCTCCCCACCTCACCGCGTGGCTATTCTCTGGGATGATCCCTTTTAGCCAAGCGCAAACAGCCCAGCATGAACGGGGTCCTTTTACTGTTCCCTTACAAAAATTCCCCTATTTCAACCAGGTGACCATGAATGATATCACTCTCCTGAGGCTAACACAGAAAGATATAGACCGAATGTTGCTTGAATGCCACCAAAACCCAGGACCATTTGCTGCCATGCTTTGTGCTGCAATGATTCCAGACTACTTGCTACTGGCTTGGCGTGGTAAAGTGTCCTACTGTGGAGGATGAAATAAGGCAGCTCTCCCCAGAAACCTTCTGCAAAGGCTTTCAGAGTACCTCCAGGAGAGCTTCATGGAGATGTCCCTGGAGGATTCCCGCTCCATCCCCAGACACGTTAACAGACTTTTCCAGTAGCTGTACTGGCCGCGAATGCATCCCAATTCTTCAGGGCAAAACAAACATTAAACACTATTGCTTTTAAACCCTGTACTGTAGTTACAAATGTGCACTCACCAGAGGTGCCTTCTCTGGCTTCAGGGTCGGGGATCCCCCCTTGGGAGGGTATTGGCTCCAGGGTGATGAAAAGGTCCTGGCTGACGGGGAGAACAGATTCATCGCTTGCCTGCTGCGCATTCTCCTCCTCCTCCTCCTCCTCCACAAAATCCTCCTCCCTGTTGCATGAGACTCCCCCCTTGCAGGTGTCCACGGACAGTGGTGGGGTAGTGGTAGCGTCCCCCCTTAGAATGCCATGCAGCTGATCATAGAAGTGGCATGTATGGGGCTCTGACCCGGAGCGACCGTTTGCCTCTTTTGTCTTTTGGTAGGCTTGCCTGAGCTCCTTAACTTTCATGCGGCACTACTGTGTGTCCCTGTTGTAGCCTCTGTCCATCATGCCCTGTGCGATTTTGGCATATATATTAGCATTTTTTATTGATCGGTGTTCGGCCTGCACAGATTCTTCTCCCCATACAGCAATCAGATCCAGCAGCTCCCTTTTGGTCCAGGCTGGAGCTTGTTTGCGATTCTGGGGGGACTGCATGGTCACCTGTGCTGCTGAGCTCGCCACGCTGACCAAACAGGAAATGAAATTCAAAAATTCCCGGGGCTTTTTCTGTGTACCTGGCTAATGCATCGGAGTTCAAAGTGCTGTCCAGAACGGTCACATTGGAGCACTCTGGGATAGCTCCCGGAGGCCAATACCATCGAATTGTGTCTGCACTACCCCAAATTCGACCCAGCAAGGTCGATTTTAATGCTACTCCCCTCGCCGGGGAGGAGTACAGAAGTCGATTTTAAGAGCCCTTTAGGTCGATGGAACGGGGTTGGTTGTGTAGACGCATTGCTTATAAAATCGACCCAATGCGGCTAAATTCGACCTAACCCCGTGGTGTAGACCAGGGCTTAGTAACAGCTAGTTTATATTCCCCTTATTCTGTAATCCAGTGGCTCAGAGAGAAGTTTATTTTCCTCCCCACTTTTTAACAAATCCATGCGAAAGTTATATTAAGCTTTCATTTTCTTAGGACTTTTAGATTTAAGTATGAATTTTTCTGTTGCATTATCAGAATGTCTTTGTTTCTAAATATTTGCAACCCATGTGCTGAGACACAGGTACAAGCTCCTGTGTTTGTTTTGGGTCCATAAATTTTATTAAAATAATACAGCACAGGCTAGAGCTGTGGCTTTCTCCACATTTTAAAAACAGATAAGACTAATAAGGCTATAGTCTGCCTTAGAATGGCTCCAGGGGTCACCCCTTCAGTTTGCTCGTTTTTTTACACAGACTTCTTTCCGAACGTTTTAAACGCTGTTAAAGTTAAAGTTACACTCAGTAGATTATAAGCTTTGTAATGATACCTTACAAGAGACCTTTTGCATGAAGCATATTTTAGTTACATTATATTCACATTCATCAGCATACTTTCATAAAATCATATAGAGTGCAACGTCACAACAGGCTCTGGCAATTGGGACATCATGGCAGCAATGGGGCTGGTAGATACAGTGGAACGCCGATTCTGGGCCCGGCAAACAAGCACAGGCTGGTGGGACCGCATAGTGTTGCAGGTATGGGATGATTCACAGTGGCTGTGAAACTATCGCATGCTTAAGGCCACTTTCCTTGAACTTTGTGAGGTGCTTTCACCCGCCCTGAAGTGCAGGAATACCAAGATGAGAGCTGCCCTGACAGTTGAGAAGCGAGTGGCAATAGCCATGTGGAAGCTTGCAATGCCAGACAGCTACCAGTCAGTCGGGAATCAATGTGGAGTGGGCAAATCTACTGTGGGAACTGCTGTGATCCAAGTAGCCAATGCAATCACTGACATTCTGTTACCAAGGGTAATGACTCTGGGAAATATGCAGGTCATACTGGATGGCTTTGCTGCAATGGGTTTTCCTAACTGGTGGGGCGATAGACGGAACGCATATCCCTATCTTGGCACCGGACCACCTTGCCAACCAGTACATAAACCGCAAGGGGTACTTCTCAATGGTGCTGCAAGCACTGGTGGATCACAAGGGACGTTTCACCGACATCAATGTGGGACAGCCGGGAAAGGTGCATGACACTCGCATCTTTAGGAACTCCGGGCTGTTCGAGCAGCTGCAAGAAGGGACTTACTTCCCAGACCAGAAAATTACCATTGGGGATGTTGAAATGCCAATAGTTATCCTTGGAGACCCAGCCTACCCCTTGCTCCCATGGCTCATGAAGCCATACACAGGCAGCCTGGACCGTAGTAAGGAGCAGTTCAACTATAGGCTGAGCAAGTGCAGAATGGTGCCTTTGGACATTTAAAAGCTCGCAGACGCTGTTTGCTGACTATGCGGTCCCACCAGCCTGTGCTTGTTTGCCGGGCCCAGAATCGGCGATCCACTGTATCAACCAGCCCCACTGCCTCCATGATGTCCCAATTGTCAGAGCCCGTTGTGACGTTGCACTCTATATGAGGTTAGACCTCAGCACAACCAACATTCCCATTGTTATTGCTGCTTGCTGTGTGCTCCATAATATCTGTGAGAGTAAGGGGGAGATGTTTATGGTGGGGTGGGAGGTTGAGGCAAATCTCCTGGCGGCCGATTTTGAGCAGCCAGAGACCAGGGCGATTAGAAGAGCACAGCTAGGCACGCTGCACATCAGAGAGGCTTTGAAAACCGGTTTCGTGACTGGCCAGGCTATGGTGTGACAGTTGTGTGTGTTTTTCCTTGATGAAAACCCGTCCCCTTTGTTGATTTTAATTCCCTGTAAGCCAACCACCCTCCCCCCTTCGATCACAGCTGGCAAAGGAAATAAAGTAACTATTGTTTTGAAACCATGCATTCTTTCTTTCTTAATTAAAAGAAAAGTGAGATAACTGACAAGGTAGCCCGGGTGGGGTAGGGGAGGAGGGAAGGACAAGGCCACATTGCTTATTGTAGCCACACTACAAATCAAAACTGTTTGAATGACAGTCTTCTGTTGCTTGGGCCATCCTCTGGAGTGGAGTGGCTTGGTGCCCGGAGCCTCCTCCCCCCACGTTCTTGGGCGTCTGGATGAGGAGGGTATGGAACTTGGGGAGGAGGGCAGGCGGTTATATAGTGGATGCAGGGGGGGTCTGTGCTCTTGTTGGCTTTCCTGCAGCTCCACCAGACACCTAAGCATGTCCGTTTGCTCCCCCATTAGCCTCAGCATCGCCTCCTGCCTCTTCTCATTGCGCTCACTTAATGCTTTCCTGGCCTCTGCCACTGAATGTCTCCATGCATTCAGCTGTGCCCTATCAGTGCAAGAGGACTGCATGATCTTGGAAAACATGTCATCGCAAGTGCGTTTTTTTCGCCTTCTAATCTGCGATAACCTCAGGGACGGAGATGATAGGGGGAGCATAGAAACATTTGCACCTGCGGGGGGATAAAAAGGGAGAGTAAAATTTAAGATGATACATTTCTGACAACAAAAGGGAGACTCTTTCACAATGAGTCAAGCAATTCACAGCAGACAGCACATGTACTTTAGGTACAAGGTCGCATTTTGCCTTTTATATTGAGCACCTGCCGGTATGGTGACACATCACACACGGCTGGGCAACAGAATGCGGTTTCCAGGCAGCCATGGTAAGCCAAAGGTTACGCGGGGTTGGCTTCTTATGCCTTAATAACATGTGGGAATGGTTTCAAACTGCAGCGCCCTCCTTTCCCATAGCAAGCAATGCCGGTTGGGTTTCACATTTAAAAGGAGGGGCTGCGATTTTCGGGTGGATGTGGAGCACACACTTCTCCCCACCTCACCGCGTGGCTATTCTCTGGGATGATCCCTTTTAGCCAAGCGCAAACAGCCCAGCATGAACGGGGTCCTTTTACTGTTCCCTTACAAAAATTCCCCTATTTCAACCAGGTGACCATGAATGATATCACTCTCCTGAGGCTAACACAGAAAGATATAGACCGAATGTTGCTTGAATGCCACCAAAACCCAGGACCATTTGCTGCCATGCTTTGTGCTGCAATGATTCCAGACTACTTGCTACTGGCTTGGCGTGGTAAAGTGTCCTACTGTGGAGGATGAAATAAGGCAGCTCTCCCCAGAAACCTTCTGCAAAGGCTTTCAGAGTACCTCCAGGAGAGCTTCATGGAGATGTCCCTGGAGGATTCCCGCTCCATCCCCAGACACGTTAACAGACTTTTCCAGTAGCTGTACTGGCCGCGAATGCATCCCAATTCTTCAGGGCAAAACAAACATTAAACACTATTGCTTTTAAACCCTGTACTGTAGTTACAAATGTGCACTCACCAGAGGTGCCTTCTCTGGCTTCAGGGTCGGGGATCCCCCCTTGGGAGGGTATTGGCTCCAGGGTGATGAAAAGGTCCTGGCTGACGGGGAGAACAGATTCATCGCTTGCCTGCTGCGCATTCTCCTCCTCCTCCTCCTCCTCCACAAAATCCTCCTCCCTGTTGCATGAGACTCCCCCCTTGCAGGTGTCCACGGACAGTGGTGGGGTAGTGGTAGCGTCCCCCCTTAGAATGCCATGCAGCTGATCATAGAAGCGGCAGGTATGGGGCTCTGACCCGGAGCGACCGTTTGCCTTTTTTGTCTTTTGGTAGGCTTGCCTGAGCTCCTTAACTTTCATGCGGCACTACTGTGTGTCCCTGTTGTAGCCTCTGTCCATCATGCCCTGTGCGATTTTGGCATATATATTAGCATTTTTTATTGATCGGTGTTCGGCCTGCACAGATTCTTCTCCCCATACAGCAATCAGATCCAGCAGCTCCCTTTTGGTCCAGGCTGGAGCTTGTTTGCGATTCTGGGGGGACTGCATGGTCACCTGTGCTGCTGAGCTCGCCACGCTGACCAAACAGGAAATGAAATTCAAAAATTCCCGGGGCTTTTTCTGTGTACCTGGCTAGTGCATCGGAGTTCAAAGTGCTGTCCAGAACGGTCACATTGGAGCACTCTGGGATAGCTCCCGGAGGCCAATACGATCGAATTGTGTCTGCACTACCCCAAATTCGACCCAGCAAGGTCGATTTTAATGCTACTCCCCTCGCCGGGGAGGAGTACAGAAGTCGATTTTAAGAGCCCTTTAGGTCGACGGAACGGGGTTGGTTGTGTAGACGCATTGCTTATAAAATCGACCCAAATTCGACCTAACCCCGTGGTGTAGACCAGGGCTTAGTAACAGCTAGTTTATATTCCCCTTATTTTGTAATCCAGTGGCTCAGAGAGAAGTTTATTTTCCTCCCCACTTTTTAACAAATCCATGCGAAAGTTATATTAAGCTTTCATTTTCTTAGGACTTTTAGATTTAAGTATGAATTTTTCTGTTGCATTATCAGAATGTCTTTGTTTCTAAATGTTTGCAACCCATGTGCTGAGACACAGGTACAAGCTCCTGTGTTTGTTTTGGGTCCATAGATTTTATTAAAATAATACAGCACAGGCTAGAGCTGTGGCTTTCTCCACATTTTAAAAACAGATAAGACTAATAAGGCTATAGTCTGCCTTAGAATGGCTCCAGGGGTCACCCCTTCAGTTTGCTCGTTTTTTTACACAGACTTCTTTCCGAACATTTTAAACGCTGTTAAAGTTTTAACAAAGGGTACGTCTACACTTACCTCCGGGTCCGACAGCAGGCAATCGATGTTCCGGGATCGATTTATCGCGTCTTGTCTAGACGCGATAAATCGATCCCGGATCGATCCCGGAAGTGCTCGCCGTCGACGCCGGTACTCCAGCTCGGCGAGAGGAGTACGCGGCATCGACGGGGGAGCCTGCCTGCAGCGTCTGGACCCGCGGTAAGTTCGGACTAAGGTACTTCGAATTCAGCTACGTTATTAACGTAGCTGAATTTGCGTACCTTAGTCCAAAGTGGGGGGGTAGTGTGGACCAGGCCAAAGGGTGAGATTGCATTGAAAGACACTTTGTGAAAGTTATAACAAGTATTTTATTCCATGTACTGATTGTAAAAGACAAAAACCATCGCTTTGTGACTGCATGAAGCTCAGAGAGAGCCTATCTTAAGAACACCCCCACCCCTCGACTTTCCCCCCATACTTTTAACATTTGCTAAACATGCAGTGTTTCGTTATATAAAGGTTTTTTAAAAGATTTAACATGAAAATACAGTATTGACTGAGATGTAACATAACATGACCTTTTTTAAGGATATTCTGTATGCAGTGAGGCCTATTTGAAGCATTATGTTTTTTTTTGTTTTGTTTTTTAAGTTGAACATGAAAAAGCAGTATTGACTGAGCTGTAAGAAAACAAGGCCCCTCTTAGGGATCTTTTGTAGACGTTTAGTGAACTAAATGCAAAATGATTCCCCACTTCAGTGGGATTACTCCATTCTAGAAAAATCCTCCCAACAAATTATTACCATCCCCAGGAGTTTGCAGATAGGGAAACTGAGGCACAGGCAGGTTGTGATTTCCCCAAGATGACTGAAGGAGTCAATGCCAGAGCTGATTCCCAGGTCTGTGCTCCAACTACTTATCATAGAATAGCAGGGTCAGAAGGGACCTCAGGAGGTCATCTAGTCTAACCCCCTGCTCAAAGCAGGACCAATCCCCAGACAGATTTTTGCCCCAGATCCCTAAGTGGCCCCCTCAAGGATTGAACTCATAACCCTGGGTTTAGTAGGCCAATGCTCAAGCCACTGAGCTACCCTCACTCCCCAATACATTAGCCATACATCATCCATACATCACTCCATTGCCGGAAACAGTACAATATGTGATAATAAAACATGTACAGCAATGAAATTCTCTAAATATTCATTACACATTCGTGATGCTTGTCATTTCTACCTGGTCAGGGCACCTACTAGTAGAACGACTTGTCTCAGACAGCTGGAGAACAAAGAAATCCTGCCTCCTGAAGATGGCCCCAAAAATCTTCTTTAAGTGTAACCTGAACCGTTTGTTCACAAAAGCGTACAGCACGGGGTTGAGGCAACAATGAATAAAGGCAAGGCTCTCAGTCACTTGCATAGCATAGTCCAAGTGCTTGCTAGTTTCACAACCCTTAATCACATGGAGGTTTTGCAACAAATGCAGAAAGAGGGTAATGTTGTATGGGAACCACAGCACAAAGAAAACTACCACCAAAATAACGACCAGGCAGAGAGCTCTCTTCTTGCCAGGAGACATTAATGCAGTGAGAACACAAGCTACGCGGGAGTAGAAGAACACCATGCAAAGGAATGGAAGGAAGAAGCCTAGCAGGATTTGCTGAAATTGAAAGAGAAGACGCCAGATGGAGTTGTGCAGGCCATAGTTGAGGTGGCAAACTCGTCTCCCATTGTGGAGATCCTGCACCTCCATGAAGAAAAAGTCAGGAATAGACAGCACTATGGAAATAACCCACACCACCGAAGAGACAAGGAAGCTTTTTCTTGAGGCCCTTAAGTTTTTATTGGACCAAGCATGAACAATCTCCAGGTATTTGTCCAGACTCATGCAGCTGACGAAGAAGATGCCACTGTAGAAGTTGGTGGTGTAGATGACACTTATGATCTTGCAGAAGGCATTCCCAAACACCCACTGAGAAGCTGCGTATGTGGCCCAGAAGGGAAGGGTTACCACGAAAAGAAGGTCTGAAACGGTCAGATTCAGCAGATACACCTCGGTCATCTTCTTGTTCTTGGTATATTTGATCAAGATGGCAAAGAGTAGACAGTTCCCAGCCAATCCAAGCAGAAACACTATTGTATAGAGCACTGGCAGGAACACCTTGCCAAACGCCTTGACATTTTCCTTTGTGCAAATCAAAAACTGGATGTAATCCTCCTCTTCTAAGTATTGGTACTCATAGTCACTCAGGTTGGCTGGGTTATCTGTGGTATGCGGCATGGCAGACATTGGTACTGTTGCCACCTTTGGTGGTAAACTTTTCAAGAGACCCCTCTGTTACATTCTGCAATAAAAAAGTAAAGAGGGCCAATAGTGCATTTCAAAAGACATTTTGATCTACATACGAAAAGTGAGGTTTGCATGCTAAGTAATTTAATATGGAGATTTCTACCTCCACTTAATAGGTTTGAATCCGGCCCAGGTTGACAGTGACTGACCCTCTGCCAGCTCCTTAGTGTCGTATGTTTGGTGGCCCCAGCCCAGTCCCTGATGGAGATGGCTACATCACCGGTCTCTACACAGGGTGTCAAAAATTCAACAGCCCTGGAGACAAAACTATACTCTTGCCTGTTTGGAGTGGAGCTCTCAGGTCAGGTCTGAGGAACACTGAGGCAGTGTGGGAAGCCTGCTGCTCTCCATGCTGTACCTGAGAAGCACATGAGGCCTTATAAAAAGAGAGCGACAGATGACAGGAACGCTATGGTCTATACAATCATGAATGGTGTGGAGAAAGTGAATAGTGAGGTGTGATTTTACGTCAAGATAGGTATCTTGTCGTAAAATCCTCAAGCAGACAAGGCACAGGTAGTTTTTAGTCCTTGACGCAGCTAGTCAAGATTAACCCTGTTATGATTTGGGGGATCTGTCTGTACAGTGTATGAATTCTGTTTGAGGTGATGAACTCTGTATATATGACCACATGAGACTGCAAACTCCATTTTGATTGTAAGGCTGGTCTTTACTTTTCTACTGTCTTTTAACTCCATCTAGAACTAGAATTCCAGTGGGGTATTGGTACATGGATAACAAAAGAGGGTTGTTGACTTAAAGGGCTCTCCGACTGAAATGGAATAGTTCTGAATAACAGACTGGCTTCCCACCAGGAGAAATGGTTTATCACAGGAGAGGTTGCTTTGGCAACTAAGTCACCTGAGAGGGGTCTGTGGTCACCTGTTGAGGCTAATGAGGGGTCACATGATACAGAGACTAGAAGGTTATAAAAAGGGAGGCACTGATCTATTTGGGGCCAGCTCAAGATGAGGGAGAAGCAACCCACCATGGAGGAGCCTGTGAAGCAGGGGACTGTGCCTGAACAGATGGTCGTCCAAGGACTCTCAAGAGAAGGGTGAGCTAATGAGGGGCATTGTGGTTGGGATGTTTGTTATGATCTAAATGATCTGTACTCTCTTGTGCTTTATCTGTTATGTGAAAGGGTGATGGTGTTAGAATCTAGGCAAAGTGTCTCCATGTGTTCTGTGCTCTATGGTACCATGTGCACCCTTGAAGAGGTAAAGCAGATGGCTCATAATGTCTGGTGGGAGTCTGGGGGAGGGTGTGTTTAAGCTACGGGTCAGTCTGGAGGAGTCAGCACTGAGCCCAGGAGCTAGGCAACTGGACAATGGGGTGCAGCTCTCTGGAGGGTTGCCAGACAAAGGGTCTGCACCTGGACAGTATGCCTGGGGACCCCCCAAAATGGGGCAGTAGGTGGTCTCTGTTCAGGCTCCAGAAGCTTAAAACACCAGTGGACACAGCAGCTGGCTTCCCTCACAACAGTCTGGTGAGTGGCCATGGGATGGTGTTCAACAGGGACCTGTGAGACTTATACCCCCACCTGGAGTGGACCTCGACTAGCTACGATGAGGTAAAAATGACAGTGCCCTGGCTCCTCTAGGATCTTACGTTGAGATAACTACCTCTTTTGGGGAGTGAAGACTAAAGCAGTGTCTACACTTGCAGAGTTTTTGTGCTGTCAGTTTCAATGGGTGATAGTGAACTGGTGAAAGAAAAGCGCTGGTTTGTGTACTCACTTCCACAGATGTCAGAGTGTTTACATTTGCAGCACTTCCATCACCCATCAGAGCAGCGCCCTGAGGGCAGCTTTCCCACAGTGCAGCTCTCTCCATTTTGACAATGGGCCTTGTGGGAAAAGGCGGGGGGGTGATCGCGGGGTATCCTGGGCCCTGCACAGCCGCCTCTCCCCAAACACTGATCAGTTCCAGGAGCTCCGCATTGCTCCAAGCAGGGGATCGTCTGCTCTGTGGAGCAGGCATTGTCACTTGGCCAGATAAGTGAGCACTTGCCAAGAAAACATGAAGGGGTGTTTCAAAGTTTCCCAGGACTTTACAGGGGGAGGGGTGGATGTCTGTTTACCTGGCCAGATTGGTCGCCTCGGCACTGTCAGTGCCGGGTTCACAGTGGCGCCATGGAGCCAGGCCCACACTCAGAAGGGGCCCCATCCTGCTCTGCTTGCACTGCGCCCCGAGAGCCTGCTGGTCGGCCAAGGGCTCCTCTCCACCTCCAGGCCTCACCCTCCGGCTTCTCTCTGCCTTCTGGCCGGACCCCAGTGCACCTCTGGCTTCAGGCAGTCTCTGCTTCCCACCACCTGTGGGGCCCCACCTGTCTCCCTGGAGCTGAGCCACCTGGGACTGGTGCAGAAGCCTGGCCAGGCTCGGTCAGTTTGGGGCGGGGGGGCAGTGGGGGGGGCTTAGCTGGGCCCCTCCAGGCAAGTGGGTCCTGAGAGAGCCCGGCCAGGGCAGGCGCTGGCCTGGCTGATCGCACCACTCCTGAGGGAACGGAGCGATTCCCCGCCTTGGGATCAGCCCTGGCTGCACTGCCGGCTCAGCCCGGCAGACAGTCGCCTCCCAGCAGGGCCGGTGAATGCGGCCTGGAGGCAGACCTTGGGGGAGTGGGTCTCTGGAGGGCATGGGGGGGAGGGTGCTGGGCTGTGAGGAGGCAGGGAAGATCTCTGTGTGTTGGGGCACTAGGGAGTGAGGGTTCTGCGTGGGGTGCTGGGCAGTTGTCGTGGGGCTGTGGGCAGGGCGGCGCTGGGCAGGGGTGATGTTGTGCAGGGCTCTGTGCATTTGTGGCAGGGTCTGGCGGGGGCGCTGGGCACAGTAGGTCTGGGGGGGCTCTGGCCATAGGGAATTGGGGGTGTGCGTTTTGGTGTTGGGGGATGTGTGGTGCGGCAGGGACATGCTGGCAGAACAGGGCAGGGTGGACCACTGTGCGTCTGGCAACTTCTGGTTTGTAAATAGTGCCTTCACACTGGGCTGGGCAGAGTGGGGCCACCCCTGCCATGCCATTGCCCCTGGCCGGCCCCAGGCTCCGGGGACTGACCCTCCCGCACCATGCTCCATTGCCTCCATGGGGGCCCAAAAATATGTTTGGCACCGGGCCCACAAAAGGTTAATCCAGCCCTGGCCACTGTGGGATATCCTGCGGAGGCTAAAAGCTCTGTAAACAGGAAGAACGCATTTGCACATCACTTCAAACGCATCACCGAAGAGCCGTACGCCTCTCGTAGAGGTGGGGTTTATTTTGCGGTGAAACTTCTGAGTTTCACCGCAAAAAGTCATTGGCAAGTGTAGACGCTCCCACGGTTTTTGCGCAAAAAAGGGACTTTTTCCGATTTAAACCGTAAAGAGATTTCTTTCTTGCTGCTACTTTGCGGGGGTCCATAGTGAGTCCTGTCAGGGAAATGACATTACCCAGGAACATAAGAACCTAAGAATGGCCATACTGGGTCAGACCAATGATCCATCTAGCCCAGTATCCTGTCTTCCAACAGTGGCCAATGCCAGGTGCCCCAGAGGCAATGAACAGAGCAGGGAATTATTCACTGATCCATCCCCTGTCATCCACTCCTGTCTTCTGGCAGTCAGAGGCTAGGGAATCCCAGAACATGGGGTTGCATCCCTAACCATCTTGGCTGGTAACCATTAATGGACCTATCCTCCATGAACTTTTCTTTCTTTCTTTTTTAAACCATTATACTTTTGGCCTTCACAACATCCCCTGGCAAAGAGTTCCATGGATTGACTGTGTGTTGTGTTGTGTGAAGAAATACTTCCTTTTGTTTGTTTTAAACTTGCTGCCTATTAATTTCATTGGGTGACTGTGGTTCTTCTGTTATGTGAAAAGTAAATAAGATTTCCCTATTCACTTGCTCCACACCATTCATGATTGTATAGACCTCTATCATATTCCTCAGACGTCTCTTTTCCAAGCTGAAATGGCCCAGTATTTTTAATCTCTCCTCATATGGAAGCTATTCCATACCCTTAATCATTTTTGTTGCCCTTCTCTGTACCTTCTCCAATTCTAATATATCTTTCTTGAGCTGGAACAACCAGAACTGCACTCAGTATTCAAGATGTGGACATACCATGGATTTATATAGTGTCCTTATGATATTTTCTGTCTTATTATCTATCCCTTTCCTAACGGTTCCTAACATTCTGTTCGCTTTTTGACTGCCGCTGCACACTGATATTTTCAGAGAACTATCCATGATGACCCCAAGATCTCTTTCTTGAGGAGTAACAGCTAATTTAGGACCATTGTTTTGTATATATGTTTGGGATTATGTTTTCCATTACTTTGCATTTATCAACACTGAATTTCATCTGCCATTTTGTTGTCCAGTCACCCAGTTTTGTGAGATCCCTTTGTAACTCTCCACAGTCTGCTTTGGACTTAACTATCTTGAGTAATTTAGTATCATCTGCAAATTTTGCTACCTCACTCTTTACCCCTTTTTCTAGATCATTTATGAATATTTTGAACAGCACTGGTCCCAGTAGACATTCCTGGGGGCTCACCACTATTTACCTCTCTCCATTGCCCCTATAGCCCTGGGCTCTGGGTCCACAGGATATGTAGGCAGACGTGGGCTAGGTTTGATCAAGTAGCTTCCCAAAAACAGCAGTGTAACCCACAGTGGCATAGGCTAACTGCCCAAGCAGATACCCTCCACCCCCACAGGGTCCCAGAGCTCCGGCTCCAGCCCAAGCCCAAACATTACGCAGGAGTTTTTCAGCCCTAGAGCCCAAGTCAGCTGGCCTAGGCCAGCTGTGGGTTTTTTTATCCCCATGTCGATGTACGGTAAGAATCTAGGATCTGGTCCAAAGCCCAATGAAGTCAGTGGAAAGATTCCCATTAACTTCAGTGAGCTTTGGGTCAGGCTCCAGTATAGCTAGTAAACCATCTAATACAAAAGAAGAAAAGGAAACACCTCAAATCCCTTATGGAAATTTTTTTCAGAGGTTCAAATTTAAAATACAATTAACTTACAAATGCTTTCTCCTGATCGTCTCCTGTTACTGTCCAGCCATCTGACTCCGCTGTGGCAGCTTCTCCGCTGATCGCTTTGGCTGCTAACAGATAAGGGAAGGAAACGGGACAGGAAAATGAGTGCTTGGGTTTTTTTTGTTGTTGTTGTTTGTTTTGCCTTTTTTCTTATTTGCACAGCGCAGAGCAAAGTGACCTAATCATAATTTATAGAATTTAAGGCCGGAAGGGATGATGAGGATCATCTAGTCCCACTTCATGCATAATAATAATAATAATTAATGGAGATATCCCATCTCCTAGAACTGGAAGGGACCTTGAAAGATCATTGAGTCCAGCCCCCTGCCTTCACTAGCAGGACCAAGTACAGATTTTGCCCCAGATCCCTAAGTGGCCCCCTCAAGGATTGAACTCACAATCCTGGGTTTAGCAGGCCAATGCTCAAACCACTGAGCTATCCCTCCTCCCCCCCATGCATAACACACGCCACACCCAATAACATCTGCACCAAGCCCATAACTTCTGGTTGAGCTATTGCAGTTTTTCGAAAGCCGTCCAGTTTTGATTTAAAGAGTGCAAGTGATGGAGAATCCACTACATTCTGCGTTTCACTAGTTAATTACCTTCACTGTTAAAAATGGATACCTTAGTTCTAATCTGAATTTGTCTAGTTTCAACTTCAAACCACTGGATTTCGTAATGCCTTTTTCTGCTAGATGAAAAAGCTGTACTGTCAGAAATCTCTTCCCCATCTAAATACTTGTAGATCATGATCAAGTCATCTCTCAGGGGGACGGATAGCTCAGTGGTTTGAGCATTGGCTGCTAAACCCAGGGTTGAGAGTTCAATCCTTGAGGGTGCCATTTAGGGAACTGGGGTAAAAATCTGTCTGGGGATTGGTCCTGCTTTGAGCAGGGGGTTCGACTAGATGACCTTCTGAGGTCCCTTTCAACCCTGATATTCTTTGATGAACAATAGATAGAGCTTCTTTAGTCTCTCACCATAAAGCATATTTTCCAGATCCCAAAGCATTCTTGGAGATCTATCAGAACCTTTTCAATTGGTCTGCCATGAGACTTATGCCCTTTTCTGTTATTGCTTTCCAGGATACAGTGGTCTGTCTTATAAATGTGATTTACATTCTTTGTTCCTAGATGTACGACTTTGCATTTGGCAGTGTGAAAACACATTTTGTGCAAATGAGCCCACTTTGCCACGCAATCCAGGTTAGTCTGTGTAACTGACCTGTTTCCATTATTTTACCAGCAATGATTTCATATTTTCTTCATTGACACAGATCTTGAATAGCATTGAGCCAAGAACAGATCTCTGCACCGCGCCACTAGAAACACCCTTATTTGGAGGATGATTTCCCCCTTGGCAGTTACTTTCTGCAGTGTATCAGTTAATCAGCTTTCAGTCCATTTAATATGGTCTGTATTGATTTTGGATAGTGCTAAAAAATTGTATCAGAATGTCATTTGGGACTAAGTGGAATGCCTTACAGAAATCTAAGTATGCTATTCATGGTTAGCATTTTCAACCAAAACTGTAATCTCATCAAAAAACACTGTTACATTTGTTTGGCAAGACTTATTTTCCATAAAACCATGTTGACTGGCATTAATTATGCTACCATCCTTGAATTCTTTGCTGATTAAAATCCATATCAACCTTTCCATGATTTTGCCCAGGCTCAATGTTAGGCTAATTGGTCTATAGTTTTCTAGGTCATCCCATTTATTTGTTTTTAAATATTAGTACAACATTTGCTTTTTTGAGTTCTCTTGAACGTCCTCAGTGTTCTAAGATTTATTAAAAATCAGGATTAATGGTTAGAGAGATCCTCGGCCAATTTTTTTAATACTCTTGGGTCTAAGTCATCCAGTCCTGCCAATTTGAAAAAGTTTACCTTTGTAGTTGCTGCTTAACATCCTCCCTAGTTAATGATAGAATAGAAAGTATTTCATTATCACTTGAAGTTATGAATACATCATCCTGCTTCTTTCTGAATACAGAACAGAAATAATTATTGAATACTTCTGTCTCTTCTGCATCATGATTGAAGAGGTCTGTCAGTTAAGACCCTGGACTGGGATTCAAAAGATATAGAGTTGAGTCCCACCTCTGCCACTGGCTTCCTGTCTGACCTTGGGCAACTCATTTAATCTCTCTGTGCCTCAGTGCCTATCTGTAAAGTGGGGACAGTAATATTTCCTTTTATCTACTTTTTGTCTGTCTGGTCTATTTAGACTGTAAGCTCTTCATAGTGGGGATTGTCTCTTACTATGCATACGTAAAGCAGATGGGAGTTCTGGATGCTTCTCTAATGCTGCTGCTAATACTAAGAGACTTCCCTTCTAAATCTGCCTGCTTCTGCATCCAGAAAATTGGAGCAATTTTATGCCATTTCTCAATATTTTGAGGAAATTCCATCTCCCCAGAGTCAATGATCCATTTAATCTTCAAAGTTCACACGTGCTGAATTTTGAAAAAGCCACCAGAAGAAGTGCCCCATGGCATAGCCCAGCCCTCAGTGCGTGGAGGAAGCCTGGCTGTGGAACAGCAGCACCACGAGTCACTGGGCCTGGTTCTCACTTATGCCAAGCCCCTTTTACACCACTCTGAGCCTTAAAGTGGGTGGAAACAGCTACCTCAGAATAGCTGGGGAGGGATAGCTCAGTGGTTTGAGCACTGGCCTACTAAACCCAGGGTTGTGTGCTCAATCCTTGAGGGGGTTATTTAGGGATCTGGGGCAAAATCAGTACTTGGTCCTGCTAATGAAGGCAGGGGGCTGGACTTGATGACCTTTTGGGGTCCCTTCCAAGGATATGAGATAGGTATATCTCCATAAAAATAATTAACCCAGCACAGAGGGCCTTCCAAGCCAGGTCAGAGCTCGTGTAAGGTGTTTACATTGTTCTGGCTCCCAACCCACCGCATCAGAGGCATGCTGGGAGCATGTTGTGACATTGCACTCCATGTGATTTTATGAAAATATGCTAATGAGTGTGAATATAATGTAACTGGAATATGCTTCATGCAAAAGGTCTCTTGTAAGGTGTCATTACAAAGCTTATAATCTACTGAGTTGTGGTCATCCTATTTGTATAAATGTATCATTCTTGTATCTAAAACTAGAAATATGAAATGTAACTCTGAGGTCCTATTGTAATTATGCAAAGTGTGAGCCATTAATGGGGGTTTGGAATCTTGATGGCTCCCATCAACAAGGACAATTGGTTGTAAATGGCTCTGTTGACTTGCAAGCCTTCCTGTGAGTCAGGCCAGGAAGAATGAAGGTTTGGGGTCTCATGGGACTTGTGACCATGTCACCTGGTACTGGAATCCATCTTAAACCTGGTGCTTTTCCATTTAGAAGGAGGGGTGAGGACCCAGAGAGACAAAAGATTCCCACCTTGTGCCAAAGCTATATAAGGGGGTGGAACAGAACAAAGAGGGCTGCAGTCATGAGAAATCCCCTAGCTACCACCTGAGCTGGAACAAGGACTGTACCAGGGGAAAGGATTGGGCCCAGACTAGAAAGGAGTCTAGTCTGTGAAAGAAGCTTATTGGAACATCTCTGAGGGTGAGATTTCATCCATAATCAGTTTCTTACTGTATTAGGCTTAGACTTGCATATTTTGTTTTATTTTGCTTGGTAACCACTTAAATCCTACTTGTTATACTTAAACAAAAGTGATTTTATTATTAATTAACTCAGAGTAAGTAAGTAATGCCTGGGGGAGCAAACAGCTGTGCATATCTCTCTATCAGTGTTATAGAGGGCGGACAATTTTGAGTTTACCCTGTATAAGCTTTATACAGAGTAAAACGGATTTATTTGGGGTTTGCATCCCATTGGGAGCTGAGTGCTAGAGACAGGAGCACTTAAGCTGTTTTCAGTTAAGTCTGCAGCTTTGGGGCACATGGTTCAGACTCTGGGTCTGTGTTGGAGTAGACTGGTGTGTCTGGCTCAACAAGACAGGGTTCTGGAGGCCCAAACTGGCAGAGAAAACGGGCTCAGAGGTAGTCTCAGCACATCAGGTGACAGTCCCAAGGGGGTTTCTGTAATCGAACCCATCACACATGTATGGGGCATGAGCAGATAGTGCATTGCACTATGGCTGTTCTCACGTCCCAGGACTCAGAGGGTCATGGAATACAGGTGTTAAGTGCTGTGGAAAGTTGTTGCTGATGCTGCAGCATTGCATTGCTGTTCTTGGAGCTCTGATGTCACCTGCACGAGCAGATGGTGCAACATGTTAATTCCGCAGTCCTCTGTTATTTGTAAGACAGACCACAGGTTCGGTTCAGTGGCGAAGGCGCTCGGTCAGGTTTATTGTAGACAAAGCACGGGACTGGTGTCCCATAAGAGCTACAGGTTCACTCCCATATGCACACCCATGACAATGATACCTGCTCAGTCAGCGCACCGGGATGCTGCTGCCCCCTCGGCGGGACAAAGATGCCCCTCCAATGACTTCTGCATTTATACATTGAGCCAAACAAATTACGAATCATACTCCAGACATTGCTACTTACCACCCTTCTCCTTGTACCTGCTGGTTCCAACAAAACATCCTTATCCATTACCCTGTCATCCCAGCCTGATCTTATGAGGGGTCAGTGTGTTCCTGTACCGTCTCCTAAGAATTTGTTTACGTAGTTGAGAACTCTGGGTGTTCTTGTACCATCCCCTCTGGTCAGGAATGTGCTTACTTGGTTAGCCGATACCTAGTGTGTTGTTATTTTGCCAAGGCCAGGCCTACTCTGGTTCACAGCCTTTGGTTCACACTGTTAGTTATGCCTAGGGCTCCGGCAAGGCCTACAAGAGGGAGTGCAAAGGTGGTTTTCTCTCTCCTTTCATCATGTCTGCCCAAAGCAATGGAATAGAGTAACTGAGAATCAGGCCCGTTGCTGAAAACATCACAGTGCAAAAATGTTAAATGCACTTAACAGTACACACACACCATCAAATACATGCACACACAACTACCTCCACACACCACCCCAGAGGGGAATGTAGTGGGAGACGATACTACAAAAAGTCATTACATTGTGCAGTGTTGCCAATCCATTTGTGAACAGATGTGGACTCTTGGCTATAAAATGCCCCAAGTGCTGCTGGGAAACTTCTGAAGTGGGTTTGGGATGGGTATAATAAAGAGCAAGGTGGGAGCACTAGAGGAGGAAGGGAAATCTCAGGAGAGCAGAAGAGTATGTTAATGTTGTCTTTATGATCAGCAGTTTGGTCTGGTGGTTAGAGCAAAACTATGGCCCAGCTCAGACTGGGACTCACTGCTCACTTGAGCAAGTCATTTAACCTTTCTGCCTCAGTTTCCCCATCTGTGAAATGGGAATGCTAGTTTGCTTCCTCCCTCATAGGGGTGCTTTGAGGCCTACCAAATGTTTGGATAAAGTGCATTGAAGGTTTTAAGGTAAGTGCTAAGTATAATGCCAGCTCACGCAGATTTCGCTAAGCCCAAATTCACTGGAAATGTAATTTCCCTTTTCCAGAAGGAATGCAACACTTGAAATGTCTGGGTTAGAGCTCAGAAGACAGAACAGCCTTGGTGGAGTGTATTTTACCATGCTGGCCTCTCAGGTAACCAAAATGATCATCTGGGGAGGAGTGTCCATAGCTTCTTTATTAACCAGAGCATCCATGAACCGTAATGACTTCAGTGAAAATTGAGGTGCTCAGCGCCCCCAGGATGGGGCCCTAAGCACCTTCTCCATTGATTTCGGAAGAAGAGCATCTTACTGCTGGCTCGCATCTTACTGCTGGCACATTTTACTGTGACTCACCCCATTTATAAGAAGTCAGGGAAGGTGATGACTCACTTTTCCGTTTAGCACTTGCACTCCCGCATCAGGGGAACTGAAATTACTGATGGCAGACCACTGCAGGACTTGCTCACTTCACAGTTAATCCTGTGTGCAAACATCCGCCTCCATCAGGGCCCAGCACACCCCTCTCAGGGTGTTTACAGACCATTGGAACCCCTCGATGTACATCCCTGGAGTCCCAATGCTACAGGGAAGTCCTTGCAGTACAGAAGAACGTCTTCTGCACACTGTACTAGGCTGTATCACATTCAGACTCCTTCTCTTCACAACTCTGCCCCTGCCTGCACCTCAGACCTCTGCCCTGCCCCTGGCCTACTTTCTGCTCATGTGCAGTGCCCCTTGCCGTTCCCTATGCCTGGGAAATCGTCCCCGATCAGATGCACCATCCCTTTCCACTTCTCCAGATCCTTCCCAACATTTGCTCCTTTCCAGCAGGCTTCCCACGTAGACTGCCACCCCAGGCACAGCCCATAGACCCCACTGTCTTACAATATAGATCTTCAAAATCCCAAAGAACTGAAGGCCTGATCCATTGAAGTCAATCGGAAGACTCCCATCGACTTCAATGGGCTTTGGGTCAGAACTCAAGGCCCAGATCCTCAAAGGTATTTAGGCACCTAAGTCCTATTGAAACAGTGGGAGTTAGGTGCCTAATATCTTTAAGGAACTGGGCCTAAGTGCATATGTAAGACCTGGTCTACACTTACAAGTTAGGTTGATCTAACCTCCAGTGTACATGCGGCTAGGGCAATGGAAGAATTCTCCCGTCAGACCAGCTACCGCTGCTCAGAGAGGTGGATTACCTACAGCAATGGGGGAAAAAACCCTTCCGTTGCTATAGGAATTGCCTGCGCTACAGCAACACAGCCACAGTGCCATAACTGTGCAGCCATAGAGCCTGTCGCGTAGACAGAAGCTTATCTCACAATCATTATTTACAGGGGATGGGGCGTATCCCCACAAGCAAATGAATCAGGTTAAAATGCTGGAGCTTTTCAGGAGGCTGTACTCGAAGCGAACCCTGAAATGATTAATTTGCCTTCCATTGGTGCTCTAGCAAAAGTGTGGGGCAGCTGGCAGGCTGAGCTGCTTCATGGTTTTGGGGTGACCAGATGATATTATTGGGACCGTCCTGATACTAGAGGCTTTGTCCTATATAGGACCCTATTATCCCCCACCCTGGTCCCAATTTTTCACACTTGCTATCTGGTGACCCTATTCATGAGTCCGGCTTGCATGCTGTAGTTGTAATTTCTGCAATTGCTAGATATTATGATTTTATGTCAAAACACACCCAGTGCGTGCCAGTTTCAGAAGGGCACCCTTCCTTCCTGGTTCCTGCTTTCAAGAGAGATTTGTTTTTTATGTGGTGGGAAGGCAGCAGTCTGGTTTGGTTTTCTGTTGAAGGATTTTTGACCTCGTTCAATTAGTCATGTTAATCAACTTCTTTCAACACCAACTGCACCACACCCCAGCATCAAAAACTAGCTGGGTACAAGTATCAGAGGGGTAGCCGTGTTAGTCTGAATCTGTAAAAAGCAACAGAGGGTCCTGTGGCACCTTTAAGACTAACAGAAGTATTGGGAGCATAAGCTTTCGTGGGTAAGAACCTCACTTCTTCAGATGCAAGTCTGAAGCTGGGTACAAGGGACCAAACTCATAACCGCTTACATCAGGGCTGAATTTGGTTGAGCATCTTTACCAGTCTTTAACTATTCTGCCTTTAGTCATGGAAATCTACCTCCATGCAGACAGAATTACAGGTGAAAAAATTGCTAGGGTGAAAGCACCTTTCACACAGAAAGATCTCCAAGGGGTTTATAATCTCTACTTATTCATTTAGGCCTGGTCTACCCTACAGAGTTAGATCAATGTTAGGCAGCTAACACTAGGGGGAGGGATAGCTCAGTGGTTTGAGCATTGGTCTGCTAAACCCAGGGTTGTGAGTTCAATCCTTGAGGGGGCCACTTAGGGATCTGGGGCAAAATCAGTAATTGGTCCTGCTAGTAAAGGCAGGGGGCTGGACTCAATGACCTTTCAGGGTCCCTTCCAGTTCTAGGAGATGGGATATCTCCATTAACATATCTATAGCTTATGTAGACCTAACTCTGTAAGCATCTATGCTAACATGTAGCTTCCACTGTTGTAACTCGCCCACTCCACCTCCGCAAGAGGCATAGTGCTTAAGTTGATGTAGTTAGGTCAACACAGCATGTAGACCGGGGTCGGCAACCTTTCAGAAGTGGTGTGCTGAGTCTTCATTTATTCACTCTGGTTTAAGGTTTCACGTGCCAGTCATACATTTTAACGTTTTTAGAAGGTCTCTTTCTAAAAGTCTATAATATAGAACTAAACTATTGTTGTCTGTAAAGTAAATAAGGTTTTTAAAATGTTTAAGAAGCTTCATTTAAAATTAAATTAAAATGCAGAGCCCCCCGGACCAGTGGCCAGGACCCGGGCAGTGGATGCACATCGCCGCCACAAGGAGCGTAGGGTGGCCGTGTAAAACTGATTCAATTACTGCCGTGGCTGTACGTCGACGTAAGTTAGGTCGACTTATTTTTGTAGCGTAGACTTGCCCTAAGGGTCATATTCTGCCACTCTTATTCATGCTGAGTAGTTCTTTATGCCTTGAGTAGACACTTTGGCTCAGATTCTCTCCCCATCTTGGCCCCTTTGTCATGGTATGAAGGGTGCACAGAGCTGTCATATCTCTCAAGCTGGGGGGATCCCTCATTATGGGGAGCTCCCAGCCAGTGTAGGGGATTATTTCTAGTGGCCTAAACTGTTATTTGTCTAGAAATACACCAAGTGAGGACAAAACCTTTACATGGATAACACCAGGAGCCCTGTGCCTGTCCACCTGGTCCCTCCATGATTCTCAGCCCACCACAGACCCAGGTACATCCACATCTTGAATATTGCGTGCAGATGTGGTCGCCCCATCTCAAAAAGGATATATAGGGATTGAAAAAGGTACAGAAAAGGGCAACAAAAATTATTAGGGGTATGGAAAGCTTCCATATGAGGAGAGATTAATAAGACTGGGACTTTTCAGCTTGGAAAAGAAACGACTAAGTGGGAATATGATAGAGGTCTATAAAATCATGACTGGTGTGGAGAAAGTAAATAAGGGAGTGTTGTTTACTCCTTCTCATAACACAAGAACTAGGGGTCACCAAATGAAATCAATAGGCAGCTGGTTTAAAACAAACAAAAGGAAGTATTTCTTCACACAACACACAGTCAACCTGTGGAACTCTTTGCCAGAGGATGTTGTGAAGGCCAAGACTATAACAGGGTTCAAAAAAGAACTAGATAAGTTCATGGAGAATAGGTCCATCAATGGCTATTAGCCAGGATGGGCAGGAATGCAAAATCATGCTCTGAAGTGTCCCTAGCCTCTGTTCACCAGAAGCTGGAAATGGGTGACAGGGGATGGATCACTCGATGATTACCTGTTCTGTTCATTCCCTCTGGAGCACCTGACATTGGCCACTGTCGGAAGACAGGATACTGGTCTGGATGGACCTTTGGTCTGACCCAGTATGGCCGTTCTTATGTTCTTATCACACACTAGGCCCCAAACGGCCCCCTCCTCCCCATCGCTCACGCAGATCTGCTTGGTTTTCTGATGCTCACTGAAGAGAGCAGGTGGAAACTGAAGCACCAATGGTGGAAAACTAAGAATCCTCACAATCTACATCCTGCATCAGAGTTGAGCACCAAGTGCTCCAAAGAACCACCATCCTACTTCACTGAAAAGATCACGCATATTTGGGAAGGCTTCTCAAACATCCTGGATCCGCTCCAACTGCATCTTCCAACTAACAGCCCACCTGCATTCTCAGAGGTCAGTGCGTTCACTCATCCAAAAGTTCTGGTCACCCTAAAGGAGTCCTGACCCAAGATTTGTGAATCTGACCTAGGCCCTTCCTGGATGGAGAAAGAGTCATGAGCAACTAGTGCCACTCCTGACTGAAACAGCCAGTGCCCCATTCAGAGAAGGAATCGTCCCTTCCTCCTTCAAATACACAATAGTCCAACCAACACTGAAGAAACCAGTCCTGGATACTTCAGTCCCAGCCCATGACTGCCCATTCCCAGCATGTTCATAGAGTAGCTAGCCAAAGGCCTAAGCAAGCTCATCTAATTGAATCTAATCATCTAGACCCAGCATGTTCTGGATGCAGGCCAGGATGTGGCACTGGAACGATTTAGTGATGGAGGATCTCCTGTCAATGGACAAAGGGCAGACATCCATTCCCATCCTCCTGGACCTCTCTGCAGCGTTCGGCATTTGTGGACCAAGAGATTCTGCTGTCTTGCCTAAAAGAGGTGGCAGCGGTCCAGGGGAGTGCGCTAAACTGGTTTGAGTCCTTCCTAGAGGGACAGAACCAAGGAGTAATGATGGGAAACTAGAGTCCATACCTGTGGGGTTCCACAAGAATCAATTCTCTCTCCGGTCCTTTTCTACATCTAGATGAGCAGGCCGGATGACAAGGACTGATGTGCCAGCAATATGCAGATGAGACACAGCTCTTCTTATCCTTCACCACCAGGGCTGGCTCTAGGTTTTTTGCCGCCCCAAGCAAAAAAAAGTTTGGCTGCCCCCTGTCCCAGTCCTGGGCTCCTCGCCGGACCCCCCTGCTGCCCCAGCCCTAGGCTCTTCCCCCCCACCCACACCCCCTGCCGCCCCAGCTCTGGGCTCCCTCATTCCCCCCCACCATTGCCCCACACACACACGTCCTGCCGCCCCAGCCCTGGGCTCTCTTCCCCCCCACCTGCACCCTCCTTCCGCCGCAGCCCTGGGTCACTGGTAACTCGCTCCCACGGCAGGTCATTCAGCAGGAATTTTAGATGTGCACAGAACATAGACAGGATTGGTTCCCATATGGTAACAGAACTGCAGTAAAGTGGAACAATTTTCAGCTTGTGTGACTGGAGGATATCTGGAGGCATATTATAAGACTGTCCTACATAAATGAAGAAAAGTTGAGGTGCCTTTATTATTCTTTTGTTCCACTCTTTCTTTCTATGGGGAATTTGCCAATGCAATATCACTGTCTTCCTTTTAAACAAACAAACAAACAAACAAAAAAGGCAATGGCTGTTGAAAATAGCAATTCCAGTCCTAATAACCACTGGGAAGCATTTCTTGCTCAATTTTATCCTACTTTTTCTACAGTAAGTTACAGTGGATCAGTATATTTGATTTGGGAGAAATGAAGTAACAGCTGCCCAAACTGAGCTTGAGCACTCCTGAATTTTGAGGTGTTCAAATCTGGAAGGCAGGTGCTGGGCGGGAGGGAGCTGTGGCTCTGCGGGGGAGCACGGCAGCATGTATGCAGCAGTGTGTCTGGCGCTGCGTGGAGCCAGACATGCTGGTCTGAGTGGCACGGTAAGGGGGCTGGGGGGTTGGCTGGGGCGGAGGTTCGGGAGGGGCAGTCAGGGGACAGGCAGCAGTTGGATAGGCATGGGAGTCCCGGGGGTTTGTCAGGGGACAGGTAGGGGGTGGGGTCCTAGGGTGGAAGTTGGGGGGGTCTCAGGAGGGAGCAGTTGGGGACAAGGAGAAGGGAGGCTTAGATAGGGGGTGGGGTCCTGGGGGGCAGTTGGGGCAGGGGTCCCGGGAGGGGGTGATCAGGGGACAGGGAGCAGGGGGGTTGGATGGGTTGGGGTTTCTGTGGGGGGCAGTCGGAGGGAGTGGGTGGTGGCAGGGTGGGGCTACCCTCCCTCCCCGTGGAGTGTCCTATTTTTTGAATATTAAAATATGGTATCCCTACCCTTCCCAGTGCAGCTCTCCATTCACTGCAGCATGAGGTCTCAGCTACCTCACTCCCTCCCCCTCTTTCCTGTTGGTAGTGGCCAAGGGAATGCTGGGAAATGTAGTTCTTTCCCTGCTCCAGGGCTGGCTCTATAGGCAGGGAGCTAACCAAGGAACTACAGCTCCCAGGGCCCCCTGTTGGTTCTCAGCTCCCATGCTGGAACCCTGCCGCCCCTGCAAATGGGCTGCCCCAAGCACGTGCTTGCTTTGCTGGTGCCTAGAGCCGCCCCTGTTCACCACATGCAGCCACACCACCAAGAGGGCCCAGTGCTTGGACAAGATCAGTTCGTGGATGAAGAACAGCTGGCTGAAGCCAAACCTGAGCAAAGCAGAGCTGTTGATGGTGGGCAGAGGAAAGCATTTGGAAGAGTTTCAGCCACGGTGCAGTCTCCTTTGGTTAAAGATACACACCCGCAATTGCTCAGTTCAGTCCATAGTCTAAGACTACTCTTGGATTCCTTGCTGATGCGGAGCTCTTGCATAGCAGCATCTGTGAGTAATACTCTGTCAATTCCAGATGGCCAGGAGACTCCAGCCCATCCTGGTGGAGAGGGTGACTAGATGTCCCAATTTTATATGGACAGTCCTAATATTCAGGGCTTTGTCTTATACAGGCGCCTATTACCTCCCGCCCTGTCCCAATTTTTCATCTGCCCACTCTACTGGTGGATAATGACCTGGCCTCAGTTATTCATGCCTGTGTCGCCTCTCGGCTGGCCTATAGCAATGCAGAATTCCTGGGCCTGAAGCTTTCAATGCTTAGGAAACTCCAACTGGCACAAGATGCTGCAGCGCGTCTCCTCACCAACACAGGCTACTGCGAGCACATCAGACCCATTCTCACTCTCTACACTGGCTTCCCATTGAATAGCACATCACGTTTGAGGGCTCAGTCCGTATCTTCAAGGCTCTCCATGGGCTGGGCCCAAGATACCTAAAAGAGCTCTAAGTTCCAGGATGAAGACCAGGGTCTGAGAACTCTGCTGCTCTGGCACTATAGAACTCTGTACAAGCAGGGTAAAGCTCAGCTATGTGGGAGACAAAGCTTTCTCAGGGGACAGACCCAGCCTGTGGAATGAACTCCCCCCAGGACCTAAGGGCCATCACAAACCTCACCACCTTCCGCTTCAAGTGCCAGGTGCATTTCTTTGACCTTGCCTTCTCTACCATAAATACATAGCAACATGTATATTAAATAAAAAAGAAACTGCCAGAAAAAGGTTCTGTAACAGGGCGGTCTGTCCCCTTTAAGGGATAGGGGAACCTGGGACCAGCCAATCCCTGTTCTATTACATGGCCCCTTTAAGGAACAGGTATTCAAGAGCATAGCAGACTAGCTCAGAAATAGGGGGCAGATGTTAACCAGGTAACTACCTCCTTAACATGGTAAAACCCAGCTGCTAGGTGCCTTACAGGAAGATTAAGAGGAAGAGGGCAGACACCCTGGAGGGTAGAATCGCAGGGGAGCTTTGAGTCAGGAGAGAAGTTTCCTGGGCTAGGAACCAGAATCAGAAGGGAGGGTGGTGGGCTGGGGAAGCCTGCCTGATTCCCAGCCCAGCCCCAAGAAGGAGGCTATGGGTCCCTGGAACCAAGGGGATGTGGTGTGTGAGTCCAAGGACCAAAGGAGGGTCTGTGCAATGGGGCTGGAACCCAGATACTGGGGGGTGGGTGTCATGCCCCTGTATCCAATACAGACTGACTACAGAGCTTACTTCCGAGCAAGACACACACCAGATATGTTCATCTGAAGGTCCATTTATGCACTGCCAGGTATGGCTGAGGTTAGTTTAGAGAAGATAATTTATACACAGCGCCACCTAGTGGCTGAACCGAATAATACATTGCACAGCTGGAATCCCAGGTGGGCTGTGGAACCCCTTAATAAGTCAGGGGAAGGAGTTGTGACTGCAGGGACCAGGGCTGGAGGATAGTTATAGGAAAGACTCTCCAGAGAGGCCAGGAGCTGCAATGGGGCTGGCAGAGCTCCCTGGCTCAGAAGGAACTGGAGGGCAACCCAGAACCTGAAGCCTTGGAACAAGGGTGAATTGGCACTGATGCTGTCTGATGCCCCACTTCCAGCCAAGAGCCCGGCCCGATGCCTCTGCTCTCTGAGAACCTCCCTGCCTGTTCTAAACACACACCCAGCACCAGCACACACCTCCCTGCATCCCAGACACACACACACACACCACTGCAAGAGACCTCCCATTTTTCTCCCCCCACTCACACACCCCCAGCCCTGCACACCAGAGACCACCCTGCCCTTTTTTCTCACTCTCCCCCACAAGGCACGGCTACACTGGAGGCGTCATTTCCAGGGTGGGTAGATGTACACGCGCTAGGCTTGATAAAGTTGCCATGCTAAAAACTGCAGTGTAGCCATACTGGGGCAGGTGGCAGGATGGGCTAGCCCTCCCCGCCAAAGCAAGTACTGAGGGTCCGGGTGGGATTGTACTTATAGAATCATAGAATATCAGGGTTGGAAGGGACCTCAGGAGGTCATCCAGTCCAACCCCCTGCTCAAAGCAGGACCAATCCCCAACTTTTTTTTTTTTGCCCCAGATCCCTAAATGGCCCCCTCAAGAACTGAACTCACAACCCTGGGTTTGGTGGGCCAATGCTCAAAACTTGAAACAGCTAACGCAGGTGTGGCCAACCTGAGCCTGAGAAGGCGCCAGAATTTACCAATGTACATTGCCAAAGAGCCACAGTAATATGTCAGCAGCCCCCTATGAGCTCCCCCACCCTACTCCCAGTGCCTACCACCCACCGACAGCCCCACCGATCTGCACCTCCCCCTTCCTCCGGATCAGCTGTTTTGTGGCATGTAGGAGACTCTGGAGGGGAGGGGAAGGAGTGAGAGCACGGCAGGCTCAGGGGAGGGGGCAGGAAGGGGTGGAGTGGGGGCAGGGCCTGTGGCAGAGCCAGGGGTTGAGCACTGAGCACCCCCCAGTACACTGGAAAGTTGGCGCCTGTAGCTCCAGCCCTGGAGTTGGTGCCTATACAAGGAGCCGCATATTAACTTCGGAAGAGCCACATGTGGCTCCGGAGCCACAGGTTGGCCACCCGTGAGCTAACCTGTCCCACTGCCTGTGCAACCTCGGCTGCACTGCTCTTTTGAGCACACTAGCTGTGATCGAATTACACTTTCCATCTCAAAAGTGCAGAGGTACCCACATGCACACCCCACCAGAGCCCCGCTCCCTGCCCTCCAGCCAGTATTCCTACACTCAGGTGAATTCAATGGAGCAGGATGGAAAACTGTTTTCACACCTCAGGAAACTGCATGATTTCAAAAATCTTTCCTGTTCTGCATCAGGATGAAACCTCTTAAATTTTGTTTCACCAAAAAATAGAGAGAGACCCACTCACCTCATAATGGCTAGTAACCCACTGGCCATGGCCATGAATCAGGGAAACCAGTGAGTTGAACTTGGGTCTCCTACATCCCAAGTGAAAACTCTGACACTCCCCCATCCCAGGCTATATGCTTTTGCTTTTGATTGTCAAAAGTTTAGTCAAAACCAGTAGGTTCCCGCAAAATTTCGGTTTAGACAAATTGGCATTTTCTGACATAAAACATTGCGATGAAAAAATTCCAACTAGTTCTAAACCTCTTCTCCTCTACCCCTTCCACCCAGAGACTCCCCCACCAAACTCCCTTCTCTAATTCTCCACCCCCACCCTCCCCGGAGATCTCACAAGCCAAATTCAAAACTTATTTTACTCTGGATCCATAAATACTTACGTTAAATCTATTAAGGCCTAATATAAATGTGCGCAAAAAGGAGAAATTTGCATGTGGTACTTCAGACATCAGTTTTATAAGAAGGTGGTGTATGAATCAATGAAGGCTGGAAGCCGCTGATCTAAAGCATTTCTCATCAAGTGATGATTAGGCAGCACTGCCCTCTCTTGGATTGAATTAGATTCACTCCAGGGTTTGTTAATTTCTCTGCCTTTGGTAGTGGCTGGACTTGTGCTGGATCTAAAACCCATTGAAGTCAGTGGCAGTCTTTCCATTGACTTCAATAGGCTTTGGAACAGGACTCTCACAAGTACATTTGTTACTGCTGAATAATTGTATTTCTGGAGTATCCCCATGCCCACCAAAGTGGATGAACTCAGAGCTTGGTCCAATATTCAGTGCGTTGGAGGACATCACAGCCACCGCTCAGCTTAAGCTAATTACGAAACCTGAGAAGGGAGAAGGAGGAAAGGGGGGAAATACAGGGCAAAAATGGTAAAAACAAAGGGAAATAAAGAGTTGTAAGATGTTTCTTAAAGTGGAAAGAGACAGACTCAGGGCTTGTCTACACTTGAAATGCTACAGCTGTGCCGCTGTAGGGCTTCAGTGTGAACATTACCTGCACTGACAGGAGAACCCTCCCATCGGTGTAGGTAATCCACTGCCTCAAGACTCGGTAGCTAGGTCAATGGAAGAATTCTTCTATTGACCTAACATTGTCTACACCAGGGTTACGTCAGCTTAACTATGATGCTCAGGAGTGTGGATTTTTCACATCCCTGAGTGACGTAGCTGGGTCGACCTAACTTGTTAGTGTAGACCAGGCCTGAGACAGCTGTCAAAGAACAGGAAGTTCAGTATCCTAAGACAAGGCCCAGTTGTCTGCAGACTTAAAGATGTCGTGCAGTGGATTTGTTTTCAATGTCACTTTCTTGTGATGTCCTAATTTCACTAGTCATACCGTCACCATAGAGTCTACCAGGGTAGAGAAGATCTGAAAGTCTAACGTAGAAGACAAAGAAACTAGAACCTTCTAAGGCCTTCTTAAAAGGGGCACAACCCTTTCTGGTGGTTTTGTAATGTATACAGGCATCCTGAATGGTTTGTTTTTCCAAAAGAAGTTGTTCCCCCTCTCCCCCACCCCCGTTTACTTGTTGCCTTAGAAATGTCAGGATTAAGCTCAAATCTGGTCCTTTGCTAAAGGACTGTTGGAGGTCGATCTAACACTTTCACTTAAGGGTGAAGGTGTATCTTTACCTAAGGCCTTGTCCAGGCTGTGTTTTTTAGCACCCGTTTAGCCATGGTCATATAGCTGCAGTCGTACAAACCCCAAGTGTTGGCACCCAGCACAGAAGTGACCTGTGGCTCAGGGATAAGCTGCAAAGGTGCAAGTCATGGTTTACAATGGTATAGTCTGTGGGTGTTAGGGGTTTGTACCCGTGTTGCTACATTGCTGTAGCTAAAAACTCCAGTGTAGGCATGGCCAAAGGCTCTTTTAATCAGGGACTTAGTTAAGTAGATGTTAACAAAAGCAAAGACTTTTAAACAGCCTCATTAAAAATCCTTCCTTCTCTCAATTGCTCAGATATCACTTTCTTGTGAGGTCCTAGTTTCACCAGTCCTCCAGCCACCATAGTCTTCTAGGGCAGACAAGACCTGAATGTCTAATGTAAAAGACAAAGAGACTAAAATCTTCCAGGCTAAGAACACAAACCCATGTTTTTCTCTTACAGCTCATCGTTGAGACATAAAAACAGTGGATTCCTAACATTTCTGCCACCTAATGGAGATTCTCCCTTAGCCCGGCAATGTGTATCGGAAGTAGAATCCTGCATACCATTCTCTAGGCCACTTTGGTGCAGTGTAGCTGACACCCAAGATGCTGTATTTCTGTGTACGTAGCCACAGATATTTTTACACGTAGCTGTAACCACGCCCCCATAATTCAAAATACAATCAATAATCACCTGGATCGGTCGGTCTTCAGCTGTCATTAAGACAGCGCCGATCACAACACGTCCGCCATTCTTCTCGCATTCTTGCCTTTCTTCTCCACGTTCGTCCAAAATGTTTTACAATGTCATCTTCCCATCTTCTTGGAGGCCGACCAGGTGGTCTTTTCTGTTCTCGCGGGTGCCACTCAGTAATGATTGCAGTCCACCTATTGTCCGTGAACCGTGCTATGTGGCCCGCCCATTGTATCTTATTATATCAGCTTTCCACAACAATATCTTTCACACCGCTGCGTTCTCTAATCATTTCATTTGGGATACGATCCAGAAGAGAAATTCCCAACATAGCTCGTTCCATTGCCCTTTTAGCTACGGACAGACACTCTTCTTCTCTCTTCGTCAGTGCCCACGTTTCACTGCCATACAGCATGGCTGGCAGCACTGTTGAATGGAAGATATTTGTACGTGTGGTCTTGTCGATTTTTCCTTTGAGGATGTCCTTGATGGAATTAAACGCACACCATCCTGCCCGAATCCTTCGCGAGAGTTCTCCGTTCATGTCTTGGTGCATATTAATAATATTTACGTTAACATCTAAAGAAGAAGGCTTCTCAGTTCCAAACTAAAACAAGCCAATGACCTCAATTTCAACCAGGATGGAATGTATTGTATAGTTCTGGACTTGCGTTAACTTTTAAAATTTCAGCTGATTTTACAATTTATTTCCCAGTATGCTGCAACTGCTTGTCATCTATCAAATATCCCCAGGGATCTTTAGTTCCCCAAAGGACCACCACACACCACAAGGTGGCACTGCTGCATTTCATGTAGCAAATTGCATACGTCTGGATAAAATTCGGGGAGAATGACAGTAATAATGCAACCCAAGCTTACTTGCCTCTGGGTAAGAGGTGAAAGGAGAGCTCCACAACCATCTACCAGTATGGCCATCATCAAATCATGTGAAGCCAGGAGAAGAAGGTAGAGAATGGCTGGAGTGAAGAAGGCTCTGGACTGAGCCCTATGCTCTCCTCTGGCTGCATCTCAAATGGAACTGGTCAGAAAACGGGCATGAAAAAATGTGTTCAGTTAAAAACCTAATTGTCTATCAAAAAACAGCTTTAATGGAAACTATTTGATCTTGCGAGAGTCTGTCTTGGAAAGAGGAGGCCGTGGTTGGTGGCTTTGTCAGAGATAAGAACAGGAGCGCTGTGCAATAGTGCCAAGCTGTAGGTCTTTGCAAAATAAAAGCCATTAACTTGAATCTTACCATTATTATTACCAGCGGTGAGTGGAGGGGACCAGTGGCCAACGAGGGGGGTTGGTGTGCAAGGCTGGTGGCAGGGCCGTAGCAACAAAGAACGTGGCCCCCTCCGAACGGTGGCCCCCTCCGAACATATGTCCGGGCGGGGCCTCTTACACTGCAGAAACTGGAATGCGGTATTTATTTTGCCACTTTTAGGGGCCCCCTTCCTTGCGGGGCCCCCTCCGGTCGGAGGGTACGGAGGGCGCTCGCTACGCCTCTGGCTGGTGGCGAGGCAAAGCTGCAGCACGCAGGGCCGGCCACTCCCCATGCTGGTCCATCAGGGCAGCCCCTACTGCGTGCTGGCTCTCTGTCAGCCGGGCCCCACCCCCATCCCCTTTCCGGCTGGCACTGGCTTCGCGCTGTGAGCTGTAGTGGCCAGTGAGTGCGGGCAGATGCCAGGTGGCGGCCAGTTACGTGTTGCCTCTGCTGCCCACCCATTGGCCCTTTACGTGCTCTCCCTTTCACTGTCCTTTCCCTCCTTTGCCCCTTCACACACCCCAGCCCCGCAGCTCCTCCATATCCCCCGGAGTGGGGCACGTCCCACACCCAGTACTGTGCGGAGAACCAACCCCTCGTCGGAGCGCTCAGCTCACCAACAGCCTGGCCGGCAGGGACCTTCCTTCCCCCACTGCCTCTGGCTGGGCTGGCACCCCAGGAAAGCCCAAGACCCTCCAGCCCGGGGCACTGGCCAGGAGGAGCCAAGCCCCGCATAGCGCTGGCATGGGGAAACCTCTGCCCCACAGCTAAGCTCTGGAGTCGGGGGAAAGCGATTTCCAGCCTGTTCGTGCCCTGACCCTGCAGGCTCCACAGCAGCCCCCCAGGCAGGGGCTTAGCACCCTCTTCACCCACCCCCCCCCACCCCACCCTGGGTCCTGCCTCCAAGGAGCATGGGACTGCTTCGTCCCCTAGGCACTCTCCCCTGCTGAGCCACCTCTCTGGCCGGGTTCACTGAAGCCCCTGCAGTCAGGTTCCCTGGGCCCTGGTGCACAAGGCATCCTTAGGGCTTAACCCCTTCCTGCCCGCACTGTAGCCGGGGGACAGGAGGCGGCTGGGTTATGTCAGTGGCCAGTGGCAGCCTGGAGGTGTTAGCTGCCTTTTGACACTGTGCGGGCAGGAAGGGACAAGCTGCTTCCAGCCACTGGGGAGCGGGGGGGGGGGGGGGGAAGAGAGAGAGAGAGAGAGAGAGATGAGCTCTGCAAAGACATGGGCCAAGTCATCCCACCCCCACCCCCCATCTCCCCTGTGGCTGGAAGCAGCTCCCGTCCCTTCCCTCCCACACTGTGCGGAAAGGATGTTGCTGGCCACATTCTGATGTGAACCCTGGCAGATATCGGGGGGGTGGGGATGTGACCCCGGAGGAAGACCCAGCACCCATTGTCTAATAGTTGGCATTCCACCGATAGAAAGAAAGTTTTGCCAGCACAAGCTTGTCACACAGTATAATGGAATGCTAAGTTGTGTTATTCTGTTCAGACACTAGATGGCACTGTGTGTAAAATTGCTTAATTAAAACCTCAAACCTCAGCCATACCTAGGAGAGCATTAAAGGATTTTATGATGCACACATCCGGTGCGTATAAGCAAGCTCTGTAGCCAATCCATATGTGGTACAGTGTTTCCTAATATGTACATGACCTCCAGAAAAATCAGGGGTTCCTCACTGTGACACTATACCCCATATTCATCATGGGGGTATGATTATGATATAATTATAACATAATTATAATGCATTTTGTACAAGATATGTCTTGTCATGAGTGTCATTGGAAAAGTTATGATTTGTTGAATATGATTATCCTACTTCTGTGCATGTATCATTTTTGTATATGAAGTTATGAATATTGACTAGGTATCTGTATTTCAAATGTGGTGACACCCACTAGGCAAAAGGCTTCCAGCCTAGACAGCTGGTTGTGAAGGGCCTATTCAGGGTAATGGGCCATTAGGGGAAACAATAGGCCTTAGTAGAAGCTTATCCCCCACCTGGGGAGCCTTCTTGAGAACGCTTGCTCCAGATAGCCTATGGATAATGGCTGCTATGATTCAGCAAGGCCATGTGACCAGACCACATGATTCTGAGCTCCATTAGGGCTACCTGTATTTTTCCACAAGCTGGACTGGCAACTGTTTTTGAAACAAAGGGTTCCAGCCATATGGTAAAGCTATATAAGGTGGGGTGTGACATCATCTAGGAGCCTCACTCCCCACAACAGAGAACTATGGGAAACACCTGAGGAACCAAGACTGAACTGGGGGAAATGCTGGTCCCAGGCTAAAGGGATTTCTAGCCTGTGTATGGAAACTTATGAACTGCTTGTATCATCAGCCAGGGTGAGAATTTGCTAATTCATATCCAATCTTTCTAGTATTTTAGGCTTCGTTTGTGGTTTTGTTCATTTACGAGGTAATCTGCTTTGATCTGTTTGCTATCACTTATAATCCCTTAAAATCTATCTTTTGTAGTTAATAAACTTGTTTTTTGCTTTATCTAAACCAGTGTACCTTTAAGTGAAGTGTCTGGGGGAAAATCTCAACTTGGTTAACACACGCTTGTTGCATATCCTTCCCACATCGAGGGGAGGGCGAACACATTAATAAGCTTACTTTGTACAGATCCCTGTGCAGTGTAAAATAGAATAATTCTGGGTTTATACTCCAGAGGGAGGATACGAGCCTGGGGAGCTGGGAAATTGGCTGTTGTCTCCTGTATGTCTTTGAGTGGCTGAGGTAAGCACTCAGGTAACTCGGTTTGTGTGTGTGGCATCACCTGCTCTCCTGTTGGGTGATAACAGGACCTGGAAAGGCTGAATCTCCAACAGAGCAAGGTGAGCAGAGCCAACCCAACTGGGTGAGTAGAGGGGCGCAGTGGTTCCCATGGCTCCCAGACTGCACCCCAGGGGTGACAATCCGTCACACTCACACGTTTGGTTTTCTATGCACCCAAGATTTTTATATTGACAACATATAACTGCACTGAAGAAGCTGTCAGGAGAAGCTGGAGATTGTGGTAGCAGTAGGGAGTGTTGTGTTAATTTAGATGGAATAAGTGGGCCCAAGCAATTAAAGGTGTTAACATTACCCTGTGACTTTTCAACTTTAAACAAGGTTCATGGTTTCTAGGACCATGGCAAACATACCATTCAGGTTTTTAACCTATACAGAAAAGAAAGAAAAACAGTTAAAGCATTTGAAATGCAAAGTATTAAGTCAGTAAGTAACAACATCCTTTGTTTCCTTTCCCTTTAGGTGCATAGTCTTTAGAAGGGAAAAACCCTGGTTTGAAAGTAGAAAGATGGTATTAAAGATGGCAATAACTTTCTTTTTGGGAGGAAAGAGCAAAATGTTAGCTGAAAGGGGCAGGAGCTGCTGTTGTTAAAATTTGATTCTGTTTCCTAAAAGACAAAACACCACAAAAGCACAAGAGGGGAAAGAAAAGAACCGCACAGAGAGGAAATGCAGCTTTTGCTTCTGGTATTGACTTTTACTTGCAATGTTATTGCTGAAAAACCTCCGTACCCAGGTTTATCAACCGCTCTGGGTAGATCTACACAGCCCTCAGTAGCAAGCCTCCCAGCCCAGGCTGACAGACTTGGGTTAGTGGGGTTTGCGCTAGTGCTCTGAATATAGCTGCGTAGACAGCGCTTTGAAGCTGCAGCTTGGGGTCCCCACCCCCGCCGGCTTCAAAGCTGAGTTTCAGTCTGAGCTGCAACTTCAACGTGTTGTCTACACAGCTATTTTTAGAGAGCTAACACAAGCCCCGCAAGGTGCAGTCTGCCGAACTAGGCTGGGAGGCTTGCTCCAAAACACTGTGTAGACGTGTCTTCTGAGCTCTAGCAAACTTGTACCAGCGTTGGGCTGCTTAGAGCATTGCTTTTAACGGCCTCATGGGTCATAGGCTTACAGCAGTCTTGCAAAAATATTGGCTGGCAAAGCCAGACTTTTATTATAAACCAGAAGACAAAAGGAGAGAAACAGAGAAGAAATGACAAGGTGGGGCAGGAAAAGGACACAGAATGGGGAGGCGGGGGGATTTTGACAAAGTCCCAGATCCCAGGTGGTGTTTGGGATTCCAGTGATACTGTCATCTGGGTTCCCCTCTCTGGTACAATCTACTCCGGACACCTCTCAGGATCAGGACAATGAAGCCCAGAGTGTGAAGGTGGATCCCATGGTCCTAGGAGATGGAGGGGACCACAGCCATTATGGCGAAGCATGCTCCTTCCCTTCTTTCAGTCAGCAGTTGTTGCGTTCCCGTTCACCTCTGCCCAAAGTCTTTTTCCTGTAAGGACCCTGTGATGGGGTGTGCACCCCACACCAGCAATGGTAGGGTTAACAATGGCCTGAGACGCCAAATAGGCCACCAGCTGCTACATGCCAGAGGGAGTGCAGGGCTAATTAAGCATGAAGCCTTGCTGGGGAAGGGCTGAGATAGCACTATAAAGGCAGAAAGCTGAAAGCAGAATGGAGCTAATCGGCACAGATGGGAGTAAACATTGAAATAGCATGGATCCCAGTGCACGCTGGGAGAGCAGGAAACGAGGGGGTAGACAAACTAGCAAAAAATCTGTACAAAATTTTTAAAAAATGACAGAGCTCCCTCCAACTTAGTGACCCAACCATCCCAATATTATCAGGATCGTCCCACTAGTAGGGGCTTTGTTTTATATAGACAACTATACCACACCCTCCACCCACCCACCCACCCACCCCCCAAAAAAGTGTCCCAATTTTTCACACTTGCTATCTGGTCACCCTACTCTTAGTAAACAGGTGTTTAAAGTATGCCCTAGAATCGAAAACACTGACATACTGCAAGAACCGGAGAGAAAGAGTGAGGGAGCTCTACTCCGAATGCTTACCAGACACGGTGACTTAACAGTGACTTGGCCTTAATTACTAAACTCAAAAACGGAGGAGACACCGGAGGGCGCCGCAACCAAAATGGATGCAAGTTGTTTGAGCTCTGAAGCTGCCCATGGGGAATCCCCAATCATCATCCCCCGAACCCCACCATCCAACACCAAGACATATTGTGCCTGACTACTGAAGATGCCCTTTAGCTCTGCATCTTCCTCTCTGAATCTGAAAACAGAGGAGATCTTCCTCCCACAAGTCCTACAAACAAAATGGTGCCTGACCCTGATGGAACGCAGGTAATGGCTGTGCTACAACGGGTGGCTGCAGATACTGTTGAAATTAAATCTACAGTTTCCATCTTACAGGCCACCATGACTGAGGCCTTGTCTTCACTACAAAATTAAGTTGTAGGGTAATGTAATGTAAAAATCGTTAGGTTGACGTACAGCCACGAGCCACCGCACTAATTACTGCAATTTTTCATGTCCACGCTACCCTCCTTCTGCCGGTGCCACGCGTCCTCTACAGGAGTGCTTGTACTGACTTAAGTGGGGCAGTGTGGAGGGCTGTCAGCTTGGATTAGCATGGAAAAAGGCTTGTGTCCAGATCCTGAAAGGTATTTAGGTGCTTAACTCCCTTTGGATGTGGGCTGCGGTGACAGGAGTGGGAGAGAGAGACAAAAGAAGGCATTGTTAGAAGAACAGAGGGACCAAAGAATATGATAGGAGACAATGGCCCCTTAGCTCTTCATGGCTCTGATTTTGACATGCCATGCACAATGTTTTAATAAAAGTGAAACACACAGGTTTGCAGGTAAGCAAATGGGCCTCAGGGAATTCAGTGACAAAACTCCCATTGACTTCAGTAGGGCCAGGATTTCACCCCTGGTCTTTTTTTCCTGGTCCCAATGACATGACATGGGCCGAGACTGCAAAAAGGTACACCCCGTCACATGTGGTCAGAGGTCACCCACCAATGACTCCTGTTGCTACTATTAGAGTGCCATTGCCCCCCAAAACTGAAAAATCTGCTTAGGTCAAACTTATGGGCCCAAGCTCAGTGTGGTGGTATTTTTGGTTAGTTATGCTCCATGTCTCAGCTTCGAATATCCTGTCTGTATGAAGATGCTCTGCAGTCAAATCTCTTAAAACTGAAATGTGAATTGCATTAAGTTTCATGTTTAATGCACATTGGCTGGATGATCTGTCAATCTCAAACTTTTGAACCACTAAATATTGTTGCAAGGCGCCTCTTTTCTCTCGCCAGCCTTAGCGCTTCCCCCCCGCTGGAGATGGTGGGCCTGGGATAAACAGCCCCACTCGGGGAGGGTTTCCCTTCCCCCTTCTGTGCTCCCTTGGTCATATTTTCAGGGTAGGCCCGAGGGTCGGCCTAAGGGGTGATCCTCCACCAAACAAAAAGGAAACCGTCTCATAAACAAAAACCCCCAAAACCTTTCACTGCCCCCCTCACTGGGGCAAGGTGTCATCCTGTTGGTTGTCCTGGGGCGTCAGTCCTGCCCCTAGCAGGCACTCAGGTTTGGCTGTCTCCTCTATGCGAAAGGGTACAGTCTCTCACCCGGGAGCCGCTTATTTCCCTGCTGCCATTAGCCAGCCAGGCAGGCTTGCTTGCTTGCTCTCCCCAGAAGAGGAGTTTTTAAAGGCCTCAGGCAGCCCTTAATCGGATTCAGGTGTCCCTAATTGGCCTGAGGTAACCCCTTCTCAGCTTGTAGGAAAAAGGGCCTTTAACATTCTACGGCTAATATATCGGCATTCCAAGAGCCTCTTGCAGCTGTCCGGCCTGACTTTGTCACTATATATATATATATATATATATATATATATATATAAACAGAAACCCAATTAGTTAGCAGTTGCAGACATGCACGTCTGATGGTACACGTGTTAGCAGTTTCATTCGCTCCAGTCCATTAAAATTAAATAAGCTTTTTGTGTAACTGAATTTTTCCCATGGAACACACATAGCTTGGAGCTGCAGGGAATTAAATACCAGTTTGATAGTCTGGCTAAAAGTAGCCTTCACTATAATTCATTATGAGATTTTAACTTACTTTTCATGCTGATAGTTGTATAGACCTTTTCTTTTACACTTTGTGGTAACTTAATGGCTTTGACTATTAATTTGAGTAACTAGATTATTGGCAATAAGAAGCAAGTTTAGAGAGCTAACAGATTGCTGATTTTGTTTTTTTAAATACATGCTGCAGATGACTGCAAGGCTTTGAAAAGACAGTTGAGAATGATAAATGGTGAATTGGCAAATTGCAGGAATCGTAATTGTACATCACCTGGAAACAACATGGCTTTGGGATGTTTATAAAAAACAAAAATGTTTTATCGTTTAAGAGATAAGAAAGGCAGCTGCAACTCGAGCAGTGGCTTAGAGTAATTGAAAAATAAAAGCTGGAAAATACATGAAGGCTGATTAAACAGGTCTGCTGAAGTGTGTGATGTGACATTTATGCCTGTTTCTAGGTGCCAGACTTGTTTCTTTAGACATGGACACCAGAGTGCAGAGGCGTAGCGAGCGCCCTCCGTACCCTCCGACCAGAGGGGGCCCCGCAAGGAAGGGGGCCCCTAAAAGTGGCAAAATAAATACCGCATTCCAGTTTCTGCATTGTAAGGGGCCCCGCCCGGACATGTGTTCGGAGGGGGCCACGTTCTTTGTTGCTACGGCCCTGCCAGAGTGCCTTCTGCACCCTGGTAATTAGATACATGAACAATGGATGGATGGATGGATGGATGGCATAGGTTTTCTTATTTGAAAGGAAGCACGCATTGAGAGGACTGAGTGGTAGACATTCACAAAACCCAGGGCCACAACCTGTGGGGTGTGTGATTAGAAAAAGGCTCTGGGGTGGTCATGTCCTGAGGTTATGACCAACCAATGAGAGTTTGTTCTGATGATGTAATACTTCTGTCTAGTGTTTCGCTCCTGTCTGATCACCAGACAACCCACAGGGGAGTTTTAGGAGTGGAGACCAGCCCACGGAGTTCAGTTCAGCACTTATTTAAACTCAGTTCCTGTTTCTAACTTGCCTTTTGACTCTGAATTACTCTTGTTCCAATCATGACGATGGCAAACCAAAAGGCTGTTTGGAGACTTACATTCAAAACATGAAATGGCCAATAAGATGAGTCGCTGAAAGGAAAAGGACATTGAATGGTTTCAGGCTTTTTTTTTAAAAAGTCATCTTTAGTTAACGATATATAGAATTTCCTTCTGTATATCGACTCTCATCTTGAAGGGACCCCAAATGCTTCCAAATCTATATGCAGGATTTAGCACCACTGAAATTGCATGAATTGGGATGGGAAGTATAGCAGCCAACTTGGCACATAACACAGTGTGCAAAACCAGGGTGGGGAAATTTTGTCCAAGGAAACAGAGGCAAGTGTTACTCTTAAGCTACATTTTTAGACACTTAGGTCCAGATCCTCAAAGATATTTAGGTTCCTAACTTCCACTGAAATCAGGAAAAGTTAGGAGCCTATTTACCTTTGAAAATCTGAGCCTTAAATGTCTGTGTGACTTAGTTTCCCTTGCCTTTTTAAAATTAAAACCAGTATTTTAAACAGATTACTTTCTGGTAATCTTTAACCGCCTGCAGCAGTTATATAAATGCCACCCCATAGCTAAAGATGGCATTTACAACACCTGTGAGTTGCAGAATCATGAAGACTCAGTGCAAGTATCCGGGAGAGTATCCATTTCACAGGGAACAAGGACAGGCTACAGCCATGGCGAAGTCAGCCCTTTCATCTCAGTCTGTCTTATCATCTCTATCGTGCATTATTTTATTATCTTTGTACCCATCTGAGATAAAGTCAGTGAGGCAGCCAAAAATAAGTGAGTCCAGCTAGCAGCAAAGTTCACCAAAGCTAAAGGAACACTTTCAGATTAAAAATATTACTTCTAAAATCTTACCTGAGTTATTAGCAATTATTAAAACTGAAAACTTTTCTGAAATTTACTTCTCACCATGTATGCTGTTTACTTTGTTCATTTCATTCACCTTGGACAATAGAAATACATGGGTCAGTTTCAGTTATTTTCACTTCCTGGTTCAAGTGCTTCTCCCATCTTTATTGTTGCTCACTCTCCTGCTGTTTGGTATTTGGTATAAAGCCCTAGCTGCTGGAGTCATGTTAGTTCATGAGATTCTCAGCTTTCTTTCTTTTATTTTTCTTTAGCAAATTTTTAGCCCTCAGAATGGTGCAGAAAAGCTTGAAAATGTGACTCACCTGTAAGCTGAAGGCTCAAACCAGATAGTGAAGAAAAGGAATTCAGCATTTATTATATTTTTAAAATCTCATGGTTTTTACACCCATCTTGTGACTTTGGAGGCCTGATTCCTGATTTTTGAATGTGTGGGGATGGCAATACTGGATACTATGGGATTGGGTGCCTAGACAGGCAGAAATGCACTAGCACTTGGGTTGCAAACACTACAGAGGAATGTTCCAGTTCATACACAAATCTGGTCTGGGTTGAATTGTATCTCTAATTTAACAAACTTGTGTTTCTGTCAAGGTTTTACCAACTTTTTTGTTAAGAAAACCAAATCTAATTTGGGGCCTAAACTAACGTGACAGTGTACTATACTGTCATAACCTTTAATGTGTTTAGTAACAAGGGTTGGCTGGCTCAGGGGAACGGTAAAGCGACATAATACTTTCACCGTTAAACTGCAGGTTTTACATCTTGATCAGATTAGCTGTGAAGTGAAGAAAAAGTGACCCTAGGGTGCCAGCTGTTCAGTGCCTTTGTGTGAAATGAGATTGTGGTCTTTATCCATTGTCTAGTGGCTATGTGTCCACATTACAAAACCTCCATCCTAACTGACACTAATTGGCAGCCTCAGCAGAGACCAAGGACTGAGTGGATCTGGTGACTGAACTATTTCCTTAGCCTTAGGTATGACCCCCTGAGGGTAGGGTTAAGGCAATGCGGCGGAAGCTTGCATTGCTATGGCCTTTGCTGTCCCTCTTCTGAGGATCAAGAGCCTCCAGAGCTGATGTTCTAGCACCTTTCACCAGCATTCAGTGCAGTTGAATCACTAAAAGTACACACTAGGCGGTAGGCCTCATGTCCTACATACAGTCCCACATACGGAAAATGAAAACCATTTTGCTTCTCTGGTAATGAGCAGAAAATAAAAACAAAGTTAGCAAAAGCCCAAAGGGCCCGCATTTGTATATTTAAAAAAAAATGAAATGAAACAAATATGTAAACAAACAAAAAATAGTAACAGTTTCCTGTCCTGCTCTGGCTTTTTTGTATTTCTGAGGGAAATCGGCCTGCTTTTTAATTATTTCCAGCTGGGAAAATATTTCCAGTCAGCTCCTCTGGGATCTGGGAGCCAAAAGGAATACACTGATATTTGAATTCATTTACCCCCTAGTGGCTTCTCCTCATGTTGCAGTAACGATTAGAGCTCCTTATAGAGCCTGATCCTGCAGTTAATCACACAAGCACTTCTATCGAGATCAATAGGCCTGTTTGCGTCAGGGAGGGAAACTGACCTGGGTAAGGGAGGGCAGGTCTGGGCCATCGGTAAACAGTATCTCTATAGGCTCTTTCACACACTCACTTGCAATTCTCCTGCGTGCTTGATTGTTTTAACTGAGCTGTGTACACCTCAGTAACCAGCCCACACCTAGGTTATATCAAGAGCCTCTTTTCCATAAGGAACATAAAACTTGCTACTCTGGGTTAAGTTCACTGGGCCATAAACTCCAGCCTCCTGCCTTCGGTAGGGCTAATACCTAAAGCTCTCAGGGACTGCAGTTTGGGCACCTTCCAAAGACTTATCTCCCTAATATCTATCCCCTTGTTATCTAATTGCCAAACAAATGTATGATGTATAAGGATCCAGAGGGACTACGTTTTCTGTCTCCATTTCTCTGTGCTGCAGGGGTGTGTGCGTGATATATTCAGGGCTTTGTTTATTCTCTTACTCAGCTTAAAGGCAGTGTTACAGGGGAGAAGTTTCCTGAGGTGTGTCTTGCACTTTGATCTGAGCACAATCAGACTTGGGATGATTCTGACCCGCAGCAGGAGATGATTGAAATCTGGCTTTCTCCAGCTGCAGCATTCCTGTGCGGCATATTTGTCCTGGCGGGTCAGGTGGTCTATCAAGAAGGTCCCACACCATTAAGACCCTGATATATAATGTGCCTAGCCAGCTGTATAATGTTGTACACAGGGGTAAAATGGTCCTCCTGACTCCTGTGATGAGGCGTTTATGACCTGGAGCCAGAAATCAGATAAGCCTTATTTTAACCCGCAGAACTACAAAATTATCCAGCCACAATGTGTGCCTCTCTTTGCTTCCTTAGGAGTGCAATCCAGTCTCACACCAGCTTGAGTGAAGAGGCTGTGACAGGTTGAATCACAGAAACCCCCTTGGGAGCTGCCACCTGATGTGCCAAGACTACTTCTGCCCCTGCTTTCCTGCCCCGTCAGCTTAGGACTTCAGTGCCCTGCCTGGTTTGAGCCAGACTCACTAGCCTGCTGCAAACCCAGACCCACGTCTGAATCACATCCCCTAACAGCTGTAGGCTTGACTGAAAGCAGCTAACAGAAGTGTTCTTATCTTTAACACTCAGATGCCCAACTCCCAATGGGGTCTAAACCCAAATAAATCAGCTTTACATAAACTCATAACTTGTTCGCCCTCTATAACACTGATAGAGAGATATGCACAGCTGTTTCCCCCCCCCCAGGTATTAATACATACTCTGGGTTAATTAATAAGTAAAAAGTGATTTTATTAAGTACAGAAAGTAGGATTTAAGTGGTTCCAAGTAGTAACAGACAGAACAAAGTGAATTACCAAGCAAAATAAAATAAAACACACAAGTCTATGTCTAATACAGTAAGAAACTGAATACAGATAAGATCTCGCCCTGAGAGCTGTTTCAATACGTTTCTTTCACAGACTGGACACCTTCCTAGTCTAGGCACAGTCCTTTCCTCTGGTACAGCCCTTGTTCCAGCTCAGGTGGTAGTTAGGGGATTTCTCATGATGGCTGCTTCTTTTTGTTCTGTTCCACCCATTTATATATCTTTTGCATAAGGCGGGAATCCTTTGTCCCTCTCTGGGTTCCCACCCCCTCCTTCTCAATGGAAAGGCACCAGGTTAAAGATGGATTCCAGTTCAGGTGACATGATCACATGTCACTGTAAGACTTCATTACCCACTTGCCAGCACACACGTATACAGGAAGACTTGCAAGTACTGTAAAACAGAGCCATCTGCAGTCAATTGTCCTGGTTGATGGGAGTCATCAAGATTCCAAACCAACATTAATGGCCCACACTTTGCATAATTACAATAGGCCCTCAGAGTTATATTTCATATTTCTGGTTTCAGATACAAGAGTGGTACATTTATACAAATAGGATGACCGTAAATTATAGTAAAATATAAGCTTTGTAATGATACCTTACAAGAGACCTTTTGCATGAAGCATATTTATATTCACACTCATTAGCATATTTTCATAAAATCATATAGAATGCGTCACAGAGGTATTTTAATGTTAACACCCTTTGATTCTGAGTGACCCCTGGTGTACTGGGGTACAGTATGAGAAAAAGGGGTTGGTCAATGTTCACTTTCCCTTTCATAATCTTCAATACTTTAATCAAATTCCATTAATTCTTCTGCTTTCCAGCCTCAGGCCCAGATCCTCCAAGGTACCAATATCTTGGAGGATCTGGGCCTAAATGATTATAGTTACAAGTATTTCGAAACCTCAGCCCCAGTTCTCAGGTCTCCTGTCCCTGGGCAGTGGGGAGAACAGAAATTACAGCAGCCCTGGGTCTGCTCTCGCTTATGCTGTGGATGAAGCTGTAATTTAGGGGCCTGAGAAGCAGAGAACAGCCGTAGTGCAGTGCTGTCTAGCTATGCCCCTGATACACTCCTGGGCCCATCGCCTATATGCCAGGGACTGGAAGCAAAGACAGAATGGAGCCCTTGTCCTAGCTCTGTGCCAGCTGGAGAGGTTCCCTACACGGGGTATTTTCAGGGGGGCTGTTACCCTCCCCTTTAAGGCCCCTTCACACTGCCAGACAGGCATAACAGGGCCTTAGTTTGAGAATCAGGCCTCTTGTTTTTTATCTCATGTATTGTTCCAGGGGAACCATGTTTTGCATTAGTTTGCTCTCACTTGATTTACAGGAGTCCTTGGTGCCTTTTGTCAGACAGTACATTCAGTGCTGTTAGATGAGGCATAGCGAGCAACGAAGCTTTTAGCTGTTGCCTGGGTGGACGCTCTGTACTGAAAGGAGCAGGAGGTTTCAGACTTGCCCCACGTAAATGCAGCATGCAAGTCGTCATCTACTGGGGGGCAGCATTGTGTTCCGATTGTGAAACTGTTTGCTGTAGGAAAGAATAGTACGGTGATATTGATCAGTTTGGCAGAGAAGTTGCTATAGCTGTTTGCCAGGGGCTGCGGTTTGGGTACTTGCCAGCTGATAAACCACAAGAGACTGGCTTCTCAGAAAAAAGGGAAGAAAAATCCTCCAGTGGCTGGACATCGGCAGCAGCCCCAGCTCGCGCAGATGAACTGGCATTTGGGTTGAATGTTATCTCGATTGCAAAGGGACCAGAAGATATTTATAGCAACACTCTCATCAGTGAGGCTGTGAGAAGAAACTTGCCATTGCATCCCTTGATACAGGACATATCATTCTGTATAGGACTTGTGGGGAAAAAGAGAAGTTGCAACATCTCTGAATGTTTGGCCATTTCCAATCCATCTACACCAGTGGTGCCCAACCTTATTACACAGGAAGGCCACATAAACCTAAGTGCAACCTTGTGTGGGCCAAACAGATTCTACATATTTTAATAAGATTTAAAGTCATCGGTATTGATTTATATTTTAAGTTCAGCTTGTTTTGTATGTATTTAGATAAGTTGTTTCTATGTACAGTATTGTCTATTTACACACTTGTGTAAACTGAAATGATATCAACAGGATGACAAAACGGTAATGAATCGGCCGGTAGTATATTATGTTGAAGCAGGCCGTGGCCCTTATGAAATGCTCTGGTGGGCCGCAGATTGGGCACCCCTGATCTGCACCTCAGGACTCAACCATTTCAAGAGTAAACATTACAGCTAAGTTTTTTATAGTGCTATTTGAGCCTGAAATAGTTCAGTCCACATCATTATATGGAATTTCCTTCTGTCTCCAACGGATAAGAGAACATGCTACACACAACCTGTTAGCCTCCCTCACAGTACAACATACAACCTTAATTACAATCTCATATTTCTCCCTCCAGAAACAAATAACACCTCCTGCTTAATGTGTGCATGTATGCTGAATACTTCCTAAGGCTGCTGAGGTTATAGCTAAGGTTTTGTATCCTACGGTGAGGTAGAGTATTTACTGTTTATTATTTGTATTATCGTTTTGACTCAGAGCCCCAGTCACAGATCAGAACCCCATTGTGCTAGGTGCTGTACAAATACACAACAAAAGGACAGGCCCCACCCACAAGGAGTTTACAATCCAAGTATAAGGAAAGAGTCAAGAGATGGATACAGACAGACAGGGGAGTTACAAGGAAATAATGAGGCAGTATTGATTACCGTGATAGGCAGTGGGCTTAGCACTCCAAGATCTTAATGCTGTCAGGTTTCTTGTAGGCCTCATGGCAAAGGAGAGTTTTGAGGAGGGATCTGAAGAACAATAAAGTGGCGTTGTGGCTATTTACAGGAGCTCCTCCTAAGCATGAGGGACAGCACAGGAGAAAGTATGAAGGTGCTGGTGTGAATATTTAACCAGTGGATGATTGAGGCTGACATCATGGGCCAGTCAGAGGCGAGAGCTGACCTTTTGAGACCAAATGAGAGATGACAGGAAGGATGGGAATAGGCCATGAAGGACCTTGAAAGTGAAGACAAGTAGGTTATGTTTGATGTGATAGAGAAGAGGGAGACACTGGAGGGTTGCAAAGAGAGGGGTGACGTCGTGTCGTGTGTTTGTGTTTGCTTATCTGCTGCAAGCAGAAGGAAGTTCCTTGAGAAGGTACAGATTCTGTCACTGTCAGTGGAAATGTGCTGTGTAAATAGTAGGATACAATGAAGAGGTGTCTCATAACTTGATATTAACTTTCTTTTTAGGGTTTGTGTTGGGAGATGTCACACTTACTGGTCTTAATTCCTTTTCAAAGTAGTTTTTGTTTATGGAATCTATATACTATCTATGGACATGTGTGTAGTATGATGTGTTATGAGTTTAGCTGTCTGTAGGACTGTGGGAAGCTCTCTGGGGATGGGGTCTGTTTTGTTTTGAGTGTTTACAGCTCCTAGCACAATGGGGTCCTGGCCCATGGCTGGGGCTCCTAGGTACTATGGTAGTACAAACCAAATAATAATAGTATCACTGTATTTTCAATCCTTCATAACTGTCTGGAAATTTTGGTTGCACAGTTCTTAGCACATAGGATCTCAATTTCTGCTCCGTAGCTGTAGTGGCAGGGGTTAGAAAGTTTAAATTTCACAAGGTAACTATTGCTTATTCAGAAGTGCTTTTGAACGATCTGATGCAAAGCTACTGAACTTTGGCTACGTCGTGAAGCTTTGAACTTTGCAATTGTGTAGTGCTTTTTTAATGATGGTAGTGATGTTTTTGGCAAGCTGCATTTTCAGAAGGCAGGTTAGCTGTGTATGTGGTTATGGCTAATGGAGCTGCATGGTGCACACACTCATCCCTTAAGGCAGGGGTGGCCAACCTGAGCCTGAGAAGGAGCCAGAATTTACCAAAGTACATTGCCAAGAACCACAGTAATACCTCAGCAGCCCCCCATCAGCTCCCCTGCCTGCTCCCGGTGCCTCCCGCCCACCGGCAGCCACGCCGATCAGCGCCTCCCCCTCCCTCCCCATAGCTCCCGATCAGCTGTTTCGTGGCGTGCAGGAGGCTCCGAGGGGGAGTGGGAGGAGCGAGGGCATGGCAGGCTCAGGGGAGGGGGCAGGAAGGGGTGGAGTGGGGACAGGGCCTGTGGCAGAGCCAGGGGTTGAGCACTGAGCACCCCCCGGCACATTGGAAAGTTGGCGCCTGTAGCTCCTGCCCCAGAATCAGTGCCTACACAAAGAGCTGCATATTAGCTTCTGAAGAGCCACATGTGGCTCCGGAGCCACAGGTTGGCCACCCCTGCCTTAAGCTAAGCCATGCAAAGCAAGACTCCTTAGCCAGGGCCGGCTCCAGGGTTTTGGCCGCCCAAACAAACAAACAAACAAAAAGCCGCGATCGCAATTGCAATCGCGATCTGCGGCGGCAATTCGGCAGGAGGTCCTTCGCTCCGAGCAGGAGTGAGGGACCGTCTGCCGAATTGCCGCCGAACAGCTGGACGTGCCGCCCCACTCCGAAGTGGCCGCCCCAAGCACCTGCTTGGTAAGCTGGTGCCTGGAGCCGGCCCTGTCCTTAGTACAATCCCACAATGCCCCCACATTTCTTTTCTGCACTGGGGAAGTTTGCTAACTGGTTCAGCTAACCTGATTTTAAAATCAGTTGGCGCCACAGTGCAGAGTTGTTTAAGGTGGCCTGACTTGTTTTTCCTTAACTGTTTTTAAGACCACAAGATGAGCAAAACTGATTCAAGTAAAAATGGGTCAAGCTACCTTAAACCAGCTCTGTACTGTGGTTCTAACCAGTTTTAAAATCAGTGTAGGCGAACTGGTTTTAAAATCAGCTAGAACAACTTGTCCATACTTAGACCAATCCTGGAACCTCCTTCCCCTTTAGCAATACAGGAAAGTCAGGGAGAAAAGCAACAGCCTATTTAAAGAAATGAATGGGCAATTAGGGGGTTGCCAACTTTCTAATAGCACAAAACCGAACACCCCTACCCTACCCCTGACCCCAGGCTCTGCCCCTTCTCGGAGGCCCCGCCCTCGCTTGCTCCATCACCCCTCCCTCTGTCGCTCACTGACTCTCCCCCACCCTCACTCACTTTCACTGGGCTGGGGCAAGGGGTTGGGGTGTGGGCTCCGGATGGGGCCAGAAATGAGGTGTTCAGGGTGTAGGAGAAGGCTCTGGGCTGGGGTGCAGGGGGTTACAGCTCTGGCTGGGGGTGCAGGCTCTGGGGTGGAGCCAGGGATGAGGGGTTTGGGTTGCAGGAAGGGGCTCTGGGCTGGGGCAGGTGTGCAGGAGGGGGTTCAGGGTGTGGGGCCCCACCGGCGCTTACCACAGCTCCCAGGAAGCGGCCGCCAGGTCCTTGCAGCCCCTAGGTGGAGGAAAGGCCAGGGAGCCCACCCCCCACCCAGGGTTGAGAATCTGTAAGTTAGAATGTTTCCCTTTCCCCTCAATATAGATCAGGGGTCGGCAACCTTTCAGAAGCGGTGTGCCGAGTCTTCATTTATTCACTCTAATTTAAGGTTTCGCGTGCCGGTAATACATGTTAATGTTTTTTAGAAGGTCTCTCTCTATAAGTCTATATATTATATAACTAAACTAGTGTTGTATTGTAAAATAAACAAGGTTTTCAAAATGTTTAAGAAGCTTCATTTAAAATGAAATTAAAATGTTGATCTTACGCCACCGGCCCGCTCAGCCCGCTGCTGGTCTGGGGTTCTGTTCACCTAGGCCGGCAGCGGGCTGAGCGAGGCCTGCGGCCAGGACCCCGGCTGACAAGGGTCCGGCAGCCAGAACCCCAGACCAGCAGCGGGCTGTGTGGGGTCGGCGGCCAGGACCCCAGACCGGCAGTGGACTGAGCGGCTCAGCTCACTGCCGCTCAGGGGTTCCATCCACCGGCTCCTGCCAGCCGGGATCCTGGCTGCCGGATCCACTCAGCCCGCTGCCAGTCTGGGGTCCCGGCCCTCCCCACATACAGTGGGTACCTACCTTCTCTCTGGTTCTGGCCATTCTCTTCCTCTCTCTGCACTGAGCTGAGGGTGGCAGTGCACTGAGCACAGGGCTGGGGGTGAAGGGTCTGGCCAGGAGCTAAAATGAGGGAGGGGGCTCAGGGTTGGGGCAGGAGGTTCGGGTGTGGGGCACTTACCTGGGCAGCTCCCATTTGATGCGAGGGGTGCAGATGGGAATGTGGGGGGGGGGCAGTGCAGGAGCTCCCGTTTGGTGCTCCGGGTGGGGGTGGGGATGTGGCGGGTGCATGGGGTGTGGGGGGGCTGGGGATGTGGGGCGGTGCAGGTGTCAGGGCAGAGGGGGGCTGGGGATGTGTGGGGGTGCCAGAGTCAGGGCTAGGGTTGTGGGGGAGGGATGAAGGAGTCAAGCAGAGGGCTGGGTGTGTATGAGGGAGGTACAGGGCTCAGGGCAGGGGTCTGGGGTGTGTGCGGGGCTCAGGGCAGAGGACAGGGTGTGTGTGTGGGGGGTCAGGGCTCAGGGGAGAGGGCTGGGTGACTGCCCCCCTAAGAACTCCCAACCCCCCAGCTCCTTGTCCCCTGACCACCCCCTCCAGAGACCCCCCCACCCTAACTGACCCCCCCAGGACCCTCCTTGCTCCCTGTCCCCTGACTGCCCTGACCCCTATCCACCCCCCGCCCCCTGAAAGATCCCGGGACTCCCATGCCGCATCCAACCCCCCCTGCTCCCTGACTGCCCCCTCCAGAGACCCCCCCATCCAACCCACCCTGTCCCCTGACTGCCCCCACGCCTACCCCTTATCCAACCCCCCCGGCCCCGGACCCCTTATCATGAGGCTCCACGAAGAGCCTGATAAGCTGCCCCGCGGGAGCGCGCAGCCTCGGCCCCCAGAGCTCTGCGCATGCGGCGGCAGGGCTCCGGGTGAGCGGGGAGCGTCTTTCCCTCCCCGCGGAGCCAAACACTGCCCCGCGGGAGCGCGCAGCCCCAACCCCCAGAGCGCTGCGCACGCGGTGGCAGAGCTCCAGGGGAGGGGAGAAGGCGCGGGAGGGGCCGGCAGCTTGCTGCGCTCCGGCTCAGGAGCACGGACCCCGCGACTTGCCGTGCCGGGAGAGTGGGGTCATTTGCCCACCCTGTGCGCACGGCTATGCTTCTGCTCCCTGCCCCCGCGGGGGGAGCGGAGGGCAGAGGAGAGAGGGCCGGGCTGGGCAGGATTTTTAATGACAGGTTTCAGAGTAGCAGCCGTGTTAGTCTGTATCCGCAAAAAGAACAGGAGTACTTGTGGCACCTTAGAGACTAACAAATTTATTAGAGCATATATGCATCCGAAGAAGTGGGTTGTAGCCCACGAAAGCTTATGCTCTAATAAATTTGTTAGTCTCTAAGGTGCCACAAGTACTCCTGTTCTTTTTGAGGATTTTTAATGGCACGCTGGAGTCCCGGCAGGCTCCAGCGTGCCATTAAAAATCGGCTCGCGTGCCGTCTTTGGCACGCGTGCCATAGGTTGCCGATCCCTGATATAGATAATGCCTTAGAACTGGTCTCATCCTACAGGTGCTGGGAAGACTTGTAAAAGTTTTGCAGGGGAATTAAATGGTTTTAAGGAGCCAGGATCGCTGATAGGATCATTGGCCACAGGGGCTCAAGAGCTGCCGAGAGACAAAGGGTAGCGAACTGCATTATAACTAGTTCTGCTCCTCATCCACAGCTGGAGCAATTGGGTTAGGACTTGGATGAGCCAAGACCCAAGCAGTAAACAATCTGGCTCTCCAAACAGCAGTGTGGCCAAGTCTCATGATTTCTGGTGTTTTGCTTAAAGTCCCAGCTCCTGGATGCCTGTGATTGGGTGAGCATGTCTACTTTTGCATTAAACAGACAACTTTTGTAGGCCTGTCAGCAGTGGAGAAAAGCTTGGGACGTGCCCCCTAAAGGCTGCGTGACCTGCCACGGAAACGCCCCAGTGGCTGGTTTTTGCACCCATAGGAATTTTGCAATCCAGGCTCGTGCTTTGTGAACGGCTGGGGTGGGCGGGGCCGCCTGGGGGCGCAGGCGCAGCCTGGCTCGCGTTCAGCGGAGTCACTATGGCTCAGCAGCGCTGCCGGCTGCATTGCAGAGACCCGCTTAGCGCTAGGACCTGGCGGAAGAGGCAGTCGGGGAGACGTCATGGCCTGTCTCCCGTGGCGTCACCAGCCTCCCATTTGATTGGCTGATAACGGGGGAGGCGGGGCCGGATTTCTCACGCACCGGCATTGGGTCACGCAGCGCGGAGGGGGGGGCGCTCCGTTTCCCCGAGGCACGCTGGGAGCTGTAGTTCAGGGGTGGAGGCCGTAGGCAAGTTCCCCCTCCCGCGCGGGGTGGGCTGAACTCTGTCAGCCAATAAGAGCAGGGGGCGGAGCGCGCGCAGGCAGTAGAAGCCGGCCGGTCGCGGGGTGAGTGACAGCGGGTGCGTAGCTCAGTCGGCGCTTGTGTGGCTGTGAGGGGAGTCGCTAGCGGGTGAGTGCGGGTCGCGGGCCCGAGGGGGAGGAGCGGGAGGCCTGACGGGGGGCGGGGAAGCTTGGAGGGGTCTGAGGAGGCGAGGGGGCTCCGCGTAGTGACCGAGAGCTGTAGGGGGCCTGGGGTGGCCGCGGCAGCCGAAGGTCGCGTGGTTGGCTGGGGGGGCCTGGCTGGCGGGGTTAAGGGAAGCTGGAAGGACATGGGGGTGGTGGGGAGGGGGCTGGGACATGGGTAACGGGGGGGGAATGTAATGAGGGGGCCGGGCTAAGCTAGGACTGGGGTAACGGGGCGGGGGGTGGGGGTGATGTAATGAGGAGGGGGCCGGGCTAAGCTAGGATTGATGTAACGGGGCGGAGGGTGGGGGTGATGTAACGGGGAAGGGTCGCGGATAACGTCGCCTCTGGGGGAGGGTGTTCCTGCCTGGAAGTGGGTGAAGGGTAAATCTCATGGCGTAGTAACAAATAGGGCCTGTGGGGGTCGCACTTACAGGTCTCCTTGCGTTAGTCCTTGAGGCTTGGGTGGGGTCCCGCTCCCGGGATCTTGTCTGAGGTTAGACATACACCCCCCCACACACACACGCCTCCCTCACCCCTTAAGCATTCCGGGTGAGTAAGGTGCTGAGCACGTCTTGGGGTTTGATCCCTTAATGATCTGAAAATGCCCTGTGCCAAACACGGGTATGGCCGTTAGGGGTATCTCCAGGTGCTGTCCTCAGCATGATTCCACTTCCTCCCCCACCCCAGGTCTTGTCTCTCTGAAAGCCACTTCCGTGACCTCTGGTTGAGTTCAAGGTCATATCTAAACAAATGTGTCATCTTGCATTTGACTAAAAATCCTACTTTCTCTTCCCTCTGGGACAACATGAGAGTGTTTAGTTTTGACTTCATCTTTCCCATTTACCAAAATGTCAGATGCTGTTTTGCATCTTTTATAGGTGCTGTAGGTCTCATTTTATAGTTAAGGGCTCTAAAGGCATTTGAAATTGTTACTTATCCACTAAGAAGATTGTTATAGCTTCTAAATACTGACAGATACTTTATGAACATATCTGGTCTAATCTATTGTGATTTCTCTCCTTGCACACCATATGTATGATAAAGTGGTTTAAACTTTGGTTGTGAAACTATAAATAGGCCAATCTTTTCAAATTCAGGTGTATATGTCTATATTTAAACACTAATGGCATCAAAATTATGATTTGTCATATGCATATACAGTAACTTGTTGTTTGAGTAAATCAGTGCTTTACAAATTACTTAAATACCATGGGGCATTTATTCTCATAGTCCATTTACACTGCACTGTCTGAGATTGAAAGCTTTGTGAGGCACACTCTCTTTATGCCCTGCAGTGCTGAGAACATTTTTAGGAAAACTCAAACAATAAAAATACAGCCGAATCAGCCCGGGTAAGAGGTCTGCAGTAGTTACTGAACTGACCATCTAAAGTCAGCTTTTTTTCGGCATTCCTGAATTATAGGAAGAATCGCGCTAGTGTCAGAGTCTGAAGAAGGAAGTAATCTCTGGTGACCGACACTTTTTTTTTATTATTATTTTATTTTTTTTAATCCTTTCCTATGAATGAGCTTGCTGGAAATATTGAAATCAGGACACTGTCAAGCCTTGATATAAGGTTTTCTTCATTATTATTTTTTTTGTAGTCCTCAGTCTGAACAGTGGTGGTCTGCTCTAAGCAGCTGTTCCTTTTCACCACTCAATCTTGATAGAAAACACATCTTTCAACTTGAACTTTTTAATTGTAGATGAAATAGTGTTGCATGAGAAAAGTATTCAGTGATGTGGGAATGATAATCCATTTATTTTTAAAAGGTTGACATGTCCCACATGCAAGCTATGGTGTGTCCATCAAACAAACTCCTGCGGGTCTGATATCACTACTAGACCCAGTACCTATTCTCTCTTTAAATATTAGGCTTCTGGCTCTTCAGTAAAAATCTGAGTTGACATAGTTTAAACTTAAACAAAGCGAAATATATCCGAGGTGAATTTTTCCCTGCTTGTCAAATGTGCTGGCTGACCTTCTATAGTGGCTTACTGTTTTTCCTCACAAAATACTTTGGGGACTCTCCCTTCCCCTCCTCCCACTTAAAATCCAGTGCCAGCATGGATGAGTAGCCCCACAGAAATGAATTGATATGGTGGAGGACAGAAATTTTGCAAGGAAATGCTTCTGATCTAAGCTCTCACTGGCTTAGAGTTTGTGAAAAAACAGAATTGACTGTGCCTTTCATGAAGGTGCTGGGAACTCTATTCTTTGTGTGGAAAGTATGACAAGAAGCTGTTGCCTAATGGCTTTCTATGTCAACAGTCTGTTTGATATGGAATTACTCTACCAAAGCACATTCTTATTCTTGTATTGTAAAAGCCATACCTACATTCTGAGGTTTTTATAGTCCTAAAATTGAATTTAGTTTGGTGGTGTGGATTAAGCCATACACCATCTCATCAGTTCAAAGTTTTTTGACTTGTATCTGGTTTATAACTGAATATTCAGTGGAAGTTACTGTGCTTTTTATACTTGTAGTACATTCAAGGTTGGTCTTCTAAAGAACTCTCAAACATGAAAAAACTTTTAAATTCTAAAGTAGACTTTCTTCTTCTCTGCAGTCAACATGTCATCCAGTCAGGAATCCGTTCTTCCTAGCTATGAGACTGATAGCAGCCAGGCATCAAAACTGATCAGAAAATCTAAAGAGTCACCCTTTGTACCAGTTGGTAAGTTTCACTTTCACAGTGCAATGATGCTGTGGAGTAAGACAAGTAAATCTGGGAAAATACACCGTTGCATAAGTGTTCTTGTAATGGGCGGTGATTATAGTAAACTTAGTCACACACTACAAACAGGAAATTACTGTGAAATGTTACTTCCTCGTTAGGTATAGTACTGTTTAATTTTGCCATACCTCTTGTACCTATCATGGTGTTCTGCCTGAATTAATACTCTTATCTGGTAACTTTATCAAACACTGTAGACTTAAAATGTCTATGTATTCCTTGTAATTCCCTCTGTCTTCCATTTAAAAGATAGTTGTTTACACACACCTTATTTCAAATTTTGGGTAGTGGATCCTATACTGGGGAAACGTATCTTGCAGCAAGCCCAGAGGGCTGTCACAGTTCAGGGTAACTGCACCTGTATTCCCTCTCTGTGGCCCAGCAAGGGCACCCATTCTAGGCTTCTGACTCCCATGGCCGTCACCTCTCTTGGGTGGCGATATGAGTGTCTCCTTTCTGACATGGATACTTCCAGGCTGAACAGTTCCCAGCCTTCACTGTTGTTCCCAGCAAGACAGACTGCCTAAGCAGACCTGTTTGCTTTTTCTTAAGAGACTAATAACAGTGTTAACTGCCCATTGTTTAGGTACCATACAGCTCTTTCTATGCAAGCTTATTTATTCTTAGGATAAAAGAATTAGAGAAAACATATTAAAAACAACAAAAGCACCTACACACATGCTTACCAGAGATCACCCCAGCTCCAACATGGGCTCTGGCAGGTGATTAGTCCTTCAAACCCCACAATGGGATCTCTTCTATCGTCACAAGTTCACAACAGCCTCAGCTCAGAACTATCACCCTCATGACTTTAAATCACTGCTCTATCCAGTCTGGACCTCTGAAGACACTGAATAGGTAATCAGCCAGGCAGTGGGGTTTTTTGTTCAAAAGGAAGCTTCCAAAGGGGGTGGGTCACTTCCATCCCCCTAGCCCTAAGTATTTCCTAGGAAATCCACTTCACACATTGTCCCCAAAAGTCCTTTGAAATTCCTAATATTTCCCAGAGATTGCATTAATTATGTTCCTAGCTACATAACCAATTGGATTTTTAATGCAATGGACTCTTAAAATACTTAATTTAATAAGGTTTAACTAAAGTCCATAAGGCTTGTCCAGGATGTCCTATCTCACAGGGACTACATCTGGTCACGTCAGAGTCTCCCAAATTAATAAGTGACTAGACAGTTTAAAGTGTGAACTTGCCTCCTGCTAAACTGATAGCTGTAGGCGCTGAAGTCTTCTAGTTGAAGAAATGGACTCAAATCAGACCTTGTGATAGCCCCTTCAGGTGAGAGGATAGTTCAGTATCCATGACCATTCGTCCTTGGTTCTTCTGCTGAGACCCATAGAAAGGCTTTGGGGTGGACTACTAACAAGAGAACCATGTGTAGGGTGTTCTCTTACTGTGGATGTTAGTCCAATTTCTAATTGGAGAAAGATGCCACTAAAATTCCTTCCTATATGAACCAAGCAGCCATCAAATGATAACTTTTGGTTGATATTAGTCTGAACTGCATTTAATTTGATGATCTAGAAGTGAAATGCTTTGTCCATTGCCAGAATCTAGTTATCCAGTTCCCATGACCTTGGGAGTTTTGCTATCTAGGCTGCTGGAGCCCAGTGTAAATGTAACCACTTCTATACATGTGCAAGCTTTTCCAAGTTTGGTTTGGTTTGAAACAATTTGCAGATCTTGTGTCAGAACTAGTTCATAGGCCCTAAAGTGCAAACAAATTTGGTTTAACCTTATTGCTACGTAAATGACCCACATGCAGGTGTGAGTCTACAGTCTCCTCACATGGACTAGTGACTTGTATTTGGGGGTAAGATAAATCATAACCCAGTTATCTAGGCAATTACTGGCATTGGAATATATACACAATGCAAAAAAATTAATAGCTACCTTCCTATGAAACTATGGCATGTAACACATTCTCTATTTGGAATTAAAGTTCCCAGAAACTGGGAATTGCAGGAGGTAAAATACTAGTGCACATGAGTAGGCCATTGCCTGCAAGGTTCAGGCTAGGGAGTGTCTCAGACTTTATTTTCTGTCTGTGGAAAAAGCTAAACTGAAATGTGTCCTCTGTTGAGCTAACTCTCCAGTGCATGGGAGAAATAACATGACATGTCCAATGCCAGTATTCAAGTGAATCCAGGGTCAAACTTGACACATTCAGACAATAACCATCTTCATTTGTGGGTTTCTAGACCAAAAAAATCTAACACTGCTATTAGTGCATGGATGCAGTTTGAACTTTGTTCAGAGTTGAATTTGAGAACTCCTGTTTGTTTTTGCACTACAGCTCTAAGGACATTCCTCTGAAAAGATGAGGCAGTTAAATTTGCTCTTATGGCAGTTTCTGACCAGTATCAAAGCAGCCCTGACATCCATTAAGGCTGCTATCCACAGCTGTCTACCTGGAAGGAATGTTGTGCAATGATACGCCACGTCTTAGTGTTTTGGCTTTTTTTTTTTTTTAACCCAGTTCTCCAGTAATGGAGTACCAGAACTCTGTTGGGGGTCCAGTCTGGACTGGCTTCTGGGTCAGGCTAGATGTCACTTGGGTGGGAAAGGAATTACCCATAAACTAATAGCTTATGTTCAGTAGGCTAACACCGTAGTTCTGTTAGATGTTAATGATGGGGCTAAAACACTGGTGAGGTTTTTTATAAGTTACTTTTGCTTTAAAAGTAAAAGTCAACAACTTAAAATTTAACAAGTCTTGTGAGGAACATAATATCGTGTAATTACTAAACACTTGTTTACCTTGCTTTCTAGGGATGGCAGGTTTGATTGCAGTTGTAAGCTATGGACTGTACAAACTGAAGCACAGAGGCAATACAAAAATGTCTGTTCACCTGATTCACATGCGTGTGGCAGCCCAGGGCTTTGTTGTTGGAGCAATGACATGTGGTATGTATAAAACAGGCAGCTGTTGTCCAGCCCTAGTTATCTCTTAATGATGGCAGACTTACTTTAAAAGTGTTCTTTACACTAAAGGATAAATACCTTGGAGGAGCTTGTAAACCATTAACTATTTCTAACTGCACTGGAAACTTGCAAACACATAAGTTCTTTTAGTGAGTCTGAGCTAGTAAACTGGTTTCTTTGCTCAGTATCATAAAATTTAGTATGCCTGGTATCTAGGTAACCGTGTTTGAACCCATCTCTTCAGTTTCTCCCTTCACTTTTTACACACATGCATGAAATTGTATTAACATTCAGGGCACTTAGCTTGATTATTTTTCCAAACATGCTAAGTCAGTGAAGAAAACAAAGAATACAATTGCCCCATGCATGTTGTGGATATTCTAAGGTGTTTGGAGAAAGCAGAAGAATTCAGAAAGTTATTTGACAATTATTAAGCCTTTCTTAAATTCACTTCTCAATGGGAAAGATTAGCAGTTGTCTACAGTTTGCATCTAAATTGAAGATATAGCTAGACCATAAATCACACTAGCTCTGATACCAACAGTATGTAGAGAACCCTGTGTGTGTGTTATGTCTTTCATTTTAACAAATGAATTGTGGCTATTACTGAAATTCTAGATGGGGGAAGTGAGATTATAAAGAATACGGACTCCCATATTTTCTTCTCTTGCTAGTAGTCTTCCTGGCTGCAGCTAGTTCTTGAAATAGTCTTCTCTTTTAATAAAGGATGTATATTTAACTGCTTTGCTTGTGTTTGTATTTCAGGTGTGCTCTACTCAATGTATCGGGAATACCTGGCAAAACCCAAGGAGTGTAAAAAAGATGACTGAAATCTGTGTGCTTGGTGGTGGTCTATGTATCTTAGTTATAGACCTCACATTGAGGTGTCTTTTTCTTTTTAATAAAGAAGAAGAAGAAAAATAAAAATTCAAGGATGTGGTTCTACAATACTGTACATGTCTTGTGCCTGGTATTGAACCTTTAGGTTGCCAGTCTGGATCTAGCACAAGGTGGTGGTGACAAAGCTATCACAATCTGCTGGCTCTCTTAGACTGAGACTACCATACCCACTAGGAACTTGTGTATTGTACAGCACAGTGCCTCTCTTCCCTTTCCCACCCAATCTCCCTACACACAACTGGTAATTTATGGCATTCTTGACCAGAAGTCCAAGAATTGTAAATAGGTCTGGAACCCAAACAACCTTCTTGCATTGGAGTGGTGGTCCCTCCAGCTCATGGCTGAAGCACCTAGGAAAGTCTGCATGGAGAAGGTTGTACTCCTGCCTATGTTGTCTCTGTCCTGTAGATAAAAGGACTTCAGTCTCTAAGGCTATAATCCAGCACTTTCACTAGCACTAAACTCACTCAAAATAATTCTTAAATTTGCATAGAACAAAATGCTTTTAAAACAAACCTATTTTTAGTTTAATTTGAAGTATGAGCTGAGCATTCACTAGTTGATAAAACTATTTAAACATATTTATTACACAATACTAATAATCGAGGCCCAGAAGCCCTATTTTTAATAGATTATGGATTGCAGCTTCTCAGATTATTGAATTTGGTAACTGCACATTTATTTTTGCAGTATTAGGTGTATGATGTAACATTTTTAAATGACATTTTGAAAACTAAATCTGTACTTGAAGTGATGCATTTTAAGTATGGAATTAGAATGCCTGACTTAATTTGTGTGATAATTGCTGTTTCAATGGAAGCTCTAAACTTCTTAGACCTTTGCCTTTATTATCCTTGGTGTGAGATCATATGGAGCGCTCTTCCATGAGCGATTTATGGTAACGTCATTAAAATCTGGCCTCAATGCCAAATGTATTGATCAAGTGAAGCACGAATCTGTAACCTTCCACTTTCTCAAACTTGCTGGGATTCCCTGGAGATAGCATGGTGTCTAATACAGTGTTTGTAATAAATACATTAAGCAACTCCAACCTGTCTAATTTTTACTGTGAATGTGACATGGGGAGAGCTATGGGGCATTGCTGGGTTCACACACAAGCAGTATGAGGGAATCCCCTGATGTTGTGAAACTCCAATCCAGTTTCAGGTTTTCTGGCTGCCCTATCCCCTCTCTATGGGAATGGTCGCTGCGGGATATGGCCTGGGAGCAGGCTGATGGGATGGGCTCATAGTGCTGCCTGGCCAATGGGGGGTGGTTTGAGGGGATATGGATCACAAGAGTTCAATGACTTGCACCCCATGAGGGACTGCAGGCGGTGATGGTGGGAGGCTGGGATCCTGAGGGTGCTGTATAGGATGACCATATTTCCTCAAAGGGAAAATGGGACAATCTATGGGGCTAGCCTGAGCCCTTCCTCCCCACCCCCGCACGGTGCTAGCCTGAGACGCTTGTCTGAGCCCCCTTCCCACCGTGGGGCTGGGGCTGGTGTCGCTGGCCACCTGAGCCCCTGTGCGGGGCTGGTGTTGGCATTGCTTCTTGCGTAAGTCCTGCCTACCTGCATGAGGCTGGGGCTAGCCTGAGCCTTGTCTGCCCCCCTGTGTGGGGCTGGCATCACCACTTGCCTCCCTGCACATTCCTCTGCACCCCACTTTTTTGACAAAACTGGGTATTGTCCCATTTGTTCTTTCCAATTGATCAAGTTGGCAAGAGCAAAGTGAACAAAGGCCCACTTTTGCTAAAAAAGTCAGGATGGCTGGTACAGGGCTTAAAAAGGATTGTCCCAGCCAAAACAGGCTGTATGGTCACCTTAGTGCTGTGGGACGTGCACTGGGTTTGGCAGGGGATATCTGGGCTTTGACTGGAGCTAGCTACAGGTCATACGGGGGGGGGGGAATGATTCAGTGGAAGGTGGAGCACTTCTCTCTGTGGCCCTGGGGGGAGGAGTTGGACTTATCCTGTGCCTTTGGGGCATGAGAGGGTGATTGTAGCCAAGGCCTTTGCAGTGGCAGGGTCTGGCCTCAACCAAAGTTTATAGGCTGATGGTTGGGGGCACTAAGCAGGGGTGCTGGGATGAAGGTGGTACCAAGCTGAGTCCCTTAGTAGATGGTAGCATTAGGCTGTGCCTGAAGTAGGCATGGAGGTAGTGACCCTGGGTCCTGGTGAGGGGTTGGTAGTGGCACTGATGCTTAATTGTAATGTAGAATACCCGTGTAATGCAATATGTCCACGAATAATTGATTTACCTGTGTGTGCGTGCACCCTGCTCCCATGCACATATCTATGGATATTTATATATGTACTGGATTCTTTAGCTATTTGTGATGCTGCAGCATGACACACAGAAACTACCCTTTCCTCACAGTATGAAACTATTTTAGCGTGGTGATGTATCTGTGGCCCTGAGGAATTGCATTAATAGAACTATCCACCAAATTCTAGTCGGCATGTCAGGCAGGTATAGCATGAAGGTCTGCTTAGGGTACATATATTGTTAGTTGTGCAGGAGGAGACCTCTGCCAGGGGATGGTTTGTTTATAATCTAAAAGAGGGGGACTTTGTTTTCCTGACTTCAAAACAGGATTTATCACCCCAATATGCAAATTATCCCATACAACATATTAAGGGTATTGGAGGGGAAAGTATCACCTTACTTACCACTTAAAAGGGCCTACATGTTTATTGTATGTAAATTGGAAAAAAGTATTACCACCCATAGGAAATTATTCAAAAGGAGGATGTTGTAAAACATGATCATGCCTTATTTGGTACATGGAATTGTTTATGGAATGTGGCAAAATAAGGCCCACTGAAAGCTCCATGATAAGAAGAGAATTGGAATGGCATAATTTGGAGTATGAAGATGTAGGGGGATGTGAGGCCTGCATTCAGACCACACTTCCAACTAAACTTGGACCTTGATGGTATGCTTCTAGTGTATTGTTTGAAATCACGGTTCAGGGACCCAAAATTGACCAAAGTCCCAACAATACCCATCCCAGGATGAGGGATGTCCCATCCTGCATTCAGGACCAGCTCAAGGACTCACTACCATCCCTTTCCCCAGAGTTCTGGTTAACATAGTACTATTCATGCACATCCCATTGGTATTAAACCTGATTGTTGGCACATGGGAGAATCTGAATATTTGTTCTGAATAGGGAGACTATGTATTAAGCACCATAACATCTGCTTTTCAATTTCTTGAACTAGGCAAGGTTCCAGACCTCATTAAGAATACTGTCCTAAGTGTTTTGAGGTCTGTGGAAGGGAAAGAGAATTGTTTGCAGCATTGCCAACAATTTTTTTTGGCATGATTGGGCATATGGGATCTGACTCCATACCCCAGTCAAGATTCTTGTTATTTAACAAGGAGTTGCATATTGACAAAATCCTTGTATGTCTCATTCACATTCTCTTTGCCTGTGTTTGATCCAAATGAGAATGTGTATAGCCAATGGACTACTGTCCATTCAATAGGTCACCTTGAAGATGACCTCTACTGAGAGGATCTCGATGTACCCTCACTGGTGATTGTCCATCCAGAAACTCAAACCTGGAAAACCCTATGGATGGTCTCTTGCTCTGAAAAAGGGTGTCAGTCTATTAGGTGTGATGTGTTTGAGATAGATGCAGTTTTGTGTGGAATGGAGTATGGGTACCAACAGCAGACTAGATCAGCGGCTTGCTCAGTTTGACCAAGTGGAAGGCACCAACAGAGAAAGTGGCCTATAGTGGACAGGGACAGTATCATGTAGTTACTAACTACCAAAAATCTAATTGTAGGCGATTGGAGCGTCCAGTCACAAATCCAAACTTTTGTTTTGTTCCAACCCAACATGTCCTTATAGGGTACATAGCATTTTCTCCAGTCCCCGTATTTGAAAACCAGTTATTCTTTCTAGTCCCAACCATCAGGATCTAGCTATGCAGAGTTCACCAACTTTTCATGCATCTATCTTGCCACTTGATTTAAAATTAAAACACCTTATGGAAAGGAAAGGTACAGGTTTAATAGAAACAGAGAGTTCAGTCGATGAAGCAGCACAAACATATAGCAGGTTAATGAAGTGATGGGCGTATGATGTAACTCTTTAAATTACTTTTTGAAAACTACAACTGTACTTGAAGTGATGCATTTTGGTATGTAATTACAGTTAGTGCCTAACTTAATGTGGGTGATATTGCTGTTTCAATGGAAACTCTACTGCTTAGATCTTGGCCTCTATTAATCTTGGTACCAGATAGGGCAGTGGTTCTCAAACTTTTGTACTGGTGACCCCTTCCACACAGCAAGCCTCTGAATATAACATAAGAACGGCCGTACCGGGTCAGACCAAAGGTCCATCTAGCCCAGTATACCTGTCTACCGACAGTGGCCAATGCCAGGTGCCCCAGAGGGAGTGGACCAACAGGCAATGATCAAGTGATCTCTCTCCTGCCATCCATCTCCATCCTCTGACAAACAGAGGCTAGGGACACCATTCCTTACCCATCCTGGCTAATAGCCATTAATGGACTTCACCACCATGAATTTATCCAGTTCTCTTTTAAACGCTGTTATAGTCCTAGCCTTCACAACCTCCTCAGGTAAGGAGTTCCACAAGTTGACTGTGCGCTGTGTGAAGAAGAACTTCCTTTTATTTGTTTTAAACCTGCTGCCTATTAATTTCATTTGGTGACCCCTAGTTCTTGTATTATGGGAATAAGTAAATAACTTTTCCTTATCCACTTTCTCCACATCACTCATGATTTTATATACCTCTATCATATCCCCCCTTAGTCTACTCTTTTCCAAGCTGAAGAGTCCTAGCCTCTTTAATCTCTCCTCATATGGGACCCGTTCCAAACCCCAAATCAACCCCCCCACCCTTATACATTAAAAACACTTTTTTATATATTTAATACCATTATAAATGCTAGAGGAAAAGTGGGGTTTGGGGTGGAGGCTGACAGCTTGTGACCCCCCATGTAATAACCTGGTGACCCCCTGACGGGTCCTAACCCCCAGTTTGAGAACCCCTGAGATAGGGTGACCAGATGTCCCGATTTTATAAGAACAGTCCCGATTTGTGGGTCTTTTTCTTATATAGGCTCCTACTACCCCCCCCCCCCCATCCCGATTTTTCACACTTGCTGTCTAGTCACCCTATACCAGATGACAGGGAGAGACTTAGGGGAACTTCATTGACATCTGCTCGCAAAGGAAAGCCCCAGGGATGGATCAAGTGAAGCAGGACTCTGCAAATGTCCATTCTCCGGAACCGGCGGGCAGCGCTGTGCACAGATACGCCGTGCGCGGCCAATACACTCAGCCCCTCCAGCTGCCCCACGCCCACTGCGCACAAGACACGTGCACAGCGGAGGGGCCCCGCCTGCTCCCACACAAAGGGCGTCGCTTCAGGAAATGCCCCGGATGTCGTAAAACTCCACGCCGCCCTCCTCTAATTTCCGGCCGCCCCGTCTCCGCGAGGATGGTTGCTGGGGGAACCGCACCGCGTCCTCCTCTGGGAGGCGGCTCGGCGAGCGGGCTCTCGGGTTGGGCGGGTGGCGCTGCCCGGCCCCCCGGGGGGCGGGGGCTGAGGGGGCGCGGATCGCGGGAGCTCCAGGGGAGTCGCAGCCCGCCAGGGGCCGCAGGAGGTGGGTGCGGGGCGCCGCAGGACCAGCGTTCCCGAGCTGGGGCTGGCAGGGCCGGGGGCTCCTGGGCTTCGGGGGGAGCTGGGTCCAGGCCGTGCCCCGTGGGGGGGAGGGGACTCCTGTCTGTGCCCCTGGGGTTAGGGGCGCCAGGCCAGGCCTCTGCGGCGGGGGGCTCCTCTCTGAGCTCTTGGGGGGCGGGGGACTCCAGTCCTGCCTCTGGGGCCGGAGGGGGCTCCAGGCCAGGCTTGGGGGGGGGCTCCAGGCCGGGCCTCTGGGGTGGGAGGGGGGTACTCCTCTCTATGCCCATGAGATGGGGGGGGGGGGGCGGCGAAGACTTCTCTCTGTGCCCCTGGGGGGAGGGGTTGGCACTGTCTTGTGCGCTGGGGGTGTCCCCAGCCAGTGCCTTTGCAGTGGCAGGAGCTGGCTTCAGCCTATACACCTGGGTTGAGGCCTGGGGGTGCTAAGCTAGGACACCGATGCTGAACTGTAATGTAGGATACCTGTGTCATGCGATATGGGCACAAATAATTGCTATACGTCTGTGTGTTTGCTCCCTGAGCCCCTGCATATGTCTATGGAGATTTATATTATATATGTACTGGACTCTTTAGCCACTTGCGATGCTGCACCGTGACACACAGTATCTGAACTACACTGGCACTTACACCATCATCTTTCGAGAGGGATGGTTGCCATTCATTCAGATGTATGTTTATATTTTTGCATGTATAATATATATATGTATGTATAATATGTGAAATAATTTTTCATCACTGTAGATGTGTTTTCTTACCTAGGGGCTGTGGGTTTTTTTTTTTTTTTTTTTTTTTTTTTAAGAACGTGTCTGAGTTATTTTTTCTTTTAAAAAACGCTCTTGGAATATGTCTAGTACTGGGTAGACCATCCTGGAGATTTAAATCTGCTACCCACAGACAACAACAGTACAGCCTTCCCCACACTGCCCTATTTAGTGCCTCATTCCTATTTTGATCGGACTGTCTGGAGGGAAAGTGTACTTTGTTCTTCATGCTTGTGAAATCATCAACCTTTTTGTCAAGAAGGATGCACAATAGTTGTCTGCGGGGGGGTTGTATCACAGTTCTGGTCATGCTCCCTCTGCTGGACACTCAGCAGTCTGTTGTGAAGGGATCCAAACACGGAATCCCACGTGCCTTTAGCTTGCTGGAGCTGGACAGAGTTTAGGTACTGTTCCTGAGTTTGGGTCTCTAGACATGCACTCCTGCTGTAGACCGCACATCCGACACCCCTCTTGGCAGTGGGGACCCTGCAGCTTAATTGCCTGAGTCCTGAAACTAATGTTGTCTCCCCCAAGCCTTCCCAGCAGCACTTCTGCGTTCCCCAGAATTCCACTGAAGGTGTGAACCTTCTGGTTTACGTTTTACCTCTTCAGTGGCCCGTGACAGTGAACACCAAAAGACACACAGACTCTGCACAGGATTCTTAAACACTATTCTTTACTTAGCACAAGCAACATAAAGATCTATTCAAAATAATGAACACAGGTGTACGTTTCCCTGCCTCAGTTTTGTACCCCTGTGGAGAGCTCTTTGGACTTGGGCAGAGCACTCTGGGAAGTCTGAAATCCTTCCCTCAAGCTCATGGTTTCTCTCCAGAATCATAGAGCCTGAATAAGTCAGCTAACATTTTTCTGATCCTTTGCTGGTCTTGCAGTTAAACTGGACCCGCACTATGAAAGCATTCCTCCTGTCTTTTCCTCTCTCCTATGTGTGTGTGTCTCTGTGTCTCAAGTTTATATGTCCTACCTAGTGTGACCAGATGTCCCGATTTTATAGGGACAGTCCCGATTTTGGGGTCTTTTTCTTATATAGGCTCCTATTACCCCTCACCCCCGTCCCGATTTTTCACACTTGCTGTCTGGTCACCCTAGTCCTACCTCTACCTTGTTTCTTTGTTCTTCTGCTGAGGATTTTCCGCTCCTGCTTCTCTGCTCAGGCAGCCTCCTTAGCATACCCATTGTGCAGTCAGAGCACAGTGATTAAGGATAATGACTCTGCATTGTCCCTGGTCTGTTAGGTATGAGCTACAGCCCCTATCAACAAATGGTGGGTTCCACATTCACACAGCGGTAGGGTGACCAGACAGCAAATGTGAAAAATCGGGACAGGGGGTGGAGGGTAATAGGAGCCTATATAAGAAAAAGACCCCCAAAATCGGGACTGTCCCTATAAAATCGGGACATCTGGTCACCCTACACAGAGGTGTATTCCATGATATAACAATAACTTCACAACATCAACCAGAATTCATAAGTTGTACATAAACAGAGCCCCCAAATTGTCAGAGGTTGCAATGAATGACATTTGTTAGGAACTTGAGTGAGATTATTATAGACCGAACAATTTGTACAGCACCTAGCACAATGGAGCCACAATCTCGATTGGGTCCGATGAGCTCTACTGTAATGGGGTAAGAGAAGGCAGTTCAGTCTCCATGGCCTGGTTCAGTTCTTAACCCTGCTGATACTGCCAACAAAGGGGGTGAGTGGTGGAACTGGACTGAGGCCACCAAACTCATTTAATTCACACAAACCACTGACCTTGGAGTGGAAGGTTTTCTAATTATCAAATCCCTTAATCAATCATTACTTCTGGTTAATTCTTCATTAAACCAGTACTAAAGGCTGCATTCAAGAAAAATGAAATATTCTCTAAGATAAATATATTTGTATAAATTACTTTTTGGAGGCCATGACTTTAAAAGTTATTACCTTTTATGTATGTCATACCAAAAGTGTTGTAAGTACTTTGTCTTATTAGCTGACTACTCTCCTTGCCTAGGGAATTTACATTCTAGATCCATGTCAAACAGAGGGAGGGCGGTGGAATGTAGCAGAAGGCAGTGATCACTGAGGACAAAATTTAGCAAGGTTCAAAAAAGGATTGGACATTTATATGAATAACAGGAATATCCAGAGTTATAATAGTTAATGCTAAAAGATTTTGGAAGAGATACTAACCAAACACTGCAGGTTTTAAGCAAATCTCTAATTTTTGGGGATTAGTAGGAAACCTATCGTGAGACAAGATTATCCCACATCTGCCTAATCTGGGGTTTCTTGCACCTTCCTCTTGAAGCATCTGGTACTGGCCACTGTGAGAGACAGGAGATTGGACTAGAAAGCCCACAGGTCTGATCCAGTCTGGCAATTCCTATGTTCCTATTAATCAGTAAAGTATAGTATATATCTTGTTAGTACTATGGTTTTTGTTTGGATTGTCTTTTTAAATGATTATTTAATTCATTGTTTTTTAAACTTCAAGTGTGGGGGAAGGCTACCTGTGGTCTGGTTTGTAAACCGCTACCAGCGTGGAAGATTGGTTTGTGGCATCTAAGACAGAGCAGAGGAGAGAGAGGGAAAGGACACAAAGAGGCCAGTTAGATGGGAGGCTAGTTTTGAAAAAGTTCTCATTCTATAATCTTCTGCTCTGATTTTTTTTCCTGTTTTGTTTTTAGCAAACCATGGAGTCCGACAAAGGACTGAATGAAAATTTAAAAATCCAGTTTAAGGCTTTACAGGAGCAACAACAGAAGAGGCTACAAAATGTGATGGAGAAAAAGAAAGAAAAGCAGCACGGTCAGAAAGGCAGCAACAACAACCCAAAGGAGACTTTTGGAGTCCACGATGATTTAAACCTATTTAAGGTAGATGGACAGCTATCAAATGAAGAGATCAGCAAAAGGTAAAGGTACAGTTCACATTGTTAGGAAGAAGAACAGGAGTACTTGTGGCACCTTAGAGACTAACAAATTTATAATGATATATGCATCCGAAGAAGTGGGTTGTAGCCCACGAAAGCTTATGCTCTAATAAATTTGTTAGTCTCTAAGGTGCCACAAGTACTCCTGTTCTTTCTGCGGATACAGACTAACACAGCTGCTACTCTGAAACCTGTCATTGTTAGGAAGGATACAGAACTATATTTAGCACCTCGTCCTACAAACTCCCACTACGTTAATATGTAAAATCACTGCTGACGTCACGGATTTGCAGTCTATCTGTAGTGCTTATCAGGCCCCCATCACTGTAGTATCTGAATACCTCATAATCTTCAATGTATTTATCCTCATAACATCCCTGTGAGGGAGGGAAGTGCTATCTGTGATGCGTGCAGACCGAGTGCCAGCTCACTGACGCTTTTGATTAGCTCTCCACAGCTCATCTCTACTCCGCTGTGACCTACTCCCTCCTTTTTGCTTTAGTTTATTCTCAAATTTAAATAATAAAGCTATATGGTATGATGGAGATGTTTCTCAGAGGAAAGTCTATTTATAGGCATTTAGGAGTTTCATCCTCCTCTGTCAAAACTGATGTTGGTCAAATTTTGGAAAACAGCTCTGAAGAAAACCTATGTGGAAAGTTGGAAATGGAGGGTTAGGTTTTGAAACTTTATTCCTGATTAACGTCATAACTGGTTAAAAATGTATTTGTGCACAAGTTTATATCCAGCAAAAAAGGTACTGTTTTACTGTATCTCTATGGAATTGGGTAGGAACCTGGGAATGACTTATTTTTTCACCTCTCTGCTTGGATTGCTGCATTGTTTGCTTTTCTTCTTTTTGAATATTGCAGAAGGCTTTGAATTCCCTTTAATCTGGGGGTTTACACCAGGGACATACCACTTAATTATGAGTGTTTTGAAGCTTTCCTTAAATTGGCTCTGCTAATGATATTTATACGGGGAATATGTACCTAAAAACAGAAATTGATTTGGGCAGAGAAAACGTCTCTTTTGTTGCACAGGCATGATTTGGTTTCCATTCAGGAACTGACATTTATGGGGACCCTTTAAGAAAGGCAAGGAAGGATGGTCCAGTGGCTAGTGCACTAGTCTGGGCTCTGGGAGACCCATGTTCAATTCCTACTCTTCTACCAACATCTTGTGTGATTTTGGGCAAGTCGCTTAGATTCTCTGTGACTTTTGGTTAAACAGGGATAATAGCACTGCCCTTCCTCATAAGGGTGCTGTGAGGATAACCATGTTAAAGATTGAGAGGTGCTCAGATACTGTGGGGATGGGAGCCATCAAAGGCCTGGTCCACACTAACCCCCCACTTCGAACTAAGGTACGCAAATTCAGCTACGTTAATAACGTAGCTGAATTCGAAGTACCTTAGTTCGAACTTACCGCGGGTCCAGACGCGGCAGGCAGGCTCCCCCGTCGATGCCGCGTACTCCTCTCGCTGAGCTGGAGTACCGGCGTCGACGGCGAGCACTTCCGGGATCGATCCCAGAAGATCGATTGCTTACGGCCGGACCAGGAAGTAAGTGTAGACCTGCCCTAAGTACCTAAGGTAGATAAGTTCCATTGTTGTATGCAGTGTAGTTGGAGCCATGTCAGTCCCAGGATATTAGAGAGACAAGGTGGGTGGGGTAATATCTTTTATTGTACCAACTTCTGTGTGTGTGAGAGAGACAAGTTTTCAAGCCACACAGAGCTCTTCTTCAAGTATGGGAAAGGAACTCCCAGCGTCACAGCAAATGCAACAGGTGGAACAGATTGTTTAGCACAGGCCTGCACAACATACGGCCCGCGGGGGCTCACTGTGCGGCCCGCGGGGGCTCACTCTCAAGCCTGGGAGGGAGGGGGAGCAGCGGCGCACGAATCAGCTGTTTCGCGCGCCGCGGCCGCTCGGGGTCTCCCCCTCCCTCCCAGGCTCTCAAACCTGGGAGGGGGGGGGAGATCCCGAGTGGCCGCGGCGCGCGAAACCGGCCCCCCTGCCCCAAGCGGGACACGGGCAGGGAGCCCTCGCGCACTGCCGGCCCCCGCCCCAAGCGGGACACGGAGCCTGCGCGCGGCGCCGCACCCCCCAGGCCTCAAGCAGGACACGGAGCCCTCGCGCGCCGCTGCCCCTCCCCACTGCCCCAAGCGGGACACGGGCACGGAGCCCTCGCTCCCCCCCCAGCAGGGACACGGGGCTCAGCCACCGCCCCCGTCCTGAGCGCTTTTTGGCCCACCCCCCCCCCGGGACTCCTGCCCCATCCAACCCCCCGCGTTCCTTGATGCCCCCCCCAGGACCCCTGCCCCATCCACCCCCTTCCCTGTCCCCTGACTGCCCTCCGCCGCCCCATCCAACTCCTCTCCTGATTCCCCATCCAACCACCCCTTCTCCCTGTCCCCTGACCACCCTTGGAATCCCTGCCCCTGACTGCCTCCCACCGCCCCTTCCAACCCCTGCTCCTTCCTGACTGCGCCCCGGGACCCTTGCCCCCATTCAATCCCCCTGTTCCCTGCCATCTGACCGCCCCGACCCCTATCCACCCCCTCACCCCCCTGAACTCCCCTGCCCTCTATCCAACACCCCCTCCCTGCTCCCTTACCGCGCTGCCTGGAGGTGGCTGGCGGCGCTACAGCCGCGCCGCTCGGCTGGAGCTGGGCCACGCCGCCACCGTGCAGTGCCTGGAGCACCGGGTCAGGCTGAGCTTGCAGCCCCCCCGCTTCCCGCGAATCAGCTGTTCGCGCAGGAAGCCTGGGAGGGCTGAGAAGGAAGCGGCGGCTTCGCGCTCAGGCCCAGGGAGGCGGAGCAGAGGTGAGCTGGGGTGGGGAGCGGTTCCCCTCCGCGCCCCTCCCCCCGGGTTACCTGCTGTGGCGCGGGCGGCTCCCCCCACCCCAGCTTACCTCCGCTCCGTCTCTGCCTCCCTGGGCTTGAGTGCGAAGCCACCACTTGCTTCTCTGCCCTCCCAGGCTTCCCGCGCGAACAGCTGATTCGCGGGAAGCGGGGGGGGGGGGAGAGGGGGAGAAGCGGGGCAGAGTGTTCGGAGGCGGAGCGGAGGTGAGCTGGGGCCGGGGAGCGGGGCGGAGAGCTGGAGCACCCATGGGGTCGGCTCCTAAGGCATCACTTTTGGATAATGTGCTCAGGGGGAGCAGCCGCTCCCTCTGCTCCCCCCCAGCTACGGTCCTGGTCGCTTCAACTTACCGGTTGTTAAATTTAGAAACCTTTTTAGAACCGGTTGTCCCGCGCAGGACAACTGGTTCTAAAAGGGCTTCTAAATTTAACAACTGGTTCCCGTGAACCGGTGCGAACCGGCTCCCGCTCACCATTGGAGACTCCCCTTGCCGCTCTCACCCTAGGAGCCAGAGACCTCCCAGCAGGGCTGGTGAGTGCGGCCAGGAAAGGGGGAAGGGTGTGGTGGAGTGAGTGTCTGGGAGATGTGCGGGGGGTGCTGGGCTGTGAGGGTGTGGAGGGCGCTGGGCAGTAGGGGAGGTTTGTGTGTTTTGGGGTGCTAGGCAGTGGGGGCCTGTTGGGGGGTGCTGGGCAGTGAGGGAGATCTGTGTGTGTCAGGGCACTGGGGGTCTGTGTGGGGCATTTTTTAGTTGTGGTGGTGGGGCTGTGGGGAAGGGCACTGGGAGGGAGGGAGGAGAAATCTGTGTGTATTGGGAAACTAGCGAGTGGGGGGTTCTATGTGGGGTGCTGATGTGTATTAAGAGTTACCAGCTGGATTGAGGACTGATAGATCTGGACAGAGTTTATATTGAATGGGCAAATGAAAAAGATCGCAGGGAAAAACAGTAAGGTTAGTTTATCCGTCTTTGACATTTCGACCAATAAGGAAATTAAATTGCATTTGTAATTACATATCTTATTCTTGGCTGATAATCATTTATTGATATTTTTTAGGAAAATTTTCAATTTAAAACACAAACTTTTGTTTTTCTTTTTTTACTTATGATGTCTATCTGAAAACCCATATAAATTGACACAAATTGCAAATTAAAACTTTTTAAATGTATAAGCATTTTACTCACTTGGGCGCATTTGCCTCATGGCACACAAATTTGAACTCTGCTTCAAAAATTTGCACAGAAGAAATTTTTCTTTTACCTTAATTATACTACCTTAGGAGCCCGCTATAACATAGTACAATACAAAGTCATATAAAAGTTATACAAAAATGCATAATGCAGAGATTTATCTACAACTGCATTGATTGACTGCTGTGTGCAGTAATATAGTGACCCCTGGACCTACAGGCTTCCACACACCGTCAGTCCCTTGCTAGTGTGCCATGCGCCGTGAGATATCTCTTCTCTTTGTGTGTGACTGTGAGTGTTTCCCTTGTGTGTGAATTTATTCAACAAAATCTTGAGCTTCATAATGGATACCATGAGTGAAAAGAAAAAGAGAAAAATAGAATCAGAGCACAGAGTTTTCAACACTGAATGGACGAATAAATACTTATATACTATTTCCAAAGACAAAATACTGTGCCTCGTGTGTCGCGAAACGTTAGCCGTTCCGAAAGAATACAACCTTCGGTGGCACTTTGAAACTAAGCATCCCAATCTCGCCAAATTGAGCCCAAATGAAAAAATAATTAAAGCAGCCAGTTTAGCGAAAAACCTTAGTAGAGAACAGCAAATTTTCAAGAAAGTGAGCACTGAGAACGATACAGTTACTAAAGTAAGCTTTAAAATTTCTAAGGAAATTGCTGCTGCTGGGAAATGCTTGACAGAAGGCGAGTTATTTAAAAAGTGTATGTTGATTGCTGTATCTGAGTTATGTCCAGAAAAGAGGGGAATATTTGAGAATGTCAGTCTATCACGCATGACTGTACGGAGAATAGCTGACATTTCTACCAATTTAAGTGATCAGTTAAAGCAGAGAGTCAGTGAATTCTGCTTTTACTCCCTAGCTATGGATGAAAGCACCGATTTAAAAGACACCGCCCAACTTCTTATTTTTATTAGAGGTATTGATAAAAACTTTGAAATTACTGAAGAACTTGCTGGCATGTGCTCCATGACGGGTCGCACAACCGGAAAAGAAATCTCCAGTGAAGTGATAAAGTGCACGAATGATAAGTCGGGATTAGATTTCACAAACTTGGTGGCCATTTGTACTGATGGTGCTCCAGCTATGTGCCAAAAAAATGTTGGAGCAATTACTCTTCTTGAAGAATTTATCGGGAGAGAAATAACCAAACATCACTGCATTATGCATCAGCAGGTTTTGTGTAGCAAAGTCTTAAAATTTGAGCATGTAATGTCAGTGGTAGTTTCCGTTGTAAACTACATCCGTTCTAGAGGACTACAACATAGGACATTTCGAGCCTTTCTTGAAGGGGTAGACACCGAGTGCAATGACTTAATCTACCATACAGAAGTGAGGTGGTTGCGTCGAGGAAGAGTGCTCCAGCGTTTTGTTGCTTTGAAAGAGGAGGTAGCAAAATTCCTAGAAAATGGGCCAATAAAATTCCCAGAGCTTGAAAATGAGTCCTGGAATCAAGATCTCTTTTTCTTTTGTGATATTACAGCACACCTGAATGATCTCAACATTCAACTTCAGGGAAAAAATCAACTTATATTTCAAATGTGTGCAGCAGTGAAAGCTTTCAAAATGAAATTGAAACTTTTCAGAAGTCAGCTGTCAAAAGGTGAAATGTGTCACTTTCCCACTTGTGCACAGCGTATCCCTCAGCACAAACACGCCGAGTTAGGAGAAAAATACGCAAAGCACATCATTCTTTTGATTGAAGAATTTGACAGAAGACTTACTTTGTCTAAAGAAGAAGACGTCCAGTTGAAGCTGATTGAAGATCCCTTTTCTGTGGATCCAGAGGAAGTGCCACTAGATTTGCAGTTGGAGGTTATTGAACTTCAGTGTTCAGCAGTTTACCGAAATAAGCACAGAGAAAGCAGCTTGCGGGACTTCTACAAAAGTCTGGACAATGAAGTTGCACTGAAAACGTTCAGCATTTTTGGACGCACTTACATATGTGAACAAACGTTTTCCATCATGAACATGAATAAAAACAAGCAACGTTCTTCTCTGACTGACGACCATTTGGAAGACATTATGAAAATATCCACTTCAAATATGACCCCCAAATGCGACAAGCTTGTTGCCGAAAAGAGATGTAATATTTCTCATTAAATTTGCAAGGTAATTATGAAAAGTACAAATGTTTTCTTTCAACGGAACAGATGTTTTTAATTTTTCCATGATTAATAAAAAAAATTAAAAAAGTGTTTGATTTAATTGAAAAATTCTTAATAAAGTATCACACACCCTCCCCCCCAAACCTTAGCTGTTTCGGCGGTGCGGTGCTGGGAAGGAGGGTTTGTTTCCGCGGGGCTGGGCGGTGCTGGGTGGGGGGGTGTTTCTGCGGGGCCGGGGGGTTTCGGCCCTCAGCTGTTTTCTTGGGAGTAATATGGCCCTCGCCGCTTTACGAGTTGAGCAGGCCTGGTTTAGCATAAGTAGTTAGTCCATATTGTAAGGGACCAGTCTAGGTCCCTTGTCCTCTGCAGTTATAGGACAAAAAGAGTTAGTTGGTGGTTACAGAATATTGTAAAAAGCCATAAAATCCAGTGTTTCTGTTCAGTCCATGGTTTTTAGAGTCTACCAGAGCAGTGAATGCCAGAAGCTGGGAATGGGCGACGGGGGATGGATCACTTGATGATTTCCTGTTCTGTTCATTCCCTCTGGGGCACCTGGCATTGGCCACTGTTGGAAGACAGGATACTGGGCTAGATGAACCTTAGGTCTGACCAGTGTGGCTATTCTTATGTTCTTATATGAATTTAAGCTTCCAGGCTCGTCCTTTGAAAGGGTTGTGCAAGTTTCCTTTGAGGATGAGGACTGATAGGTCAGATATAGAGCAATCACTTTGTGAAAAGTGTTCATCCACGAATAATAGGATGTTTTGTCTTTTATCAATTTCCCGTGTGAGTTCATTTGAGAGTGTAGTGACTGTTTGGTTTCATCCACATCATTGTTATCCAGGCATTTAATGCACTGGATGAGGTATGCCACGTGTTGTGAAAGGCATGTGTAAGATCCATGGATTTTGATGATCATTGTTGCAGGTATGGAGAAAGAGACACTGGGGTGGGAACTTGTGTGGCTTTCTCAGAAGAATCAGATATCTAAAGCTGAGGACAGTTAACTCACTAACCCAGTCAGGAGTCCTACCAGAGCTACCTTTCTTGTGGTATTTCCACTGCTTGGCCCAGCCAAAGATAAGCACAGAAATTAACTGAATTTATTGACTTTCAAAACTTAATGTACTTTTCCCTAGTGAACATAGCTCATTAGGCATGGTTTTATGTATAATTAAACTTATTATTAATTTTATTATTCTGAGCATTTATTTGAAGCCCATCACAGTGGTATATGCCATGATTGCTGATTTGTTTTCTAGGTTGCTTGAGGATGAAAACGAGCAGCTTCAGGATCAGCTTCGAGAGGTCGTAGATGAAAATGGCAGACTGTACAAACTGGTGAGGGAGAGAGATTTTGAAATCCGGCAGCTTCAAAAGAAAATAGAGGAGGAGAGATTAGCCCTGAAAGGTAAACGGAACAAATGTATAGTCTCACTACTGCAGCATGAGAGGCCATCTTGTAGGAACTTGTGTTTGCTTGATGCTCATAACAATAGCTGGTAACAGGACTGTGGTAATAGTTTAGTTCATAACAATGTTTTCATATGTCATCTCTTCACTTCCTACACGCTACTGCTCCCAATACTCTGCACCCTCAGCACTTCCACTTCGCACTACCCGCCTGCAGGAGTTACTATGGATTTTCAGCATTCACAGCTTCACTTGACTTCATTTGGAGTTGCAGGTTCTCAGCCTTTTGAAAATCATGCCCTGCAGTGTTAGGGCTGTAGTAATTCCCCTGTACTGGTGCTGTATGAGAGAGCGAGGGAAACTGAGGGCTTTGGGTCTGATGAATTAGTTAGGCCTTTTTAAAAGAGACTAATTGCGCGAGAGGGTTTGGAGCTGTCCCTAATTCCCAGCGATATCACAGAGGTTTGTTACAAGCAGGGCCGGCTCTACTGTTTTGGTCGCCCCAAGCAGCGCGCCGAATTGCCACTGCGGACGGCGGGGGCAGTCTGTGTGCCGTTAGGGCGGCACGCGCGTTTCCACGGTGGTGGCAATTCGGCGGCAGCTTCTGTCTTCAGCCAGAAGACAGAAGCCGCTGAATTGCCGCCGCGGGCAGCTGAACATAGAAGCTGCTGCCGAATTGCCGCCGCCACGGAAAGGCGTGTGCCGCCCTAACCGCACATGGACTGCCTCCGCCATCCGCGGCGGCAATTCGGCGCGCTGCTTGGGGCGGCAAAAACACACGGACTGCCGCCCCTTGCAGATTGCCGCCCCAAGCATCTGCTTGGAATGCTGGTGCCTGGAGCCGGCCCTGGTTACAAGGGACGCTCTTTCTCCTGATTGCTGTTATGTTTTAGGGTTTCTCTACAATCATGTGAGAGGCTTTTCTTCTTCCTATCAGAAATTATTGGGGAATGGGGGTATCAAATTTAGGCTGCATGTCACTTTTCTTCCACTCTCTGGCTGATTCCTGCAACTGAAATGGCACCCAGGGAGAGCGAGCCCAGTAACTTCAGGCCAGAACATCTTTAAAATGAGGAGAAAGCGGATCAAAAAGTGGCATCTGTGTAGTCATGGCTGATGAGGAGCATCTCTGCAGCACTCTATGCTTTTATTCATGTGAGGAAAAAATGCTCTTTGTGCTGCATGTGTATTGTTCTTTTCCCCCGGCTGAATCCTTTTAGGGCCATACTGGGCCTCTTCCACTAACTGCCAGTGGCCTTTCACTGTAGCCTCCAGAGGCCTTTTCAGTGTGCTGCACAGAGAAGGTTCTAACGCCGCCTCTACAAGCACATGAGAATGAAATTCAAGAGTATCTTGAACCTGTTTTCACTGACTGCTGTGGGCCTCTCCTTTTGGCTACCAAAAACATCTTCCATCAGCTACCACAGGCCTTCATGTTGGCTAGAGCAGGCCTCTTGTCACAGGCAACTTATGTGGGCCTGTTCCAGCTACAATGGGACATAGTAGAATTGCTGGTGGGGATTAGAGGTTGTGCTCCTAAACTTTGTCTTTGGTGTCACTGTCATTGAATCATTATTATGATACTCTTGAATTTCATTCTCATGTGCTTGTAGAGGCGGCGTTAAAACCTTCTCCAAAGATGTAAAGCAACTATATCACCATTAGTGAAACCACTCAGGTGCTTTTAGCATCATCACTCAAAGTGTGTAGTTCTTCTCATGTTAAAAGCTCACCATTTCTATTAATGCTTTTATCTCTTTTTCTAAAGAAAAGTTTGGGCTTGCTAAATGCTCCTCTTTCTGTCATATTGTAATTACGTGCTCTGGTTGTAATTTTTCCCCTTAATAAACTCCAGCTAAGGATGTAGTAAAATCCGATCTCTCCGCTGAGATGGAAGTTGTGGGTATTGTCCAGAGGAATGGGCATCTGGACCTCTAGGTTTTAGTCCTGGATTTGCCACTGGCGCACTATGTGGTCTTAAACAAGTCATTCAACCTGTGTCCTCATCTGTAAAATGGGAGTAATGATATTTCCTGTGTCAGAGGGAAGGATACTCTAAGGATTCATGTCTGTTTGTAAAACAGCTTTGAGATTCTTAGATGAGAGGTGGTATAAAAAGGCAAAATATTATTCTTTATTTATTGTATCTTACAGGAGGCACATAACTCATCTGAGACATAAACGGACCTCAGTTCCACACAGATCTGTTAGCTTTTTATTACTGACATCAAAAATGATAAATCCTGGAAGTCAAATTTTAGAAACTTTATTCATGTTGAAGAAACAAATGCCACAGACTTAAATTCCTCCTGTATTATTTTGTGTTGCATTCCTCATTTTGCATCTCTGCCCTGTTTAAACCCTTGTATCACACCCACTTGGGGCCCTGGCTAGGTGGAGAGCTATGATTAAAACTGCATAAAACTTTTAAATGGTACTGGGTGTTTAACAATTTAGACATGCAGTCCTAGCTTCTTCCACCAGGTGTCATTATTGCCCAGAGTAGCTGCGATGACTGAAATAGGAAAGGAGAATAACTGCAATAAGCACAACTGAATGACGTATACCTTATATGTTCATGCTTTATTATTCCTTGCATCTTATATTTAATAACCGAAAGACAGTATGTCCACTGGTTAGAGCTAGAAACTAGGAGCCAGGACTCCTGAATTCTGTTTCTGCCCCTGCAGTTGACACACAGGGTAGTCTTGGGCAAGTCACTCTGGGCCAGATTTTTAAGGTATTTAAGTGCCTAACACCCATTGATTTAAATGGGATTAGGTACCTAAATGCATTTAAAAATCCGGCCTCTGTATCTCAATTTTCCATATCTGTAATATGGAGATAATGATCCTCACCCATCTCTCAGAGGTATAAAGCACTTTAAGCCTCTTGCATGCAAATGCATTTGTTTATTAGTTTTTATTATAATAATTATCACTAATTGTTAATTATTATGAAGAGGGGGAGGAGGAGTAATAGTTCCTGGAAATGGGAGGAAGTGTTACATCAGATCAAAAGAGCAAGAATGATGCAGATATATTTTTTAATAATAGATGAATTAGTTTCTTTGCAAGGATTTTAAATAGTAACATCGGGTCACATTCTCCCCTGGCCCACACTCTGTGTAACCCATTTGAAGTAAATCAAGTTGTACGAGGCATAACGTTTTCACAAGAGATTTAGAAGTAATTGGGTTCCATACAGTGCGTCAGAATTCATGTGGTATGAGAGACCGAGGATCCTTACAGACATTGGCAAACAGGTCTTCGCAAAGCTTGAAACACTGAGGGGACAGATCAGCAGAGCTATGGGGGTTTGGCAGCTAATTGCAATAGCCCAGCGAAATCCTCATATACCCATTGAAAAGTTACTACTCCGGGTCTTTACTTCCTGTGTATTATTGTAGAGATAGAGATATTCTTGTACATTTTTAAAATTATTATTGTACTTGTACGTAGTACCTTTTCATCACTTAAATGACATGACAGTCTGAATGGTATACAGAGATTACTTTAGCTACAACTCGGGGAGAATGTAGCATCTGTTTGACAGTGTACGGTAACATTGTGCAGTTATTAAGAACCCATGTGAAAGTGCAAGGGGTGTTTAAATAGGAACAGTGCAATTACCCGTTTGGTATGTAGCCAGGACTCTAACCCTTTAGAACAGTGAAGGGATCTAGCAAAACTGGTACCTTTGGTTCAGCAGCGGCTCCAGTGCTAAGCTGCCAGCACAAACAGGGCATTGGCATTTTCACCACCATGTCACAAAAACCTACTCAGAACAGGCTCTCACAATACCGTGAGCAAACCAGCCAAGCCTTGTCTATACTAATGCTTTGCCATTGCTACTCCTAGTGCAGCTGCATTCTTGTTGGCATTTGTCGAAATGTGGGTTATAGCTTAGCATGGACAAGGCGTTCATGAGCACAAGTGGAAAGATCCTCTGCTTTATGTCTCATGCCAAAGACGGTACCTCCAGGAAAAGAAGTGCCTCCAGCACCATGATAAGATATTGGCTGAGCACTAACTGAGGGCTGAGTGGCGTAAGTTGGATCATGAATGCCTCTCTCCCTCTTGCTATGCACTTTCTCTTTAACCATGCAGTTGTGGTTAGTACAGATCTAAGTGAAGGAGTTTCGGTTATAAAAGTACAGTATGTTCTTGGCAGAGAACAAAAACATCAGTTAATCTGGATCCTACAGCTAAGATTTTTCCTTCATTTTATGTATTTCTCTTTTGTTTTTCTTCAGGGATGTCTGGTTTAGCAGGGGATGTTGCAGCTACTAAAATAGTTGAACTGTCCAAAAAGAATCGTGAGCTAACTGCTGAGACAGAGAGTGAAAAAGCCAAAGTGAAACAACTGAATAACAAAGTCAAAGAGCTTGAAAAAGAAGTAAGGTTTCTTCTGTTGTCATGGTAGAGCTTCGAAATCAGGCCAGTAGTTTTCTGAGGGCAACGTCTGCTTGAGAAACTGGTTTTGATTCTTGTGGCTACTGGTCGGCTTGTTACAGCATCAGCTCTTGCCATGGGTTCTTTTCATCCCTGCCTTTGTGAGGACAGATGGGGTCCTTCTCTTAGCAGTTTCCATCCTTTCTGGAAGGATGGGAATGAGGTATAATGAGCCAGAGATTCATGAAATGCCAGTTAGAAATAGTAATTTGTATCTCAAAATGCAGGTGCTTGTCTAAAGGGTAATCACAGCAATCTTCTATATGCCTTCTGGGGTGGTTGTTTTTTGTTAGGAATTATTTCTCCGCACCTCGGAGAATGAGACCACAGACCTGTAGATCCGTCCCAGCTAAACAAAAGGAATCCTAACATTATTCCTAAAGCTCAGTCATTGGGCATTACACAGCAGGGTTTTTTCCCTTTAAAATACCTTAGGTAAAATAATTTATTTTATTGACTTTTGCTTGATTTTCATATAAAATGGGTGAATTGGGATTCAAAAGTCTACATTTTATTGAGCAAACCAATTTTAGATGTGGGCATCATAATAGGATGTTCTGATCCCATGCCTCCATCTCCATTGGACTTGAGCTACATTTAGGTACGTAGATACCTGCTTTATGTACCTAACTCCTGAATGTGAGCATCCCTCGATGCCCACATTTGACGACTGATCCCACAGTTGCAAGTCAGCAGCTGGTTGTGGTTCTTTCTCTTAGTAAAATAACACAGCTTCTCTCAGGGAAGATTGAATTATGTCTTTTTGAAATGTGTATTTATGTGGCTACCTGGAAAATTTAGTGGAAGATGAAGACATTTTTGCTGGAGTAATTAAAAGCCACACATCCTTTTGAGGTTGTTATTCTTCAGCTTAATCTTCCTTAGAGTTGCGCTCTGGTCACTGTCTGCATTCCATAATGTGTGCGTGTGTTTCAGCTACAAACAGCCCTGGGAAAAATCCAGTCTCTTGGTGGCAATGACTCAGGAATCAAGCAATCGATGTTGAGAAGGATGGAAGGAAACTCGGTATGAATTATGTTTTTTATAGAAAAATTCAAAATGACAACTAATAATGTGTTCCTTTCTGGTGTACAGTCTCTTTCATCATGGTGAAATCATCTGTCCTTGCCATTGGTGTTATAATCTGTCCTAATTGCTCTATGTTCAAACTCAGTGAGTGCGTTTGAGTGGATGGTTATAGTGTTGGAAAAGAAAAAGTGTTGTGACCTGGTCAATTGATCTTCCCTCTCTCCCTGCTGCATCTTTACAGTGCCTCAAATTAAGAGGGTTATAGTACATATCAGCTTCAGAGCTCACAAAGCAAGCCATCATCTACCATGTACCATCGGAATTGTGGGGGCTACAGGAGAATTGATAATTATTTGCATACATAAAAGAAACAATAATTGTTAATTTTTAAGAGGTCCCTGCCAAGTTCTGTCAGAGTTGCATTGTGGTTTGTTTTTATTTTCTTTCAATAACACAACTCAGTTAAGGGGTTATTCGGCAGCATGGGAGCCTAGTGGAAGGACGGTAGAAGAGGCATTGGAGAGGCAGGATGGCCCAGAGGCTAAAACACAGGACTTGGAGTCAGGGAGCTCTAGACTCTATTCCTGGCTCTGCAACAGACGGACTGTGGGATCCAGGGCAAACCACTGAACCCTCAGTTTCCCCATCTGTAAAAGGGGGGTAATAATAGTTACCTGTTTCACATCAATGTTGAGGCTTAATTCATTATTGTTTGCAGAAGCACGTTTGAGGATTCACAAGATGTACAGAGTATCATTATTATTAGAGGAAGCACAATCCACTGCTACGCAGGCAAGGCGGACAGGCTGACTAGCACTCAGTCTGTGATGAAGGGTGTCCCTCTGTCTCCTCAAGGCAGATGGGTTTGGACAGGAGCTATTTGTAGACTGAGTCCTCCTTTGCTGAAAGGTCGCTGTATCTCTCAGGATGTACATGTACATTGCTATTCTGTATGAACCCACTCTGAGACACGTCTGAGCTTTCCTCATGGTCACAAATTGTCCTTTCTGGTAGTCAGTTCTGTTTTCTATAGTGGATTCTGTCCTTATCAAATACATTTTCCTTCTCTCAAAGCCTGGAAGTCCGGAGTTGAAAGCTTTGCAAGAAAAATTAACTGCAGCCAACTTTAAAGCAATGGAGTTTCGCAATCAGCTCCAAACCACAAAACAGGAACTAAAGATGATGCAAAAGGTACTAGTCCACAACTTGTAATGTATATAGTGATCTGGGCCTGGTTTCTGTAATGGAGACAGTTTGTTTGTTAAATCAAGAATGGTGCTTCGTTTTCTCTTGGTTTTGATTATCCTCCTTGATTCACTATTAATCTATTCACTATTAACCCACACCAGGATTCACTATTAGTAGTGATTCACTAATAGTGATTCACTATTAACTATTGATTCTCTATTAATCCACACCAGGAAGGAAGGCACAAGAGGGGCGATAACACTGGTTGGATTCTAAAGTGGAGAACACTGAGCTACAGAAATTCCTGGTCTACCAGGGCCACTGTCACTTTCCAATATTTCTACTGATAGTACGGTTCTAAATCCTGTAAGACATTTATGCCCTGATTCAACAAAACAATTAAACTTGTGATTAACATTGAGCATGTCCCTAAGTGCATCTCTATTCAGCAAAGCATTTAATCACATACTTAGCTTTAAGCACAGGCTTAAATCTTATTTAAGTCCATGCTTATGGTTAAGCACATGCTTAGGCACTTTGCTGTACTGGGGCTTCAGAGCAACTTATTCCTTCCTGATTCACTGTGACCCCTTAGTGCATTATTCTGTACTCTTCCCACATGACACTCCCTTTGATTTTACTACTTTGCATAAGAGACCTGCCGTGGAGATCAGAGAGGAGATGTTTTCCCTAAAAAGAGATCTCTGCTGACCCTTGTATAAAAATTGAAACACACTTCATAATAACTCGCTCTCCTTAGTGTGGCTGCTTTGGAATTGTGTAGGACAGACAGCCCCAGGTCTGTAAGGGTTTGCAAGATGTCAGTGTTTCCATTGTGCACCTGATGTGTTTTGGTCAATGGCTGGTTATGTATTTGTTATATGAGAAAATAATTACATATGTTGAAACCTGTTAATAATGGTGACTAAAGGGATTTCTGTCTGTTAATACTGGTGGCCATGTAGTACAATTTGAATGCCCCCTCCACATATATATATATAGTATTGATTCACCTTTCACTGTAAGGACAGTTCGGACATTTTATTGAGTGGTTCCTTTCTAAAGAAAGAAGAATATCCAACCTTTAAATATTGAATTGTATTTAAATACCCATTTCAGCAAGAATTTGTTGGTACTTTGGTTCCCAGTGAAGCCATTAATATTAGCCAAAATCTGGTCACAAACAATTCTCTGTTGTAGTATTGATCTGACAGAGCTTGCTTCATATGGGCTGAATATGAGGTACAGGCACCAAAGGGATACAATAAGTATGTGTATTTGTGTTTGCTGGGAGAAGGGCCACATTTACTTACACACACACACACACACACACACACACACACACACACACACACACGTCTCATTGTTAATATTCATGGCTCATTCACAGCTTTTAGCAAGTGAAGTTGGTGAAGATGTGAATATTCAAAATCTTTTGACCATCTCTGGCAGTTGGCGTGGACGGGCCCAGCAAATACTTGTTCTGCAAGGCAAGGTAAGTTACTACTCTGGGTCTTTTTCTTAATCTATATGTAAAGTTATCTTTTTGGTGTTTAGAGCTGAGTGCCAACTTGCAAACACATACTGGGCCTCCGTGTTTTTTGAAATTATGACATTTTGAACATGGACTTATTGTATAGTGCAGTCCTGCAAAATCCCACCTGTTCATTCACCTGTGGTGAGTATTTTTTTTTCTTCTGATGAGCAAGTAAAATATCACTAGCTGTCTTGTTATCAATAAGTCACAATCAATGCTAGGCAAGTAATGCGGTCACAAAAAAAAGGCTAATATCATTCTGGAGGTAATTGTTCTAGTCCACTCAGACCTGGTGAGGCCTCAGCTGGAGTACTGTGTCCAGTTCTAGTTGCCACATTTAGGGAAGATGTGGACAAATTGCAGAGAGTCCAGAGGAGAGCAACAAAAATGATCAAAGGTTTAGAAAACCTGACCTATGAGGAAAGGTTAAAAAAAACTGGGCATGTTAAGTTTTGAGAAAAGAAGACTGAAGGGGGACCTGATAATAGTCTTCAGCCATGTTAAAGGCTGTTATAAAGAGGATGGCGATCAGTTGTTCTCCACATCATTGGAGGTGTTAACAGGTTAGGTCCTGCCTCAGTGCAGGCGGCTGGACTTGATGACCTCTCGAAGTCCGTCCTACCTTACATTTTGTGATTCTAAATTTTGTATTTTGCTGGTAAGTTTTCATGATAGTGTTACAAGCATGGCATGATGCTATGATCATATTGGTAAACTCACGCCTTAAAGCAAAGCTATGTGAAAACTTGACATGTATTTGGGGGGATTGGAGAAGGTTGGTTTGTTTAGAAAATACGTGTGGTTTGAGCATTGGCCTGCTAAACCCAGGGTTGTGAGTTCAATCCTTGAGGGGCCCATTTAGGGAACTGGGGTAAAAATCTGTCTGGGGATTGGTCCTGCTTTGAGCAGGGGGGTTGGACTAGATGACCTCCTGAGGTCCCTTCCAACCCTGATATTCTATGAGTCTACATTTTTTTAAAGTTTGATTTCTGCCTTTTAAAGTCTTGCAGCATCTAGTGCTGTGTAAGTCAGGTGCTGGGGCACTGTCCATAACCATGGGACATTTTGTTGTGACTGAGTAAGGGAGTGAATGAAGAAGAAAGATTGCTAGTCCCTAATTTATTTAATTCTTAATTTGTAGCCAGTTGCAGGAGCATCACTTGCTTGTGGCCAAGTATACAGAAATTATTTAATGCAAATAAATGTCTAGTCATTTAGTGCTCAGATAAACGGGCATTAAAATAAACAGCTCTACAATATATTGAAATCTGGGGTTTGAGTTTTTGGTTGTTTTTTTTAAACACACCCACCCTAGGAAATTGTGTTACATTAATTAAACTGTTTCAAACTTCAGCTCCATTGGTGTTGGGAATCCTGCACTTACAATGAGGATCCTGGTCCAAGCGGCTTAGCAATGAAACTTCTAGTGACTTTAACTCTCCATTACTTCTGAGGGGCTTCATCCACCTTACTGCCGCTTGGGAAATGGAGACAAGCTGCTGACGCAGGACATAAGGCTTCTCTCTGGTTGTTTTCTTGTGTGTTGTCACTCCACTGCAGTTAGGTGCATGCAGCTGAACAGGGACTTTTTTCACTTTCATTGACTAAAACGGTAAACTCCAGCTTTTCTGTGGGCAAAATGGGTCTTCCCTCCTGCAGACATACCTTCCTGTGTCTGACGTAGACATCTATGAATGGGAATTTGAAAGAGTGGGCCCTGCTGCTGTGCCAGTTAACTATGATTTGTAATGTCAATAACTATATGACATGACTCTCCACTCTGGATCAGATCCGACCTTTGGATGTGAGACTGTCTTTGACTTCAATAGAAGCAATGCATGCACAGCCAAGGCCAGAATTAGGTCCTGAGTGTACTTTCACATTCTCCCCTAGCTTCGAGAGCTGGAGAATCAATTGGGTCAGAGCAAGAGCAGAGCATCAGTGAATAATGTTGATGAGGAAATGCTGGCCCTTACAGATCCACGGAAGTTGTCAGCCCAAGAGAAAAACCTGTTACGGATTCGCAGCTTGGAAAAAGAAAAGAAAGAAGCCTTGGAGGTAAGGCATGGGGAGCTGCGATAGATTTGCATATAATTCATGATATGTAAGAATTCTGCCTCCCTTTGTGTGGGATAGGGCACTGTCACACCCACCTGGGGCTAAATATAAGTAGGCTCTCAGTGCCCAGGAGTTGGAGAAGTGGCTAGCACTGTTGGATTCTCTAGTGGCCCCAACGGGTGTGGGGGATGCATAGGGCCATGGCAGCAAGATGTGCAGACACCCATGGGCTCCATACAGTACAGAGGTTCAGCAAGTGCACTTCTCTATAGACTCTCCCCACCACCAGTTGTTAGAAGGCCTCCAGCTACCAGCACTGAGGCTGAGAACCTCCTTCCCCATCCCCACCACAGTTCAGCCTTGCAGCTGGCGTAACTTAGCACCCAGGTGTACATATGCCTCTCATCCTTGACAATTAGGATAAAATCGGCAATCCACAATTACATACCGCAAGGGCCAGATTGTGCTCTTACACCAGTGTAAAGCTGGAGTAACTCCATTGTTGTCTTCCCGTCTCAGGCACCATTCACAATAGTTGCTCAGAGTGGAACTTCGTAGTTCTAAAGACAGAAGGGACCACTGTGGTCATCTAGTCTGACCTCCTGCATAACACAGTCCAGAGAACTTCCCCAAAATAACTCCTAGATCAGATCTTAAAGAAAGGCATCCTATCCAAAATTGTAAAAATTGTTAGTGATGGAGAATCCACCACGGCCCTTGGTAAATTGTTCCAATGGTTAATTACTCTCACCATTAAAAATTTACACCTTATTTCCAGTCTGAATTTGTCTAGCTTCAACTTCCAGCCATTTGGATCATGTTACACCTTTTTCTCCAAGATTGAAGAGCCCATTATTAAATATTTGTTCCCTGTGTAGGTACTTATAGACTGTCATTAAGTCAACCCTTAACCTTCTCTTTGTTAAGCTAACTAGCTTGAGCTCCTTGAGTCTGTCACTATAAGGCAGGTTTTCTAATCCTTTAATCATTCTCATGGCTCTTATCTGAATCCTCTCCAATTTATCAACTACAGACACTCCCCGGGTTACGTATACCCGATTTACGCAAATCCGCACTTACGGAAAAACCTCCGTAAGCTAGAAATAGGAGATTTTTTTGTTTGTTTTGTTTTGTGTAATGGTCGGGTATATGTTTCCGACTTACGCAAAATTCGAGTTACGCAAGGCGTTCCAGAATGGAACAATTGCGTAAGTCGGGGAGCGTCCGTACCTTCTTGAATTGTGGCCACCAGACCTGGACGTGGTATTTCAGCAGCGGTTGCACCAGTGCCAAATACAGAGGTAAAATAACCTCTCTGCTCCTACTGGAGCTTCCCCTGTTTATGCATCCCCGGATGGCATTAGCTCTTTTGGCCACAACGTCACACTGGGAGCTCATGTTCAGCTGATTATCCACCATGACCCCTATGTTTTTCAGAGTCACTGCTTCCCAGAATAGATCCCCCATCCTGTAAGCATGGCCTACTTCCTTTGTTCCCAGAGATATACTTTTACATTTAGCTCTATTAAAACACATAGTGTTTGCTTGCGCCCAGTTTACCAGTCTGGGGTTCCTCCAGATTTCCAATGGTCTTACTGAGATTGGAATCTGGCCCAGTGTCGCCAGTGTGTTTGTAATCTATAATTTTATGTATTTATATTGTGATGCTCTTTATTCTTCAGAGGAGGATGTTAATCAACAGTGTAGTCACTTCAATTATAGGGCAAATGGCAGATCAGGAACACAATGCTTCAGGTTTTGGTACAAAATTATAATTTGCTTCATTGCAAAAACTGAATCTGCTTAAATCCAACCAGATTCCTGCACACTGAGTGATGAGTGAAACATGCAATAACAATATAGCTATATTTCTGTTTACACAGAGGTGAGTCACTTTTTGACTGCCAAGCCAGTGCACAGCTCTGGATTCTAAGGGACCGTGTCTGCTTCCCTGTGCTCCCTTCAGTGAGAAGATGCATGTAGACTATGATATGATTGATCTCTTCTGTCATTTCACATTGTTGGTTTACATAATTGCAGAAACTCAGTGGGGAACATAGCACTCTCCAGAAAGATCATGAGGATGTGAAAAAAAAACTGGATGCATCAAAAGCCAGGAACAAAGTGCTGTCCAATGAGGTGAAAGCTCTGAAAGGACAAATCTTAACGCTGCTGGAGAAAGGAAAGCACGACGATGAGCTCATAGATGCCTTACTGGTACAGTCTGACTATTGCAATCCCGCCCAGGCATTACAGGATTAGTGCTCTAGCTATAATTAGCGATAGCGAAGGCATATTACAACATAGTGACCAAAACATACACTTAGGATAGTTAGAGGCCTGTAAAATTCATGGGTCAATCCTAGGTTTAAGAATGATCCAAAACTTCTGCATTTTATATTGAATCGTCTTCAGACACAGGTAAAGATTTAAAATTGGCACAAAGGGAAGGGTGACGCATTTGGAGGTGGCTATTGGCGGCATCTCTCATAAGAAATGTCCAGCAGAGTTGTCATAAAAGGTGGAGACAGGGTTGTCTGGTAGGTAGAAAAGGGAACTGGGAATCAAGACTCTTTAGATTCTATTCCCAGCTCTGCTGTTGACTCACTGTGTGATCCTGGGCATTTGGTCAACGTTTGTCAGGAATGCTTACTAATTTTGGGTGCTTCAGTTCTTTGTTGCCCAACTGGAGACACACAAAGCCTGATTCACAGAGGTGCTGAGCCACCTGCAGCTCCCGCTGACTTCAGCTGGAGTTGTAAGTGCTCAGTACCTCTGAAATAAAGGCCTAGGCTGGCAGTCAGAATCAGAGGACACTGAAAGTTTTTGTCCAGGGTCACACAGTGGGAATGGAATCTAGAAAGTCCCAGTCCTGTGTGTCAGTTTTCCAACCTGCAAAATGGGGGATAACAATAATACAGTAACTACTCACTTTACGTCGTCCCGGTTAACGTTGTTTTGTTGTTACATTGCTGATCAATTAGAGAACATGCTCGTTTAAAGTTGCGCAATGCTCCCTTATAACGTTGTTTGGCAGCCGCCTGCTTTGTCCGCTGCTTTCAGGAAGAGCAGCCCGTTGCAGCTAGCTGGTGGGGGCTTGGAACCAGGGTGGACCAGCAGCCCCCCATCAGCTCCCCTAAGTTCCCTGTGCCGCAGCTGCTCAGCAGACTATCAATTGTCAGGCAGTTCAGCTGTCTCTCCCCCCACTGCCATCTGCTGCTCCTGCCCTCTGCCTTGGAGCTGCTCCCAGGAGCCTCCTGCTTGCTGTGCAGGAGGCGGGGAAGAGGGGTGCTAATGTCAGGATGTCCCTCTCCCCCCGATCCTTTACCCCATCTCCACAGAGCGGGAAGGGGGACACACAGGGCTCAGGATGGAGGGAGCTTGTTGGCAGCAACTGCTGTCTCAACTTGCTGATCTACTTAAAAAGGCAATGTACTTAGAGTGGGGTCAGCCTACTTAAAGGGGCAATGCGCGTCTCTCTCTCTCTCTCTCACACACGGTGTGTGTCTCTGTCTTTCTCTGCCATGCTGTCTCCTCTCCCTCCATTCGTGCTGCCTTGTAGAGTGTGAGGCTACGTTAACAACAATGTGTTAACCCTTGAGGGCTCAGCCAAGTGCTAGTTCATCATGTAGCAGAAATATCCCACCCTCTTCCACCCTCTGACTTCACCACCTCAACCAAGCTTCACAATCATCATTGCTGTGTACAGTAGTAAATTGTTTGTTTAACACTTATAGTGTGTGTGTGTGTGTGTGTGTGTGTGTGTGTGTGGAGAGAGAGAGAGAGAGAGAGAGAGAGAGTCTTCTGTCTGACAAAAAAATTTCCCTGGAACCTAACCCCCCCATTTACATTAATTCTTATGGGGAAATTGGATTTGCTTAACTTTGTTTCGCTTAAAGTAGCATTTTTCAGGAACATAACTACGTTAAGCGAGGAGTTACTGTACATTCTTTGCCCAGGCCCCACCCCTTTTTAGTATGATCATTAAGGAGTAAGCCTTTTTATCACTCATTGTGTTGCCAAACACTTAACCTTACTTGTACCTGCATGTAGGCTCCGTTCACACTTGCATAACAGCCATGCCCTGTGCAGGGCTGTACAGGATCGAGGCCTGTGAGTACTGAATTATCTCGCTCTGCAGCATGTTGCTCTGCATTATGCAAACTGTGAAATCCTTGCAGTGGACAGATGCTGAAAGTACTTGACAGTCAAGCTGGTCCCAAGACACTATTAGAGTAGGAACTTAGAACGTGGTGGACCAAATTTATCCCTTGAGTAACATTACTCACTTTAATGGACTTACACCAGGGATGAGTTTGGCATGGTATGTTAATACTACAAAATCTGGATTCTGGCCATGTATTGCACTACTGATACCAAAATGTGTCTCTTACTTGGGAATAGATTTAGACGGGAAATATGATTTTATGCAGATTTAATGATCACTATATACAAAAAAGAACATACCACGTGTCGTTTCTGCTTCACCAGAACGAGCAGAAGCAAATGCATGAGATCTTAAAGCACCTGAGCCTGCAGGATGAGAAGAACAAGGAGTCCCAGCAGAGTCTAGGCCAGCATTTGAACAGCGAAGCTCAGAAACAGAGCAGTCTCGTAGGGCAGCTCCAACAGATGGTGGCTGAACGAGAAGCCAAGATTAAAGAGCTGGAGGAGGAGATGGGACTGCTCACACTTCAGGTAAACCTAGCAAAATATATTAACTATAACAGCAGCTCCCTGAGGGAATTATGTTCCCATTTCTAAAAATGCTCCTTTCCCCACTTAATCTGAGATTTCTGCTAGTTCAGAATACCAGCACTCAGCTGCTTCAATAGCTTCCACCAATGCCAGGGGTAATCTATCAGGGAGACTTTCTCTGAGTTTCCTCCACACCCGTGTGACATTTCCTCACAGCTTTTGGGCGGTGGAGATGGCGTGAGTGCAAGTCCCATCTAAGCTTTGCAACGTGATTGTCAAAGCTGAGTTAAAGTAAAGAAAAGCCACATGTAAATACCTTAAAACCTTGGCACAAACTAGCCAAAGTCCGGAAAACTCAAAACATAGAGTGATATTAGTTGTTAACTTGCAGTTGTAAATAGGGTGACCGGGCAGCAAATGTGAAAAATCAGGATGGGGTGGGGGGTAATAGGAGCCTATATAAGAAAAAGACCCAAAAATCGGGACTGTCCCTATAAAATCGGGACATATGGTCACCCTAGTTGTAAAGCAAGTAAAAAAACTGCCTTGGTGTGAGATAAGGAGCAGTTAGTCCTCTCATGTGACTACTAATCTCTGGATTATTTTGCCAGCACACTAATATAATAAAAATTTCATAGCCTTCCTGGGCTATTGTGTTCACCTGCTTTGGGATGCCTTACATTTGCCTATGCACTAGGATGGTCCATTGGTTAGAGCACTAACCTAGGTTTTCAGAGACCTGGGTTCAATTCCCTGCTCCACCAAATACTTCCTGAGGGACCTTGGGCAAGTCACATAGCCTCTTTGTGCCGCAATTCCCCATCTGTAAAATGGAGAGAATAGCACTGCCTTACTTCACAGAGGTGTTAGGATGATAACTACATTAAAGAGTGTGAGGTGCTCAGAAACTGCAGTGATAGGGAGCCGTATAAGTACCCAAGAGAGAGAACTTGAAGCAGAATACATGTTAACTTTGTGGACCTAGATTATGGTTTGATATGAAACTCTGGAGTTTCAATTGATTCACTTAAAATTTTAGGCGGGGGTTGTTCAAACCTGAACCTCAAAGTGGAACTCCTGGGGTGGAAACTTCCCCCGATGGACAGGAACCAAAGGTTCCCAGGAAACCTTGTAAACCAAAAACTCTGGGATGCACACAGCTCTGTCTGTAAGCAACGTATCAGCTCTGGGTGCAGTTCTGGTCTGCTGCATCAGCACAAAGCATGATGGGCTTTCTATTTTGCTCCAGCAGCATCAGAAGAAAGAGACCATTGAGGAGGGCAGTTCAGATGTTGCAGATTCACCATCTTCAGAGCACTTAGAAGAGCAGAGTTTTACTCTAATCAAACCACCAGCATCGGCAGGCGACCATGTTGGAAGGATCGGGTCTGCTCGGTAAGAAAAACTTAATTTGAGTCTTTAAAATAGATATGAATTATTAAAAGGAATACTGTCAGCCAGGCCAAACCACAAATGCAGCTTCAAGACGACTGTGGCAGCTCATTTGCATTATAAGGAAATCTCTTAATCATGTTATCACTTAGACATTTGTCCTGGGACACAGAAAGATCCACTTATCCACTGATATTATGCATTTGGCATGTTTATAGTACAGCTCATTCTCTCTCTGACTCAGATAATATTCCCATGGTTGGCTTAAGTGCCTTTGGTTTTGTCACTGAGAGAAACCGGGCAGCTAATGAGCAGGCTTCTGTAGGTGGCCTTGAAAATTAATATGAAACTCTGTTTTACATAAGCTATAAATCAGTTGTGTATTGTATAAATCAACAAAGCTGCTTTGGGTAGGATTTCTTCACAGAAATTAGGAAGATTTAAGACATCCAGTAAGCTGTTTTTCTTGAGTACCCACCAACCGACCCTACCTAAGGAGCTGTCTTTTTGTTTACCGTGGTCGTTCTGCAACAAACACAGGTTCTGATTCTCATTTACACTTGGGCTGCTTTACCACACTCTGGCAATGTGTAAAGGTGCAATACAAATGCTAGTAAATTATGTTAGCACCCACTTAAAGGCCCCTGTGCACTGCTAGTGTGGTACAAAGTGGCCTTTGTGCAACTGAGACTCAGGCCGCCAGGGTTTTCATAAAATCTCCTTGCTCATGCATCTGTTGTAGTTGAAGCAAATAGGTTGTCATTAAATAAAACTTAACAATTTTTGTTGTGGATAGATTTGGGTCTGATCCTGCTTCCTTTGATGTCAATGGTAGGTTTTTGCCTAGACTTTAATGGAAGCAGGATCACAATCTTTGTGTGTGTTGTGAGCATATTGCTTTGTACTGGCTTGTAGCTTAGAAAAGACAGAGAGGTCCTTCTGCAGCTAAAGCACTTCCCCTCGCACTGTCGGTCCAGCCCTGATTTGGGAGCCGTGGTTTATTATGGAGTGGAAGGGTCTCCAGAGGTATGGCCCCTATGATTTTGATTCTCTCACTTGTAACTCCCCAGAACAAGTTTTCGTGCTTTTAGGTGGCAAACCTGTATATTATCCAAATCGCTTCAACTCTGTCTTCACAGGAGGAAGGCCACCAGTAACATTAGACTAAGGAAGCTTCCTGACTTTGTTAAGCACTTTATAAAAGCACCCAAGTGCAATGCATTAACTTTAGCCTAACACGCATGGCTACCATAGCTATGTAAAGAAAATACTTATATACCCAGGTGTGCACTGAATGAGGCCAAGCCCTGCAAGCGCCGTTGTTAGCTTAGTGGGCACTGCTCACTCCCTTACTATTAATATTTTGATGAACAATCCTTTCCATTTATTTAACGGAAATTAAAAGTGGATCTTCTTTTATTTACAGAAAAGATCAAATGAAAAATGCTATAAAGAGGGGATACAGACAACCCTAGGGAATTCCAAACCTGAAATACTTCATTTGTGCTCAGTTAGAGCACTGTTGTCATTACCAGCCTTACCTAGTCTTGGAATGGATTAACCAGCTGTCACCCATGAGAGATTTGTGCATTGTGTGGCATTGTGGCTTACCTTACCCCTTCTGTTGGCAGCAGCCCCAAGAGAGGGAGACATGATCACATGCACATAAGCTGGTCTGACATTCTGTCCAGTAGAGGGCAGTGATGAACACACACGTTGTAGGACCACAGACAGTACCAGACCTAGGACTTTATTATGTAGAGCAGGGGTTCTCAAACTTCATTACACCGCTGATGTCGAGTTTTTTGTTTTCTTCCTCATAGCACCATGTCTAAGATGGGGCACACACTTGTAGAATCTGCAGCTACAAAGCCTTCGCCTCCAAGTAACAGTGTCGCATCTGGGAGGTACGTTTACAGTCTTTTGTATAGGTGTGGGGAGAATTCCATTGGCACCCACCAGACAGAGACCAGCATACTCTGAGCCCTGTCTGCATCAGCTAATGACCCTAAACCTAGTGAGGGGCCCTGATCTTTGTAGCAGAAAAGCTCCTCGCTAGTTGATCGCATCACAGTGTTTTGACTCAGGCTGGCTCTTGTTTGTGTTCTCTTAGTTTCTGAAAATAAATGCTGGGTTTCTATCCCACCTCCCAGTGTTCACAGTACAGGCATGAGCCCTAGACATTCCTGTGTACATCAATGGGAGAGAAAATAAGGGAAGCGCACGATGGGGTACCTGGGAAATCTGCCTGGCTTCTTGTATCAGATTGCAGGCAAAAGAATGCAAATCCCCTGCACTAATGTTTGAAGCCTTTCTGTTGGGGAAAATCATTGCCAACCGAAATGCTGTTATTTAATAGATGGTCGTAGGTATGCCCAGTGCTTTGCGAATACAAGGGCAGTCTCACTACAATGGGTTGTAGCACTGGGATGGGAGCAGGTGTTGGTGAGTAGATCGGTGCTGGAAGGTTTAACAAAAGACCTGTGGTTTTAAGGGAGAGATCTGAAGTGGGAGAAAGAAGATTAGCCAGCGAGAGGTGGGAGGCCCTTCCAAGTGAAGTCGCACAACTGTTTTATTTACATAGTGCAGGCTGGGTGGTGGTTGGAGTCGGGGGGCGCAGAGATTGGTGGCACCTCTATTTTGTACCTTGGCTAGTAGGCTTAGTCCCCAGGCTAGTAGGCATTTGGTACATTTTTCAAGCCTGTCTTTACTTCAGTTGCTTTCAGTCATGGGAAATAAACCGATCCCTAAAGTTTTTGCTGTTTCTTAGGCTTGCTGACACCGAGAGCCCAGATCTGAAAGTGTTGCAGACACAGATCACAGAGTACAAGGCTCTTTGCCATGCTGCTGAGGTGGAAAGAGAGAGGCTCACAGAACTAGTCACTGTCCTGCAGAAAAGGTAGCAGCTGATTTTGATATTTCCCTTTGTGATATTATTATATCTAGTGGTTAAGAAATCTTTAGACCTACAGGCATTTGAAAGGCTCTGTAGTATGCAACCCAGCATGCCATCAGATATAGTTGTTTTTAGTGATATTTTGTTTTTAGTGGGTCCTTTTTGCTTTGCTCACCATATAATAAATTACTAAATTAATTCTTATGTTCTTATGTTATAACTTTCTCAGTAATTCTCCTTTTCAGCTGATATTCCCCATGCATCGCTTCAATGTAATGGCGACGCTTTTTTTTGCTGAAAGTTTTAGTAAAGCCCATTAATCTGATTGAGTTATAAGAGGGTGAAGTAAACATACCCTTTGCTCTTTAGAAACATTTAAGATGCATTTTTTTTTTGGACACGAATAAAATCCAGAAGTTTTGACTCCCAGTCCTATGCTGTAACCCCTAGACTCTCTCTAGTATACACACAAAATTTTTGTCTGCTTTGTAATGCAGGAAGTTTGTTTGCCTTCTTTACTTATTTTACATTGAATATTTTGTGTTATTCCACTTGCCTATATTTTGGTCTGTGCATTCCACTGTAGACAGTTATATGTATAATTTCAAACGTTGAAAAGGTAGGTATCACTCACTGTTCCTTTACAGGCCGAGCCTGCAAACACGCACGGGCAATTGTACTCACACATGCAATCCCAATGACTTCAAGGGACTGCTTGAGTAGGTCAGGATAAATGTGTAAGTGTTTGCAGGATTAGGCTCAAATTAACATGAAATAATGACCAAAAACACCAGAGTCAATGAAATTCACAGCTAAGGGTGATATTTACCATATAATGGTGACTCTGCAATTCCACAATCATCACACATTATCATGGGCTCTCCCAAGACTTATCGCAAAAGTCTCACAAAATTCACTTACAAGACCTCTGGATAATATAATATAGTTCCATTAATATTTTTACCATTAATATATAGAAAAATGATTAGTCCCCCACACACACTTGGGGGATAGGTTGCTTAGCCTCATCTACATTACTTGAGTTTAAGGTCAAGAAAGAGCAATGGAAGTGGTTAGATAAGTGGGACTTGATGAGAGACTGCACAGATTGCCATGATTTAGGACTCCATTGTGCAAACACTTAACCACTGAACATGGTACTTTCTGAAGTCAATGAGACTACACTCAATAGTAAATATTTGCAGGATTGAACCCTGATTTTGGAAAGGAGAACAGCTGGGGGGACTTGATTTGAGTTATTCATATCGGTGGAGGCTGTTGCAAAAACGGACCAGTCCCTCACTTTCACCCCTTCTGTCTAATATGAGAACTAGGGGACACTCGATTAAATGAAAGGGCAGTGAATTTAGAACCACTAAAAAGATATACTATTTTATCCAGAATGTTGGCAGCCTATGGAGATTCACTGCCACAAGAGGTCAGAGTCTCTCCTACTCTGGATGGATTGCTAAAGGAACTGTATAATTTTATGCTTATTATAACACTTTTAGCTATGCAAGCTAAGGGAGTAATAAAAATAACCAAATCTATTGCTTCAAGAAGTAAGCAGCAATCACCTCCAGAGGTCAAGAAGGATATTGCTCTTCCTTTGTATAGCACTATACAATAGTTGAGGTTCATTATAGTTTTGACAACTTCCCATGAATCATTTGGTATCAGCCACAGCCCTAGGTAGGATGCACCATTGGTCTGATGCAGTTTGGCAGCTCCTGTGGTCCTGTGTGAGATTTTCTGATTAATCGTTTAAGATGCTGCATGGGATAACTATGAAATAAAGACATGTTCCCACTGAATGACCTTCAACAGCTCAGCACTGCATGCTGCCCATTAACTGCATTCTTAATACCATCGCTGTGTAAAGTCTCATGGTATTTCATTGCCTTCAGTCCCATGCACATTTTTTCAAAGTACTTTCTAGTGGCTGAGTTAATAAAAGGCAACATCCAGGAGCAGGTGGGCGAGGTTCTGTGGCCTGCAGCATGCAGGAGGTCAGACTAGATGATCATGATGGTCCCTTCTGGCCTTAAAGTCTACAAGTTTCTCTTCATTTCAAGGAGATGCTTGTGGAAATCTTCGCTATTTACATAGGAGACCAGAACAAGTACATATCAGATAATGCTGTTAGACCATTTTTACTACTTTGCTTCTATGCTAGTCCAGTGTATTAAAAATAGAAGCAGTTTGTTACTGATATAATTATTGGTCTGCCATCAACAACCTACAACATCGGTGGTTTGTTGTATGGGAAGCTTACAGTGGTGTCCATTGCTGAGGGACCCGGGCAACTTCCATCAGTAAAACAATTCCTTATAATATATAACTGAACCCCATGCTCATTAGCTAACTCCATCTCGCAAACGTGGCCGATGCCTTTTGGATGAATATCTGGAATATCTGCCCTTGGGAGATTAGCGCGTGCATCCATTCATCTTATTGTGAGCTGTGCATCCAAGGGCAGAATTTGAAACTAAGATTGGACAGTACTAGAGTCCTGATAGCCTGAGCATAAAAAAACCGACCCACTTGTTTTGAACATCAGGGTGGTCGAAAGCAGCGATAAAGTTTTGGAAGCTGAGAAGAAGCTTCAAGAAGAGCGACGTCGATCAGTCATTTTGGAGCAGCATCTTGAAAAAATGAAAATGGATGCAAGGAAGAACGCAAACAGCCAGAAACCCCTCCCGAGGAACAAAACAGGTGAGGAGCGGCATGGTATAGGGAGTGCCAGGGAGTGTCTGTCACCTAGTCAACTTCCCCATTTGGCAGCCAGGAGATGTGAATAACATCTAGAACCCCGAGCTTGTGCAGACTTATACGTGTGCTTAACTTCATGCACTCAGTTCTGCCGAAGCCAATGGAACTACTAATGAAGAAATTCTGGCCCCACTTGGGGAGTTTGCCATTGACTTCAGTGGGGCCAGAATTTCGCCCACAGTGTGCAAGCCTTGGCAGGATCAGGGCCTACAGAAGAAACTTGAAGCTGCTATGCACTGCCACCAATTCTAGCACTGTATTCTCGCTGCTCTTTTGCTTGAAAGGTTCAGCTGAAGGTTAAACTGAGAACAGAATTAAATGATACATCCCAATTTAAGGCCTGTCAGTGTCTATGAAAAACTATTGCTGGTCTTGAAGTAATTAGATCCTGTGTCATTTATTACCACTAAAACAGGATAATCTGCTGCTATAAATATGAAAGCCTTACTAACATAGTTAAAGAAGAAAAGCTCATCGTGGATTGTAAAATTTTTATTTCCTTGATTAGATCCGTTTATTGCTTATGGACTGTAATCCTATAAAATGTCTAAAAACAATAAAACTGTATATATTCTTATGGAAACTTTTACAATAGTTTCCCTTTTTGTACATACTTGAAATATATAGCGGATGTTACCAGGGATCAAAACTTCTCTTTGGTAAGGAACCCATCTCCTTCTTGCCTAACTGGTTCATTATGTTCTCTGTACATTGTCCATCTCTGTCCTCTCCCTACACACACTTCCTTTTGCTCTTTGGGCCTGGAGTAGTTTGCTTGGTTTTCATGGAAGGGAGAGATTCTACTGCGGCCATAGCCCATTTCTCTGCAGTTCATCTGATCTGAGTGTGGTGTACTTGGTCAAGTCCATAGTTAGCTGAGAAAGCTCTAAACGGAATGTCTATTTGTTGCAGGGAGTGGTGTTGGTTATTCACTGGATGTCGCTCTTTTCCCTCTCAGTCCACGTCCCCATAAACTATTAGAGTGCATTGTGGTGCTGAAGGGGCTGTCTTTTGGAGGAGATATAAAACAGAGGTCCTGACCACTTGTGCCCTTAGATGTATTACTATATGCTACCCACTTAAATTTCCCCTGCAGTCACAAATAGAGATGGAATCTTCTCTTCCTGTCCTAAGCCATTTTATCCAGTTATTGTGTTCTGTGCTTCACCCCAGAGCTGTCGGCATTTCATAGTTGGATGAAGCACAGCCTATGTATATCAGTTTGCAAGGCACTTTGGGATGAAAGGTTCTGTGTATATTAAAAGTTAGCTCATTATCACTGTATACTTCAGGACCAAATCAGCATTCTGTTTAAATAAAGACTAGTATCATCGCTATTAAATGACAGGAATTGGTACATAAAGGTATTGAAATCAATGGGAACAGGGACCCTAAAAATACCTTTGAGGCTCTGGGCCTAAGTCCATAACCTGAATGGATTGCAACCCTATTCACCAAAGTCTGGTTTTTTTGTTGTTGTTTTTTTAATTGTTCTCAGTCCCTTCTAGTGATTTAACACTCTCTGGAGTTTATACAAGCAGCAAATCGACAAATCTTAAAAATACCCCTTTAGCAGAGAACTTAGTTTCTCCTAATGGTGTTTCTGCCAGATAATTCAGGAAAACCAACTGCATAAAGGAGAGACTACAGTACCCATTAATGTTCCCTTTCCTTTCTCAAAGTGCTAAATTGTGAAGGGCTGATCTAGTTGTAAATGTTAATGTTTTTATTCTCTCACAGGCAGAGAATTTAGGTACTAGTGCTAGCAGAGCATTGTTGGTATAATACAAACCAGCACATTTATTTGTCTCTAAAATTGCTCCTGTTTTTATTTTGTTTTCCTTGTTCAAAGAAAAAAAATGGAGAGCAGTTTGCTGAGTAAAATCCAGTGGGGATATAGGTAATGACTGTCGTGTTTGCTGATCAGTTCTCTAAGATAAGATAGCAGGACAAAGGCATCTTCTCCATTAGGCAATGTAACCAGTTTTTCTCATGTATTTTACTTCCCTCCCCACTCACCAATTGCTGCACTTGCAAAAGGAAGGATCAAGACCTAGCACCTTTCAGAATTGCTTTGGCAATGAGTTTTCCTGTCTATTTTAATTGTTGGGAACATTCATGTTCATACAGGCCCCAGTTCAGGAAAGCATATAACTTTAAGCACATGCTTGAGTACTTTCCTGAACTGACGCCATAATTGCTTTCATTGCGAAGATCCCAGAGTGCTTTATGAAGCCGGTCTCTGTGTATAACACACCGATATTCATTTCTCTCGGATATTTAGAGAGCACCAGTCACTGTAGTACTGAGTGAAATACAGTTTCAAGATAAGCTTAAAAAATAATCACATTCCGTTCACACCTCCTAGGGGTTTGGACACTTGCACATTTTATATAGAATAATTTTATTCTTCCTTCACTCTCTCACTCAACTCACCACTGATCCTGTTTACAATTTCACTGAAAGGAGATTACAGAAATCTACCCTATGTATTTACATTAAATTAATGCATGTGCTCAGACTGACCAAACCCCTCCTATTATTTATCCTCCATCTCTTGAGTTCTACAGTAAAGCCATGTGCTGTTGACTGCAAAGAATGGCCTTTGTCCTGTAACAGAACTCCATGCTGTGATTAAATTTACAGGTCAGGCTGCTAATAGCTCCAGACATACCTTGACTGCGAGCGATAGGAAAGATCTCACTGCAGCGCAGCTCTCAGAGGTGCCACTAAAATCTCAGATAGAAGAACTGACTACAAGGTATGGCTTTTCTTTTCGTATTCTGTATCGCTTTCAACTTCTTTGAAATGGGGCTGAAATTAGCCCATCCTCATGTAGATTAAACCAACCCCACTTTTAGGGTCATGATTCTCTGGGCCACATCCTCAGTTGGTGTAAATCTGCTCCAGTGGAGCTCCTCTGATTTACCCCGCGCTTTTGTCTTTGTTGGCAGGACTCTGACAGCAGCATAAGAACAGCCGTGCTGGGTCAGACCAATGGTCCCTCTAGCCCTGTGTCCTGTCTTCTGACAGTGGCCTGGGCCAGATGCTTCAGAGGAAATGAACAGAACAGGGCAATTATCGAATAATCCATCTCCTGTCATCCACTCCCAGCTTCTGGCATCGGAGGCTTAAAATCTCATAATAATTATACGAACACAGATTCAGGAATGCTAGGTAGACATAAACCACTAAGAAGAAAGGAGCCTTTTATTACCCATTGATCTGATGCATGTTAATGAGAGTTGGATGTTTGTCAGTGGCAAAATAGTTCTCAGCGATATCAGGGTAAAGAATCCTGACTTCAGAATATCCCCCTTTGTATCAAGGGGATGGGAAACAAATGCTTTAAAAGTCTGATATTTCTCACTCCTGTTGTAAGATTCCCAGCGAGCATGTGTCTCTGTCCTTGCGGCTGATGCACAGTTCCCGTTTGCCGCAGCTGGAATGAAAATTTCCCCTTTGCATTCACATAGGCTTACGATCCAGCTGGATGAGAACGAAGCCTTGAAGACCGCCCTGGAGAGCACTGTGAACATGAAAGAAGAAGACTTCAAACTGTACCAAGAGACAATGGGCCAGGTGAAGGAGATCTTCCTACAGGCTTTGAGGCAGCAGAAGCAAGAGAAGAATTAAAGCAGGACATTCAAAATACTTTTACAGTGCAGCAGGGGGGAAATCCAACAATAGCTCCAGTGATTTGAAATGCAGCCGGGGTGTCATCATGTAGCTATTCTCCCAGATTGTTTTCTTTCCTTTGCACTTGCAGGAGAGGGTGAGAAATATTTCAGCAAATTCCTGGCGGTACGAGTCAGCAAGAAATGGGTTCTCGTAACCTTTTAATACTGTCCATGCAATTGTTTGCACACTATGGAGCTCCAATGCTGCAGTCTTAATATGGGCAAAACTCCCATGGGTTGCAGTGGGCGTTTGTTGAGTCAGGCCCTCTATCTGCATGCTACTGTCTTTATCTGTAAATATAGGACATTTTTCACCATCCTCAAGTTCTGCTTTATGAAACCGGGGGGCTAAAGCTAAGTTTCTTTAATTAATTAAAGTGGCCAGAAGCAGCACACTGATATTTATCTAAGGTGGATTTTTTTAATAGCACTCATCACTGTGGTACCTATGCGCTGAACAGGTAGGTTAGCTCTGCTTGCCAGTGTCTGCAATGAACTTGGCATGGAATTTGGCTCTTTGCCTGTCCTAGGCTCCGAGTACTCTGTGTGTGTTGACTGTGGCAGGATTGCTTCCGCAGGTAGGTGGGGCTTGCAGGTTACCTCCAAGATCAGTCAGACTTGCTTCAGACTAATCTCTGCTAGCTCTGGGCCTCAGCTGAAGACACCGTATTGCCTGCTCTCACACATTTGTCATGCTGTTCAGCTCTTGGTCTCTCTTGGAATCAACACCAGCAAAGACACTGAAAAAAACCAACCACACTGGTGGTGTCCCCCAGCTAAAGTGACTAGGAGTTTTGATCTGAAAATAATAGTGTCTCTGTCCAGTATCCTTGTAGCCCAGCACTTTAGTCAGCAAGACAAGTGACATCAGCTGCAAGCCAATTAGGCATCAACAGGCAGCCTGCCAGCATGGAGCCAACAGAAGAGATTGCCAGCAAAAGTGTAGCATGGGAACTGGGTATTTAGTGGCTTTTGGATAGCGTCGCTCTGTTTCTTAACGTTCAAAGCCTTTTTTAAAAGCAGCTTCTCTTCCCTTTCCCATTAGCTTGCACGTCTCGTTTTGATCAATTGTGTTTCATTCCACAGGCGTGAAGGTTGTCTAACACTATCCAGAACAGTAGGTGAAAAGAGGATTCACCATCATGCATTTCAGAAGGCTACGGACTCACTTCTTCATCCTGGGATCAGGTTCTGATTCCACTTACCCTGTTGTAAGGCTGGAGTAACAAGAGAAGGAAATGCAGTTATTCCAGATTTAGTGAGATCACAGTCTAGCCTCTGGTCTCCAGATCTTTTGGCTGGCGTCAAAAACTCACCCCTGAGAATTATCCAGAGTTCCCTAAAGGTTGCTGACCCTAAGAGGAGGGCTCAGTTTTAGGGAGAATCCCATTTTCCCCCAACTCAAAGACCTAGAGGACATTCCAAGAAGAACAAATATACAGGTTCTTATCAGTGTGCCAACAGCATGGATTGTTGATTTTAAATAACTTGGACCAGATCCTCAGGTGACATAAGTCAGTGTAGCTCCCTTGAAGCCACCAGAACTATGCCAGTTTATACCTGCTTAGTATCTGGCCCCACGAGGCTGAGTCAAATTTCCAGACATGACCACCAAAAATGTCCAGCTGTGGGTTACAATGTCTCTTTTACTGGAGCAATCTGGGTGGCCATTTATAAACATTTGGCCATGATCAGTCTAATTTTTCTAGAGCAGGGGTAGGCAACCTATGGCATGGGTGCCAAAGGTGGCACGCAAGCTGATTTTCAGTGGCATTCACACTGCCCGGGTCCTGGCCGGGAGGCTCTGCATTTTAATTTAATTTTAAATGAAGCTTCTTAAACATTTTAAAAACCTTATTTACTTTACATACAACAATAGTTTAGTTATATATTATAGACTTATAGAAAGAGACCTTCTAAAACGTTAAAATGTATTACTGGCACGCAAAACCTTAAATTAGAGTGAATAAATGAAGACTCGGCACACCACTTCTGAAAGGTTGCCGACCCCTGTTCTAGAGTAAAGTGCATCATAGCATCTGATACACAGTGAACCAGCAGTGAGAGAATTAAATCCTTCTGTATTTAAAAAGGAACCCACTCTGAATACGGGTGGCCTTTAGCCTGACCAAAGCAAATGACTTCTGGGGCCCCAGAAGCCCATGAAAGCTCTGCATCTTGTGAGCTGGCTTTATCTCCCTCTTGGGCAGCAGGAATAGACTGGGTAGCAACAACGCTTGGCCAGATTCATTCTAGCAATGGAATCTAAGGCTAGGTCTACACTACCCGCCTGAATCGGCGGGTAGAAATCGATCTCTCGGGGATCGAATTATCACGTCTCGTCGGGACGCGACAATCGATCCCCGAATCGACGCTCTTACTCCACCAGCGGAGGTGGGAGTAAGCGCCGTCGACGGGGAGCCACGGAGATCGATTTTGCCGCCATCGTCACAGCGGGGTAAGTCGGCTCCGATACGTCGAATTCAGCTACGCTATTCGCGTAGCTGAATTTGCGTATCTTAAATCGACCCCCCCCTGTAGTGAAGACCTGCCCTAAGAAAGAGGCAGTTTGTGGCCTACGTTCTCCCCCTTGTGAGAGCTTGTGGTGTTACAAATCATGGAGCCACCTGTGACTCCTAAAAACGACAACACGTACAATCTACCATATCCAAATGTCATGAAAGGTCTGGACAGCTGACGACATTATTAGGTTCCGCCATAAACACGGGGGACGCAGCCCTTTTGGTTAATGGTATTTTGAACAGCTGAGGTCTGGATAACGAAGGCTGAATCGTATTGTACCAAACCCCCATTAGATTGCCATGGGTGTGTACATTTCCACTCTGGCAATGATTACATAGAATTAGGCGGGAGGAGAAGTCATTCCTGCTCACACGCTGCTATTTTGGGAATCTGCAACAGTGGGGAAAGAAACCCAGAAAGTTTGCCGAGTTGTAGCAAGAGCTTTTCAGATGCAGAAACCTTGCCATGTGGCTGGGTGCTAAATTTAAGCCTGTACCTTGCTTCTAGCGATTCTGACCCTGATTCTGCTCTCGCTTACACTGAGATGTAAATCAGGAGTACCTTCCACAGAAGTCAGCATGTAAAAGCAGTGCACGCAAGCGGCAAGTTGGCTCCTTTTCTGGTTTGTGTTCCTCAGAGTTTGCCCTCTTTCCTTATGCTTCGGGAGCAGGGCTCACACCAGAACTGCTGTGAAGCTCACCCAAGCTATGTACGGCGTTGTGGAATGGCTCAGAGGGCTGCAGGATTCCAGAGATGGTTTGATGTGAAGCGATGTGCTTTTGTAAGCATACTCAGCGAACACAGCTGAATGTTTTATTATTTAAACCTCTTCTTTGAAATAGGACAACTTTCATTTAGCACATTTGTGTCCCTTTTGTGAACGTGGGGATACGTTATGGGGAGAAGGGGTTTTGCATATATGCATTTTTTCCAAATAGTTTGGTATTTTTTTATAAAGAGTACCCCAATATGCCTTAAAGAAAAAGTCAGGTCCAAGGTAACTCATTCAGCAGTAATTCTTCTCTGTTGGGGAACCTTGTGAATTTGCTGCATCACATTAGAGAGAAGTGTGGTCTGAGCAGAGGGCTGGAAGCCAGGACCTCCTCGTGTCTCAGCCCAGCTCTGAATTAGATTCCCTTTGTGGCCTCTGGCAAATGACTTCTGCTTTGGGTCCCTCATCTATAACTATATGCTATCTACAGCACACACACAAGTGTTGCCCGGATTGACTCACATTTGCACATTGCTCTGAAGCTGTAGGGCTTGACTGCCTGTTGCCCTGCACCTTGTGCCTTCATTCACGCCAGTGCACAGGGAGTGTAAAACACTATCAAATCACTGAGCTGCTTACTTTGCACTGATGTAAGTGATGACGCCCGGTGCAGGCAATAGAGAAATGAGCCACTTAGGTTCTATGTAAGTGCTTATGTCGTAGTATTCCCACTGCTTCCTTACTATATGATATAGCTGGCAGCTTAGACCCTGATCCTCACCAGCAGCTGAGCTATTTGTTCCTCCAGGTTCGCTCTTACCTCAAAAAACAACTGCTGTCAACCAGCTCACTAAAAGGATGCATCCACACTAGGGAAAAAGGTGTATTCCCGGAGTTTAGGGCCAGAAGGGTCCACATGATCCCCTAAAAAAGCAACAGAGGGTCCTGTGGCACCTTTAAGACTTTTTACAGATTCAGACTAACACGGCTACCCCTCTGATACATGATCCCCTAGTTGGACCCCCTGTATAACACAAGCCGCTTATTGAGCCGAATACCTTGTTTGGCTAAAGCATATCTCCCGGGAAGACATCCAGCTGATTTGAAGACCGCAAGAGATGGAGAATCCACCACTTCCCTTGCTAGTTGGCGCCTGTGGTTAATCACTCTGTTATATGGCCGTCCAGCATCTTGACAGGTGAAAGGAGACGCGACAAAGTCGGTCCGTCAGTGGTGCTTGGCAATGGTGTGGGAAAAGAGCCCGATGCGCGAGCGGCAAACCTTGCCACAGTGGCTACAGGTCCACTCGCCACATGGAGGTTAGAGCACATTCTGCTTCCTGGCTCGCCTGCGGGCCTCAGCCTGGGCTCTCTGCTGGCTCTCACAGTGTTTGCAGCAGTCTTAACCCGGCTTCTCCAGACTGAGGGCTTGTGAGCAGGATTTTCCCAGTTGTCAGTGGGAATGCTGAATTGCCCGAGGCCTTGCTTGACCTTGTCACTGTATGAGAGCTTTGGCCTTCCTCTGCATTGTGGGTGGTTTTTAAATTGGCCAGAGAGCACAGCTTGTTAAGGAGTGTTAAAACTACAACTACTTTGTCTTCACTACGATTTTACCACGTTAGCCAACATGAGCTAAGAACACACTTTTTTTCTACTCTAGACAAGGCCAGAGAATAACTTGACTGAGGCATAGATTGCTCTACTGGGTGCAGGTAGGAATTCTACTGAACCTCAGAAGTTATCCATTGAATGGATACAGTTTTTAACAGTGCAATCAGAACTCTTGGAAATAAAAGTACATAAAGTATTATGAATGGTTTGGGAGTTGCTTTTTATTTGCCTAAAGGCATCTGCCTGCGAACAATATGCATCATGACAGTGGTGTGGCTCATAGGATCGATTAACACCAATGTGAATCGAGTTGCATTATAACTATTAATAAGAGAGCATACAGGGTTATTGCTAGTGTTGGTTCATGAATATGTAAACTTCTTCCATACCCTGAACGCTACTGATCCAAGGGGCAGCCCTGGGATCAAAAATTTCCCACTGTAACCTTGTAAACATCTGTAGAAATTGGCTAAAAGTGCACAGCCCGACCCCCAAGCTTTAATATGTTAAAATTAATGTCCTCTATTTTTACAAGGGACTGGCTAGCTCAGGTAAAGACCTTTTACCTTAGAGTCACTGGTTCAAGCCAAGCCCAACCCAGGTAAACAGTTCCCAAATACAGTTCCCACCTGATGCCTATCTGGCCAATGTGAATTGAGTCTCTGCCTAGGTCTGAGGGGATCACAAATCTAACCCTTGTCTCTCTCAGATGGAACAGGAAGCAGCCATTCCTTCAGCTAAACGTGCTGCTTCTTGCTATTAGGCTCACAGGTATATTTTCCCTCATGTGGGGCTCCTGGAAGAGGTGGGTTATAGGAGGGATTTGAGCAAGGCCTAGGTGTGGGCACAGCAGGAGAAAAGAGATCTTCCATTTGATCAGCAGCGGGCAAGGCACTTCCACTGAAGTTTTGCCTGGATAAGGGCTGCAGGCTTTAGCCCACCTCGTTGGGTAATCTGGGGATGAAAAGTTGGGGCTCTCCATGCATGTGAGTTCATATTGCATTTACAGACCAACCTGTAGCCAACGCAGCAGCTGCTGCCGCTGCACGAACAGGGGGCAGTTGCTATGTTCACAAGAGGAATGAAGCGAGGATGCAAATGGAAAAAGCCTGTCACCGAGCCACCACGCTCTAAATTAAGCTCCGTCCAGGCCAAGAGGAGTATTGGGTTTCTCTTGTCATCCTCACCTCTGCCATGGTAGCCTGTAAAGCTTGCTGCTCCCACAGGACAGGATGGCGTCCTGGTACATAAATCCTGGATAGATCCCCACACTGCGCCTATTTCGAGCCAAAGCCTTGGAACCTGAATGGCAGGCGCCGGCAGAGGGTAAAGTTCTTGTTTAAAAGTTTTCCTGCCCTTTTTTCTTTTCTTTTCTTTTCTTTTCTTTTTTTGTAACAGAGAGAACTGTTATTCCTGAGGAAAACCAGGAAAGCTGGTCCAGTGGTTAGAGCACTAGCCTTGAATTCAGGAGCTCCAGGTTTAATTCCCTGCTCTGCCACAGACTTCCTGTTTGACCTTGGGCAAGTCACTTATAGATCTAAGGCACAGAGACACTATCTGTAATGGGGACAATAGATAGCCCGACTCTCAGGGGAGTTGCAAGGGTAAATACCTTAAAGAGTGTGAGGGGATGTGGGCCAGACAAGTGCCATAAGAACGGCCATACTGGGTCAGACCAATGGTCTATCCAGCTCAGTATCCTGTCTTCTGACAGTGGCCAATGCCAGGTGCCCTAGAAGGAATGAACAGAACAGGCAATCATAGAATATCAGGGTTGGAAGGGACCTCAGGAGGTCATCTAATCCAACCCCCTGCTCAAAGCAGGACCAATCCCCAGACAGATTTTTGCCCCTGATCCCTAAATGGCCCCCTCAAGGACAATCATCAAGTGATCCATTCCAGCTTCTGGCAAACAGAGGCTAGGGACACCATTCCTGCCCATCCTGGCTAATAGTCATTCATTAATGTATCTAGTTCTTTCTTGAACCCTGTTATAGCGTTGGCCTTCACAACATCCTCTGGCAAGGAGTTCCACAGGTTGACTGCAGTTGTGTGAAAAAACACTTCCTTTTGTTTGTTTTAAACCTGCTGCCTAATAATTTCATTTGGTGGCCCCTAGTTCTTGTGTTAGAAGAAGGAATAAATAACACTTCCTTATTTATTTTCTGCACACCAGTCATGATTTTATAGACCTCTATCATATCCCCACTTAGTTGTTTCTTGTCCAAGCTGAAAAGTCCCAGTCTTATTAATCACTCCTCATATGGCAGCTGTACCATACCCCTAATCATTTTTGTTGCCCTTTTCTGAATCTTTTCCAACTCCAATATATCTTTTATGAGATGGGGCGACTACATTTGCACGTAGTATTCAAGCTGTGGGTGTACCATGGATTTATATAGAGGCAATATGATATTTTCTGTCTTATTATCTATCCCTTTCTCAATGAGTCCCAACATTCTTTTAGCTTTTTTGACTACTGCTGCACATTGAGTGGATGTTTTCAGAGAACTACCCACAATGACTCCAAGATCTCTTTCTTGAGTGGTAACAGCTAATTTAGACCCCATCATTTTGTGTGTATAGTTGGGATTATGTTTTCCAATGTGCATTACTTTCCATTTATCAACATTGAATTTCATCTGCCATTTTCTTGCCCAGTCACCCAGTTTTGAGAGATCCTTTTGTAGCTCTTTTCGGTCTGCCTGGGTCTTAACTACCTTGACTAATTTAATATCATCTGCAAATTTTGCCACTTCACTGTTTACCCCTTTTTCCAGATCATTTATGAATATGTTGAATAGGACTGGGCCCAGTACAGACCCTTGGGGGACACCACTATTTACCTTTCTTCATTCTGAAAACTGACCATTCGACAATGCCACTTCAAGCAACACTGCTCTGCCACTTTGAGCAACACTGCTCTGTCTGCTGGATACCTAGGCAGAGTAGGCGTGTTCATGTAAATACAGGCTGCTCCTGAAGTCTTTTCCCCTTCCCAGCTAGCTCGCAGGGGAGAGCTCAGTCAGAGAGACAGATACTGACAGGAGCCATCAAGCCCCCATGCTGCCTGTTCCAACCCCTGCTGCCCAGGCCCCCTGGCCCAGCCACCATTCACCATGGAACTCTAGCTGCCATCTGCTCTATCCCCTCAGTTGTAGCCTGATCATTGCAACTCAGGGCTTTGGGGAAAGGAGGTAACGGCGGGTAGGGCAGGACAGGGCCCATACCCTCTGAATCGGCTTCCCCAATTGATGAAATCCAAGGGCCTGAGCTTGGCCAAACTCCCATTGGCTTCCACAAGAGGAGGTGCTTGCACTAACCGGAATTAAAAAGGGTTGGTAAGCCATCGTCCTGTCCGTCCGAGATCATATAATGCCAGTAGCCCTGCTACAGGGGTCTGGGCGTGATGTATGGGCCAGGTTCTGCCCCTCTGTTCCAGACATACTGCACCACCCGAGTGGGCAAAAGAGCCCGAGGCTGGGCCAGCTGCTCCGGTGAGCTTAATCCCAGCATGGGGAGCTCTCCGCTGACACAATGCTGGTAAAGCCAGATCCCGCCCAACTACAGCGTACCCACCACAGCATAGGTGGTGGAGTGCAGCTCTGCTCCGCACCCATGAGGCTCAGCATATGGTCCCTTAGGGTCTGGCCACACTGCAGTGTCAGCCCAGTTAGTAGAACTCAAGTTAGCAGCCCTTGGCTTTGTCAACCTAGGGCCTGACTGGCTACAACACATCCCAGGTTATGAATTGTTGACCCCTGAATCCCAACCTGGGGTTCCAGCATCCACACTGCATTATGTGGGCCCAAGTCCGGCCACCCATATTGCAGACTTCCCATCGTCCTGCCAAAACGTGGCTGCTCCAGCATGTGGTGCATGTGGGGAACACCTGACCGTCCACCAAATTTGACTGTCCCAAGGACAAAGAAAGTCAGCCTGTGGGATACTTTTGGTGGATTTCCAGCGCACAAAGCCAGTTGGGCTGTGTCTACATGGCAAAGCCATACAGGTTTGAACCCAGCTTGATTCAGGCTCAGCTCCACCACCACTACGGGGTCCTGGGACCCTGGGTCCAAGCCTGGGGTTAGTGCGGGATTTGTGTAGATGGCCGGGGTCACTTAGTTACTACAGCCAGCCTCTTGGGGGCTCTGATTTATGCAGGGGCTGTGGTGGTGACTACAGCTGGGAAATCAGTGAGATGTAAGCCACTCCCTGGGAATCTGGCCCATGCCTCCCCTTAGTTGGAGGTATAGCTCAGTGGTTTTAGCCTTAGCCTGCTAAACCCAGGGTTATGAGTTCAATCCTTGAAGGGGCCATTTAGGGATCTGGGGCAAAAATCTGTCTGGGGATTGGTCCTGCTTTAAGCAGGGGGTTGGACTAGATGACCTCCTGAGGTCCCTTCCAAGCGTGACATTCTATGATTCTATCACTGTGTCCTCTAACCCCCAAGGAGAAACGCTGTACAGTCAAGTAGTGGGCCCCAAGATAGTTTCCTTTCATTGCAGAGCACCATCGCCCCTCCTTTTGCCGCAAAAGCTGCAGTCTTGACGGTAACAGAGTCTTCCCCACAAGGCACGCGTGTGTTTTCCATCCCTCTGAGTCCATTAAAATCCAGGGCTCCCTGCTGCGCCACCCCATCCGGGTCATTTAGCTGTCACTAGGGCCCCACCTCAGTTAACAACTTCACGACTTCCCATAACAGGCTGCCTCCAGGACTCAGCATGCATGTGCAATAAAAAAATAAAACAGCAGGCCAGCCTAAGCCGTAAATCCCCATCCGTCATAAAGCACCAGCCCCGGGGTGATAAAGAAGGAGCCCGCACCGAGGAAGGAGTGTTAGTCACATTACAAACAAATCACGTTCTATTAGAAATAAAGTTGGGTGTGGGGGGGGGGTTAAATGACCTGATCCATAAATTAAAGCGAAATGATTTTTATTGCCGTGGTTCCCGGAGCTTAATGAAAATCTACCAAGCCGTCCTCCGTTTATACGGTGTCATTCATCCAAGAGGCTTGCAAAGGGCCTCACAGATTATCCACTGTAACAAAGCAATAGGGCCACATGGTGCGGCCACTCAGAACAGAGAACGAACGCTCGCCTGCCCCCAAAACTCTGGCCCCTATCACTTAATCTGAGAGGCTATGGCCAGGTCTATACTCCAGAGTCCATACCAGCAGAGCCCTCTAGTGTAGGTGCTGCCTACACCGGTAGGAGATTTTTTTTGCGGGTGTAGGACCACACCGCCCCAGTGACCTCAGCTGTGCCAAAAGAGCCACTCTTCTGCTGGCATAGCTGCGTGACTTCTGCAAGCTTTGTAGGTATAGCTGTGGTTTGGAGGGGGGTTTCACACCCCTGACCAACAGAGTTCAAGTTTTAAGTGTAGCCCAAGCCTCCATTAGCAGTGCAGAACCCAGCATGCCAGGCCACAGCTTCGATTCCATCCAGCAGGGGGCAGTCGCGAGCACACAGACTAGCCTGCTTGGACCGATACGTGTAGCTCGGTTGAAAGTCACCGTCGCCAGTCTAGAGGATGGAAGCCAGCTACCTGTGCAGCCATGTGAGGCGCTTCTAACCCACCAGTAACAAACCTACTAGGAACTTTTCCTTTTTTTTAACTTTGCGGCTTAGTTTAGTCATGAAACAATTAGGGGATGAACAAAGGGGAACTGGCCTTTGAGCCAATCCCAGAACCGCGCCGTGCCTCAGTTTCCCCAGCTATACAATGGGGGATAATGAGCCTTTGGAAAGCGCTTGGAGAGCCTTATGCTGGGGCTGGGGGTGGCTGTATCTTGCAAGGCTGAGTTCAGTATAGGCGAGTATTGTTACTAGAGTTAAAAACGATGCAGCTTCGTAACCGTGGAACCTGTTCCCGCAATTAACCGGGCTGTCCTGTGGGCTCATTGGCACAATGTTTCTGTTATGAAGAGGGTGAAGGGAGGCCCAAGGTGATGGAGCTGGTGCGGCTGATTTGCTGTTTCTGGCTCCAGCTCATTATACTGTCACTGAGAACCTCCCCGCCTGGGATGGGGCTCGGGTGTGATCAGTGGGCCTACCCAGGGACCCTAATGGTGAGCGAAGTGTGAAAAGCGAGTGCACGTTCAGATGCTGGCACAATTACCTAGAATAGCAAATGCTGGCGGGCACGAACAGGAGACAAAGCCTGAATTAGCGCAAACAAAACGGGCTCCTGCAAGAACTCCAGGGCTGTGTTACGCTCATGCCTGGTAAACAAGAAAAGTGGGGGACCAAAATCCAGTGAACCATAATTGGAAACTAGGCCTAATTAGTGGACAAAATAACGCGAGGGGTGAGCTAGTCCACCCAGCACACCGTTGGGGGCCTTAAAGCCAGAGCCTTTGAGAGAAAAGTTGGCTTCTGGAGCAACTTCGCCATCATGGTTGCCATCCCCATCCGGTCGCCCAGGACCCCGCCCGGACCATTTTCAGCCTAATCCCGAGAGATGTCCTGAGTGGGCCAAAGAGAGGGACCCAGGTGGCACCACCTTTACCAGCGCTAGGTGAATCCCAGCCACCACCTGGGATGTGAAACTTTGTCTCTTCCTCCTCCCACATGTCCTTTTCCTTCCCCACCTCATTTCTTCTCTCTCTCTCTCTCCTTTTTCCTTCTGTCTAATACGAGCCTGGCTTAGCCTGCCAAGACCCTATATTCTGCCCCACGCCTATGTGCCTGTGACCACGTAAAAGCCACACCCTAAACAGCTGGTACGAGTTGGTCAGGGCTCAGAATGCCTAAGCAGCCCATGGGCTGAGGTTGTTTTTCCAGCAGCGAGGTTATGCGAGCGAGAGCACCGGAGTCACACGCTGCAGTTTCTCTGTGCTGTTCATTTTCCCTTGTGTGTCTCGGTGTGTTTGAAAGGAAATGGGCTTGGACTGTAACAACAGCCGCAGTGACAGCTCCAACCGCTCTTATTAACCTTCGTCTCGGTTCCTCCTGAAGCCAGCTATTACCATTTTAATACCACGGAAGGGCCTGTTAAACAAGGGGATTTGTCTCTCCAGCTAAAGGGAACAGGAACAAGAGATGCTGTTAAAATAAAAGCCGTCTTTCACATTTCAAACGCTTTAACAGGTTTTCCTTCTTTCCTGTCTCGTCCGGAAAGGGTTAAACGGCTGTTTCACCATGGGTTTGCCGTAGTGCTAAGCAGGCTGGGGGTCTCTGTGTCCCGAACCCCAAACCTTGTTTAACACTGGTTAACGGTGGACAGTGACGGGTTATGTTAGCACCGCTAGCCCAGACAGTCCATCGAAATTAATACAACACACCCCAGCTGCACAACGGAGCGCACTGGATGAGAACTGTGCTGGGCTGTATCTTGGCTCACGGAGCTTTTTGTGCTGTTCCTCTACGAGCTCCCACGCCGGATTTATAGCCACCTGCTGCTCCATTTGCACCGTTAAGTGACACCCCTGTCGTGGCGTTAACCTCAGAGCCCTGGCCGCACCCGGGCCATTAACTCTGTATGCAATACGTGCTGCCCTTCTGACAGTACCGGGAGGGCAAATGCATGGCACCAGCCACGCCCTCCCCCACAAAGCAGCGGTACAGCCACCGGCAGCCGCATCTCCCAGCACTTCCACTGTGGCCAGCTGCTGCTGCTGTCAGGCCCCAGGATCCCGGGGGAGAGGCAGGCCTCGCTCCGCGCAGCAGCTCCCATCTGGAGCGGGAGCCCAGGGCGTCTGCACAGAGGACAGTGGAGAGGGAGGAGGCCGGGGCACGCAGAGTGGGAGAAAGACAAACAGCTGCAGCTGGCGAGAGGCTCTGTCGGGCTGTGAGGTGACTGGGGAGCACAAGACTAGCGGGGATTCAGAGACGCCACCTGCTGCTTTGTCCCGGCAGGGTCAAATAGTCACCGCGCCTCGGTGGAAGGTCAGGGCTGCTCCAGTGAGCGTTGTCGCCCTCTAGTGGCTGCAGCCCTAAGGCACCTGCAATGGTAGCGTCAGGGGAGGGTTAACAGACTAGTGACGGTGTCTGTCCGGCTTCTCTGGCTGCGACCTCAGTGCTGGTGTGCAGCGTCAGTCTGAGTCAGACAAACCTGCTGAAGGGCCCAAATCAGTACACCACCCTCCCGCGCGCACACACACACACACACACACACACACACAAAATGCCATTGCGCACCACATTACACACACACACACACACACGCACAAAATGCCATTGCTCACCCTGTTTTACACACATGCATGCACACACACACAATGCCATTGCTCACCCCGTTTTACACACACACACACACACACATACACCAGTGACATTGTGCGAAGCAAAATGACCTTTGTTCCCCAAGGAAATCAACAGGGGGCAGAAACGGCCCTGCCTGTCTAAGCTCCCCTACCGGCCTAGATCTCAAGAAATGTTGGCTGCATCGTAGTGAGACGCCAGACCTGCCACCCCTTCTGCTGGGGAATCTGCCAGTCCCCTGCCTTCCTTGGCATTCAGCGCCGTGAGCCTCTCCTGGTGTTGGTTTGCCTCTGCCGTTCTTTCCAAGGTTTCTTGACATATTGCCGTTGCTAGACATAACTCGAGGTGCTGTCAATAAAATGAGCTCTCCATAGACACCTACATCATGACAAACTCTATTCCCTAGCTTATCGGTGCAGCTATATTCATTACTTTTCCTCTAAGCACACAGTAAATTATGCCAAGGGCTGATGCTCTGACTTCCTCCAGGCAGGAATTTAATACAGCATCCATTGTACAAGAGGGTGATTTCTTCCTGTGCGGATGGGAACTCTGGCCCAGATCCTCAAAGATATTTAGGCGTCTAACTCCCATTCACTCCCATTCAGCACTTACATTCTCAGCGTTTATTTCCCAGAGTCCCCCACACCCTCTTGTGGGCTCCAGGCTTCAGCCCCGCGGGGCAGGGAGGCCACCAGAACTCAGGGCTTCAGTCCTGCAGAGCACGCCAGGGCTCAGGGCTTCTGTGCCACAGGGTGCGCCAGGGCTCAGGTTTTCAGCCCCACGGGAAGCGCTGGGGCTCTTGCGGGTTTGAAAATATTTCCTGGTGCTTCGCAGCGTGTTTGTTACTTAGGGAAGCATTATTAGCCCTAATATACAAATGGGAAAACTGAGGCAGAAAACGCTCTTAGCCCCGGTTTTCAACAGTGCCGGGCGGTTTTCCCTTTCCTTCTCCTCCCCTCTTAGCTTGAGGCTCCCCAAGTCATAAGCCTAGTGTAGTGCGTGCACAGTGGGTTTGCTACCATTTGTCATACACCCCGGGTGTGTAAGGTGGGAATCCTCAGGCTGAGTTTTCTGGGGAGCTTAGCAACACATCCTTGATTCCAACAATGGTCTCTCCCTCTAATTCCACAGGGCTGGATGTCCTGTACCAGATCCCTTACTCAGCATCCTCCGTGTGGCACATGCCTCTGGCGCGCTCAGCAAAAGAGCAGCCTTTGTGCGGCGTGATCTGGCACACACCGTGTGTGCCAGGTCACGCCAGCAGGGACAGAGTCACACAGACAGGGGCGAGGATCAGGGCCGGCTCCAGCTTTTTTGCCGCCCCAAGCGTTGAAGAAAGGGGAAAAAAACAAAAAAAGATAAAGCCGCAATCGGAAGCACTTCGGTGGCTGCTCTACCGCGCCGCTTCATTCTTCGGCGGCAATTCGGCGACCGGTCCTTCCCTCCGAGAGGGACTGAGGGACCTGCCGCCGAAGACCCGGACGTGCCGCCCCTTTCCATTGGCCGCCCCAAGTACCTGCTTCCTGCGCTGGTGCCTGGAGCCGGCCCTGGCGAGGATGACTGGGGGGACATTGTCCTTCTGGGGCTGCCTCCGTGGCCTCCCTCCTGTGAGTGCTGCGTAGCACGCTGGTCGGAATCATCTCGTGGTTATCTTGGGCTCTCCTGGCTGATTGTTGTATCCACTTGCCATCTTAGACGTAGAGTCTGCACAGCCTGTCAGCTTCCGGGGGCAGGGCCTGTCTCTGTGTTTGTGTAGGACCTAGCGCAACACCGATACCAACAAGGATGAGAAGCTGGGAATGGGCGACAGGGGATGGATCACTTGATGATTCCCTGTTCGGTTCATTCCCTCTGGGGTACCTGGCATTGGCCACTGTCGGGAGACAGGATCCTGGGCTAGATGGACCTTTGGGCTGACCCAGGACGGCCGTTCTTATGCTCTTATGTGACGAGAAAAATCAGCTGTTCCCTTCTGCTGTGGCTGCGAGAGCTGCTGGAGCTCTGTATAAGGGTGTGGCCAGGACCGGCTCCAGGGTTTTTGCCGCCCCAATCGGAGCCCCGCTTCCTTCTTTGGCGGCACTTCCGCGGCAGGTCCTTCCCTCCGAGAGGGACCGAGGGACCCGCCGCTGAATTGCCGCCGAAGACCCGGACGTGCCGCCCCTTCCCCTTGGCCGCCCCAAGCACCTGCTTCCTGTGCTGGTGCCTGGAGCCGGCCCTGGGTGTGGCAGTCTCACTACTTGCTGTCTCCAGTGCTGTGTTACTTGGCGGGGCAGAGGGCTAGCCACATTTCCCTGTCATTTCCTCTTCAGGGACATGTGGGTGTGGGACCCAGGTCCCTGTTACTGTACAGGATGAAAGAGAGAACTGATGTATTCAACAACGCTGGGAGCCTTTCAGGCCGAGCGCCCTGCTGCACTGCGATTGGCACACCGGACGGTCCTGATTAACACCCATGCTTTCCTAAGCCTCAGCCGGACCCCTGTCCTGCATCACTGATGTCAGCAGATGTTTCCCCGTGGACATCAATGGGGACAGGCTCTTAGTATAATTAATGTTGTGCCTCTTATTCCGTACAAACGACTGAGGGCTTAGAGCTGAACCCAGATCACTGCCGTGGTGTCTGGGGATTGACTTTTAAAGCCAGATTTGCCTCTTCGGTTATGTCCTGGGGGCCCAGTACGTGGTCAGTGAGCCGCATTCTCCTCCTGCCTATTCCAGGGGCCCGCAGGGCTCAGTTCCTGGCCCGGTGCTATTTAACCTTATCAACTCCATGTAATCATCATTGATAAAGGCTGCGGATGACACAAAGAGGGGGGAGTGGGAAATAACGGAGAGGAGCCGTCTCTGATACAGAGCGAACGGGCTCGCTCGGTAAGCGGGGCACGTGGTCCCAGTGGGATGTTGTGGCCAAATGGGCTAATGAGATGCTGGGGTACAGACCCAGGGGAATCTCAAGGAGGAGCAGAGAGGTTATTTTAACCTCAGGCTTTGGCCCTGGGGTGACTGCTGCTGGAACCCTGTGTCCAGTTCTGCTGCCCACAATCCAAGTGCTAGGAGGATAAACGGGACAGACTGTGAGGTGCAGAGATACCACAGTGAGGCGGCCCCTGGGAGGAGCTTAGAGAGAGAGCTAAGAACTGGCTTTCTGATGCATTTTGATGGCGGGTGGACGTGTGGGCCCATGAACAGGGGGGCTGGGTTCAGTTACTGACTCGCTGCAGCATCTTGGATGAGTCACTTTGCAGTGTTGTGCCTCAGTTTCCCCATCTGTAGAATGGCAATTATAATATCTACCCACTTTTGATGCCTATAGCTGAAGCACTGTGTAAGCTTTAGCATTACTTCTTGCTTGTCGCTGGCCTGGAAATGTGCTCTGGACAGCAACCTTCCTAGGGAGATTTTGGGCACTTGAAGTGCCAAAGAGAAGCTAGAAGTGCCGGCAACAACGGCCAAAGGACTGGGGAGAGGCTAAGGTGTGGGAAGGGGGAAAGGATCTTATCACCTCCAAACCTGTTTACCCATCCCAATGTCCACCTATTAATCCCTTCCCTGAGCCTCAGGTGAGAAACCACATCCTAGTCTGGTCGCTTTCAATTTATACGGAGCGTGGGAGCATTTCCCGTCTCCTGCCTCCTCCTGGCTTAGCCACTGGGCTGTTCAGTCCCTTCGTGCTCACTTTGCAAAGCTGCTCCCGGGGGGCTCGCGGCTTGCTCAGGTCCTGTCACTTCTAATATCCTGCCTGGCTGCTCCTCAGAAGAGACGGAAGCAGCGGCAGGGGCGATGGCTGGGCTGCGTTGAGGCCTTAGTGCCACCGTCACGGTCAGCTGGCGTTTTCTGGGCCAGGTTCAGCCGCGGGGGAAGTTGACCCAGCGTCCATGCAGTTATTGGTCTGGCTCCCAGGTTGCATTTGGCCCTGGCCATTTCAGTGCCGGAGAGGCCATTCTGGAACGGTTTTCCCCTGCCTGATGCAGTGTCTGAGCCACAGACTCCCAGCGCCTGGGGGTTTCAGGTGCGTGAATCCAGCGCTGGGCTCCTGTGTCAGTGAGCGTCTGGGCCGCGCCACCCCAGGTTTGCAATGGAGGCCGGAACCAGGCTAGATTGACCTGGTTGCATTACGCACACATTGTAGCAAAGTCCAATTTCAAACTGCGGGAAGTCCCAGCAGCTCTGGGTAAGCAGCTAAGGCCCCGACCCTGCACGCTACTCCACGCAGACATTCCCTGCACCCACGCCCGGACCCACTGACGTTAACTGGGCTCCGCCTGGGCGCAGGCGTCTACCCTTACAAAATGCATCACGGGCTGGGGACCTCAATCTGTGGCCCGTGGCACGACGTGAGCTAAAGGCCGTTTGCTGAGTTGCCGGGTGAATGGTTAGCCCGGACATGCGCCCGTCTCGGAAGGTCAGGCTGCGATAACACTCTCTGCCCTAGAAACACCACGCCCGGGGCAGCGATTTGATACCACTGACCCAGAAGCCTGGAGGTAAAACTCTAACCAGCTCCCAGTGCGAGAAGGGACCTGATATCCAGCTGGCACATGCCCAGCCTGTCGCCCTAGGCTGCCAGCCCTGCCTCCACGTCTCCCTCCTCCGTCCCTCCATCCTCCCCCACTTGCCCTGAATTAACTTTTGCTGCTGCTGTTTGACAGGCAGCTTCTGAACCAACCCCCCTCTGTCGTGCTGATCTAAAATAAAACTATCTCCAGCCTGCCGCACTCTGCTCCCAGCTCAACTCACTCCTGAGATCCACCCCAAGGGGGACTGGCAGCCAAGAAACCAAAGAGCCACCGGCCGGACAGACAGATGCCTCAGCGGAAGGACAACTTGCTATTTCTTCCTTCCCACTCAACTTACAGTGCTGGGATCCGGATTTCCAAAGGAATCGTCCGTCCCCCTGCTTTGCCTCACTTCTGAGCTCCGGGCTGGTGCTGCATTGTGCCAACTGCTTGCCAAGGTCAGTTGCAGGGAAATGCATGTTCAAAAAGGAGGCGAGTAAATCAGGTCATTGTTAAACGACTTATCTGCATGGCGCGAGCGCGCCCCTTCTTGCATTGTGTTTGCAACCCGTCCCTGGCACCGCGGCTGAGCTGAATGTCTTGCTGTGTCTGTGGCCGGAGGCTACTGTTAACTGCAGCTGCGGTGGATGGGACGTGAGGACGGGTTGCTTTCACTGGCCAGGGCGCAAGCGCTGTATGTAAGATCGACCGCTTGCAACAAGATTCAGCCACAGTGCAGAAGTGCCGGTAACGCAACCGTAATCTGTGGCCACAGCGTGCAAAGTGCACATCCCCTAGCACGTCCGCGCGCCTCCCAGGTGTGGAGCGGAGCAGGGAGATGGGCACGCTGAGCTACCTGCAAAGAGGGAGCTGAGCCCCACTGCAGCCAGGGACAGGCAGCTGCAGATAGGGCAAGCGCTCAGCTACATTTGGAAAGGGCTCTGTGTTCTGCAGACCGAGGCTTTTTCCCACCTCGGCCTCACACCAGCTTCGGGGGCATTGCATTCCCGTTTACGTAACTTTGCTCCATTAACCTTCTCCCGCCCAGCCCTGCTGGAATGCCCTTGAAAAACACCCTGTAAGTGCCCAGTGGCTGAAGTCGTGCTGAGTGGGGGGCCTGCTTAAAGAGACGTCCACAATGAGGAACAAAACACCAAGCACACCCTCCAAGTGGGTTAAAACTAGACAGTGTAAAGCAAAGGCACTTTGATCATAAGAAGGGCTTGCACTGGAGGCAGGACAACACACACTGGGGCCTAGTGGCTAGTGCGCCAGATTGGGACTCGAGAGATCCAGGTTCTACTCCTGGCTCTGCTGCTGGGTGCTCTTGGGCAAGTCACTTCCCAGTGCCGTGCCTCGGTTTCCCAACCTGCAAAGTGGGATAGTGGTGCTGACCTTGGCGGGGCATGTTGAGCTGTGTGGCTGACAAGTGCAATGTAAGTGCTGACCCGGTCTCAGAAGAGAAAAGGCACAGGCCCCTAGTGTAATGATCCAGGCCACTCAGTGATTGCCGGGGGCCATCCAGCTGCCAATACGCCAGGTCTAGCTAGCAGCGGGCTCTGCATGGTTCACAAGAACCATGCAGCACTAGTCAGTTCATTGTGATCACTGCAGCAGGGGCCAAAGTCCACCCTGGTTTATACCCGTGCAACCTCCCTGCATTCTCCCTGGCAGCACCACTGAAGGCAGCAGGGGACCCCGGGGGACAGAATTGGGCCTGGATACTGTCCTGCTCTTTCATAAGGGACAAAACTGCAAGAGCGTCACGGCAACCAGCGTTGGAAAACAGCTGCCGTGTTAGGGTGCTGAATCCCCCCGACTGTGCCCTCGGCTGTATTCCCCGGGGCTTTTGTCTGGTTGTGAACGTGCCCGTCCCGTGGGAGACTGTTCCACCTCGCTGCCAGGAAGCCCAGCCTGCTATTCCAGCCGAATGCCCCGTTTCCCCAGCCAGACACCTCGTTCCCCCCTGCGGGATGCCCGGCCAGTCTCCTCGGCCTTTCTTCATGGCAATTGTTTGGAGACTGTTAGCCCATGTCACCCCCTGCAGAAACACACTGAGTGCCACGAGTTGCCCCCGAGGCCAATGGCGACTCTCCCAGGAGCACAGCCTGGGAGTGAGTGTAGGCGGTCTCCCATTGCTCTGGGAAGGAGATGCCTGGGACTGAAGCCAGGCTCCCAGCAGCGTCAGCCCAAACTGCACCGACTTTGCATCATCTCCCGTCAGCATCACTTCTCAGCAGGTTCTTTGGCGCCTCTTTCCTGTCTGGCCTAGGCACGGAGATGACCCTCTTCACCCCGCTATCCCTGGTTCGTTGCCCAGGGTTGCCAACTTGGTAATATTTAAAAACCGGACACTCCAGCAGGACACCCTGCCCCGCCTCTTCCCCCTGAGGCCCCGCCCCCTTCCACTCCTCTTCTCCTCCCACCCCCAACCCTCCTGCCCGGGTCAGGAAGGACTTGCCTGTGGAGCTGGGGCTGGGAGCTGCAGCCGCCCAATGAAGGTAGGAGGCGGCCCCGGCTGAGGAGGGGCTGGAGCAGGTGATGACCCGGTGCCTCCCCTGCTCACAGTAACCGGACTTTGGGTGTCCTGTCAGTAAATCTGACTGGACACTGTCAGGTCCCTTTTCGACCGGACTTTCCGGTTGAAAATCGTGCACCCGGCCACCCTATTGTTGCCACTATGCGCCTCTAGCTGCACACACGGAGCATCTCACAGTCTTTCATTCCTCCTCACAGCCCCGCGGGATGGCAGGAAAATGCCATTGGCCCCATTTAACCGGTGGGCAGAGGAGCATGGAGAGAGCAAGGGCTCTCCCCACAAGGGGACTCAGGCGTCCCAGTGCTCACCGGCTAGCTTCCAGGCGCCCCGTGGAATTCACAGCCCTGAGCTGGGCATCCCCAGGCATTGTTGGGGGACGCAGAATGTGCGGCACAGATGCCGGTGAGCTGAGCGGGGTACTGCTGAAGCAAGCCAGCGGGAAATGCCCGGGCAATGGGTGGAGCCTAAGCACTGCTCCTCCAGGGTAGCTAAGGCTTTTAGCTCTGGGTTGGAGGGAGATACCTTCCTCTGCTTGGGCTTCTTAACTGTAAACCCTCCTAAGCCAGATTGGTCCTGTCTCCCGTGGGAGAGAGCCCTGCGCTAGCCCCTAGTCTGGTGGGTAGGCACTCAGTTGGGAAGCGGTGGCCCTGTTTTCCAATCCTGCTCCGCCTGATTTGGAGCCAGAATTTGAACCCAGATCTTCCAGCTGACTGCCCAAACTGCTGGGCCCTCGGGGGGGGGGGGGGCGGGGGAGAAGCCTTTCTCCATCTCTCCTGCTGAAGCTTCTCATTCACTATGCCTGGGGCGAGAGAGCGGGTGAGAAAGAGAAGGCAGTCCTATTGCCTGGGGTCTAGGGCACGCTGCTGGCATGCAGGAGAGTCAGGCTCACGGCTCTGCTCCAGACTGGGGCTTCAAACTTGAGTCACCTAGCTGCGAGGGAGTGCGCGAACCACTGGGTACAATGGGATGTACGCACACAGCCCGCCTGCTCCCGAAATTCCTCATCTGGCTGCCCCCGGCAGCCTTTTTGCATGGCCTGTTCCGTGCTCTGAGCACACCTGCAGGGAAGAGACCCAGGGGAAGGAGTGGTTGGAGAAAGGCCATAGGCATGACCTCGGGTGCTGAGCGATGAGGCAGCGTCAGGCCTGAGGTGGCTTTGTCCAGGCCCATTAGCAGACACTTAGGTTGCCTAGGGGATGTTCCTGGAAGAGATTTAGGATTAGTTTCGTTTGCAGCTGAGCGGGAGTTTTGAGGCGCTCGGGGGCACTGAAATGTTGGACTGAGAGTGGCCATGGATCTAGCCCTGAAAGACTTGCCCAAGGCTACACAGGAAACCTGCAGCAAAGGAGGAACAGGTCTTGCACCTAGGCTAACCACTGGCCCATCCTTCCTTCCTCCGCATTTGGGCTGAATGGGAAGGAGGTTTAGGACCAGGTCCAAAGACTCCCATGGACTTCACTGGGCTTTGGATTGGGCCCCAGGTGAACCCCTTCAGTTGGAAAGCCAAGCCGCAGGTTGACCCGCGCTTTTGGTGCAGTGAGTGATCTGCCTTTATTGGACCAAAGAGAGGCTCCAGTTTTAAAAATTCAGCAAAATTAAAAAAAAAAAATAACCCGTCAAAGGCAAAAGCTTTACAAGTCAGACATTAAATCAGGGGCCGCCAGAGTGGTTTTTTTTATTGCTGCTCACACAGGCAGTCCCCTTCCTGATCCCCTTTAAAGTTCACTCAGCTAGTGTTACTGAGTACACAGGATTAACTGCTCCTCTGCCGAGCTGTATTTTCTGCATCTCCCTGCAAGATAGCCCAGAGTGGCTTCCATCTAAGCACATCTCCCTGCCTGAGCCAGGAGCCTTTCGGCTCACCTGCCTAGGGTTCATCAGGGTCTGGCTGCTGAGTCTGGCCCACATGCTCAGGGTCCAAATGATTGCCATATTTGGGGTCGGGCAGGAATTTTCCCCAGGTCAGACTGACAGAGACCCTGGGGGCACAGGTCACTTGCTGGTTTGAACTAGAGTAAGTGGTGGATTCTCTGTAACTTGAAGTCTCTAGATCATGATTTGAGGATTTCAGTAACTCAGCCAGAGGTTCGGGGTCTGTTACAGGAGCGGGTGGGTGAGGTTCTGTGCCCTGCCATGTGCAGGAGGTCAGACTAGATGATCATGGTGGTCCCTTCTGGCCTTAAAGCCTATGAGCCTATGAGACTCGGCTGCTGTAATGGAGGCGATTGAGTCACTGAATGAGTGACTCTGCTAACTGGGTAAGTCCCCTCCAGGGGAGAAATTCACCAGCTACGACTACTAATGGGCACGTCTACACAGCTCACGGCTCCCAGGCCGGGTTAACAGGCTGGGGCTAGCAGGGCTTGCACTGGCATGCTAAGAGACAGCACTTTGAAGTTGCAACTCGGCCAGAGCCAAGCTCAGCGTCCCATTGTCGTAGGCACCGTGAGGAAGAGACAGTCCCTGCCCCACAGAGCTCACGATAGTGGGAGACCAGCCACACAAAGGGAACGGAAGGACGTACCCGGTGACAGATGGGTAACTGAGGCACAGAGAGAGGAAGTAACCTGCCCAAGCTCACCGAACGCTGTCCTGCCTCTTGGACAGCTTTGACTGAACAAGCAACGCTGCCCTTCGCCATTCCCTCAGCGGCGTCTGGACAAATGATGCCCGGAAGGCGATCATGTTATCAGACAAGCAAATACACTCAGAGCAGTTACAAGCTGGTGACTAAATCTCTCCAAGCCATTGGAAACCACATTGCAATCATACCCGCCCTGCGAGATCCCCCCCTAGTAGGCCTTAAAGCAAGTGCTGGGTAGATCAGCCATGGGGAGGGGGGGTGTTTAGATACAAATGTTCCAGTCTCTGATCCCAGAATAGGGAGTGGGGAATGCAACATACAGGAGTCCCACTTGGTCTTGATGGCTCTGGAAGCTCTAAGTCTAGCCCTGAAAAATGTGACCCTGTTTAACATGACAAGATACACACAAAAACTCTCATCTCCTTCCCTAAATTGCTTAACAATGCAGAGGACACTACCAGGGACCTGCTGCACACAACACATTGTCACTGGTAACCATATGTTGCCTGTATATTGACAATGATACCAAGTACATTACCCACCGTTCATTGCCAGCAATGCAATAGCTTCTTGTCCATGACTATGTACTGCCAGCTACGTCCAGTATCTAGCATCCAACATGCTGTGCGGTTATCAGCTACACACAGGACATAGAGTCATAGAATATCAGGGTTGGAAGGGACCTCAGAAGGTCAGCTAGTCCAACCCCCTGCTCAAAGCAGGACCAATCCCCAGTTCCCTAAATGGCCCCCTCAAGGATTGAACTCACAACCCTGGGTTTAGCAAGCCAATGCTCAAACCATTGAGCTATCCCTCTCTATGTGGGAGCGTCTTGCCATGGGACTTACTAGCACAGAACCAGTCAATGAAGTGGAAAGGAAGTAGCAGAGCATAGTAGCTCTCTGCCAATTTCCCGATACAGCTTAAACTACCCAGACTTTTGTTGTTTATTATTATTTGTATTATGGCATCTTCCAAAGGCCCCTATCAGAAATCAGGGCCCCATCCTTCTAGGTGCTGCACAGACACAGAGAAACACAGGCCCTGGCACAAGAGAACCCACCTGTTCAGAGGGGTTTTACCCACCAGACCCCACCCCGAGTATTCCTGGGGAACCCCAGGCTAAGCGGAATGGCCAGCGTTTCCACATTTGATTGCCAACGTTAGACACCAAAAAACATGCCTTTTTTTAGAATTGCTCAGCTCCCTACAGCTCTCCCTGACTTCAGTGTTTAGCGCAAGAATCCTGCCTAGGTAAGGACTCTCTTGTATGATCCCTCTATCGTGCGCCAGTCACAGTTTCCCATCTGTGCCTGAGTCACAGAGGATGGTGACTGTTACAGCTCTAGCAGAAAGCCCAGCTCTGGAGGTCCCAGGTTAAAATCCCCAGTGCTGGCCAAGATTTCAGCTGTCACCCTTTCACGCTCCGTGCCTGTCTGCCCCTGTGGGGATCGGAGGACTGCAGTCCGCTTCTGGTGCTGTCCCTGTGCCAGCGTGCTGTGGGAGGGGTATCGCCACAGGGCGGGGCCTGGACACACACAGTCCTACGTGCCTTCGAAAACAATGTCTGTGCCTAGACGATTTCCCAGCCGCGGGTTTGTGATCTTTAGCTTCATTGTGGCAACTCCTCTGCAAGGAAAAGCACCAACACAGGTGAGTAGGGGAGAGATGGTTTAAATGAAAGGAAGTGGCCAGAGGCCAAGCAATGTAATCTCCTGAGGCAGGGATTCCCAACCTATGGTTCTTTGAGCTACATGTAATTCAAGGCTACCGCAATAGCCATCCATTAGATAGGTGTTCCATGCCCTCTGCCTGTATCCCAGAAGTACCCAATACTCATGTAAGAAGGCAGCATGGTCCAGAGGATTATCCACTAGGCCGGGAGTCAGGTGAGCTGGGTTCTGTGCCAGGGGAACGATGATACCTGCCCTCTAGTACAAAGAGCCCTGAGATCTAGCGATGAAAAGTACCACCCAGGGGGCAGTAAATGAGGTAGAGGCTGGAGCTAGTCCACAGGAGGGGGGAGACAAAACAGGGGACCTCCTCCCTCTGAGCAGCTAGGAAGGGGTGGCAGAGAGGCTGTTACTTTGCAATGGCATAACGTGGCTGTATGGGGACAGCCCCACACATGCATGGTGGGGTTCTGCTGTGGCTCACTGCCTGGCCGTCCCCAGATGAGGATGCTGGCCTAAGCCGATCAGCCCCGTCTTGGGGAAAAGGGATAACAGCCAAGTGCTCTGCAACACTAAGGCGCTGAATGCAATGTGCCACTGACCGTGCTAGCTCCCAGCAGAAGGCGATGAGGCAGCATTGGCAGTGACTGACTGCAAGGGGATTTTGCAGTGGTGAGACGCATTAAAGTCGTGATATCATATCGGACAATGAGGTGAATCCCATCCCCTGGGGTATTTAAAACCAGACTGGCCCGAGCGCTGTAAGGAGCAACGCTGCTCCATCAGAAAGAGCAAACACATGACCGAATAGCCCCTCTGATTTCTATGGTCACGTGCTCTGCTGGAGACGGAGTGGAATAGATGGACCATTCTTGTGTTGAGTCTAGCAGCTACTGTGTTTGAAAAATAAAGGCAGGCTGGAATCACAGGGCTGAGGAAATTCCCCTTCTTGTTCAGGAAGGGTAGTAGAAGGATATGTCAGCCCAGGGGTGGTAGGTAAAGGAGCCCGTCAGCTGGTAGAACACTGCAGACAAAAGACGACAAAATGGATCCAATCCTCCAAGTTCAAGTCATTCATGTGTAATGAGATCCCACACACAGTGTGGGTGTGAGTAGCTATGGACACAAAACTTTTCCTTTTGTTTTTTTCTCTGCCAGATCTGGAGACCCTTGGCTGTTGGGGTGGTAACCCACCAACATGGGTATTAAAGCAGTGTTACCGAGTTATGAGCTGGGTTTCTACGCTCTGATCTTGACTTGTGCGGTGGTGTACAGTGGAAATGGGATCTTCGACGCATCGAGAGGTAATTTTCCTAATCCAAGCTAGCCAGGTGTGGGTGTGTAAGTGGTAGGTGTATTCCAAACAGGTATTCTTACCATCCAGAATTCAGAAGGAGCCAATTTCCACCCATTTGCAATATCTTTTCCTATGATCATAAGTATAAAGCTCTTGGACTTGATTCTCTGCTGAGAATGACCTTGTGAGTCACTTACACCTGAGCAAAGTAGGTGTGAAATGCTGCCCAATCCGAGTGGAACTGTTCCACGCTCACTGGGCACAGATGTAAACGGCGACATCAGGCGCAACGCAGTGGCGAAGCCCCTATGTCAACATCCTAGACAGGCCGATACATTATCTTCAAGGGCTCTGATCAACAGTAATGCAGCACATCTTTTTATGGGACAACGGCACTGCTGACGGCTGGGTCCCCCTCCCCCTATGAGAGCTCCCAATTCTTCCTATCTACAGCGTATCATCTCATGATGGTTCCTCAAACAGGGCAGGGGCAGGATGTTGGAGAAATCCCTGGTTGGAGGCTCTTTGCTCCTTTCCTCTGGTTTCTTTAGCAGTGCAAACAACCCTCGTGGGGATGATCATTCTGGGTTGAGTCTGAAGCACATTGGTGGGGTGATGCAGGTGACGCTTGGACTGCTGCTGCCTATGATGTATCTGTTTGGAGCATCAACAGGGGGCTTCAGGCTGAGGGTGGTCATGCCAGCCCCCTCCAGCTAACCCCTAAATCCACAGTTAACTGGACGTAGCTATGAGTGAGACGAATACTGCCCCGATGAACCAAGGAGCAATCCAATCAGCTGACTGAGAACCTGCCCCTAAGCCCATTGAAATCAGTGAAGATCTTTCTAATGACTTCAGTGGGCTTTGGATCAGGCCCATAGGTTTCAGAAGAATGGCTCCACTCCCAAATCCCATGGGAGCCGCAGGCGGTCAGCACCTCCCATGATTGGACCCTTATGGGCTGGCTGTAAATCCCATGCCCGGTCACTTTTGAAAACCTCAGCTGCTTTATCTCCCCTCTGTTGCTCTTTCTCCTCCCATCTACCAGAAGGAGGCAACTAAGCCGGGGAAAACCCCTCCCCTGCTTACCCCGATGCTCGTCCCCCGTGCTGACCAATCACAGGGAAGGAGGGCAGCAGCATCACGGCGCAGGCCCTGACTCAGCAACGCCCTGGAGCGCATGCTTCACTGTAAGCAAGTGCAGTGGCTTCAATGGGAGCTGCGCATGTGCTCAAAGTTAAGCACGTGCCTAAGTGCTTGGCGGCCTTGGGCTGTGTACAGAAGACAGTCTCAGCATCAGAGTGGTTTCTCCCCGGGTAACACCTGTTCTTTTGCAGATAATGTGAACAGAAAAGCCTTTCGGCAGGGCATAAAGCCGGGCTGGCATTACTTCGGCAGGAAAATGGTAAGTAACCCAACAGTGGGACACTGGTTGCTTAAAGTACCACCACCGAGGCTGCCAGCTACAAAAAAGAGCCCTGACTTTCCCGCCGCTCGGGTCTCTTTGCACAGTCCACGCTGCATGTCGGAACGACCGTGTCATCAATTAAGAGTTCACTCACTAAGGAATATATTATTTACGCAACACAGCAAGCGTGCCCGGCGTTTACGTGCACCTATAGACACAAGTGATCCCAGCAGAGCCCGTACAGGGTTGATAGAGCTAAGCTAACATGCTTTGAAATCCACAGATGGTAGAAAGGGCATGAAAATAACTTGAACTGTGGGCCTGATCCTGTGAGGTGCCAAGCGCCCTCGACTCCTGTTGAAGTCAATGGAAGTGGAGGGCCTCCAGCACTGAGAAGGAGCAGGCGCTGTATCCGTGCTATCCGTTAGAGAAGGACATTTGGGGGAGCTGAAGGCTGGCGCGGGAGGAGGGTTACTAAGCAGGAAGTCAGCGATTAGGGGGCCTTGGAGCGACTGCAGTAGCCTTTCCGTGGCTTGTCCGTGCTGACGTGGCTCTGTTCTGACAGGACGCAGCTGACTTTGAGTGGGCGATGTGGTTCACCTCGTTCAGGAACATCATCGTCTTTGCCCTTTCGGGGCACATCCTGTTCGCCAAGATCTGCTCCATGGTGGCTCCTCAGGTGAGCAAGGGCCACTGCCCAGACACGGCTTTAAAAGCACCAGGGGCGCGCATGGTATTACAGGGCAAACGCAGATCCCTTTCCTTGCTTAACTGGTGATGGCGTCATTTAAGATTCCAATAAACACTGTTCACAGGGCATATTCCTTGGACAAGGGGACTTTTTTAAAGGGCTGCAAATACCTCATGATCTGACCCGCCCTTGTGGGGCTCAGGGCTTGTTTACCCTCGAAACGCGACAGCGGCACAGCTGCGACGCATTAGCGCTTCAGTGTAGACACTACCTACGCTGATGGGAGGGGTTCTCCTGAGGGGAAGGAGCTAGGGTGACGGAAGAATTCTTCTGTCAACCTAGCACCATCTACACAGGGAATTAGGTCGGCTTAATGACGCCGCTCAGGGGTGTGGATTTTTCACACCCCTCAGTGACGTAGGTACGCTGACCTCATTTTCTAGTTTAGACCAGGCCTAAGACAAAAGAACACAGCTGGGCCACAGAGAATCCACAGTCGCGATGGCATGGTGGGAGCTAAATACTTCGACCTTTGGACAATAGCATAAAAACCATCTGTGTATATTGAGAATTTGACGGGAGAGGGGGCTCCCCCAATGAATGGCCTTCCAAGTGTGTCCCATTAAAAGCCTTTCAGGGCAGGGACTGTCTGTCACTTAGGCACTACCATAAAACTAACTAACAAGTGCTGTGCGTGATCAGGCCAGGAGTGGCTGTGACTGAGAGATGCTGAAGGACTCTTTGGTTCTCGACTTTCCAGACAATGTTGCTTTTTTTCAATCACACTTTTTGGGGATGGTTTTCTACCTTTTTGTCCGTCGTTCATTTAATCAGGGCAGATGCATAAAAGCAGGATCATTGCTCATTATTTATGTAACCCTTCTGCCCCTCTGAGTTGGCAGCAACAAGGGCCGGGTTCAGTATCTAGGGGTTCCGTTTCAATAACGCAATGCAAAACCGGCTCGAGCCCTCACCCAGTGACCTGGGACAATTACATCCCACCCCCCCGGGCGCCTCTAGGAGGCAATACTTCCCCTCTCGCAAGCACAGAGTCTGAGTGTAGCAAAAGCCTTTTAATAAAGGAGGGAAACGATGCGGCATTATGTTGGGGAAACACCACAAACAGGATTCTTAACACAAACCATGAGCAAAAGACCCACCTCCAAGTAAGTTTGGCAGTGTCCTTTTCCCCCCAGGGTCTTAAGTTCAGTCACCCCAAAGTCCAACAACCCAAAAGTCTCTGTCCCTGGTCAGTGCCGCCCCAGATCAAAAGTTTATCTGCAGAGTTTTCCCCCCCCCAGCCTGGGTGGAAATGGGGGGGGGGCACACAGGGTGTTAAGGGATCCTTACATGGTCTGAGGCCGACTGCCCCGCCTTGCCGTGGAGTTCTGCTGCAGCCTTCACCACGAACAGCTTCGCTCTACCAACCGCTCCGCTCCGCTCCTCTCCTCCAGCCATCCCGTGAGCCGCTCCAGCCGTCCCCAGAAACTGCTCCGCTCTGCCAGCCACTCCACCAGCCGTCCCAGGAACCGCTCCAGCTGCCCCCGCAAACTGCTCCGCTCCACTCACTGTTCCATGGGCCGCTCTAACCATCCCGCAAACCGCTCCACTCTGCCAGCTGCTTAGTAATATATCTTCAGCTCATCCTGACTCTGCTTACATTTACTACAGCTGCTTGTGTGTGTGTGTGTGTGGGGGGGGGGAACATTTCATTAAAATTGTTTTCCTTTCCTAAAAAGTGTCATAAAAAATCCACAAATCTGAGACCTCCTGGCTCAGTTATTGCAACTCAAAGAGGAGGGACGGTCCAGTGGTTAGCGTACTAGCCTGCGACTCAGGAGACCTTGGACAAGTCAATTAGGGCCAAATTTTTTAAGGTGTTTTGGTGCCTAACTCCTGTTGATTGCAACACAGGTTAGGTATCTAAATACCTTTACAATCTGGGCTTTCGTCTCGCTGTGGCTCCGTTCCCCACCTGGGAAGTGGGGATAACAGCACTTCCCTACCTCACTGGGGTGCTGTGGGGATAAAGACATTAAAGATTGTGAGGTGCCGGGGTGATGGGAGGCAGATAAGTACCTGAAAGAGAAATTTATTGGTTGAAATCCTGGCCCCACTGAAGTCAGTGTGAGTGTCACTGCTGATGTCAGTGAGGCTAAGATGGCACCCATCTAGGAATGGATGATCAGCTGGATAATCAGCTGAACACGAGCTCCCAGGGTGACGTAGTTCTAAGAGGACTAATGTGAACAAGGAGAGGGGCAGAAAACTCCCCTGTGTTGGCTGAATGTAAAAACAAAAACAAAAAAAGGACGACATACACTGATCTGCTCTAGTGTAAATAAAACTGTTCCTGCTCCCCCTGTATCTGTCTGGCACCCTGTATCTGTTGCCCGTGGGCGCTGGGTGTTAGACTCCCCAAGGGGCAGCCTGAGGCACGTTCTCTTTTCTCACAGCACAGATCTGTGGTTTACATGCTCTACGGGATGTTGGCCGTGCTGGGCACCATGGGACGCGCCTACCTGATGATTGTCCTCTCTCACTGTGTGGTGCTCTACACCGTCGCGCTGGCTAAGCAGAGGTGGTTGTGCTTTGCAGCCGGGCTTTGCAGCCTGGCCTCTTTCAGGCTGGAACCTTTCAGCATGTGGCAGGTACGTGCGTAGCCGGTTTCTTTCCAGCGCACAGCTCTGTTTTGTTCCCAGTGCCGGGGTCGTGCCCTGGCCACGCACCGGTGTATTTGGACCTATGATTTGATAGCTCATGTCAAACTGAAACATTTGAGGAAGAGCCACATGTATGGAGGCACATCCTTAATGGTTAGAGCAGGAACCAGGCCTCTGGGGTTCTATTCCTGGTCCTGCCACTGATGTGCTAGGGGCCTCAGGCCAGGGGCGGCTCAGACTGCCTTCGGCGGCTTGCCTGCGGGAGGTCCCCAGTCCCGCGGCTCCGGCGTACCCGCCGCCGAATTGCCGCCGAACCCAAGGGACCAGCGGACCTCCCGCAGGCAAGCCACCAAAGGCTGCCTGACTGCCGCCCTCGCAGAGACCGGCAGGGCGCCCCAGGCATGCGCTTGGAGCACTGGTGCCTGGAGCCGCCGCTGCCTTAGGCAGGTCACTTAGCCTGTCTGTGCCTCAACATCCCCAGAGATTATAATTGTTTCAATTTAGCAATGCACTTAGGCACTTGAGCAGTCCCATTGAAGTAGTGATAGCCCCAGTGCAGGCTTGGTGCATAGGGTTCTGGACTGGGGGGGGGGGGGTGACTTTGAGTGCATCATTTCCCCTCCCCGTGCCTCAGTTTCTCCATCTTTTAAAACAGCATTGGATGCATTGGTAAAGTGCTTCCGGATCTCTGGCTGAAAAGCTCTAAGGAAGAGCTGGATATTATTATTAAATTACTGGTAGGCATATTCTTTAACTAGCTTGCTGACTCGGGACCAGTAATACTTCTCTGCCTTACAGGGGTATTAGTCCTGCCTACCCACAGTCCATCAGGGCTTGATTTTCAGAGGCGCTGAGCACCCGCAATTCCCGTTAGAGAAAATAGAAGCTCTGGGCTCTCAGCACTTCTGCACATCAAGCCATTTCCCGTAGCCCGTTTTGCAGACGTAAAGGTGATAGTCCGAGTTTCCTTGGCCCAGTCCCACCACTGGTCATTACTTTCTGTCAATCTAAACGCCCCTTTGGAATTTCGCAGCTGCCATTTTCCATTCACGCCATTTGTATAGACCGGCTAGTGGTCCCATTCCACCCCAGAGGTGGCTGCAGCTCAGCGCTGGGTGAAGTCATCCCTGTGTGTGATATTCTAGAAGGGTGACATTCACACCTGTTCCAAAGACCAGCACAAAACCTACACACCACTTCAGTGCTCTAGTGAGCTCTTAGGTGCACCATCGGCCTTGTGCTAAACTCCTGCACGATGGTGAATTTCAGCTTAAAGTTTTGGTGATCCTTCTGGTTGTAAGAGCCAGACCATTCAAGCTAGAAATAAGGGGCAGTTTTTTCAATAGTGAGGGTAATTGACTACTGGAACAACTTACCTAGGGAGGTGATGGGTTCTCCATCCCTTCAAGTCTTTCCATCAAGACTGGGTGTCTCTTCAAAAGATACGCTATAGCTCCAATGGAAATTATAGGCTTGGTGCAGAAATTAGTGTGTGAGGTTCAAGGGCTCATGTTATGCGGGAGGTTAGACTAGATAATCATAATGGTGCTTTTCTGGTCTTAAAACCTATGCAGCTAGGCTCTCAGAAAGTAAGGCGCCATTCATAGAAAAACATATCTGAAGCCAGACTCGGTCGTAGGAGATAACCACTGCAGGCAGTTGCACAGAAGAAGACCTTTTCAGCTATATGACATAGTAACTATTCTTTTTTGTTTAGAATGGATTTGTAACAAGAACTTTTGATCTTCAAGATATTCTGTTTTATGGAGGAAGCGGCTTTACCATCATGCGCTGCATGAGCTTTGCGCTGGAGAACTCCGAGAGGAAGGAAGGGATTTACTCCATCATTGACCTGCTGAAATATAATTTCTACCTCCCGTTTTTTTTCTTCGGACCCATCATGACCTTTGATCAATTCCACTCTCAGGTACTAGCCTTGTGGTTTTCCTCCTTACACCTTACGGGGCAGATTTTAAAAGGGACCCTCAGCCCAGTCTCCCACTTCGAACCTGTAGTTTTACTCCCACAAATAATTGCTGGCACAGTCGGTTTCATTTAGACATACGCTTACCTGATTTGAGGGCACAAGTCAGGTAGCTAGACACAGTGCTTAATTTAGCATAGAAGATCAGGGTTGGAAGAGACCTCAGGAGGTTATCTAGTCCAACCCCCTGCTTAAAGCAAGACAAAAAAGTTGCCGGGGCTCAAGCAATTTTTTGTACATTCTGATGCGGCAAGCTCCAGAGGTGCTGGAGCTATGAACTGCCAAGCCCAGAGGTGCCAGGGCTCAGCCCTGGCAAAAATTAAGCCGGGGCTAAACATCAAGGTGACGACGTCAGTTGCACCTGCAATTAGATGATGGAACAAAATTCTGATGCAAAACAAGAAGCTGTTTCTAAAAATCAGCGCCACTGGGTCAGGTTATCAGCTGAGCTGTTTCTACCGACAGTAGGTGAAGAAGTGTGCTGTGGTGGTGAAGTCATTGGAGTCGGATCTTGGTTCAATTCCTGGGTTTGCCACTAACTCACTGTGCAACTTCGGACTTAATTTCTCTGTGTCTGTTTCCCATCTTCAAAATGGGGATGATAATTCTTCTTTACTTCCTAGGGGTGTTGCAAGAATAAATTCATTGTTTGTGAGGAGTTGAGGTACTATGGGGGCCAGATGACAACCTAGATGACAGACAGAAGTTGCACCTGCAAAGTACTCAGCGGTGTGCAGATAGTTAGCTGCCCCTACAAATTCCCATTTGTACATGCAGTTATCCCCATGTGCACATGCTCACACATTCTGCAGCTGCCACGTGGGCCCCAATGTGGACTAGATACATTATATGTTTGCGTCCCTCTGTGTGCCACATCTTTGTGTCTGTCCGTCCTCCTACAATACTGCCCTCTACTGGATGGAACATCAGACCTGCTTAGGCAGGCTAAGACATGTGATCACGTCGCCCTCTAGGTGCTGTAGCTGACAGACACTACGAGCCTTCATACAAGAGAGAATTTCAGTCTAGAGAGACACGGTGGGGGAGGTAATATCTTTTATTGGACCAACTTTTGTTGGTGAGAGAGACAAGCTTTCGAGCTACACAGAGCTAAATTTTATATAGGCCTGGTTTTCAGAGGTGCTGAGTGCCCGTAGCCTCACTGAAGTCAATGGGAGATGTAGATATTCTAAGGCTCAGAAAAATCAAGCCATTTATCTATATATAAATAAATAAAAAAAGGACAAAAGAATTTTTATACTGGGAAGTGGCTTGGCAACTAAATATACGGGTTCCTCCTGCTCCTTCTATCATACTCCTGTGTCTGTATATACGTACACGTGTGTACCTATATATACACCAACGCACATACATAAGTTACATGTTGGTACAACACAGAACTTATGTTTGCAAGGAGAACTTCCAAATGTATGCAGTCATCCAGTCATTGGCTGATACTCAACTGTCTGTTCAAAAAGGAGAAACAGAACCCACAACTCAGTAGGACACCAAATAAGGTGGAAATGTTAAGCCTTGGAACAAGCGTATGCTGTTTCCTTTTGCCTTTTTTTGGGTCTTGAAACCTGAAAGAGATGATGAACTCCCAGTGCGGGAACCCAGCTGACATCTGTGTAGCGTGTGATATTTAAATACAAAGCAACATAGCAGCACTGTGCTCATTTTCACCCTCCACATCACAATTTTGCTTTTAAAATTATTCAAAATCTAAATATTAGCAAGGCAACAAAATGACACGCCAGGTCTTTTGTCCCCATTTCTCCCCCAAAAAGGTTAGGAAAAAATCCACTCACAAACACAGCCAAGAATGCTAGCAGATCATGTAATATTAATCAGCCCCCTATAATTTTCTTTTAAAGGAACACGGTCAACTGGAGGTCTAAAATTCAGGATCTGAACCCAGAAACACTCTATAAAACCTAACGCAAATAGAAATCTTTTAATTAATTCAAAACAATTTCAGTGAAAACGTGGGGCTGGTAAATGCGTCCCTGCAGGGATGGAAACTCAAAGGTGGCAGCATTGGTACTGAGGCAGAAGAACTAGCAAGTGAAACCGACTAGTGTATCCTCATTGCCCAAGTGAAGTGAAGTGAAGTGAAGTACATACCATAAAACAGAAGAAATGGCTAAACAAACTCTTCCCTTTTATCACCTTGTATTGGTATTAGCAATGCAGGCAAAAATGGCTTTTGCATCTTGACAGTGTCTCTTTAGTTTTGAAGACTAAACCAGAATGCTGATCTTGCAGATTCATCATGGCACTGCATAATGACGACATGGCCACTGGACTTGTGTGTGTAGGCCATGTTGTTTACAGACAGCCTTATGCTTCATCATGTAACTGTGGCCAAATCCCAGCCACCTAGCTGTTTTCTCAGTTTGCACCCCCTCCTATGAAGTGCTGAGTGCCCTGGTAACATAATTAGGTGTTGCAGCTCACTCTAGAGGGCGACCCAACATCGAGGAGAACAGCCTGATGTTGCTGCCAGCTAACGGAGCTATATTTTGTTGCCAATGGTAGAGATCTGTGTTTTGATGCGTAAGGTTCTGGGTTCAAACCCTGCTGATGAGAGGTTTCGTTGCACCCTCATCTGCTAATAAAGTCAATAGGAATTGAGGATTCTCAGCTTGCATCTTAGGGCTGGGCATTATCTGTCTCCAATAAGTGACACACAGTGCAGTAAATAACTTCTCCAAGTTAATTCTAGTGTTCCTCCCAAAGCGTATGCTCCACCCACCTGACCTCTACGGTCCGTTCTTTCTCACCTGCACGCAAAGCAGACATGATACCAACAGGCCAACCTCAGACATCCACTAATTACTGTCCCTGGGGAACTCCCAGTCAAACGCCATTTGCAACCTGCACAGCTGCTGCCACATCAGTTCTCCTGTGCAAGATTGAAAATGTGATATGATGTGACATCAACACAGGGGACCACATCCTGCGCTGGTTTTCACGGGGGTAAATCCAGAATTGGCTGACTGATCCCAGTGGAATTACTCCATCTGTGCAGTGGTGTCACTGAGAAGTTGGCCCGCGATTCCATGTCAGGCTGGAATTAAGCCTTTTAATTATTCAGTGCCACCAAACCGCGTGACCCGTATGTTTTTAGATTCAGCCCACACCCACGCTGGCCTATGTCAATGCCTTTTTGTTTCATCCCCTGCAGACTGGTTCCCAGGCTCAAAACCCCAAAGGAACCATTAAGATCATCTAGTCCGACCTCCTGCGTAGCAAAAGGCATAGAATTTCACCCAGTGCTTCCTGCACTAAGTCCAACAGCTCCCTTTTATTTACAGAGGAAGTGGCCCTTCACCCCGGATCGAGTGTTCAGATCTACCTCTCTCCGGAGCAGCCTCCTCTGAGTTCATGTTGCTTCTCCCCAAGGCCCCTCTCCAGTGGTATTGCCTTTAAAAACAACCAAAAAAGGAGGGATTATTAGAGAAAATAAAGGGAAATTCACAAGCAAGCCAAACATAAAGCAGGAGATAAACACAGCTGCACTAGCACATGACTGCAGAAGACATAGCTAGTTAGATCCTGTGTATTTCTAATAAGCAAGGTCAGCGTATCTTCCACAGACTCTCTAGCTGCACCTGCAAGACCTCGATGCTAAATGGACATGCAACAGATTCTTCTGCCCTTATCCTTAGAAGGCTGCTGAAAATCTGGCCCTGAGGGTCCTTATTACATTTTGAACTTGCTGTGGCAAGTTACACACTTCATTACAGCGTTGATGATCGCAGGTCGTTGAGGGCAATTTTGGGGAGGCAATGTGAGCTCATGGTTGGAGCCGGGAATGGAGACAGGACTCCGGGGCTCACTTCTGGCCAGGAGCAGCCCCAGCTGCTTTGCCGGCCAAGGTGAAAACTTTTTTGGCACCCCTACTCCCCACCCCCTTGCAGCGGCAGAGAAAAACAAAAACAAAACACAGCTGGCCAGTCAGAGGGGAGGGGGGAAAAAGACAAGTGGTATAGCTGTTCGGCACCCGTCCTGCTTGCCCATCCTTAGAACCAGCCCTGCTCCTGACTCTGCCCCTAACTGGCTCTGTGACTTCTGAAGAGTCACTTAGCCTCTCTGGTTCTCAGTTTATCCACCTGTAAATTGGGTGAATTGGTCATACCAATTAACTCAGGCCTGGTCTACACTGGAAAATTAGGTCAGCAGAACTGCGTCGCTCAGGGGTGTGAAAAATACACACCCTGAGGGGTGTAGTTAAGCCAACCTAAGTCCCTGTGTAGACAGAGCTAGGTCAATGGACGAATGCTTCCGTCGACCTAGCTATGGCTCTCAGGGAGGTGGATTACCTACTCCTGTGGGAGAATACCTCCCTTTGGCAAAGTCTGTCCTGTCTACACTGAAGTACTACAGCGGCGCAGCTGTGCTGCTATAGCATTGTAAGTGTAGACAAGCCCTCGGCCTAGATAGTCTAACGGCCCCTTTGAGCCTTTACATCTAGGGACTTTCAGGGATGCTCTGAGGCGGAATTGACTAATGTTTAGAAAGTGCGTTGACTGCAATGGACGTTTCCCTGAACAAAAACTGAGTAAGGGCCTCAGGACCTGACCCGTTAATACATCAGCAACTTGCATCTCTGAAATCCTCCCATCTGCCCACCCCACCTCATTATCCAAACTTGGGCCAGGCTTTGATGTGCATTGTTGCATTGAACGGTCCATTGAGATGCCACACCTCCCCAGCTCCATTCGGATGAATGAGATTGCATTGGGCAATATTCAGGGCCTTGCTTGCCCACAGAAACAAAGCCTGCTTTTCGACAGCCCCGGCAAACTCTGCTATAGGCCCTGATGCTGTAAAAGCTGCCAAGGCCTGACCTCATCGCAACTTGTCAGAGCTGAACTTTCCTCTCCCTTATGACCTACTGCGCAACACTTCCCCTCCAGGCAATACCAAGCCCACCAGAATCTCCCAGACGACACATTTTGATGATGCTTAAAACACAAGACATCTCCTCCCACCTCAGCCGCCATTTCCCCTTTCAGAAATGGTGGACTGCACAATGGCGCCATCTATGGGATGGAGGACCCTGAAATATTGTTGGTACAGTGCCTTCTTAATAACAAATAATAATAATAATAGTAACAGTTGCATAATACCCAAAGATGGGATGGGTGCATCAGAAAAATCAAAGAAAGACTCGGTCCCTTCCCCCAAAGAGCTCACAGGGTAAAGATGTGTGTACAGTAGGGGTTTTTAATTTCCCATGGGTGTTATCACTGGTACACCCGCACCAGTGGTAGGATTGTGCGTTACTATGTGTCTGTACAGCGCCTAGCACAATGGGACTCTGACCCTGTTTGGGGTCTCTAGGTGCTACTGTAGTACACATGAATAATAACATCAATAGCAGTAGCAACTGTGAGAGCTCAGTGTAGACAAGATTTTAGAAGATCTGGTATTTTTACCACCATTTTAACTAAACCTGCTGAATGCCGGCTTAATTAATACAGTGCTGAAAACAAGGTCAGCTGCAGGAAACCTGTCTAAATTAGGGCTGCAACCAGTCCTGATGCTGGCTCAGCTGGACGGTGGAACCAGTGACATTTCCCAATGGAAAACAGGCTTTAGGGCTGACTCAGTGGGACTGTTCATGGGAGTAAATGCTAGTCAGCATAAGAGCATCAGCAGCTAGAGCGTCTCAAATGAAAGATCACCAGAATTTTTTAACCCCGGGCAAAACAATGCATTTCCGATTCCCACCCCCCCACCCCAGCCTCATTTTCAGAAACAGCTGAGCCATTTGAGCTGAAACTTTCCGAAAATCATTCTGCCTGAGGCAGACGCCCAGTGTGGCACATTTCAGCCCAAAGCCAGTGAAAACAGGGTCTTTATCACAGAAAGCACTGGGCAACCTGAATCACAGGCACTGCTACCACCTCCACACCGATCATCTACTTAAAGGGCTTATATGGTCACAATTACCATTACCACTGCTGGCCTCACACTCTTTAATGCACTGCCGCAGCACCCCTGAGAGGCAGGGCAGGGCTACGATCCCCATTGTATAGAGGGGAAACTGAGGCACGGAGCGGCTAAGTGAGTTGTCCAAGGTCAGACTGGAAGTTTGTGGTGGCTCAGGGAATCAACCCCAGTCTGCTACCTCCCACACTCGAGTCCTAACCACTGCACCATCCTTCCTGTCCGCTAGGCTCTGCACTGCCCCTGAGTGCAACTAGAAGGCAGCTGACCTTCAACCCGTGGTGGGATGAATCACCTGGAAGGATGTTGTGTGCGGTATCCATGGGAACACTGAGTCAGGAGTTCCATCCATCCCCACGCCCAGCCCGGGACACTGCGTAGGGATGGCTTTGGAAATAGAGAGCTGAGCGGAGGCCCTTGTGATCCACTGAAGCCCCTTGCACTACGTCACAGATGTTTCCTCTTAGACCTCAATGTTCCAGAACCCGTTGTTAGAGGGGAGAAATGACAGCTGCCTGGGATAACTGGCCAGTAACAGCTGATCCCCACCGGATTAACCTCCGGTGGCTTCTCTGCTCCTATGTTTGGAAGCCTCTTCATTTCCTGACATAAGGGCTGCTTGCAGGCCGATATCAAAGGCTGTGTGAGAGTAACACACACAAGCGATGCTGGCCAATGCTTTAATCCTTGGAAAACATCTGTTTCTGTCGATTGGGCTATTACAGCCGCCGCCAAAGTGCTTTCCGATAACTCCCACCCCGTGGGGAATGAAGAAATCATAGTGAATATAAGCGGATTTCTTATTCAGCAGCAATTTTACGGCGCTGTTGAGAGCCAAGGCTGTCAATCTCCCCAGCATAATCCTAAATGCTTGCTAGGAACATTATTATATTCCGATATTCAAGGGAGGCTGCAGGTACTGGGAGGAACAGCAGTGACTGTTACTGCAAAGCACACCAGTGAGCCCCCGAAATCAGAGAGGGAAAAGAGCAGTCCCAACTGATGCAGGATTCTCCCCTGCTCTGGATTCCTGAGAGCCTTGGCCAGTGTGGTGACGGGGCTTTCAGCCCTTCCCTTCCTTTATTGCAACACTTGCTGTCAGGGAACATGCACACGGTGCAATGGCCATTCTAAAAAGCCCACTGAAGTAGGGATCAGAGTGAAGTCGCTCTGCCCCATCAGGAGGACCAGCTGGGATTGTGTTTGCCAGAGAACTTGATGCACACAAGTATCAGGGGGTAGCCGTGTTAGTCTGTATCCGCAAAAACAACGAGGCGTCCGGTGGCATCTTAAAGACTAACAGATTTATTTGGGCATAAGCTTTCGTGGGTAAAAAACCCCACTTCTTCAGATGCGTGGAGTGAAAATTACAGATACAGGCATAAATATACTGACACGTGAAGAGAAGGGAGTTACCTTACAAGTGGAGAACCAGTGGTGACAAGGCCAGTTCGATCAGGGTGGATGTGGTCCACTCCCAATAATTGATGAGGAGGTGTCAATACCAAGAGAGGGGAAATGGCTTTTGTAGTGAGCCAGCCACTCCCAGGCCCTATTCAAGCCCAAATTAATGGTGTTAAGTTTGCAAATGAATTGTAGCTCTGCAGTTTTATCAACCATTCTTAAAACTACAATACCAACCTGGGGAAGTGGGGAAACAGATTGACAGAGCGAGACAGGTACCCAGAAGTCACCTACTACAGGACAGGCCCAAGAAGGAAAATAACAGAACACCACTGGCCGTCACCTACAGCCCCCAGCTAAAACCTCTCCAGCACATTATCAATGATCCAGGGCCGCCCAGAGGATTCAGGGGGCCTGGGGCAAGGCAATTTTGGGGGCCCCTTCCATAAAAAAAAAGTTGCAATACTATAGAATACTATATTTTCATTGGGGCCCCGGCAGGGCCCAGGGCCTGGGGCAAATTGCCCCACTTGCCCCTCCCTCTGGGCGGCCCTGCAACGATCTACAACCTATCCTGGAAAATGATCCCTCACTCTCATAGATCTTGGGAGACAGGCCAGTCCTCGCTTACAGACAGCCCCCCCAACCTGAAGCAAATACTCACCAGCAACTACACACCACACCACAGAAACACTAACCCAGGAACCAATTCCTGTAACAAACCCCGTTGCCAACTCTGTCCCCATATCTACTCTAGCAACACCATCATAGGACCCAACCACATCAGCCACACCATCAGAGGCTCGTTCACCTGCACATCTACTAATGTTATATATGCCATCATGTGCCAGCATTGCCCCTCTGCCACATACATTGGCCAAACCGGACAGTCCCTACATAAAAGCATAAATGGACACAAATCAGACATCAGGAATGGTAACATACAAAAGCCAGTAGGAGAATACTTCAACCTCCCTGGACATTAGATAACAGATTTAAAAGTAGCCATCCTGCAACAAAAAACTTCAAAAACAGACTTCAAAAAAAAACTGCAGAGCTACAAAACCTCAGTGTAGCCAAGGCTTCAGGCAGGCCAGGGAAATTCTACTAGAGATGACCAAAGGTGGCTGTTTTACTCTCAGTTCATTCTCTGGGTGGCATAGCAAATGCGTCCCTTTCAATTCAGCCCTTCCCATGCTCGTCTTCCCAACAGGTAAGCACCAGTGAGCTGAGACGCAAAGACAATGAGATGTGGAACATTCGCGTCCACGCTTTGCTCCACCTGGGGGCGATCGTCGCGGTGGATGTGTTTTTCCATTTCTTCTACATCTTGACCCTTCCTGCGGACGTGAAGTTCGTGACTCGGCTCTCAGACTGGGCTTTAGGTGAGTGACGCAGAGAACCACCTTTCATTCCTGTCCCTTAGCCGCTTGGGCATTGGCAGTCTCTGATTTTAGCAGGTTTAGGAACTTCTCGAGTCTGAAATGTTAACTAATATTTTTATTCAGGTGCCTGGATAATGTAATGTAATAAGGGAAGATAAATCAAGGCCAAAATGGTTAACCGTGGGTGCTTGAAGTTGGGCAACTAAATCATTATTTAGGCAGCTGAAGTAAAAAGGCCTGGTATGCAGAAGTGTTGAGCACTCAGCAGCTCCCATTGATCTCAGTGGGAATCGTGGGAGCTCAGCACCTCTGAAAATCAGCCTCAAGGTGTCTCAAGTGGGGCACCCGGTAACCCAGAATTAGTGGCTAGAGTTCTAAGACAACAAGAGACACTGTCAAAGTATCTACTTTCATGTTCAACAACAGCTTCCCCACTGTTTATCATGACTCTGTATTCGCGGGACCAGAGTCTGAGATTCTGATCTCAGCCACACCAGCGTGAGCACATGAGGCCACCAGAGGGTAAAACGCAGAGGACTTCAGTGGAATGGCTCCACATCTGCACTGATGTAACCGGGAGCCTACTATGCGTGTGTGTGGACACAGGCAGAGGCGTCACAGGAGACAGAGCCTTGAATCAAGAGCCACGGGCAACAACCAGATCAAGAGAAATCTTGCCGCTGTCTGAGCCTGGTTCATTTCAGGCGGAAGGTATACTTGCCATGGTCCTTTCTGAGACCAGAATGTGCCCATAGCTCAGCCTCTGAACTTATGGGAAGGTTTGAGAATGGAATAAAAACAAACTTTGATTTGTTTTAAAGTGTGACGCCTGAGTTAACCGCGGATACCAGTGCTGAGACGGCTGGCATATGCTACTATAGCCATTCTCCTCGATGGATCACATGCAGGAACTGAATTCAGGAGTTTTAGATCTAAAAGCACAAACCTCTACTGCTTGAGTTAAAAAGACCAGATCTGCTAGCTCAGAGGAAGCAGCAGTCCTAAGCCTATTATTATTATTATTATTTATGTATTATGGCACTGCCTAGGAACCCCAGTCACAGACCAGGACCCCATAGGTGCCATACAGATTCACAACAAAAATACAGTCCCTTCCCAAAAGAGCTCACAATCCAAGTTACTTCTATATGAGGTCCGGACCCCAGAGGAAAACGGAGCCCCCTTGTGTTAACCAGAGCGGGTTAAATGTGTATTTTGTCAGAATATGCAGTTGCATCTAGATGAAAATGCTTTGTGAAATCGGGTCAGTTTCACCGGAATTTTGGTTTGGAAGAAAACCAGAGGGGGAAAAAGTTCTGACACTATGAAAACGTCCCATTTTGACATGTTCCAAATGAAACGTTTCAACTTTTTTGGTTTGAACCCACTTTTCATTTCAATTTTTTTTATTCTGTAGGGTATCATAATAGAAAATAAAAAGGGCAATCTTGAAACACAATGTTTCAAATGACGCAAAACGATTTTTGTTCTGACTTTTCCTTCCCAGAGAATTTCAAAAACTCTGGGGTCTGTTCTTATTAAGAATGAAGCCAGATTTTGAAATCACAAAATCCTTCGCCGAACGGAACTTTTGTCTGCTGCACAGTTAGATCATGCTGCTGTTTGCCTGCCTCTCACTGGGCTGTTCTCTTTATTCCCTTTGTTGATGCGCACCATACAGCCGGCCTGGCCTACTCTAACTTGGTGTATGACTGGGTGAAAGCTGCGGTGATGTTTGGAATTATCAACACCATTGCTAGGTTGGATCACTTGGACCCGCCGCAGCCCCCAAAATGCATCACCATGCTCTACGTCTTTGCAGAAACGTGAGTGCATCTAAAATGTTAATGGACTCAGGCAGCAGGAGACTGATCCAGTCAGTCCAAAGGAAATATACTGAGAAGGAACACAGCTTTGTCATTTCTCTCTCCTTGCAACCAGTTGGTCAAATAGTCCCAAGATCTTATCGGATAAGGTTGCAAAGGAAGGGAGAATGATCATATGCTACATACTAGTTAGATAGATGTGGCCATGGTCCCAGATCCTCAGCTGGTGTCAACAGTCATTACTCTGCTCAAGTCTATGGAGTTAGACTGTTTTACACCAGCTGAGGATCTGGCCCATTATCCCTGCCTACTGGTACCAGAATGGCGTAAGCACATAGGATGGAGAGAAATTTTTTAGCGTGGTCCAGGGGGATGTAAGCAGGAGTAATGGGATGGACGGAAGAGAAGGGACATGTAGGCTGAATATCAGGGAGAACTTCCCGACAAGGAGATGTATTATCGTGTGGAACAGTCTCCAAAGGGAGGAGGTGGAAGTCCCATTACTTATGACATTTTTAAAACTAGACACTAGGCAATGCAGGAAACGGTCCTTCTCCGAGAGGTACATTCAGTCAGTGAACTACAAAATCTTTCCCACCTCCAGCTTCAATGGTGGATCCGTCAGGACTCCGTTGGATTGTTCCCAACTATCCATAGTGTTACAGTGATGTGAGAGGAGAATTACCACCTTTTTCTGGCCCACTTCTGCTAAAAATGTAGCTTACATCACTATTTATATCACTGAAGTCAATGGCCCGGAGACGGCTCTGGAAGAGGCATCTGCTTATGCCCAGGTCCCAGTGTGTCCCATTGACTTCTGTGGCGTTTGCATAGGAATAACTCCAAAATCAGATGCTTTGGTGAAACAGACAGTTAAAGTTAACACTGGTATTCTGCGCCTGGCAGACAAACTGGTTAATCAGGAGTAAGTTCAATGGTGTTACACCAGTGAAAAATAGGTGCAAATGAGAGCAGACGTCTTTGAATGACTATGTAATATAGTGATAGGTTTCAGAGTAGCAGCCGTGTTAGTCTGTATCCGCAAAAAGAACAGGAGTACTTGTGGCACCTTAGAGACTAACAAATTTATTAGAGCATAAGCTTTCGTGGGCTACAACCCACTTCTTCGGATGCATATAGAGTGAAACATTTTCACTCTATATGCATCCGAAGAAGTGGGTTGTAGCCCACGAAAGCTTATGCTCTAATAAATTTGTTAGTCTCTAAGGTGCCTTTCACTCTATATGCATCCGAAGAAGTGGGTTGTAGCCCACGAAAGCTTATGCTCTAATAAATTTGTTAGTCTCTAAGGTGCCACAAGTACTCCTGTTCTTTTTATGTAATATAGTGCAATTGTTACCACTTCCCATTTTAACATTTTTCTCTCGTTTTGCCTGTTTGTATTTTAGGCACTTTGACAGAGGGATTAATGACTGGCTATGCAAGTAAGTCTCCTTAGGAGATCTGTCATCTCCACTGGGGTTTGGGACCTTCTCTTCCATGGTATGACTGACTCCCTGAATGGCAATGTAACAGGAAGGATGTTAAGCATTATTCACTGTGGTCACAGAGAACCCTAAAGCATCTCAGTTCTCATCTCTTTGCTGATCAGCTCCCTAAGCTGTGATCCAGCCAGTCTGTTTTTTAAAAAAGGGCTGGACCAACTGGTTTGGAGACAATAAGAACCAGCCCGAACCACCACCCAGAACTCGACTCAAACCATTTTGCTGAACAATTCTATCCCGGTTCCCCTCCAATCCGATTCTCTCTCGCTCCGCCGAATCCAGCCCCCCAAAATCTTTGGTGACCTCGTTCTGACCATATCCCATGGCTTATGCTGCATCCACATCTTCCTCAGCCTTTCAACTGTTTTCAGTAACAATAACATGCTAGTGACTGTGCGAGGAGAGTGTCAGGTGGTCTGTGATTAAATGTTTGTGCACCATAGAACCTGGTAAATGGTTCATACATGGCAAGGTGGTAGGGTTGCAAACTTTGTAATATTTAAAAACTGGATACTCCAGCAGGAGTGCCGGAACCTTCCCCACCCTGCATCTTCCCCCTGAGGCCCCACTCCAGCCCCGCCTCGTCCCTCTCAAGATCCCGCCAACATTCACTCCTCTTCCTCCCTCCTCCATTGCTTATTGCTATTCCCCTCTCTCCCCTGCCGAGGTTGGGAGGGACTCATCTGTGGAGCTGGGGCTGGGAGCTGCAGCCGCCCAACGCAGATAGGAGGCAGCCCCGGCTGAGTAGGGACTGGCGCGGGTAATGACCCGGCACCTCCCCACCACCCCCGTCCACAGTAACTGGAGTTTGTGTGTCCAGTCAGTAGATCTGACTGGACACTATCAGATCCTCTTTTCAAGCCACCTTTCCGGTAAAAAACTGGGCACGTGGTCCCCCTAGGAAGAGGTGTCACAATAAGTATATATCATAAAACCCATAACCTTGCGGGAGAAGAGCGAGAGGGGCCGTGTAGTGGCTTGTATTATGGTGATACGGTACATGCTCATTGCTGGAGGTTTCCCAGACATCATCCTTCCAGCCCCCCAAGTAACACTGCCCCGGCCCTGCCTGCTGCAGAATCTCATCCCCAGGCCAAACCCCCGTGAAAAGTCTTGGGGTTTCCTACTGGCTCTCCTCCCAGTTGCCCCGCAGTAGGGTGTAACCCTCGCAGTGCCAGACAGCAGCCATCCCCAGCCCCCCGCCATTCACTCCCCAGCAGATGTAACTCTTTCATTGCCAGGGGACCCCTACAAATTCTTCCTCCTCTCGTACAATCGCCAGGAGATAAAACGCCTGCAGAAGACAGTCCTGGAGTAACTTGGTTGGAAGCCAACGCTCTCCATAGGGTAACAAGGGGGGCAATTCTCTGTTTAAGCTGCAGAGCTGCTGCTCTAGCCCAGGGGCTGGAGTAACAACAACAACTAGCTCTTACACAGCACTTTCCATCCATGGCTCCCAAAGAGGGCCAGGATCACCATCCCCATTTTACAGATGGGAAAACTGAGGCAGAGAGGGGTGAAAAGATTTGCCCAAGGCAAAAGCACCAACTTTTAGTTTTTCCCAGCGGTGCTCCACCCCTTGCCCCAAGGCCCCTCTCCCACTCCACCTCCACCCTCATTCCGCCGCTACCTGGTCCCACTCTGCCCCCTCCCCAAGGACCCTGCCCACCTACTGCTTGCTGCTCTCCACCCTTCTCCAAGTCCCTCCCTGGGCCGCCAAACACCTATGGCTATTTTTTTCCCGTGGGTTCTCCGGAGCACCCATGGAGTCGGCACCTGTAGCCCAAGGCCATCCAGCAGACCAGTGGCTGAACCAGGAATACACTAAACAATACCGATCCTATTGACCCCTAGGTACGTGTACGATCACCTCGGGGAGAACCACGACGATGTTGTGAAGGAGCTTCGGGCCACCATCTGCACCTTCGCTGTCACCACCCTGTGGCTGGGCCCCTGCGAGATCGTTTACATCTGGTCTGTCTGCAACTGCTTCGGACTCAACTTCGAGCTCTGGGTGCAGAAGCTTTTCCAGATGGAGCCCTTTGGCAGCATGGAGGTAAGAAACTCAACGGCAACCTGCCGTCAGGTGGGGCGGATCATCTGGTTTGGGGCGACAGATCGATAAGAACATGTGCGACTTCAGTGGAGCTGCACCAGTTTACACCCAGGGGCCCAAAACGCTGGCTTCATACAGCATTTTAGATTTCCGATCAAATGGGGAGCCGTAACTGAGGAACCTCAACACTGTCGCACTCCCTGGCAGTCTGCCACAGAACTGCAGTTGTCCCTGCCTCGGTTTCCCTTAGTTTGTTCAGGGATGGAACCTATATCCATCAGTCTGCGTTTGTAACTCCAGTCCTCTGGCTGGGTTACTTGTGTCTCTCCCCTTTTAGGGCTGAAAGGAGTCTGGCCCCACCCAAAGTCCTTCCCGTCTCTTTAGTGGACCTTCTCTCAGTAGTCCCAGGAGTTTGGGCTTTTGGCCTCTCTTCTTATCCCTTCTTTTGGGGCTGCCCCCTTTACAGGTGTCTTCCCTTCTTTCTTCAACAGGGCAGGAATAAAGTAAGTTAAAGCAGGAACACAGAGGCAAAGTCGTGTATTTCTGTTACTGTTGCCATCCCTGGTCAGGGTTCTCAGCAGTCTCTGCTCCATGCGGGGAGGATCCAGGGCTGCCCTCTCCTCTAGGTCCAGCCCAGGGACCCTGGGTGATGCGGTCGGGGACTTGTTTACATAAATCTTCTACTGCTTCCCTGGGCTGCTTCCTACCTCAGGGCCTTGACGGTTCCTCCTGCCTGATAATCTTTTCAGATCCCTTCTGGCAGAGAACTGGTTTTCCTGGGCAGCTTCCTCCTGTCTGACCCCATGGAACCCCTGCCCTGGGGCTCTCTGGATCTCCAGCCCCCCTGTTCTGGCTGGGCTGCAGCCTTTGATCCCCCCCCGGCCGTAGCTGGCCCATAGGTGCAGCTGGGGAGGTGATCACTCCCTTTTTTAACTCTTTGTGATATGTCTACATGAGTGTCCCATCCTGGGGTCAACAGAGTCAGGCTCGCACTACGGTGCTAAAAACAGCTGTGTAAATGCTGTGTCTCAGGCTAGAGCTCAGAGTCTGACACCCACCCCCTCCGTAGGCTTCAGAGCCCAAGCCACAATGTCTACACAGCTGATTTTAGCACAGTAGTGCCAGCTTGAGGCTGTTGACCCGGGCTAGGCGTCTCGCTGCCATGAGCTGTGTAGACGTAGCCTTAGTGTCCGTTCTGTCTTAGAGACTATACACCGCATCAAAGGAACATTCCCCATCTTTGGTTGGGAAGGGGTGACAGCCCCATCCCTCCCACCTAAAGCCTTTTGGATGCTTCAGATTACCCTCATTTTGGTTTAGGAAGGCTGGTAGATCTGAAGGGATCACCTCTAGGGCAGAGAGGGCAGCTTAGTCTCCATGGCCATAGAATCCATGGCCCTTCTGCTGGGATTACCAACAAGGGCTCTGAATGGCAGCCTTTGTGCTCCAAGTCCTTCACGTTCACGAGCAGCAACATGCACACGCAAAATCCAAATTCCCTCCCCCCAGAGCCTGATCCAAAGCCCACCTGAGCTCCTGGGTGCTTCAGGGGAGATTGATTTCAGCCAGAGAACTGGAGCTTCCCCTAGGGGAAAATGGAGAGGCCATCGAGGGACCCAGAACTACTACCCGTGAAGCACCCACAGCGACTCAGGTGGAAGTAAAGTTAATGCCAACCAGAAACAAAACATTTCATGTGTCCACATGGAATTTTTCCAGAACGTTTTTTCATTCTGCATTTTTTTTTTTTTTTGACATTTCAACTTTTTATCCCGATTTGGGATGAAAACAAACATTGAAATACTGGAATTTCCCACAGGTCTGAAATGCCATTTTTCGATCCGTTCTAAAGACCAGTGACCCCCATCTAAATCTGGGAGCTAGTGGCCGGTAGGAGGATGCTGCCAGGAAAGATGCAAGAAATTACACCAGGGAAACATTTCTGTTGTTTTTTACCAACCCTAAACCATCGGACCTGACAACGACGCCCTTCAAAGAAACACTTCAGAGCTAACCATCCCCTTGCTTCTTCAAATTGAACTTGTAACCAGATTATAGCACACAAAGCCAGAGAAATCTTATTGCCCAAGGCACCACAATTCTCAGCTCCAAGGGTCCTGGGATTTCTAGTTCTCTTTGAAGATTGTTATAAAAACCACTTCCCGTCTCCAGTCAATGCAGCGGCACTGAGGATTATGTGCAAGTGATGATCACATTCTGCCGTTGTCACAGGGCTTTAGATTTTTTTAAATCTTAACGGCCTCCAGCTAGTGCTAATGACAATCATGACAAAGGATCGTGCCCATAGCATTGTGCCTCAAGGCAGCCTGCTATTACTAAGGTGCACAGGAGGGGCAAAAAAAAAAACCTCCCATCATCTAGTATGCACTTCGCAAACGTTGGTCCATTCCCTTGTCTACCTGAGCGGAACTCAGTGCAGGACCAGAGAAGTTTGAACAACCCTTGTGCTCCCCCAGGGCTGGGTTCCCTGGGCGCTACTAGAGCCTAAATGCTGCTGCATTCTACACATGGCTGCCCACGGCCCTCAGGAAACCATTCCAGCAACTGGAGATCAGCCACATGTAGCAACATCCCAGCCATGCCCCCTCCCCCAGGCCAGGCCCCCTCTCTGGAGGCCAGGAGGGGTGGTGGCCTGTCCCACCGAAGGAATCGCAGAACAATGCAGCTATAGTATGGAGTGAACCTGGACTGTCTGCCTGCCTGATGACGGGAGATGCTGAATTCTTCCATTCCCATCAGCCTCCCTGTCCTGATGAGCCTACAGTCTCACTCAGGCAAGACAAATGAACCCAGCACAAGACCCAGGGGTATAATCTGGGCCAGGGCGGGTGTGGGGGGTCACTGAAGTGGGGAGGGTTTGCTTGGCAAGGTGGCTATGAGAGGTAGAGAGAGCACCCAGGCCCAGGCCACCACACGAGAGGAAGGAGAGAGGGGCAAAGGCAGCAGTGAGGCAGGGGGAAGAGCATAGGAAAAATGAGAGTGGCCACGTCAGCCGTGGGCACGAGCCAGCGTGAAGCACAATGACGTTTACTTAGGGTCTCTGCTCTCTAGGCCAGACTCCGCTGCCCCGGCTCTGTTGACTTCCACTCTGAACTGTGCCCTCCAGGGGCGCGCGCCATCCCGTCCGGAGCACCAAACGCCATTGCAGGCTGGTGCTCGCGGAATGGAAGGTGGTGGCCTCGGGCTGGCTCAGCTCACGCGTTAGCCTGATGGCCCCACGCTACCGTCCATTAGCGAGGGGGATCCTCACTCTGCTGTGGGCACCTCACACAGAGCCGATCTTTGTGGGCAGCAGCCCCAGTCCCAGGTAGGGTTGCCAATTTTGGTTGGACGTATTCCTGGAGATTTAATCACATGACATCATCTTTAATCCAAGATTAATAAATTAAATAAATAAATTAATGGAGATATTCTGTCTCCTAGAACTGGAAAGGACCTCAAAAGGTCATCAAGTCCAGCCCCCTGCCTTTACTAGGAGGACCAAGTACTGATTTTGCCCTAGATCCCTAAGTAGCCCCCTCAAGGATTGAACTCATAACCCTGGGTTTAGCAGGCCAATGCTCAAACCACTGAGCCATCCGTTCCCCCCCGGAAGCTTTAATTCCTGGAGACTCCAGGCCAATCCTGGAGGGTTGGCAACCCTAGTCCCAGGAGTGCCTCCCGGAAGGTGCTGTGTTCCCAGCTCCCATAGACTTCACAGCTCAACACTTCACAGGATTGGGAGCGGGAGTGTCAAATGGAGGGAGACAACGAATAGGCCAGAGAGCGGAGCGAACAGACTAGACAGGAAGGATGGTTCAGGTGGTTTGTACCTGGGTTCGATTCCCTGCTCTACCAAAGATTCCCTGTATGATCTTGGGCCCATTGAATTCAGTCAGAGTGAGGCTCTAGTCTCTCCACACCTCAGTTCCCCATCTGTATAATGGGGGTAATAGCACGATTGTACCTCCCAGGGATGCTCTGAGGATAAAGATGGTGTGGTGTTCAGATACCACCGTCGTGGAACCGGAGGTAGAAAGATGGGCTTTTGGAGAACACAGCTAACAAAAATCCCACTCCCCTTAGCAGGCAGCACTGTCCCCTTACGCTCCTGTCCCTTTGTTTCGCTGGGCAGGCCAACATGTCAGAGCCGATGTCTCGGCGGATTAGAGGGATCTTCGGGGCTGCAAACTTCTGGGCCATTGTCCTCTACAACGTCCTTGCCCTCAACAGCCTGGACTTCACGCTGCTGGTTGCCAAGAGAATCCTCCTGACAGGTAAAGGCCTTCTGTTCCCCCAGGGATGGGCAAACCCTTTTTCTTTGCGTACAGGAGTCACTACACCAAACTCAAACCAACGACCCCACCCAGCCTGGCACCCCTGACTTAATGGCAGGAGCGTTTGTGGTTAGCTTATATGCTCCTTGGGACAGGGACCATCATTTTTTTGGCTGTGTTTGTACAGGGCCTAGCACAGTGCGGCCCTGTCCATGGTTTAGACCTGTCGATGCAATTGCAACGGAAATAATAATAACAGATTTATTTCCCCGCTGCTTCCTTCTTCCATTACAGCCGCTATTCCCATGTGGAGCTGAGATTGTCAGACACACGCTCTCCTCACCAGCCTTGTATTTCTAATAGCTTCTTAGGCAGCTGTATTGGATCCCTTCTGTTATTAAATCCCATTTATTCTCCCATCCCCTAATAACTTACCCTGACTGTGTCTTTCTCACCGAGAGGTGGCAGCAGCGTGTTGAAACAGCCTGGGCTATAAGTGGCTGACTGAGTGGTGCCCAGTCCCCTTCCGGGCTCCCCCACGGGACTGACCGGGGCTCAGGAGGGGGATAATGTGTGACCTGGGGGGTTCAGAACGACAGAAGTTCCTGACGGCTGAGTTCATTGTCGGAGCTAGTCATGTTACTCATTCAGAAGTCCTGTTTTAACAGGTACAGAGCCTAGATCTCTCTTTCTCTGCTATGGAAATTGTTGTGGCTTCTAACACTGCCAGACGCCTGCCCAGTGGAATTACGGCCCTGTACTTGAAGCTGCTTATCCTCTCTATTATTGATATTCTAAACGAGGGCCTGTGAATGAACTCTCCTGTTATCTAGGACAGAGAGATGGATAGTTGGGGTGGGATCTCCAGAGAGCAGTTCCAGGCCCCGTGTTTATAGAGGGACCGGATGTGAAGATACATTGCATGGGGCTGGCTAAGAGCGAGTCTACACTACCACACTACATCGGCACAGCTGCACCGCTGTAGCGCGTCTAGTGAAGACACATGTGCCTATGGGAGAGAGCGCTCTCCCATCGGCATAATTACACTCCACCTCAATGAGAGGCGGAAGCTATGTTGGTGGGGAACGTGTCCCACCAATATAGCGCGGTGTGGACAGAGCTTTAAGTTGATGTACCTTACGGCGCTCAGGGAGGGTGGCTTTTTCACACCCCTGAGCGCCCTAACTTACATCAACTTACACGGTTGTGCAGACAAGCCCTAAGTCGGACGAAGGAGTCCATCTGAGCTTGGGGAGCTGAGAAAGTCTTTCCACGGGATTCAAAGCTGGGAGGGCCTCACGGTTTATAGAAGACCCTGCTACTTTGGCAGATCTGGACCTACCCCTGGAGAACTCCACCCCAGTGGATGAGGGCAGATGGGGTCAGATCCAAAGTCAATGGAAAGACTGCCATGGATCGCTGTGGGCTGTGGCTCATGCACAGACACAGTTCCCCGTGTTTATCACCTCTCAGGACCTGCCCCACACCAAGCAAGGATGCTGAGTTGCATTCAGACTCGGTTTGGAGAAGAACCTCACCCTTTTCATTAGCACCCAAGCCAAGCTGACTTCTGTCCCTCTGACTCGCAGGTTTCCCACTGAGCACCTTGTCCATCTGGTTCATCACCTACTGCGGAGTGCAGCTGATCAAGGAGAGGGAGCGCCTCCTGGCAATAGAAGAGGAGAAACGAGACAAAGAAAAGGCAGCGTAGAGATGAGAAGAGGATTGGCCCAGACACCTCAGCAGCAGCATCACTTCCTCCCGGCCTTCCAGGCCAAGACCCCTGCAAATGGGGCTCTCCAGCATTATTTGCAGTCAAGCTACTGTACCTCACCCATGTACAAATCTTCTAGCTTAAATAAAGATTTTCCACAAGACTTTAATAGGCTTTTAATATGCTAAGAACATATGGCAGGCTAAGTTCTGTTAGATCCATTTAATAGATTCTAAGACCTGGTCATCTCGTCTGACCTCCTGCATAACACAGGCAGTAAGTTTTCACCCACTGATCCCAGCATCTCAAGCCCATAACTTCTAGTTGAGCTAAAGCATTCAGTCCTTTTGCAAGACACACTTGGTGTTTCAGAAAAAGGCATTTCTGTAATGCACCGGGCTAATTGTTCTCCCCATAGGAAGGGAAGGATTCCTTCCTGTTCCCAAGAAGAGAGGAACATCTTATACCCTGAAGCATGCAATTTGGCTACTGTTTTATCCTATCTAACTATAGCTTCGTAGTAGGGATCGAAAAATTACCCAGCCCTTCACTAATGCATTCTGGGTGCTATGCATATGTTTCAATCTAATCTCTGTATAACATAGAGTGACCAGATGTCCCGATTTTATAGGGACAGTCCCAATTTGTGGGTCTTTTTCTTATATAGGCTCCTATTACCGCCCACCCCCCACCCCCGCCACCCCCATCCCCTCCTGATTTTTCACATTTGCTGTCTGGTCAACCTAGTATAACAACAGAGGCCAACATTAAAACTATATAAACCCCCCCCACATTTTTAAAGCCCCTCAAATGATTAGGACTGGAGAAAATGCTTGACAGTGACAGAGAGCTCGGCCTTCAGCTTGCAAGAAATAAAACAGAGGTGACTTGATTGCGGTATATAAGTCCCTTCAAGGGAAGAAAATACCAAGTACTTAAGGGCTCTTTAATCTAGCAGAGAAAGGCATAACAAGAACAAATTCAAGTTGGAAATTAGGCACAAATTTTAAACAGTGAAGGTGATTAACCATTAGAACAAATTCCCAAAGGAAATAGAGAGACAGGATGGGAAGAAACATTGCAGGGATTCTCCATCACTTGATGTCTTCGGATCAAGATGCCTGTCTGGAAGGTGTGCATTAGTCAAAATCAAGTTATTGGGCTCAATACAGGGGTAACAAGGTGAAATTGAGGGATTTGTGCTATACAGGAGGTCAGACTAATGGTGCCTTCTGCCCTTAAATTCTATGACTCTACGAATGAATACGGCCAGCAGCAGTGCCGGAAAGAGCAGGGGTTTCCAAACATCTATGCTGAAGATGGATGCAAAGAAGTCAGCATCAGTGAGGGCTCAATTCTTCTGCAGAACAGGCCCTGAGCCTCTCTTTTTGAGTTCCTCTAACATCAATTACATTTTTAAGTCTATTTAGTGCTGGTGAATCATAGAATATCAGGGTTGGAAGGGACCTCAGGAGATCATCTAATCCAAACCCCTGCTCAAAGCAGGACCAATCCCCAGACAGATTTTTACCCCAGTTCCCTAAATGGCCCCCTCAAGGATTGAACTCACAACCCTGGGTTTAGCAGATCAATGCTCAAGCCACTGAGCTATCTCTCCCCCACAAAGGTGCCTGAATGACAGCCTGGGAGAGCGAGGCTTTGTACTGACCTCCCGAATGTTCACTTACAAGCAACCATAGTGCAAACGTCTCACCCAACGTTCCACCAATATGCTTCGAGCCTGACTTGAAGGGCGCCACCTATAGGGCTAGGAGAGTAGTGCGACCTCCATGACATTTCTGGTGTTGGTTTCCGTGACACAGATACCGGTCCCCTAGGAATCAAACAGAGACCCACTTGTTTACTTTGTCTTGCCCACTGAAAAGGCTTAGGATCAAATTCATACAAGTGACTGAGAAGTAAGAAACTCCAACCACTCAGCCATTGAGATCCTCCATATAATGCTTGAGTGATTCTGACAGATTCACAGTCTGAGCCGGTGATGTGAATGGATGAGCAGATGCGCTCACAGAACCAAAGGGCAAATTCTGAGGTTTACTCTGAATGAAGTTGATAGGCAAACACACACGCTGATCCGCTGAAATATGTTGTGTGGCTTTGGGAAACTGCTCCCTTGAAATATACTGGATTAGTGCATGTGGGTGTGTTTTATACATACAGATACGTCAGAGGGGAGGATGATCCTGAAGGAAAACATAAAATCATCACCGATAAAGTTTGCAGATGACACCGAGCTTGGGGGAGTGGCAAACAACGAAGAGGCCAGGTCACTGATGCAGAGTAATCTGGATCGCTTGGTAAATTGGACACAGGGAAACAATAGACTTTTGTAATATGGCCAACTGTAAATATATTCAACCAGGAACAAAGGATGTTGGCCTTGCTTACAGGATGAGGGACACTATCCTGGGAAGCAGTGACACTGAAAAAGATCTGGGGAGTTATGGTGCACATGATCTCCGAGTGCAGTGCTACAGCCAAAAGGGGTAATGCAACAGTTCCCAAACTATGGGTCGTGACGGGGGTCACTCCGTCAGCGGATGGGGGTGCAGCAATTCTGAGTGTGCGGGATTGTAAAATAGCATCCTTTGCACAGCATGACCTTGCACGTATGGCATACGCAAGGTCACGCCGCATGGAGGACGCCATTTTGCTCTACAAAATGGCATCCTCCGTGGAGCATGACCTCATATACATGATGTGTGTGAGCTCATGCTGTGTGGAGAACGCCATTTTAAAAATGAGTCCTCCAGGCGGTCTGGGGTCACAGGAAGCAATACGTCTGAAAATGGGGTCATGAAGGGAAAAAGTTTGGGAATCACTCGGTTAATGCATAAACAGGGGAATCTTGAGTAGGAGTAGAGAGGTTATTTTACCTCTGTATCTGGCACTGGTGTGACCACTGTGGAATACTGTGTCCAGTTCTGGGGTCCACAATTCAAGAAGGATGTTAATAAATTGGAGGGGGTTCAGAGATTATTGTATAATCTCATAAAACCCACTCAGATGCCAGCCCCTACCCGAACATAGGTTCTGCTGCTGGGCATCCTTGGTACATGTTTCTTGGTACAGCCAGCAGCCCCCGAGATGCCAAATTTACCCATCAGTAACAGCAACATAGTCAGAAGAGTCACGTCTCCTCTTTGTGAAATGCAGGTCTCCTCCAGATGGAGGCTGAAGATGTATCGAGTTGCTTCGTGCTGATCCCTTGGACTGGCCCCAGGAGGTTCGAGCCAGGGCGCAGACTATTCAGAGCAGTCAGAACTCATCCAGCCACGGGTGTCAGAATGAATGACTCAAGTGGCAACGCTTTGTGTGACAGTGCAGGGCAGTACTGCCTTCGGTGCACTTGGAGAAAAAATAATCCATTCCCTAAGAGTCTAAATTTATCCCGCAGCTGCACCTGCTGGAACGTTCAGCCGGAGCTAATCTTAGAAACTGGCTGAGGGAGCAATCTGCTGGAGAGACACTTAATGAAAGATCTGGTACTTTCCCCCCCACACACATGAGGTTAACCCCACTCCTGTCTTGCTAAGCTACTGCTGATGTTAGACGCTAGCCTGGTGTAGGGGAAAGCGTGAGGAAGGCCTGAGTTCTAATCCCGGCTCAGTGCACGGCTTGGGGCTGAACAATCTTTCATTCACTGGCCATTTTAAAATCAAGATTGGATGCTTTGCTAAAGGATCTGCTCTAGTTCAAACAGGAATCATTTCGGGACAATTCCCTGGCCTGTGTTACACAGGGGGTCAGACTAGATGATCACAATGGTCCCTTCTGGCCTTAGAGTCTATGAATCAAAGTCACATTTGGTCCCAGTTTCCTCACCTACGCAATTCTGTGGGGATGGGGAATTCTGGCACTTGCCCATCTCCCTCACAGAGGTGTTGTGAGGCTCGCTTACAGGTGTCAATGCTAAGCATTATCGTGTTTCACTCCTCCCGTGATCAGGTTCTCTGGAAGGACCAAGAATGGCAGTCTCCACCAGGAGATGCCGTTACAAACAATCGTTGCTTTAATTACATGTGGCCAAAATCCAAAATGATCCCAACAAATTCCACCATTGCACAATCATCAGAGGACAAAAACTTTTCACAGCAGCCAGATTATACCATTAACACCACTATTCTGCACTGATGTAGGGACCGATCCAAAACCCACGGAAGTCAATGGAAAGACGCCCGTTGACTTCAATGGGTTTTGGATTAGGTTCTTACACCCTACGCAAATCCACTGAAATCAATGGAGAATTCAATTCGGCTTTTGGTCCGGTGTGTCGCTGTGACCCCATGTGGGACTCCAGAGTGAAAGAAACCATGACCTATGTATATTTCAGGATCATTTTACTCCATATTTACTCATTTACTCCTTCTCATAACACAAGAACTAGGGGTTACCAAATGAAATTAATAAGCAGCAGGTTTAAAACAAACAAAAGGAAGCATTTCTTCACATAATGCACAGTTAACCAGTGGAACTCCTTGCCAGAGGATGCTGTGAAGGCCAAGACTATAACAGGGTTCAAAAAAGAACTAGATATATTCATGGAGGATAGGTCCATCAATGGCTATTAGCCAGGATGGGCAGGGATAGTGTCCCTAGCCTCTGTTTGCCAGAAGCTGGGAATGGGCGACAGGGGCTGGATCACTTGATGATTACCTGTTCTGTTCATTCCCTTTAGAACCTGGCATTGGCCATTGTCAGGAGACAGGATACTGGGCTAGATGGACCTTTGGTCTGACCCAGTATGGTCATTCTTATGTCCTGCTCTCTGGAACTGGGTTAGGTCCAGTCTCAATGAATTGCTTCACCTTATGACCCGGAAGCATAAATAAATAACACACTAATAAAACTGAGATGATACCATTCAAGAGGGACAAAGAAAAGAACAGGATCTAGAGAGATTAAGGACATGAGTAAAACATGAGATTCAGCTTGGCAAAGTGCAAACTAATGCATCACGGGGAAAATAATCCAAAACCCAGATATTCAGTGGCAGGGAGAATTTGGATCCCGGCTTTGAGCAGCCCCAGTCCCCAGCCACAAAAAGCAACACTACAGCCGACACGCAGCTTACAAAATCAGCTCCTAAAACGTTGCCGTTTAAAAGCCACAGAAGAAGCTGCCTGAAAACGACAATCACAGTAGCTGAGCAGAGACAGCAGGGTAAGAGCATTCTAAGGGCCATGTTCCAATCTGTCACTCACCCACTGCTGGGCATGCGGGAGTCAGCAAGGCATCAGATATGTTGTGTGTATAATGGCCATGCAGCCCACTCCCAGCCGGCTAAAAAGCAAGCCCTGCATTGCAATGGGTTGTGTCTTTCTTGAACTCCAAGATGCAAAAATATCCAATAGAACCAAAGAAGATGAAAAGCTCTAGCAATGATGCCCTCTTTCCCACCGTACAGTTGTAGGAACTTGCTTGCATAGCTTAAACCCATCTGAGCCAAATGGATCCAGTGCTCCAGCAGCAGATGAGAAACATCCAGGTCCCTGGCTTACAGACTCCTTGAGCTTCTGCCAGTTCAGTGACGGCCCTTAGGACAATGTGCTGTTTCCATCAGCTTTGGTGCATGAGCAGAATGGGATGCAGCTGTATTTGGGCTGTAATAAAAACTGGTTATCAGTCAACTAGACTGATAGGGTAATATCTGAGACTGTTGTTATCACAAGCTCGCTGACACTTTGCAAGGTTCTAGTATCTTGTAGCGTCTCTGTTGTCTTCCATTCATTTCAGATCATTAAACAATTGGATGTTTCCCCCCATCTTCTAGATGGACAAATTGTTCCACATATAACAAGATGGAGATCTGGGCTTAATTCCTGGCTCTTCCTCAGACTTCCTGTGTAACCTTGGGTGGGTCACCTAGTCCCAGATTTTCACACTCACTCAACCACCCAGCTGCTCCCTTTCTGAATAATGGGTCTGGTGTTTGGATTCCAGGCCAAACCAGGACTTGGTTTGATGGTACCGAAGTCTCAAGAGCTGTTCTCACAGGCCTCCATCCCCAAATTACAACACTTTGGTGAGATCAGTTGCTCTTAGGTGGCTTCCACCACCAATGATGGAAAACTCAGGAGAGCTCTGCCACCTCTAACTGCACCCAGATTAAATCTAGAAGAAGAGGCCCTTTTAGGTCTGGAGCCATCCAGAGCCCAAAAACAACAGTGGTAAATTCAAATCTAAAGCCCAGTCTATGCAGAAATGGCACCGAGTTACGAAAACCTGTCTCTACGTAAAATTAGTTAAATCGGGAGGGGGAGGGGAAAGAGGTGCAGGTTAGGGGGAAGGGATTGACCTGTGTAACGGAAACGTTGCTATGCAACTCGATGTCTAAGTCTAAACTATAACTATAGAGTGATAACATCATGGTGATTCTAATGGTTTGTCCATTGTAAAATGCTCCCGTGAGCTTTTTGAGCCGTCACAATTTTGCTCTATTACGGTAACAATATCTTGGCAGCCATCTCAGAGCACCGCGGGTGTCGTGATGCTACATACCCTGGCCACTGGAAATGCCACAGAGACAGCAGCAGAGCTGGCCCCCAAACAGGATCATCTTTCTTAGAAGTTATTATGAAACATGCGTCCCTTTTTCACCATTGAAAATGTGTGAATTTTTTTCAGCTGGCTGTAGATAGCAGGGAATAGTGGGCAACAGAGAGGGAGGACGGCCCAGTGAGCAGGGTGCCAGTCTTGCGTCCCGGCTCCATCAGATGCTGTGTGACCTTGGACAAGTCACTTAATCTTTCTGGGCCTCAGTTCTCCATCCGTACAATGGGGATAGTAGCACTGCCCTGCCTCCCAGAGGGGGTGGGAGGATAAATACCTTAAAACTGTGAGGCCTGTTCAGACACGACAGTGATGGGGTTCCATAAAAATACAACAGACGGAACAGACCCCAGAGCCTCATCCTCCAAAATCACAGGCCCCTACCACATGTAGGTGCTGTAGGAGAACCTCCTTTAGCTGCTTCCAGTAGAGGGCTATGACACACAGCTGAGCATGTCAAACACTTCTCCCCCCAACAGTTACCCTGGAGCAGGTCACGGGAATGTCTCCCTTCCCTTCCCCTCTGCCTCCAAGAAAATCAACCGTCCAAATGACCTAGACAGCCTTAGCTGTTTCACAATGACAGTACGATACGATACCTCATTGCATATCTACAGATTTAGCATCATAGTGTATTTTTAGCCAGGTGAGTCCTGCACTCAATGTTGAAGAGGGGCAGGTGGCGGGGGAGCGGGGAAGAGGGATAACAAATCCTACAGTTCACCAGCTAGGTGGCCGTTTTTTTCCCTTTCTGATTCATCTGAAGGAAAAGTTGTTTCACCTGCACTATTATGGACGCAGCCAGTCACACGCTGGCCTTCCGGAAAAGCCCAGACCCTTGCAGCACTGATTCATGAGCTGACAGAGCATTCCTGATGGGTCCAGGCTGCACATACAGCTGTTCCCCCAGCCCCCTCCCTTCCCGGTTGTCCAATGTGTCATATTAGAGGGTGATCGGCTTACACATGCTCCAATATGGGTTCCTTAAGCTTTGTGAGGCTGTGGTTATATATAAAGCCCCTCACTGAGGCTGAAGCACACAGCCAGTTGTATTAGCCGCAAGTGCTTCACATTCTTAAGGTTCCAGCTGTCGGGAACCAAGGGAGAGCTGCACAGAGCCGGGTAAGTCTCTTTGCTGGGGGATAGGGGGGAAAAAGGAGACGAGCAAACAAGCCATTACTCCCAAGCATGACGCTGCCAATAGACCAAGCAGAAGAGCTGCGTCTCTACCAGCAGACGCTCCTCCAGGACGGGCTCAAAGACATGCTGGACCACAACAAGTTCCTGGATTGTGTCTTGAAAGTCAAGGGGAAGGAATTCCCCTGCCACCGGCTGGTGCTGGCAGCCTGCAGCCCCTATTTCCGGGCGATGTTCCTTTCAGACATGGAGGAGAGTAAGAAGAGGGAGATCGACCTGGAGGACGTGGACCCCGAAGTCATGCGCAAGATCCTCCATTACATCTACACCTCCGAGCTGGAGCTCACCGAGCAGAACGTGCAGGACATTTTCTCTGTGGCCAACATGTTCCAGATCCCCTCCATCTTCACCGTCTGTGTCTCCTTCCTGCAGAAGCGTCTCTGCCTCAGCAACTGCTTGGCTATCTTCAGGCTGGGCTTGATGCTGGACTGCGCCCGCCTGGCAGTGGCCGCCCGGGATTTCATCTGCGACCGCTTTGCCCTGGTCTCCCGGGATGAGGAGTTCTACCAGCTCTCCCCTGATGAGCTCATAGCTGTCATATCTACCGACTCCCTCAACATTGAGAAGGAGGAGACGGTCTTCGAGGTGGTGATGAAGTGGGCAGAAGCCAAGGACCGCGAGAGCCGGATCCAGGCCTTGCCGGTCGTCTTCGAGAGCATCCGTTTCCGCCTCATGCCCAAGGATTACATCAGGGACCATGTGGAGAAGCACCCCATTGTGAAGTCCAGCCCGGAGCTGCTCAAGAAACTCCAGGTGGTGAAGGACGCCAGCGAAGGCAAATTCATGGTGGTGAAAAAGAAGAAGGTGAAGAAAAGCAGTGAGACGACAGCTGGGGACAACGCCGTCAATGGAGAAGTGGCCGAGGGGGATGATAACGAGGAGGACATCCTCCCGGGGATCTTAAATGACACAATGCGCTTTGGGATGTTCCTCCAGGACCTAATTTTCATGGTGAGCAGTGCCGGGGCGGTGGCCTATGACCCCAGCGCTAACGAGTGCTATTTTGCCTCCATCTCGGCTCAGATCCCAAAGAATCATGTCAGTCTGGTAACCAAAGAGAACCAGATCTTCATAGCAGGTGGACTGTACTACAACGAGGACAACAAAGAGGACCCCATGAGCTCCTACTTCTTACAGGTACCGGCTTCGTTACTCTTTTGCTTCTATGGTCCACTAGAAGGATCGTTGATTTTTAGGTTCTGTATAGCACAAAGCCAATGAAACTCACCGTCATGTGTGTTAGTTGTATTTGGCTTGTGTGTCCCTTATAAAAATGCATGCCACAAGCCTTTATTTGCTCTGTCAGACGTAGAGACTGATTGAATACTGCTCGCTGTTCCGCATTAAGTCAATGGCTTGTTACATAGTGATCTGTAGGCCGTGAAAATATTTAGATACTAGCGTGATGGTACTATAGAAAACTCTGAGACAGACAGATTAGAGAGCGAGAGTGAGCGAGAGCGAGTACTGGGATAGATAGATAGATAGATAGATAGATAGATAGATAGATAGATAGATAGATAGATAGATAGATAGATAGATAGATAGATGTATTGCAAAAAAGTTTGGAATTTCCAAATAGGGCTAATGCAGTGATGACTGGGTGAGGATCCTTGGTCTATGTTACGAGGAGGTTGGACTAGATGATCATAATGGTCTCTTCTGGCCTTGACATCTATCAGGGAGGTTTTTATTTCAAAGCTGGTTTGTCCCTCTCTAGCGGCAACATGTCTTGTGAGCTGGCACCAGGCTAAGCACTGTTTGATTTTGCAGCCTTCTGTTCTCTGCCACATTCATCTGTCTTCTGCCACTGAAAACCGTGCTAGCAGTCTCATTCACTGCTGTCTTAGGGCATTCATTTCCCTAGATAACAGTGCCCTGATGCACGCTGAACCCCAGAAGTAACCAAAGACATCTATGATCAGCGAGAGAGGTGGGAACCAGCCATCTGAACCTAGGCCTGTGCTGTAACTCCAGGCCATCTTTCCCCTCAGCAAAATATGCAGCTAACACGAGGAGCCTGCCTCTCTCCCACTTCCTATGCTCCGGGCTTACAGACACCCAGCAAATCCTGTATCCTCCCTCCAGCACTGACCAATCCCTGTAACTACAATCAGCAATACTCTACAGCTGATGCTCCAGAGGAAAGTGAACAAAGATCATAATGCAAGAAGTAGTTGTGTATAATGCTGCACAAAGCAGAGGGTGTGAAACAAGCCCCTCCCTCCCCCCAATCGGGAACCCCATAGGTATAACGGGCCTGATTCTCCACTTGCCTTCGCCATAGACACCTGCACAGGGTGAGTGTGAAATGTTACTATTCTGACCCAATAGGGTTTTACAACCACTGGGCTCAGGTGTAAGTGCAGGGCCGGCTCTGGCTTTTTTGCCGCCCCAGGCAAAAAAGCCTCCGCCCCCCCCCCGCGGGGGGGGGGGGGGCGGGACCCGGGGGGGGGGGGCGGCTGGAGCCCCGGGGCGAGGGTGGCGAGCCCCGGCGGGGGCTCCGCTCTCCCCCCGGCGGCCGGGGGCAGGGCGCGGGGGGGGGGGAGGGCGGCGAGCCCCGGCGGGGCTCGGCTCTCCCCCCCCCCGGCGGCCAGAGCGCCGGGGGCAGGGCGGCGAGCCCCGGCGGGGTCAGGGCGGCGAGCCCCGGCGGGGGCTCGGCTCTCCCCCCGGCGGCCAGAGCGCAGGGCGGGGGGAGGGCGCGGGGGGGAGCCGCGGCCAGAGCGCCGGGGGGAGGGCGGCGAGCCCGGCTGTGGCCCCGCTCTCCCCGGCGGCCCGAGCGCCGCGCCGCCCCCCTCCAGGTGCCGCCCCAAGCACCAGCTTGGTTGCCTGGTGCCTGGAGCCGGCCCTGTGTAAGTGCCACACACAGAGAAGAAGGCAATGAAGAATCAGCCCCATCCTAGCTGAGTACTTGGGGCTGCCTAGCTTGTCCACTGCATACCAGGGCAAGGACTAAAGGTGAAACAGAAGTGGGGAAGCCAAGGAAGGGGGGAAATTCCACACCCATAGCCGTTTACCTCTTTGCACCGCTGTTCACACTGATTGGAGACATTGATAAGCAGAGAACATAGGCAGCGTTTGTGCTCAGCCTGGGAGAACTAATGAACAAACATTCAAGGGAGCACATTTCTGCTGAGCAATGCCGACTAGTACAGTCGCTGGCAAGGTAATGCCCAGAGATCCCCTCCAGAGTGCCCTTCCCTGCAATTAACAGCTACGCCAATTAACAACCTGTTAGTCTGCTGCTTAGGGAATAGAACAACTCCCTCTTTCCAGTACCAGCGAGTGTGAGGAGTGTGAGTCGGCCCTGCATAGCAAGGAAGGGCCTGTTAAATCTTCATGTCTCCCTTGCCTAAAGCCAAACCTTAACAGCAGAGCTTAAGTCTCTTCATGGTCCTGTTGGCTAAATCGCAGGAGACAGGAGTTCTAGATTTCTAGATGCTGCTCCCAGCTCTGCCACTGCCTGTCTGTGGTGCCTTGGGCAAATCACATAACTGCTCAGTTTCCTCGCCCATAAAACGGGGGCACGGCTAAATTCATGTTTGCGATGTGCTTTGAAATCCCTGGATGGAAGGTGCTATAAAATTGCAAAAGTATTCATTATTACTATTGAACTGTTCCTGTAGCTGACGGTGCCCTTATGAATACAAAGCAGTTTCCAGTCTTTTTCAGTCAGACCTAGAGAGAAAGTTATACCTAAAAACATTGTAACCATACACATATTACATATATGTATCCGGGTCCATCAATATAGGGCAGTGCGTCTGCTGATACAGGCTTCTAGGGGCCCAATTCTTCTCACTGAAGCCAATAGAGTTAGACCAGGGGTAGGTTTAGTCATACAAGTTGGACAGACAATGATAAAAAAGGAAAGTTCAGATGCTGATTACAAAAAAAAAGGGTCATAAATCCAGAAGTCTTGCAAATTTTAATATGAATGGTTATTCAGCTAAAAATTCATATCTGGAAGTGCATTGTTTTCTCTTTGCCATTTGTTATTCTCAAGTAAAATAAACTTCAGTCACCCAATCAGGAAGAAGACATAATAGCATGTGACTGGTCACATGCCATAAATAACAAATAAATAGGCTGAAAATGTATAAATAGGTAACATACACAGAAATTAAGATCATGAGAGGTACTCAGATGCTTTGGTGATGTGGGCCATATTGAATCTGGGTAGATAGCTGGATCTGGATATGTCATAGTTAAAGCAGGTCAATATTTTTCCAATGGAACAGTTTTCCATCGGAAAATACTGATTTGACTAAATCAAAATGTTTCATGGTAACGTGTTGATTAAAAATTTCAACAGGAGATTATCAAAAAATTTCATTTTGAGAACTTTGAAATGTTTTGTTTTGATTTTATCATGTTGACTTACGTGCTATGTTAATAGTATTATATCATACCATACTGCAGGTCATAGTGAAATGATAGAGTCAAAATTAAACATCTCAAAATATTTAATTTTGCAAAAATTTCCAAGAATTTTTGACTTTTTATCCCATTTCAGAACAAATCCAAATGTCAAAATCACAGAATTTCCTGCAGAAACAGAAATCCCATGTATTCAGTCAGCTCTAGTCACAATTCACAATGAATATTAGGGGCAGGACCTAGGCGCTCAGGTACTACAGTGATGAGAACATATATAGACTGGAATAAGTATTATTCAACCACCTTTACTCTTGATGCAAAACCCATTAGCGCTCTTTGCAGTAACTAGCATCTCTCCAGGTGTGGTGTGAGGGTCAGCTGAGCGCAAGAGATCCCCTAGCCCCTGGTTCTTAACCCATGGCCCAATCAGGACACAGCTGTGGCCCATGTGACATCCTCAGGGCCATACAGGTATTATATATATTGTGTGGATGCAGCCCACAATGGTAAATAGGTTGAGAACCACTGCCCTAGACAATACTGTCTGCTCACAGGTACCACATTCTGCTTTTGTACATTAATTCCCACTGCTCATCTCCAGCATGGCACCATCTCTTCCCCTCTCACACCTGATCATTAGAAAAAAACAACAAAGGAACAGGGGAAGCCAGTCAACTTATAAAGTGACATTTATTTTCAGTGGCCACCTAATGTATTGGCAGAAACTGGATGCCTTGAGGGAGGTGGGTCTTTAGCTACAGGTCTAACAAAAAGGTACTGGTAACCTTGGAAAGAATGTATACTGGGCTGTCAAGACAGGTCATTCCTGTAGATGGCCCTCAAAGCCTTTAGCATTGTATATACTATGAAAAATAATGCCTTTCCCAGAACACTCTCCCTCTTCCCTACTCTTTATGCCATTATTCCATCTTCTCCTGTTATTTGTTTCCCACAAACTTTAGGCTGTAAGGCCCTGGGACAGGGGTGGGGATGGGGGGGGGGGGGGGGGACTGCTCTGCTCACTACTCGGCAGCTCCTCCTTGTGGCCCCATCTGGGGAATTAGCTCTGCCACCTGTGGCTACTCAGTCTGTTGTTCCCCTCAGCTACTCCATGGCCTCTCATGCACTCGGAGTGGCAGCAGTGTCCTCTTCATAGCTTAGCCCTCCAGCCAAGTCACATTAAAATCCTTCCTGCTTCCAGAGTATCACAAGCCATTTGAGGCAAACTGTCCCAAGGGGTCTGCTCCCCACTGCCTGGTCTGCACCACTCCCCCAGTGGCTGGTAGGGGAACCCGGGCCCACCCTCTACACCAGATTCCAATCCAGGGACCCTCAACCCAGCAGCTCTGGGCTTTGACTCTCCCTGCCCTTACTGCTTTAGTCTGGAGATACAGCTCCATCTTAAGGCTAGGTCTACACTACCCGCCTGAATCGGCGGGTAGAAATCGATCTCTCGGGGATCGAATTATCGCGTCTCGTCGGGACGCAACAATCGATCCCCGAATCGACGTGCTTACTCCACCAGGGGAGGTAGGAGTAAGCGCCGTCGACGGGGAGCCGCGGAGGTCGATTTTGCCGCCGTCCTCACAGCGGGGTAAGTCGGCTCCGGTACGTCGAATTCAGCTACGCTATTCGCGTAGCTGAATTTGAGTATCTTAAATCGACCCCCCCCCCCGTAGTAAAGACCTGCCCTTAGTCTCTCCATGCTTAGTCTGGAGAGACCCTGAAGCAACAGCCCATGACAAACAGGGCTTCAGGCAACAACTAAAGCAGACGCTCCCTGCTGCGGAGTCCCACAACGCTGGCTGGAACAACCGCTGAGCAATGCAAGGTCACTCGCCTGCCCCTCTCTGTGCTCAGCAAGGCTCAGAATAAACAAGCTGCTCCCCTGGTGCGGAGAGAACTGGACGAGCTGTGCTCTAGCACCAGCGTGAGCGAGCGAGCAGCGCCACACTATCAACGGTATCTAGCTGGGCCCCCATCAGCCCCAGGGTCTGGGCACCTCCCAACCTTTATCCTCACAGCACCCCGAGAGGTAGGGCAGTGCCACTGTCCCCAGGGGGCAAGGAGCGGCGCAGTGATTTGCTCAAGTTCACACAAGGAGAGCAGGGAAGTGAACCCAGGTATCCTGCTCCCAGGCTGGCAGCCTGACCACCGCGCCCCGGTTTCATCCAACCCAACACAGCCTGTCACCAGAACCAGACGCTCAGACCCGGGGCCCTGTCATTTTGGGTCCCCTCTTGAGCTGTAGTGAGCACCACCAGCTCCCATTGACTTTAGTGGAAGTGATGGGTGCGGTGCACCTCTGAAATGTTGATCAATCAGCTCTCTGTGGCTCAGTGCCCCATCTATAAAATGGGGATAATACACATCCCTGTCTGAGTCAAGAGCTTTGATCTTTGCACCAACACACCAATTTCATAGAAATATACATTTTTATGCACGCACACGCCCCCTACCCCATGTGTATATAGGATCAATACCAATATCTTATGCTCCCTCCCCCTGGCTCTGCAGCTACAAATAATTAGCAGACATTATTGCCAGTGCAGTGTTGCGATTCCCCCGGCACAAACAGGGAAGCAAGCAAAGAGAGCCAGATCGGTTTCCGATTCCAGTAGAAGCAAAGGACGAGAGTGCAAATTGATCATTGCCAGGCGGGAAAAGCACGGAACCATCATTTTATTCTTACGTTACTCAGGGGAGTGGGCTGCATTACGGACAACACACAGTTAACTCCCATTGCCGAAAGCTATTCTGATGAAATCTCTTTTGGAGGCTGGGAGACGGAGCTAAAGCTGAGGTGGTTGTGGCATGTGAGCTCCTCCTGGCACAATGATTGCTCAGTAACTGAAAAATCCGAGACCAGCTTAGCCCAAGGAGACTGAGCTGTATATAAATGTACCAAGTCATCGTAGAGTGGCCTTCCGTGAAAAGAACAGAGGCCATTCCTACAGGTCACTTGGGTCCTGTTTATCGCCATACATGTAGGAGCCCCCATCATGGAGCAAGACCCCCCTGTGCAAGGCGCTGTACAAGCCCCAGAACAAAAAGACAGTGCCTGCCCAAAGACTTTGCAAGCTTAGTATAAGACAAAAGCCAGCAGGTGGATACAACTGGAGCACAAGGAAACAAGCAAGGAAAGGACCCACAGAGAATCTCCACCCTGGGGCTGCTTGCAGGAGGCTGCAGAACTGGGCGTGCCCTTTGGTACCTGTAGGAATGGGCTCTGCGCTTTGTCACTGCGCACTTGGCCCCTGATATTTTATTTTAATTTAGCAAATTGACAGAGTAAGAGTAAGCAAATCCATTCTTTATACGTCAGCGAGGGACTGGCACATAGAATCATAGAATACCAGGGTTGGAAGGGACCTCAGGAGGTCATCTAGTCCAACCCCCTGCTCAAAGCAGGACCAACCCCAACTAAATCAGTGCATACTGTACCCTCATGGCTATTCGTTTCCTTGCAGTATGATCACCTGGACTCTGACTGGCTGGGCATGCCCCCTCTGCCTTCCCCCCGCTGCCTCTTTGGCCTGGGAGATGCAGAAAACTCCATTTTCGTGGTAGGAGGGAAAGAACTGAAAGAAGGAGAACAGACCTTGGACTCCGTCATGTGCTACGACCGACTGTAAGTGCCTGGGAAGCAAAGCAGCTGGGCTGGGGTGTAAGAATGAATCAATCTATACAGGGCCCTAAAAATTGAAGTAACATCTAGAGACAGTCTCCGAACGCTAGATCCAGTCACCCCAGCAACTGGAATTGTCCCAAATCCAAATCCCTCCCTTGTGGCTCTGATCCATCTCCGGTACCATCTGTTGGGTTTATTGCAATTGAAACCTCCAAGGAAAAGGGGATTGAGGCCATTAAGGGGCAGCCAATCAACACTAATTTTATCAAGGGCCAGACTATGCCTTTGGCTATGCTCACACAGGAACTGCCCGGAGAGCTCAGAAGGCAGGATATGGCCCTTAATGTTTTGGGCGCCGGGGCAGTCTCATAGGTGTAACAGCCCTAAGAGGACAGCCGTCAGCAAACAAGCACCTGGTAGATGGCCATGGGCAACAAAACTGGGCTCTGGTCACAACCGCAGTTTAGGATGATGCCGAAAAAGGGATTCAGAGTCTCTCAAACCCAGACCACTCAAGGGTCCAGATTCTCCAAGGTTTTGTGGAGGATACTCAGAGGATCAGGCCCACTGAGAATTTGTTGGCCTCTTTTTACAACCAAACTTGAAATGAAACGTTTTCTGGAGGACTGCAGCCCCTGCCCCCAATACACCCCATAGTGTGCTATTCTGTGCCACCCAGCTGTTGAGCATCATATGCTCAGAAGCATGAACATCAGTTGCCCTTGCAATCTCAATCCCAGCGAGCGTAGCTGTGGACAAGAATAAGTGATGCAAGTGACTGCTTAGGGCCTCAGGTGTTATGGCGCCGTGCACTGATCTGGCACCAAAAGAACCAGCCTGATTTCCCTCCCCTCTGGCAATGAGACCAGAAAGGGAGAGCCCATGCTACCAAATTCTCCTTTGTCTCTGGGAGCAGAGAAGGTGGCGTCATACCAGTCATTTCCCTGTAAAGCTCGTTGCCTCATTACTATCATGCAGCAGTGAATTCCCAGGGTTAATTATACATTGCGTAAAGTATTTCCCTTTCTCTGTTTCGAGGTATTTGCATTCCAGTTAGGTTGAGAACCATGCTGCATGGTTCGAAAAATTAAAGCATACACCCACCCCTCCGGCTCTTATATTTTCCATAATCCAGTCATCCAGTGCAACCCATTATGGACTCAGCTGTTAATGAGCAAGAAGCAATGAGTCGTCTGGGAAGATGGAGGTTCACCCACTTCCATCCAAGACTAGGATAGCACATAAAAGATATGGTCTAGGTCAAACAAGAATTATTTGGGGGAAGTTCTATGGCCTGTATTATACAAGAGATCAGACCAGATGATTACAATGGTCCCTTTGGGCTTTATCATCTATGAATCTGTGAATCATAACATCTCCATTCCCAATACTTAACTTTAATCTACCCTGCAGAAAGCCACATGTCCCATGTTCTTCTCAATGGAAAAAAGCATCAAACTGTCTTTTCCCACTAATCTAGCAACCACTCCTGGAAATACAGGAGCTGCCCAGCTTCCCCACAGTGGTTAAGACTAATCTTAGCATATGCTTTGTATCGTGCACTATGAACTGCCTGAAGTATTAAATCTCACTGAAAGGCAAACAGAAATGCCAAACAATCCTTCCCCATCTGCCTGCAATAAGCTGGAATAGCTAGTGAGCTGGAGTCTTTTGCTCAGTTTATATTTAGACATGTCTGCACTGTTTTATTTAGGCATGTCTGTTTCATAGGCAGAGATTTCAAACCAATTCCCCTTCCTATCAACCATGGAGTTTATCTAAAACTCTCTTGGGGAGGAGGCTCTCTTTGCTAAGTGGCCTGAAGTGCATTTAGCTGAAAAAGACGATAACCAGGAAGAGCTTTCAGATCCTCTTCTAGGCAACTGGGTTTCAAAGTGACCAGCACAATAATCATACACAGCCCCACTTTATTGACAGCTGAAATTTCAGCAAACAGTCTTATCTATTGATAGATGGATTATTCCTGCTTGAATTAGGGGTTAGACTTGGGAGCTCTAAGGCCAATTCAATCCAGAACTTTTCGGTTTCTATGGAAGTGCCTTCCACTGGTCTTCAGTCTGTGGAAAGAGACATTTGTCGGTGTGTGTGAGGGACTGTTTGGAGTGGTGTGTGCAGTGTTTGTATAGCATGGTCGAGTGGCTACAGGATGGGGTCCAGAGATCTCCATTCTAATCAGGGCTCTGACTGTGACCTGCTCTGGAAATGCAGGCGAGACACTTAGGTCCAGATTTTCAGATGCGGCCTCGAATTTTAGGTGCCGCCATATTTGGGTGCCCAACATTAGAAAACGAGAGCCTGATTTTAAGAAGTGCCGAACACCCAACACCCCAACTGAGTGTCACACTCAGTTACCCCCAAATTAGTGGTAACTTCTGAAAATGTGACCCTTAACCTCTCTGTACATCAGCGCCCCCCCCTGTAAAGTCAGGATAATGCAGGAATAGCTGCCTTACAGCGGTCTCAATCAATGAATGTTTGTAAAGTGTTTGAGATCCTGGGATAGAAGGTGCTGTATAAACATGAAGCCAAATACAACAAGCTAAGCGGCCGAGAGGATGCTACAGAAAAGAACGGGCATTATAGCAAGTATCCCGTATGTCGTTTCTTTTTCTTAGTGGTCGACTATGAATTTGTTAATGAGTTTTTAGACTCCATGCACTTTGGGCAGGAACTCCATCCATCCACCTACGGGGTTGGAAAACACCTCGTGCCTTCTGGATGCTACCACCCAACTAAACAATATAATACCCTTGCTTTCCATAATCCTTATACAGGTCATTTAAATGGGGCGAGTCAGATCCGCTCCCCTATGCGGTCTATGGCCATGCTGTGGTATCAGACAAGGATCTAATCTACGTCATAGGAGGCAAAAGAAGTGACAAGTAAGTGAAAGAACAAGGGATATAAAAGGTGTGGGAGGGGCAAAACATCTCTGATGGCACATGGGTTGGGCTGTTTCCACATCCTAGGTCATGTCTAGAAGAAGGAAGTCGCGGAGGGAGCTCTGTTGGGTACATAAGTAGCGTTCTAGGGTAACCAGCAGATTAAGGAGTGGAGGGGAACAGATGGATCAAATGGGGCTGGGGGGCTAAGACGTGGAACCTTTCACTTCCAGGCCTCTGGTCTGAGTCCAGCCTTGATTGTGTTGCTAAAGTTTCCCTCAGGGCCCTTGGGCCCCCTGTCTAACTCCATTGAGATCAATGGGAGATCTGCACAAGGATCAAAGACGATATAAGGCCACAAGGCAGAAAGCATATCCTCCTCCCTCCCCATATAAACAAGCATAACAAATAGCAGGAGAGGACAGAAGAGACATGAGAATCCCCTTAGCAGGGAAGCTGCCTGGCATCAAACCAAGGAGCTCTGCCCGGGAGAAGGCTGGTCTGGCCCAGCAAGGCCCAACTGTCGCAGCCGCAGCAGTAGTCAACAACCTCACCAAACATTCCCTCAGGCCCAGCTGCCACTTATTATCTGCAGGGAACAAGGCCTCAGCATAACCTGCTGCCTTCAATGAAAATTCCAGCCATTGTAAAATAGCAAAAATAAATATTGACAAAATAAGCCTGGCCTACCACAGCAAAGATCGGCCCTGCGCCAAAGAGATTACAGGCTGGAAAGAGGGTATATACACAGCCAGATACCTCCTAGATTGGAAGCTCTTTGGGGCCGGGACTCTTTTTAATTTCTGGTACAGCATCAAATTTCATCATCAGTACGTAACAAATAAGACCTGCTGCCGGGTGCATGCATGCAGATCCCTGATTTGCATATAGCTAGACAGACACATAGCTAGCAATGATGGGTTTGGGCCCTTTGGGGCGTCACCTGATGTGCTGGGGTGCCACTCAGTCAGCCTATTCTGCCAGCCGGGGTCCCCTTTATCTGGGCAAGGCTCACAAGCCTCTTCCAGCCAAGCACACAGGCAGGGCCATGCCCAGCTGCACAGAGAGACAGAGATCGGCTCTGGAAAGATTCAGCCTTAGGGGCTTGCCCCGACACTCTGGTGCCCACTCCCTTTAAGGGGTACAAACCCAATGGTTTTATGAAATTCGCCCCCTCCCTCAATGTGGAGGGAGATATGCACAACTTCTTGCCCCCCCCCCCAGTTAAAAATTACATCAACTGGGTTATATTATAAACAAGAAATAAGTTTATTAACTACAAAAGGTGAATTTTAAGTGACTAGAAGAGATAACAGAGAGAACAAAGCAGATTACTGAGCAAATAAACCAAAGCACGCAAACTAAGCTCAATATACTTAAGAAACAGGTTATAAAATGTAATTTCTTACCCTAAATGCTATTTTAGGCAGGTTGCAAAGTTTCTGGGGTTCAGAGTTCCAGTTCTATTTCTTTTCAGACTGGACCTCTGTTTCCCTTCCAGTGGAAAGTTACAAGAAGTCCCAGGTAATGTTTAGTATCACGTGACAAGACCACCTGACTGTAGAATCAGAGCATCCATGAGTCAGTGGCAGTATGGAGCGTCCGCAGGAAGGCCAAGCCTTTTCACAGTCCATTGTCCTCTCTGATGGGCCATCAGCCCTGTCTGGCTTTTCCATGGTTGTACCTGAAGTGTTGGCAGTGGGCGTCACCCAAAGTAGCATAGTTGAAATACAGACACACAGTCAATATTCCTAATTTCAGATATAGAAATGATACAGGCATACACATTGGATAATCCCATTCAGTAAATTATAACCTTTCTAATGATATCTTGCAAGATCCATCTTGCATAAAGTACATCTCAGTTATGTCATTCATATCATAAGCATATTTTCATAAAGAATATGGAGTGAAATGTCACATACACAACATCAGGGTGCAGAGGCGCTGATGCCATGGGTGCTCTGGGGCTGGAGCACCACGGGGAAAAATTAGCGGTTGCTCTGCACCCACCGGCAGCCAAGCTCCACCCTCCTCGCCTCCCGCCCCCGAGCACGCTGTGTCCCCATTCCTTCCCCTCCCTCCTAGCGCTTTCCACCCCCCCACTGCCTAACAGCTGTTTGGCGGTGCTTAGGACTTTCTAGGAGGGAGGGGGAGGAGCGGGCACGCAGCAAGCTCAGGGGAGGAGGCGGAGAAGAGGCAGGGCAGGGGCAGGGACTTGGGGGAAGGGGGTGGAATGGGGGTTGGGACTTTGGGGAAGGGGTGGAATGGGGGCAGGGCGAGGGCAGTGCAGGGGTGGGAAGAGGCGGTGCAGGGGCGGGTCGAGCACTCACCAGGCAGAGGGGAAGTTGGCGCCTATGCCAGTTGTGTTCATCGTCAATAGCGTGTACTCAAGAAAGGTGCCTGTTGTACAAAGGAAAGACATCTATTGATGTGGGCTCAACAGTAAAATGCACTGGCCCCAATTTCAAGTGTAGCAGCAGAGTCTGTAAGTTACAATCAGCTGCTGACTTAGATCAATACTCCAGAATCCCTCGGCACAATGGAACAGTTCCAGGTAATAATTCTGTGAGGTTGCTTTTCCCTCTTGCCCTTTTTCAGGAAGTGCCTGAACAAGATGTGCGTCTACAACCCGAAGAAGTTTGAGTGGAAGGATCTGGCTCCCATGAAAACCGCCCGTTCTCTGTTCGGAGCAACCGTACACAATGGCAAGATCTATGTGGCAACTGGCGTGACGGACTCTGGCTTGACTGACTCGGTGGAAGCGTATGACATTGCAGCTAACAAGTACGTACCATGGCTCATCCTCGGGATGAAAATGCTATAGCAGAGGTGGCCAACCTGTGGCTCCGGAGCCACATGCGGCTCTTCAGAGGTTAATATGCGGCTCCTTGTATAGGCACCGACTCCGGGGCTGGAGCTACAGGTGCCAACTTGCCAGTGTGCTACAGGGTGCTCACTGCTCAACCCCTGGCTCTGCCCCAGGCCCCAGCCCCACTCCACTCCTTCCCCAAGCCCCCACCCCCTTCCCCTGAGTCTGCCACACTCTTGCTCCCCCCTCCCCCGAGCCTCCTGCACACCACAAAACTGCTGATCCCAGCAGGCGGGAGGCTCAGGGATGGAGGGTTAGGTGCTGATCGGCGGTGCTGCTGGCGGGTGGGTGACACTGGGGGTGGGGCGGAGCTGATGGGGGGCTGTTGATGTGTTACTGGGGCTCTTTGGCAATGTTCTGGCTCTTTCTCAGGCTCAGGTTGGCCACCCCTGTGCTATAGGGAGCAGCTGCAGGAATGTATGAAACAACCTGCCCCCAATCAGCCAACGATTTGGAGCTGTCTTAGCTCCATCCATCCAGTTCCCTGTGCAACTGATGCACCTCTTCACCTGGTGTTAGTTATTGCCAATTGCCAGTGCTGGGCCAGGGGCATTTGTCTAGCACCAGAGGCTTGCTGCAGTATCAATAGCTTGAATGCACGGAGAGCCTGGAGAGTGGGATCACTCAACCAGGACAGAGGCAGAAGGTCTGAGCTGTTGCATCCCCAGGCATTGGGATGGGGTAGCCTCCCTGTCCAGATATCCAGATATATCGCAACTTCCAAGGGCGACTTTCACTTCTCAGCCTGGCGAGGGTGTGAACGAAACTCAGCTGGGAGGGGAGATTTCGGACTCCTTCCTGCTCACTAACAGCTTGATCCCCACTGGCTTCAACGGGCTTGAGATCAACCGCTGAAAGCGCACCGGGCACAGGCCATGTAGCTCTAGGAACTCGGAAGGGAAGGAATCCTCCCAAGGGCTGTAGTAGTCGTCATACTGACCGTGCTGCCCCTCCATGGTTCTGTGTAGTCTCCGTTGCCCTACCCCAAAAACCCCTGGTGAGTCTGGTGCTCTGTAGTATGCAAGGTGGTGCAAACTCTCCCCTCCTACACACACTCAGCATAAGCCCACCAGTCACGTTGTGTAATGCATGACTGGTAGGCACTCAGATGCCCCAGTGAGGAGTGCAGCATAAGAACCTATACAGATAAGAATAGGATCGATTGTTTCTGGTGGTATCCAGGGTCTTCTGCATCTCCCGAGGGGAGTTCAGCATTCCCGAACATCAGGCTGTGGAAATTGGGCACCCCAAACTGGAGGCTGCTTTTGAAAAAACTAGACCTAAGCAACTTGCCTGAGGGCCACACAAGCCGGCGAGTCACACTACTGGGATTAGCACTCAGAACTCACCAGATTCTAGGCCCACATCCATGCTGAGATAGCTGCCCTGATAGAGCGCGCCCAGAACACTTTGCTAACCAGTCTAACCTTTCTGCCCGGCAGGTGGGAGCCCTTCACTGAATTCCCCCAGGAGCGCAGCTCGGTCAGCCTGGTGAGTCTGGCTGGCAGTCTGTATTTACTTGGTGGATTTGCCACAGTGGAGACGGAGTCAGGAGAACTGGTGCCAACCGAGCTCAATGACGTTTGGAGGTAAGAGACATCGCCACTGCGAGCGAAGGGCATGGCTGGGGGCTGAGTTCTTCTGGAGTTTTAACCAGAGGCGGTTTAAAATCCATTCTCTTGCCTTGGTTTTATTGCTGTCCACTGATTGCTCACTTCTCCCCCGTGATTTTAAAAAGATTTAAAAAATGAAGAGGGGACAGAAATGAGGGCCACAAAAATGATTCAGAGGCTGGCGAGAATGCCTGACAGTGAGCGATTTAAGGAGCTCAGTCGGTTTAGCTTATAGAAAAGAAGACTGAGAAATGACAATCACAGTGTATCACCTTCCTGGGGAGAAAATACCAGGTCCTGAAGGACTCTTTAATCGAGCAGAGAAAGACAGAATAAGAGCCAATAGCTGGAAGTTAAAGCCAGACAAATTCAAACTGTAAATAAGGCACTTTCTTTTTAACAGTGCGGGTGATTAACCACTGGAACAAACTAGCAAGGGAAGTGGTGGATTCTCCATCTCTTGGTGACTTCATATAAAGACTGAGTGCGTTTCTGGAAGATATGCTTTAGCCAAACATAGGTTATTGGGCTCAAAACTGGGGTAACTGGGTGAAAGTATATGGCCTGTGTTAGACAGGGGGTCAGACTAGTTGATCATAAAGGTCTCTTCTGGCCTCGAAGTCTATGAAACTGGAAATTTTAAATCACCCTTTAACCAAGGCCTTGTCTGCACTGGAGAAATTTTGCACAACATTTCCCGCTAGTGCTAACTTTGGGGTTGAGCCACTGGTATGTGCTTAGTCTTGGTGCCAAAAGGCAACTCAGTGTTCCAAGCGCCATGCTGACCAAATCTGCTTTGAACCAAGACAAAATACGAGACCACTTCCCAAGCAGGTTGACTGTCAAAACCTAACAAACTTGGGAGGAGAGGGATCTATGGGATGAGATCCTCAGCTGTGTAAATTCCCTGAGCTCCACTGACTTCATTTGAGCTATGGCATTTTACACCAGCTGAAGATCTGTCTCTATCACTTCTCTGGCATGGGATCATAGCAAAGCTAGGTGTGTATTTACCGAGCGATGGTGGTTGTTTAAGTCTTGGGGGCCTCAGTCCAGTCTCCAGTGGAAAAATACCTACTTCCGCAAGACCTCTCTAACTGGCACCCTCGTCAGCAGTCTCAGCAGAGAGACCACTGCCATTCAGTCCTTGGGAAGTGACCTATCCCTCCCCACTAAATGTGGGGAAAGTTGCTAGTAGATGCCTGTACTGTAGCAGTTCTGTGGAGTGAACTTAAGCCTCCAGAACTGTCAGTCTGGCATTTTTCATCAGCTCTAAGAGCCAAATTCAAAGTCTGTTGACTTCAATGGACTTTAGATAAGGCCTAAGTCCATATTCAAATGACAGAAACTGACCAAACAAGTCCTACCTACCAATCTTGGGAGCTGCCATGATATATGGAATCATAGTCCTTAAACAAGAGGCATGTATTAAAGAAAACAAACTACAGCTACTGACACAATCAAACAGGTCTCCACACAGCTTGAGTTCCACTTCTGTCTCTCTTGTTTACCAGACACCACATCCTAGCTGGAACTCTACACACAGAGACATCTAGTGGCTGAATAACATACTGCAAGTAAACACATCACTAGAGCAGCACTGAATCTGACTATTTGTCATAGCCAGAGCTGGGATAGGGAACACAGTTGGTGAGAATAGAGTTCTTTGCTGACCGTAATATTTTGTCTCCCTCCCTTCAGGTATGATGAAGAAGGGAAGAAGTGGGAAGGTGTCCTCAGAGAGATCCAGTATGCCTCAGGCGCCACCTTCGTTCCTGTGCGCATGAATGTTTTACGGTTAACAAAAATGTAAATGACGCGATGATTTATGTTGTTCCTGGGTTTTTCTAAGTTCACATTTATTGATATAAATGGGGTGGGGAGGGATTGTATTGGTTAAGCCAGAGAAACATATCTGTGATTTGTTGCCATTTTACTTCACCCAGCAGGGAAAGAGGAAGGGAAAGAATTAGAATGGATCCTTATAGGAGTTTAAAAGCTAAAGCACTACTTAGAACCCAGATCTGGAGACCGCAAGGAGCTGTGGTGGCCTGAGCGCTGGACTCATTCTATCTCTAGGAGCAGATTTGTTTCCCTCTTCCTGGTCAGGAAAGGAACAGTAACCACATTTTTCCTTCAGGGCAGAATCCTCTGTTTTCCAGGAATTCACATTCTCCCCTTCCCCATTTTCTCCCTCCATCCAACAAGGCCCTTCATCATCTCAACCACTCTTCTGACTGGGGAAGGCTGGAGGCCGATCCCAAAAGAATGAAGCAAGCCAGAATGGCACAAGGGTCACCCATGCATGGGAATCTCAAACTCAGCTCCTCCCCACACCCGGTAGCCAGCCTTACCACATGGGGGTCAGTTGTCTGCAGCAAGGGAAGCAGATCTGTGCTGTAGGCATTTGGAGCTGGTCTGAAGTATGTAGCGCTAAGCAAGGTGAGAAGCCTTGGCCATTCTTTTGAGCGGAACTCACGCTAGAAAGAAAAGAGTAAGTGTGGGAGTGGGTAGGGGGATTTCGCAGGCTGGAACAGCAAACAGTGCACTAGAAAGACAAGGCTAAAAGGAGTGAGCACTGAAGAACAGGTACAATCAGACCAGACCATGATGATAGATGTCTCAGACAGACACACACCCTCGGACTGACCTCCACACCTGCCTTTTGAGTTTTATTTCCTTGGCCTCATTTAATCTTTACATTCAGGTGCTTTCTGCTCCCTTTGAGCAACTGTTACAGAGGCAGAAGGGGGGAAATGCCTTCTTCATGTCATCAGGTATTAGCTCTCCTTCCCACTAAGTAGAGGACCTACACTTCCCTTCATCTTTCTCTGATTCCTAATGTAATTAAATAACCTCTTCTTATTGTCTTTTATGTCCCTTGCTAGGTGTAACTCATTTTGTGTCGTAGCTTTTCTGATTTTGTCCTTACCTGCTTGTGCTATTCTTTTGTACTCCTCCTTAGCCATTCATCCATGTTTCCACTTTTTGTAGGATTCCTTTTTGATGTTCCGGTCATTAAAGACCTCCTGATGGAGCCATATTGGCTTTTTACTATTCTTCCTGCCTTTCTTTTGCATCAATGGGTTAAAAAGTAAAGATAAAGATCTATAACAAGTTGATATATCTATTTGCTTAAGAGCAGTACTTTGATGCCTGCTCCAAGGAGGTGAGGGCTGCAGCCTGGGAGAAATCCTCTTTTTGTGCTAGCAGCTGCAGAAGCAGCTGACTTGTCCCTATAGTCCTGGTAGTTTTATTTCTGTTCAGTTTGATTCATTACCTGGAGTCTGCATCCCCCCACTTCTTCACAACAACAGAACCAACAAGTGCAATGATCGCACACAGAGTTTTGAAAGGCTTTGTTGCATCAAATTTCATTTTTCATAGGGTTGTTTTATATTTACAATGTCACGGAAATGTGTAATGTCCTTTCCTTGTTTTTTCTTAAATCATAGTTTGCAAAATAGATCAGTAAACCTCAAGATCTCATCAGCTTTTGAATCAGTGGGAGCGTCCTACCAATGAAATGTGCATTTTTTAGGCGCCAATAACAGTTTTTGATAGAGAGAAACACAACTGTACTTCTAGTAGACACAAACCTTTGTTGAAGTGAAAGTGTAAGGACTCCAATGTTACCTGACCAGTGTTTTATTTTACAATAAAAAAAAAAAGTGAAAGACACACTGTGTTTATGAGTGTGTGTGTGACAGAGAGAGATGACCATTCCATAGCAACTAAACATTAGAATCAAATTGCAGCTGCATTGAGCAGGTTTGGAAACTAGTTGTCATGAGCACAGCAAGCCTGGGTGCTAGGCAACCCAGCAAGCTCAGCTGATCCCCCTGAGCCTTCTCCAAATGGTCCTGCTTCCTAACTGGGCGCAGGAGCCAGCAGCCCGCTACTTGAGTCTGGCAGCTTCAGTGGCCGCTCAACGTGTACCATGCCGGCAGTGTTTGCCCTGTTTTTGCCTCCGCTTCCTGCTCCAGCCCTGTTCCTGCCTTGCCCCCTGCCCACTTCAGTCTAGTCCTTCCCTTCCTGCTCCCATTATGACTCAGGCTACATCTACACTACAGGGGGGGGTCGATTTAAGATACGCAAATTCAGCTACGCGAATAGCGTAGCTGAATTCGACGTATCAGATCCGACTTACCCTGTTGTGAGGATGGCGGCAAAATCGACTGCCGCGGCTCCCAGTCGACGGCGCTTACTCCCACCTCCGCTGGTGGAGTAAGCGCGTCGATTCGGGGATCGATTGTCGCGTCCTGACGAGACGCGATAAGTCGATCCCCAAGAGATCGATTTCTACCCGCCGATTCAGGCGGGTAGTGTAGACCTAGCCTCAGGCTCTGACCTTTGGCTTTGCTCCTCGCCCCCGACTCTGGCTTCATCCTCAAGCCGGTACCTGACTCCTGGATCTACCCTCACCATTCCTCCAAACTACCGCCACACCCACCAGGTACGGCCCTGCTCCACCCACTAGGTCGGCCGCCTACACCTGGCAGCCTACATTAGTATTACAAAAGTCAGTTCTGTGCATTGGTTATTGTGCCAACAACCTTGACCTTGATTATCTGAGGTCACCCTTCCTCCATGCACACATTAAGGAAAACACATAATCTAGCTAAGCTTTTATACCAACCTAATTCCTATTATTATATTTATCGTTGGCATCATATGAGCACCTGGAAGCTCCCGTGGAGCGTGGGGCTTGCCGTACATAGTTGGAGGCAGTCCCTACCCTCAAAAAGTTTGCAATCTAAATAGACAAGACACAGGGCTGGAGGGGGAACTAGTAGGTGGAGTATCTTGCTCCCAGACCTACAGGAAGTCAGTGGCTGAGCTGGTGACAGTGTCAGGCCCTGCCTCTGACAATCAGGCCTAGTGGTTGGAGCATGGGTCACAGCGAGGTGTAGGGTTGGGCCAAAACCAAGGGTGGACCTGGAATCGAGATCCAGGGACAGGCCAAAACGGTACCGAAACCAGGGTCCAGATACGTGCCAAAGGTCAAAAACCAGGGAGAGTCCGAGGCAGTGATGAGCTGCCAAAATCTTAACAACCAGTTCCCTACCGGGTCTTTGGCGGCACTTCGGCGGCGGGTCCTTCAGTGAAGGACCCGCCGCTGAAGTGCCGTCGAAGACTCAGAGCGCCGCCCGGTGAGTACAAGCCCCACGTGTTTTTTACGTGTTTTTTTTTTAGTCATCCCTGCCGGGGCCCCGTCGAAACTGTTCGAATCGGGCCCCGCACTTCCTAAAGCTGGCCCTGCACATCCGGGTTGCAAAATTGTATTGGGGGCCGGGTAGGGAAGGCTGTGCCTCCCAAAACAGCCTGTCCCCCCCTCATCTGACCCCCACCCATGTCCTGCCCCCCTCAGAACCTGCAAGGGCCGCAAGCAACCCATCAACCTCCCCCCGCTCCTTGTCCCCTGACCACCCCCTCCCGAGAGCCCCCACCCTAACTGCCCCCCAGGACCCCTCCCCACCCCTACCCAACTCGCCCCGCTCCCTGTCCCCTAACTCCCCCAACCCCATCCACCACCACCCCGACAGACCCCTGGAACTCCCACGCCTACCCGAACCCCCCCATTCCCCATCCCCTGACTGCTCCCTCAGAACCTCGGCCCCCTCCAACCACTCCCTGTCCAGCCCCTGCCTTATCCAACCCCTCCTCCCAGCCCCGGTCCAGCCCCCTTACCATGCTGCTCAGCGCAGCGTGTAAGGATGCCGGGCGGCCCGCTGGAGCTCGCAGTCCCCCTTACCATGCTGCTCAAAGCGGCAGGAGCTGCCCAGAGCGCTGGCGCTGCAGCTCTGAGAAGGGGGGGGAAGTGGGGGAGGGGCCAGGGGAGCCTCCCCAGCTGGGAGCTCAGGCGGGCCAGAGACAGGACGGTCCCGCGGGCCAGATGTGGCCTGCAGACCGGAGTTGTTTGCCCACAACCCCGCCCCTTTAACAGCCGGTTCTACACCGGCTTCTAAATTTAACAACCGGTTCTTGCAAACCGGTGGGAACCAGCTCCAGCTCACCACAGGTCCAAGGGTGCCGGGAGGATCAGGAGGCGGCGGCCAGGCTGGAGCAGGTCGGTGAGGAGCAGAAGCTAGAGCAGGGTCAGGGCAGGGCTGGGAGTCTCTGGAGCTTGGTGTCCTGCAAGGCAGCAGCAGGATGGTTCCTGGGCAAGTAGTGCTGTTGCTCAGACTGAGCCGCAACTCTGCCAGGGCTGTGGAAATACCTGGGCCTGGGGTCACCTGACCCAGGCTCTGCTTGGGGATAGGTGGCTGCTGCCAGCCTGAGGGCTGACTCGTCGCAGCACCTGAGCGAGTAGCTCTGGTTTGGCTGCAAGTTTGTCTCATAAACAGAGCCCAGGTCTCCCGAGTCCTCGTCCCGTGTCCTGTCCACTGAACGACACGTACAGCGCAGTCCGCGGCAGAGCGTTGGACTCCTGTCGCTTTGGAGGGGGGCCTATAAAACGTGGCCGAGAAGCAGCAGTCGGGATTCACCACCTCAGCCATGTCGCCCCTGGCCTAGCTGGCCACGGGGAGAAAGAACGTCACCCAGAACACAGAGCAGGTAGAACGGTGCCTCGCTCTCAACAACCCAGCGCATACCAATGGGTCAGTTGTGGGCCTCTCAGTAACTAACAGCCACTCACCATGGCTCCTGCTCCGCTCCTCTCATCGCCCTCTCTTTTCTTCTTGAAAAACAAAGCCTTTGGAAGCCACTGATTGTTTCTATTCAGCTCCGCCCCTCCCCTTCGATCTGTCTCCCTGCCCAGCCCCATCAAGAGACCATGGGTAGCTTTCGCTGCACCGGTTTCCCCCAACTGGCCAATGCTACACGGTGCCCTCTGCTGAGCTGCATGGGGGTTAGCATGCTGACAGCGCACCAATGGTCGGCAGAGGAGGAGGAGATGAAGATTCTTGGCTACCTGAGCCAATTTCCGCTCTCATGCTGACAGAGGCAGGATGGCACCAGATGCTTGATCGCCCATCAGAGGAACCATGATTGCTCGGTGGCTCCAATCCAATATCTTGAGCTACTCTCTTTGGGCCAATTCTGATCTTACGTCTTCTACCAGCATAAACCAGAAGTGGCAACAAGAGATTTACTTTAGTGGAGAATGAGCATGAGATCGGAATCTCTCCCACGTATCATCTTCTAATAGGATCCAGTGTTAAAATACGGGAAGTGGGTGAAGCAGGGCTAAAACATAAGGGCCCGATCCTGCAAACTGCTGAGCATTGGCAACTCACATCAAGGTCAATGAAAGCGGAGGGAGATCAATTGGGCTACAAGTGAGAAAATCCAGGAAGAAATTGTATGGATTTTACCTAAAAATCCCACAACCACAACAAAATCACAGTGATTTTGCAGAGAAAACTGAACAAATTTTGCCAACATTCTCAGCGGTTTCTTGTTGTCCCTGTATTCAAAACAAGAGAAAGAAAATGAGTCTTATTTGTGGCCATATTTACACTACCTACCCAGAGGATAGGTTTAAAAAAAAAAAAGAACAACAACAACAACAAAAAACCCTGAAAAAACTATTTTTGTAACTTTGTGACTTTTAGTCCTTACCTGGAGTCAAAATGAAGCTGAATCAAGGATGAAAGAAAGGAAAGAGAGCACTCCATTTAACGAATATACGGTCACTGGTTTCATTATTTAATGCTGAAAGAATGTATTCAGTTTCCGTCTCATGTGAATGATAGCTGCTATGCACTCAGCAGTACTATCAGAGGAAACGGATCGAACACAGACCACTAGTAATTATTAGCACCAGTTGACAGAGATGCCTTCCCCCACTGCTCTTTGTCTAAGCACAGCGCCAGGAGTCCAACATAATGCTATGTACACAACTCTGTGGTTATGAAGGAAAATTATTAATCATGGATACATGCATCCGACTGGCTTCTTTGTTAAACTAGGGACGGGCACTGTGAGATCCTGGAGCAGTACAGGGCGTGACTGCTTGCTTAACTTTAAGCACATGCGTAGTTCTATCTCTATCCAGCAAAATTACACTGAACTCCATGGAAGTTAGGAGCCTAAATACGCTTGAGGATCTGGGCCTAAGAGCCTGATTCAAAGCTCATTGGAATCGCTGGGAGACTTTCCATTGACTTCATGGCTTTGGATCAGGCCCTTGGCCACCTGCTCAAAATTAAGCATATGCTTAAGTGCTTCTTCTGCATCCTTTGAAGCAAATGGCAAAGCTCTCACTTGTCTCTGTGGTGGGAGATCAGGTCCCACGTGACTACGTTGATCTGGTTTTGTAGCCATTCTTTAAAAAAGCAGTACTTATGCGGGTGTAAATCACGAGACGAAGCCGCTCAGGCTGTGTGGAGTCCCAGTAGATGAAGATCTGGGCCAAGGTGCAGATTTGATTTACAAAGAGAAGGTAAAATCTGCTAACGTGAAACAACTTGCCCTTTCTTAATGTGCACCCCCCAACCCCCAAAACAATCTACACACAAATGGTTTTCAAGCACTTGACACTGAGGATGGACAGTTTGGTACAAAAGGATGGACTGAACCCAGGGTCCTGAAGGCAGCTCCAGGCGAGGGTTCAGGGAAGCCATCTCCTTCCTCATTCTTCTTCCCGACAGTGGTGTGGCTGATTCCTGAAAAACTCAGATCTCTGGTCTATCTCCCCCACCTTCCACACCTATTCTTGGTGGCTAAGACTCTGTTAAAGAAACTGGGGAAACAAGAAAAGTCTGGGAGAGCATCAGTGACACATGCACACAGGAGCGTGTGCTCCTGTTCGGAGGTTGTTCAGTAGGACACAGTTAATAAGCACAGTTAATAAGGTATAGACTCACAGATTCCAAGGCAGGAAGGGACCATTGTGAGTATTTAGTCTGATTTTCTGTATAATACAGGCCAGAGAACTTCTCCGAAATAATTCCTGTTTGAATTAAAGCATATTTTACACAGGAATCCCACCTCAACACCTTGAAATCAGGTGCAAAATTTCAGGTGTTGTGGCTACAAATTTGGGAGAATGGGACAAAATCAACTGCCAAAAATTGACAGCACTAGTGGTCAATTCAGTCCTCTGCTATCTCCAATTGCAGCATGTTCACGCCAGTCTCCTAGACAGTGCTTCTCAAAGCTGGTCTGCCGCTTGTTCAGGGAAAGCCCCTGGCGGGCCGGGCCTGTTTGTTTACCTGCCGTGTCCGCAGGTTCAGCCGATCGTGGCTCCCACTGGCCGCGGTTCGCCGCTCCAAGCCAATGGGGGCTGCGGGAAGGGCAGCCAGCACATCCCTCGGCCCGCGCCGCTTCCCGCAGCCCCCATTGGCCTGGAGCGGCGAACCGCGGCCAGTGGGAGCCGCGATCGGCCGAACCTGCGGACGCGGCAGGTAAACTAACCGGCCCGGCCTGCCAGGGGCTTTCCCTGAACAAGCGGCGGACCGGCTTTGAGAAGCACTGTCCTGGATGATCATTTGATACAATGCTCTTTAAACTTAACAAAATGAAAACAGTGACAAATGAGTCTTTAAAGTCTCAATTCATCCAACCGGTGTTGGAATGTTGGATGTACAAGATAAAACAAAACCATATTACAAACTATTTGTAATGGGGGAGAGAGGGGAGGAGAAGGAAAGATGTACTAGACTTTCAGATCTTCACTAATGTGTTTTACATCCAGCTGAGCAAATGATTTGCAGGAGCCGAGAACAACCGCAGGGTGTCCATTTTGAGGTGTGCAAAATATCTATTAGCAAATGAATATCGTCAACGTTTGGGTGGGAGAGTTCTCTTTTTGTTACAAACTCAAAAATCATCCCATATTCCTGGAAAATCTTACTATAGAATACAAAGCTTCAAGAAAAAAACTTTGTAAACTCATTTTCCAGTGAGACTAGGGATGGTGCCCAAGCAAATATACAACCATTGGTGAGCAAGAGCAGCCTTTGTATAAAAATATATATATATATGTTTTTAAAAGCACACACTTCTTTTGAGTTTTTCATGCAAAATTTTTCATCCCCATGTCTAAGTGAAAACAAACCCTGTAACTAAAATAGAACTTGAAGGGCTATGAAATTGGTTGAACTGGAGAAAACTGTAATGTGAGATTCTGCAATCAGCAAGTGTGTATTTTACAGAGCTCTAGTGTATGTGTGTGTATCAACATGTACATAACACACACCTACTACTCTACATGTTCATTTTATTGAAAGTAAAGGATTCTGAAACCTTTTGTTAAACCCTTTGTAGGTGGGGATGGCAGTTCATACCCTCCACTAGTTGTATTATAGAAGCAGTCTAAAACTGAACAGTTGACCCTAACCCAGTTCACTCTTCCCCTGAAATTCTGGACAGTGAGTTAAATTACTACTCTGCTGCAAACCATCCCTGTTTTGAAAAGTTAAAACTGGACTGAGGAGGTTATGCAATATTCAAACTCAACTGTGATTTCCCCCCTTCTCATGTGCATCCATGACTGTCATTTAAGATGTGTTTGGACAGCACTTAACACAATGGGGTCCAAGGTGGTGTGACCTTTAAGTGTTACAACATATTAAATAATAATAATCCCCACTGACAACACAATGCGGGTTACTGGTGCACATGGAAAAGGGACAAATGTACCCCTTAGATTTTGCAAGCTACTGATAATTGCAGCTGTTAGTCTAACTCAGATTTTTAAGCAACAAATTATCCAGGCAGACATGCAAACATAAGGACCAATGCACCTAAAAAATGGGACAGAAGACCTGGAGCTTTATTATGGAACATCCTACAGAATTTAATAGTGTCATGAAGAGGACGCTGCGATCCTGGGAGTGACGTGGGTGCCTGGAGCAGAAGTGATGGCAGCGAGACGTCACCAGAAGAGGGCGCACTGGCTAGCAAAGCTGATTCCCCGGGACATCCAGCAGAGGGCGCCACGGTGGTGAGTCCCACCCTATCACAGGCCCCAAATCAGTAGAGCCTTTAAACTCCATCTTAAAGTCTGTCCGTAGTCAGAACAGCACTTACCTCTCTTAAGCCTTTCCCAGTCTATTTACTTCAAGAAGATTTTGGCTTAAGCGCTTAAATAAATCAGAGGAATAATGGGGTTCTACAGAACAAAAGCCAGTAGAATTCAATAAAGAATGAAATCCTCTGTATAGGCTTCTTTTAAACCCAGCCTACAGCAAGGGTATCATTTATGTTACGGGGGAAACTTCAACTCAGAAAATCAAGTTCTTTTTGAAAATGTGGTACCAACTACTTTTATAGGTAACACCTAATCTACTATCTCTGATTCAGTATCAATAGGTCAGCTCCCACCTCTGATTGGCCCATGTCATCCTCCATTGGCTACGTGTTATATTTCAAACAAGCACCTTCACACTTTCTTTTATGCTGCCCTTATGCTTGGGAGGAGCTCCCCATAAACATCTGCAAAACTAACTCATTCTCTTCTTAAAGCCCTCCTTTCCCGTGATGACTGAAAGGGTAACAAGAAAACATTCTACAAATACATTAGAAGCCAGAGGAAGATTCTCACAATCATGACAGTGGGACCAAAGACTTTAAAAACAAAACAAAAAAACCAAACAAATATCACAAGGTTCATGATAAAAACCACAAGAGTTGGCAACACTGAATATCTTACTCCAGATATAATCTCTTTGAAATCAGTGGGGCTACCTATGGAATAAGATACTACTCAGCTAGGGTGACCAAACAGCAAATGTGAAAAATCAGGACAGGGGGTAGGGGGCAATAGGAGCCTATACAAGAAAAAGATCCAAAAATCGGGACTGTCCCTATAAAATCGGCACATCTGGTCACCCTATACTCAGCATGTGTAAGTGTATCAGCATCCGCTCCCTGATTTTCTTCTAAGGACATCCTTAAAACATTACCCGACAGTCTACTTAAAGGAAAATCAAATCAGAAAAACAAATATTTTTCAAACAAATTAAAAAACAAACAAACCCAAGCTGACTGGGTCTTTTAAACTGTTACAGGATGGTTAACAATAAAATTTACAGAAAGGTTAATTTCTATTAAATTCTACAGGACTTTTCCATAGAGGACACAGAAGGCTTCCAAAGCTAACCAGAGAAGAAACATCACATATACAATAGCTTCCTGGCAGGAAAGAAAAATTCCTGTGCATAGCGTAAAATAAATCAATCAATCATTGCCTGGGATAGCGAACTAGCACCTGCAGCTGTGGGGGGATTTGGACACAACCACTCACTTTTATTGCTGGGCTCTCAAAACCAGTCCGTTGGCGATAAGGTATAAATATATATTTAGCTCCTTATGTTGGAGGTTACACATACATGCGAACCATCACTGTGATGCTGTGTATATACAAACAGATGATCAGAGGCCACCAGTTAGCGTCACAAGTAACACGTACCCCTCAATAGCAACTCTACTGATAGGAAAGGGTTAACATAAGTAATATGTGGGGGAGAGTCACATGAAGCACCCACAAGCCAACCAATATGATAAATGGATTAGAGACCATCCCAACATTGTTCCCCCATCACTGTCCCAGAGTTAGTGGGTCTGATTCTCAGCTCCAGTGAGTAACTCCATTGATTTCAGTGTAGTGACTCCAAATTTACATGCTGGCAAGAGATTCGAAGCAGACCCAGAATTTTCTGCACTTATCCCATTTGTTTGTTGACATAACCCTTATCGCACGTACTGGATCGTTCCCCAAGGAGGAAAAGGCAGCTCCTTCTCCTCGGTTACCCATTCAGAACTGCCGCTGTGCCCATGACAAATGACAGCTTCCAGAACAGATTGCACAGCAAGGAAGCGTCCAATGTAAAGGTCACACATTGGAACCCGCTATGCCCAGCTGGGAATTGCACATGGGCCTCCTGAAAACTGCTGAGCATAGTTCTTACTAGTGTGAACACTACATCGAAGTCAGTGGCTCAGTTTTCCTACCTGTGCTCATGCAGATACCTGACTCTGCAAGTCTTCCTGATGAAATCAACGAGACGAGGCGTGGAGCAGGGTAAAAGTGGCCGAACGAGGCTCAGTGGGATGATACTACTGTGCTTTAGCAATGGCTGAAGGATGAGGCCTTTCAAGCACTGTCCATCACCCACTGACATTAACGGAATGACTTCCATTGACTTCAACAGGCATCAGATGAGGTCCTTAGTTCGTAAGAGCCTCCACAATCCACGTCCCCGGGACAGAACTGAGGCCTAGCATGCAGCTCACATGCTAATTTCTTGGGGCCATGACTCCCAGTGACTCTTTCCCACAGCCTGGAGCACAAACAAGGCACCTTCTCCACCCCACCAAGGCGATACTTAGAAATCTGGAATGCAGTCCGGGAGAGATTCTCAATGGCTCTGATCAACAAAGCTCAGATGTAACTGAACAACTTTCCCGGTCCTCAAACGTAACAAAAGGGAACACGGCAATGGCTGCGAAGCGGACTTTTTCTTCCTAAATATGTCCCACCAGCTGGAAGAGGCAGCCTCTGTTCAACACCGGAGGGGGTCAGGAGTGTTCTGCGTTATGGAACTTTCAGCTATTCTAGTTCTCCAAAGAGCAGAACAGTCCTGAATACTATACAAAAGCATTCAGCAACGTCCTGCTAAGGGGCCACTTGTGGGGAAGTCCTATGGAATGTACTAAGGCAGAAATCAGTAGGGTCTATAGAAACAACTTCGGAAATCCTATAGATTTTAATGGACAGCGAGGTCCTTCCTGAAGGTTATGTTTAATCAGTCCTATAAGCACAGACAGAATTCTCCATTCAATTCTATAGGGCTTTTCCATGGAAATAGCTTAAGAACATATATTCACAGGGACAAACCATTGAAGCACTAGCAAATTCTAGAATCACTGGCATTCTCAGGTCATTACTTTACCAGCTGTGCAAAAGGTGCAATTTCTAAGTGTTACCAAAAATTCCTCACATTCTCCCAAGCCACCTCATCTCATACAGATTGTCTTCAGCCAAGGCCAAAAGATCTTCACATACCTCCTCCAAGAAACCCTGCCACATGAGCCCATGTGCAAATCCATTCCAGAGTGGGGCTAGAGGTGTATGTAGAACACAGGATCCCAAGTTTCCTGCTGGGACAGCTGGATTCCAACCAACTCCCAGCCACTTTCTGCAATATGTATCCCATGCTTTTGGCTGTGGCGGTTCACTTGAGGCTTCCTCTGGTGGTACAGGTGGTCTACACAGAAACCATCAAAAACACACAAAACTACAGTCAAAGACAGCATGACAAGACAGAGTGCAGGCACTCCTTCTCTCACACACACTGCTAATCCCAGAAGGCAAGGTTGTGTCTAGAGAATATCTCCACCTGCCATACACAGATACACTCTTTTCAATGACCGACATTCTTGGATTCTGTCTCAGCTGCATTCCGGTGCAGCATCAAGTCTTGGCTTCCTCCTGCCGTTCCCAGCCCAGGTGAGTATGTTTCCATTCAGAAAAAAAGCCTTTAATCCCATCTGGGGTCCCCATACCTTGGTGGATCCAAACACATGTTGAAGTATACGTTAGCACAAGCTGTTAGGGCCTCCAACATAAACAGGGGAGTACTTAACACAGCTATAATTGGCAGAGAAAAAAAGCAAAAGATAAGTGAGAATCAGACTCCATTAGTAAGAGCTATTTGTGGGCCAGTCAAGCCAATCTCCTTCCCCTTCCCCATGCTATTAGCTTAGATCAAGCCTGGTACATGATATTAAGTAGATCTCTTTGCAATACTTTTTTCCTTAGAAGAGGGTTAATTCCCACCAGCACTTTTCTGGCATTGGGATACCAAAGACCATTTAATCAGAACCAGATGTTTTGAGTGACATCCAGAGCCAGTCAATTCCACACCACTTGGTTCCCAAAATATTTCATCCCTTTGGCTCACCAGTGGTCCCTGGATCACTACTCGAGAATCACTGAGTAAGATAGCTTCAGCAGCCTCATCTGCTCACCCTGTAATTCTGTCCTGCAATGGAAACTGCTGATGAGTGCCGAGCAGATTCCCTTGCTCTTTAAATTCAGTCCAGGAGTCAGGGCCAGGGGCCATAAAGGAGACTAGGGCTTTTCAGCTAAGGAATCAGTCCCGCCCCCCCAAAAAGAAAAGAAATTCTTATAGATAAGAGGGCCAGATCCTCAGCTGGTGGAAGCCAAGGTAGCTCTACTGAAGTGGAGGGATAGCTCAGTGGTTTGAACATTGGCCTACTAAACCCAGGGTTGTGAGTTCAATCCCTAAGGGGGCCACTTTAGGGATCTAGGGCAAAATCAGTACTTGTCCTGCTAGTAAAGGCAGGGGACTAGACTCAATGACCTTTCAGCGTCCCTTCCAGTTCTATGAGATCGGTATATCTCCATATATATTTTTTATAAATTAATGGAATTATGCTTCTTCGCATCGCCAGCTGACGACATGGCTCAACAAATATTCACAACATGTGCATTCTCCCCAGAGGTGCTAGGTTCCTGGTACCAACAGGCTGGGTAAGGCCAATGCCGTTATTCAAATAGGGACATTCTGACTCGCTGGCTGGATGGGCAGACTAAATAACTTGCCTGGTCTCACTTTCCATCTCCGACACGATTCCAGTTACAGCTGCACACGGAGACATAAAATGAAGCCACTCTGCAGCAAGACAATGTGCCGGCCCCATTAGTACAACTCCACCCACTGTCCCCCTGAACAGCCACTTCCAATAAGGCCCCAGAAAAATATGTCCGTATGTCTCCTTCTCTCTCAAGCCACCAGCTAGAATTACACACTATTCTTACAGGGCCCGACCCGAAAGTTCTGATGTGGGAACAGTAGGATTCGGCCACAAAGTACCAAATGGGCCAGTCCTCCAGAGCCCCTCTCCACCACAGGGCTTCCTGAAAAGGGGGCAAGAGATCGAAAGTGATGGGCTTGAATGACAGCTAATGTTTCCTTTTATAAAAGGCAGATCATTTATTGGTTCAGGTCTTCCTCTTGCAACCTCTTTGATAACAGTCAGAATATTACTGTGCTGGTAGGATGTAGACCCAAGGGCCTGATTCTGATCTCACACACCAGTACGACACCCTTGACGTCAATAGGTTTACTCCCCATTTGCCCTGGTGGGAGGTCAAAATCAGGTCTCAAAGGTGACCAAAAATTCAGCCCATGGAGATGCGCAATTCCTCCGGAGCAGCTGGCAGCTACCAGAACGCGGTGGTGCACCTCAATCTGAACAAAAGACCACCTGGATGGAAATGCACACTGGGGTCTTCTCCACAGGTCTCCCTCCAGTGTGACGGGCAGTTGCGATCTGCTCCATTTAAGGCAATTTGGTGCAACCCTTGGCGGTTCCCAACAACTTGCCCATGTGGCTCTCAGCTGAGCCATATTGGCATGCGCCTGCGGTAGATGCTGGCGCTCTTCCAATGGCCATCATGATCTCCTCCAACATGAGAGAGGATAACCTTGCTTTCCCACCCTCCCCGGACATCAGACCATCCCAAAGAGAGTGCTACCGTACTTGGAGTTAAAGATAAACATATATTGATTACACATGGTCATTAAAAAAAATGTAGTAATAATACATTTCCTAGAACATTACTTAAGATGCTTTTGGAAAGCATCTGAACTCCCCCGACCCCCTTCCCCGTATCTACACAGAATAAAGTGCTTCATTTATTTTGTTCACAACTAGTAGAGCCACCGATACACTCTTTACTTGGCATGTTTGGGCAACAGATACTGAATGCCATAAAATAATACACAGCCAAACGTCAGGCATTAGAAACTAGTTTGAGGCAAGTGAAGTGCTTGTGTTTCTTTTTCTGTTAGTTTGTTTCCTTCAAGTTCCATGCTACTGAGGTTGTTCTTTTATTAGGTTCTACCCACCCCTTCCCTTCATGGATGATGTGTCTCTAGGCAGGGCTGTGGTGGAAAGCTGCTTCCATTCATGTGGACCAAAGGTGTCTGTCTGTAAAGAGTTAAAAATCAAGGTTGTCCAGCAGCTGATGCCAATTTGCTATTGCACTGCGTCACAGCCATCTCAGTCTGTCACCCCTCTGGCTGCGTTCTCATTATGGCTGTCGGCCAGGGGGCCAGCCCTGCTTTATGAACACTATGAGGCAAACCGGTCTGGGCTACCAGGTTCCTGGGAAATTGAAAACAAAGACCATCCCCACCATCGCCCCCTCCCTGCAGGTTCAACCCAAGAAAATGAGGCTGGGGGAGTGGGCAGGTGTGTGTGTGCAGAGTTGTTTGCTGAACGTTCATTAACTGCTAGTGGAAATGAAGCCCCTCTCAGACTCGTGGCGCATTGAAGGAGGGATGCGAGGGGTTAAGGTGCAAGAATTCAAATAATAAAAAGATTGAAAACAACAGGCCGAATTTCTCCCCTGGTCGAACTCAAGAGGCTTTGTAGAAGTTCTACCAGGGACGAACATGGGCCAATACGCTTCTGGAGCCATTCGCTTCAGCTCTTGGTACGGTCACAAAAATACCCAAATCAACACATTTAGACTCAATAAGGGTGTAGACAAAAGGGTTCAGAGATGGCGCAGGAGTCCTGGAGGTGTCTCTCCATCCTGGCCTTGGGAGCCCCAGGGATCTGGCTCCCCAAGTGTTCGTGTGCATGCCCTGCTCTGCTGTCTCCAGGCTGCTGTCTGGGCAACATTTTAAAATGAATCCAAATGGGCAAACAGGCGTGGATGGGTTCTTTATGCACCTGTGTCTGCCCGTATCACCAAGTGGCTGGATTCTCCTCCCGCTTACACCTGTTTAACGCTGGCTTTAGTGGGGTCACGGCCAGGTCCCCTTGTGGCGCGCTGTGGCAGCTTTAGTAAGACACGCAACAACTCACCTGCACATCTTAGGCAATCCAAAATAGTGTCCTCCATGCGCCGTGACCTTGCATGTGCGGCGCATGCGAGGGCAGGCGGGACAGAGGATGCCATTTTGTTCTACAGAATGGGGTCCTCCAGGGGGTTGTGCCCAGCCGGTTGTGCATGCAATGCACGTTTTGTGTATACAGAAGGCATCCCACTGGATTTACCCCAGTCTGTGAGGAAGAACAGGCCCCTGAGACAGGCACACTGAGAAACTGCAGCAGGCTGGGGGAGAAGTGAGCGATTCCGATTGGATTCTAGGCAATCAATGACTTTCCTTTTTGGGAAGTGCGCGTTTGTGGGAGTAGATTCAGTGCTGGGGAAAGGGACCAGTTTCTCAGCCCTGGAGGTTGACATTTTCTGGCCATGGAACAGCTCCATTACGGGCAGTGCTACCTATTCTCACGGCGCCCTGCTAACCTGCCTCAACCCTGACTTGGAAGAGTAGGAGTGGCAGGGGAAATTGGTGTGCATGGCCCTTTCTTTCCATGACCTCTGTAGAGTCTGCCCGCAAGGGCTAGGCAAGAGGGATAACGATGGAGGTGGCTTTTAATGACATGGGATGAGACCCCGCCATGGCATAGGCCTTCGGCCGGCCATCCTCAGAGGGTAAGACCTTCCAGTCACGACCAACTTGGGTTGGGTTCACACCAGTGACATAAATGAGGGTCTCTAGGGCCTGAGGGTCTCTAGCTCATTGCCAAGCTGTTGAGACATCAGGTCTCCTTGCAGACACATGTGATATCTAAAAGATGCTGGACAGTCCTAATAACACGCAGGATGCTGGACCTGTGGAAGCAGCTGAGTAGGACACCCTGTCCCATGGGATATCTGCCACTGATCTGAGGTGCTCACAGCCATACCGGCAGCCCATTCACCAGCCGCCTCACTTCACATGAAGCAGAACCAGACTGTTTGCGAGCACAGAATCTGCAATACAAGACGTTAACTGATTGCAGTATAGAGGCTGCGGCTGACAACAGGCGAGAGAAGGGGTCAATGGATGTGAAAAGCGATGTGCCTTTCAATGCCAGCTGGTGCTCTAACGAGGAGGTGCCAGATGTGGGGGGCAGCACTGGACGTGCACTTGGTGTGCCAAGCAGGAGTGAAGTGGATCAGTCATTAAAGTCACAAGTCAGCAGTCTAGCCCTAGTCAGCAATGCACTTAAGCTCACGCTTAACTTTAAGCACATGGTTAAATCCCGTTGACTTCAATGAGGCTTAAACACATGACCGTTAAATAAAGATGGCCGCCTGCATGTGTTAAATGCTTTGATGAGTTGGGGCTATTAAGACACGCCGTTGCAGCTTCTGCCTTAGCCAGCCGCGGCTCAGAATCTCCACGCATGTAGGTGTCTCGACTGAGGCTATAAAGCCAACAGAACAAATTGCTAACGAGAAAGGGCTTCTTCAGCTGACTACGTGCGTCTTCTCCCTCCTGCTTCCTTTTTCATATCCCAGTGGCAGTGCTCGCATGGCCAACTATGAATCTGGCCAATGTATTTCAGTATAGCCTTTTCTCCTAGATCCTGCTCCACCACACATCGGGACCAGAAGGAGATACATAAGAGGCAATAAAATGACCTCAGTCAGCACTGCCTTCTGCCACTCTGCAAGGTGCTGAGCAGCTCTTAGAGCAGTGCAAAACACCCCACACACACCAATGGGAGTTGAAGGTGCCTCCTAGGAGGTGCTTAGAGTATTGCAGGATCTAGCCTTGAGGGCTTGTTTGGACTAGGGAAAGCCTCTAGACTAGGGTAATTACATCAGTGTGGTTACACCGTTGCAACCTTCTAAAGTACAGACACCACACTGCTGCAAAACGGGGCTTTTCCTAGGGTAAGTCACATAAGTGCAAGCCCCATTTTAGGCCATGGGAGGTAACAAAAAAGCCATTCTAGACAGGGCCTAAATGAGCTGCCATTCCCTGACCATGGCACGTGCCAGCCACATGACATCAGGGTTATAAGCTGTACTCCACTAGTGTGAAACAGACCTTAATAAGTGAAATGCAAGATGAGAGTTGTCAGTGTAAGAGACAGAAAAGCCCACCTACATGATACCGCTTCAGACAGAGCCAGCAGAGGCCGGGATGGGTACTGTTCTGCTGCACTTCAGTGACCTGAGCTATCCCCCCCAGAGGCCAATGCAAAAAGGCTTCCCTGGTCTGAAATAGCACTCTAAGTAACGTGGCACAACCCCACATCAGTCAAGCAGTATCACGGAGCCAGGCGAGGGAGTTAAATTTGCCGGACCTGAAGCTCACATGGGCTTGCAACATTTTATAAGGTGCTTGTCCGTCTTGCCAGGCCCCTTCACCAATAAGGCAGCCTCTGGCTAGAGGGCCACTGAATTCTAGTAGCCAACTCCATGCTAAAGCCCTCAAATGCACTCCCTCTGTACAAAGGCTCACTGTGCTGTGACTGAAGGCAAAACTGGACTCCTAAAGGAGAGTAAAGTAGTGGGGCTGGGGGGCATGAGACATGAAAGGAGGAAAAGGAGACGAACCACTGCTCTTCCTTGGTACTACAGGCAGGTTATCAGAGCTGGCGTGCAGACTTCACGCTAACCAGACTCCCGAGCACACACTGGGGAGCTTACTTTCAATAACTGTAAGGCACTATTATGACAAGTAACTTCCAGGGAAGTCCAGCCTAGGACTAGATTTTATTTTATTTATTTTAATTTATTTATTTTTCTAGATCCTGCTGCGCCGTTCAGGCTGGAGTGGAACGACTTTCCAACCTGCTTTTTAGTCTAAAGACCAACAGAGAGCTCACCACGGGAATGCTCCAGCTCCACCAACAGAGCCCACACACAGCTCCAGCCCACTTCCTAGAAACATGGGGCTCATTTCTAGCATCGGAGCTGGGATTATCATGGGTCTTAGCCCCTTTGGAGAAAAAATCATATCGAGCTAGTGAATCCTTTCATTAAACCCAGCTGTCCGAGTTGGGGCTTTAGTCTAACAAATTGCAGAGGAAGTGGGGGGCGGGGTGTGGAATCCCGGTTGGGAAGGAAGACATAACAAGGGCTGCTAACAAGAGCAGGCTGGGATGGTGGGTTTTGAGAAGTGGGCCTCTCTCCACTAATACACAGCCCCCTAACTCATAACTTAGTTGGGGATTGGTCCTGTTTTGAGCAGGGGGTTGGACTAGATGACCTCCTGAGGTCCCTTCCAACCCTGATATTCTATGATTCTATGTCATGTGGGCCACTGGAGATGCCAGATAGTGGTGACGTCTCATCCTCCCTAACCTGGCTTGGATTTCAGCCATGACCAGGGGATTCCTGTAATGAAGTGGTGAACTCATTGAAAGATCTCTCCTGCAGTACTAGCCTTTCAGGACGAGGGACGGGCTCAAGCACAAATATGCTAGATTACATATAACAGCCACTACCTCTAATCTGTGTAGCTGCCATGAAATATTACCATCCTTTGTTTTCGTAGCCTGTGTCACTTAGAAATCCCCCTCCACCATGCACAGAATAACATAGCATCTCTGCCTTTCCTTGTGACTGTTCCTGCGGCTGACTCACTGTGTGAAATAGGCCCTGGGCCAATCTCACAGGGATTCTAGCTCCCGTGCATCTTTGCATCTCTGTGTGCCCATGTCTTGTGCAGTTTTCCCAGAGAATGATGATTTGGGCTGAAACACCCATTATGGTGGCTAGAGCAGGGTTACCAAAGGGTTGGTCTATGCTGCAATCAGAGGGGTGTGATGGTAGCACATGTAGACATGCCAAAGGCTAGCTTTGATCTAGCTAGTTCAAATAACAACAGCAGTGACGCTACGGCAGTACAGACTAGCTGTTCAAGTACGTAGCCAGGACCCTGGATGGGTGTGCATGGCACATGCCGTTGCAGTTTCAGTGCAAATGTTCTTCAAGCTAGCTAGCTCAGGTACGTCTACAGGTGCCGCAGTGACACCTCTGACAGCAGCACAGACCCAAAGTGTGCAATGTGGCAACCCTTATCTTTACCACAGCCAGCAAAGACTACAGCTCCCAGCATGCTATGTTCCTTCCTTCGCCCAGCAGAAAGCCATTCGGAACAGCACTGCATGCTGGGACATTTAGTCTTTTCAGGTGGTTTCAGTGGCATATTAAAGAGGGGCGCAACCCTGATTAAACATTTTGCACAGGATGCATCGCGGACAAGTTCCTGACTAATAGCCACAGGCAAAGCTAAAAGTGCTGCCTCACGAGACAAAAACACCTAAAAAAACCTTACTGCTGCCGTGAGGAACTAGTGGAAATGGCTCGATGGGGCTGAGCTGAGCTGTGCACTTCGTTAGTGTAACGTAATCGCACGGAACATGGAGGAACACGTGCAAGTGGGAAGACACTGTGGCAAGGGTTACCCCGATACAATAGCGGACTAGGGGGCAGAGGTAAACCATCTCAGCAACAATGCCTAGTGAGGCGGGAGGAGGAGTCTGACCGGGGCTTGGGAAACGCTAAAGCCATGGAACAAGGAGGGAAGGAAGAGCCGTTTGTCTACACCCTGATTGAACGCCGGCACGCCAAGCTGCCTGGGAGCTTGCTGTGGCCCAGAGCACCTCTCCTTTTGCCGGAAGGCTGACGGGCTCATCATAAAACCAAGGGAGGGTAAAAAATCGAAAGAGAGAGAATTAACCGCCTCCCTCCTTCTCCCTGCGTCACGCGACCGAGCAGCCCACTGGGCACTCCCTGCGTGGCAGAGCAGTCCGTGCGCACGTTGGCCTAGTTGTTCGAATTGACCCGCCCGGCTGGGAACAGGGGAGGCGGTGGCGGTAGGTGAGGAGGAGGGGGGAGGGGGTGGAGCAGTGGCAAAGTGAGTGAGTGAGGCGAGGGGGCACCCTGGGGAGCGGAGAGGCCGCCGCCGTTGTTGGCGGGGTTGGTGGTGTCCGAAGCCAGGGGGTTGCTGACCCGGAAGCACTTCTCCTTGTGGGCCTTGAGCATGTTGGAGAAGCGGAAACGCTGGCCGCACACGTCGCAGGGGTAGGGCTTTTCTCCCGTGTGGGTCCGGCGGTGGCGCTTCATGTTGGGGCGGCTGGTGAAGCTCTTGCCGCAGATCTCGCAGATGTAGGGCTTCTCACCTGGGGGACGAGGGGATGGCTGGTTTAGGGACCGCTCCCACCGCTGCTCAGGGGTGCCCATCTCCCCGGCTTGGCCCTCCCCACCGATAGCCTCCCCCACTTAGCTCAGGAGTGCTGGAGTTCCTTCCAAACCCATCAATGCCATTCCCAGCTCACCAACAGAGCCCAGACTGGGGAGCTCCCTCCCCGGCTTGGAGGTGAGTTCCTCCCCTCAATAGGGTGGGGACCAGTAATCCCAAACTCCATCTCCCACCTCGAGCCAGATTTGCACTGGGCCAGCTCACAATCACCCAGCCCTTCAATGGAGCAGCAGGGCTATACATCTCATCAGCTATAGCTCCTAGGCATCACTAATGCTCCCATCCCATTATTAACCAGGCACCAATGAACAGCCCGTCGCAGAACAGAACCTATCCCGACACACCAGAATGGGGGGCGGAAGGGGAGCAGCAGAGATATTCCCTGCTCCACATCCCCAGAGGTTCTCGGGGGAGGCAGAAGCTAAAGCAGGGTGCTCCCGATGCCTTGTAGCTGGGGGTGAGGAAACTGGACGTCGGGAGAGTTCTCACCCGTGTGCGTTTTCATGTGCTCATCGAAATACTGTTTCATGTTGAAGTCCTTCCCGCACCACTGGCACATGAACTGCTTGTGTCCGATGTGGATGCTCATGTGAGAGCGCAGCTGATACTTGTACTGGAATCGCTCGTTGCAGTTCTGGAAGGGAGAGGATGAAGTGAGAGACAAAGGCAGGTGGCTGAACAGAAATAGCCCAGAACAGGAGCGGAGAGGGTTTTCAGCTGCAGCAGTCTCTCGCTCGTTCAAGCTCAGTCATGGGTAGCGAACTCTGTTTTACAGAGGGGAAACTGAGGCTCTGAGAGGTTAAGTGACTTGCCCAAGGCTCACAAGGAGTCAGTGGCAGAATAATGACTCCTAGCTATGAACTCAATGTTATTATGAGACATTCCAAATAACTAGGCTTATGATTAGGGGCCAAACCCTAATGCCTTTACTCAACTTTTATTAAGCCCTTGCTCGGTTTTTATTAAGACCTCTCCTAAAGACTTGAGGATTAATAGGTCAAATAATAATTCAGCCATGCATATTGCACTAAAACCTGAAAGAGCTCCAGTTTCCCAGAAAGAATCCCTCTTGGGCTGAGCTAAAAGCTTGTCTAATTTAGGAAAAACTGATTTTATCTTCAGTGTCCTACATGGTGCCTCACAGAACAAAGTTGTTATCTGAAGCGCACAAGCCTTCCCTTACAGGGAGAGGAAGAGGTGGGGGGGGTGCAGACAGTAAATGGCTGAGAGGACAAGCAGTCCAGGGCGGTGACGGGGGAACATTCAACAGGTAACCTAGCACTTTACATCCTTTTCACTAGAACAACTACTTACCAACTCATCACCAATTCTAAAAGTATTTTAATCTGCAGGACTAGTTAAAAAACATTTCTTGGGCTCTAAACAACAAAAATAAAATAAATAAAATAAAAGCAAAGAATTAAATTGATACACTTTGCCTCAGGAATTTGCTGAAAAACTATCACACAATTTTTTTTCATACTATATCCACATCATAAAGTTGCAGAGTAAGCGCATTAATAGTAGGTCAGGATCAGAGCTGGTCAGGAAACAGAATTTCTATGCCAGGCGAAAGTTCAACATTTCAACCCACATCAGGACGAAAAGTCGAATATTTTATGGAACAGAAATTACAAAAGAGTTTGATTTGGAAACATCAAAACAAAATGTTTCAATAATGTCAAAATTATTATATAACATATGTAACAATAACATGATTATAATATAAAAATATAAAGTTAACGAAACAAGAAAATTTACACAAATTGTTTGGAAACTTTTGCATTGAAAATTTCATCAAAATCCCAGGAAACATTTCCATGTTGACAAAACAGCATTTTCTGATGGAAAAATGTTGACCCCCCTCTAATGATAACGTTGTTCACTGCATCCCAGAAGATCCAGGAACACTTTACACGCTATGGGCCAACACCAGCTGCTGTGAATCAGCCTAGCCCCATTGACTTCTATAGAGTTATGCTGATTTACACCATCTGAGGATCTGGATTGATCCCAAGCTACTGTACTCCAGGCTAGGGTGAACGGCAAGAGCCAGCTCCCAGATGCATGATGCCAGCAATGGGAAGGGGACACATATTGCCCAAGGACAACAGATCAAAATCCTCCTCTTATGAAAAGAATCATGGGATTATTAGTGTCTGAGTGGTGCAGATGGAAGCACAGATATTGGGTCTCATCCTAGAGAGATCTCGATGCTGTCAATGGCATGGACTGCACTGTATCTACCTTGAAGTGAGAGAGAGAAGGTGGGTGAGATCATATCTTTTATTGGCCCAACATCTGTTGGTGAGAGAGACATGCTTTCAATCTCCACAGAGCTCTTCTTTGGGTCTGGGAAACGTACTCAGAGCATCACAGTTAAGTACAAGGTGGAGCAGATTGTTAAGCATAAAGAGCTAACACACGTTGCAAGAAACCATTCAAAATGAAGTCTGCAGTCATAGGACAAGGAGTTAGTGGGTTACAGATTGTAGTAATGAGACATTAAACCAGTAGCTCTATTGAGTCCATGATTTTTGGTGTCTAGCCAAGTTATGAATTTAAGCTCCCAGGCTCGTCTTTTGAAGGCGTTGTGCAGGTTTCCTTTCAGGATGAGGACTGAGAGGTCAGATATGGAGTGATCACTTCGTGGAAAGTGTTTGCCCATGGGTGATAGGGTGTTTTTGTCTTTTATCATTTTACTGTGAGAGTTCATTCGAGAGTGTAGTGATTGTCTCTGGTTTCATCCACATAGTTGTTGGGACATTTGATTCATTGGATGAGGTACACCAGATGTTGTGAGAGGCATGTGTAGGACCCCCGGATCTTGAATGGTGTGTTGTGGGGGGTATTGATCATCGTAGCAGTGGAGATATGTCTGCAGATTTTACATCTGTTGTTCTGGTGCCATGTTCAGTTGGTGTGTCCTGGTCTGTGGGGAGCTTGCTTTTGATGATAAGTTAGGTGAGGTTGGGGAGTTATTTGAAGGCCAGAAGAGCAGGTTCAGGAAAGATTTATTTCAGGATGGAGTCCCCATCAGGCATGGATTGTAACTGTTTGATGATACCCCGTATGGGTTCCAGTGTGGGGTGGTAGGCATGTAAGGTGGTAGGTGTGTGATCAGTAGGGTTTTTTCCACTGTATTGAAGCAGGTTCTCTTGGAGACTCAGAGAGACCTATTCCATGATGTGATCCACTTCTCTGAGGGAGTGTCCTTGCTTGGTGAAGGCAGTTTTAAGTGTGTTAACAGGTGTATCCCGGACTTTCTCCTCAGAGCATATTCTGGGGTAGCTAGGTGCCTGGCTGTAGATAACTGATTTCTTGGTGTGTCTGGAGCAGGGCCGTCCTTAGGCATATGCAGAATACGCAGCTGCGTGCTTCATATGCGGCAGTGCCGGCAGACAGCCCTATCCCCCAGCTGGCCCCTCTGTGCATTCCTAGGGGGGTGCAGGGCCTGGGACAACTCCCTCCGCCCCGCTCCGCTTCTTCCTGTCCCCACCTCGCCCCCATTTTCCCCCCTTTCTCCCAAGCCCCCTCCCCCAGCGACAGACGCAGCCCAGGGGATTAGTGGGGAGGGGGCCTGGCGCTGGTGCATTGCTGGGGGGGGGGACCAGGAACTGGGGGGTGTTGGGGTCACCCTGCAATAAAACCAGGCTGGTAAGAGCCAAAGTGTGGCTGGCTGGCTGCAGCACACACAGACGTATCTGGGAGTGATTTACATGCTGGAAGCTGTATGGGAGCAGTCCAGACTGGAGGGTACAGCAGCAAGGCATTGTACAGGGAACCCCAGGTTAGAGGGCAAGGGGACACAGCTACTCACTAGTCTGGATTGTACCCTGAGTATGTCACACTGTCCCACCATGATGGTTAAAGAGATGACTTACGTTCACACAACACCTTACAGCCTGGAGAACCCACAAGTGCTCACAGTCAGGAATCACTTGCCTATCCTGAGATGCAGCCAGCTCTCTCTGGGGTGGATTGCCGTGGCTATTTTGCACCAGTAATGGTGCAACATCTTTGTAGATAGGGAAGAGACTTCCTAAGCTGACGATGCAGGGGGAATTTCAAGAGGTGGGACATGTACACAATGGAATTTGTCCGGGACCCTGGGGCTCTCACAGAATGCACGGTGGGCCTTTCGATGACCACGAGTGTCAGCGCTTTGGTTTTCTGTCTCATCCGAAAGAGTGCACACCTCACCTCAGTGCTCCTCAACACCACGCCGAGGTGCTGATCCAGGGCTGACTCAGAGGGAAGAATGCCACCCGCTCAGTCAGCGACCCTCACTCCCGTGTAAGAACAATAGTGTAACTGCAAAGTCCCAAGGGCTCCCATTCATCCTGTTTCATGCTTGACGAGGATTTAGTAGCAGGGTCAGGATAAATTACTGCACAATTAAGTGCTGAAGTGTGGCTTCCCACCTTCTGTTGAAGCACATGGCTTGGCGACATAACTATAGGTTCTACATTCCTAAGCAGGGTCAAGGGGAACAGAAGGATCAATAGATGGACGCTTATCCCAGGCTACAAGAGTGGTTAAGACTCCTTATTCAAATGCATTAGAGCAAGAGGATTTACTGTATTGCTGCTCAGTTCTGGAGGAAGCAGAGAAGACACCTTGCTCTATGTAGTTGAGGACACTGGAAAGCAAAATGGTCATTTTCTGCACACAGGCTTGGTGCTAAAGCCACATCAGGTCAGGAAGCGCACATAGCTAGGCGGCACAGGGAACTTACATGCATGGCCAGTGGAACCCAGAAGATAAAAAGAAACAGTAAAACAGGTGTACTATTCGCAGCCTGCTGACGAGGAACTTTCACATGAGCAAGCTTGTACCTTGCTACCTTCCAGGGCCAGAATACAAGCCAAAGCTCCAGCGAGCTCACAGCTTCACATGGTTCCCTCCACCAACTCTGTGGCTTGGCGGAAGTTTTTGCATTCCTACAAGGAAAACAGCCAGATTATTCAGCACTTTCTTTTTGACTGTGCAGTTTTCCAGTGGTGAATTTATGCCCCAGCAGCAGTTGTGTGGCCATTTAGGGAAATTAGATAAAAGCAGATAGTGACCCTGCATCTGTAGTGGCTGGAAGAACCATGGAATTCAGAACGATTGTAGCTGCAGAATACGGGATTCTCTGAATTCACACTCGCCATTGTTTTAATGTGTCTGTTACATCAATATCCTGTGGATGGGTGATGTACTAGTGCCAGGTGGAATCCATGTGGCCCTGTAGGAGCCCTGAAATCAGGCACTCCCATTAAGAAACATTTTGATATCTATTAATCAGACCAGATGATTACAGTAGTCCTTTCTGGCCTTGAAATCTACAGCAGTTATCCAGCCCCTGTTACCATAGTGTTTGTGCACTTCACACTCTTTAATATCTTTATCCCCATGGCACCCTTGCGAAGTAGGGCTGTGCTATTGTCCCCATTTTACAGAGGGAGGAACTGAGGCACAGTAAGATCACATAAAGAGTCACTGGCGGAGCAAGGCCTTGAACTCAGGTCTCATGAAGTCTGAGGCTAGTGTCTTAACCACTGGACCATCCATCATGCTCTGGAACTCATTAAACCTCTGACTGCCAGAAGCTGGGACTGGATGACAGGCGATGGCTCACTCAATAATTCCCTCTGAAGAACCTGGTATTGGCCACTGTCGGAAGACAGGATACGGGGCTACATGGACCATTGGTCTGACCCAGTATGGTCATGCTTATATTCCTCTCCTCTCTGTACATTCACCAGCCTCTCCAAACCAGCAGTGTGCTGGAACACAGCATAATTCACTCCCCACCTAGGGGCCAAAATAACCCTAATCTGTTGATCTTCAGTGTGTACTGCAAAGCCCACCTCCTCCTCCAGGCTTTTGGGGGAAGGGAAGGAAAGCCAAAGGCTAGGTGTAAATGCGAGTCTGGGAACCAGTTGCCAGATTAAAGGATTTTCCTCCTTTTTCCCTTTTTCAGCTTGAGACACCTGTGGACCAACAACAATGGCATACGCAATGCCCTCCCAGCCCAACCCAACTTGGAGAAGGCAGCAGAGAAGGAGTTACAGTCAGAAAGCCAGTTTTCCCAGACAAAGTGGAGTGTGTGGAATTTCTTTGATGTAGTGCTACTTTTAGTATCCCTCCGCCGTTAAAGCCAGGTGGTCAGTGAACAAGAGTCCAACTGGACAGGCCTCGGAGGGAGAGAAAAGTTATTTGAAAAAAATACATCTTACAAACCTGCATGGTAACATTTCTCACAATATACCAGGGCTGCAGACAAGAGACAGGTATCAGAAATGGGGATTCGTGGATTTGTAGTGGAGAAAATAGTTCCAGCTCTGATAGTTTGGGAGGTACTGGACCTTCAACCAGTGCTTAATCTGTAATGAAAGAGGTGCCCCCCAAAAGGCTTTAGGGAAATATGCTTATGAATGTATATATATGTATATATGACACAACTGGAATATGTTTTATGCTACATATGCCATGTAACATATCTATGTAAAGGTTATGATCTACTGAATCGATTAATCCTATTTGTATGCTTGTATAGGAGAGAGGAGGGGGTCTCCACCCACAAGGGAAAGTCTATTTAAACCCAGGGGAAACCCCTCCATTTTGTCTTCAGCTGGCTAAAGAGAGAGCCTCTCCACTCCCAAGGATACCTGAAAGGAACTGGGACAAAAGACAGTAACTACAGGGGGTGTGAGTGATTGCTGGACCCAGGCTAGAAGAAGACTAGTCTGTAAAAGGAAGCTTACTCTCCTATGCAAAGTCCAGCTACAAAATGGAGTTTTGGCGTCCCCTGGGCAAGTCACATGTCCATGCGTGACTGAGTTCCTTACCAGCCAAGCCACATTCCTGGGAAAGCCCAGATGTGGATTGGCGTTTCCAAGTTCATTGTTGACTTAAGGGCTTCTTGATTGGGCACTTACTGAGAATGGTCTTTTCTCAGGAAGCTGACCAACTGCTTCACTAGAACCTACTTAGAATCAAACAAGTATGCAGCCAATATTCATAACTTTGAATACAAAAAATGATACATGCATACAAATAGGATTAATCGATTCAGTAGATCATAACCTTTACATAGATATGTTACATGGCATATGTAGCATAAAACATATTCCAGTTGTGTCTATCTATCTATCTATCTATCTATATATATCATTCATAAGCATATTTCCCTAAAGCCTTATGGGGGGCACCATCACACAGGGCTCAAGCAATTTTTTTACTTTCATAATGGATGCGGCAAGCCCAGAGGTGCCGGGGCTATGAACTACCAAGCCTAGAGTTGCCGGGACTCAACCCTGGCAAGCCCAAGCACAAATTAAGCACTTGCCTTCAACCCACACCCACTCTAGGGCTGGCTATGGCCATCTTACATCAGGGTCGTTTTCTGGGGCTGGGGGGTGAGAAGGAAATACATTTCTAGCAAAGAGCTTTTCAAGGGTGGCTAAATACTATTATCCTCATCTTACAAATGGGGTAACTAAAGCAGTGGTTCTCAACCAGGGGTACGCGTACCCCTGGGGGTACTCAGAGGTCTTCCAGGGGGTACATCAACTCATCAAGATATTTGCCTAGTTTTACAACAGGCTACATAAAAAGCACTAGCGAAGTCAGTACAAACTAAAATTTCATAAAGACAATGACTTGTCTATACTGCTCTATATACTATACACTGAAATGTAAGTACAATATTTACATTCCAATTGATTTATTTTATAATTATATGGTAAAAATGAGAAAGTCAGCAATTTTTCAGTACTAGTGTGCTGTGACACTTCTGTATTTTTATGTCTGATTTTGTAAGCAAGTAGTTTTTAAATGAGGTAAAACTTGGGGGTACACAAGACACATCTGACTCCTGAAAGGGGTACAGTAGTCGGGAAACGTTGAGAGCCACTGAATTAAAGCACAGAAGGCCAAATCTTCAGCTGGTATAAATCACTGTAGCTCTGTTGAAGTTAGTAGAGCTACGTTAATTTACATCAGCTGAGGATCTGGACCAGAGAGTTTAAAGGACTCACCCAAAGCACATCACAGCCAGGGAGAGAACCCAGCTCTCTTGATTTCCAGCCCTTTAGGTAGCCACTAGATCAGTGGTTCTCAAACCTTTGTACCGGTGACCCCTTTCACATAGGGAGCCTCTGAGGGCGACCCCCAGCAGTTTGTAGCATCAGGGATAATAAAAGCAGTGGCCTTTTGCTCCAGAATACATTGACCTCTGCTCAATGAGGTCAGCCAATAAGTCTGCTAAGCTGATACATTTTATAAGATTCCATGTCTGAGGGTATGCCTGCCCTGGAGGGGTAATTCCCAGCGTGGGGAGACCCCCCCCCGCACTTGCAGGCTAAAAACAAAAGCGTCGCTGTGGCAGCGTGAGTGGCGGAAGGGGCTCGCTGCCCCACGTACGATCCCGTCTGAGAGCCTAGGCACAAACTCAGGTGGCTTGCCCCTTCTGCCGTTTGTGCTGCCACGGATATACTTCAATTTTTAATGGGCTAGCTCCCTCGGAGCTGGCATGGCGATGTCTGCTCGAGGTGGACATTACACCTTCCAACTCCAGTGCAGACATACCCACGGAGGCTGTTGACGTGCACCTTCCTAAATCACCATATCCAATGATCATAGGGGAAAATATCCTGGGGGGCGGGGAAGAGGGGGAGGTAGTTTTAAGAGGTGGCGGTGGATGGAAGGGCATGTAAATCCCATTTCCAAAGCAAGATTATTATTCTTTCAACTCACACTGGTATCCAAATAGCTTAGTCTGGGCTGGCTGTAGAGTGGTTTCTAGGCTCCTCAGAGCAGAGATTTTGTCTGCTTATTGGTTTGAGCAGCCATAACCACATGGAGAAGCAGCGTTTTACTGATGTCAAGACCATTTAAGTAACCGTTGGGTGGGTCATTGGCAGGGACTGAACCTAAGAGCTCTGGATCTAAAAGCACTAATCTCTAGTGCCTGAGCTATTGGACCTGGTCCATTAACTTGAAGGGAGGAGTCCATAAGTGCCTATATGTCATCCAGCCACTAGAGAGGGACAAAGATCCTCGTATCAATGTGGGTTACACCAAAACTCCTAAAACAGAAAGAGGGCAGTTGCACTAACCTCTGTGGATTGTTCCATTTGATGGGATTGTATTGGAGTACCAAAGTTGAGATCAGAGCAGTAATAGAATCATAGAATATCAGGGTTGGAAGGGACCTCAGGAGGTCATCTAGTCCAACCCCCTGCTCAAAGCAGGACCAACATAGGGAAACATAAGTAACTATTAGCATAGCCACTCCAGGCTAGAGCAAAGAGAAAGCCCTGCACTAGGACCCACAAGTTCTTAATTCAAACAATGTTATGTTTATTACCATTTAAAAAAACAAGTATAGAAAAGCAGGGGAGAGCACCAGAGCAAAGAGGCCTCCAGTGCAGGGCTCTCTTTGCATCCATTGAGTAGCAACTGCAGAGGCAGAGGTGGTGCAAGCTACCCACAATGCTGCCTTTTCAATGTGCTTCAACACACAGCCTGGATGACCAACTCAGTGGGCGAGACGGTCATTCAGTCTCATGCCCATTCAATCCTTGGCTCCCTCTGCTTATTCAGGCAATGAGAACATAAGAACATAAGAACGGCCATTCTGCGTCAGACCAAAGGTCCATCTAGTCCAGTATCCTGTCTTCCGACAGTAGCCAGTGCCAGATGCCCCAGAGGGAATGAACAGAACAGGTAATCATCATGTGATCCATCCCCTATCGCCCATTCCCAGCTTCTGGCAAACGGTCACTAAGGACAACATCCCTGCCCATCCTGGCTAATAGCCATTGATGGACCTATGCTCCATGAATTTATCTAGTTCTTTTTTGAACCCTTTTATAGTCTTGGTCTTCACAACTTCCTCTGGCAAGGAGTTCCACAGGTTGACTGTGCGTTGTGTGAAAAAATACTTCCTGTTTGTTTGTTTTAAACCTGCTGCCTATTAATTTCATTTGGTGGTCCCTATTTCTTGTGTTATGAGAAGGAATAAATAACACTTCCTTATTTACTTTTTCCACACCAGTCATGATTTTATAGACCTCTGTCATATCCCCCCTTAGCTGTCTCTTTTCCAAGCTGAAAAATCCCAGTCTTATTAATCTCTCCTCATACGGCAGCTGATCCATACCCCTAATCATTTTTGTTGCCCTTTTCTGAACCTTTTCCAACTCCAATATATCTTTTTTGAGCTGGGGCGACCACATCTGCACGCAGTATTCAAGATGTGGGCGTACCATGGATTTATATGGAGGCAATATGATATTTTCTGTCTTATTATCTATCCCTTTCTTAATGATTCCCAACATTCTGTTGGCTTTTTTGCTGCTGCACACTGAGTGGATGTTTTCAGAAAACTATCCACAACTAGATCTCTTTCTTGAGTGGTAACAGCTAATTTAGACTCATAATATTACATGTATAATTTTCTAATGTGCATTACTTTGCATTTATCAACACTGAATTTCATCTACCATTTTGTTGCCCAGTCCCCCAGTTTTGTGAGATCCTTTTGTAGCTCTTCGCATTCTGCCTGGGACTTAACTATCTTGAGTAGCTTTGTATCATCTGCAAATTTTGCCACCTCACTGTTTACCCCTTTTTCCAGATAATTTATGAATATACACCTCTACCCCGATATAAAGCGACCCGATATAACATGAATTCGGATATAACGCGGTAAAGCAGCGCTCCGGGGGGGGGAGGCGGGGCTGCATGCTCCGGCGGATCAAAGCAAGTTCAATATAACGCGGTTTCACCTATAACGTGGTAAGATTTTTTGGCTCCCGAGGACAGCGTTATATTGGGGTAGAGGTGTATTGAACAGGACTGGTCCCAGAACAGACCCCTGGGGGACACCATTATTTACCTCTTTCCATTCTGAAAACTGACCATTTATTCTGACCCTTTGTTTCCTCTCTTTTAACCAGTTACCAATCCATGAGAGGACCTTCCCTCTTATCCCATGACTGCTTACTTTGCTTAACAGCCTTTGGTCAGGGACCTTGTCAAAGGCTTTCTGAAAATCTAAATACACGATATTCACTGAGGGTAGCAACTAGTGCCAGTTGCGCTGCTGATTTTGTGGCATGGATGCCTGTCCAATAAGAACTGGGCTGAGATCCCTCATAAAAGAGCCAGTGGTTGTGGATTGGTGACCTGGGAGGTGTAAACCTCTATCTCAATGCCAGTCCCCAAACCAACCCGCTGCTTTCCTCCACGAAACACAGGAATTGCCGCGCTGGATCAGACTCATGGTCCATCTAGTCCAGTATCCTGTCTCCAACAGTGACCAGCACCAGCTGCTTCAGAGGGTGGTTCAGATAGGTACTTTATGGGATAACCTGCTCCTTGGGACAGTTTCTTCCTGACCCCCGATAGTTACAGGTTGGCTTAAGCCCTTAACTTGCTCCGCAGGACAATGAGTGAAAGCTGGTAGCAGACAGAAGTAATGGGGTTGTGGGTAAGATGTAGTACTGAGAGCTAGGACTCCTGGGCTCCTTCCCCAGCCTGGCTATTTACTCATGAGAGTCTGGGCAAGTCAGAATCTCTGAGACCTCAGTTTCCCTGCCTGCAAAATGAGCACAGTACTAATGTAACTAGTCTGCTGCCCGCTATGGCTACTGATGGCAAGAGCGGCCATCCACAGAGACCACGGGGGACAGAGCTCTGCTCCACAAGCACAGTTTACCTGGGCTAGAAGGAGACTGTTGGCTATTCAAATTACACCCAAAAGGGGGCAGTGATGAACACTCACACTAGTGATGAGCAGGGATCCTCGAAATCCGTTTGCTGCGGAAAAACACGGAATTTGCATTTTTACAGAGAATCTGACGGGGCTTGGGCTGTCAACCCCGGACGGCGGGGCTCAGGCCATCAGATTTCATTTTAATCGCGGGAAAACCTGATACGTATGGGTTCCTTTTAATTACAGAATTTCGGGGGCGGGGAGGGGGGTTATCACGGAAAACTAGGATCCCTGGTGATGACTAGCTGGTTCGTTAGGTATTATCTCCTTCCCAAGGGCCTTATGGAAGGCTAAATTAGCCTTTGTAAAGCATATGGCAAGGCTTGGATGACAGAAAGATCCTCTGGGTTACAAGAAATGGAAGCAATTAGCACGAAAGAGTTCAGATGCAGAAGGGCTTGTGGTGGGGGCCGGGCATGAATGTGTGCTAATTTGAGACTGGAAGTCCCAAGCAGAAAGCAGGTGACTCACCATGTTGAGGGTGTGGGGGGAGGGATTTTTTTTGCGGAAGGGGTGTCTGCAGAATTTCTTCTCTTACCTCACATTTAAAAGGCTTTTCCCCGGAGTGCTGAAGAGAATGGACTTTCAGGGACATGCTGCGTTTGAACGACTTCCCACACGTCTCACATGTGAACGGCATATCCTTGGTGTGAGCTACAAATGAAGACAAAAAGGCAATAAGACTCGAAGGGGAAGGGGATACAAAGTGACCGTAATAGTGAGAACGCCCCGGTGCTCCCTCCAGACGGAGCCCATCGCTGGCACGCCAAAGTAAGGCGATCCGGACTTTGTACCTCAGAGGGCTGCCATGGGAATGAATGAGAAATGGAGCTACTTAACGTCTGTGTTAGATTAACAGCTGAGCTAGCTCGGGAAAGACGGGGCAAATGGCATGAAGTGATTTTAAATAAACAGCGATAACTTTTATGAAACAATACACACACCTCTCATAACTCACTGGCCGCGCTGCCTAGCCGCCAGTGTATTCTCTGAACTTTTGGATTTATCACCCTCGCTTTTAATATTTTGAAACAAAAAATTGTGCTGTCTCCTATTTTGTTTCTCTTTAATAAAGAGTAGTAACTACTGTCTTTCAATAAATCCAGGTGAAACTTGCTCAGTAAAGAGAGGCTTTTCCCTAACCAACAGCCCTGCAAACTCATCCTGGGATCTCAGAGTCCAGCTGGAGTCTTTCCTTCTCATGCATATAACCAGCAGGCCACATGTTGCCTGCTCTTACTCCTTTCAAGCCCCACCGTCCTCAATAACTGAAGAGCAGCCTCTGACCATGTAACTTAATTAACAATCCTGTCGATCATGCACAAGGAGGAAGAGACCCTAGCTCACCCTCCCATAGCTGGGTTGGTTCTGCAGGGCTAACAAGCACCAAAAGCTCGTCCTGCCGCAGTTTCCTCTGACTCTGATTGAAAGCCATTGAAAAGACAGGGTCATTTTTATATAGTCCCTTTTCTGAGCAGACCCACACTTAAATTCTGTCACAAGCCACTTGAGACCTGTGACAGATATTGCAACTATACGCAGCATCTTTGGGGCGGGCATATTGTATTTTATGTTTAAATCAGGAAAACCTCAAAAAGCCATTCTTTTGAGACGGACCAAACAGTATGAGCTGTAGACTATTCATAGCCCTCTGCACCAATACGGGCGACGTGTATTTGAGTGTTCTTGGCTTATTGAGTTGGTTTCCTGCGGAATATGGAATTACCAGAGGGTGATTTATGCAAAATCTCAAGGCTGGCTATGTAGATTCCCAGCCTTTGAAGCCTGAGCTCCTGGGGCACTGGGGGAGCGACTGATTTTACCCATTTTCAGGAGGCTGGGAGACAAAGCAAGACTTCAGGTATAAAAGGTTGAGTTTAAATAGGCTTCCTTTTGATTCAGCAAACAGACAGGACCTTTGGAAGAGCTGTGTGGTCACCGGTAAAAAAACAATGACAAGTTGTCTTTGGAGAGAAACTAAAGAGCAGGGGGCTAGGTGTCTGTCAGAGCTGCTGGAGATACCATAGGGTGTGGCAGGGAGCTGTGCAGCCATAAACCGCCAGTCAGAAGGGAGTGGGACAAGGGTCTCTACCCAGAGACAGGTGATGGCTGGAGGCCAGAGACCAGACTGGGCACTCCTGAACTGGATCTCAGGGCTTGTCTTCACTACCCGCCGATCCGGCGGGTAGCAATCGGTCTATCGGGGATCGACTTACCGCGTCTAGTGAAGACGCGATAAAATCGATCCCTGATGGCTCTACCGTCGACTCCGGAAATCCACCACGGCAAGAGGCGGTAGCGGAGTCGACGGCGGAGCGGCAGCGGTCGACTTGCCGCCGTCCTCACAGCCAGGTAAGTCGACCTAAAATACGCCACTTCAGCTACGCTATTCACGTAGCTGAAGTGGCGTATCTTAGGTCGACCCCCCGCTGTAGTGTAGACCTAGCCTCAGAGGGAAAATACAGGTGCAGTTACCCTGAAAGTGTGACAACGACAACCTGCCAATGGTAAAGATTCACCATAAGAGTCGCTTTCTTCTAACGCTCAACAAGGAACTTTATTAGCAAAAGGAAAACAGCATTGTCTCTAAAGCGTCCGTCTCTCATCTCCTCCATAAACTAGTTCCGGAGAACACATACATTTCATTTAGGGTGAAATTTTTCGGCCAATCTTTTTTTTCAAGCAAAAAAAAACGTTTGACAACACCCAAACGTTTCACGAATTCACATGTTAGTTTCGCTGAATTGTTCATTTGACAGCAATTCAGAAAAATGAAAACATGTTGTTTAGACATTTGTTAAACAAACCGTTTCAATTTTTTGGCTTAAAACGAATTTTATTTAAAAATTTCAAAAACATTAAAAATGGTCAGAATTGAAATGGTTTGATTTTGTCTAATAAAACATTTAATTCAACTGGAACCTATTTTTCCCCGTTTTCCAGAACTGCCAATGAACTGAAAAATCTGTCATTTGACCAGCTCTAATTTCAGTTTTTTAAGAGATATGTGGGAAACCTCTTCAGCGCAGTCTAGGGATAGGGTTAAACTGCATCTCCATTAAGCGTGATGCCCCCGCAGCCCCAGCACAAACACCCATGCACTCACCAACCATGTGTTTCCGAACATGTGCCATGGTGTAGAATTTCTTCTCGCAGATTTCACAGGAGAACTTCTTCTCCGCGTAGCCATGGACAATTTTATTGTGTTCGTGCAGAGACCAGAGTTTCTTAAATGCTTTCCCGCATGTCACACACTGCAAGGGAAGAGAAGAATAAGACAGGGGCTGAAATACGCCAGAGGGGGAAATATACAGGGAAGGGTCCCCAGCTTACAAAATTAAACGTAGCATCATGGGACAAACTGTCGCCTTACAGTGGGTGGGCATGATAGGGGGTCCACACTAGGGTGACCAGACATCCCGATAAAATCGGGACTGTCCCGATTTTGAGGAGTTTGTCCCGCATCCTGTCCAGAGTACGGTCGAGATGCCATTTGTTCCGATATTTTGTTTCCTGGTCTTCGGCGGCAATTCGGCGGAGAGTCCTTCAGTGGCGGACGGTGCTTCTGTCTTTGGCGGCAAGGTTTATTACCCGCCACCAAAATACCGCCAAAGACCGTCCGCGACTGAAGGGCTCTCCGCCAAATTGCTGCCGAACTCCCAGACGGGTGAGTGTAAAAAACAAAAAAAACGCTCCCCCTACGGCAGTCCCGATATTTTCCCCTTAACATCTGGTCACCCTAGTCCAGACAGAATTTTTTCACGCTATGCTGCTCCCCTGTGCACTCCTAACAATCACACTCCTCTTGCCCACTTGAGTTCTACAAGGTCAACCGTGCTCCAAAGGAGAAGGAGAGTGCATGGAGAAGGAGAGAGCAACGCCCCACCCCAGCCCTTCTGCACCAGACAACAGAGCTGGCTACCCCAATGGGGACCACATGGTTGTCGCAGAGCAGGTCGGGAAATGGGATAATCCCGCGCCTGGAACATTTTGCCAAAAATGAAAACAAACTGAGTTTCTTTAAATTTTCTCTCAGAAAATGGTGACCTTTGGTCGAAAAGCCCCAAGGTACTCGTTCAGCTTGAGCGGAATATCCAATTTGCTGTCACAAAAGTTTTGAGGGAAAATTCTTGACCAGCCCTAGTTTATAGGGTGCAGCGCTGGCTGCTCTCAGCCTAGCTGCTGGCTGCTGAGGGCCTGTGCTGTAGATCCACTCCAGTTCTGATGCATGAGGGCTGGATCCCAGGCAGTGGGACATGTGTGGCGGTGAGGCTGGGCATCTGCTGTTGTGCAGATCCTCTCTTTCCTCCCCTGGGCAGAGGATGCTACCATCATTACTTTAGCAAGCCGAGAGGCAAACAGAGTTACGGTGAACGGACTAAGCAGCGGCACATGGGTAGGAGGATGGATATCCTAGACCCCAGCAAGCCTGGGGTGTCGTTCGGAACGTAAGCCATAGGCTGTGTGTCTTCAAACCATCAGCAACGCTGGAGGGATCGACCCAAAACCCAGTGGTGTTTGCAGGATTGATTAGGATCCTCCTGAGCTTGTATCCCCTGGAACTTCGCTTTGGATTCAAATGAACAGAAAGACTGAGCAAACCTCAGCCAGAACCTCCTAGACTGGCCTGGCTCAGCCTCTCTCTCTCGTCAGCTTCAGGCTAGTGCTGTACATGCTCTAGGGAGGGGGAAGGCACAGGGCGGAGAGAACCTGGAGACGCCCTCCCAGCTGCTAGCTGCACTACAGTGTGGGGTCTGCGCCAGGACCGCCTTGTCCTTGGGCACTAGATTCCCTGGGCTGCCTGCCAGCTGGGGATGGTGGTATCCCAGCATGCAATGTGTTCAGCCAGTGCTCGTCTGCCGCTGCATGCAAGCTCCTTGTATTCCCCCCGAGGCCATACCAGCTCCCACACTGGCTCAGGCCTAGCACGAAAGCAGCAGCCATCCCAAAGGAGTCCAGCCAGACATCAGCATCGGCTGGGCGCAGAATCGCCAAGACCATGGGTTCTCTGGGGCAGGGACTGTCTGTGTTACCTGCCTGTACAGCACCTAACACAATGCGGGCCCTGCTCCTTGACTGGGGTTCCAGGGCACTACCGTAATGTAACTAATAATGCTCACATGGCATAACCGCCTATAGTCTCGCAATCAGAGCCCAGCGCATGCCCAGGTTTCCTTCACTGTCTTTCCAGCTAGCACCGGATCACGAAGAACCCCACAAAGTCCTAAATCTGCCACTTACCACACGCTGCCCTACAGGTTACAGCCCTCCTGCAGGAGCAGGCACTGCAGCCCCAGATTTCATTAGCTCCGGGGCTCGGCTGGAACTGACCTGTCAGGCACCATGAGCGAGGCTTCACCTTCACCGCTCCCCTGACGCTCTCGCTGGGAGCCATCACCGCGAAGGGGAATGACAGCGGGACTGAGCGTCACTGAGGGCAAGAGCGAGCAGGGGAGTCGATACAGCTTCACCAAACTCTTGCATGACAAGCTCCACTCATTGCTACAGTACACACAGGGAGCGCTTTGTCCCCTCACTGAATTGCAGCCTTCTCTGGGGGGCGGGGAGTTTAACACAGTATAACACCAGAATACTGATCCCACTTGTCACTGCAGGAGGGATTTACGGAGGCTGGATATAGTTATCCCAGGGGAATCTGACCATAAAGCTGCCATGGGATCGTTAATGGCCAGTCGGCCAAAGCTTCAGTTTTATGTCACATTCAGAAGAGGGCCTCTCTCAGCACAATGCCCTCTACTGCCAGGCTTGGGCGCTGGCTCAGCACCAACCGCCCAGGGAAGAGTGCCCCTGTTGGATTACCACACCACTCCCTGCAGCACCTCTGTCTCTTGCAGATCTGCTGCTGCTCAACAGCCTCTTGCAGGGCCTAGGGTAAGGGATGAATAGGAGCAGGACGCAGGGAAGAGCCAAGATGCGAGCTGCCCCACCACATCAGCTGCTCAAGGTGCTGCCCCCTAGAGGCACTAAGCCATGCACAGGCATATCACCTTGCTCCACCCTGCTCAAGAACTACATGTGTTTTCCTACTAGCCCTAGCCAACAGCCAGCGGCTCGCAGAGCCATAATCTGGCTCTAGCGCTCTCTGCTCCACTTCCAGGTGATAACTTTTCGGGGGAAAAGAGCTGCCCCTTGGAATAGGCAAGTCACAGGATTGCTAAGGAATCGCTGACTTCGGATGATCAAGCATCCCAGCGTCCTGAACACATTTTACCGTGAAGGAGTCAGAGACGGGATAGTGTCGCTTGCTATAATCCCTGAGCTGTGTTTACCCAGCAGCAATGAGACACAGGGACACAGCGCCAATTCACATTTCACAGGCAACAGTTATCTTTTATTGGCCTCCCAAGACCCTCTCCTTTTGCTAATCCCCACCCCCACCACGTCCCTAAGTTTGTATCTGTCACATTCCCTGAAGAGACTGACAGCAAATTTGGTTTCAAGACCCATTTAAGGAGCACAGCTCACAGCACGGGAAGAACTGCAGGGATTAACCCACTGTCTGCTTCTCATGGTGCCAGCTCAATAGGCTTCCGCTCCGCCGCCACGCCACCTCTGGCCGCCAGGGCTGGGGAGAACAGAAGCTAAACGGGGTTGGACTTGGCCAGCATTTGGATGGGAAACCCCCAAGGTCTGGAGACCGCTGAAAGACGTGACAAATTACTGACTCACCAAGGTAAGCCCGGTGTTGAATCAAAGCCCCAGCAGAGGGGGCACTGCCCTGCAGCACATGCTGTAATCTGGATGGGGCTTGTAAAATCAAACCTATGTGGTCACTGAAGACCCCGGGGCACTTTGTATAATCACCAATGTGTTAAATCTAGCATCCGGGCTTAACTCCACTTTTGGCCATTTTATTCTGTCAATCCCAGTTTATCTGCATTCTCAGTGTGGAGGGAAAACTGTTCTCCCTTGCCTGCCCAAATCGCTGCCTAGCCTTGCTCGACATCAGTTAGCCATGTGTGTAAAGTGTTGTGGGATCCATTCAGGGATGGGATCAGATGTGTCTACTGCTTCCGTTCCCCATCTCTCTCCCAGGAGCTGCACGTTACCAGAGTGCTTTCAAGCCTTGTCTTCAGAATTCAGCGCTGTGGCTACAACGCATAGCTCAGCCCTTCTGGAAAATGAGCTTTCCTTCCCCTGCATTAGCTAGCGCAGGGGTAGGCAACCTATGGCACGTGTGCCGAAGGTGGCACTCGAGCTGATTTTCAGTGGCACTCACACTGCCCGGGTCCTGGCCACTGGTCCGGGGGGGCTCTGCATTTTAATTTAATTTTAAATGAAGCTTCTTAAACATTTTGAAACCTTATTTACTTTACATACAACAAGAGTTTAGTTCTATATTATAGACTTATAGAAAGAGACCTTCTAAAAAGGTTAAAATGTATTACTGGCACGCGACACCATAAATTAGAGTGAATAAATGAAGACTCGGCACACCACTTCTGAAAGGTTGCCAACCCCTGAGCTAGCGCTTTATATGTTCAAAGCAAAGCTCCCACTGACTTCAGACTGGGAGTGCTCAGCACTTCAGCAAGTCACACCCCAGGTGTCTGAAGTTCGGACAACCCAGAAAGAAAGAACTAAAGAAGACACAATGGCCACCTGGGAAGTTTGGTTTAAGTGACTTGCCCAGCATCACGTAGTAACTCAGTGGCAGAGGCAGGGACTGATTCCAATTCTTCAGGGCAGCATTTGCCTTAGCCACGAGACCCTCCTTTCTCTTCCTGCAGTCCCCTCCTTCATTCACTACACACCTTCCAACTTCTGCAGCTTCTGAATGTCCCACAGAGAACCACCTCATTAACTACACAATCCCAGTTATGCTCTGAGCACTGTCCAGCACATTCGTATTATTCAGAAAGCCATTTCGTGTTGAAAAAAAAAAAAAAGTCATCCATGTGTTTTCAACCAGCCCTACTCTCTAACCTCCTTCAGGTTAGATACTTGTACTTTCCCCAAGCCGGCACAATGTCACAGCACTCTTCATATTCCACAATGCTATTCCCTCACCACACAGATCAAAGAACTGAACGTCTCACTGCCGTACAAGCTTAGCATCACTGTCAGACGCAGAAAGAACATAAATTCGCTCATAATATTTATTTTACCACAAAAATGCACAAAAAACTTCTATAGATTTGCACTGAGACTTTAAAAAAAAAAAAAAAGGCTCAACTGTACAAGAAAACAGTACCAGGCAAAAATCCTTCACAGGCACAATGATTTGTATGTAGATTTATAAAATAGATTAGTTTAAATTCAAACCAATCAAAATATTTGCCTGAAAATTCTCAGAAAAGTTGCAATTTTGGTTGAAGTCCAGTACTCAAAAGTTAGGAAATGCCAGAATTAAGGTTGTCTGTACAAGTTTAATTCTGTTCCCTTGTGCATATACATTATGATACAATCTTTAATTACATGATCACCTACCATTTTTTCTGCGGGACTCCTGCCTTGTTGAGTACGTCTACACTGGAACAAAAGACCAGCAGCATGGCCATTGCTGACCCATGTCAGCTGACTCAGGTTCAGGGCTCAGGCTGTGGGGCTAAAAATTGCTGTGTAGACATTTCGGTTCAGGCTGGAGTCTGGGCTCTGGGACCTGCCCCTCTCGTAAGAGCCCAAACATCTACACTGCAATTTTACAGCCCCGCCGCCCAAGCCCTATGAGCCTGAGTCAGCTGACACGGGCCAGCTACGGGTGTTGCAGTGTAGACACACCCATGGTTACAATATTAAGGCAGTTGAATGCTGCCCTGGAAACTGGATTCTATCCCTGCTTCTGCTGCACAGTGCCTATGTGATGCTGGACAAATCACTTCAATCAAACTTTTCACAGGCAGTCACTAATTGTGTGTCCTCATTTTCTGGGTGCCATCTTGAGACCCTGGGGTCAGATTTGCAGAAGTGTTGAGCACTCACGGTTGCCAGTGAAGTCAATGGGAGCTGTGCCCTGAACACATAAATTGCTATTTAATGCAAAGTACTCTGAAAAATCAGGTCCTAGCTGCCTCAAACTGGTTGCCCAAAATCACTGAAAACTTTTAACCTTAATCTCTCTGTGCCTCAGTGCCTCTTCTGTAAAATGGGGATAATACCATCCCTGCACCTCCCCGGGTGATGTGAAGATAGACTGGTGACTGTCTGTGCAGCACTTGGATAGACAATGATGTGGGCCACAGAAAAGCCCATAAGGGCATTAATGATTCCATCTTCATAGCGGGGTTTGAATAGTGTGCAGTAAAATAACACAAGGGTGCACACTGAACTATGAGGAGAAAACCAAATACTGAATAACTATCCTGTGCACTGAATGAGGCAAGGGTCCTGTGAAAAAAAACAGTATCTGATCATCCAAAAAGATTGTACCATAATGCATACATGCAAGGGGCTGAATTAAGGTTGCACAGACAACCTTAATTCTGACATTTTTGAATGATGGAGATTGCAACCGTAATATTTCAATATAGGGTTTTTGTGTGTGTAATTCATTCAGTACACAGAAGTTTAAACTCTGCTTTAAGTTCAGTCTCAGGACCTTAGCACCAGATTCTGATATTCGAACTCATGTTGAGCAGTGCCTTACCCTTACGAGTGGATGCAAATGGGTCTGAACCTTAGCTGGTGGAGCTGATGTATCTATTGACTTCAATGGAGCTATGTTGACTTACAACAGGTGACGATCTGGCCTGCTGACTTCAATAGGAATGCTTGGGATAAAATACTCTTCAGGCTGAGTAAGGATACCAGAACGTGGCCCATAACTAGGGCTCTGTGTCTGTCACGGAGGTGGCGGAAAGTCACGGATTCCGTGACTTTCCGTGACCGCCATGACTTCTGCAGCGGCCAGTGTGGCTGACCCCAGGGTCGCCCAAGCAGCTGGCTCCGGGGCCAGCTGCTCAGGTGGCCCTGGGGCCAGCCACACCGGCTGCTGCTGGCGCAGCCCCAGGGCCAGCTGCACCGGCCGCTGCTCAGGCGGTGCGGCTGGCCCTGGGGACCACCTGAGCAGCGATTTCCAGGGTGGCCGGAGCAGCTGCTACTCCGGCAGCCCCCAGCAGCTGATGTCATGGCTGGTGCCGCCTCTCCCCACAGCAGTGACTCCCCAAGATTTAGTCAGGGGTGTTTATAGTATAAGTCATGGATAGGTCAGGGGCATGAAGTTTTGTTTATTGCCCATGACCTGTCCATGACTTTTACTAGAAATACCCATGACTAAATCGTAGCCTTACCCATAACTATGGACCATTTTTTTCCCCTTCTTATGTGGTTTCTCCATTGTGGGAGATTCGCAACCATGGTGGGCCTGTACTGTGCCTCCCTATTTCCCCCAGAAATAGCGACACAAGAAGTTGGTTATAAGCAGTGTTATTTATGCTTAGAGTGAACCTATCTTATTTGAAGCCTTCTGCATTCCTATACTTCCTGCGTCTTTTACGCCCAGTCCTTATCCCTCAGTATCCCTCACACGTGGGTAATGGAAGGGCAAGAGTTCGAATTTTACGTGGCTTCACCAACCTCACTGCCCATAGCTATAGTTTTAGGGATAACCCACACAAGATCACAGCTGGATTAATTTAAAAATAAATCACTCAAGCACTGGAAGGATAGCATGGGACTATCTAGGATATATATATTAGTCATGACAGCATCATATAAAACAGTTCAACATGGATTAGAAGATTTGTTGGAGAATTTTTTAAAAATTCACTTTTACTGATTAATCAATGCAGCTGCAGCATTCAGCATTATTAAACTTTTCCTGGATTCTGATTGGTTCATGTCACCTGTATTGTTCCATTGTAGCAGCCAGCCAATAAATTACTCTTAAAGAAGACTTGGTCTATGTTAGAAAAGTTGCATTGGTTTAACTGAATCTATTTTAAGAATCCATTAAAACTAGTTAAACTGGTACAAACCTCTAAAGCAGACATACTTAAAGCGATTTAAGCAAGGATTACACTAGTTTAATTGAATTCAGAAATTCGCTGACACAAAAGCTAAACTGATTTAGAGCAAGAATTAAAGCTGTTTTATCTCACGCAGCAAATTTCCAAATTAAGCTAAATCAATTTAAGACAGGGTTAAATTGGCTGAAGTGTGTCTATGTTAAGAGTTTGTATCAATGTAACTGGATTGATTGACTGATTTTTAAAATCGGTTTGGATAAGCCAGTGCAATGTTTCTACTATAGACAAGGCCTAAGTATATGTATGAAAATGACAAGAAACATTAGATAAGTACCTATATACAGTAGCATCATGGATTATCCGAACTTGGGTAAATTGGTAGGGAATATTGGAAACAGACCTGCTAGCTGTTCCTTGGATCAGGGCATTTGGATACAAGGGTTGTGCTCTGTGTGTGTTGGGAGAGGGTTGTGCTCTGTTTGTGGGGTTATGCTGTGTGTGTGTGTGTGTGTGTGTGTGTGTGTACACGTAAATATACACAAAGAAATTAGCTTTACTTTTTCCTCTCGTCTACATACTAAACAACCTTGATAAAATCCTTGGTCATCATTGCTCGAGATTCTAATTGTACCAGACAACCCTTGTTGCCAAGACACTCACACAGGTAGATAAGGAATTTCCTTGTGTCTCAGTGTAACACACTGGGAGGCAGGGGGCAGTGACTGCAGAACAAGAGAGCAATGCTTGAGTGGTTTGGGGTCACAGAAACCCAGCGTTTTCCTTGATTCCCTGTTGCTCATATTTCACGTTTACACAATAACACGAGGATGCATACCACTGTCCACTCGCTGCAGTGCTGCAATTTAGTTTCTTTCCAGCAGTTGGCACTGCAGTTCTACAACTGACATTTGTCAACACCCTAAAGCAGTGGCTCTCAACTTTTTCTGACCACTGTCCCCCTTTCAGGAGTCTGATTTGTCTTGCGTACCCCAAGTTTCACCTCACTTAAAAACTATTTGCTTACAAAATCAGACATAAGAATACAAAAGTGTGACAGCGCACTACTACTGAAAATTGCTTACTCTCTCATTTTTACCATATCATTATAAAATAAATCAATTGGAATATAAATATTACTTACACGTCAGTGTATACTATACAGAGCAGTATAAATAGGTCACTGTCTGTATGAAATTTTAGTTTGTATTGACTTTGGTAGTGCTTTTTATGTAGCCTGTTGTAAAACTAGGCAAATGTCTAGATGAGTTGATGTACCCCCTGGAAGACCTCTGGGTACCCCCAAGGTATGCATATTCCTGGTTGAGAACCACTGCCTTAAAGTAAGAGAGCTCCTGTGGGTGTGATGTCAGAGCAGTGGGATGTTTTCTGGTGGGAAGTTTTCTGGTGTCAGAGCTATGGACCTGCAGTGCTACTGTTAACACGGGCTTCAAACACATTGGCGCCAGCCATTCATCACAGCCTTACGTCACCTAGCTTTCTATGCCGTGTTCTCTCTGTGCCCACATCCTGCCCAATATAAGGTGCCATGCCAGTGCGCTCTGACACTAGGCCAAGCCTTTAATCCTCATGATGAGCCCCTTTAATAGCATTTGAGCAGGGGGTTGGACTAGATGACCTCCTGAGGTCCCTTCCAACCCTGATATTCTATGATTCTATAATTTCGGGGCATGTAGCTTTCAATCCAGGATCCTTTCAATTCCCTACCCCCTACCCTCACCCCCATGTTTACATTTTTATTCCTGCCTCTCAAAGACCCTGTTATTTAGGGACAACCCTGCCCCCCAGCCCTCCCAGTCTTTCAGTCAGAAAAAGCGGGACAGAGCCCCACCTGTGCCTGTCTTTGTTTAAAATACAAAGCACTCCAGCAACACCTCAGAAGGCTATAGTGACCCCACAGGACACAGCAGTATTCTGGGCCATGCCTCTACTGTACCTCAGTGGTTTTGTTCCTGTTATAAGGCAGTCAGAGCCACGCAGTGTAGATCACTTATTGCCTCTCCTCCCCACCCACTAGGGATCGGGATGTGCGGGGTAACTGGGAGCCAAAGTAAGATCTGGTATCATTAGAGCCCCAGGACAACACACACACACCTCACTGCCATAAGGAGCACCAGCCGCAATCTCAGAGTACTCGGAGCATCACTCGTGGCTCTGCTGGGAGAGTATGATGCCCAATCCCCGCAGACCTCTGGCGTGTCACCAGGCGGTGGCCCAGAGTGCCCGGGCCCCTCTGCAGCGCCCTGGGGCCAGGCGGGCCAGGACTGCGGCTCACCTGGATGTTCTTCTCGCAGTCCGTCTGATGGTGCAGCAGGAGCTCGCTCTCCAGCAGGAAGCGCTTGCCGCACTTGTCGCAGATCTGCATGCGGCTGTGGGTGACGTTCATGTGCTTCTCCAAGTACCAGCGGTTGTTGAAGACGCGGGGGCACTTCTTGCAGGGGTAGTGCTGCTTCTCTTCCAGCTTGACTTTCGGGCCCAGCCCATCCTGCTCCTTTTTCCTCTTCCTCCCACGCTGGCCCTCCTCTTCCTCCACCACCTTGGCCAGATCCTGGGACCGGGTGGACATGGTGGACTTGGTGGCCTTGGACGACCTGCTCCCCCTGCGGGGCTGCCCAGATTTTTCCCTTTTCACTTCGGACGCCTCTTCGTCGTCTTCCTCTTCCTCCTCCTCCTCGGTGGTCTCCTCCAGGTCTTCCTCTTCACTGTGCTCCTCCTCTTCCTCCTCCCCCACCTCAGCGTCCTCCTCCTCCTCCCCCGCTTCCTCGTTTTCCTCCTCCCCTTCCTCCTCGGTGTCACGTCCATCCCCGTCCGGTCGGCTGATCACGGCAGCAGCTTCGTTGGCGGTGGGCTTCCCTTCCATCCCCTTGGAGACATTGAGGGTTTGGTTGTTGAGGTTCACCTCCACAATGATCTGCTCCCGGTTGTAAGAGCTCTGGCTGTCCAGATCCTCCTCAGACTCCCCGCCCTCCATCTTACACATGGTGGCCAGGCCACTGTCCTTCTCCTCCTTGTAATACTGCTTGGCAGCCACAGCCGGGAGGTGCTGGTTGCCGTCTCCACCCATTCTGTCCTCTACTCGCACTGAGTAGGGATCGTTTCCTTCCCGGGCGTAGATCTTGGGGTGCAGAGAGTCCACCTCTTGCTTAATCTCACAGTAGTACTGCGGGGGGACAGAGTTGCCACAGGCGTCGGGGGGCAGGGCCATGTCGCTGGCCATGGCCAGGCTGAGGGATCTGGTGTTGATGAGCTCCTGGCAGGAGGAGGCGATGTTGTTCATCTGCAGCACGGCAGCGGCGTTCAGGACGTCCTGCACATTGCAGGCGTTCACCAGCAGCTTGGAGGTGTAGATGAAGTTGAGGATCTGCTGGAGGCCTTGGGAAGTCAAGGCCTCCAGGGAGAGCTCTACCCGCTGCAGCTGTTTGTTCTGGGTGAAGAGAGAGTGGAAGAACTGGCTGTACGCGGCAAGGACCCCCTTGTGGGCGGGGAAGATGCTCTTCTGCTGAACTAGGACGATGTCCACGTCGCACAGGTCCGGCTGAAACAGGCGCTGCTCGTTCAGTCTGTCCATCAAACACGTGAAGTGGAGGGCTACATCCTCCACCAGAGAGTATTCAGCGGAAGGGTAGTCAGTTGTCTTTTCAACTATCAGCTGCAGGGAGAGAGAAGAAAGGAGATGCAAGAATTCAGGAGTGAAAAACCCTTTCCTTTAAATGGTCCCTCACTTCCCTCCCTGACAACAGAAGCTAGATGCCAAGGGAGGCAGCTTAACCTAGTAGTCAGACCACCACACTGATAACTAATACGCCTGGCTCTACTCCATGACTGATAACTTCTCCGTAACATGGCCCTGGGCTCCACCACCTCCCACGTCTGTCCCCCCACAATTGTGAAGAGGGAACAATAATATCTGCCCACTTCCATAAACTGCTTTGAGATCCCTGGATGACAAGCCCATTGCAAGCATCAGGCTTTATTCTTATCTGCTGTGGTGGGTCTTTGACTTGAGAGAATGGGTTGTCCCTATGTCCTTACCCACCCACCGTGCTCTGATTATCTCTGCAGACCTCTGGATTCAAAAGAACGAAGCTCTACTGCCTGAGCTGAAAGCCCAGGTCCATAAATGCAACAGCTGACTCAAACCTCCTTACAAGGTCCAGCCACTAGAGGGAGACAAAGCCCCATGTTGATGTTAATATGAGTTCTTTAAGAATTTGGCTACACAGTCTCATCCACAGTGTGAAAGGGAGTTCACGCCAGTTCAAACCTTCCTCTGTCTGAGGAAACTGTCAACAATTTGTGACAAACGCAATTTGTGGCTCAATGGATACCTGTTCCCTGGGAACTGGATTGAGAACACCAAACCTACGACACCACGAACGGCGAAACGCCCTGCCCATCCTCACCCCATCAACTGTCAGTCATTACCATTCCAACGCAGCGCTGAACGGGCTTAAGTGATCGTTTGAAATGGAGACCAAGGAGCCCCTGAGCCACTAAGCAAAGGGGCAAAGTCACTTCGACTACGACTGCAAAGACGCGGCCAGAGCTGCCTGGTCCAGACACAGATCAGAATGCCCCCAACTGGTGGGGGGGATTTGGGTTCGGATTGAGGTCCATCTCCACTACAGCACATTAGATACTAGTATCTTCATCCCTGATATGCCCCAAATGCCCAGAAGGAATGGGCCCAACTCCCAGTTGCTCTCTTGCGGCACTTGAGGGAGGGACAGAGCATGCAGATAGGGGATAAAGAGGACTTTAAGCTACCTTTGCACTCCCCATTATGGCTGGTCAACGTTTTTCATTCAATTTTTTTTTCCCTTCCTATGAAAAATGGCTTTGTGTCAAAACGGAAACCTTCATGGGACGTATCGGTTGCCAGCAACATTCTTCAGGTTCTCAATGTCAAAACACAACCTGAAAGTTTCAGCCCCAAAATCAAAATATTTCTGTAAAACATTTGAAAACAAAACAAACAAACAAAATCCAGATTTTGGCCAAAAATCTTAGGATTTTCCAGTTTTTTGATGAAAATTTGGGGAAAAAGTACTTTTGCAGAAAAATTTCAACAACAAAAAATGAAAAGAATTTTCATCATAATGTTTTTCAGGAACAAAAGATCATTTCCCAACCGGCCCTGCTCCCTGCGTTGTGGGGCTGTTCAGGGACCTGCCCAACACCCACCGTACGGCACAGCAGCCTCGGGGCTGTACGAAAAACAGAACAGTCTTGGGGCAGTGCTCTCTGACCATGCCCCCAATCTGCCTCCTAGGTAAGAGCTAGTCAGAAAAGGGGCTTTTTTTCTACAGAAAATTTTGGTGAAAAAAAAGAATCATTTTCTCCAAAACCCCGAATTTTCAACAGAAAAATTCGACTCCTTGGAGAAAAAGCAACAACTCAAACTATTTTAGCCAAAACCAAAAATATTCCACTTCGGATACGCTGCCCTGGTGCCTCATGGGAGTTGTCGTTCAGGTAAAAATAACAGGAGTACTTGTGGCACCTTAGAGACTAACAAATTTATTTTGAATCTATCTCCCCTTGTAAGTATTTTCACACTTGCTTCTTATCAAACTGTCTGTACTGAGCCATCTTGATTATCACTTCAAAAGTTTTTTTTCTCTTACTTAATTGGCCTCTCAGAGTTGGTAAGACAACTCCCACCTGTTCATGCTCTCTGTATGTGTGTGTATATATATCTCCTCAATATATGGTTCACTCTATATGCATCCGAAGAAGTGGGTTGTAGCCCACGAAAGCTTATGCTCTAATAAATTTGTTAGTCTCTAAGGTGCCACAAGTACTCCTGTTATTTTTGCGGATACAGACTAACACGGCTGCTACTCTGAAACCTGTCGTTCAGGTAACTCATGCTCCTATTTCTCCTCTCTAGGCCAGGCTGCCTGGTCTAATGACATCTCCCATGATGCCATTTGTGGCTTTTGGTCAAAATATTTCAATGTTTGAGTCTGAGTTTTTGACCCCAAAAAAAATTGTGTGTGGAAAGCAGACAGTCTCTGTGAAAAATTGAGTTTAGCTGAAAACCCAATTTTCCAGCTAAACAGTTCTGATGGAAAATTTCCCACCAGCCCTTTCCTCCGATGCTGGGGCTGTGAGCTGGGCTGGCGGAGAGCTACTACATAGCAGCCAGGCAGCCTCGCTGCACCGGAGAGCTTGTTCCAACCACTTTAAGGCTCCCCCTATGCTCCTGGAATGGCTCAAAGCATCCTTAGCGTAAGTCAGGCCAGCTGTCCTCAGAGCACTTTATAGCTTTAGCCCCTTGGTTCTTTGTTTCAACTGATCAAAAATCCACCATAATAAAGTCATGAGATAAGAGGATGCCCAGGAGAATCTAGGCCTAGCTGCTAGAGAGGCATGCATGCCAGATTGCTGGCCTCCCCCACCCCAACACGCAGCACTAACTAATCTCAGTTATTAGAACGGTTGTGCTTTTTATTCGCAAGCCGTGGATTAAAGACGCCTCCTAACAACTGCGCTGAGAAACGCAAGCAGCAATGGGCTCCCAGCGAAAGTAATTCCAGCCGTATCTGTGAGCGGCAATGACCTTCCCGCTTCTTGTGGTCCTGGCAGAGGGGCAGCGGGGGAGAGATTTAGTCAGAATATGGAAGTGACCTAGAACTCTGGATGAAGATTTCAGATGCTAGAAAGATTAACCCTTTCCCTGCCCCAGGTACAAAGTATCACTAAGGTATCACTAAGGCACTGATCTCCCTGGTACCCAGGTGTGTGTGTGTATATATTATATATATATATATATATATTTGGGCTGTTTCAGCCCAAATACTCAATTCAATTAAGAACTGGTGACTTTAACCCTAACAAAAATTTCTAACCTGGGCGGTTTGAAGTTAGGCCCCTAAATTCTTATTGCAGACACTTGATTTTCAGTCACACGCATGAGGAGCCAAATCTCTGAAAATCAGATGTCTAAATAAGAATTTAGGTGACTAACTTTAAATACCCAAATCTGAACATTTGGGGTAAAACTGCCAAAGGAGCCTATAAGCCCCATTTTCCAACGTGACACAGAAACCTAAATCCCATAGACATTTTCAAATTTTACTCGTTAGCCTTAGGACAAATAAAGGAAATACACACACAGGCGTGCCACCTACTCACCCTGTGGAACTCACTGTTGCAGGAGAAAGCAACAGAGAGTCCCTGTGGTACCTTTAAGACTAACAGATATATTGGAGCATAAGCTTTCGTGGGTGAATACCCACTTCGTCAGACGCATGACCCACGAAAGCTTGTGCTCCAATACATCTGTTAGTCTTAAAGGTACCACAGGACTCTGTTGCTTTTTACAGATCCAGACTAACACGGCTACCCCTCTGATACTTGTTGCAGGAGAGCAAGTAAAATACTGCAGCTAGTTTGTTTTAAGGAGGGCAAAGTCATTCTTACGACCAACAACTTTTACAATCATGCAGGAGAAGATCAAGGTGATCAGATTCCAAGCTTCAGGATGGAAGCTGTTCTCCACCAGGGTCAGGAAGAAAATATTTCACCACCACGGAGCACAGCACTGCACCGCTGGCTAGGCGCCTCATGCAGTGTTCTTGCTTTTGGAGAAGCACACAGCTCTACCTGATCCTTCACCACCACACCACTGCCACCAAGAAGGCCCAGTGCTTGGACAAAATCAGCTCCGGGAGGAAGAACAGCTGACTGAAGCTGAAACTGAGCAAGACAGAGGCCATGCTGGTGGGCAGAGGAAAGCATTTTGAAGAGCCAGCTGCCAGCACGGTGCAGTCTCCTTTGGTTAAAAGTACACCCCCACAATTAGTCAATTCAATCCGTGGTTTGGGAGTACCCCCGAATTCCTTGCTGATGCTGAGCCCTCACAGAGCAACATCCATGAGTAATGCTTTCTATCATCTCTGGTTGGCTCTGAGACTCGGTCCTATCCTGGCAGAGGGTGACCTAGACTCAGTTATTCACGCTCCCATCACCTCTCAGCTGGTCTATAGCAATCTGATATACCTGGGCATGAAAACTTCAGTGCTTAGGAAACTCCAACGAGTACAGAACGCTGCATGTTTCCTCAGCAACACAGACTACCATGAACCATCCAGCTTGTCCTCTGCTCTCTACACTGGGAGAAGAGCAACTCAGTCTTCAAGGTCCCAGTCCTTATCTTCAAGGCGCTCAATGGCCTGGGCCCTGGATATCTAGAAGTCCATCTAAAGCTCCACGATGAAGACCATGGTCGACAACGCTGCCCCTCTGGCATAGTGGAACTCTCTACGATCAGGGTAAAGCTTGTCTGCAGGAGATAGCTTTCTGAGGGGCTCGTTGGAGACTGTGAAATGAACTCCCCCAGGAACTAAGGGCCATTACAAACCTCACCACCTTCTGCTTCCAGTGCAAGGTGCATTTCTTAGACCTCGCCTTCTCTAATATAAAACACAGAGCAACAAGTATCTATATTAAAAAAAAAATTACAAAAACTGCATACGCTTCTCCCCCGGGGAGAGGCTGAGAGAACAAACAACATGTGACAGATGTTAGTCACTTAATGCACAACTGTGATAAGCACACAGATACTACTGTGATGAGCGCAGTATAAGAACCTATGTAGAATAGAAGAGACTGAATGAACTGATACAGGGAAAATGCCTCCAGATCCAAATTGAGGCACATTGGCCGTAAAGCAAGGGGAAAACCAAACCAAACCAAACCACAAGAGATCCAGAGGAAGCCAACGGCTCACGTTCACGGTGGAAAGGCCAGAAGGGATCTTTGTGATCATCTAGGTTCACCTCCTGCATAACACAGGCCACCAAAGTTCGCCCAGTAATTCCTGAATCAAGCCCAGTAACTTGTGGGTGTGCTAGAGCGTTACTTTTAGAGAGATGTCCTATCCGGATTTAAATAAAATAGTAACAATCCCCAGCGCTGACACAGTGCTTGTCATCAATGGACCTCAAAGCCAGTATCAATATCCACCTTTTAGAGATGGGGAAACTGAGACGGACGGAGGCGAAGCGACTTGCCCAAAGTCACTAGCAAGCCAGCCGCAGAGCCAGGAATAGAAACCCAGGTCTCCTGATTCTCAGTTCAATGCTCTATCCACAAAAGGCAGCACCGACCAAGACTCCAAGTAGTAGAAGATCCACCACGGCACCTGGTGAGCTCTTCTAAGAGTTAGGAGTTTTTCAGCCACCAGTTCAGTGACGCATCAATCGCATTGGGAGGCTAAAAAGAATTAAAATAAAACCTCTCTCCATTGGGGAGCAGCACATGATGTGGCCACATTCCCAGGTACACCTCTACCCCGATATAACGCGACCCGATATAACACGAATTCGGATATAACGCGGTAAAGCAGCGCTCCAGCGGATCAAAGCATGTTCGATATAACGCGGTTTCACCTATAACACGGTAAGATTTTTTGGCTCCCGAGGACAGCGTTATATCGGGGTAGAGTTGTATATAGAGTGCCCGGGTATGCAAGACCCTCCCTGCAGAGGAAAGAGTCATCCAGAGCACCGACCCTTGTCAGCAGTTTCAGCAAAGCCTCCAAGAGCTGAATGGGCCCTGAGGACTGAACACCCCTCCTGGCTTCTCAAGAGCATGTTGGCTGGCAGGGCAGCGGGGGTGCAGTTTGTTCTGCATTTCGCCATTCCTAGTCTGTGGCCAGCTGAAAGAACTCCCACTGCAGGGCCTTCCACACAGCTCCTGGAGGGTACATTTATAAGCAAGGTTATATATAAATGGTTCTGATGATGGACAGACGGGAATTATTTCCCCCCTGACTCGTTAATCGCTTGAGCAGGGGCCAGCGTGATTTTCCAGCTGCGGGAGCACAGCCCCTCCAGCTGGGAATTAACAGGTGTTATGTGGGCGTATGGAGAGGGGAGACCAGATTCCACACAAACCTCGTCTGTTTCAGAAGCAGCTCTGAAGACCAAGGGCACAATTCTCATCTACACGATCGCCCTCTTGGCCCCACACTGGCAGTGTAAACGGGGCCTTACAGGGAGAGTAAACTTACACCCACCTGAAGGCGCCTATACCCTGCCAGAGCGGTGCCAAGGGGCACTGACGTAAATGAGAATCGGGCCCCGAACGACTAGACAAGAGCGGCAGCATGCAAGTGCCATGCTCCTTCCTCCTCGACATGGGCTGTGACACTGCAGGATCCAGGGGAAAGGCACCACCGGGCACACACCACGTACATCTCACACTAAGTCTGGGGAAAGTCACAAGAGAGCCAGCGTGCACTCGGCATCAATCACCGCAGGCATGCAGCAGGCACAGCGTTCCTCCTGCTCAACCCAAGAGCTGGAATTTATAGTAAAAGACTTGAGGGTCCATTTGGCTTCTTTCCTCAAACCACAAAAGGAACCAAATGAGCATGTAGGCTTGTAGTGATTTCAGCTGCTTCCCTCCCCTGCTACCACTTAGCGTCTCTGAGCTGAGCATGATCAGAACCTCAGCGGCGCTCAGTGTTCGCTGCATACTGCAGTGAAATACTGCACCGTACACACGCCCACACACAGACACACATTACAGTGAGATAAACCCAAAGGTTGCAGACAAGAAACAATTATTGTCTAAAACACACACACACACACACACACGGGGAGCTGGGGCTAGAACGCTGGTCCTACAGTTCTAGGGGATAAAAATTACAGCCCTTTATTACTTCAGAGCGCCCTTAGGTGAGAGTATGTATCTCTCTATCCATCCCTGGCCGGTCTACATGGGAAAGTTTTTTCTATATAACCAAAGGTGTGAATTTAACCAGAAATAGCCATCCTGGTGTAACCCCCTGCACACCACTTATTCTGGTGTAAGAGTACCTTTTTTTTCCGTTTAGCTCATGCTGCTTGGGACAGCGTGTAAGTTAAACTGAAAACAACCCTTTTATAGCAGAATAATAGAGCAGCCATACGCTGGAGGGATTGTTCTATACCAGTAGAACGATACCTGGATAACTGCTAAAACTTTCCCACGTAGAAAAGCCCTTAGGCACTTATGCAGCCCTTATCATCGGGGTATCTGAGAACCCCGCGCTATTTACTGTATTTCTGCTTACAACACCCCTGTAAGGTAGGGAATGTATTATCCCCTCTAGTGAATATGGAACTGCCCTGTGAGAATTTATTACTGCTGCATGTTGGGCCTGGCTATCGGGATGGTGTTTTCTGTGTTTGGGTTTAAGTATTTCTCACTCAGTCGAGAGTAGAGGGAAGAAGGAAAGGATGACCTAGACAGCTACCACCTGACACGGAAGACTGTTAAAGGGACAACGCAAGGACTATTAGTCCAGTGATGCTAGCTCAATCCCCGACTGAGCCTACCGGACTGGATCGACCAGCACAGGCCAAAGCTCACCAAGACTTGAATAAGACTCCTGTAGGACAAAGAAGGCTGGCAAGATTTAACAGGACAGAGAGTGTCTTGGGGAGTGCAGGGGAAACCAGACGGAAACCAGAATCAGACCCAGGAACGCACTGGGCGTGTCTGGAGAATCTAGGCCAGGCAGCCCTTCTGGGATGGTAGGCCTTTAGGTAAGTTAGATGTGTACAGGCTGTTTGTTAATGTACAATCATTTTCCCTCTAGTGCTTGTTCCTACTGTTAAATAAAAATCACATGGTTTTATGAAGGTCACTGGCTCCCCAAGGGAAGAAAAGCGGGTGCCTGCACCCAGTTGGACCTGCAGAGCAACATTCAGTGGTGTCACCAGATCATGGTCTGACAGGGGAAGAATGGAGAACTCCACCCGGACACAGGAAAAGGGCAAGAGACCCAAGACTTGAGGCGCTACCCTCAGGGGGGCCAGAAGTGCAGCTTGCCCTGTAACCATGACATCCTCACTTTCGTCATCGATTCCTAGATTTCAAGGCCGGAAGGGTCCACTGTGATCATCTGGTCTGACCTCCTGCATCCCATAGGCCAGAGAACGCCCCCCAAAAAATTCCTAGAGCAGATCTGTCACAAAAACATCCTATCTTGACTTAAAAATTGCCAGTGATGGAGAATCCACCATGACCTTTAGTACATTGTGCACCTTGTCTATTTAGAGGTGGGGAATTGAGACACTGAAAGACAAAGCGACTTGCCCAAGGTCACTCAGCAAGTCTGTGATAAAGCAGGAAGTTGAACCCAATTCTCCCAAGTCCCAGTCTAGCCCCCTAACCACTGCACTGTGCTACCTCAGACAGAAGTAATATATCCCTTGTCTACAAGTAGCCCACAGGATAACATCACTCGCTCATACACCCAACGCTAGTACGTCACAATGTATACTAGCTTCTAATTTTTACTGGGCTACGTTTCCCATTCCCCCCCCCCCCCACTTCACTTCAGTGCTAAGTTACGTGGCTACTTTATCCAACATGGTTTCTCTCACTGTTATGGAAGATGGCATTGTCTTCTTGACCCCCTAGCCATAAGTACATACTTTGCAGAATGAGAGGGCCCCTGGCATGGTGAAGAGTTCAAAACCAAAAGTTTGGTCTTTTTTGCATCCATTAAATGAAGACTCAAAAGAAAATAAAAGCTGTAAGCAGGGCGGTTTTCCTGAATGAAATCTGTGTTGTTAAGCAACTGGGATAACTCATCCTCTCATCCCCCGCACCTCTGCCCAGCAGGGTCAGCAAACCATCGGAACAAATCAATAGCGACTTCTCAAGCTAATGGAAAATAATGGAAAATACGGCAGGTGTTGCTCAGCCTCATGAGTCAAGTCTGGTTTCTTTAGCCACCTGCCTGGGAACATTTTCACTCAGGGCTCCTAGGTCAGCCCCAGAATGGATTTATTGAAGTCAGTGGGGGGTTTGCTGCTCACTTGAAGAGCAGCTGGCCTAGCTTCCTCTATGTTCTTGGACAGAGAACAGGGCACAGCACAAGTTCCCAAAGCAGTCTCTCAAAAGGTGCTGCATCCTGCCTGCAAACCCACACACCTGTTAAAGGCAATTACACAATTACAGTACATAACACTCCAACTCACATTATTTAACTCATTATCAGCCCTGGTTAGGATGATTTAAGTTGTTTTATTTCTTGTTGCCTAAGGCAAGGCATCACCTGGAAAAATTTAAAGTCATGCTGCAGCTGTATAGTAGCAGCCCGAGGCTAGAGAACGGTATAATTGGTTGCTCCCTTTCTAGCTGTACTTTCCTTTCCTTTTGAATAGTAAAGGTCCCTAAATCCTACAATGTGTCTTGCAGCTCGGGAGCAGTGCCAGACGGGGATCTAATCACCCCCAGCAAGAGAGAAACCCCTCCCTCTTAAGAGTCTGCCACCCGCGACTGTCCACAGATAGTACAGCATAGGGTATTTAAGCAGCAACTCTAGGAATAGATTCATACAGTCTAAGGCAGCGGTTCTCAAACTTTTCTGCTGGTGACCCCTTTCACATAGCAAGCCTCTGAGTGTGACCCCCCTTATAAATTAAAAACACTTTTTGATATATTTAACACCATTATAAATGCTAGATGTAAAGCGGGGTTTGGGGTGGAGGCTGACAGCTCGCGACCCCCCACGTAATATCCTTGTGACCCCGTGAGGGGTCCCGACCCTCAGTTTGAGAACCCCTGTTCTAAGGCCGGACAGGACCACGGTGGTCATCTAGTCTGACCTCCTGCATAACACAGGCGTTAGAACCTCACCCGATTTCTGCATCAAGCCCCGTTTGAGCTATAGCAACTCTTTTAGAGAGACAGCCGTCTTGACTTAAAGACCACAAGCCATGGAGACTCCACAGTGTTCCTAGATAAGTTATTCCAATGGCTGGCTCGCGAACAGGAGCCGCAAACAGGGGAGTTCTGAGAGGGAGGCAGATACACCTAACAAATGTAGTCTCAATTTAGGCCAATAATCCCTCCCCAAAAAACAAAGAACAAACAAACAAACAAAAAAGACCTCTGCACGCGTAAAAATAATCCAGCAGCAGAGTGGGGGCTGTCCAGTTTATTGCACCAAATGCAACATGTGCGATTCCTGCCTTGTGGGCAGGTGGGTGCATTTGGTGCAGGTAATGCATGGCCCTCAGAGACGGAGTACAGGCTCTGGAGACCGGAGTGGCTGAACTGGAGGAGCTACAGGAGACAGAGAGGTACACAGAGGAGACTTTCTGGGACACAGCAGAGTGGTCCCACCCCCAGACTGACAGCCTTGTTTGGGAGGATAAAAGTCTTGAGGAAGAAGATCAAGCTGGAGTGGAGGAAATGATCCCATATCTGGGACTCTCCTTCCAGATGATGTTATGGTATCCTCTCGCACTGAGGATACCCCTCCGGGGGAAGGGACCCCCGTTATTAGGAAGAGACAGGTAATAGTTATGGGGGATTCGATCATTAGAAATAGAGATAGTTGGGTTTGTGATGATGGGGAGAACCGCATGGTGAATTGCCTATTGGGTGCCAAGGTTGCAGCCCTATTGAGACATCTAGACAGACTTCCGTGCAGTGCTGCAGAGGAGCCAGTGGTCAAGCTACATCTAGGCAGGATAGGGTTGCCAGGAGTCCCGTTTTCGACCAGAATGCCCAGGCCGTTAAAAGTCCTGTCGGCGGCGCAACGGAGCTAAAGCAGCTCCCTGCCTGCCGTGGCTCCGCACGGCTCCCGGAAGCAACGGCATGTCCCCACTCCGGCTCCTAGGCATAGGGGCAGCCAGGGGGCTCTGCATGCTGCCCCCACCCCAAGTGCTGGCTCCACAGCCAATGGGAGCTGAGGGAGCAGCCCCTGCGGACAGGGCAGTGTGCAGAGCTGCCTGGGTCGCACCTCCGTGTAGGAGTTGGGGAGGAAGGGGGGCAACATGCCGCTGCTTCTGGGAGCTGCCTGAGGTAAGTGCTGCCCGGATCCTGCACCCCGCACCTCCTTCCGCACCCCAACCCCCTGCCCCAGCCCTGATCCCCCTCCAGCCCTCCGAACCCCTCAGTCCCAGCCTGGAGCACGCTCCTGCACCCCACACCCTTCATCCCCAGCCCCACCCCAGAGCCCGCACTCTCCCCCCTGCACTCCAACCCCCTGCCCCAGCCCAGAGCCCCCTCCTGTATTCCGAACCTCTTGGTCCCAACCTGGAGCCCCCTCCCACACCCCGAACCCCTCATTTCTGGGCCCACCCTGGAACCTGCACCCCCAGCCCAGAGCCCATACCCCCTCCCACACCCCAACCCCCTGCCTCAGCCTGGAGCCCCCTCCCATGCTACGAAACCCTTGGCTCCGCCCCCCAGCCCGGAACCCCCCCTGTAACCCAAACCCCTCATCCCTGGCCCCACCCCAGAGCCCGCACCCACAGCCGGAGCCCTCACCCCCTCCCGCACCCAACCCCCCGAGCCAGCCCGGTGAAAACGAGCGAGTGAATGAGGGTGGGGAGAGCGAGTGACAGAGGGAGGGGGGATGGAGTGAGCGGAGGACAGGGCCTCGGAGAAGGAGCGGGACCTAGGAGGAGGGGCAGGACAAGGGTGTTCAGTGTGGTGCAAGTAGAAAGTTGGAAACCCTAAGGGTAGGAGAGATGTCCTGGAGGCTAGGTAAGAGAGTGAAGTCCAGGACTTCTATAGTAGCATTCTCTGAAATGCTTCCAGTGAAATGCGCAGGACCTATTAGGCAGAACTGCAGGGTCTCAGTGTGTGGAAGAGACGATGGAGGGATTTAGGTTTGTTAGGAACTGGAGAACATTTTGGGAAAGGAGGAGCCTGTACAGGAACAATGGGCGCCACCTAAACCAAAACAGAACAGATTCCTGACATGTAAAATTAAAAGGCCGGTTGCCAACCCTCAAAGATTGCCCTGGAGTCTCCAGGAATTAAAGATTAATCTTTAATTAAAGATGGTGTCATGTGATGAAACCTCCAGGAATACGTCCAACCAAAATTGGCAACCCTAGGGAATGCTGACAGGTGCAGAGGATCACATGGTTTGGACAGAGACATCTCTTTGGGGAGGATTTATTAAAAGAATACTATGTATTGTAGTAAAGAGGAGAGGATAGAAGTTGATAAAGTAAAGGTGGGAACTGAAGAGAAACAGTCAAACGAAAAACAATCCCATTCAATTACATCACATGAAGGCAGACAACTAAATACTGACACATTTTATAAGTGCTTGTATACAAATGCTAGATGTCTAAACACTAAGGGCTGGTCCACACTAAGCCCCCAGTTCGAACTAAGATACGCAACTTCAGCTACGTGAATAACGTAGCTGACGTTGAAGTATCTTAGTTCGAACTTAAAGGTACTTACCGCGGGTCCACACGCAGCAGGCAGGCTCCCCCGTCGACTCCGCCTACTCCTCTCGCAGAGCAGGATTACCAGCGTCGATGGCGAGCACTTCCGGGATCGATTTATCGCGTCTAGACAAGACGCGATAAATCGATCCCAGAAGATCGATTGCTTGCCGTCGAACCAGCGGGTAAGTATAGACGTACCCTAAGATGAGTGAACTTGAGTATCTGGTCTTACATGAGCATATAGATATAAGAGGCATCACGGAACTTGATGATAATCAATGGGAATGATGATAATCAATGGGACACAGTAATATCAGGGTACAAAATATACAGGAACAAAATATAAGGGAATGGCAGGGTAGGCCAGGCTGGTGGAGGAGTGGCACTATATGTGAAAGAAAGCGTAGAGTCAAATATAGTAAAAATCCCAAATGAATCAAACTGTACCATAGAATCTCTATGGATAGTAATTCCATGCTTGAATAATAAAGAGTACAGCAGTAGGAATATACTTCCGACCACCAGACCACCAAGATGGTGATGGTGACTGTGAAATGCTCAGGGTGATTAGAGAGGCTACAAAAACAGAAAACCCAATAATAATGGGGGATTTCAACTATCCCTACATTGACTGGGTACGTGTCACCTCAGGATGGGATGCAGAGATAAAGTTTCTAGACACCATGAGTGACTGCTTCTTGGAGCTCCTAGTCCTTGAACCCACAAGGGGAGAAGCAATTCTTGATTTAGTCCTAAACGGCGCACGGGATCTGGTCCAAGATAGCGGAACGGCTCGGCAATGGTGACCACGATGTAATTAAATTTAACATCCTTGTAGGAGGGAAAATACCAAAGAAACCCAGCACAGTATAATTTTACTTCAAAAAGGGGGAACTATATCAAAATGAGGAAGCCAGATAAGCGGAAATTAAAAGAAACAGTCACAAGAGTGAAATGCCTGCGAGCCGCATGGAAACTTTAAAAAACACCCAAATAGAGGCTCAAACTAAAAGTATACCCCAAATCAACAAAAACAGCAAGGGACCCAAATATGCCATCCTGGCTAAGCAGCAGAGTAAAAGAGGCTGTCAGAGGCTGAGACACCTGGTCACTGGTGTTGCTGCAGCATGAAGAAGGCTGCAGGCCCAGCTATGAGCAATTAAACATTTACTGTTGGGGGACTGTGAGCACCTCAGTGTTAATCACTGGACTAACATGTACTTGGGAGGATATACGGGGAAGGAACAGAAAGAAAGGGGAGGTGCAGAAAAAAAACAGAGAGGAAAAATGACTGGTGGGGAGAAAGTGAATAAGGAAGTGTTATTTACCCCTTCACATAACACACAAACCAGGGGTCACCCAATGAAATTAACAGGCAGCAGGTTTAAAACAAACCGAAGGAAGTATTTTTTCACACCACACTCTGTCAACCTGTGGAATTCGTTGCTGGGGGATGTTGAGAAGGCCAAAGTGTAACAGGATTAAAAAAAGAACTAGATAAGTTCATGGAGGATAGGTCCATCAACGGCCGTTAGTCAAGGTGTTCAGGGACGCAACCTCATGCTCTGGGTGTCCCTAAACCTCTGACTGCCAGATGACAGGGGATGGATCACCCGATGGTTGCCTGTTCTGTTCATTCCCTCTGAGGCACCTGGCATTGGCCACTGTCAGAAGACAGGATCCTGGGCTAGATGAACCATGGGTCTGACCCATACTGGCCGTTCTTATGCTCTTATTCTTATGTAATGGTTAATTTCCCTCGCTGTTAAAAATTTGCACCTTATTTCTAGTCTGAGGCGTCAGCTTCCAGCCAAAGGGTCTCATTATGCCTTTTCCTTATCACCTTCAAATCTGCCACTGACAACCAGCGCAGCCTACTGCAGAGTGCGAGAGCCTCTCATATGCCAATAAAAGGACAGTTGTTCTGGGTGGGCCTGATTTGAGGCCCTTTACTATTTATTATTTGCATTACTGTAATGCCTAGAAGTACTCCTGCTTGATGCTCGGCAAAGCACGTAATAAGGCCCAGTCCCTGCCCCAAACAGTGCACGACATAAATAGGAAGGACGGGTAAAGGGGTCGGGGAGGGGGGAGGAAACAGCCCAAGGTTACACTGCAGTGCAGTGGAAGAGCTGGGAATAGAAACCCCCCTCTCTCCCTAGGCCATTGCCTATCCACTACGCAGCACTGCCTTCCGTATTGGACAGAAGAACATTTGAAGCAGAGGTTGAGTTTTTTCATTTGAAATGTTTGGAGCGGGAAGGGGGTTACAAAAGAAATGGCTTTTTGATCAAAACAGAAATTTCAGTGGGAATTTTTTTTTCCGAGGGGGGAGAGAGTGTTTGTTGAAAAAAAAACAAAAATCTGACAAATTTTGATTTTTGGTCAGAAAAATTGTCAGGTTTTCAATGAAACACTTTTGCAGCGTGTGGATGTGGGTCGCCTGCCAGGATTAACTGGGTACATCTCATTTAATGATTTAATGCGGGGCCTCGGGCACTTCAGTCCTGTGACACATAATAGCCTTCTGTGGGCTATAACACTTGGGTCTCATTCCGGTTGCTGGGTTCAGTGTGCAGGTGTTGGGTGGCGGTGGTGGCCTGTGATCTACAGGAGGTCAGGCTAGAAGATCTGGGGTCCCTTCTGGCTTTAAACTCCACGACTCGAACTTTTTCATCATTTTTGGTGAGAACAAAAATCATCTCTTGAGCAGCTTGAATGCGAGGGCCAGAAAGTGGGGGCAGAACAGGCCGATCCATTCCATGTCTGCTTGGCTCCACTCTGACCCATACAAAGGAGACCTAGGGGATGTCCACGTGGTGGGCCAGTACTCTCAGTAAGTGGAGAGGAACAAAGCTTTTGTTGCCCGTTTTCCTTTAGCGGCCTCGGGCATGGAACAGGAAGGGAAGAGGTGACGGAAGCTTGAAGCAGCAGGCCCTTATTGATGGAAGCAAAATACCCGAGTCTGATTATATCTACCAGAAACTAAAAACAATCTGAGCCCAACTGCACTAAGAAATTGTTTTGAAAATATTGGGGTCGATTTAAGAAAAGACCCTAGTGCCCTGTAGGGGGGCAGGGAAAGAGCCAGGTAGCATCCATCATCCACCCCGCTGCAGCTTATGAAGGCAGAAGCAGACGGGCAGGCTCTTTAGGAGAGTGACAGGTCTCACCGACAGTGCCTGACAGCTCTGGTTTCTGCCCGCAAAGCTGCAAGCAGGCTGCAGACCCACGGTGAGATCTGGGGATCCATCTATGATGATAAACTGTTTTTTTTTTTTTAAAGGATCGTTACTTGGACAGCTCTGTGCGTGGCTCTGTGTCATTACTAAAACAGGAATTCACTAGAATCTAGAGTGCAGACTGCTTGCCAGGGATACACTTGGAATGCTATGTGGGGGGGACCCTACCTTACTGAATGGACCTGTGTCACCCCACGTATAAGCCAACCTCCAGTTGAGTGAGGATGAAACTAACAAGCAAGTGATGCCAATATAAGTCGACCTCCACAGTTGCAGCTATCTCAGTACTGCCTTGCTCCTCGTGACCTTCTCTCCAGCCTCCCCAGAGATCTCCTGGCCTTGCAAGACTTGACCCTAAGCTTACCACACACCTCCATTCCTCTTACTCAACTCTGGGTTACTGTAATTCACTCACATATCAGCCCCCACCACCCAGCTGAGGGCATAAGGGCCAGATCCTCAGCTGGTGCAAGTCAGCACAGCCAATGGAGCTACACCAGCTGAGGATCTTGCCCTTACATCGTCAAACAAGCCTCCAGCTGCAAAGAGTTTGGATGCGCTTTCTCCCAGCGCACGTGCTCTGAAATTTGTAGCGGGGGAATATTTCATAGGACAGAGAAGGCTCAGAGACTTCCTGGCTTACTACACCACCCCATTTTGATGAGCCCAGCACTAAATCACGGAGCCCCACGGTAACTCATCAATGTCTGAGCCCACCACCTGTAAGTTTCAGATTGGATCCAGCATGCTCCTTGGAGACCCTGTGCTCTGCAAAGGGAAACGCAGCAGAGCTAAGCAAAGAGCAGCTCTCGGAGTGTTACATTTCACTCCAGTACCACTGTGCTTCATTTACTCAGGGGAGATGGGATGACTCACTTCATACTCCGCGTGTTAGAAATAAATACTTCCCTCCCTCTTCTTGATCAATGGCCAACGAAAGATTCTTTCTGATGCCCACAGTGCTGCCAACTCTTGAAATTTTATTGCAAGTTTCACAATAGTCTCAAAGTTCCCAGATCCTGGACTCATGTTAATACCCAAAACCTCAGCTTTCATCTAAAAACAAAGACAGGTCTCTAGGCCTTCTGGTTGCAAAGAGAAGTACGAAAACCTGAACCGTAATGGTTAAAACACCAGAAGAAAAATTTAAAACCCCTACACATTTACTTTTCCAAAAAAAATCTCGCGGTTTTTAAAGACAACCTCAAGATTATTGGAGGTCCAGCTGGCAATTTTTGAATGTGTGGGGTTGGCAATGCTGGGTCTAGGAACAGTTGCGCTGTTACTATTTGTACAGTGCTGTCAGTGTTCATGGCGCTGTGCAAACAATGAGGCCCAGCACCGGAGGAAGTTACAGTCCGATTTGGGCAGGGATTTTCAGGGACCACTGCGATCAATTAGTGATCAGGGTCTGGCTGGGAGCAGGTAGTGACTGAATGAAGATCAGGGTTGGATGGGCAAACAGAAAAAGCAGCAATGATAATGAAAGACTTCTCCACTTCTATCACACTTCCCCCATAGGCACAAAACACCCCTGTCAGATGTTCTCTAGGCCCTTGAAAATCCCATCTGATGTGCAGATTTCCCTGCTGTGCAGGGTCAATACCATTGAACAACACTGAGTCCCTGTTTAAAACAAAGAGACCCCAAACACACAGGAAAGGCCCAAGTCTGTAGTAATCTCTTTTTCCTTTCGGATGAAAAAAAAACTGACTCCAAGAGGTTAGGTGACCTGCCTAAGGTGATGACCCTTAGCAAGTCAGTAGGAAAGCTATGGAGAGAACCCAGGAGTCCTGATTTCCAGTCCCATGCTAGAATCACCTTTCTTAGCGTGATGCTGCACCATCGTTTGTTTAACCTCACACTTCAGTTCTCGCTGGAAAAGGCCTTCGCTTCTCAACGACTTCTACTGTCAATGATCCAGGACAAGCCAAGCTTATTCCTTGACCGTGACTAACTCTTGCCCAACACGGGAATTGCACCTAACCGCTTCCCCAGCTGGTTTCCCTCCTTTTCTGACACACCCACATGCTGTCAACCTCCTCCCTTTTTTCAAGGCATTCAGTTGGTTTTATTCCCAGTTCTTGTGGATGCATTCACCAGAGAAGCATCATTGGCGGAAGTGCTAACCAGGGACGATAGGGCAGCTCCGCGGACCAAGCGTCCCCCCAAAGTGGAGGCTGTGTTTTAAGTTTAACAAATTAATTCTGCATACGTGAAATCCGTAACCCCATGCTCGTATTTTACCCCACCAGGCAGCTCTAATCAATCCCAGAATCAGTGATGACAATACGCATTTTAGCTGCATCTTGCCAATGACCTAAGCTTTGCTTTTCAGCAGCAGATTTGCTCGTTATTGATATCAGATGCTTTCATGCTCTCTGTGACGTTGCACTCCATTTGGAATACATCCACGTGAGGGATAATCCGATAACCTGTTCCAACGGGTAATGACACTCACTGTTAAAAAAATAATGGGTCCTGTTTCTAGTTTGGAATTTATTGACTTCGTTTTCTGGCCACTGATCTTGTTATGCCTCCATCTCCTGCTTTTGATTCGTCTTTCAGTTTGGCAGGAACACGGCGACCCTGGCACGAGGGAACCTCCATCCGGTCCATAAACCAAACGTCTGACTCAAGAGAAGCAAGAACCCTGGGGAAGCAGTGGAAGCTGGCTGGAGCACCCTCCCGTCACTTTCACAGGTGAGAGAATATACCTGTGTTCTATGCAATGGACTTCGCCAGCCTCTGGCAATGCAAACACAAAATCAGTGCCTGGATTGACAGCCCCAGAGACCAAAGAGCTCGCTATCCACAGAGCAAGTACAGCATGGACCGGAGCAGCGTTAACATCAATCCACAAATCCCCACCGCACCATGACCTGGAGAGACACTGATTCCAATCTCCAGACCCCATACAGGTCATGGAAACAATGGGAGAGGAGAGGCGTCTTTTAACTTATTTATTGTTAGGAGATACAGCCAGTGCAGCTCAGCTTAATTCATCCCAAAATACCAGTGCCGCTACTTTTATTGTCGACTCACCCTCCCTCGTCCTGGGGCACTCCCAATCCAGTGCCACCGACTCAAGCCCAACTAGCTGCAAACGAACTGAACCAGGCAGCTTGCAGGACAGACAAAACTAAATCAGGGTCTGAACCCAATGCTTGGCGTTGGCTTGGGTCTGCGAATAAAAGGCAAAGCAAGGAAGCACCAAGGCAAGCGGTTTTTTGGCATCTCTTACGGGCAGTGAGTGACCTCTGAGATCACCACGCCCCCTGCATTGGAGCTAACAGCTTTGCTGGCAATTTGTTTGGAGGGAGCTGGGCCAGTCCCGTCCCCCCCAACCGCTTGGCCCGACTTGACACCGTCAAAACTTTATGGCTTGCCCGGATCTGCAATGCTATTCCCAGGAACCCTAATAACTCTGTTCTGTTGGGGACCGATGTTAGACTTTAAATATTTGGGCAGGAGGGAAGGGTTTAATACATTCAACCCGGAGGGGCGGGAGGGAATTATTAAAGCCACCTGCAGAAAGCGAGAGCAGCCGCCAGCATGAATTATGAAACGAGCCACAAGAAAGAGCAGAGGCATAACATGGAAATGGAGGAGATAAGATCACAGCCACAGGCCCTCACTCCTCCTGGCCAGTCCTATTGCATCACAGGGTCTGTGCCCCTCTGGACATCCTTCAGCCAAGGGATATTTGTGTTTATTATAGTCACAGGGCATAGGTCCAAGTGCTGAAATGCAGAAGTGGTCCTGATCACGGGAAGGTTAGAGCCCTCGGAGCTCTCATCAGCGTCTGGGGTAGCTGCGGGTACTCAGAAACTCAGGCTCAGACCCTGCCTTTGTTTGCATGGAAGCCTCACAACATCCCCGGTAAGTCTAGTGACAAGGACCGTCCGCAGGCGGTGTTATGGCAAAGGATGAAAACCGGAGCGGCTTTCCCAGAATTCTGTGCTGCCCGGAAAGACGCTCGAGCGTGTTTCAGATCTGGGCTCGGCAATACCCTGCTTTACTGTTTCACCCACCTCCAAGGATGCTCTCTGCTATTTTTACGTTAAAACTAGAGCTGGTTGAAAATTTTTGATCAAAACCATTTTTTGATGGAAAATGGGGTTTTCGACTAAACTACATAGTTTTTTGTGCAAAGTGTCTGCTTTCCACCAGAAAAATACATTTGAAATAAATTGAAGCCTGAAAACCTAAATAAATGCAGCCAAAATCCAAAATATTTTTATTTGGATATGTTGCTAATGACTCATGGGTGTTGTAGTTTGTTTGCCTCATGTCCCCATTTTCCTCAATTTGCCAGGCTTCCCAGCTGGACTACGTCTCCCATGATACACCACAACCGAGGACTCCCATGATGCACCACCTCTTCTCTCTAAAAGGGTGGACTGGATTACATCCTGGGAAATGCAGTCGGACCAGGTGGCTCAGCCTAGAGAGGGGAAGGAAATCACTAGATATTGCAGAAGCATTTCCAAATTGAAAATTTTCAGCTTTCAAATTTTCACTGAAAAACACCCCAAACATTTTCCAACTAGCTCTAGTTAAAACATAAGCTCACACTAAGTTTGACCACTTCAATGTAACTACAGAACATTTCTTTAGAAAATATTTCTGTGTATATAAAGGAACTATAATTATTTATCCGGGAAGCAATCACATGGATTCTAACAGATCAATTGGCCAACAGCAACCCCAGACCACAAATCTATTCCTCTTTTTCCTTTTAGATTAAGAATTTTTATTCTGTTTTTCCAAACAAGAACAGCACAGCAGGTTCTATGGCCAGTTTGCCTCGGGGAGTGCTGGATACAACAAAAAAGAATCTGCAATCAGGTTTTGCCAGAACAATATTAAAATAAAAGGGGAAAAAATATTATACACATAATGATATCAAACCATTACTCGCTGCACTCAGTAGAAATCAATGAGCGCCTCATTAGCAAATACACAGCATGGCAACTGGTGCCCTATGAATATGTACCAAGGACCAGTCAGGATTGAGGGATTCAACCAAGGAATCACCTCTGACAATAAATTACTTTCTCCTCCCAGGAGAAATTTGTTCCAGAAGCAGCCTAGGTGACTCTGTCTGCAACGATGGGATGTCCAATGAACGTTTGTGGTTAGAGACAGGTCATATTTTTTTCATACTGTGCCTTATGAAAAAAAAAAAAAAAGATACCGTATAATAACTCTTGATCTGTAAATTCATCCCCCGCCCCTGGATTATGTCAAACTTGCTGAGCAGGCCCTTCCTGATGCCAATTCGATCTAACCTTGAAAGGATCATGAAAATCCAGGAAACATGATACATCTGCAAGGGCGTGGACAGAATCTGTAACCAATCACCCAGTCTAGGCACCTGGACTCCCTCACTGGAAACACCAGATTTCACTAATGTCGCTGGAAACAGTTCTTAGGTACTAGGAGCATCCCAAGGTCTAACCCTGTCTTTAACTCCTTCTGCAGGGTTGGGAAAGTTATTAAGATGTCTCAGGTAGAAGAGAAGGCCCAGATCCTCAAAAGGTATTTAGGCGCCTAGCTCCCACTGAAATCAACAGGAGTTAGGTGCAGCCTGGTATTTCATATGTACCACTGCTGAATAAAACTTCAGCCCAACTTCTGTGATGGTATCACCATGACGGGTCGGACGAGTGGCTCTGTAAACCCAGTGGATTAGAGACCTGTGTGTCTGGGGCTGAGGGACACCAGAGCTGTCGTTAGGTCTGCAAGTATGTCACAGTGGGGAAGAGAGTCATGAATAGTGAGATTTTTCCATCTGGCCGTGACTTTTTTGCATGTATCTGTGACTCACCCCGCAGCGGTGGCTCCCGCGGCTCCTGTACTGCAGGGCTGGGCCGGCTCCCCACTCCCGGTGCTGTGACCTGGCACTCAGGGTCGCAGCCCCACTCGGGTTTGGCCCAGCTGCCCCTCTGCCATGAAGGGTGCAGGGTCACAACACCTGGAGTGGGGAGCCGGGCCCAAGCCGGGGGGACACAGGAGCTGCTGCTGTCCATACCTTGAGTGAGTGCGGGACAGGCTCACTCTCCAGCCCTCCCCGCCCCAGGCCACCTCTCCCCTCAGCACGGGGCTGGGATTAAGGTTGCCGGGGCAGAGGGCACTGCTGAAGTAGTCGGCCCCTCCTCCTCTATCAGGGTATTTTTATCAGAACTCGCGGAGCAGTCACAAACCCCGTGACTCCGACTGAATTTTCCACGAGGGCGCTGTGATTTCTGCCAAATCAGCAGCCCTAGCGATCACCCACGCTACCCCTCTGATCAGTGAGTGTAACCCGCTCGATGTAGTGCCATAACTGGAGACGTCACTGGGCCACAGGCGGGCTCAAGGGCTGTGACGGCTTTGGCCAACAGACATGCTCGTGGCAGTCCTGCATTACTACACCTTGGTTTTGAGGGGTTCCCCGCTCTTCTTCCTTCCCATCAGAGGATCCGATGTGATCCAAGCACAGGAAACGGGGATCCAGGAACTCCCAGCCTCAGCTCCGATACAGATTGCCGCTGGAGCCTCTGTAAGGCCCTCAGCCTGCCTTCCTCAGGTGCCTTATCTGTAAAATATCCATCATGCTGCTTCCTTACCTATCACTGGGGGGCATTAGTCTTCATATAGGGTGACCAGATAGCAACTTGTGAAAAATCGGGACAGGGGGTAGGGAGTAATAGGCACCTATATAAGACAAAGCCCCAAAATCGGGACTGTCCCTATAAAATCTGGACATCTGGTCACCCTATCTTCATACAGCATTTGGAGATGAACAATACCAGCGCTAAGCAGTCTTACTACTGACCACTGCACAGGTAGCTTTACTGTGGCAGGCAATGATATGAAAACAGCCTCACGCAACTGAAGTAATAGGCATGTGAGCGCTGAAACCAAGAGGGGTGAAAGAGGGCAACGCTAGAACTCTCTCTCCTGGAGCACAGCGAGCCAGACTGTGCCGGCTTGGAAAGGGAGAGGCGCCAGTTTACGCTGAGCTGGATCCAGGGGAGAGCGACGGGAAGAGGAGGCTACTTTGCAAGTCAGGAGAGATTCAAGAGGAGACTGTTACAAAGGAACATTTCTAAAGCCAGAGCCTCAGCTAGTGCAAATTGCCCACAGCACCACTGAAATCAGTAGGGCTATGGTCATGAAGAGCAGCTGAAGATCTGCTCCAGGGGACTTTAGAGGGCACAATGGGGGTAGATGGGAGGCTCCCGTGTGTTACGCCCTTCATCCTTTCAGCAGCTCTCCTCCTCCTCTTCCCCCACGCTGCAGTAATCCCAGAGGTCTTGGTTCTCAGCCCCCACCTGTTCCCTACCCGTGGGTGACCTCAGCTGCTTGCACTTTTGTGCTGACCCTCAAATCTACCTCTCGCCTCCAGATCCCTCTGGCCCTTCCTCTCCTCACCTAGCTCATCATCACCTCAAGTTCAACGTGGCTCAAACCAAGCTCATCAGCTTTCCTCCCATGCCTGCTCCACCTCCTCCAGCCTCCCCACCAGCTGAACATGCCGGTGTCCTACCTGCACCCAGGCTCAGGACCTCAGCGTTATCGTCAACTCCTTCCTCTCCTGGCCCCCTCACAAATCAGGTCACGGATTTCCACACTTCTAAACACTGCCTCTTCCTCCCTGTCCCGATGGCCAAATCGCTCATCCCCCTCTCCTTCTCTCAGGTCATTGATACTTGGCTGGCCGCCTCTCCAGACAATCCATAATGCTGCTGCTTCCTTGCGCATCACTGAGACCATGGCATACCTCCCATCAACATGGAGTCACTGCATTGGCTCCCTGTTGCATGGCACTCAGCTTCACTCTTCCTGTCCTTGCCCTATGTCACGTGGCTCCTGCCTCCAGCTCTACCTGGTCTTCCATGGAGTCTTCCCTCCCTTCCCCAGCCAAGCCAGCCTCAATACCCTTCATCTTAGCCTCATACAGGGGTCGCCATACCCGCTTCCACACCACCCCCTTATGACTGGAAGGCTTTCAGCCAAGCCTTCAGGTCAAGCCAGTGTCTGTGTCAGTCAGATCCCTGCTGAAAACTCACATCTGTGGCTAAGCCTATGAGAAGGAGAGGACAGGGAACAAAGAACTGAATTGTCACCGTGGGCACATGCCTGACCCAGTAACTATGTGGTCTGACTGCCATCGTATCCTTGGTATTATCTAACATTGATATGATGGTAGCACCCAGAGGCTGGCCCCCGTCGGAAACCAGGCCCCATTGTGCTAGGCGTGGTACATACACTCAGTAAGAGCCAGGCCCTGCGCCAAAGAGCTCACAATCTGAATAGACAAGACGAAGAAGCCATAGAAGAAATAGAGGCACAGAGAAGTAAAATGCCATGCCCAAGGCTAAACATCAAATCGGCGGCGGAGCTGGAAACAGAATGTAGGTCTTCCAAGTCCTGACCCAATGTCCTATCCACTAGGCAGTGCCGCCTCCGTCTCACTTCAGCACTCGTGCGCCTGTCTTTGATCCTTATCTGCGGTGTTTAATTTAGTTAGCACACTCTTTCAGGCAGGGACCGTGACAGCACTTGTCGCGGTGAGGCGCCTAGCACGTTTTTTGTGCGGTTGGAAAATAAATAACAGGTCGGCCCAGGCGTAACAGAGCATTTGGCTTGCAGAATCTTTGCTACCTACGGGGCTGCACGTGCTAGAGAGAGCATAGCTTGACTTTCACATCTTGCAGGCCTGGCAATTTAAACCTATCACAAAGCATTTTTTCACTTGTAAACTAAACACGTTTGATCTGGAGTCACAGACACATAATGAGCCAGATTTTCAGCTGATGCAAAAAATCAGCGTAGTTAGAGTGATTCCCACTGCACTGTGCCAACTGACAGGAGCTGACACTCTGGTCCAATCAATGCTGATTCCCCCGATACCTTTTTCACAAGGTCGCTTTTCAGAGCGGAACCGCACTGGAAAATTTACTTATCAGTGAGGCCGTTTTCTTTGTGCACTGGACAGTGAAACAAGACTGAGCAGTTTTGTTTTATTTGTAGCCATGTCCTGTACTAGGCTGCCAGTCCTGCAGGGCGAAAGTTTAAAATATTATTTGACTAAACAATTAAATACATGAAAACATTTCTATTTGATTTTGCTTTCCCCTGAAGTTGCATGTGTAATTGACCATGCTTGGACCGACAACAGGATTTGAACCCCGATCCTCAGAGCTAAGAGCATCAGCCTCCGCTGTTTGAGCAAAAGGACTTACGCAGACCAGTCATTAGAGAGGGAGAAAGATGCTTTGCTCGTGTGGATAGCACACCAACACTCCCAAGCCTGCAAAGGAAATGGGTATGCAGAAGGCTGGACTGATGCCTAGCTGGCCTCCCCAAATTCCCAATTTGCAAATGCACGTATAGCAGCATGCATGAAAGCAGATGCACAAAGAGTGTGCAAAGGTCCAGTTACTGAATATCAGCCTGACATGGGGCCAAAGTACGTTTACTAATGGAAACCTGCAGAGATTCGCTAAAGAATCAAAGGCAATGCCACATTCAAGACCACACACTGAACCAGTGGGAGGTTTTTCTTGAATACAGAACAAAGAGGGGAGCTGTTCGGTATCAATGCATGGTAGCAACTAGGAAATACACAGCAAGACAAGTAGATTCACCATGCCGGTGCATATACGATTTTCTCAAGGGACTAATCATTTCGGCCCAACATGAGACACCTTAAAGGGGCCTGATTTCCAGAAAGTGCTTAGCACCCCTCTCTGATAACGAGCCCCCTTTAAAGGCATCTCAAATGGGGCACCCAAAAATCACTAGGCACTTGGAAGAATCTTGGGTCTTATCTTCTTGTGAGCTCTAGAAATGGCAAGTCACAAGGGGCCCCGGCTGAGAGTGGGGGTGGATCGTTACAGGCTGATTTGCATGGTCATATTTTAATCAGATAACGTCACACCTGCCTCAGTGGCAAGCTCTTGAGGCCAGGGACGGTCTCTCCATACTGTGCTTGTGTGGTGCCAGACCTACTGTTGGCATCATGGTTACCCGGCTAGCTACACCTCTGACCTTTCCTGGTCTCTCTGGCCTGGTCTACACTGGGGGGGAGCTCGAGCTAAGTTACGCAACTTCAGCTATGTGAATAACGTAGCTGAAGTCAACATACTTAGATCTACTTACCGTGGTGTCTTCACTGCGGTAAGTCGACAGCTGACGCTCCCCCGTCGACTCCCCCTGCACCTCTCGCCCTGGTGGAGTACCGGAGTCGACGGGAGAGCGGTCAGCGGTCGATTTATCGCATCTACACGATAAATCGACCCCCCACTGGATCAATCGCTGCCCGTCGATCCAGCGGGTAATGTAGACAAGCCCTCTGAGTGCACCTCCCCACAGTCAGAGGCCTTGTGCCTCTGTGCCCCTCAGCAGAGTCCTGCATCTCCCACTCTGAGACCATGTTGCAGGTTATCACACCCTGTGGATCCATCGTGCTCACCTCTGCACACCTGTGGTTGGTTCGTTCAGGAGTCTGTGACCAGTGGTAAATACCGTGACCCCGAGACAACCGCCTGAAACCCAAGTATCGTTGAATCTCAACAACGGGAACAAAGCAAGTCATAAGAGCAAAGGTCTGTAAAGCAATAGAAGGCCTCCACGTATGTCTATCTCACCTAAAAGCCTGCGCAGGGATATCCTACCCCAGGCCCTGACCACTGGGCATCAGTCTGTTCTCCAACAACCTGTCCTCTGTATCCCCCTCGCAAATCCTTGTGGCCTCTTCAAATCCAGCCAGAGGTCCCACGCTTGGCCTGGGCACCCAAAACCAGTTTGGCGAGCTCCCCACATGGTCGCACCAGGGCATCAAGACGAAGGAGATGGGTGTTTGCAAAGATGATGTTATCTGGGCTACCTGCCTGCATTTCCTGCCGAACCTGCTATTGAATTCACTCGCTCTACGCCCGTAGTAAACACCCCAGTAACAGATAGAACATGTCAAACCCACACGTTATTACAGAGTGCTCCCAGTCCATCACACTAGCATGAACCAAACAAATGCTCTGAAAACGCCGGCAGCTTGGCGTACATTCCAGATTCCCTTGATCTGCACCGACAGACCCAGTGTTTCCCCACCAGCCAGGCTGAAATGGGCAGCCAGAACTGTACGGTTAAATCCTATTCTCCCCTCCAATCCCCCCGCCGCCCCTCCCCCACACTAGCAGTGAGTTAAGGGCCCAACCCTGCACTACTGGAATCAGTGGGAATTTAACCCTAATTCAGCAAAACTGGAGGCCGGATTGTCAAAGGTGCCAAGTACTCCCAGCCAGGGCCGCAGAGAGCGGGTTCGCGCCCCGGTGAAAAAAAATTGGGGGGCCCCCCCCGCAAGGGCGGACCGGCTAAACAGGGCCGGGGAAGCCGGGCCCCGGACCCCCTTCCAGACTGCCGGGCCCCGGTAATTTGTACTGGCTTCCCACCCCCCCCTCGTCGGCCCTGCTCCCAGCTTCCATCTCCAAAGCGTCAGCACCACGGAAGTCCCCTGAAAGGGACTGAAAAGCAGCGCCATGCCCCGGGACAGCCAATAATAAACAAACTACAAAAGCCTGGATCCAAAGGGAAGGGCGGAGGGGAAGGGCACAGACCTGGTGACCCTCAAGGGCTCTTCCTCAAGATCCACTTACCTCTGCTTTGCAGCTCTCGTTTTTACCTGTGAGAGCATTTCCAAGCCATCCTCCCGCTCAAATCTGTGCAACCTTCTTTGACTGTCTGTCCCAGACCATCTCCGACTCTTCCTCTCCTTACCACATGGGCGCTAAGACCCAGAGAACTCCCAGCAGGTCAGAGCCGGAAACGGGGCAGTCTCTAGGACCCAGAGGAAGCGTGGCCAAAGCCAACTGATGGGAAGGGAGCCTGAAGCCCTTGGATCAGTCCAGCTGCTTGCGTTTTGCTTTCTGAGTCCCAAGCTGCAGGGCCTTGGGGAGGGGGGACCCGGCTCAGAGCCAGCAATAACCATCCTTCCACGCTCACGCTAGCCAACGGCCGAGGAACAATCCATAGCTCCCCGCTGCATGCGTGTTATGTAAGCGTGGCAGGGTGAGAGGGAGACGGGAAACACACAGAGGGGTGGAGGGAAAGAGTACGCCAAGCCAAATATTGTTGCACATCCGGGATAACCTCAGGGCATTCGGGTAGCGGAGGGGTGCCAACCAGGGGTTAGCTAAGGTCGTACCCTCCCTGTGAACTTACGGACAAACTGCTGAGCAGGCTCTGACTCATGTTTCTCTTGCCCTTTATTTTTTTTATGTACAGACAGTCCCAGATTTCCTTCCTTCTCTTGGAGGCCCGAGGAAGCCGCCTCCTCTTAATCTTACGGGGAGAAAAGCCCAGGAGCGACAGGATGAAAAGGGAAAAAAGCCAAAGTTGAATATCGGGAAATGTTTCCCACCGGAGACACCTATTTGATCCTGGGAGAGTCTCTCCCGGGGAAGCAGAAGTCACCCCAGCACGTCCATCGTGCTAGACCAATGGGCAATGCACTGCAGGGAACACTCTTGCAGTGGCCGCAGGGGTTGCACTAGACAACGCTTTGCCAAGGGGACAGGCGAGCTCTGAAATCACTGCCGTGTTCTTCTGATCGGAGCCTGCCCCGCGCAGGGGCTGCCCCTCCAGCACTGACAGACCTAAGCTACCCCTGCTAGCTGTGCAGCGAAAGCAAAGCCCAGGCGTGACCCGACTGGCACATTATATACATTTTAAGAAAAGCTGTTTTTTTTTCAGGGGGTTGTATCTCAGGAACCCCTTAGACAAATGGCCCTACAGTTGGATCGCTAACAGAATCCTGCAGCTCTATGATTCACACCAAATTTCAAGGCAATCCAAGCAACCATGCAGATTTTAGAGCACTGAGAAGAGTTGAAATTTAAACACAAACTGATACGTTCTCCTAAAGGAGACAGGCCTGGTTTAGTGGTCTGAGCACAGGACTGGGAACCAGGATCTCTTGAGTTATAGTCCCAGCTCTAACGCCAGCTTCCTCTCCGCCCTTGGAAAATGTCACTCACCCTCTCTGTGCCTCACTTTCTCCATCTGTCAAATGGACATACTGATACCTACCCATTTCACAGGGGTGCTGCAAGTATCTCTGCAAAGCGGTTTGCAAACATTAAGTGCTGCTAACACTTCAGGATTTTCAAAACCACTAAACCCGGCTTCAAACTTCTCCCACGGTGGTAAAAATCCCAAGGAATCCGATGGGAGTCGAGTGAGACAGGCCAATTGTGGGCCCTTTTGAAAAACTGCACCCTAATACATGTAGTCCCAGCAACTCCATGGAACAACAACTCCAAGATTAGTTTGCATCTCCATTACTTGCATATTTATTTATTTATAGCCGAGACTATTGCACTCATCACCGTGGCAGCTGAGATCATTAATACCTCTTGACACGGAGTTAATGAGTCACATCAGAAGTTATTCAATGGGGTACAAGCTTCAACACCACCTGTGAAGGGGGTGCCCAGATTATACCCCATTAGGTACATGAAATGATTGGATTAAACGTTAAAATAAGGGGATACAATAGTTAGGATCCAACAGTCACATTAATTTGCCTCTCCTGGCAAAATTAGTGCAGCTCTGGCTTTAACACAGTGCCAAAGACAGGGGTAGGCTGCTGATGAATTTTCACTTTCTGTTCTTAATATAATTGCTAGGAGAAGTGGACGGGAACCAGAATTCCTGTTCCACAGGAAGTTCTGCCTTTTTTTGTGGGGGAAGAATAATCCATTCGGAATCGGAATGAAAAGCCGAAATACAGAATTTCCCACCGAACAGAAATCCTAAAAATAATGGATTCAGGAACATCAAAATGCTTCATTTAGACTTTTATATTACATGAAACTATTGCTTTAATATGTTATAATTATACATATTATGCATATGTACAGCATAAAAGTTTAAACAAAACATTTTGATTTCTTCCCCCATCTAAAATGGCATAGAAATGAACATGCTCCTGCAAAACACTTTGATTTCAACAAAAGCTGCATTTTTCAGCAGAAAACTGTTCCATCAACATTTTTCAAGCGGCTCTAGTTGTTTGTGCTATAACTAGGGCTTTTATTAATAGAAATACAATTTCCTTATGCAGTTTATTTTCCCCTGATATGATGCACGTACATAAAAATCCACTCCACTACATAGCCGGCCTCAGGCGAGGAAACCCATGCACCATCTACAGTACTGTCAACCCCAGCATTCAAAAATCATGAGTCAGGCCCTGAAAAATTAGATTGGCTTTAAAAAAATCCACGAGCCTTTTAAAAAAAACAATCAGCGTGGGGTTCTTTTTATTTGTCCTCTCCTTTCTGAGCCTTTAGGTCATGTTTTCAGGCATTTTGCCACAACTATGAAGGCAAGCAACTAACTTTTCTTTTTTTAAATGAAAGCTGAGATTCTCACATATTCACATGGCTCCAGGAGCTGGGGCTTTCAAAAAGCCAGACAAAATTAAAAGAACCCTACCAAATATCATGAGAGCTGAAAACACTGCATCTGCCACTGACTTACATGTGACCCTGGAGAAACGGAGGCACATAAAAGTTAAGTGACTTCCAATCTGAAATATATATCACTGGGACTTAAGAAGTGCTCCACCAGATCAGACCGGCAGTCCATTCCCAACTGTGGCCAGTACCTGATGCCTCTGAGGAAGGTGCAAGAAATCCTGAAGAAGGTGGTTATGGAATAATCTGCCCCAAGGAAAATTTCTTCCTAATGCCTATTAGAACATTAGAACGGCCATACTGGGTCAGACCAATGGTCCATCTAGCCCAGCCAGTATCCTGTCTTCCGACGGTGGCCAATGCCAGGTGCTTCAGAGGGAATGAAAGAACAGGTAATCATCAAGTGATCCATCCCATCGCCCATTCCCAGCTTCTGGCAAACAGAGGCTAGGGACACTTCAGAGCATGGTTTTGCATCCTTGCCCATCTTAGCTAATAGCCACTGATGGACTTATCCTCCATGAACGTATCTAGTTCTTTTTTGAACCCTGTTATAGTCTTGGCCTTCACACCATCCTCTGGCAAAGAGTTCCACAGGTTGACTGTGCATTGTGTGAAGGAATACTTCCTTTTGTTTGTTTTAAACCTGCTGCCTATTAATTTCATTGGGTGACCCCAAGTTCTTGTGTTAGGAGAAGGAGTGAATAACACTTCCTTATTTACTTTCTCTATACCAGTCATGATTTTATAGACCCCTCTCATATCCTCTCTTAGTCATCTATTTTCCAAGCTGAAAAGTCCCAGTCATATTAATCTCTTTTCATATGGAAGCTGTTGCATAACCTTAATCATTTTTGTTGGCTTTTTCTATACTTTTTCCAATTCCAATATATCTTTTTTGAGATGGGGCGACCAGATCTGCATGCAGTATTCAAGATGTGGGTGTACCGTGGATTTATATAGAGGCAATATGACATTTTCTGTCTTCCACATGTTAAATACACGTTGTGTGAGAAAGTATTGCCTTTCTAGCCATTCTAAATTCCCTGCTTTCATAATTCCAGTGAATAATGGGCTAGATGGAATTCCCCTCATTCTTATCTTATGGGAGGGTGACAAGTAGCCTAGACCATTCATTATTTTATAGACCTTTATCCTGTTCCCTTTCTGAGGTAGTCACAACATTTTGACTTTCTCTTCAGAGGAGAGTTTTTCCGTACCCCTATACATTCTC